>NC_058103.1:82121071-83387142 GCF_020171115.1 Neogale vison | reverse complement strand
AAAAAAAGAGGAGAAAAAGAAACATTCAGACTTTTAGGATTTTTCTCATATGTGGTAGAGAGACTAAGGATGAGTTGACTACATCCAGAGGGAATATATATTTTTATTTTATTCATCAAACATGATACATACTAGCCATAACATTAGATGATGAGAAGATAAATAGGACAAAGTTCTTGTCCTTAAGGATTTCACAGTCCAATAGAGTGATAAATATGTAAACTAATAGCTATAATATAGGTATAACAAGTGTAATATCAGACATGTAAGTTAGGTGTAGTAGAGGCACAAAGAAGAAACAGTTCAGGAAGAGACATTCAAATAAGATCATAAAAGACTTAGAGAATGAGAAGGGTGCATTCAAGGGAAGAGGAATGGAATGTACCAAGGCATGGATGCATGAGATAGCACAGTGTGTATAGAGCATGATCTAATCATCATCTGAAATAAGTTACTTGGCTATGGAAATTAATAGATTTTCTTTAAAGTTCCAATAATTTTTTTTAAGTAAACTGAACTCCACACATGGGGCTTCAAATCACTACTCCAAGATCAACAGTGGCATGCTCTAACGACTGAGCCAGATAGGCACCACCAAAAGTCCCAACAATTTTTTTTAAAGATTTTATTTATCCATTTGACAGACAGAGATCACAAGTAGGCAGAGAGGCAGGCAGAGAGAAAGGAGGAAGCAGGCTTCCCGCTAAGCAGAGAGGCCCATGCGGGGTTCAATCCCAGGATCCCTGGGATCATGACCTGAGCCGAAGGCAGTGGCTTAACCCACTGAGCCACCCAGGTGCCCCCCAATAATTTTTTTAAAGAGTTTATCTACTCATTTGTGAGAGAGAGAGAAAGAGAGAAAGAGAGAGAGCGCGCATGAGGAGGGAGAGGGGCAGAGGGAGAAGAACAAGTAGGTTCCCTGCTGAGTGGCAAGCCCCATACAGGGTTTGATCTCAGGACCCTGAGACCATGACCTGAGCCAAAATCAGATGCTTAACCAACTAAGCCACCCAGGTGCCCTCCAGTAATTTTTAATATGGATTTCAAATAATCCCAGCAATGTCCAGATGCCAAAAGAAAGAATATTGTGGACACCAATATAATGTAATAAGGAGGTGTTGACAACAGACATATTTCAAAACATATTAATATTTTAAATTTACTACACTACCCTGCTTTTTTTAAAAAATGGTCTTGTGGGGGAAGATATAGTCTTTTGTAAACCATGGCTTCTGTTCTGTGTTGGCATGCAACTTGTGGCTTCTCTAAGACACTGGCAAATCAATTCAGAGCACCTGAGCAGGAACAGAGAAGGGAGTTCAATCTGTCATCATTTTTACTTGATATAGATCAAGGGATTGCACTGCTGAAAACAACACAAACAACATGCTGAAACTAACAGATTTAATAAAAAACTGTGTAGGTTAAAATTAGGCTTTTAGCTTCTACTAAAAGCTCAGACAATGGATAACGAGGATCTGCCTAAAGGGCAATATATGACACATGAGGAGCTCTACTCCTAGCTGTGTCTTCCACCTGAACATCAGCGTGGGAGGGTTTACTGGGATACCATGCTAGCATCAGCAGCAAGTACACTGTACTGCAGACCAAAATAAACAAATAAAATAAAGGTTTGGAAAATCACAGGATGATCATTTGAAACCTGCCTCATGACAAGTCACACTATCTTTAATGGGGCCACATTTAATTAGGGTCACTCTACAGAACAATGTCTAGAAGACAAAGCCACAAAGAGCTAGAAGGTTAGATGAACTGCAGTGTACAAAACAAAAAAATAGGGCAGAAACCTTGGGTTTTCTGCCAAGACTCAAAAAAATACATTGCAGCAGACTGTGCAGAGGCATAACCATCTTTTCATCGATTGCCAAGAATCTAAGTCTGTTTTTTTTTTTTAATTACAAAAGGAATTACAACCAAAATATTAAGGGACCAAGGAATTATATTTTGTTTTTTCAAAAAGATTTATTTATTTATTTTAGTGTTGGGGAGGGGTAGATGGAGATGAAGAGAAAGCCTTAAGCTGAGCATAGAGCCTGTGACGGGGCTCCATGCACAACTCTGAGATCATGACCTGAACCCAAACGAAGAGATGGACTCTTACTTGACTGTGCCACCTAGATGTTCCAAGAATAATTATGTTTCAAGAGGATATGCAAGAAGTGGTGATTAATTGTTGAAAAGTATTTTTTAAATCCCTACTATGTGGATTCATTCAGCACCCACTGGGTACTTCATACCTACTAACTACTATGCTACCTGCTAAAAAGAGAAAATAATTGGGATACCTGGGTGGCTCAGTTGGTTAAGCAACTGCCTTTGGCTCCGGCCGTATCCCAGGGTCCTGGAATCGAGTACCACTTCAGGCTCCTTGCTCAGCGGGGAGTCTGTTTCTCCCTCTGCCCCTGTTCCCTTTGCTTGTGCGCTCTATCTTTCTGACAAATAAATAAAATCTTAAAAAAAAAATAAAAAGAGAAAATAAAAGTAACCAAATCTGTGCTTATTGATGTTTACATGGTCAGTTTACTGATGGTCAGTTATAATATACTAATGTGAAGGAATTGAGTAACAGTATAAAGCAGTATTATGCTCTATGACCACTGCTGAAATTATGCGGTTTGTAGAAAATACCTTCATAATTCAGAAGGGCAAAATATGAGCTGACCGGAACTTGGAAGAAGGTCTCAGAGAGGACAGATTTATGCTGGATCTTGAAGAAAGTTTGCATTCTGATTTCAGGTCTGCAATTATCTGTTAGAACAGAATAATTTTAGGCAAGTCACATTATTTCTCTGAATTTTCATCTTCATTTATAAAATCAAAATTTTAGATTAGGCAATCTCTAAATTCCCTTTCTGTTCTAAAATTCCATAATTCAAAATATAAAACAAAAAACCTAAGGGCGAAATGCTTAAGAGAGCGTTCACAAAGTGTTTCAGACAAGTCCAAAGGAACTAGGAAGAAAGAAGTGAGCAGTCATCGGATAAGGGGAGGAAAGCCTAATGGTATGGTATCAAAACAAAATCACAGCCTACTCTGTACTATCTGTTAACGTAGTTCTACAGAAGAAATCTATTAAAAATGTAGTAAGAGGCTGATGTGTCACTGCAAAATAAACTGTTATGATAGAAATCTAGAAAATATCATGGAGGACACTAAAATAGTGATCAGTTCTACTTGGGAGCAACAGGGAGTGGGAGGTGTCAAAAGGGTTTTAAAGGGAGTGGACTATTTCTCTGGTTGGGCACTGGTAAAGGAGGAAGAGATTGGAAGCCCCAGGAGAACCTTCTGCCTCTTTTGTATGGTCTGCCCCTCCTCCTCCTACCCACACTATCTGGCACATAGCAGATACTCAATATTTGATTAATTAATTAGTCAATTAATTAATGCACACTCATGATATGAAGGCTTGAATAAAGTAGGTTTCTAATAACTCAATGCCATGATAAGCTTTTGAAAATTTCATTTAAAAGCATTGCTCACTTCAGAGGTGCCTGGATGGCTCAGTGGGTTAAGCCTCTGCCTTCAGCTCAGGTCATGATCTCGGGATCCTAGGACCTAGCCCCACATCAGGCTCATTGCTCAGTGGGGAGCCTGCTCCGCCCCTCCTGCCTGCCACTCTGCCTACTTGTGATCTCTGTCAAATAAATGGATAAAATCTAAGGGTGCCTGGGTGGCTCAGTGGGTTAAAGCCCCTGCCTTCGGCTCAGGTCATCATCCCAGCGTCCTGGGATTAAGCCCCGCATCGAGCTCGAGCTCACTGCTCTGCGGAGAGCCTGCTTCCTCCTCTCTCTGCCTACCTCCCTGCCTGCTTGTGATCTCTCTCTCTATCAAATAAATAAAATTTTTTTAAAAATGCATAAAATCTTCAAAAATTTTTTTAAAAAATTAAAGCATTGATCACTTCATAATAACATTTTCAATTAAGTATTTTCTCTATCAACTATTATATTAACAATATAATGTGATTATATGTGTACCTGAGAAATTTGTATAATTGTTATTAATGATAAATACCTTCATGAATAAATGGTAGTAAAAGAAGGAAGGAACTTGGGGAAGCGTTCAAATATGAAATAGCCAAAAAAGCGTCAGATACATAACAGCCCAGGAAACAGGATATCCTTAGAGCTGGGGTATAAGCGATAGAAGGGAAAAATAAGTCTGGAAAGCCAGATAAAGGCTAGGATATAGTCTACCAAAAATATGGGGCTCTGGGCCCAAGATTACCAATCTTTTGTCTCTAAGAACTTCTTTTTTAATGTCAGAAATTGTACAGATAACTATGTGATAGTAATTATACTTTTAGTATCCATTAAGAAAATATATAATGAAGCTTATGATGAAATTACTAGTAATTTTATATAAATTTTAATTTTGTTCATCACAATAGCATCTCAGACTTTTTAACAAAGGCAATATGATTTTGTAAAATTATTTGTTCAATATATAAAGTTAGTGAACATATAGATTTGTTCATGCCCTCCTCACAAACTGAGAATCACTGCTATAATGATACTAATAGTAGTAGTAGTAGTATTTATTGAATACTTGCTAAGTGTCTGTTCTAACCATGGATCATACATTTTTTTCTTTTTTCAGTTTTTATTTAAATTCCAGTTAGTTAACATATAGTGCAATATTCATTTTAGATGTAGAATTCTGTGATTTATCACTTACAAAAACACCCAGTGCTCATCACAGCAATTGCCTTCCTTTATAACCCCACTTACCTCCCCTCCAACAACCCTTAGTTTGTTCTCTGTAGTTAAGCATCTGTTTTAAGATTATTTATTTATTTATTTATTTGATATAGACAGAGATCACAAGTAGGCGGAGAGGCAGGCAGGGAGAGAGGAAGGGAAGCAGGTTCCCTGTGGAGCAGACAGCCCGATGTGGGGCTCAATCCTAGGACCCTGAGATCATGACCTGAGCTGAAAGCAGAGGCCTTAACACAATGAGCCACCCAGATGCCCCAACCATCTATTTTAAAGTTTGCCTGTCTTTTTTTCTCCCCAATGTTCATCTGTTTCAATTCTTTTTCTTTTTCTTTTCTTTCTTTCTTCCTTTTTTTTTTTTTTTTAAGACATTTATTTGAGAGAGAGAGAAATCACATGGTGGGGAAGGAGGAGCAGAGGCAGAGAGAGAGAGAATAGGCTGCATGCTGAATGCAGAGTCCTACTTGGGGCTTAATCTCTTGACCCTGAGATTGAGACCTGAGCTGAAACCAAGAGTCGAATGCTTAACCAACTGTGCCACCCAGGTGCCCCACATCTGTTTTATTTCTTAAATTCCACATATGAGTGAAATAACATTGTATTTGTCTTTCTCTGACTGACTTAATTCACTTAGCATAATACATTCTAGCTTCATTCATGTTGTTGCAAATGACAAGATCTTTTTATGGCTAAGTAATATTCCATTGTATTTATACACCACATCTTCTTTATCCATTCATCAGTTGATGGACCATTGGACTCTTTCCATAATTTGGCTATTGTTGATAACACTGCTATAAAAATCAGGGTATGTGTGTCCCTTCAAGTCAGTGTTTTATAACATTTGGGTAAATATCTAGTAGTGCAATTACTGACTCAGAGGGTAGTTCTATTTTTAACTTTTTGAGGACACTTCATGCTATTTTCAAGAATGGCTGTGCCAGTTTGTGTTCCCACCAACAGTGCAAAAGGGTTCCCCCTTTTCCTAATCTTCACCCACACTTCTTGTTTTCTGTGTTAATTTTAGCCATTCTGACAGGTTTGAGGTGGTATCTTACTGTAGTTTTAACTTGTATTTCCCTGATGATGTTGAACATCTTTTTATGTGTCTATTAGCTAGCAGTATGTCTTCTTTAGGAAAATGTCTATTCCTGTATTTTGCCCATCTTTTAAGTGGATTATTTATTTTTTGGGTGTTGCACTTGTTGAATTCTTTTTTTTTTAAGATTTTATTTATTTATTTGACAGAGAGACTGAGATCACAAGTAGGCAGAGAGGCAGGCAGAGAGAGAGGGGGAAGCAGGCTCCCTGCTGAGCAGAGAGCCCCATGTGGGGCACTATCCCAGGACGCTGTGATCATGACCAGAGCTGAACGCAGAGGCTTTAACTCGCTGAACCACCCAGGTGCCGCTTGTTGAATTCTTTATAGATTGAGGATACTAACCCTTTATCTGATATGTCATTTACAAATTTATTTTCCCATTCCCTAGGCTGTCTTTTAGTTTCATTGTTTCCTTTGCTATGCAGAGATTTTTATGTTGATCAAGTCCCAGTAGTTCATTTTTACTTTTGTTTCCCTTGCCTTTGAAGACATAGCTAGTAAGAACTTTCTCCAGCCAATGTCAAAGAGGTTGCTGCCTGTGTTCTCCTCCAGGATTTTGATGCTTTCCTGTCTCATATTTAGATCTTTCATTGATTTTGAATTTATTTTTGTGTATAGTGTAAGAAAGTGATCCAATTTCATTTTTCTGATGCTGCCATCCAGTTTTTCCAACACCATTTGTTAAAGAGATTGTCTTTTTTCCTTTGGATATTCTTCCCTGTTTAGTCAAAGACTAGCTGACCATATAGCTGTGGGTCCATTCCTGGGTTTTCTATTCTGTCCATTGATCTATGTGTCTGTTTTGTGCCAGTACCATACTGTCTTGATGATTACAGCTTTGTAACACAACTTCAAGTCTGGAATTCCAATGCCTCCAGCTTTGCTTTTCTTTTTCAAGATTGCTTTGGCTATTCTGGGTCTTTTGTGGTCCCATACAAATTTAAGGATTGTTTGTTCTAGCTCTGTGAAATATGCTGGTGGTATTTTGATAGGGATTGCCTTAAATGTGTAGATTGCTTTGGGTAGTATAGACATTTTAACACTATTTGTTCTTCCAATCCACGAGCACGAGATATTTCTCCATTTCTTTGTGTTATCTTCAAATTCTTTCATAAGCATTGTTATACTCATTTTATACTCATATTTTATAGAGTACAGATCTTTTACCTCTTTGGTTAGACTTATTCCTAGGTATCTTAGGGTTTTTAGTGCAATTATAAATGGGTTCGATTCTTTAATTTCTCTTTCTGCTGCTTCATTATTGGTATATAGAAATGCCACAGATTTCTGTGTGTTGATTTTTATCCTGAAACTTTATTGAATTCATGTATCAATCCCAGCAGTTTTTTTGGCGGAGTCTTTCAGGTTTTCTACAGAGTATCATGTCGTTTGTGAAAAGTGAAAGTTTGACTTCTTCCTTGCCAATTAAAATGCATTTTATTCCTTTTTGTTGTCCTATTGCTGAGACTAGTACTTCCAGTACCATGTGTTGAATAAGATAATGTGAGAGTGGACATCCTTGTCTTGTTCCTGATTGTGGAGGAAAAGGTCTCAGTTTTTCCCCATTTAGGATTATCTTAGCTATGGGGGTCTTTTGTATATCGCCTTTATAACGTTGAGATATATTCCCTCTCTCCCTACTTTGTTGAGAATTTTTATCAAGAATGGACGCGGGTGCCTGGGTGGCTCAGTGGATTAAAGCCTCTGCCTTTAGCTCAGGTCATGATCCCAGGGTACTGGGATGGAGCCCCATATCAGGCTCTCTGCTCCGCGGGGAGCCTACTTCCTCCTCTCTCTCTGCCTACTTGTGATCTCTGTCAAATAAGTAAATAAAATATATTTTTTAAAGATTTTATTTATTTATTTGACAGAGAGAGATCACAAGTAGGCAGAGAGGCAGGCAGAGAGAGAGGAGGAAGCAGAGAGCTGGATGCGTGACTCGATCCCAGGACCCTGAGATCATGACCTGAGCCGAAGGCAGCGGCTCAACCCACTGAGCCACCCAGGTGCCCCTAAATAAAATATTTTAAAAAAAGAAAGGACGCTATACTTTGTTAAATGCTTTTTCTGCATCTATTGAGAGAATCATATGGTTCTTTTCCTTTCTCTTATTAACATGGTGTATCGTGTTGATTGATTTGTGACTATTGAACCACACTTTCAGCCCAGGAATAAATCTCACCTGGTTGCAGTGAATGATTTTTTAATGTTCTGTTGGATTTTATTTGCTAGTATTTTGTTGAGAACCTTTGTATCTGAGTTCATGAAGTATATTGGCCCATAATTCTCTATTTTAGTGGGGCCTTTGTCTGGTTTTGGAATCAAGATAATGCTGGCCTTGTAGGAGTTTGGAAGTTTTCCTTTCATTTCTATTTTTTGGAATAGTTTGAGAAGAATAGGTATTAACTCTTCTTTAAAAGTTTGGTAAAATTCTTCTGGGAAGCCATCTGGCCCTGGACTTTTGTTGGGAGATTTTGATTATCCATTCAATTTCTTTGCTGGCTATCAGTCTGTTCAGGTTTTCTGTTTCTCCCTGTTTTAATTTTGGTAGTTTATATGTTTCTAGGAATTTATCCATTTCTTCCAGATTACCCAATTTTTTGTCATATAATTTTCATAATATTCTCTTAAAATTGTTTGTATTTCTCTTGTGTTGCTGTGTGATCTCACTTCTCTCACTCACGATTGTATTGATTTGGGTCCTTTTTTCTTTTGGATAAATCTGGCTGTAGCTTATCAGTTTTATTAGTTCTTTCAAAGAACCAGCTCTTGGTTTTATTGATCTGTTTTGTTTTCTTTTGTTTTGTTGTTTCTATATAATTTATTTCTGATCGAATCTTTATTATTTCTCTTATTCTGCTGGCTTTAGGCTCCATTTGTTCTTTTTCTAGCTCCTTTAAGTGTAAAGTTAGGTTGTGTATTTGAGATTTTCTTGCTTCTTGCGGTAAGCCAGTATTGCGATATTCTTTCCTCTTACAACTACTTTTGCTGCATCCCAAAGTTTTCAGACTGTTTTGTTTTCATTATTTTGTTTCTCACATATATATTTAAAAATTTCTGCTTCAATTTTCTGGTTGACTCATTCTTTAGTAGGATGTTCTTTAACCTCCATATATTTGTGGTCTTTCCAAATTTTTTCCTGTGGTTGACTTCAAGTTTCACAGCATTGTGGTTGGAAAATATGCATGCTATGGTCTCAATCTTTTTGTACATGTTGAGGCCCAATTTGTTATGAAATCTATTCTGGAGAATGTCGCATGTGAGCTTGAAAAGAATATGTATTTTGCTGCTTTAGAATGAAATGTTCTGAATATAGGGACGCCTGGGTGGCTCAGTTGGTTAAGCAGCTGCCTTCGACTCAGGTCATGATCCCAGCGTCCTGGGATCGAGTCCCACATCGGGCTCCTTGCTCAGCAGGGAGCCTGCTTCTCCCTCTGCCTCTGCCTGCCCCTCTGTCTGCCTGTGCTCACTCTCGCTCCTCTCTCTCTCACAAATAAATAAATAAAATCTTTAAAAAAAAAAAAAAAGAAATGTTCTGAATATATATGTTAAATCCATCTGGTCTAGTGTGTCATTCAAGCCATTGTTTTCTTGCTGATTTTCTGCTTAGATGATCTGTCCATTGTTTTAAGTGGGGTGTTAAAGTTCCCTACTCTTATTGTATTATTATCAATGAGTTCCTTTACGTTCATTATTGTTTTATATATTTGGGTGCTCCCAAGTTGTAGGCATAAATATTCATAATCATTAGAACTTCTTATTGGATAGATCCCTTTATTATGATATAATGTCCTTCTTCATCTCTTGTTACAGTGTTTGGTTTAAAATCTAGTTTGTTGGGGCACCTGGGTGGCTCAGTCGGGTAGGCATCTGCCTTCAGCTCAGGTCTTGGTCCCAGGGTCCTCAGATCAAACCCCACATCTGGCTCCCTGCTCGATGGGGAGCCTGCTTCTCCCTCTCCCTCTCTCCCTACTTGTGCTCTCTCACTCTCTCAAATAAATAAATAAAATCTTTTAAAAAATAAAATCTAGTTGTCTAGAGAAAGAGTGCATATGGTGGAGAGGGGCAGACAGAGAGGGAGAGAGGGAATCTCAACCAGACTCCCTGTTGACCACAGAGCCCAAAGTAGGGCTCGATCTCACAATCGGAGCTGAAATCAAGAGTCAGACACTCAACCAACCGAGCCACCCAGGCACCTTGGGCTCTGTGCACTCTTTCTTTCTAAAATAAATAAATAAAATCTTTTGAAAAAAAAAATCTAGTTTGTCTGATGTAAGTATGGCTACTCTGGCTTTCTCTTGATGTCCATTAGCAAGAGAAATTGTTCTTCATCCCCTCACATTCAATCTGCAGGTTTCTATAGATCTAAAATGAGTTTTTTGTAGGCAGCATATAGATGGCATATTTATCCATTCTGATACCCTATGTCTTTGAAGCACTTAATCCATTTACATTCAGAATGATTATTGATAGGTGAGTTTTGTGCCATTGTATTACCTGCTGTTCATTATTTTTGGAAATTTTCTCTGTTCCTTTCTTTTCTTTGTCACTTTTGGTCTTTCTCTCCCACTCAAAGAGTCCCTTTTAATATTTCTTGCAGGTCTGGTTTAGTGGTCATAAACTCCTTTAGTTTTTGTTTTCCTGGGAATTCTTGATCTCTCCTTTTATGCTGAATGACAACCTTGCTTGATAGAGTATTCTTGGCTGCATATTTCTCCCATTCAGCATGTTGAATATATCATGCTAATCCTTCTGGCCTGCCAAGTTTCTATGGTGAGATCTGTTGCTAACTTTGTCTTCCCCTGTAAGTTAGGGATTTCTTTTGTCTTGTTGTTTTTAGAATTTTTTTTTCTTTATTTCTGTATTTTGCAGACTTAACTAGAATATGTCTGGTGTTGACCTGCCTTTGTTGAATTTGATGGGAGTTCTCTGTGCCTCTTGGATTTTGATGTCTATTTTCTTCCCCAGATTAGAGAAATTTTCAGCTATTATTTACTCAAATAATTTGCCCCCTTTCCCCCCTCTTCTTCTTCTGGAAATCCTATGATATGAAAGTTATAATGCTTTATGGAGTCACTGAGTTCCCTAAGTCTACATTCACGTTCCAATATTATTCTTTCCCTCTTCTTTTCAATTCATTATTTTCCACAATTTTTTTGTATCATTTATTTGTCCCTCTGCTTCTTCCATCCTTGTGGTCATTACAACCAGTTGGCTTCACATCTTCATTGTAGCATTTTTAATTTTGGCCTAGCTAGTTTTGGGGTCATTTATCTCTGTGGTAAGGGACTCCCTGGTGTCTCCTATGCTTTCTCAATCTCAGCTAGTATCCTTATGATTGTTGTTTTAAATTCTGAATCAAGCATATTATTTATATCTTTTGTGGTTAGATTCCTAGCTGTGATCTTTTCTTGTTCTTTCTTTTGGGCTGAATTCCTCCATCTTGGCTTTTTGTCTAGGTCTTTGTCATCTTCTGTGTATTAGGAAAGCCTGTTATGTTTCCTGCTCATGAGAGTAAAAGATTTGTAAAGAAGGGGTTGTGTACTGTCCAGAGCCTGGCACTTCAGGAAGTGTCTCTGCTGTATGCTGTGTGCACTCTGCTGCTGTGTTTTGGCTACTCCTTCTCTCAGTCAGTCTTCAGCAGAGTTTCTCCTTGCCTTAAGTAGGGAGCATTTTGACCTTGTCCAGAATGTGGTGAGTTTTAACTAGGTGTGCTCTGGTCTGCTTGTTAAAACTGAGACCTGATACTATTTCCACTAGAGCTGAAGCTTTGCAGAACTCGGTGGTCAGGAGATATGGTATGTGTGTATGGTGGAGTGGGGGGTAGAGGGGTCCTGTTCTGGCATTTGCGGGGGGGGGTGCTGCTGCACTGGTTTTTAGGCAAACTTGCTGGGGAAAAGCAGCACCTGCAGAGTGCAGGGGGGAGGGGCTTGATGTAAGTGGTGTTTGCTGCCAGTGTTGGTACTGTGCTTCTAAATGAGGTTAGTTTATGCTGAGGGGTTGGGGAGATTTTGAAATGGTGCTCACGGACTCCTTTGTACCTAGAGAGGCAATGCCACCTCTCTCAGATGCACTCCAAGAAAGGGCAACCATCTTCTGAGTGTGTCCCAGGGGCTCCTCAGATCACACCATCTGCCCCCACACTATGTGCCCTCCTTCTCCTCAGGAGCACTGCATTGCCTGCTGACTCTACAGCTGTCAAACCACAGACCTCTAAGTCCAGTCTTTGAGCCCTGTGGTTGTAAAAACTCACAAAAATCAGCCCCTCTCGTTTTCCCAGTCAATGGCTTTTGAGAAATGTTTTTCCATGTGCAATCCCCTGTGCTCTCCTCTCTGTCTGTCTCTGTCTCTCATTCTCTCACTTCTGAGACCAGGGCTCCCTCCCATCCATGGAAACCACGATCAGCTTCTCCCCCTCCCATCCATGGAACCCATGATTAGCTTCTCCCTCAAGTCACAACTCGACATCTCCTACCTTCCACAGTATGACCTCTTCTCTCCCTCTAGTTGGTACAGTTTGTTCTGCCAGTCCTCAGATCGATTTCTTGGGTATTCAGAAGGATTTGATATTTATCTAGCTGGGTTCAAGGGACAAGGTAAGCCTGGGGTCCTCCTACTACTCCACCATCTTAGCTTCTTCTCAACATGGTGTATATAATATATATATATATATATATATATATATATATATATATATATATATAACTCACTTAGTTCACACAACAGCCTTATAAGATAAGCATTATTATTATCCCCATTTGTGACAGAGTTTGTTCTTGCTTCCCTATACTTTTCCCTCCTTTCCTGTACTAGGAAACTGTAATTTTCAACTGAAGACTTTGTTGGTGTAGGGCTATCTTTCCTTGCTTCTTTGGTCTCTGGTGGTGAAAATGTGACTAGGTTCAGATCAATGAGAAATAAGTGGAAATGCACATTTGGAGAAGTTTCTTAAAGGCTGAAGGTAGGTAGGTTGGTGCCCTTCTTCTTTTTTGATTCCCGGATCAAGAAAGTCATGTCTGGAAGTGAAGATGAGGTCTACACTATAGGGAGGACAGCAGTGAGCTTGAAGGAGCCTGCCATACCCATTCTGGATTGCTTGTGTCTGAATACATTTTATGTGTGAGAAAAAAAAAATCCTATCTTGTTCAAGTTATTTTTACCCCTGATATGGAGCCCAACTGAATCCTAATTGATATGCCACTTTGGAAATGGGACACCTGGGGTCCTGAAGTTAAGTATCTTGCCTTACGTTACAAAAATAGTAAGAGGCAGAGATTTTAACTCACTCATTCTTTCTCCAAAGCCCATGCTACCATTATAGTACATTCCATAGGAAGCAGATTTGATATAGGGAAATAACGAAAGTGTGTTCTCTTCACTAGCATTGGTTGTTGGTTGCCATGGGAACAGGGCACTCCACTCATTAGGTAGTCCTCTTCAATTGAGGCAGTACTGAAGATGGCTGATAACTGAAGTCTCTCTGTTGGCAGCACTCCTGAAGTTGGGGCAAGAAGTCCTTTACACCTGAAAGGGGATCTGGATTCTGCATCATAGCATCTACCTCCCATGCAGGACATCATACCCCCTGCTGTGCCTGTGGACAAATTACTCATTGATCATGCATCCTTCCTCACTTAGCCCAGATATACTTTCTCAAATTTTCTCTAATATAGCAATTCAGGCATAGTTACTAATTCACTGGAATTAACATATATCCTACTAGCCCTTTCCCCCTAGCTGTCCAAAACCTGGTTGATGTGGGGCTATAAAGGCCTGCACCCCTCTGACTTCGGACAACGCTGGAGACCAGCTTCAGACTCTAGATAGAACTGGCTGAGGTTTTTGCTAAGACTGCATAGCATTCCAACTCTCCCTCTTCCAATACTATTTTCCTCCTATTATGAATCTCCATCTCAAAGCCTGTTTCCTGGGGAACCCAAACTGCAATACAATGTCTTTATCCACTTAGTAACTGTTCTTAATTGGAAGGAAGATATATCTCAAGAATAAGAAAACTCAGTTGTAGCTAACGTTATTTGTTTTGGTCTTCCCCAAATTCTTTCTCTTTCTTGGTATTAGACTGACCACTGGGCATAGGGGAGTGTCTTATGCTGGGCTAATCATAATACCTTACCTCCCTGGCCACAGTGATGGATATAAGTGGTGTGCAATGATTAGGCTGGACACCAGAATCCTTTCCTGGTAGATTTTGTACTGAAAGGCAGAACTCCCTTCTTCTCAGATCAAGGAACTATCAAGAAGTGACCCTGGGAATACTGGGGTCATATTTCTTTCTTTTTTTTTTTTTAAAGATTTTATTTATTTATTTGACAGAGAGAGGAACCACAAATAGGCAGAGAGGCAGGCAGAGAGGGGGAAGCAGGCTCCACACCGAGCAGAGAGCTCGATGTGGGCTCGATCCCAGGACCCTGCGATCATGACCCAAGCCGAAGGCAGTTGCCCAACTGACTGAGCCACCCAGGAGCCTCTGGGATCATATTTCTAATCTGCAAAGCACCATCTGAAGAAAGAATAAAGCCAAGCAGAGGGGAAAACAGAAAGACTGCGTCATGGAACCATTGAGTCCTCTGTAGGCACCCCAGTTCCTGTTTCTCTTCTACTATTACTGTGAACTATCTTAGTATGCTTCTAAGGTAGGTATAATTTTTTGCTTAACGCAGTTTTGAAAAAAAATTTTTTTTTCCACTTGCAATGGAAGGAACTTGCTTCACACATTTGCATATTTTGTATTTCTATGAGCTGCCACCTTCTCTAACCTAGTCCTACCCAATGTCAAAAATATTGAGGAATAATGGGGGAACTGGTTGGCTCAGTCAGTAGGGTATGCAATTCTTGATCTCAGGGTTGTGAGGTCAAGCCCCACACTGGGTGTTGAGATTGCTTAAAAATAAAATTAAAAAAAAATAATGGGACATCTGGTTGGCTCAGTTGGTTAAGCTTCTAATTCTTGGTTTGGGCTTGGGTTGTGATTTCAGAGTCATGGAATTAAGCACCACCTCAGGCTCAAGCACAGGGTCTGCTTGAAATTCTTTCCCCCAGTCTCTCCTGTGTCTCCATTCCTGCCCCTCCCTGTTCTTTCTCTTTCTCTCTCTCTCTCAAATAAATAAAATCTTAACATATATATATATATAGAGAGAGAGAGAGAGGAATAAGCTACAAAATAATCCACTCCTCTGGTCAACTGTAGCACATAATTTTTTTTTTAAAGATTCATTTATTTTAGAGAGAGAGCACATGTGAGAGAGAGTGAGAGAGTGGGAGGAGGGGCAGAGGGAGAGAATCTTCAAGCTGACTCCCTCTGAGTGCAGAATTCATTGTGGGGCTCCAAACCACGACCCACGAGATCATGACCTGAGGTGGAACCAAGAGTGGGACCAGGCACACCAGCACATAAAATTTTTTGAGTCAGCATAAAATGACATATGCCAAATAGTGTTCTGAGCTCAAAAAAGTGTCTGGATTGCACAAGAGAAATGAACAATGCGATTTTTGCCCTTGAAGAAAACTCCATTTAAACACAAAATTCCCACTATTCAACCTCATTTGTCCCTTTATAATAGATGCTTATTCAAATAAATCTCTTTTGTGTTTTAAAAGACTTTAGGGGCACCTGGGTAGCTCAGTGGGTTAAGCCTCTGCCTTTGGTTCAGGTCATGATCCCAGGGTCCCGGGATTGAGCCCCACATCGGGCTCTCTGCTTAGTGGGGAGTCTGCTTCCTCCTCTCTCTCTGCCTGCCTCTCTGCCTACTTGTGATCTCTGTCTGTCAAATAAATAAATAAAATCTTTTAAAAAATAAAAATTAAAAGGTTTTCTTTATTTGAGAGAGAGAAAGTGCACATGAGCAGGGGGAGAAGTGGAGGGGGAGGGAGATGGAGGATGAGACTCTCTCAAGCAGACTCCATCTTAAGTGTGGAGCCTGAGGTAGGGCTCCACCCCATGACTCTGAGACCTTGACCTGAACCAAAACCAAGAGTCTAATGCTCAAACAACTGAGCCACCCAGGTGCTCCTACCCCTCAAATAAATCTTAAAACATAATTTCTCAGTGATTATACTGCCTTTCCAGCTATGTGAACATATTTGTCTGTACATGATAACCAAAAAGATATCCCAAAAGATAGAAACTGATGATTTAAAAATAATTTTGGAGTGTTAGAAATACAGGAAAAGTGAAAATGGTACAGAATTCCTACATACCCCACATTGATCTCCCCCATTATCAACATGCTATATGAGCATGGTATATTTGTGACAATTAATTAATATATTATTATTAAATGAAGTCCATATTTTATTCAGATTTCCCTCCTTTACCCCTTATGTTTTTTTCTGTTGTTGTTGTTGTTTTTCTGTTCTAGGGTCCTATCCGGGATGCCACATTATATTTAGTAGTTACAGCACCTTATGATTCTTTGCTTGTGGAAGTTTCTCAGATTTTCCTTGTTTTTGATGACCTTGATAGTTTGTAAGATTACTGGTCAGACATTTTGTAGACTGTGCCTTAACTGGAATTTGTGTGATATATCTTCTCATGATTAGACTAGAGTTATGAGTTTTGAGAAGGAAGACCACAAAGTGCTATTCTCATCACATCATATCAAGGATATATACTAATAACATAATTTATTGGGGCACCTGGGTGGCTCAGTGGGTTAAGCCTCTGCTTTCGACTCAGGTCATGATCTCAGGGTCCTGAGATCGAGCCCTCCACTGGGCTCTCTGCTCAGCAGGAAGCCTGCTTCCTTCCCCCTCTCTCTCTCTCTGCCTGTCTCTGTATCTACTTGTGATGTCTCTCTCTCAGTCAAATAAATTTTTTAAAAATCTTTAAAAAAAAACATGGTTTACCAATTTTGTTATGAATCTTCTGCCTTAAGGAATTGACTTTTACTTCCATTTATTTAATGCCTAACCCAGAACCATCTTTAGGAGAGAACTCATACAGTGTCTTGATGGTATGTGGATTGGGCTCTTTTTGTAGGGAGAATAGGTTGAAGAGGTAACCACAATGGAATAAAAACTTTTTCACTGGGGGAAGAGTGGAAAGAGGACTGATTTTCAAGATTCAGCCCTGCCACCTACTAGACATGTAACTTTGGACAAGTTACTTTTGCATCTGTAAAATGGAATAATGGAACAATAAGTACCAAATAGTTCTTTTAAGCATCTGCAGAAAAAAATGTATGTGAACATGTTTTATAAAATATTAAGCTTTTACAGGTCAGAATCCCATATAAAAATGAAAACATTTTTGAAAGAGTGACATCTTAAGCAGTTAACACTACTTTATAGTTAATTTTCAACTGCTGGCTACACAAAGCAAGGCCATTATTAAGTTGAGGAAAGGATATGTGGGAAGGTTCGTTACAGTCAGTGATTTCCCATTATTGCTTAGTTCCCTCTTGTCAAATTCTGTTTGCCATTTGATCTCATTATTTTTTTTAAGATTTTATTTTATTTTATTTTATTTTATTTTTGAGAAACCACACAAGAGCATGGGAAGAAAGAGGGGCAGAGGGAGAATCAGACTCCTCCCTGAACTGGGAGATGCCTCAGGTGCCCTGATTTCTTTGATCTTAGGAAACCAGAGCAAAAGGCTCACGTGTGATGTGAACTAAAGATTAATTATTTTGGTGTTACTTGTTTTTCTGTATCTATGAGAGAGAAATCATCATTCTTTGAAGGTGCAATAAATCTTCCAGGCTACTCTGGGACCATTAGACAAGTAACTTCATTTTTGAAATGGACAGGAAGCAAAGAATAATTATTTAAAGATGACAAGTCTTCTTTCCTCAAAACCATACCACTTTGACTTGAATGAAAGCACCAAAGCTTTTTTGTTCTTGGGGTTTATGCTCATGGAAGTTCTTGAACCTAAAGTTGGAAAAATAAAGCAATTCCATCTCCTTAAACAGGATAGAGCCAATGGCTTCCAATTTTTTTTTTTTTTTTTTATGTCAGGACAAAGGAAACCTGCAGGAAAAAACCAGAATGAGGTGGGAGCTTTTTCTGCATCATTATGATTAATGCTGAACATCTAGCAATGGTTAGCCTGGTATAATGCAAAAAGCAATGAAGTTTGAGAACAGTGATCTGCATCCAAGCTGAACTCTGCCTCAAACAAGGTATGGGACTTTGGGAAAGTTTCTGGAACACCCTGTGTCTTGGATTCCTCACATGTAAAACTGTGATGAGAGGGAACATAAGAGTAGGCATGCAAAAATAATTTGGAAAAGAGCTGTTATTTCTAACCCAGAGTGTTTCAGCTTTCAGTAACAGCATTAGTTACCATTTATTGAGGGCAGGTTCTGGATTTTCTGTTTGGAAGCCTGGCTCAAAGCAAAAGCAGCAGTGAGTTTAAGAAAAGAACTCACACATTCTTAAGTTCTTCTCTTTCTTGAAAGCAGTAACCTTGGAAACCAGGCTGGCACCACCCCCTTCAGTCATAAATCTTAGTTTCTCTTGATTTTTCTCTGTAATGTTTGGGGCACGCTATTTTATGGTCTTTTTTTGTTTACTGTCCACATCATTAGCACAAACGAGAACATCTTTTTTTACTGAATTATGTACAAAACCCTTCTAGTCGCCCTTTCTGCCCACAGCTCACCTAACGTTTTCACTACAAAGCGGTCGCATCCGCAGATGTCTTCGAAGACAAAACTCTCACAAGGACCAAGGTAGGGCTGACACACTCTAAACCCTGGGTCAAAGGAACCGAGAGCGCAAAAACAGAAGGGATTGGAACTCGGTTCCAAGGGCCAACACAAAGCGCCAAAATTAACACAACACTGCCCAACAGCGATAATACTCGCGAGATAAGAACGCAAAGGGCGAGAGAAACTCATTATCTCGCGAGAAGAGGGGGCGTCGGCGGAAACTAGGCAATGGCCCCCTAAGCGACCCGGACCCAGCCAATGGGCGGAGCCAGAGTTAAATCCACCCCCTTCCGGCACCTTTCCCCGCCCCCCAGCCCTGAGGTGTTGGGCTCCGGGTGCTGGCGGCTGGGTTCTCCTGCTTCCACCCGGCTGGTGCGGGTCGTTTTCAAAGCCTAGGGAACGCGCTTTGGCCGGATTTGAGGAGGGGGGGCGGGGAGGGGCCTGAGGCTTGCGGCCCCGCCCCCTTCTCCGGCTCGCGGGCAGGCAGATTGGCCCGCCTCCTCCTTCGGCCGGCCCTGGGGCCGTGTCCCCCGGGCAACTCAGCTTCTGAGGCCCGAGCTTCTGCCCGCAGGTGTCTGCGCCGAGGCCCCAGGGCACAGCTTAGTTCGACCCCATGGTGGGTTTTGGAGCTAACCGGCGGGCCGGCCGCCTGCCCTCCTTCGTGTTGGTGGTGCTGCTGGTGGTGATCGCGGTGCTCGCCTTCAACTACTGGAGTATCTCCTCCCGCCACGTCCTGCTTCAGGAGGAGGTGGCGGAGCTGCAGGGCCAGGTCCAGCGCACCGAGGTGGCCCGTGGGCGCCTGGAGAAGCGCAATTCCGACCTCCTGCTCTTGGTGGATTCGCACAAGAAACAGATCGACCAGAAGGAGGCCGACTACGGCCGCCTCAGCAGCCGGCTGCAGGCCAGGGAGGGCCTGGGGAAAAGATGCGAGGATGACAAGGTAAGGACGAGCCCTCTCCTTTCAACCCCCATAGTTTCAACCCGGGGGTTGGGGGGCGGTTAGCACGCCGCGGCTGCTTTTTGCCTTCCAGGATTGCAGCCCTGGAGGCTCCCCTTACCGTCAACAACCCTGTTTCTGTCAGACTTTTCCCGGTTTATCGCTGCCACGTTCTCCAGTCTCTACCAGACGAAACTGGCCGTAAGTTCTGGTTCTCTAGAGTGGCCTGTGTGTGGATGCCGCCTTTTCTCCAAGCTCAGCTGCTGAGCTGGCAGTAGTAGTCGTCTGGCCTATGTGGCAGCCTTAGGTTTACACAGACACCAGTCTGGAGATTGCCAGATTTGGTGTTGGTATTGTTGCCTTATCCTTATTCCGTGCATACAGATCAATATTAATTTCTTTAATTAATTAAAGAAAGAAACCTCTAACTCATGTTCTTACATATTTTTTAAGCAGTATGACTTTTCTTAAACTGTGTAGGTTGGTATGTTAAGTAGTTGAAGAATCAGATGTTACTACATTTTTTGTATCAAAGGGTTACAGTAAATGGGCTCTGGAGCCACATATGAGCCAGAATTGTGACTTGGACATAGTTAATACAAAATTATGTACTCAATTTGAATTGTTAATGAAATTAGCCAAAAAGGTAGAATCTATAATTATGTTCTAAGCAACAGAATCTCATGTCAGAGAAATAAAAATGAAAATTTTTATGCTTAAGTGGCTCTTAGGGTTGGTGTTTTATGTAAATGGAAAGCCATACAAAGTTTAAATTTAAAAAGTTTGAGGTTGGACTGTATCTAGACCTGCTACTGAGTAGTCTTTTTTTCTCACTCACCAGCATATAGGAGTTACATTATTAATTTATGACTTATGCAACTTCTGTTGGTACAGCAGAGTTGTGAAAATTTCGGGGTAGGCTAAATAGATGCCTTTTTTCTGGACCCTTCTACGGTAATCTTCACATTTTTTGTTTGTGTTCCTATTATTATTGTAAGTTTTTATTTTGAATGTCAAAATCTTTTGTACCAAGGCATTATAAATTGGATCTCCAGCTTCCTTATTTTCATCTTCCTCCATGCAGATTGGGGCCCTCAGGTAACTGCTGTTCTATAACCCTCTTCTTTTGCACATATGTAGACGTCCTCTGAGAGGAACAACACATCAGCAAATTTATATACATGCTACACACTGAACTATAAAGATTGAAAAATTCTCTTGGGTGTAGTATGCAGAAATCTATGAAATTTTGGAGTATTAAAATAAGGTCGTTAGACTTGCCTAGGCATTGCTCTTCAAATTCTCTCCAATCTAAGAGGAAAGATAAGTTTTTTCTAGTCATTATACTCTGTTCCGTTTCTTCCAACTACTAGTCTGTGATTATGTTTTAGCATGTTTTCCCTTTTACCATCAACCAGGTACAGGTGTCCCCCATTCCAAATTTTTTTTCATTCTACTATATACTACCTTTTTCCAACCAACCAATTTCTTTTTTTCTTTAATTTTTTTTAAGAGTCATTTTCACTTAAGGATGTCTTTTTCTTTTCTTTTCTTTCTTTTTTTTTTAAAGATTTTATACATTTATTTGGCAGAGAGAGCACAAGCAGGGGGAGCAGCAGAGGGAGAGGGAGAAGCAGGTTCCTCAAAGCTGGGAGCAGTGTGCGGGGCTCCATCCCAAACCCAGGATCACAACCAAGATGAAGAAAGATGCTTAATGGACTGAACCACCCAGGCACCCCACCAATTTCTCTCTTTTTTTTTTTTCCCTTTCACTGCTAAACTACAATTATTGGTGGTCTAGAAATGCTTCATCGACTTTTTTTTATCATTTCCATCCTAATCTTTTTTTATTATGCTTGCCAGCCTTCTTTCCTCCCCTTTTCTTAAGCTGTTCTCTTAAAGGTCACAAGTGACAGTTTTCCTAATCCAATCCAAAAATTTTTTTTATCAATCTATTTAATCTCTCAGTAGTCTGGTTCTGTTGACTCTTTTTAGAAACCATCTCCTTTCTTGCTTCTATAATAATGAACTCTTCACAGATTGCTTCCTACCTTCTTCACTGTGTTTCTTCCAGCTCCCTAATAATGGACTCTGTTCTTGGGCCTTTGCTTTCCCTGTAGAATAGTGTTTCTCAAAATGGTGTTAAACAGAATACTCTCCTAAGAATTGTTGGTAAGTGGTCAGGATTAAAAAGGAAAACTATTTTGGAGGGAAATGTTAAACATTTTAAGTAGAATATACTCTTCTTGGGAGTTCATAATGCCTGCTAGCATATAAAGGCTCTCTTGGTAAATAAGCCTATTTAATTTTGTTTAACCTGATCTCTCAGTTAATTTGATCACAGATTACTATTTTCATGGCCTACTTGTTAGCATGGTACAGAAAAATCCAGCGAAGCACAATAGTTTGGGAAATATTACCATAGGTGTCTTAACTACTTTTGTTTCGAAAATTTATGCAGCTGGCTCACGCATCTGAATCTCTCACTTGTATGTCAGTTCCATATTTTGAGCTAGCTACAGCAACTTTGTTGGAATGCTTGTGCATGTTTGTTCTTGGGGTTGAGGGGGCCTTGAGCCGCTAATAGGCTAGTTTTGGTCTAGAGGAGCTGTAGATGCAAGTTCTCTTTTAGAGATGTTTCCTTTATATATATCCGGGGAAGTATATGGTAACTTAGAAAACATTTTAAGTTTTGAAGACTGCAATGTAGCTTAGAATTGTGATTTAATTTCTAGCTATGTGATGTTGGGCAACTTATTTAACTACATTGGGTTCATTTCCTCATCTGTAAAATGGGGATCATAATACCTACCTACGTATTGTACAGATCTGAGATCACATATATGGAAATATCAAACTTAACTTACAAATCAGACTGTAGAAAAAACAAAGCCCTAAAGCTTTATTATTTTCTATAACTGATGTAAAAATTGCTCTGGGTGGTGATAGTGTTGGAGGAAGAAGTAAATTAGTCAAAGAAAAGTGTCTTGTTCATTTTAAAACAGATGTGTTCATTTAATGTAGTCTCTTGAATAGAGGCTCTGCCTTTTAGGATTTTTATCTATAGACACTGGTGGTGGCCTGCTCAGTGTCCACTCACACCCCACTTCATTTTTGCAGACCAGCCCTATTTTGTCTGATCTATATCTTTCCCTTGTGACTCAGGGCTAAGTCCTGATAGATCTAAACTGATTATGGTAATTTCATTTTTCTTCCTAGTGATTAATTTAATGAGGGGCTTTTGATGTGGCTGGTGAGTTGTGAGGGGAAGTTTTCCTTGCTCCTTAAAGAATGACATTCTAGGGTGCCTGGGTGGCTCAGTGGGTTAAGCCGCTGTCTTCGGCTCAGGTCATGATCTCAGGGTCCTGGGATCGAGTCCCGCATCGGGCTCTCTGCTCAGCAGGGAGCCTGCTTCCCTCTCTCTCTGCCTGCCTCTCTGCCTACTTGTGATTTCTCTCTGTCAAATAAATAAATAAAATCTTTAAAAAAAAAAAAAAAAGAATGACATTCTAAAATATTCTTACCCCAAATCTAAAATCCCCAGTCTAATCATGAGAAAGCATCAGACAAATTCATACTGCGTGACATTCTGCAGAATACCCGACAAGTGCTTTTCAAAAGAGTCTCCCTTAAGTGCCTGGGTGGCTCAGTTGATTGAGTGTCTGCCTTCAGGTGAGGTCGTGATCCTGGGGTCCTGAGATGGAGCCCTGCTTCTGGCTCCCTGTTCAGCGGGGAGCCTGTTTCTCCCTCTACCCCTCCCCCAGCTTGTGCTCTCTCCCTCTCAAATAACTAAATAAATAAATAAAATCTTAAAAAAAAAAAAAAAATCCCAAAACAAAAAACCCAAGAGTCTCACTTCTGTCAGATGTTTCTTCTGCATGTGATACCTGAAATGGATAGGTCAAGAGTACCAGGAGAGTTAACCTGAGGAATGGCTGAGGCACTGAAGGTTACAGGGTAGAATATTGTAATAGAATAATTGGCACTTGTTACTTGAGATAAAAAATTTTCCTGTTGTTTGAGATTTCCTTAACTGCATCCTAAGGTGTCCTACTAACATTCTTATTGTCATGGTAGTCTGAGGTGTAAGTTAAGTGTGGGCAGTGTGGGCAGTGACCTCAGAATTGCTTGTCATTTTGGGGGTCTTCTAGAGTCTTTTTCTTAAGTGTCAACAGTGGTGTTTGGATGCCTGATGAGGCATTTCTTTTATAGTCTTTTGGAGACCATGATCCTATGGAGGCATCACCCCCTATATGCCCACCTCCTTCCAATAGATGTTTCACACCAAAAATCCCTTTGCCCTGCTGAGTTGCTTTAGTTAGTATGCATGTGTAGGGGGTGTTGGCAAGGCAGTTCTTGCTCAGGCTTTTTCTTTTCTTTTTTTAAATAAACTTTTAGAGGCGCCTGGCTGGTTCAGTTGGTTGAGCAGCCTACTCTTGGTTTCAGCTGCTGTCATGAACTCTGGGCCTCTCAGAGGGATGGGGTGGGGCCCCCTCCTCGGGCTTCATGCTCAGTAGAGGTCTGTTTCCCCTCTGCCTCTGCCCTTCTCCCCACTCACCACACACTCTCTCTGTCTCTCTCTCTCTCTGGAATAAATAAACAAATATTTAAAAAAATTAAATAGGGCACCTAGGTGGCTCAGTTGGTTAAGTGTCTGCCTTCAGCTTAGGTCATGATCCTGGAGTCCTAGGTTGGAGCCCGGCATCTGGCTCCTTGCTAGACAGGGAGTCTGCTGCTCCCTCTGCCACTTCCTCTGCTCATGCTCTGTCTCTCAAATAAATAAATAAAATATTTAAAAAATAAAAAAATTAAATAAACTTTTATTTTATAACAATTATAGATATATGAAATTACTGCAAAGATAGTGCAGAAAGGGGGCGCCTGGGTGGCTCAGTGGGTTAAAGCCTCTGCCTTCAGCTCGGGTCATGATCCCAGGGTCCTGGGATCGAGCCCTGCATCGGGCTCTCTGCTCAGCAGGGAGCCTGCTTCCTCCTCCCTCTCTGCCTGCCTCTCTGCCTATTTGTGGTCTCTGTCTGTCAAATAAATAAATAAAATCTTTAAAAAAAAAAAAAAAGATAGTGCAGAAAGGGTACCTGGATGGCTCAGTGCGTTAAGCCTCTGCCTTCAGCTTAGGTCATGATCTCAGGGTCCTGGGATCAAGCCCCACATTGGGCTCTCTGCTCAGTGGGAAGCCTGCTCCCCCCACCCCCGCCTGCCTCTCTGCCTACTTGTGATCTTTCTCTCTATTAAATAAATAAATAAAATCTTAAAAAAAAAATAGTACAGAGAGTTTCCATATACCCCACACCTAGTTTTATTATTAACATCTTACATTAGTATGGTACATTTGTCATAATTAATGAACCCCTGTTGATACATTGTTATTAACTAAAGTCCATACTTTATTCCAGTTTCCTCATTTTTTCCCTAATGTCCTTTTTCTGTTCTAGGATCCCATCCAGAGTACATTTAGCCTCATGTCTCCGTAGGCTCCTTTTGGTCATGACAGTTTTTCAGGCCTTGTTTTGGATGACCTTGGCAGTTTTGAGGAGTACTAGTCAGATATCCCTCAGTTGGGTTTTGTCTGATGCTCTTCTAAGGATTAGAACAGGATTATGGTTTTTATGGTTTTGGGAAAGGAGACCACAGAGGTAAAGTGTCATTTTTATCACATCATATTAGTAGTACATCTCTCAAAATGACTTCTCACTGTTGATGTTAACCTTGATCACCTGGCTTGAAGTAGTGTTTGTCCTGTTTGTCTACCATAGAGTTACTCTTTTTTTCCTCTTTTTCCACACTGTACTCTTTGGAAGGAAGTTACTGTGTGCAGCCCACACTTAAAATGAATGGGAGTTATACCCTTACCTCCTTAAGGTCGAAGTATCTGTATAAATTATTTGAAAACCTTCTGCATGGACCTTTGTCTCTTTTTCCTTAATTAATTGATTAATTAAGTCATTTATTTATATTAGTATGGACTCATGGATATTTATTTTATACTTCAGGTTATAATCCAATGTCACTTTATTTTTTTGCTCAAATTATTCCAGTTGCTCAAATTATTCCAGTTGACCATTGGGAGCTCTTTGAGTTGCTTCTTGCATCCCTTTGACATAATACCCATTGCTGTGACATGCCCCTTCCTTACTTTCTGGCAATAAAAGATGCTCCAGGTTTACGTTGTAGATTTCCTGCCCCAGTCCTCGAATCAGCAATTTCTCCAACAAGACTTGGTTTCTTTCATTGAAAAATGGTATTAGAGACGAAGATCTAGGTGCTAGGTTTGCTACTGTCAGGGTAGCTTTGGGAGTCCAGAAATCCCAGCTGCAAAGGAATCAGAAAGGTGATATTGGACATCTTCCAACTTATTGTACTGTCCTCCCATTTTCAATCTGTTACCTCTGTTATCTGAGCTGATAGAACACAGAAATAACTTAAGGGAGCATAAGTTGTCTGGGAAAGTAAGAAGCAAGGCCCACTTCTGTGGGATTCCCCCATATTTATCTTATTTTTTGCCATCCTCTAAAGGAGTTGATCCAGAGGGTTCTGTT
The DNA here is from genome assembly GCF_020171115.1 of Neogale vison. Classification (NCBI taxonomy): domain Eukaryota; kingdom Metazoa; phylum Chordata; class Mammalia; order Carnivora; family Mustelidae; genus Neogale; species Neogale vison. Next base: position 83,361,139 of record NC_058103.1, on the reverse strand, counting down.
AGTTTGCTAGGACTCCCATGCAAAATACTGCAGACTGGATGGCTGAAAACAACAGAAATTTTATGTTCTCACAGTTCCATAGACTAGAAATCCAAGGTTGAAGTACAGAAGATTTGTTCCTTCTGGAGCCTCTCTCCTTGGTTTGCAGATGGCTGCCCTCTTGCAACTTTGTTAGCACATGATTGTGGTCCTCCCTCCCTGCCTGACCTGCTTTGCGCACAAATCCTTAGCGTCTCTTCCTTTTCTTATAAGGACACGAGTCATAATGGATGAAGGCCCGATGCTAATAGCCTCATTTTAACTTAATCACCTCTTTAAAGACCTTATTTCCAAATAGGTTACATTCTGAGGTACTGGAGTTTGAGACTTCAATATGTGGATTTTAGGGGGAACACAGTTCAGCCCATCAGAAGGGGAATCTATGATACGCATAATACCTTTCTTTCCTCTTTGCGTCAGAAAGGACTATCCTTCTATTTCCCGCGTGTAGGGTATTTCTCTTATCTGACCTTGAATAATTCTTCTGTGTATCTTATATTAAAGCTGTGTGGTCCAAATGAGCCAAGTCAGGTTCTTGCAAAGTAAAAGGAGCTGTTAGAATGTACTCCCCCAAATTGTTGCGCTATTACAAATGCAAAAAAAAAAAAAAAAAAAAAAAGGTCAGTTTTGAGGTTTGGAGCTGAACAATAAATAATCTCTTTTGCTTTTAACAACCAGTCTTCCCTGAGGTAGTATATACCTGTGGTTAAATAGGGAAAAAATTATGTGCCAGAAAGGAGGATGGGAAGCATATTACCTTTTTCCCCCCAAAATATGCTCAGTGTGTGTGTGTGTGTGTGTGTGTGTATGCGCATAAAACCTTGGCACACTGGATATTTATTGCTGTGGACTCAAATCCTGGTGCTGCCATTTACTTATGTGTTTAACTTTGGGCAAGTGATTTCTCTCTGCCTCACTTTCCTCATCTGTAAAATGAGGATAATAATAGTTACCTCTTTTTCTTATAAAGTTTAAATGAATAAATTTATTAACATGTTCAGAATAATGCATACCATATATTGAGAAAGAAAGAAAGAGAAAGAAAGATAGAAAGATCAACAGATAGATAAATTGGTTCAGTAAGTGTTATACTAGCTATTATTCTGCAGCTACATCCTGTCTTCTTTCCAGGATGTAGAGAGTTCCTGCCTAGAACAGGTCCCACCTCCAGCCTACATGCCTCACCCATTGCCCGTGGTTATTTGACTTTTTTTTTTCCTCCCCCATTTCCTGGTCCATTTTAAATTAGGCTTCATTGACTCCTCCCATATTTTTCTTAGCTGACTGCCCTGGAGCCTGCCAGTTCCTCTGTGATTTGAGGATCAACCTTCTACAGGTCTTGTAATATGCTGCACAAGATAATTCCTGTCTTGGCCTCTGCCTCATCAGTCATAATCTGACCAAGTTCTAGCTGTAATTTAATTGCTACCTCAAATTATTCATAAACCATACAAAATTCATACCTCCTCTCCAGACTGTATCACTTTCATATTTTCTTGGCCATGCAACCATTATTAAGACTGAGGTTAGAAATTTTGGTGTCGGGGCACCTGGGTGGCTCAGTGGGTTAAAGCCTCTGCCTTTGGCTCAGGTCATGATCCCAGGGTCCTGGGATTGAGCCCCGCATCAGGCTCTCTGCTCAGTGGGGAGCCTGCTTCCCATCTCTCTCTGCCTGCTTGTGCTCTCTATCAGATAAATAATTAATTAATTAATTAAAAAATTTTTGGTGTCATCTGTGATACCTAGCATCTGGTATTCAGTGATTTAACATAGAGAGGTATTCCTTGATCAGATTGAGTTAAAAAATATCTTCGTGGTTGCAGAATAAAGAATTGACTGGAAAGGAAACAGCAGTAGCTTCCTAGCTAGTCTCCTTGCCCAGGTCTGTATTTCTTTCAGTCGGTTCCTACCCTTAAAGCAAATCTGATTTTCTTCAAAACTTAAATTCAGAGTGGCTATTTCACTGCATTAATTCTGATGTCTAACTTTTAAGGTCTTCCCATGGAGTGGCTTCAGTGGCCTTTGGCTCCCATGATCTCCTGAAATTAGGGTTAAAAATGGAAGCACAGGATATATAAACATTCAATAGGAGACAGATATGATGAGAGAGGAATAGGTGCTATTAAAGACAAGGGATAAAAATTTGAAGAAGAGGGGCACCTGGGTGGCTCAGTGGGTTAAAGCCTCTGCCTTCGGCTCAGGTCATGATCCCAGGGTCCTGGGATCAAGCCCCGCATAGGGCTCTCTGCTTCCTCCTCTCTGCCTGCCTCTCTGCCTGCTTATGATCTCTGTCTGTCAAATAAATAAATAAAATCTTAAAAAAATTTTTTTTGAAGAAGGAAGGAAGGGCAGGATAGATCAGTACAAAATGCTAAGTAGGGTCAAGTTTAAGAGTGAAAAATGTTAGTTGATGAGGTCTCTGTTAATCATCTAACGAGACACAGTTTTGCCCCAAGGTGAATTTAAATTAAATATATAGGATTGAAATTATAAGGTACCAATATATCATTTTATATTAAATAGAAAAGGCTTCCTGTTGATAAGGTTTGAATTCATCCTTAGGGGAAGGACCTAGTTTGCCAGAGACCAAGAATCAGACATGGAAGGTAACGGGCAACATTGTTCAAAGGAGGACCTATCTGGCCAGGAAGAAATAATGGCAGGAAAATTAGATAAAGTTATTTGGGAATCAGAAAGAGAACCTTGAGGCAGTGGGGGAAGCTGGAAATAGTATATTCCTAGCTAGCTGTGTCTAAAGGGAACCTTGGACTTTCAGTCAAAGGAAATGTTAATTTTCATCCAAGGAAGAAGCTAAAATGGGGAAAATTTAGGTCTTCAGCCACAAAAAAATTAGTTCTTCTTGCTTAATGAAGTCACAATCTACAAAGTTCTCCTTATTACTCAGAGGACAGGTATCATACCACACAATTAAGGATTGTTTCTCTTCCTCTGTCAAGCAGATGGAAGGAAGCTCCTGGAATGTCCTTTTACCTTTTCTCTGCATAACTAAATCGTAGCCATCAGTTTTCTTTTCTTTTTCTTTTTTTTTTTTTTTAAAGATTTTATTTATTTATTTGAGAAAGAGAGCATGCATACCCAATTTGAGGGGAGGGGCAGAAAGAGAGGGAGAAAGCAGAGTCCCCACTGAGCAGGAAGACTGGGTCAAGGCAAACACTTAACTGAGCCATCCAGGCACCCAATGTAGCCATCATTTTTCAAGGATCAATTTATGATCTCTTTGGAACCTCTTGGGGATCACTGTTCCTTAATATGGAAGCAAAAGAAAGTGGAGAAATATGAAAATAAAAGGAGACAGAAAAGAAAAATGGGGACAGGTTTCAAAGATCTTTTTATTATAGAGTAAGTGCTCAATATATTATTGTCAGCTTAATTAATATATTAAAGCTTAAAGAGAACAGTACAAGACTAACTATACCAATATACCCAGGAAAAAAAGGAACTAACATTACTGAATGTCATACTCTGTACTGGACAGGTGTTAACATATTTTATTTCATTAATCTTCTCATTTTATGAATGAAGAAACAGGCTTAAGAGGTAAAGCAGAATTCTAAACTCAGGTCTTTGATTACGACAACCCTTGCTCTTTCCAGTAAACTGTGTTGCCACACAGTATTTTATATGTGTGTTTATAAGTATATAAAATTAGGGGAACCTGGGTGGCTCAGTTGCTTAAACCACTGACTCTTGGTTTCGGCTCAGGTCATGACATCAAACCCCGCACTGGGCTCTATGCTTAGTGGGCAGTCTCTTTAAAGATTCTTTCTCTCTAACCCTGCCCTGTCTCTTTCATGTGTGCACCCACTCCCTCAAATAAATAAATAAACAAACAAACAAATAAATCTTTTTAAAAGAGAAAATGTAAAATTATATAAAATATATTATGTGATATTATATAAGAGCAGTATCTCACCAACAAATTAAATAACTTTAGAGTATTCACTATGTGTATTAGTTGCTTAGGTCTATAACAAAGCACCACAAACTGAGTGGCCTAAAACAACAGAAACTTGAGGTACCTGAGTGCCTCCAACTCTTTGTTTGGACTCAGGTCATGATCTCATGGGTGGTGGGATCAAGTCCCACAGGGGAATCTATACTTAGTAAGGAATCTGCTTGAAGAGTCTCTCCCTCTGCCCCTACCCCACTTTCTTTCTCTTTCTCTGTCTTCTAAAATAAATAAATCAATCTTAAAAAAAAAAAAAAAAAAAAACCCAAACCCAGAAACTTTAAAAAACCCGCAAAACTTGTTATCTTACAATTTTGGAGAAAGGAAGTCCAAAATTAAGGTGTTGTCAGCATCGTATTCCCAGTGGAGCCTCTAGGCCTAAGATTCTTCTAGCTTCTGATAACATCAGGTGTTCCTTGGCTTATGGCAGCAGAACTCTGGTCTCTTGTTTCCATCTTCTATAGCTGTCTTCCCAATATGTCTGTATATCTTTTGTCTCTTCACATGGTGTTTTCTTCCCTAATTCTGTTTTCTCTTCTTCTCAAGATACTGGCCAAATTGGATTAAACTCTGCCTTAATTCAGTATGACTCTGTTTTAACTTGATTACATCTACAGTGGCTCTCTTTCCAAGTAAGGGTCATTCACAGGTACTGGGAGGTCAGGACTTCAACATTATCTTTTTGAGCACACAATTCAGCCCATAGTAAATCTAGAAATCAATTTGGAGTGAATTGAATCTTAATAATATAGAATATTTCAATCCAAGTATGTGGTGTTTCTCTATTTTTTAGCCTTCTTTAAATTCTTGCAGCAGCGTTTCATAATTTTCAGTATATAGCACTCCTATGTATTTTACTACATTTATTTCTGAGTATTTTGTCTACTTGATGCTATCAAAAATGAAATTATATCTTTTATTCTACTTGTTCTTTGCATAGAAATGCGATTAATTTTTGTACATTGATTATTTCCGTGCATTAGAGCTCATTCTAGTGTTAATGGAGTCCAGGGAATTCTAAGGAATCTTGTAGCCTGCTTAGAATTTAGAATTCTTTATGTGTATCATCGTATCATCTACATATAATTCCTTTTTTTTTTTTTAAGAGGGGGAAGGGGTGGGACAGAGGGAGAGGGAGAGATAGAGAATCTTAAGCAGTCTTCACATCTAGTGTGGAGCTTGATGCAGGGCTTGATCTCACAACCCTAAGATCACAACCTGAGCCAAAATCAAGAGATGGATGTGGGTGCCCCTCTCCCCTTTTCAGTTGCATGATTTTTATTTTTCCTTGCCTTACTACAAAAGCTAGGACCTCTAATACAATGTTAGATAGAATTGGTGAGATTGGATATCCTTGGAGAAAATGCATTTGACAAAATCTAATACCCATTTATGACAGGAAACACTAAGCAAAATAGGAATGAAAGGAAACTTCTTCAAATTCATAAAGGGTATCTATCAAAGCCCCCAGAGCTAACGTTATATATGTGTGTGTGTGTATATATATATATATATGTGTGTGTGTGTGTGTGTGTGTATTTTTAAAGATTTTATTTATTTATTTATTTGACAGAGATCACAAGTAGGCAGAGAGGCAGGCAGAGAGAGAGGAGGAAGCAGGCTCCCTGCTGAGCAGAGAGCCTGATGCAGGGCTCTGCGGGGCTCCATCTCAGGACCCTGAGATCATGACCTGAGCCGAAGGCAGAGGCTTTAACCCACTGAGCCACCAGGTGCCCCACTAACATTATATTTAATGGTAAAAGACTAAATGCTTCTCCCTAAGTCCAGAAACATTGTGGATTTTGAGTAATTACTTGATCAGATTAAGCTTAAAACATTTATTCTGGCTGCAGAATAGAGAGTTGATTGGAGGGAAGAAAAAAATAGATGTAAGGAAAATAATCAAGGTTTTTATTTAAAATTTTTTTTAGTAGTACAGATAAGAGATAATGGAGTCTTCAGCTAAGCATCGTGCAATTCTTAGCCTGGTCAGTACTAGCCTCAGGGAGCATTTTTATTAGTATTAATGACAGGGGAGCATTAATAGCATTTAGACATTGAGGTAGGAATGGTAGATGTTCTGTATTGCAGGAGTGAATTCCAACAATGAGGAGCTGTCCTGCTTTTTATACAATTAAGATTTTTTTTTTTAAGATTTTATTTATTTATTTGACAGATAGAGATCACAAGTAGGCAGAGAGGCAGGCAGAGAGAGAGAGAGAGGAGGAAGCAGGCTTCCCGCTGAGTAGAGAGCCCGATGGGGCTTGATCCCAGGACCCTGGGATCATGACCGGAGCCGAAGGCAGAGGCTTTAACCCACTGAGCCACTCAGGCGCCCCCAATTAAGATTTTCTAATACATTTGATGTGTGATGGGGATTCAAAGATGAATCCCTTGATATTGGTTTGTGCAGTCCAGCTGATGGTGGTACTATGACCTGAGGTAGGAACCTTAGATTAGAAGTTAGTTTGAGAAAAGTACAAATTTAGGTAAATTGCGTTTGAGGAATCTATGAAATATCAAGTAGGTATTGGAAATACAAGTCAGGAACTCAGTAGAAATGATGGGTTAGGGACAGATTTAAATCTGTTATGGTTGTTAAAATCATAGGAATGGTAGGTTGTGGAGGGACGTGCATATATAGTGCAGAGCTTTGCAGCAGATAAAGGTTTAGTAGAGGAGGAACAGGTTTAAATGGTTGACAAAGATTAGCCAGACAGAAAGGAACGAAAATCCCCAGATACTGTGGTGTCATGGAGGCCAAGGGAAAAGAGTTTTGAGAAAGAGTTGTCAGTGTTAATTGCCATATTTGTTTATTATAATTGTCTCTCCATATCTAGACTGTAAGCCAGGCATGGCTGTATGTTCTGTTCATCTGTGTAATTACACAGTTCTTGGCATAACATTACTTAATAAATGTTTAAGGTTTTGGGGGGCAGGGTCCATTTCTTTTTATCTGCTGTGGTTAGAGTATCTGGCTAATACCCACTTAATAATTGTTGAATGAATGACCAGATCTGCATGTTTATATGGCATGTCCTTTTTTTTGCATCTTTTTTTTTTCTGTGTCTTCCAACTTTATATTATGAATTTCTTGACTATAAAAATCTAGTCTAGGGCGCCTGGGTGGCTTAGTGGGTTGGGCCGCTGCCTTCGGCTCAGGTCATGATGTCGGGGTCCTGGGACCGAGTCCCGCATCGGGCTCTCTGCTCAGCAGGGAGCCTGCTTCCCTTCTTCTCTCTCTGCCTGCCTCTCTGCTTACTTGTGATCTCTCTCTGTCAAATGAATAAATAAAATCTTAAAAAAAAAATCTAGTCTAAAGCATGTAAACATGTACATATTTGGTATTGTACCCTATAGGTACAATAATGCAAACTGGGGGAAACTCCTCTCCCTTCGCACCCCAGTTCTGGCCCTGGCCAGGCCATGCTACACTAACCTCATATATATATATATATTATATATATATATATATATATATATAATACTTATATAATACATATATAATACTTAAATACTTAAATAAGTAAATATTTGGTGATTGATTGAGTAGTTTGCACTGGCTCTCAAAGCATGCATAAATATGTGCTAGGGCTACCATAGATATCCATATACCTGATTACACTACTTTTCTGGAAGGCATGGTCAAAATTGTCTGATGTAAAACTATTCATTATTAACTAATTTTCTTTCTAGACAGAATGTATCTTCTCTTTGAAATGTATGCTAGTACATTTATTTTTTTTAATTTTTAAAATTTTTTTAAAAGATTTTATTTGTTTATTTGACAGACTGAGAGATCACAAGTAGGCAGAGAGACAGGCAGAGAGAGAGAGAAGGAAGCAGGCTCCCTGCTGAGCAGAGAGCCCGATGCGGGACCCCATCCCAGGACCCTGAGATCATGACCCGAGCCGAAGGCAGCGGCTTAACCCACTGAGCCACCCAGGCGCTCTGCTAGTACATTTAGATTAGTATTTTGTTCATGTAAAAACCCCAAAATATTTTTCTGGTTCAATTTAGCATCTAAAAGAAGAGAAGAAAACCTTGGGATTAATTTAGTGGGAGTATAAGGAAAAAAATCATTATATATTGCATATCTTCAGGGACTTGTTTTGTAAACTGGAAGCTAACTTGAATAAATTCACAAAGAGTAAAATGAAATAAGTCCTTTTCCTGACATAGTACTTTCTGATTTTTTCAAAGCATGATATATACATAAGTTATTTATTTGGGAAAGTTGAGTGTCTACCATGGGCTATGTGCTAGGTATAGAAAGATGGTAAGATTCAGTACTTGTTCTTAAGGAACTCAATGTAATCAAAGAGATGCGTGTCAAGAAATAATCCAGGGGTACCTGGGCATGGAGCCTGCTTCCCTCTCACTCTCTCTGCTTACTTGTGATCTCTCTCTGTCAAATAAATAAATAAAATCTTAAAAAAAAAATCCATAATGCATTTTTTAAATGCTACAGTAGAACTATTTATGAAGGGATTTGAGAGTACAAAGGAATAATTAACTGCTTCAGGAAGTCAAGAAGGAAAGGATTCACTGAAGAATGAATCCTGATGGATGAAGAGTAGTTCACGAAACTTAGAAAGGGGTAAAGCCAAAGAAACATAAATGAAGCCAGCAAAGATTGAAAGTCTGTTGTACTTTCACGGGTGAGGCAGTTTAGTAGGAGAGTGGCATGCAAGGTGGTGAAAAGGAAGGGAATTTGTGGCTGGAGATAAAGCTATTTAGGGTCAGACTCTTTATTATCATTTTTTTGTTGTGGTGGTAAAATATACTTAACATAAAATTTATTATTTTAGGATCTTAGGGATGCTTGTGTGGCCCAGTTGGTTAAGCGTTACTTTTTTTTTTTTTTAATTTTATTTTATTTATTTGACACAGAGAGAGAGAGAGAGAGAGAGAACAAGCAGGGAGAGTGGTAGGGAGAGGGAGAAGCAGGCTCTCAGGGATCATGAACTGAGCTGAACGCAGACACTTAACCGACTGAGCCACTCAGGTACCCCAAGCATCCAGCTCTTGATTTTGGCTCAGGTCATGATCTCAGGGTTCTGAGATTGAGCCCCACATTGGGCTTCATGCTGGGCATGGAGCCTGCTTCAGATTCTCTCTCTCCCTCTGTCCCTCCCCTCTTTCCTCTTCAAAAAAAATTTGCTATTTTGACCATTGTTTTAAAAGATGTTATTTATTTATTTATTTATTTATTTGACAGAGAGAGAGAGAGAGAGACTGTGAGAGAGGGAACACAAGCAGGGGTAGTGGGAGAGGGAGAAGGAGAGGGAGAAGCAGGTTTCCCGCTGGGTAGGGCGCCCAGTGCGGGGCTGGATCCTAGGACCCTGGGATCATGACCTGAGCCAAAGGCAGACACTTAATGGGTGAGCCACCCAGGGACCCCTGTTTTAACCATTTTACGTTTATAATTTAATGGCATTAAGTACATTAATGATGACAAGTGCCCGTTACCACTATCTATTTCTAGAACTGTTTTTATCATTTCAAACAAAAACTCTGTACCCATTAGGCAATAACTATTCCCATAAACCAGCCCCAGATAACCTCTATTTTACTTTAGTCTCTATGAATTTGTCTATTCCAGATTCTTCATACAACTGGAATCATACCATATTTGTCCATTTCTGTCTGGCATATTTCACTTAGCATAATGTTTTCAGGGTTTACCCATGTTGTGGCATGTATCAGAACTTAATTCCTCTTTATGGCTGAATAACATTACCATCTTTTTCTTTCTGTGTATATATATCATTCTGGTTTTGCACTTATCTGTTGCTGGATACTTGATTTGTTTCCACCTTTTGGCTATTGTGAATACTACTACTACTTTGAACATTGATGTAGAAGTATTTGTTCGAATCTGGTTTTAGTTCTTTTGGGTATTTACCTAGGAGTGGAATTGCTGAATCATACGGTAGTTCTATGTTTAACTTTTTGAGGAAGCTCCAAACTGTTTTTCACAGTGCCTGCACAATTCTACATTCTTACCAGCAATGTACAGGGGTTCCAGTTTCTTTTTATCCTCATCAACATGTTTGTTTATTTTGTTTTTAATAATAGCCGTTGTACTGGGTATGAAGAGATACCCCACCTTATTTGCATTTCTCTCTAATGATGTTGAATATTTTTTCATGTGCTTCTTGGTCATTTTTATCTTTGGAGAAAGATCTGTTCAAGTCTTTTGCCCATTTTTTTTTTTAAAGATTTTATTTATTTATTTGACAGAGAGAGATTACAAGTAGCCAGAGAGGCAGGCAGAGAGAGAGAGAGGAGGAAGCAGGCTCCCCGCAGAGCAGAGAGCCCGATGCGGGACTCGATCCCAGGATCCTGAGATCATGACCTGAGCCGAAGGCAGCGGCTTAACCCACTGAGCCACCCAGGCGCCCCTTTTGCCCATTTTTAATTGGATTATTTGTTTTTAGCTAAGTTGAAGGAGTTCTTTATTTACTTTAGATGTTAAACCCTTTTCAGGGACACCTGGGTGGCTCAGTCTGTTAAGCAGCTGCCTTTGGCTCAGGACATGATCCCGAGGACCTGGGATTGAGCCCTGCATCAGGCTCCTTGCTCAGCAGGGAGCCAGGTTCTCTCTTTGCCTGCTGCTCTTTCTGCTGTGCGCTCTCTCTCTCTGACAAATAAATAAAATAAAGTCTTTAAAAAAAAACCTTTTCAGATACATGATTTGCAGATGTTTTCTCCCTTCAGTATGTTGTTTTTTCATTCTGTTAATAATATCCTTTGGTGCAGAAAAGTTTTTAATTTTGATGGAATCCAGTTTCATCCATTTTTTTCTTTTGTTGACTTTGCTTTTGGTGTCATAGTTAAGAAACCATTCCCAAATCAGAGGTCATGAAGATTTTCCCCTATATTTTCTTCTAAGAATTTTATAGTTTTAGCTATTAAGTTTAGGTTTTTGATCCATTTGAGCTAATATTCTTGTATGGTGTAAGATAAGAGTCTAACTTCATTCTTTTGCATATGGTTATCCAGTTGTCCCACCAACATTTGTTGAAGAGATTTTTTCTCCCCATTGAATGGTCTTAGCATCCTTAATGCAAAATCAGTTAACATATATGTGAGGTTTTATTTCTGGGCTCTCTGGGGCCAGACTCTTAAAAGTCTTAAATGCCATACTCTAAGGAGTTCTAATTTCACCTTCTAGGTGATAGAGAACAATGTAATCAAATTTGTATTTTGAGAAGATAGTTACGGGTATAGTATAGAGGATAATTATAGAGGAAAGAAAATGAAATCAGGATCAGTTCAGAAATATGTTGTTGCAGAAGTTTAGGCAAGAACTATGGGTCCGTATTTCAGACAATGGCAGCAAGAATAGAGAATAATAGAGTTGAAAGACCGGTGCATTTGATTTTCATAGCTAAACTCCAGAGTAGGTAGGACTTGCAGTTCCATTTTATAGATGAGAAAACTAAAGCTTTTTTGTTAAAGATTTTATTTATCTATTTGAGAGAGTGAGAGAGACCGTGCACGCACACATGCACAAGTTGGGGGATAGGGCAGAGAGAAAGGGAAAAACAGACTCCCTGCTGAGCAGGGAACCTGATCCACGGACTCAATCCCAGGACCCTGGGATCATGACCTGAGCCAAAGGCAGACGGTTAACCACTAGGCCACCCATGTCCCCCGAAAACTAAAGCCTTTAAAAGTTATTTGCCTCTGGTCTTTAGTAACTGATGTTGGATCTAAAACCTTGCGTCTTCTGATTCCTAATGCCATAGTTTTTTAATGTATCATGGTTACTTTCTCAGATGGAGGATTATAATAAACATGGGACACAAGGGATTAGTTTTGGCACTGGTCATATTTAACATTTTTAATGAATGACTTAGAAAAAGTTCACAGTCTATAGGTGGCACTCTTTTTTTTTTTTAAGATTTTATCCATTTATTTGACAGAGAGGGAGATCACAAGTAGGCAGAGAGTCAGGCAGAGAGAGAGAGAGAAGCAGGCTCCCTGCTGAGCAGAGAGCCCAATGCAGGACTCGATCCCAGGACCCTGGGATCATGACCTGAGCTGAAGGCAGAGGCTTTAACCCACTGAGCCACCCAGGTGCCCCTACAGGTGGCACTCTTGAAGGGGAAGGGTTATTAACAAAAAGATCATTAACTGAGTTGGGAAAAAAGTTGAAGCATTTAGGAGAAAATAATCCAAAATGTACTTACTTATAGAGTAAGTAGCTCGGCACCAGCAAAAAAGGAATCGGGAATAAAGTAACATGTCAGGAAATTCTTTGAAATTCCCAGTTTATGATTTTGGCCAAAAAGGCTAAATTTGAGGGACCACCATGTTAGGTACTGGGAACCGTAAAAAAGACATTCTACTAGGTAACATTTGTTGAACACTTACTATGTGCCAGGCAGTGTTGTAAACACTATTTATCTCAGTCCTCTGAGGCAGATAATATTCTCATTTTGCAAATGAGGAAACAGAAGCACAGAGAAGTTAATAAGCAGTTCAGCCAAGGTAATAATAAGTTATGAATTCAGAGTTCAGACCCAGGCAGCTTAATCTTAGAGCTGTTCTTTTAAGCACTATGTTATTGGGCTTTCCATAGTCACAGTCTTTCCTTATGCACAACACTGTTGAGTATTAATTACATGAGGGAGGTTTAATAAGGATACAAAAAACAACTGAAATCAAGGAATGAAAGGTCAGTTACTAAAGAACCATCTAAAAAGACCTGAAAGAGCATATGACTAAAAATATGGATAGAAACTTTCCATACCAAATTCTCCAAGGTGGTTTTGTGCTTAGACACATTCTGCTTATTAGTGACCCATTCTGATAGCCACTTGCCTAATGCCATATGGTATCTTTTACTGTAACTGGAAGAAAGGAGGAAACTATTTTAAAGCTTAGAGGAAAGAGTTTCTTAACAAGTTTTACTTCTTTAAATAGTACTTCTCCCCAAAAACAAAATTCAATGGGTAATAAATTCAATAATTGAATAAATTAAATTTCTCAAATGTTAACAGTGCCTGGAATGCCTTCAATTCGAGATTTGAGTTAACAGCATAGTGTCTGTATTTTCCAAATTGAAAATCAGGACCTCATGTCTGAAAAAGAATTTAAAAAAAAACAAAAAACTATTGAGAAAAATTACATAACATAAAATTGACCACCTTAACCATTGTTAAGTGTACAGTCATGTTAGCAATATACATATTGTTGTGCAGCAGATCTCTAGAACCTTTTCATCTTCAAAATTGAAACTCTATACCCATTGAACAAGCTCTGTTTTTTTCCCTTCCCCAGCCCCTAGCTGAAAGAGAATTTTCTTGATTTGAGAAAAAAAAATTAAAAATTATTGCTGTGGCATGAAATTACATGTTTTATTGCACATATAAGGAGTCTCTTTCATTAACAGAAGGGAATTATATTAAATTGGAACCTTTAGAAAATGTAGGACATATACTCACTCAAGGTGCTGAGGACTGAAGTGAGCTTTCTAGTACAATGACTTCTGGGGAATTAGTATCAGAAAACTAAGGACTGACTCTACCATCATCAGTTTTTTTTTTTAATTTGGAAGTAATGAGTATGATCACTTGAGATAACTTTTGTAGAAAGTGAGGCTGAAGCCCAGTTTTGGTCTTCTGCTATGTAGAAGGATTATTGCTGGAAGTAAGTCTGGTAGCTTATTCTGAAAACAACAATATATTCCCTTAAATTCACTCTAATCAAGCTTTTGCCCTCATCATACCAACTGCGGTCTAGTATTTGAGTATTGGCTAAAATCCAGTTGTCAGTTCTTAGTCATTCTTTTACTTTACCTATGAGCAGCATTTGATACAGTTGTTTACTTCCTCTTCTTCCTTGAACCATGTTCTTCATTTGGGCTTACAGGAAATACTGCTTTCTTTCCACCTCACTAGTCATTCCTTCTCATTCTGTTTTTCTGGTTCCTCCTCAAATAGAATACGCCAAGGCTTAGTCCTTGAAACCTCTTCTTTATCTACACATAGTCCTTTAGAGAGCTCACCCTGCCACCTCTTTCAATACCATTTATATACTGATGATTTCCAAATTTATATCTCTAACCCAGAGTGTTCTCTTAAGTTCCAGCCTTCACATTTAACTCTCTACTCATCATCTTCTCCTGGATGGCATATATGGTTTTGAACTTAACCAGTCCAAAGCCAAATTCCTGATCTTTCCCCTACCTCAAAACTCCTATGCATAGTTTTTCCTAGCTCAGTTAATGGCAACTGCTTCCTATCAGTTTCTCAGGCCAGAAGCTCTGGAGTCATTCTTGACCCTTTCTTAGCCCCACATCCAGTTTACCAGCAAATCTCATTGGCTTAGCTTCCAAATAAATCCAGCATCCAGACACTTCTCTCTACCTCCTTTACTACCTTTACTCTGGTCTAAATTGTCACCATCTCTTGCCTAAATTATTGGTGATAGCTAAATTCCTTTCTTCTTGCTCCTTGCTCCTACTTCAATCTGTTTTCAACATAGCACTATGTTAAAATGCCAGTTAGGTTATATTCCTTACTTGCCTAAGATGCTCCAATGGCTTTCATCTCAATTGCCGAAAAAGTCCCGAGTCTTTCCAGTGGTCCACAGGCCCTAGACCCTCTGCTTCCCTTACATTTCTCTGACCTCTTACTACCCTTGTTGCTCATTTCATTCACACCATGCTGGCTGTTTTGATCAGTTCTTTGATGTATCAGTCATTTTCCTGTGATGATGTTTTCGCACTGGCTATACCTTCTGTCCTGGACCCACTTTCCCCACGTAGCTTCATGGTAACTCTCATTCTTAAAAGTTTTCATTTAAATGACAGTTTTTTGTTAAGGCCTTTCCCTCCTTTTCCATCTCTAATGTATTTTCTCCACAGCACTTACCACTTTCTATGCTATTGTGTGACTCCTTTGTTTATTGTAATAAACCTACTTTAAATATTATAATCTTCTAGCAAGAGCAGGGATTTTTGTCTTTTGTTGTGATTTGCTATATCCTCAGTGCTTAGAACAGTGACTTGCATGAAATAGCTGCTCAATAAATATATGCTGAATAAATTAACATAGGAAGAAATTAAAAGCACACTTAACACCTAAAAGGGAATTTGACAACCCAACACTGGGTAGTTCTGGTAGGAGGTGGCTGGGATATGACTGAGGTAGAGGGGACCTGGAAGTGGAAGCTGTGACTAGGGCCTAATAGCATAAAAAATTGGGAACATGTTGGAAGGATGGGAATAGTGAATATAATGAAATTCTTAGTTATAGAAATTAACATTATGATATTGTAGAATCAGCTTAAGTCTTGGTTTTTAATTTATAGTGGTAAAAAGGAAAGGAAAGGACATTCTGATGAACCATGGACATAGGAAAAAGTAGTTTAAATTAGACATGGTTAAAACTAGCTTGACTATGTCAAGGAGACCATTTTTGATAAATGGATAAAGTGGTTCCCACCTTTTGGAAGGCATTAAATGCTTGGTAGAAGAGTTTCTAGATTTCACACTATGGGTAATAGTATTCTATTATTGGATTTCGACTGGAAGAAAGATTTTTATGGAAAACAAGTTTTTGCCAAGATGTTTGTCACTACCATATGGAAATAGATAAAAGTGGGAAAAAGACTGGTGATAGGTTAGATTTCTTCATTTATTTATTCTGTCACAATGTTGAGTGCCTGAATTGTGCCAGGGGATAAGGGGTGACCAATCGAATAAGATCTCTGCTCTTACAGAGGTTCTGTTCTAGTTCACCTAGATGAAAGTAGTCCTTGTAGTTTAAGGTGGTTGCCATGAACAAAAAAGAGTTAAGGGTCAGATCTGAGAGAAATTGCAAAAGAAGAATTGGCTGGACCTGGTGAAAGCTTGTGTGGAGTGTGAATGCATGCAGTTCTAGGCACTAACAGGCTGGTTAATAAGATGAAGAGTGGGAAGAGGCAGGAGAACCAAAAGATAAACCGAAGGTAGTGTGGAAGCTGAGAAGGGTTGCTACTTTGTGGAGAAACTATTCTTATTTTTTATATTTCAAGTTTTAAGGTTTAGTGAGGTGTGTAAGTAGAAATGCTTTATGAACTGGAAACGGCAGATGGGGAGGAGACTCTTCCTCTCATACCTTAAAGTCTGCCTTTCTTTCCCTACCGACCTCTCCTTCTCTCCTTTCTGTTTCTTAGTCCTCCATCTGTATCATCTTATGTGGCTTAAAATTTATCACTGACTTGTGGTACCTGACTGGCTCAACTGGTAGAGCATTCAGCTCATTCTCAGGGTTGTGAGTTCTAGCCCCACACTGGGTGTGGAGCCTACTTAAAAAAATCAGCTGGTTAAGCATCTGACTCTTGGTTTCAGCTCAGGTTGTGATCTCATGGGTTGTGGGATTGAGCCCTGCTTGGGGCTTCTCTATCAACAGGGAGTCTGCTTGAAAGAATCTCTCCCCATGCCCCTTGCCCCATTGGTGCACACTTTCTCTCTCTCCTCAAAATAAATAAATAAATCTTTAAAAAAATTATCACTCACTCAACATGCTCTTTGTGGTTTGACTGAAGATATGGCTCTACATCTTCCTCATTCTAGGAACTAGGCAGACGGAGCAGCCCCCATCTGAAATATCAGTTGCTGTGGTAGAATGAGAGAGTGGTGAATTATGCTCCTTGTAATTTCTTATATCTGGGAGTGATTCACGTTGTTTTGCTCATATTTATACAACTCTTGATCTTGGGATTGTGAGTTTGAGCCCCATGTTGCATGTAGAGTTTACTTAATTAAAAAAAAATTAAAGTTTTGTGAACTTCAGACTTGCATATTCTTGGGAGAATATATCAAAAAGAAATTGGGGGTATGTGTGCCTGGGTGGTTCGTCAGTTGGTGGAGTGTCTGACTCTCAGTTTTGGCTCAGGTCATAATCTCCCAGTTGTGAGATTGAGCCCCTTGTTGGGCTCCACACTCAGCACTGAGTCTGCTTGGAATTCTTCCTCTGCCCCTCTTCCCGCTTGCATGTGCACTCCCCCCAGCCCCCAAATGGGTGAATAAATAAAATCTTTAAAGAAAAAAAGATATTAGAGCTGCCGATGGACTATATTTGTTTTTCAGTTTCACCTGGACCACTTATCTTTTTCTTCTTTTCCAGCAGACTTGTTCATTCTTTACTACCTATCCAGCTAAGATTCTGTGATTGGTTGTTTCAGTGTAGTTTCTCTCTTGTACATGCCATTATTCTCTCTTGTACATGTCTATTTCAAGCATAGCTGGAGAAAAGCATATAACCAGACTGGTACTTGTAGAAATTTATGCTCAGCTGCCCCAAATGGGTTTTCAGCAGCCCTTACAAATTACATACTCTCTAGACAGCGTTATCTATTCCAACAGCTTTCAAACTTCTACCCTCCTCAAGCGCCTTCCGCACCTTCTTTCCCCCATTTAAATTCCTCTTTCCCTTTCTACAGCCAGCAGGTGATCTTGTCTCCTTTTTGACCAAGAATTGGACAGGAACTGATAAATCTGTAGACATACCTACTTCTCTAACCATATGTTTTCCCTCCTCGTTGGGGTTAAAAAAAGAAGTTCCTACTTTCTCTAGGACCAGCCTCTGTACCTGTTTTCTGGATTTAATTCCCTCCACCTTTACAAAGACCTTGTAATATTATTAATCCAGTCTCCCTCTTATATTCAACTTCTCTGTCTCTACTTGCTCCTTGGCACTTAAAAAATGCTTGCATCTTTTCTTCCTTTCTGAGTTACATTTCTTAAAAAGAGAATTGTCTTTGTTCACATTTGGATTTTCTCTTCCTACTCCTGATATCTCACCATCTTTTCACCCAGCTCTCTGTGCTCTTGGCTTCCATGACACCAGACTCTTGTTTTTCTTCTCTCAGTTCTTTCGTCTTTTCTGATTTTATTTCTCTATTACAGAGAGAGCACATGAGCAGGGGCTGAGGAAGAGGGAGAAGAAAGCTCCCTTGCTGAGCAGGGAGCCTAGTGTGGGGCTTGATCTCAGGACCCTGGAATCATGATCTGGGCCTAAGGCAGACACTGAACTGACTGAAGCATCCAGGCACTCTGTGAAGTTTATTTACGTAGTTGATCTAGTATATGCACAGTGTCATGAGCACAGACTCTTGCGTGGCACTGCTTGGGAGAATATTCAGAATCTACTGTAGGCATATGAAATAGAGTACAGTTTCCTTATCTGTAAAATGTAAAGCCTACCTCATAGGATGTTTGTGAGAATTAAATGTAGTATACTTATAAAACACTTAGCACAAGACCCAACACAAAATAAACATTAAAAAAAATTTACACCCATCAGTGTGTATCAATATCCCATTTTGATCCAGCTGGTATAGGTGCCGCCAAAGACATACTATAGATTACTCAATCACTAAACCTGGCTGCTTATCAGAATCACTTGAGCTCTTAAAAAAAGATTTCTGGGCCCAATCCCAGACTACTAAATCACACTAGAGTGAGGTGGAGGAGGCAAGAATATGTATTTCTTACAGCTCTCTAGGTGATTCTGAGCATAATCCAGGTTTAGCAGTTACGTTATAGAAGATAGAATTGCCTCTAGAAATCATCTGAGTATGAGATATAAGGAAAAATGTTTCTGGTGTGGAGAAAAAGGAGCCAGAAATGACATCTGTAAAAAGCCAATTATATATAGCCTTTGGGATCAATGGTCAAAGTTGTGCTGATTGCCCAAGAACAGGTCATAATGAAAGTGAAGCACGCACAGCTGAGCCATTTTCAAGGTCCCAGAATGAAAAGAGAAGCAGAGCAACTGAGCTGGTAGCAGCTGCCAAAATTAATTCAAAGTAGCCATATGGGATGGGGAAAGCACTAAAAGAGCTTCAGAAAGAGTTGGTAAAAATATAAAGATTAAGTGTTAGGTATTGGAGGAAGAAAGATTAGAGGAAAATAGATGAAATAGCTGGGGATGAGTGAGAAGTGCTATAGGAAACTATCAGAAGATAATTGTTACTAAAGAAAGAGATAAAGAACATATGTCTTGGGAGAGAGAAAAAAAGGTTTCATGAATGATAGTAAACACATTTTAAGAGATTAATACGGGAAAGGCCAAAGACAGTGTGCATAATCAGCCAATTATAGATCGACTTCAAGTCCCAGAGAAAAAAGCATTGCAGAAGAAGAGAGGGAAACTAAGGCCTAAGGCAATGAAGTTGATAACAAGGGGAAATAAATGAGGGAGTTTAGAAGTTAAGTTATTGGAGGATAATTAGAATTATACAAATATGAATAAAGTACAATTTAAGGTAGAAAACTATGTATCACAGAGAGTATGGAGCATGAAGATCTAGGGAGTCATTCAGCAAACATTTACTGAGATGGATGCACAGGGATGAGTGAGAGACACAGTCACTGTTCTCATGGAATTGTCATTTCTGATAAACCTTGGGAATAGAAGACAAGGTGACATTCTTATTGGGTAGGACGGTGTGTGATAAAAGAATGTTTAGTTTTTGACAGGATTGAATATGAGGTTCTTACCAGTAGACTTGAGTCAGACAAGGTATTTTGAGTATTGTGGGTTTTTGAAGGATATGTTGGAATCCAGGTTGGAATCTATCTGATAGATGTAAATTAGGCAAGGGCATGGGGTTGTGTTTGTGTGCACACGTGTATCTGTGTGCGTGCATGTCTAACACATACCTCTCATCCCCAAAGAAATTTGATAGAGAAATTATTTGAGATCTTGCATATTGTAAAAAAAGGGAGTTTTGGCAAAAGTCTGAAAGTGACCAAAAGGGACCTACCTGTATAGCCAGACAATGAGAGTCCTTTCATAAAATAATGATTAAATAATACTTCTTAGAGTTTATGTACTATTACCTGTCTGGAATATATTTAGGGTGGAAAAAAGTATTCCTATAGCATTGCCAATTCCAACAGAATATTTGTGGTAAAGTGAAATGTCTTTTTCTGATCATGCAATAGTGAGAACTTAAATTAGTTTCAGAACAATTGGGAAGTTTTATCAGAGTCATTTAAAGGTAAACAAATTCATGTTAGAATACCAGAAAATTAAAACTATGAGCGGGACTAATCAGAAGGGAAGCGAAGCTTCCTTTTGTTTGTTTGTTTTTTTAAAGATTTTATTTATTTATTTGACAGAGAGAGATCACAAGCAGGCAGAGAGAGAGGAGAGAAGCAGGCTCCCTGCTGAACAGAGAGCCCAATGCGGGACTCGATCCCAGGACCCTGAGATCATGACCTGAGCTGAAGGCAACGGCTTAACCCACTGAGCCACCCAGGCGCCCCCAAAGCTTCCTTTTGAAGATGATGAGATGGTTGAAGTAGTAAAGAAGTGAAGACTCTCAGAGGGTTAAAGCCAAAGGAGTTAAAGAACTGATTAATGAGAAGCTTAAAAGGAAAGGAAGACAAAGTTAAAGAAATTAGTGCAAATAAATCAGAAGCCAAATAGGAAAAGTCTTCATAAACAGACTCAAGATAGTAGAAAACATAAGATTAAAGCCAAAATTAAGTCATTGCTTTATATTAGATTTTGCGAGAATACAAAAAAGTTTCATGTTAGCTGAAAACACATTCAGATTTCCTTGAAAGGATAACATTGAATGTTAGAAGGATTCTTTATGAAAAGATTTTAGAAGCTAGGTAAGAACTGAAGGGGGTGATGAGGTGTATATATGGAGAGAAGAGACATCGGATGCCTATGATATTGCAATGTCAAAAAGATGAACAGATTAGTAGCAGACATCAACAGTCTGAAAGTGAGCAATACAGTAAAATTGCTGTAGAGGGAAGAGAACTTCTGGGTTTAATGATCTACCAGCTGGGCTCTGCTGAGATCTTTGAGCAAATCCTTGGCACCTCTGTTCAAAGGCATGTGGAAGGTGTGATAACTTGCACAATGAAACTACTGTTAATAGGAAGTGAGAGAAATTGGGAACTGGTACTTGCCGGTAATACTAAACATTAAATATAAGATTATTGTGAGACTCCTGCTGGAAAGATTGACAGGAATAATAGAGAACATGAGATGCCAAGGGAACAATGTGCCATAAGGGGGAGTGGGGTCTGAGAAGCTAACTGAAAAATTCTTCATGGCAAAAGAATGGGGTAGAAAATTTATTATGCTTGGAGTAAGTAAAGGCTTATTTAGACAAGCTATGATTTTCTCTTTAATACCATGTAAAATACATTATTCCAGAGCAGCTTTTGAAATGTGAGGACTTGATATATATGCCATGGGATCAGCATCTCCATTCTCAAAAAAGAATATTGAAGAGAAAATTAAAATGATAAGAGTAAAACAGTACTGTTCATATAATCGTGTACTATTTTTGTGGTCTGTAGACTGAATTTTCTTCCTCTATTAAATTTTTTTTAAAGTATATAAGGATACAAAAGAGACAGTTTAGGGAAGCTGAGCACTCATAGCCTAGCATTTAAGAACAGTATCTCTCTAACAATTTAAAAAGCAAGTAAAATAGAGTGTAGAGAAGTTGGAATAACATCATAAAAATGGATAAAAAACAAAGTCATGCTAACTTGTTGAAAACAAGAAAAAAAGATGGTTATGTTCTTTGGGGGGGGCAAAAAAATGCAAAGAAAAAGGAGGGGGATCCTGAAAATAAAGGAAGTGGGAAAGAATGTAAACACAGGCTAATTACAAATGATTGAAAAGTAGTTCTTAGTGATAAGCTGCAGAAATTGGTATCAGTTTCTCCTGCTACCTCTGCACCTTTCCATCAGTGATCTCACCATTAGTTCCCTTGGCTTTAATTGCCTTTCATATGCTAATGAGCCTCAACTCAGTGGTGCAGAAGCTCCAGACCTTTTCCAGATCTCTTTTGGGGTGTGTCACAAGTGCCCTCATATTCAGCAGGTTCAAACCTGAAAAAAATCATTCCCCCACTTCTTCCCACCCCAAGTCTATTTTTCTTGCTTCCCTATTGGGGAGTATTCCATCCTTACTCATTTAGTGTCCTACTTTAGAAATCTAAACATTGTCCCTGGTGTTTCTTCTTTTACCGCTGTTATCTAATCAGTCAGCAAGATTATTCATTCATCCTCTTTCATATTTCCCACATATATTTATTTCTCTGTTATTCTATTAGTTTAGACCAGAGGTTGGCAAACTTTTTTTTTCCATAAAGGGCCATATTGGAAATACGTTAGGCTTTGCAGGCCATATGGTCTTTGTCACAATCCCCATAGCTCCAGCCAGAGATAATATGTAAATGAATGGATGTGGCTGTTTCCCATAAAACGTTATTTATAGACACTGAAATTTCCATTTCATTTAATTAACAAAATATTATTCTTCTTTTGATTTCCCAACCATTTAAAAATGTATAAACCATTCTTAGCTTGACATCCCTCCCAAAACAGGAAGCAGGCCAGATTTGGCTCACAGGCCATAGTGTGCCCTTCCCTGGCCTAGAGCATCATTTTCTTACCTGAAATGCAACAGTGGTCTCCTGCTCTCCTACTTTCCTTACCTGGTCTCCCTCGCTTGTCTTGTCCCTCTGGTCCATTCATCACACTGACACCAGGTTGCAAATTGGATCTCTTTACCTTGTTTGAAGTCCTTTAAAGGTTGACCATTGCCATTGGAATTTTTTGGCAAGACCATTCATAATGCGGACCTTGCTTATGTTTGTAGGCATATTTCTTGCTATTTCCTTCTGTCTGTTACAGCTTCTTAGAACTGTTTGAAGTTTTTGTAATGTATAGTATTTTTCACTTCAGAGTTTTGACACATGCCTCGAATATCTTTCCTCCTTACCCTCAGCCCACTTCTACCTGGCAAAACTTTACTCTTCCTCCTGGACATATTTTAGCTATCATCTCCAGAAGCCACCCCTCATTCCCCTAAGACATTTCATCTAAGGAGTTAATGTTTCTACTAAGTTTTCCTGTCATGTCTGTAGGACCTAATAATAGCATTTATTTTACTGTATTATAATTGACAAGTTACTTGACTGCCTCTCCTAAATAATAAACTTCTTGGGTGCCTGGAGTTTGTCCATTATTTTATCCCCAGTTTCATATCCAGTCCCTGTAATACCTTTGGCATTTTCATTTCTATTTTTTTGCATTAAAAATTTGAGAAACAATTTTTATATCATAAAACTTTACATTTTAAGGTGTACAGGTCAGGTTTTTTCCTCCAGTTCAGTTTGGTTTTTAATAAATTCACAGTACTATGCAACCACCACTAATTCCAGAACATTTTCATCACCACCAGAAGAAACCCTATGTTCTTTTGCGACTGGCTTCTTTTACTTAGCATATATAATGTTTTTAAGGTTCATCCATACTGTTGCATGTACAAGTACTTCATTCCTTTTTATGACTGAATATCAACATCATATTTTAAACTTCATTCTTCAAAGCTACCAGGACTCTAGGGGAAAAAGAGAGAGGGACTCCTAGATTGCCACTTCTGTTTCAACTAGAACAGGTATGCTTTCATTAGTTATTTGTTATGGATAAACTTTCACTTGAAATTTGA
Source organism: Neogale vison (assembly GCF_020171115.1). Classification (NCBI taxonomy): domain Eukaryota; kingdom Metazoa; phylum Chordata; class Mammalia; order Carnivora; family Mustelidae; genus Neogale; species Neogale vison. The sequence continues at coordinate 83,337,634 of NC_058103.1, read as the reverse complement.
AAGTCACTGGCTCTCCGTTTGAAGAGTATACTCTTCTTAGGGCTAAAGGACTTTTTCTCCAATCTTCTTTATCACTGTTTTTTCCCCTTTATTATGTGCTATAACCAAACAGTATTTTGATCAGGACTTGATATGTGCCTCATGCTTGCTTGCTTGCTTGCTTTCCTTCTTTCTTTTTTAAAGATTTTATTTATCTATTTGAGAGAAAGAGAGAGATATCGAGAGACAGCACAAGTCAGAGAAACAGACTCCCTGCTGAGCGAGGAGCCCGATGCAGGACTCAATCTGAGGACCCCAGGATCATGACCTGAGCCCCGAAGGCAGCTATTTAACAGAGTGAGCCACCCAGGCGCCTCATGCCTCATGCTTTCTTTGCTCTTTAACTTTTCTTATGCAATCCCCTCTATCTAAAATGTCTTTTTCTACCAATTTACAATTTTACTTAGCCTTCATAGCCTAAGTCAGATAAAATCCCTTCCATAAAGTTTTCCCTAATCACATCAACTAAGATTCATCCCTGAATTCCTACAGTAATTATACTGCTTTAGGTGCTGTCTTGTCTACTGATTCCTTGAGGCTGCTCTCATGTTTTCCAGTTGTTTTATATTCTCCCATCCAGTACCTTGGCATATTAATTTTTTTTTTAAATGAGAATGAAAGTGACATGGCCTTTAGAAAAGGAGCAACCTCACTCCTGGGCATTTGTCTCAGAGAAGTGAAAACCAATGTTCATGTAAAAATCCTTACGTGATTTTTCATAGCACCTGTATTTGTAATAACTAAAAAGTAGAAACCACAAAAATATACAGTAGTTTAATTTTTTTAAAAAACAGTAGTACATTCATATCATAGAATACTACTGAGCAATAAAAAGGAATGAACTATTGATATATGCAACAACTATGTGTTATGCTAAGTAAAAAATATCTTAAAAGTTCACATGTTGGGGCGCCTGGGTGGCTCAGTGGGTTAAGCCATGGCCTTCAGCTCAGGTCATGGTCTCAGGGTCCTGGGATCAAGCCCTGAATTGGGCTCTCTCTGCTTCCCCCTCTTTCTCCTCTGCTGCTCTGCCTACATGTGGTCTCTCTCTCCCTCTGTGTCAAATAAATAAATACCGTCTTTTTTTAAAAAAAGATCACGTTACATGATTCCATTTATATAAGATTCTTGAAATGACAAAGTTGCAGGGATGGAGAACAAATTAGTAGTTACCAGGGATTAGAAATGGTGTGAGGAAGGAGGATAGATTTGAATATAAAGGACAGGATGAGGGACATCTTTGTGATGATAGAGTATAGAGTGTTCTGTATCTTGGTTTTGGTGGTGGTTACATGAATCTGTACATATGACAAAATGACATAGAATTAATGCTTACATGTTGTACCAATGTCAGATTCTTGGTTTAGATGTTATTCGTGGTTATATAGGATGTACGCACTGGGGGAGTTGTGTGACGGGTACATGGGACTTTTCTGTGTTGTCTTTGCAATTTCTTACACATCTATAATTATTTCAAACTAAGAATTTTTAAGCTTTCTTTTCAGAGATTGAGGAGGTATTTATCATAATCATTTTGGTACTCATGGAGCTGCTTCTGATCAATATGAATCTGTAAAGTTACTCTTGAGGGTGACAAGGGAACCTGTTTGTAGCGATATTTTAGTTGCATTTACCAATTCAATGAAGCCTTTTTAAGCAAGATCTGGTACAGTAGTTCTTTGTGGGTGAATCCTAGCTCTCCAAGGCCTTTTAAAAAAAATTTTTTTTAATTAAGTGCTAAGCCTGGGGTGTCTGGCTGTCTCAGTTGGTAGAGCTTGCGACTCTTGATCTCAGGGTCATGAATTGGATCCCCATGTTGGGTGTAAAGATTACTTAAAAAAAAAAAAGATTTACATGAAGTTCTATGCCTTAATTTGAGTCAAATTTTGGTATACTTCTAAGTTCTTACTGTTCTTTTATATTGGCTCTCTAAGGGCAATGAACACAATTATAGGTCCTGTGTAGTATATGTTATCTTATGGGAGCTTAATAAGCATCAGTTATTTTTGATTTGCCATTAACTGATTCAAATAATTAATTCTTTTCTTAATACAGAGTTAATAAGAGGTCTCTTCTGGTAAGATTTTGAAAAATCCCATTAAGCAATATTCAACTCAAACTTTTAAATGTTTGAAAGTTAATAGACTATATAGTAAGTAAAATGAATATCCTTTTGCAAATTTAAAATGAGTATTACAAAATCAGAATTTCTCTCTTAATTCTTTTTGGAAAGGGGTGGATTTGTAGAAGTTAAGAATTTTTTTTTTTTGCATTTATGATCAAGCTCAAAGTGAATATGAGCCAAAAAAGGAAATATGAGCAAAACTGTATATTCTATAGTAAAATGAAAAATTTTTTTTTTCAGGTTAAACTACAGAGCAACATATCATATCAGATGGCAGATATACATCATTTAAAGGGTAAGAAACTTAATTGCAGATTAAAGATAAATAAAGTTCACAAAATGTCTAAAATCCTTAAGAATTAAATAGTTAGCAAAATGAAATAAAATTTTTTGAACAGAGTGATTCCAAGGCATTTATCCTTATGTCTTAAGATAGAATAAAAGATTAAAATGTTGCTTTATATATAATAAATACAAGTTAAAATTTGCATTTAAATCTTGTGTGGTAGACTGATTTCATGCAATGAAATGTTGTTAAAAGAAGCATCAGAGAAAATTGAGCTGTAGCTTCAGAAGCTATCAGATTTCTAGGGAAAAGGTTAAGGGATAATCCCTTTGTACTGTTTCCAGCTGCTAAAATAATCCATTCAGGTCTAGAGGAGCTTTGGACAGGTCCTCCACGCTTAGTGTTTTAGATACCCTGGGAGTAGAAAGAAACTTAGAACAGAAAGAAAACTTGAAAAGAAAGAAGCCAGGAAGGAAGCATCTGGGGGATTCAGTTGGTTAAGTGACTGCTTTCTGCTCAGGTCAAGATCCTGGATCCCAGGATCTAGTCCCACATCCTGCATCGGGCTCCCTGCTCAGCAGGGAGTCTGCCTCTTCCTCTGACCCTCCCTGCTCTTATGCTCTCTCTCTCAAATAAATAAATAAAATCTTTAAAAATAAAAAAAAGGAAAGAAATAAAGAAGCCAGGAAGAAACCTGGAACTATATGTATATATTCCCCCCTTAGGTGAAAAAATATATCACTAAAGCTTTTATAAAAAATAATAATAGTTAAGGAGAATAAACTATATACATTATTCCTTACATTAATTCACACCAGCACTGGCCTTTGGAATTTGGAGTCTGAAGAGCACCCCCCTTCCCTCCCACCCTTTTGTTACAGCACTATATTATTTTAAAACTTTGCAACAATGACTCTAAGATTTTGTATGTGGTTAATAAATGCTTTGTAATTTCAAAAATATATCTTTATTCTATAACCATTTTAATACTCTTTAGGTAGAATTAGATGTTACATTTTTATTGTCCTCTTGAAGAAGCTAACCTGAGCTGGCTTTGTAGTTTATTGAAGTTTTGCTCTTCACCTAGCAAAACCATCATTTTGTGTATGTGTGTGTGTGTTGTAACTTGAAAATAGAAATTATTTTTTACTATCTGTGATTTAGAAAAGCTTTGACATTCTCTTAGAAATTTACTTCCTGGGTGGCCATGTCTGTTTTTGTTGCCTTTGTGTCCATGTTTTACTCTTTTTGACTCACAGCAGTACATCAGGAAGACCCAGAAGATGCCACTCTGTCAGTGCTGCTTTCTGCTTGCTATTTTTTTTAAAAGATTTTATTTATTTATTTGACAGACAGAGATCACAAGTAGACAGAGATGCAGGCAGAGGTGGGGGGGTGGGAAGCAGGCTCCCCACCGAGCGGAGAGCCCGATGCAGGGTTCGATCCCAGGATCCTGGGATCATGACCTGAGCCGAAGTCAGAAGCTCAACCTACTGAGCCACCCAGGCACCCCTCTGCTTGCTATTTTAACAAATGATTCTGTTTGTCATCAAAGTACTTTCCTATTAAATAATCATAGATCAGTTGAATGAGAAGTCCAGTGGCTTCTGCTAGTCAATGCCCAAGTAAATGACAACCCATGTGACTGAGTAAAAATATTTATTTATTGTATTGTGTGCAATGATGTAGATCTTGAGATGTTCAGAAATTTTCTGTGATAATCTTTAGTGGTAAGAAAGGCTTTGATTTGAACTCATAACTGTACAACTTTTGGTCTTAGTGCAATTACTGAAGCTTGGACTCTTAGGAGTGAATATCCTTTTAAATGACTTTTTGCACTTTAGGAAGTATTTTTACTGAAACAAACTTCAAATCAACTATAAAATTCAAATTGGACTATTTTCATTGAAATTAATATTGGGTATAATGGAATTAATACACACTAAGACTCTAAAAAACCTTATGGTAGTTAATATTTTTTTGGAAATGAAAGGAATGAGAGTTGGTTTTTAATCCCTGAGATAACAAAGTAACATTTTAGTATACACCCATTTATCTTAAATAGCTTGCCTTATTTTTATGCCTATTACTGAAAGGAAATTTGAAATAAAAATTTTCTAGAAGTAAATTTATTTATTTATTTATTTATTTTGCCTTAAGTGTTGGTTCTAGGCAACCCATTTCTTTTTTTTTTTTTTTTTTAAGATTTTATTTATTTATTTGACAGAGAGAGAGATCACAAGCAGGCAGAGAGGCAGGCAGAGAGGAGGAAGCAGGCTCTCCGCAGAGTAGAGAGCCTGATGCGGGGCTCGATCCCAGGACGCTGGGATCATGACCTGAGCCGAAGGCAGAGGCCTCAACCCACTGAGCCACCCAGGCGCCCCAGGCAACCCATTTCTTAACTACATCTCTCTCTCTTTTCTTTTTTTTTAAAGATTTTATTTATTTATTTGACAGACAGAGATCACAAGTAGGCTGAGAGGCAGGCAGAGAGAGAGGAGGAAGCAGGCTCCCTGCTGAGCAGAGAGCCCAATGGGGCTGGATCCCAGGACCCTGAGATCAAGACCTGAGCCGAAGGCAGAGGCTTTAACCCACTGAGCCACCACAGGCGTCCAACTACATCTCTCTTGAAGGAGTATGGCCATGCCTTTCTGTAATATACCCTGGTGTTACTGTCAGAAGTAGAACATTCTGTATGATCAGCTATGGACCATCATGATCTCTTGTTAAGTTACTCTGAGAATCCTGCTGTGGTTTTCAGGGGGAGCCACAGTAGACACAGAGTATCTTTGGGTTTAAAATAAAGAAAACAAGGGGTGCTTCGCTGGCTCAGTTGGGTAGAACATGCAACTCCTGATCTTGGGGTTGTGAGTTTGAGCCCCATGTTGAGTGTGGAGCCTATTTAAAAAGTAAAATAAAATATACTGCAAGAAAGAAGGTAGAATAAAGACAATTAAAAAAATTTAAAAACACGCCATCAGCTGAAGGTAAAATTGAAATATAGGAAAATTTTTCTTTAGTTTTGCTCTCCAATCTACTTACTTCTCCCCTTTTCAGGTCTTTGTTTTAAAGCACCAATTAGCTCCCGGCTTTATAATCCTTTCCCTGTATTCAAACAGAAAAGAATATGGTAGTTTACATGGACTGGAACTCACTGGTGTTTTATTTTTCTTTGCCAATTATATTTTAAGCCTTTTATTTCCAGTTAGAAATAAAACTTTAGTTCTTTATAAAGGAATTTCCGATGTAGTTAGGGAAAAACTGTATGGGGAGGAGGAGAAGCCATCCCAAATCTTTTTTTTTTTTTTTTAAGATTGTATTTATTTATTTGAAACAGAGAGACACAGCAAGAGAGGAAACACAAGCAGCGAGACTGGGAGAGGGAGAAGCAGACGCCCCGCTGAACAGGAAGCCCAATGCGGGGCTCAATCCCTGGTCCCTGGAATCATGAGGGATCATGACCTGAGCCGAAGGCAGATGCTTAACTGACTGAGCCACACAGGTGCCCCACAAATCTTGAAATCATACTAAGCCTCAGGCTCATTCTGAAGATAAACTTAGCTACTTCAGTTATTTTACTGTGTGGGGGAAAAGAAGCCTAAAGACCACCAGTTGAAGTACATTCTCTAGTGGCTAGCTACTTAGTGTGGTGCTCATTTTTTTTAACTGCAGTAACTTTTCAGTTTCCTGCCTGAATACACGTTCACTGAACTGGCTGACCATAAGCTACAAGGCTTTTTTGCTTTTCTCATTGTCTCTGTAGAATCAACATCCATAGCTGAGGCCAGAGTTTGTCCTACCTCTAGTCCTCTGTGTCTTAGGAGATGGGGCCAGGGGTCAAGTAATAAGCAGAATGTGTTATTCAGGGATACCTGACATCAAATTTGCTATTTTTATCTGAGGTGGTTGTAACAGGTGAAAAACTATGAAGATCAACCATGTTTACATATTGGAGAATTAATAGAGTAAAAAGAAAGTTAAAATGTGGCTTGACTAAAATTACAGAAACAGAATGGAATGGTGGTTACCAGGGGTTGAAGTTGGGGTGGGGAAAATGAGGAGATGTTGGTCAAAGTGTACAACCTCTCAGTTATAAGATGGGTAAGTTTTGGGGATCTAATAAACAACATTGTGATTATAGTTAAGAATACTGTATTGTGTACTTGAAAATTGCTGAGTGTACTTAAATGTTCTCACCACAAAAAAGAAATGATGATTATGTGAAATGATGGAGGTGTTAGCTAATGCTTTAGTGGTAATTATTCACAGTACATAAGTGAATTAAATCAACATGTTATACATCTTAAACTTATACAGTGTTCTATCTCAAAAATATATTTTTTAAAGATTTTATTTACTCATTTGACAGGGAGAGAGAGACCGTGAGAGAGGGAACATAAGCGAAGGGAGTGGGAGAGGGAGAAGAAGGCTCCCCAATGAGCAGAGAGCCCAATGTGGGACTTGATCCCAGAACTCTGGGATCATGACCTGAGCTGAAGGCAGATGCTTAATGAGTGAGCCACCCAGGTGCCCTCAAAAAATTTTTTTTAAAAAAAAATGTGGCTTGAATATATATAAACATAATTATCAATTACAAACATTTTTATGTGAATCATTAACTTTTCACCCCTGGTTATTATACTATACAATAACTATTAATATGCGTGTTTTAAATGTTTTATTTATATACTTCACCAAGTGACTTTAAAATTTTTATTTGTTTTCGTGGGAGGTTGGGGTACCAGGTGGTGGGTATTATAGAAGGCACAGCTTGCATGGAGCACTGGGAGTGGTGAAAAAATAATGAATACTGTTTTTCTGAAAATAAATAAATTGGGGGAAAAAAATAAAAGCCCCCCAATCGAGAATAATTCAAAAAAAAATTTTTTTTATTTGTTGTCATTGTCACAGTTATGATTCCACAATAAATTTAGAAAGTAGAGAAAAAAATATGCTCAGAATCCCACCATTATACATGATCACTGGTAGCACTTTGGTATGTTGTTATTCTAGTCCAGTTTTTTACATGTATATAATTACATTATAAATGTATTTTACCTCTGCTTTTTGAAAACTTATATCCCAAGCATTTTTGGAGTGCCTTTAAAAGTAATAAGACTAATTTTAGAAGCCTTCCATGAGAAGTAGATGTTATAATATTGGTACATTATGATTAGATATATTTAGTCTTAAGAAATGATACTTTATATAGAAAAGACTTCTGTTGCCATTTATAAAAATTAAGACTTTCTTAACTACTACTTTTGCTTACTGCTAAGGCTGTTAGCTAATTAAAAAAAAATAGATTTTATTTATTTGAGAGAGAGAGAGCGTGAGCATGAAAGGGGCAAGGGGCAGAGGGAGAAGCTGGCTCCCTGATGAGCAGAGGGCCTGATGTGGAACTTGATCCTGGGACTACCAGGATCATGACCTGAGCCGAGGCAGTTGCTTAACCAACTGAGCCACCCAGGTGCCCAAATTTTTTTAATCCTCTGTTTAAGAAACTGACGTTTGTCTTCTCTGGCTGCCTTTCTTTTATATGTAGGGTCACGTGAAGAGGGAGCAATCTACAAAATGTGGGGCTGGTGATTGTCGATTAAATGTCAACAAAAGAGTATCTGGGGCACCTGGGTGGCTCAGTCCGTTAAGCTTCCAACTCTTGATTTTGGCTCAGGTCATTATCTTAGGGTTGAGAGATCAATCCTGGCAGCGGTTCCCACTCTGCATTGGGTCTGGAGCCTACTAAAGATCTCTTTCCCTCTCCCTCTGCCTGTCCCAGCCTCCCCGAGGAGTAGGGGGCAAGGAAGAGTATCTGGTCCCACTTTTAATCTACTCTTCAGCTTGGAATTTCATGTTATTCATTACAACTAAAACTTTGAGCTCTTGTCCAGAAATTATAAGCTTTGAAAATATAATTACAGTATATGTGGACCTAGCATTAGTAGCAGAACTAGAAATGAGATCCATAGTGATTGGCATTTAACTTGGGAGTCAAATGTGATTTAGAATGAAAAAGAAACCATGAATTCTCTATCCATAGCCAACACATTGATTCCCTGCTCCCCCTTTATTTATTTATTTATTTATTTATTTATTTAAGTTTTATTTATTCATTAGACAGAGGTCACAAGTAGGCAGAAAAGGCAGGCAGAGAGAGTGAGGGGGAAGCAGGCTACCCACTGAGCCACCCAGGCACCCCCCAACTCCCCTTTTATAAAGCAGATAGGTTTAAAGAGTTAGGGTTTTTTGGTTTTTGTCTTAGTTGCTATTGAGCATCTGACTCTTGGTTTCATCTCAGGCCACGATCTCAGAGTCACAAGAAGAGCCCCTATCTTGGGCTCCTGCTCAGTGCAGAGTCTGCCTGAGATTCTCTCCCTACCCCTCTCCCTCTGTCCTCCCCCTGCTCACTCTCTCTCCCCCCCACCTTAAATAAATAAATAAAATCTTTAAAAAAAAATTTTGCCCATGCTTGTGTTATAAAAGACAATTAAATGTGGTACTAATTAAAGATTTTTTTTTTGTTAAGATTTTTACTTATTTGACAGACAGACCACAAGTAGGCAGAGAGGCAGGCAGAAAGAGAGAGGAGGAGGAAGCAGGCTTTCTGCTGAGCAGAGAGCCCGATGCGAGGCTTGATCCCAGGACCCTGGGATCATGACCTGAGCCGAAGGCAGAGGCTTTAACCACTGAGCCACCCAGGCGCCCCTAAATGTGGTACTAATTATATAATTTAACTGCCTGAGAGTCTGAGTAAAGAAATTGAGAAGTGTATATAAATTTTTAAAATCCCGTAATTTCTTTATAAGAAGCATTAGAGTGAGTAAATTGTATTCCTTTGATTCTTTGTGTGGCTAGAGCAACTTGCTGAACTTCGTCAGGAGTTTCTTCGACAAGAAGACCAGCTTCAGGACTACAGGAAGAACACTACTTACCTTGTGAAGAGGTTAGAATATGAGAGGTGAGATGCTGTATACAACAAATAGTTATAAATCTGGAATATTTGTCCAACTTTTGGACAATTTCTTTCTTTCTTTCTGATTTCTGTTTTTTTCTTTCATTTCCTTAGGCCTTTTAAATTCCTTTTCTGTTGTCTTTCTATGCCTCTTTGAAATCTACTCTCTTTCATTTTGATATGTTAAACACCATGAAAATATCTTTCACAAGATATGTTTAGTCTGCACGTATAGAAGAATTCATCGTCAGCCAGAAAATCTTGCAAGGCCTGAGTTTCATTGCATTAGATGTTCAAAGACTGACAGGAGAATCTGTGGTTCTCTTTGAGGGGCATCCAGAAGACAAAGCCCATGCTGGGAGGTGTCCCCAGAATGGCTGAGGGATTGAGTTCCAGCAGCTCCTGCTCTGTATTTCAGTCCTCTTGTGTACACCTCTACACTCAGTTGGTGAGGAGGTCAGGGAACGTCTTTCTAGCAATCACTCTTTAAAAATTTGTTATTTCTTTAATCAGTTTTATAATGAAAGTTTTCTTTTGGATCGGCATACCCAAAACTAGAAAGATGAGCCGTATTTTAAAGCACCATGTATCCATTTCTGACTTTCTACTCTTGTAGGTAATCAATATGTTTTTACTTACATACATGTATTTTAACCCGGTAGTAGTCAGTAGTTTTCAATTTATCTATAGAATTAGAGAGTGAGCATATTCAAGGGTAATATATTATTCCAGCATGTTAGTGTACCAGATTGTTAGTGTACCAATTGTTAATCTCTCCCAATTGCTGGACTGTTGTAGTTTTCCTTATCTTACTGTTGTAAACACCAGTTACAGAAATTTTAATGCAAAAAAGATTTCTCTCTCTTATGTTATTTCACTGGTACATATGCTCAAATACAGTATTCCTGAGACAAAATTTTTTATTGGTTTTGTTTGTATCACATATATGAAAAATGGTTGTACTAATTTTTATAATGTAAATATTTTCCCATACCCCTACCGATGTTGGGTTTTATAATTTAGTCTTAATTTTGCTAGTATAGGAATAAAGGACCATCATATATAAATATAAGAAGTTTAATTGTACTTTTAATGATTAAAGTTAACATTTTTTGTTTATTTTACAACTATTTGTTTCTTTTTGCATGAATGATGTATTTGTATTCTATGACCATTTGTCCAGTGGAAATTCCCAATCTTTATCTCTTCTGTTCTTTCACGTTTTTTCTTGATGGCTCCATTCTATCTTATTTATTAGTTCCTTCCATTCTTATTCTTCTTACTGTTGTGTTGAAATGCTATCTTTTGGATGAATCATCCGCTGCTATTCCTTATCAACTCATAATTCTATGTTTTCTCATCTGTTACTATATATTGGTCTCATGGTTTTCTCTTCTGTAATGTTTTTTCTCTTCTGTGTTTAAGTTGGCTTTGATGGTTGTTTCTTTATAAATGTAATTTATAAAAACAATTTTTCATCTTTCTAATTTCTGTTATTTTAATTAGCTTTATAGTATTCTTTATCCTAAATATTCTCAGAATTTTGACTGTGAACTATTTTTATGTCTTTTCTTTGTCCTGTGCCCACCTTCTTGCTAACTGAATGCTTTATCTTTATAAATGTATATTTTCAACTTCTAGACAACTTTGAGAAGTCAATGCAAGATAATATAGCTTAAAAGAATGACTCTGTGATTTAGTTTTCAGTGTGGACAACAGATCAAGGAGTTAAGAGCACAACATGAAGAAAATATTAAAAAGTTAGCTGACCAGTTTTTGCAGGAACAAAAGGTAAATTTAAAAAATACTTAGAATACATTCTTGTTATAAATCTTGTAATTTAGAAATTAAAATATGTACTTTTGTCATAAAGCATTGTATTTTTCAGTATTCTAGCTTGCCAGTATCTAAAATTGACTTGCAGTGTTTTTATTGCTGAGTAAATTAGACATTTGCAAAAACATAACCTCAACTCTTATAACTAGTTAAATATTTTTTTATCTGACTTTCAAAAATAATTTTGCTATTAATTTATTTCTCAGATTGTAAAGTGGATATTCCATCAGTTACTGCTTATTTTATGCTTTTGAGAAATAGAAAAATTTGAGACACCTGTTCATAAAGTATTAATCTCTGTTACTTTAAATTCTTTTCTTAAAACACAGAAATGAAACATTAGTCATTTTGATTCATATTTTTGGGGGTGGCAATTTCTTTTATTAATTTATCCATTTTCATTTGCTATATGTTATGAAGGCCCTGCTAGAAATGGAAGGAATTTGACAATTACTAGACATTAGGACATGCATTTTTTTTGCATCCTGTAATCTCATCTGATTAACCGTGATTTGTAAAAAGTCTTGGGATTTAAAGAGAGATGGAATAGTGAAAAGTGTTAGCATCTTACCTACAGGACTAGAAGTTAAGGAAACCAGATTTGTTCTTGGCTAACTCACTGTTTTATAGCATAATATCGAGGGCATTGTTCTTTCTGTTTCATTTTTTGAATCTACAAAGTGGAGTAGCTGCTGCTCATCTGCAGTCTGCCTTGAAGAAATGTGAGCATAGATTGCCGGAAGGTGACAGTGAGTGACTGAGTGGGCTACTATCTTAGCATAGAGGCATTGAAGGCAGCCAGAGGTATTATTGAGACACTAGATGGCTAGAGGGGCATAGTAGAACACAAAAGAAAGGGGCGCCTGGGTGGCTCAGTGGGTTAAGCCGCTGCCTTTGGCTCAGGTCATGATCTCAGGGTCCTGGGATCGAGTCCCGCATCGGGCTCTCTGCTCAGCAGGGAGCCTGCTTCCCTCTCTCTCTCTCTCTCTGCCTGCCTCTCCATCTACTTGTGATTTCTCTCTGTCAAATAAATAAATAAAATCTTTAAAAAAAAAAAAAAGAACACAAAAGAAAGGGGTTTGCTGTTGCAATTGAATTATTATAAGACCAATATATAAATAAGGGGATAAATTTACTCTCTTCTGTTCTCCCAAGAAGCACAGGTGAGACCTTTTCCTTTTTTCCGGGCAAGTGTGTACTAGGCTATTTTTATATTACTAGTTAACTAATGTTCTCTCCAGTTTTTATTTACCCTTATTTTGCCCTAAATGGAACAAAGAGGGGAGGAACTTCTTTCTAGGGTAACGCACCAGCCCTTACCCTTCAGGCCAGCTGCTAGTCCTACTCCCTATCCTTCATTCCCTGTTCTACTACCATAATAAATTGATTCTGTGAAATTTCAGTTGTTTTTTTCATTGGAACAAACCTAATGGAAACTGTATGAAACAAGCATAAGTTGTATTCAGGGATTATTTTTTTTTTAACCAACCACATGTCTACCTTAGAAATTACTGTGATGAAGAGGTCTACAAACTAAATCCAACCTGCTGCCTGTTTCCATATGACCCATAAGCGAAACATGGTTATTACATTTAAAAATGGTTGAAAAAGGGGTGCCTGGGTGGCTCAGTGGATTAAAGCCTCTGCTTAAAGCCTTCGGCTCAGGTCATGATCTCAGGGTCCTGGGATCGAGCCCCGCATCTGGCTCTCTGCTCGGCAGGGAGCCTGCTTCCCCCTCTCTCTCTGCCCGCCTCTCTGCCTACTTGTGCTCTCTGGCAAATAAATTAAAAAAAAAAAAACAAAAAAAAACTTTTAAAAAATGGTTGAAAAAACCTAGGGAATATTTTATGACATTGGATAATTAAAAGAAATTCATATTTTAGTGTCTGTAAATACCATTTTTTTTGGAACACAGCCATAGTCATTTGTTTACTGCTTTCATGCTATGAAGGAGGAGCAATTGTTGTAGAGCAGAGAAAACTAAGAAGAACTGAGGGCTTAAATTAAATCGAGTATTCTAGATTGGATCCTAGAACAGAAAAAGGGCATAATGGAAAAAGAAGTGAAATCTAAATAAAGTCTGGAGTTCTGTTAATAATGTACTAATGCTGGTTTCATAGTTTTGCAAATGGACTGTGCTAACATAAGATGTTAACGTTAAGGGAAATCCGGTGAGGAGTAGTAACTTCTCTGTAAGTCTAAAATTACTTCAGGATAGAAAGTTTTATTTAAAAAACATTTAGGTGGCCCTCTTACCACATCACCAACATTGCATTTAGAAAGCCATCTAGGGACGCCTGGGTGGCTCAGTTGGTTAAGCAGCTGCCTTCGGCTCAGGTCATGATCCCAGCGTCCTGGGATCGAGTCCCACATCGGGCTCCTTGCTCAGCAGGGAGCGTGCTTCTCCCTCTGCCTCTGCCTGCCATTCTGTCTGCCTGTGCTTGCTCTCTCCCCCTCTCTCTGATAAATAAATAAAATCTTTAAAAAAAAAAAAAAAAAGAAAAAGAAAGCCATCTAATTTTATTAAGAATATTTGCTATTGTCCAATCATATCAAGGTACTATCTTTAATAATTCATCTTGATTAACTATTTTAAATGGGAAAGTATTTTTGAGCAGTAATTTGTTGACTTTAAGTTTTGCTTAATATTAATTGTTTTATCCACCTCTACAAAGAGTACTATAGAAATAGCCTTATGATATAGTATTATAGTTAAATGCACAGAGATACAGCCTGGCTCTTCAGGAAACCTCATGGATTTTCTTACCCTCAGCCTTCCTATTGACATGTTCAAAAATTTCAGTGTTATTATTTCACTAATCGATTATTAAGCTCAGAATTAGCTCCTAGGAAATGTGGGAGTAAGGAAGACTATGGTTTGAATCCTTTCTCTGTAACTGTCTATCTTGGTAATCTTGAATAAGCTACTGAACTTCTTCAAGCCTCAGTCTGACTTCATTATTCCCAAAGCTGTTCACTTTACTAGAGGATAGATTTGAAAGCAGTTTGTAAACTATAAAGCACAGTGCAAATGTTTATTATTAATGTTATCTACCAGCCCCACTGGAATATCTATACCTGATTGTCAAAACACCTTTTCATCGTGACAGATTTTTATAATTTGACTTGTTTTTCTAGATTTCCTTTAGATTTTTTAGTATATTGTTTTTTGTAACATTGCATAGTGCTTTAGAGTTGACAAATCATTTATATATGCATTAAACATTAAGTAGAAGGACCTAGGTGGCAACACAAGTATGTGTATTTAACTCCTTCCTCTCTCAATTTTCCACTGAGGTCACTCAACCAATATGAAAGGCAAAACTGACCCACCAATAAAATTGAGTCAGGCCTAACCAAGTATCTGAAGATTCAAGTTAACAAAGAGATGATTGGGTTAGAAGCATGTTAGAATACACTGACCTGTGTATTGTTCTGCCATTACTTCCTATGCTTGGGTGGCCAGTACACCTAGAAAGAAGTCTGCGTTTTCCACCCTTGCTGTTTCTGCTTCTAGAAAAGCCTGGCAGAGTCACTAGCCATCTGTCACACTTGAGGGGGCACCCATGTGCCAGCCTCCTGTAGTCCACCATCCTGCTTGATTACACCATAGGCCTTTAGAGAACCCACCCTGCCCGTAGCACCTAGAATAATGCCCAGCTGTAGTCCTCCATAGCAACCTACAGTGCTCAGCAAGACTATCTTGCAGCATCACTCCCTCAGCATGGCCAAAGAAAATTACCTCTGCCCAACACTTTAGACCACTTACTATAATTAGAGACTTTAAAAAGTGTTATTCTTTTATTTCATATTAGGTATAAAAACTGAACAGAAAATAGTATTATATCCCACATCTCCCAAGTGTTTGGAATTTGGACCCATAGTATATGCTTCAGAAAATGAACTGTTTCAGATCATTTAATTGGTAGTTGTGTCAATTGCTTAATCTTTTGAATTGAAAAATATTTACTATTACTAAATCTTTATTTAACAGCAAGACTTAAACAAGTTTGAATCAAAAGATGAAAATGATTTGGGTATAAACAATCATGCAGTACCTAAAAACATTCCCAAAGTAGCTGAGAATGCTGCAGATAAGAACGAAGAACCATCAAGCAATCATATTCCACATGGGAAAGGTATTACTATTTTGTTTTGTGTTAATAGGATGTTAACTTTTTCTACTCACTTTGAAGTGAACATTTTCAGTCATAAAGAATATTGCTTGATTTTATCTCAGTTATGATTAAGTGTCAGTGTTGTTTCAAATTTGGATTTTTTGATAGAAAAGAGAAGAGAGTAAATTGTTTTAGAGTTACAACTGTGTCCAAAGCAAGATATAACAATATGCAGTCAATGTAGCCTATTGCTTTAGAAGCTGATTATTACATTTGTTCAAAACCTTTTCAATTATGTAAGGGAACAAAAGAATTATTGGGGTGGCTCAGTTGTTTAAGTGGCCAACTCTGAATTTTGACTAGGTCATGATCTCAAGGTCAGGGGATTAAGCCCTCTATCGGGCTCCACCCTCGGTGTGGAGTCTGCTTGAGATTCTCTCCCTCTTACTGCACCCTTTCCCATGGTTGGTCTCTTGTCTCTGTAAAATAAATAAATCTTATTAAAAAAAACAAATTATATCTTTTGTTACTTGGGCAGAACAAATCAAACGAGGTGGTGATGCAGGAATGCCTGGAATAGAAGAGAATGACCTTGCAAAAGTTGAAGATCTTCCTACTGGTAAGTAAAAGTCATCAGAGTATTTACCCTACCCTCTTTCAGTAAAAGTCATTTGAGAAAAGTCGTAGATCTCTGGAAGATTATATTTTCTGTTAATTAACTACCCATTAATTGCCAGGACTTGTTTAGGATCCAACTGCTTTGAAAAATCTTGCTAAAATTTTTTTGTGTTGATAAGAGTCAGCCATATTTGAACATTTTCTTAACTCAATTATTGCTCATGAAAGTTACCCTGTGTTAGATCATCTGTGTTTACTAAAAGTCTATATGGCTCATATCTTTGAGACAAAATGTTCCCAGATTGCTGTGTTGTTGGTGTGCTTTAATATGGCATGGTAATACCCTTTTACAGGTTTTTAGGACTTGGCTTGTCCTTTCAGTTAATTACCCCACACTTTAATAGTTTATTCTCTACTTTTCTTTTTCTTCTTTTATGGCCATTGCTGTTCAGTGTCTGTTTCTTTCTTCATTAATGTGTCTGCTTCTTACCATTTCCACTTGAAGTCACTTCTGGGTGACTTCTAGTCCTGTTCAGTGGTTGTTTTTGTTTGTTTGTTTGTTTGTTCACATGTCTCTTTGTTTTTCTTGCCATTTCTGTTTCTTGGTTGTCATAAGCACCTCTTCTTGCTGACTCCAATTTATTGTGGTGAAAAATTAGAAGTAACAGCATGTCTTTTATTCTTCCTGGCTATTTTGATTCCTTTTCCAGTCGTAGGGATCAATTCTGTGGTTATAGCTCATTGTGTGTGGCTCAAATTGCCAAGTGTCCGAGATCCAAATGAATGAATATTGGTCCTTTTATTTGTATAGTTTCGTCATCTTTTCAAATTCTTTTATGTCTTTTCTTTTGGGTTTCCACTTCACAGTATATGCCTCTAAAATAAAGGCAAGGACAAGAGCAGTAACAAGAATTTAAAAATACAGAGTTAGTATGAGCATGATTTGTTTGTGAAGTAATGAAGTCATCCAGCAGTTCTTAAAGTGTGGTCCTTGGACTAGCAGTATCAGCATTACCTAGAAATTTGCTAGAAATGCAAATTCTTAGGTTCCATTTCAGACACTGAATGAGAAGTTCATGGGATGGAGCCCAGTAATCTGTGTTTTAACCAGCTTTCCAGGTGAATCTGATCTATGCTAAAGTTTTAGAACCACTAACTCAACTTTAATTTAATATTGAGAACAAGGACCGTGTGTTATTCTGAATTTTGCAGCACTTACTCCAATCCTAGACTTACTGAGCTTTAGCTTGATTAATCTCTTTCACATTGTTCTTGATTGTTTTTTAAGTTTCACCCAAAGTTTCACCAAGGATAAACTGTAGGTTTTTAGTATATAGAAGTACCCTATTCAGATATGAACAAGGGTTGTTTATCAACTTGCATGTATTTTCTTTTATTAACATATAATGTATTATTTGTTTCAGGGGTATAGGTCTGTGAATCATCAGCCTTACATAATTCATAGCACTCACCATAGCACATACCCTTCTCAGTGTCCATAACCCAGCCATCCTATCCCTCCTCCACTCCCACCCCCCAGCAACCCTCAGTTTGTTTCCTGAAATTAAGAGTCTCTTATGGTTTATCTCCCTCCCTGGACCCATCTTGTTTCATTTTTTTCCCCTCCCTTTCCCCCACGGCCCCCCTCACCTTATCTCTCAAACTCCTCATATCAGAGAGATTGTATTAATATTGTCTTATTCCTGTTGACTTATTTCGCTTAGTGTAATACCCTCTAGTTCCATCCATGTCGTTGCAAATGGCAAGATTTCATTTTTTGATGGCTGCATAGTATTTCAGTGTGTTTGTGTATATATACATTCATACATATGTATATATATATATACATACACACATATGTGTTTGTACACACACACAAACTACATCTTCTTTACCCCCTTATCTCTTCATGGACATCTAGATTCTTTCCATAGTTTCCATAGTTTGACTATTGTGGACACTGATGCTCTGATATAAACATTCAGGTGCATGTGCCCTTTTGGATCACTACATTTGTATCTTTGGGATAAATACCCAGTAGTGTGATTCCCGGGTCTTAGGGTAGCTCTATTTTCAACTTTTTGAGGAACCTCTATACTGTTTTCCAGAGTGGCTGCACCAGCTTGTGTTCCCACCAACAGTGTAGGAGGATTCCCCTTTCTCAACATCTTCACCGACATCTGTTGTTTCCTGACTTGTTAATTTTAGCCATTCTGACTGCTATGAGGTGTTATCTCGCTGTGGTTTTGATTTGTATTTCCCTGATGCTGAGTGATGTTGAGAACTTTTTCATGTGTCTCTTGGCCATTTTGATGCCTTCTTTGCATGCATTTGTTTTTGATGTCATATATAAAAAAATACATGTTTACATTGAAATTTATAATTTTTAACCTCTTTTTGTGTATAGTTTTCAAGTTAAATTTATATCATTGCTATTCTATGTATGAGTGTCTCCATTTATTTTCTTATTGGTCCACTATCATAATTTATTACCTGGCCACCAAAGAATTCCAGAATTAGAACTATATGATATGAAAATGCAAGAGGTCTTCAGGATCTTATCTTCACCATTTTTAGGTATATTGTGCTTATCAGACAGTGGTTTTCAGATGTCTTGCATACGTGAACCCCTTTAGTAGGGCAAAAATCCTGTCTTGCTACTTTTGCTTGATTACGAAAATCACACAACCATTTCATTAGAATGAATAGAGATGAATAATGATACTTTTGATGAGATGCCAACAAATTCTTGTCTGATTTTTACAGTATGAATTTGCTATCTTGATTCATATAATGGTTGTAGCACTATAGCTTAGAACTGGGAAGAACACACAAAAAAATGGTATACGTTTTATGTAAATTTAACATTAATGCCAAAAATACCTGTGTAAGTAGACACTGTCTACACTGTTGTGGCCTATTAGGGATCTTCTTCTGGATTAATTTTTCTTTATATTTGATTTTCTGTAGTTTGAATGTGATATGCTTTCATGTCGGTTTCGGGGGGGGCACTTATTATGCTTAGTATTCTCTGAGCTTCCTGGACCTGCAATTTAGTGCCTGACATTAATTTGGGGGAAATTCTTCATCATTATTGTTTCAAGTATTTCTTCTGTTCTTTTCTCTGTTCTCCTAGTATTCCCGTTATGCATTATGTTATATGTTTTGTAGTTGTCTTAGATATTGGCTTTTTTCCCCCCATTATTCTCTTTGCTTTTCAGTTTTTGAGGATTCTTTTGATAGATCCTTTAGCTCACAGCGTCTTTGCTCAGCTTTGTGTGGTTTACTAATGAGCCCATCAAAGGTACTCTTCCTTGCTGTTACAGTGTTTCTTATCTCTAGCATTTCTTCTTGGTTCTTTCTAGGATTTCCATCTCTCTATTTACATTGCCTATTTGTTCTTGCATGCTGTGTACTTTATCCATTAAAGTCTTTGGCACATTAATCATAGTTGTTTTAAATTCTCTGATGCTAGGTCTATCTCTTCAAATTGTGCTTTTTTGCCTTTTGGTATGACTTGTAATTTTTTTCTTGATAGACATGATGTACGAGGTAATAGTTATTGCTGTAAGTAGGTCTTTAGTAATGTGGTAGTGAGGTATGAGGTAGTGGAAAGTCTGAAGTGTTCTTTAGTCCTATGATTTCTATTCTTTTAGAGCAACTCTATGTCTCTGGTCTATGAACTTCACAAGTTTTTTTCAGTTTTTTCCTTCCCCTTTGGTGGGACAAGATGGCTAGAGTTGGCTGAAGTTGGGTATTTTTCTAATTGTGGTCACTCACTCTGATAATACCCTAGCAAGTTAGGCTCTGTTTGCCTAGTTTCTCCTGAGGGCAGGCCTTGTTAAGAGCAGAGTGCTCTGGTATATTTCAAAATGGTTTGTTTTTCCTTTCCTCCTGCCTGAGGGGATTCTATCTATCCCCCCCTCCCCAATATTTCCTTTGGGAATATAGTTGAGCTCCTGGAGGTAAATCTCACAATATTGTGGGGAGCCTCCCTGTGACTGAGTCCCCCTAGAATTTTTAACTCTCTGAGTTACCACACTGAGCCTCCAGCGAGTTGTTCACACTGAACATCAATTACAGTTCAGGTTTTCCTACCCTGCCACTGGCTCCTGTGGCACTTTCTGCTTATGAGTCTTTTTTGCAAGCTGTGATTTCCTGTATTCACCTTTCTGTCTCTCCATTCTTAAGAACAGTTTTCTGCCCTGTGTCCTCTTCTCTCTTATCCAGGAAGATTTGTTGATTTTTCAGCCTGTATAACTTTTTACTTGCTAGGATAGTGTGGCAACTCCTAAGCTCCTTACTTGTAGAACCAGAAACCAGAAGTCCTATAGATTAATTTTTGAACTTCATTAAACTGTTGGTGCTTTGCTTTAAAAATCACTGTTCATGATAGTTACCCTTAATTATTAGATTTGTATCTTGAGTATAAAAATTATTTTGATATAGTAACTGTTGAAAAGAAACTTTGAGCTGTGTAGTCAGTCAGATGCACACAGAAAGGAAGCCATGTCATATTTTTGTACCTTGAGCTCCTAGCTTGATGCCTTAGATGTAACAGGGTCCCAATAAATGTGTCTGCTTGAATTACCAGAATATCCCCACCTAGATGGGACAGTGGTATCTGGAATTAAACTGCCAGGATTCAAACCCTTGGCTCCCATCTTTTAATAGGCGTGTGATGATCAATTATTTGCTCTTAACATTATCTGTAAAATAAGATAACAGTTCCAACCTTGAAGCGTGAATGTGAGATTTCAATGTGAAGCGGGTAGGACAGGGCCTGGCTTATGGCCACAGCTGTATAAATCTTAGTTACTATTGTTATTATTATGATTATTGCATATCATTAGAAACATATTCTGGTCATTCTTTTTACTGAGCATTGTCTTTTTCTTTCTGAAGTAGTCTATGCTGAAATTCTTAATGGCAGTGCAAGTTCTGGTATATATGTGGAGTCCCTAATGGCTGTAGAGGTAGTAACCCCACAGAAGAAGTAGAGAAAGAACACATCCTTGTCATTTTAAAGTAGATTTTTATCTGTTAATACTGTTTTATTTATGACAGCCAAGGCTCTACCAGAAACTATAACAAAGCAGGGCTGAACTGTCTTAAACTATAGCTCTGAAACAGTCAAGGGGTATATAACATGTGACTATGATTAACATGACATTTCAGCTTCTGAGCTCCCTAAACCATAGAGCTAAACCTCAGTGGATTTTGTTTGCTTTTAATGTTGATTTGAGTTAGTCTCCAAGATTTTATGGAGTCTTAGAATTTAATCCTTTACTAAACCCTTACCTGGATATTTACCTTTATGCTGTTTTAGGCACCTGTTATGCTAGACAGCTATGTATTTATATCACTAGTTTTTAAAGCTTTTTTAGATTAAAAAAAAATCTAAAAATATAGAAAAACTGGATAATATGATAAATAGCCAAGTACCTACATCCCCCCAAAAGAAAGCCACAAAAATAACATAACATTTTGCCACATTTGTTTCAGATATTTCTATTATTGATGTTATTATTAAAGAAATAAAACATTACTGATAAGTTGAAGCCTCCTTGTGTACCCTCCAGATCCTATTCCTGTCTCTTCTTCCCCAGAGGTAACTACTATGCTGAGATTGGTGTGTATCAATTTCCATACATGTTTTTAGACTTTTACTGTATTTATAAGCTTCTGTAAAACTATATTATTTTGTTTGCTGCCTTAAGCTTTAAATAAATAGCGTCTTATTGTGTATATTATTCTATAACTTGTTTTTCCTCCCTCAATTTTATGCTTTTGCAACTTACCCATGTCATACCTGTGGCTTTTCAACAGTTATATTTATTTCATTGTATAAATATATCGTGATTTATTATTCACATATAATAAACATTAAGACTGTTTTTAGTTTTTTGTTATTTCAGATAATACCACAGTGGATGTTCTTGTTTACATCTTCTTATGTACATGAGACTCTCTGGATTCTAATATTTGAGTAGTATATTGAGTTACAAAGATGAGCCCGCTACTGGCTAGAAAATGTGACTAGAAATCTACCTGTAGCTAGTGGCTACTGTACTGAGCAGTGCAAGTATAGAACATTTTCATCATTGCAGAAAGTTCTATTGAACAGTGCTGCTCCACATGATAATAGTGATTATTCTTGGGAAAGAAGACTGAAGACAGAGATAAAAAGGTGACTTAGTTTTCATCATACAGTCTTTTGAACTTTTTGGATTTGGGTTTCAAAATTTCATAAATTACCTATTAAAAATAAATATTTTTCAGGGCGCCTGGGTGGCTTAGCGGGTTAAAGCCTCTGCCTTCAGCCCAGGTCATGATCCCGAGGTCCTGGGATCGAGCCCCGCATCGGGCTCTCTGCTCAGTGCAGAGCCTGCTTCTCTCTCTCTCTCTCTCTCTGCCTGCCTCTCTGCCTACTTGTATTCTCTGTCAAATAAATAAATAAAATCTTTTTTAAAATAAATAAATAAATATTTTTTAAATAATTAAAGAGAGGTAATTATAGTGATGTTTGAGAGGAGGGAAAAAAGATTTTTTTTAAAAGATTGTATTTATTCATTTGATTTTATTTATCCATTTTTCTATGGTGTTTAGACTATTTTTCAAAGCCTATTCAGTGATTTTTCATTTCAGACATGTTTTGAGTTCTAGAATTTCTATTTGGTTCTTTTTTTTAAGGTTCCATTTCTCTACCCTCTATCCCAAGCAGAGGGAGTGATAAGCAGAAGGAGAGGGAGAAGCAGGCTCCCCGCAAAGTGGAGAGCCTGACATGGTGCTCGATCCCAGGACCCTGGGACCGTGACCTGAGCGAAAGGCAGATGCCCAACTGACTGAGGCACCCAGGAGCCCCAGAAAAGATTGTGTTCTAAAGCAGCAATGTAGGAGCACCTGGGTGACTCAGTTGATTAGGTGTTCAACTCTTGATTTTGGCTCAGTTCGTGATCTTGGGGTCTTGAGATCCAGTGCTGCATCAGGCTCTGCACTGAGCATGGTGCTTGCTTGGGATTCTTTCTCCCTCTTCCTCTGCCCCTCTTCCCCTCCCTCTCTAAAAATAAATAAGTAAATAAAAAGGAAGGAAGAAAGAAATAATGTAGTTATTATTATTATTATTTATTTTGGTTAAGATTCTTAAATGATTAGAGGTTTTAGAGGAAATGCCTATATTTATAAAAATACATTAAAAGTTTTTATCAGGGGCGCCTGGGTGGCTCAGTGGGTTAAGCCGCTGCCTTCGGCTCAGGTCATGATCTCAGAGTCCTGGGATCGAGTCCCGCATCGGGCTCTCTGCTCAGCAGGGAGCCTGCTTCCCTCTCTCTCTCTCTGCCTGCCTCTCTGCCTACTTGTGATTTCTCTCTGTCAAATAAATAAATATAATCTTTAAAAAAAAAAAAAGTTTTTATCAAATAAGTGTAGATATACTTAATTTTTTCTCTTAGGCATCCTTTAAGACAGTAGTGGGACACTATAGCTTTGTTGCCTGTTTTAATAAACCATTTAGTGAAACATTACCTTGCTTATTTATTTATATTTTGTCTATGGCTGCTTTTGTGCCAGAACAGTTGAGTACGGCCTCCAACCCTAAAATATTCACTAACTGACCCTTTAAGAAAAAGTTTTCGAAGAAACAAATTATATAAAATTGGGCATGGTTTTGGGGGGTAGGAAGAAAATACTTAAGTTAGCATAATATCAAATTGTATTACTGGAAATTGCTACTAAAGATACAAAAACTTCTAATGGTACATTGGTTTATAATTTCTTTCGTTGTCATATTTTATAGGGCCACAATTAAGAAAAAACGAATCAAAATAGGGTCTTGAATTAGAAAATACCTAGGGAGAGTAGGATAGTTAGTACTCACTGGGTTTGAGGGTTTAATTGGTGTCTGTTTCTCTCACTTTTTAAGAACTATACTTAAAAGGTTTTGGGTTTTAGTGGTTATTCCAGGGATTACTATTTGCATCCTTTCTATATCAAGGTCTATTTAGAAATAATCTTGTAGTCCTTCATGTGAAATATAGAACTTGACCGAGGTGTGATGCCATTAGCATTGCCTCATCTTCTGTTGTGTATTTTATTTATATATAAATCCTAATACTTTTAGTATTATTTTGCTTTAGAAAACTTTATTTTAAGAACATAAGAGAAATGGGATCAGGAGGGAGACAAACCATAAGAGACTCTTAATCTCGCAAAACAAACTGAGGGTTGCTGGGAGGAGGGGGGTAGGGAGAGGGTGGTTGGGTTAGGTACACTGGGGAGGGTATGTGCTATGGTGAGTGCTGTGAAGTGTGTAAACCTGGCAATTCACAGACCTGTACCCCTGCGGCTAATAAAACATATGTTAATAAAAAATAGGGGGAAAAAAAGAAAGAACATGAGAGAAGAATATATTATGGTCTCTTGTATTTACCATATTCTTACCTTTTCTAGTGCTCTTCATTCCTTCTTAAGGATTCTAGTTTCTTTTCTTTTCTTTTATTTATTTATTTATTTATTTGACAGAGATCACAAGCAGGCAGAGAGAAGGGGAAGCAGGCTCCCTGCTGAGCAGAGAGCCCGATGCAGGACTCGATCCCAGGACCCTGAGTTCATGACCCGAGCTGAAGGCAGAGGCTTTAATCCACTGAGCCACCCAGGCACCCTCTTTTTTTTTTTTTTTTTAAAAGAGGGAGAGTGAGAGAGAGAGTGTTTGTGAGTTGTGGGGGCAGGGGCAGAGGGAAAGGGAGAGAGAGAATCTTCTTTTCTTAAAGATCTATTTATTTATTTGAGAGAGAGAGCAGTGGGAGGGGTAGAATGAGAGGGAAAGTATCTTAAGCAGACTCCTTGCTGAGTGTGGAGCCCCACTCATGGCTCAATTGCACAACCCTGAGATCATGACCTGAGCCAAAACCAAGTGAGAGGCTTAACTAACTGAGCCACCCAGGTGCCCCTAGGTTCTGATCTCTATCTTGATTATTATTTTCCCTTCAGCTAGGAGAACTTCCTTTAACATTTCTTGAAATGCAGATCTTCTAACAACACATTTTTTTCAACTTTTGTTTATCTAAAAACATTTTTATTTCATAATCATTTTTGAGGTATGTTTTTACTGAATATAGAAATTCAAGAGACCCCTGGGTGACTGGCTTGGTGGTTAAGTGTCTCCCTTCAGCTCAGGTCATGATCCCAAAGTCCTGGGATTGAGTCCCACATCGGGCTTCCTGCATAGTGGGGAGCTTCCCTGTACCTCCGGCTGCCTGTACTTTCTCTCTCTGACAAATAAATAAATAAAATCTTTAAAAAAAAAAAAAAAGAAATTCAAGTTGATTTTTTTTATCATTTTAAAAATACAATTCCAGGGCGCCTGGGTGGCTCAGTGGGTTAAGCCGCTGCCTTCGGCTCAGGTCATGATCTCAGGTTCTTGGGATCGAGTCCCGCATCAGGCTCTCTGCTCAGCAGGGAGCCTGCTTCCTCCTCCCTCTCTCTCTGCCTGCCTCTCTGCCTATTTGTGATCTCTGTCAAATAAATAAATAAAATCTTTTAAAAAAATACAATTCCACTGCTTTATAGACTTTGTTGATTCTGAGCTTGCCATCATTATTTTTGTTGTGCCTTTGTATTACTGTGATTTTGTTTTTGTTTTGTTTTTTTAAAGTAAGCTCTATGCCCGTGTGGAGCTTGAACTCCTACCCTGAGAATCGAGCATTGTGTGCTCTACTAACTGAGCCAGGCCGGTACTGATAGTATGCTTTTTTTTTTTTTTTTTTTTTTTTGTAACTGCTTCTAAGGTTTTTTTCTTTAGCTTTGGTTTTCACGAGTTTCACTAAGATATACACTGAAATGGTCTCCTGGGTTTTTTTGTATTTGTCCTGCTTGAGATTCCCTGAGGTTCTTCAATATGTGGGTTGATGTTTTCCACCAAATTTGGGAAATTTTCAGCCTTTATTCAAATTCAGATGTTATTCAAATTTTTTCTGCCCTGTTCTCTTTTTTTTCCTTCTGGAATTCAAGATACATGCATTTCAGACTGCTTTATATTATCCCATAGTTCACTGAAGTTCTATTTAGTTTTTTTGCAGTACTTTTTCTCTATCAGTTTGTTTAATGTCTTTGATCTGTCTTCAAATTCATTGACCCTTTTTCTACGGTCTGTTGTTCAAAACCCCTCCAGTGTATTTTTCATTTGAGACGTGTTTTGAGTTTTAGAATTTCTGTTTGGTTCTTTTTTTAGTTTCCATTTCTCTACTGGATGTCTCCATTTTTTCCTTTAAATTGTGTGTGTGTGTGTGTGTGTGTGTGTGTGAAAAACAGTTGTTTACAGGTCCTTGTATGTAGTTTCAGCAGGTGGGTCATCTCTGAGTCTGTTTCTGTTGATTGCTTTTTTTCTTTGATTATGGGTATTATTTCCTGCTTCTTTCTATGTCTAGTAATTTTATTGTGTCCTGTATGAATGCTATAGTATAGAAGTATGGGTTTTGTTTTTTAAAGGGTGCTGAGTTTTATTCTGGCAGACAGTTAAATTACTGGTGAATGCTCTTGATTCTGTCAGACTTGATTTTATGCTGTTAGGACAGGTTAGTTTTGATTTTGTTTTTCATCTGAAGGCATGACCCTTAACTATACGGTATGATCCCTACTTCTAAAGTAGGCCTTGTAGCATCTCATCTGAATGCCCAGGATGGTCAGTAAAGATTCTCAATTGTGGCTGGCCCAAAGATGCATTGTTTCCAAGTGCTTTATGACCTGTTTCTTTTCAGCTTTCAGCCCTGCAGCAGCAAGTGCTTTCTGTTAGCCCTTCTAGAGTCTTATCCTGTATGTATATTAGCTGAGGCCTCAGCCAAAGACCCAAGTGGAATATCCATGCAGATCTCTCTCCTCCATTTCACCCCACACAGCTTCTTTCTCTGTAGTATTCTGTCTTACAAATTCCAACCATTTTAGCAGCCCAAACTCTGATGATCTCTGCCTCCTTTGCTCCTGAGATTGCCCATCTCATGTATATAGCCCTTCTTTCAAGAGTTAGTCTTGTGCTGCTGGTTGTCCAATGCCTGAAAACTGTTGTCTTAAATATTTTTGTCCATATTTTAAAAAGTCTGGGGTGTGAGAGGGTAAGTCCAGTGCTGACTTCTATGTCCTGGCTAGCAGTGGAAATTTGTGTTGCTCTTTTGAAATTATATAAATGGATCTCCAAATATGAAGGATGTGGAGTTCACAGGCCAGGTCTTACGAGCCACATGAGAATATCATTTTAATAGTCTCTTTAGATATGTATCTATATTGCTCAGAGGGTGGGGATGGTTCTACTGGCTCGTATTTGAACAGTTTACAAGCATGTTATATCTGTTTGTATATGCAGAACAAAGGAACATTAAAATGTTGCATCATTGTTTATGTTCATGCTTCAAGATGATTAATATTTTTATGGGCACTTACCAATTAGAGTTTCATAACTACCCAAAACATTACTGTAAGTAAACATTCATCAGGATCCCTTGAATATGAGCAAACTATGTATTCATGAAGCTCAATATATTGGCTAGGGCCAGTAGTTCTACATTTCAGTGTTTTTGTTTTTTTCAGCAGGAATCTTGGATTCTTTTTTCATTTAAGGATTAATACTCAACGTTGACAACTTCAGTATATATTGAACACCTACTATTTTCTGGCTTATATCATAATTCTTTAGTTAATATTTTTACTTAGCCTCCAAAACAATCATGCAGGGTAAATGGCATTATTCCTGTTTTTTAGATGAAGACTAGGGTTTTTAGAAATCACTAACCCAAAATCATACAGTTAATAAATTACAGAATCGTGATTTAAGTCCTGGTCTAATTCCAAAGCTTATGCTTTTTATTCTGTCTTTTATTCTCTTGGCTATGCAGCAGAACCACTTTGGGAGCTTTTAATGAATATAGATACCTGTGTACCACCCCCATATGCAGTATGTCCAGGGTGGTATCTGTAATGGCGCAGTGCTCCCAGAGTTGAGGACTGTTGCCTATTAGTGCCATGTAACTTCTTGCTAGTCATAGTCACTGGATTGTGATGCCCTGTAAGACAAAAACTGGAAGGTTTGAACATTTTTGAGGTTGTAGCCCTGTTGTTGGAAAAAGGAAATGCGGACAGTTCTGTTTTGGCTCTCAGAGTAGGGACTGCAACTGAGGTCCTATAAAGAAGGGAAGGAGGATTAACCCTAAACTTTCTATCACCTTTTATAAGCATCTCAATGATTTTCTCCAGAAATGCTACTTTGAATTTTTAAATCAAGTGAAATGTATTTCTTCTGTCTTGAGTTTCAGTTTCCTCATCTGTGAAAGGCATATTTATCTCACATAGATTTGAGGGTGACCTGAGATTAGTGCCTGCTTTATATCAAACAGTCAGAAAATAGGAGCTACTGTTATTATTAGTAGTACATTATTGCCTCCTTTGGAATTGCCAAATGTAGTCCCAGCCATCAGCCCCCTAGCCCCCTAACCAATTCTTCCTAATGTTTCAACTGTTGTGTCTCTAATATAGATCCTTCTTTCTTCTCTGACCTCCTTTCTAACACTTCTCCCTCACTCCTTTCTTTGCAGTTCCTCAGATATGCTATGCATATCCTGTCTCAAGGCCTTTGTGTGTACTTGATGGTCTTTGCCTGGATGCTTTCCCTCCATGTTGGTTCAAACATGATTTAAAGTGATTTAGACACTCTGCTCAAATGTCTCTTCTTTGAAAATGGCTCCCCTGACCAAGCTATATAAAGTAGAATCTTCCACCACTCCCTATCATATCTCCGTCTTACTTTAAACATAGCAGTTTTCACTCTTTTATATTTTATACATATTCTTGTTTACTTATTATCTACCCAACAAGAATGTAAGCTTCATGGGGACAGTAACTTGGTCTATTTTGTTCACTGTTGAATCTCCAGCTTTTTATAACAGTGCCTAGCATATAATAGACACTTAATAGATATTGTTGAATGATTGAATTTTCATACAGATAGCTCTCCTTTATAAAAAATATAAAAGGCAGAACCCGAGTAATAGGGTAAATACTCTGTGCTACAATTTTATTTCCTGTGTTTTGTCTTTATAAAACTAGGCTTTGTCATTTTATCTTTGGTACTTTTCCTTACTAATGGCTTTATCAATGATATATCTTTTAGTAGCCTAGTTATTAATATTATCTGATGGCAGCATGGTATTATCTGTTGATTTATATACTTTCCCCTGGCTCTTAATGGTCCTCAATGGAGAGGACCAGGGTAAAATACATAGAAAGTTAGAAATGCTTTGATATAAATTATTGTTTGTCTTGCCTTACTGCTTAGTACTTCCCTGAGAATTTACTCTATCGTGTAGATGTAAAAAGGCATAACACAAAATTGTTTATAATGACAAACTGAAAGTTATATGTGTTATATGGAGGGTTAATTCATTAAATTTATTATATCCATAAAGTATGGTATGTAGTTGTTAAAAAATGATAATGTTGAACTGTATTTATTAACATACAAATATATTTATGATTTTTTAAATGAAAAACAGAAAAAAAAACAAGAAAGCAAGTATAATATCTCCTTTTTGTGGAATAAACATTAGATACTTACATGTATATAGAAAAAGAATTTGAAGAACTCTGTAGAAATTAGAGAGCGAGATTAGCACTGTCACTTCTCTTCAAGCCCACTAGTAGTTTTCTAGGTCATCATTTGTTCTGACCCTTGGGGGAAGCCTCTAACTGTCTTATCCTAGGTCATGATCTCAGGGTCATGAGATTGAGTCCCCTGTCTGGCTCTGTGCTGAGCATGGAACCTGCTTAAGACTCTCCCTCCCCCAAAAAAAGAGAGAAAGAAAGAATTCATCAGGTGTGTTATATTAGCAAACAACCCCCAATTGCAGTCACTCTATTTATTTATTGTTCATTTTACAGTCTGATATAGGTTGGATGATTATCTTGTAGCTGTCCTCCCAAGTAATGTCTCTTTCATTATTTGATAACATTCATCTTCTCATGTAGCATCCTGAGTTGCAGCAGAAAGGGAAGAGAGGTTGTGGGTGATTTGCACAGATTTTATTGCCATACCTGGAAGTGGCACATTCAGTTTTGCTTATATCCTCAAATCAGAACCTAGTCGTATGGCCCCTAACTGTAAGGAAGGCTGATTTTCCTCTGATGAGATAAGAACACATTATCTCTGCCACTAAAGTTTTAGAAGAATAAAATGTGCCACTAATCTGTCTTACAGATGGGTTCTCTGTTTTTTTCTTCTTACCTGTTTCCGCTCTCTCTAGTTTCTTTGTTCTCTTGTTTCTATCTTGTTAAGCTGCCCAGGGAAACTGTAGCGTTAGTGGCAGTGAGTGGAAAATGATCTTTCATTGTTGCCTTCATTTCTTAAGGGAGAATAAGGTCCCCACTAGAAGATGTACATCTTTCTTAGTAAAGCTCTTTGTACAAAATATAAATTTTCCCTCTTCAAAAATAAAATGCATTGTTCCATCAGTCATATTTAATTCTTATTTAAAATCTGAGCAACTTAGAGTAGCATATTCTCATTGCTTTACCTAATCTGTAAATGTCGATTTTTATTTGTACTATCAATAGAAAAAGATCTTGCTGTATCTGAAGAGATTCATTTGTTTTTTCATTCATCAAATTTTAGTTGAGCTTTTGTTATGTGCCATTTATTCTGGGTGATGGGGATATAGTGGTGTCCAAAACATATGAGTTCCATCTATTTTATATCCTGGTCAGATTTATTGGTCACCAAAATCTGTGATGGATGATAGTACAATGTTTCACTTAGTAACCATAAGTTAATTAGTTAATATATCAACTATAAAGATTATAAAATTAAAATAAGCATCATAGGATTAGTGCAGTGCAAATAGATTCACGGTGGTTGGTTTTTGGAAATCATATTTTCAGGAATAATACGGATATCTTTTCTTTTAGCTCTAAGGAAACCCTCTATTTCCGTTTCTCAATATGAAAGTCATCAAGCAATCTCCCATATTCCAACTGGACAACCTCTCTCCCCAAATATGGCTCCAGGTATGAAGTCATATTCTTAAAATTCCGTTTGAAAACCAATTTACTGGTCGAGTGTTATTAGATAGTGAATAAAACATGTCATTTAGTAACATAGTGAAGTAGCATTCATTCTAGTTAATGTTATATATTTCCCAGTGATTGATCAAAATTCAGGAATAAATAATCCTTTAAAAGTACACTTTGTCTGAAGTGTTCTGAAGAGCACGGGACGCCTGGGTGGCTCAGTTGGTTGGACGACTGCCTTCGGCTCAGGGCGTGATCCTGGAGTCTCGGGATCGAGTCCCACATCAGGCTCCCAGCTCCATGGGGAGTCTGCTTCGCTCTCTGACCTTCTCCTCGCTCATGCTCTCTCTCACTCTCTCTCTCTCTCAAATAAATAAATAAAATCTTTAAAAAAAAAAAAAAAGTGTTCTGAAGAGCAGAAGAATTATTTGTTCTGCCTGTCTGGACTATGTTCCCTTTCATCTCTGCCAGTCTGTTTGTGTTTACCCTTTTCAAAATGTGTTGAAATTTATCTCACAGAGTCCTTCTATTAACAACTACATCCATCTGTATTCAACTCCCTACTCCTTACTTATAAATGTATTTGTCTTCTACTGAATATGTATTTCATTTTATAGAAATGTTCCTCTAAAATGAGAATTGATATGATTAAAATTAATTATAGTAAGGATCTAAATCAGGGCTTTGATGAGGAAGAAAGGGAGTGGGGGAAAGGAAAGTTTTATCCAGGAGTTAACTAATAAGAAAGAATCAAGAGTTAGCATGGGGGCCTGGCAGGTTCAGTTGGTAGAGCCTGTGACTCTTGATCTCTGGGGTTTGTGAGTTTGAGCCCCAGATTGGGTGTAAAGATTACCTTTAAAGAAAACCTTTATGGGGTGCCTGGGTGGCACAGTCCGCTAAGTGTCTGCCTTTGGCTCAGGTCATGATTCCAGGGTCCTACGATCCAGTCCCACATTGGACTTCCTGCTCAGAGGGGAGCTTGCTTCTCCCTCTCCCTCTGCCTGCCGCTCCCCCTGCTTGTGCTCTTTTTCTCTCCATCAAATAAATAAAATCTTTAAAAAATATTTAAACAGTCTTTAAAAAGAAAGAAAGAAAGAATCAAGATTTTTTTTTTTATTTTTTTAAAGATTTTTATTTATTTATTTGAGAGAGAGACAGTGAGAGAGAGCATGAGTAAGGAGAAGGTCAGAGAGCGAAGCAGACTCCCCATGGAGCTGGGAGCCTGATGTGGGACTCGATCCCGGGACTCCAGGATCACGCCCTGAGCCAAAGGCAGTCGTCCAACCAACTGCGCCACCCAGGCGTCCCAAGAATCAAGATTTAATACTGGCTCACTCAGTCTGTAGAGTCTATGACTCTTGATCTTGGGCTCCTGAGTTTCAGCCCCACATTGGGTGTAGAGATTACTTAAAAATATGAACTGGAAAAAAAAAAATAGCAGTTCTGAGTCACTGTGTAGATGAAAATGACTTAGAGATAGGATGCCTGGGTGGCTCAGTTGGTTAAGCATCTTCCTTTAGCTCTAGTCATGATTCCAGGGTCCTGGGATCAAGTCCCACATTGGGTTCCTTGCTCAGTGGAGAACCTGCTTCTCTCTCTCCCTCTCCTTCCTCTCCCCTGCTTGTGTACGCACACAGTCTCTCTCCCCCACCCCCAGCAAGTAAATAAATAAACGCTTTAAGAAAGAAAAGAAAATGACTTAGAGACCAGAGATTTATGATAGCAATACAGAGTTTGAAGGGAGAAGAAGATACAGGTCTTTTTTTCCCAATTTTTAAAAATATTTTATTTTTTTATTTGACAGAGACATAGTGAGAGAGGGAACACAAGCAGGGGCAGTGGGAAAGGGAGAAGCAGGCTTCTTGCTGAGCAGGGAGCTCAATCCTAGGACCCTGGGGTCATGACCTGAGTCGAAGGCAGATGCTTAACAACTAGGCGACCCAGGTGCCCCAAAGATACAAGTCTTTTTTTTTTTTTCTTTTTTAAAGATTTTATTTATTTATGTGACAGAGAGAGAGAGCACAAGTAGGCGGGGAGGAAGGCAGAGAGAGAGGGAGAAGCAGGCTTTCTGCTGAACAGAGAGCCTGACATGGGTCTCAATCCCAGGACCCTGGGTTCATGACCTAAGCCCAAGGCAGACGCTCAACCAACTGAACCACCCAGGCGCCCCCAAAGATACAGGTCTTGATCCCATTAAAATCTTTGGGTTTCTATTACATATCTCTCTGTTGGATATGTCTATAAAATCAGTACTAGAGATACTTAGCTAGGAATGATTAGTGAACTTCTCACAGCTAAAATCACATTAGCTGTCAGATTTGATTAAAGAAGTTAGAATAAAGTCCCCCTCCCCCCAAAAACCCGGCCTGAGTATGCAGTTTCAAACAACAGTTGTCTTAACATTTCTAAAGCAGGTCTTGTGAAATTCCTCAGCAAAATATGACTTTGGTTTGATGTTTTTATGCTATAGATTCTCATGGACATCACAATGGAAATGCTGGAACTTCAAAACAGAACCCTTCCAACCCTCTTCAGCGTTTAATTCCAGGCCCGAACTTGGAGAGTGTACCCAGAATTCAAGCAGATATACTAAAGCAGGCTACCAAGGATAGAGTTGGTGATTTCCATAAGTTGAAGCAAAGTAAGAATCAGTTGATGAATGTTATGCTGAAAAGATTTAAATATAATATGTTTACAAGGATTAGTTAAGATCTTCATTATTGTAGTCTCTAATGAGTGTGAAGTTATATGCATATAGAGAGAAGGTGTGATGGTGGTGAAATTAAAAGGAAAGCAAGTTTTAAATGGATAGACATATATTAAAGAAAACTTTAAAAAGCTTCTCTTGTTTTCCATTATTAAATAATGAACTTCAGGTGAGTTGATTTTTTTAAAATGCTGTTCTTACGACTATAAAATTTTTTGGAGAAGTGAAAAAAAATATGTTTTGTTAGGCTAATGAATGAAAACTTTGCTTAGGAGGAGAAGATAAGTAGTTTTGATAAATGGATTCTGGGAGATATGCAGATCTGGGGAGACGGCCATAGTAGCAGGCTCAATGCTGCTCTCTTTTCTCTTCCCTCCAGTTGCAATTTGCTTCATTTAAGTGTTAGGAGAGAAGTGAAAGAAATTGAACAAATTTGTAGTACCATGTAATAACTTATCACTGCTTAATTGTTTCAGGGGTATCAACTTTGGTAAGTGGACAGTAGCTGTTAATCTGCGTAACTCTCTAATTGGCAGGTTCTTAGGAAGTGCGAGAAATTCCAATAGCAAAGTTTGAACAGGACATATCTCTTAGGTCAGTTCCTTAAACTATACTTTTCACTACTTTTGCTTTATAAAGCTTTTTCCCTTCAACTTCTGAACAGACAGAATATCTCAAAGCTGCAATTTGCCTTTGTTGGCTTTTTATGATGGCTTCTATGGCAACAACTGTTTAGAGCAGTGTTTAGGCAAGTACTTATGCACAGGTTCCTTGTACAGTGAGGACTGCACAGTTATATTTTTGAATCTATTCAACATTTTTATTGGTCTTTTGACAGTTCATATTTCTTCATCTATATGAATATATACTTTGCATATATTGTTTCCTCGGTCTTCGTTTTTTTCCCCCCTAGTGATAGTTTTTATTTATTTATTTATTTATTTATTTATTTATTTTTTATTATGTACACTGGGTGTTATACTTTGCATACGTTTAACTCACTTTCTCCTTCTGTGATATTTTAAAGTGTATCCAGGTAGACTGAATGAAGTATCATCTGAAAAACATTTTTTTAAAAAGACTTACTTATTTTATTTTTGGACACATGTTAGAAAGAGAGATTGAGAGAGAACGAGCGGAGGGAGAGGGGCAGAGGGAGAAGCAGACTCCCCACTGAGCAGGGAACCCAATGCAGAACTCGATTCCAGGACCCTGGGATCATGACCTAAGCCAAAGATTGTTGCTTAACTAACTGTGCCACTCGGGCACCCTGAATTTTTATTAAACAAATGTGGCTAATTTTTTTTGAAGATTTTATTTGCAGGTACTCTCTACATCCAGCCTAGGTCTCAAACTCAAAACCCTGAAATCAAGAGTTGCATGTTTTTCTGACAGAGCCAGCCAGGTGCCCCTAACGTTTAAATTCAATGAAGGGCGCTTGAGTGGCTCAGTTGGTTAAGCATCGGACTGTTGATTTCTGCTTGGTCATGGTCTCAGGGTCATGGGATTGAGGCATGATCCTCTGAAATAAATAAATCTTTAAAAAAAAATACACTGAAAATATTTTCCTCTAAGTCTTGTTGAGGAATTGGCCTGAAAACTTTTATCTGAACAGAAAGAGATAGCGTAAAACAAAATATCTTTATTCAATATCTTAATTCATTTAAGACTTTATTCTAAGCTTATAGTTCATCCTGAAAAACTTTTTATTTTTCCCATACCTGTATTTTTTTTTTTTTTACTGATCTTTGAGTAAAGGATGTGATTGGAAAATAATTGCCAGGAAATTATTATTCTCTACAACTTATTTAAAAGAGCCTGTTGAGTTTTAAAGTCTTATTCCAAATTCTTTTCATTGTATATATAGAGTTGAAATCAATGGGAGCACTGTTTTGTGCTTTACATCAGCATTATCTTTACATACATTTTAACCTATCAAATAGTTACACAGTTGTCATATTAAATAAATACATACATATACACACATGTATAGGCGCATATATTCCATTGTGCTTAAGGAATAATAAAAGTTCATTTAGCTTAACTCTTTTTTATTGACTATACAAATTATTTCATATTTTCTCATGTTAGTTGTCATGGCTGTGAATATCTTATCTTCAGATTATTTCCTGCTTCTCCTACTTTGAGGGTGTTCCTTTAAAAGTAGTCCCCAAACTGAAATTCCTAGGTCAAAGTATCTGACAAGCTTCTTTATAGTTCCAGTTACATATTGTCTGTCAGATTGTTCTCCAGAACAGTTTCACTATGTCACTGGAGACTTTTTTTTTTTTTAATAACTGCATCCTTTAATGGCAATAATACAATTATTAGATTAAGAGACCACAGGAGAAAGGGCAGGTGTCACTGGAGATTTTAAACTTATTTATTTCCCTGTGGCCTGACCACATTTGGTTTTTAACTGTTTTATGAGACATTTAGAATATAATGATTCCTTAAAAATGTTTTAATAAACATTTACTTCCTAGTAGCTTCTCCATTTTCATGTGAGGAATTTTATTGTAATTATTTCTTGGTATATAATCCATGTATCAGTTTGACCACTTAGCCTGATAACTTTAGATATTGATCCTATATCTTTGTGTCAAATCTTTATATGTAATTTCAGATATTAACCTTTTAAAAATTACCTTTGCCACAGTTTTACTCTTCATTGCCTTTCCTGATATGAGAATTTATTTTATTTTATCATGCGAGAATTTTTTTAATTAAAAATAATTTTTAAACTGTGGCAGAATGCACATAAAATTTACCAAAGTGTACATTTTGTGGCATTTACTACATTCATAATGTTGGGCGATCATCACAATTATCTAGTTCTAGAACATTTTCATCACCCCAAAAGAAAAACCTGTATCCATTAAACAGTCACTCCTGGTTCTCTCCTACCCACAGTCCCTGGCAAAGATTAATCTGCTTTCTGGAAAAAAAAAAAAAAATCTGCTTTCTGACTTGAGGGGTTCACCTATTCTGAATCTTTCATATAAATGGAATCACAATATGTGACCTGTTGTGTCTGGCTACTTATACTTACCATGATGTTTTCAAGATTCAGCCTGTTATACCATGTATCAGTATTTTATTTTTTATGGCTAAATTACATTCAGTTGTATGAATACCTTTTGTTTATCCATTTATCTGAATTTCAGTTGTTTCCACTTTTGGCTATTATGAATAGTGCTGTATGAACATTGATTTGCAAGTTCTTGTTGAACACTTGTTTTTTTTATTCTTTTAAGTGTATATGTAGATATGGAATTGCTGGGCTATATGGTAATTCTATGTTTAGCTTTACGAAGGAACTGCCAAACTATTTTCCACAATAGCTGTATCATTTTACAGTCCTACCAGCATGTAAGACAGTTATTTCTCCACATCCCTGCCAAAACTTAGTACTTTCTGGGGTTTGTTGTTTTATTTTTCACTGTTGTCATCCTAGTGGATGTGAAGTGGTATCGCACTGTGATTTTCTTTTCTTTTCTTTTTTTAAAGATTTTGTTTTCAAGTAATCTCTGCATCCACTATGAGGCTCAAACTTATAACACTGAGATCAAGGGTTATCTTGATCTCAGATATATCTGAGACAGACAAGTGCCCCTCATTGTGATTTCCATTTGCATATCCCTAATGACTAAGGAAATTGAGTATCTTTTCATGTACTCATTGGTCATTTGTATAAATCTTTTTGGGAAAATGTCTATTCAAGTTCTTTTTTTTTTTTTTTTTTTTAATTTGTTTGACAGACAGAGATCACAAGTAGGCAGAGAGGCAGGCAGAGAGAGAGGAAGGGAAGCAGGCTCCCTGCTGAGCAGAGAGCCCGATGCAGGCCTTGATCCCAGGACCCCGGGATCATGACCTGAGCCAAAGGCGGAGGCTTTAACCCACTGAGCCACCCAGGCGCCCCTTTGCCCACTTTTAAATTGGGTTGCTTGTCTTTGTTGAGTTTTGAGCATTCTCTTTTTTTTAATTTCTAATTTTTTAAAAGACTTTTAAAATTTATTTATTGGACAGAGACAGTGAGAGAGGGAGCACAAGCAGGGGGAGTGGGAGAGGGAGAAGTAGGCCTTCTGCTAAGCAGGGAGCCTGATGCCGGGCTTGATCCCAGGACCTCAGGATCATGACCTGAGCTGAAGGCAGACATCCAATGACAGCCACCCAGGGGCTCCTTGAGCATTCTTTTCTATATTCTGATACTAGACCCTCATCAGATACATGATTTACAATTATTTTTCCCCATTCAGTGGGTAGTCTTTTCACTCTTTGATAGTGTCCCTTGATGCACAAAGTTTTTAATTTTTTTTTTTTAAGATTTTATTTATTTATTTGACAGAGAGAGATCACAAGCAGGCAGAGAGGCAGGCAGAGAGAGAGGAGGAAGCAGGCTCCCTGCTGAGCAGAGAGCCCGATGCGGGCCTCGATCCCAGGACCCTGAGATCATGACCTGAGCCGAAGGCAGCGGCTTAACCCACTGAGCCACCCAGGCGCCCCAAAGTTTTTAATTTTGATGAAGTCCAATTTATCCCTTGTTTTGTTGTTCATGGTTTTGGTGTCCTATCTAAGAAACCTTTGCCTAATCAAAGCTTATCAAGATTTCCCCCATGTTTTCTTCTAAAAGCTTTATAGTTTTGTCCTTTATATACAAGTTTTGATCTATTTCTTATATTATTTTTAATCTAAGTTTTATATATGATATGAGGTAAAGATCCAGCTTCATTCTTCTGTATGCAGGTATTCGTTGTCCCATACTATTTGCTGAAGAGACTTTTCTTTCTCCATTGAACACTTGTGGCATCCTTGTTCAAAGTTAATGTGAGTTTATTCTGGACTCTCAATTCTGTTCCCCAGATGCCACTACCACACTGTTTTGTAACTTTGTGTTGTTTTGAAATCAGGAAGTATGAGTCCTCCGACTTTGTTCTTTATAAAATTATTTTGATGATTTGGGATCTCTTACAATTCCATATGACTCTTAGGATCTGCTTGTCTACTACTAAAAAGGCAGTTGGCATTTTTTTCTTTTAAATTAACATAAGCTCTATACCCAATGTGGGACTTGAACTCATGAGCCTGAGATTGAAAGTCACATGCTCTACTGACTGAGCCATCCAGGTGCCCCAAGACAATTGCTGAATCTGTAGATTACATTGAAGAATATTGGCATCTGAACAATCATAAGTTTCCAGTACATGAAAATGGGTGTCTTTCCATTAATTCAAAATATCTTTAATTTCCTTCAGCAATGTTTTATAGTTTTAAGAGTACAAGTCTTTTGCCTCCTTGGTTAAATTTATTCTTAAGCATTTTATTCTTTTTGATGTTATTGTAAATTTAGTTCTTTTTCCTCTTCAAATTATTTGTTGATAATGCACAGAAAAATGATTTTTCCCCTTGGCTTTTGAGGTTTTAATTTTTATGCAAATTTCTAAAAATATGTAATATTTGGTTTCATCTTAAAAATTTAGAATGTGTTGGGACGCCTGGGTGGCGCAGTTGGTTGGACGACTGCCTTCGGCTCAGGGAGTGATCCTGGAGTCCCGGGATCGAGTCCCACATCAGGCTCCCAGCTCCATGGGGAGTCTGCTCCGCTCTCTGACCTTCTCCTCGCTCATGCTCTCTCTCACACTCTCTCTCTCTCAAATAAATAAATAAAATCTTTAAAAAAAAAAAAATTTAGAATGTGGTATTTTATTTTCATTATTGTAGCAATATAGCTCTGGATCAGTGTTTTTATATATATTATATGTAATATACCTACGTCATACATGAGCTTATATAAACATGTGTGCATGTATATATACACACACACAAAGTCAGTACTTTAAATATGATTCAAAATTTTTGTGCCTATTTTCTATCAACTGCTTTTGTTTTTTTTAGTTTGTTTTTTATGTTTTGCCCTCCTTTACCCATTTTTCCCATCCCAACTTCCACCTCTGGCAACTACTAATCTGCCCACTCTTATCTATAAACTTGGGTTTTTTCCTTTTTAAAAAATTTATAAGAGAAATCATATGGTATTTGTCTTTCTCTGACTTATTTCACGTAATATAATGCCCTCGGGTTACATCCTTATTGTCCCAAATGGCAAACTTTCCTTCTTTTTTATGGTTGAATAATATTCCATTGGATATCCATTTATCCATTGATAGACACTTAGATTGTGTCCAGCTCTCCCTTTAAAAAAAAAAAAATTTAGTGGAGAGAGAGTGAATGTGCGTAAGTGGGGGAGGAGCAAAGGGATAAGCAGATTCCCCACTGAGCGCAGAGCCCAGCATGTGGCTCAGTCTCACAACCCTCTCATCATGACCTGAGCTGAAATCAAGAGTTGGACATTAACGCACTCAGCCACCCAGGCACCCCTCCATCTGTTGAGTATTATAAATAATGCTGCAGTGAACATGGGGGTGCATATATCTTTTTGAATTAGTGTTTTTGTTTTCTTTAGATAAATACCCAAAGTAAAATTGCTGCATCATATGATAGTTGTAGTTTTATTTTTTTTTTTGAGATTTTATTTATTTATTGACAGAGAGAGATCACAAGTAGGTAGATAGGCAGGTGGTGGGGGTGAGGTGGGAACAGGCTCCCTGCTCAACAGAGAGCCCAATGCACTGGGCTCAATCCCAGGATTCTGAGATCATGACCTGAACTGAAGGCAGAGGCTTAACCCACCGAGCCACCCAGGCACTCCTAGTTTTATTTTTCTGAGGAAATTTCATACTGTTTTCCATGGTGGCTATACCAATTTACATTTCTACCAACAGTGCTCAAAGATTCTTCTTTCTCCACACTTCTCCAATTATGGCTGATTTTTGTTTATTGATCTAATATCCTGCCCCTTAGCTGAATTTAATACATTAGGTTTTTATTTGTATATATTCAGGTATATCTATCTTGACTTTTATGAGAACCTTCATTTCTTTTAATCATCTATTCTTTATCTGGGCATAATGTACTCTACTCAGTCCAGGTTGTTGTCTGTGCTTCTGACCAACTGATGATAGATCTGAGGTTCCAACAACCCCTTCCGTAAGTTTGATTAATTTGGTAAAGTGACTCACAGAACTCAGAAACATTTTATTTCCTAGATTACAGGCTTATTATGAAAGGATAGAACTCTGGAATAGCCAGACAGAAGAGACATATTGGAAGGTATGGAAACAAGGTAGAGTTTGGCTTTCCTCATTTAGAAAATTCCAAATGTTTTAGGAGCTCTCTGCCAGAAAAGGGATGAAGACAAATACATATTTCTTAGCATAAATCAGAATATCACATATGGATTTAAAACTGCTTTATAATAATTTGAGCTTAGAAACTTAAAAAAAAATCTAATTTTTTCTCTATTCTTCCAGAATAATTTCACTAAATAGTCCTCAGTAACCTTACTATAAGGGTACCCAGGTGGCTCAGTCACTTAAGCATCTGACTCTTGATTTTGGCTCAGGTCATGATCTCGGGGTTGTGAAATCTAGCTGCGGGTAGGAGCTTCGTGCGAATATAGAGTCTGCTTGGGATTTTCTCTCTCCTTCTGCCTCTTCCACCCCTCTCCCTCTCTGAAAAAATTTAAAAGAAACAAACAAAAAAAGAAATTGTATTATTTGCTATCTTTAGTCTTTACATCTAAGCCGCCATTTATTCATGCTTTATTGTAGTCTTATGCTTTTCTTTGAATAAATATCTGACTTCCCAAGTTATACTGATGTCCGAATATTTAACTGTTTTCCCTCATTATTTAAAAATGGGATTGTTTTTATGTTTTCAAATTGTACATCACTATTTTGTAGATTATAATTTACTTTTTGGTATTTCTCATTTCTCACACCTTTAAATTGCTTATTCAATATGTCCAATAAATTCTTTTTATAAAGATTTTGAGAGATATATTATCATGTTAGTTGTGAAAGTGATTTTATTAAATATTTATTTTTCAGAGAGTAAACACTATTTAGTCATAAAGGGAAATACTTTTTAAGTATAGTTTTTGTTTGTTTGTTTTTTAAAAGATTTTATTTATTTATTTGCTAGACAGAGATCACAAGTAGGCAGAGAGGCAGGCAGAGAGAGAGAGAGAAGGAAGCAGGCTCTCCGCGGAGCAGACAGCCCGATGCGGGGCTCGATCCCAGGACCCTGGGATCATGACCTGAGCCGAAGGCAGAGGCCTTAACCCACTGAGCCACCCAGGCGCCCCACTTTTTAAGTATAGTTTTGCCTTATAGTTTTCTTTCTTTTATTTTTCTACCTTGTAACTTTCTTCTTTAGTTTTATCCTTCCCAAAATCATATTTGCCTAAAAAATTTCAAAATAATAGAAAAATGATTTGAAATAAACTTCTAAGATACAAGGAACCTGTAGAGATGACCTAATGCCCTATTACACAGAGTATATACATCAGTGACCAAGAGCATCCATATCACCTGTTAGGATTTCAGATCTTACCCTAGACCGTATTTATTTATTTATTAAAGATTTTATTTATTTATTTGACAAACAGAGATCATAAGTAGACAGAGAGGCAGGCAGAGAGAGAGGGGGAAGCAGGCTCCCTGCTGAGCAGAGAGCCCGATACAGGGCTCCATCCCAGGCCCTGGAATCATGACCTGAGCCGAAGACAGAGGCTTAACCCACTGAATACATCGAGGTGCCCCATAGACCTTATTTGTATTTACATTATAGTTTGAGACTCTTCTCTAATATGTGAGTCCCTCATTTCCCAGAAAAGAAAAATGAGGTCCAGAAAGTTTAATTTGCTTAAGATAAATAGTGGAACAGTCAGGACTATTATCTAAGTCTTCAGGTTCACTGTTTTCTGCTTTATCATAGCTCCTCCTCTACCTTTGAAGTTTTAGAAAAATTCTTCAATATTTCCTTTTCTTGTTCTTTTTCTAAGAAGTTCCTAATCATACTTTAAAGCCATGGCCCTTCTTCATATTGTTACTAATCTTGACCATGTTAATTACTCCTTTCTCATATTTTTTCAATCTATTGAACATACGTTCATTAGTGTATTTGCCACACTATTCTGTAATAAACTGCTGTAGGGGAGGAAACGTTTTCCTTGACCTTCTTAGGGTCTATGATCAGGTCTGAAATTTAAACTGACAAATATTAATAAGAGGAAAGCATATAAATTTATTTAATGTAAATTTTAATGATGCAGGACACTTCATAAGAAAATGAAGACCTGAGAAATGGTTAAACCTGAGTGTTTTTATGCTAGGTCAGATGAAAAGTGGAAAGTTGTGGAAAGATGTAATAAGACAAAGGGTATGAGGTAAGTGTAGTAAGCTGGGGGAAATGTAACAAGGCCTTTTTGTTCAGATTCTTCTTGGTGTTGCTGTATCTTGGATATAAAAATGTTCCTTTCCTCTAGGTCCAGGGAGGGTACCTTTCACCTGAGGGTTTTATGACCTGCTTCAGAAAAGGTCAGGAAGTCCTTCCTTCACATACCATTTCTCATATTCTTCAGTTTAAAATATTTAATATGCCAAGGTCTTGTATTTGGGGGTGGCATGTCCTGAATCCTGTCATTCCCCCATCTGAAACTTCAAGAAATATCATCCCAGAAACTGAGTTGATAGACTGTCCCATAACCCATTGAACCTGTCTCTGTCGTGAGTATTTCTAGGGAAACGAAAGAAAAATAACAGTTAATGATTGGAACCAGTTTTTAGCCCAGAAGACAGTCAGTTAAGAAGATTTTCTAGATGTTGGACTTGAAGCATGTTCAGGTGAAGTGCTGAACTGGCACTTCACCTGAAGTGAAGTGGAAGGCACTGGAATGATGACATATTTTTCTGGTTTACACTTTGAATGTCTCTGACAGTGTCATCAAGTGATCTGGTGAATTTTCTTTCTTTTTTTTTTTTTCCTTTTTAAATATTTTATTTATTTGTTAGCCATAAGCAGGAGAAGTGGCAGGCAGAGGGAGAAGCACTCTCCCTGCTGAGCAAGGACCCCACTGTGGGACTCCATCCCAGGACTCTGGGATCATGACTTGAGCTGAAGGCAGACACTTAATTGACTAAGCCACTCAGGCGTCCCGATCTGGTGAATTTTTGAGGTGACACACATAGGAATGCACAAAATTTTTCTATATATGAGCTCTTGTGGTGATTTCTCTGAAGTTTACATTTAAGTTGTCCAGCTTCAGTTTGCATGGCTTTGGGAAAAGGACACTTTGAATTTTTAGTAATTCAAAGTCAGAGGGTGGGGAAAAATTAGAAACTAGAAGGATTCAAGATGCAGTCTGGTTAACAAGTAGGTAACAAAATCCTTTTTTTTTTTTTTTAAGATTTTCTTTATTTATTTGAGAGAGAGAGAGTGAACAAGTGCGAGCTTGGGATGGGGCAGAGGAATAGGGACAAGCAGATTCCCAGCCAAGCAGGGAGCCCAACACAGGGCTCTATCCCAGGATGCTGGGAGCATGACTTGAGTTGAAGTCAGATGCTTAACTGACTTCCAGGTACCCTAGTAGGTAACAAAATCTTAAAGACAATGAACAGGATTAGAATTAATACCCATGAGGGTGTGCTATAGTTTTTGTTGAAGCATCATTTTTTCCTCTATAGTCACCACCATTTCTATCAAAGTAAGACTAATCTGTTTGCAAAATAAAGCTAGTCTCATT
Source organism: Neogale vison (assembly GCF_020171115.1). Taxonomy (NCBI): domain Eukaryota; kingdom Metazoa; phylum Chordata; class Mammalia; order Carnivora; family Mustelidae; genus Neogale; species Neogale vison. The sequence continues at coordinate 83,293,263 of NC_058103.1, read as the reverse complement.
AAAATTGATCTGATTATTTATATAAGTACAGCAACAATAGTGATTGCCCACATAGGTCTTTTGAGTTTGTTTGCTGGGACTTTTCATAAGGAATCTCAGATTCGAATTTTAAAAGCCTTTAGAGGTTAGGAAGCCAAGCCAAGGAACACCCAATAAATAAATACTAGCACCTGCAGTCAACCTTAGATTTGTGAAGCTGGTCATACTGAATTTTATGCATCATTCTGAAGTATGACACTTAGTCAGATCCTTGATAATATAACTAAAGTTTCCAAATATGTCCTTATACCAGGAGAACAGATTCTTACTGAAGTTTCCCAAATAACTATATTGCATGAAAATAAGATTACTCTGTTTCTGAATTTTCTAATGATCAGGTAGGGGGGAAAATTACTTCATCTTTATTAACAAAGGTATATTTTTACAAATTGCTTTAAGTTATAGATTGCTTAAGAGAAAAGAGAAAAAAGTTTTCCTTAAATCTGAAAAGCAAAACCAGCAATGTTGGATAGTTTGTCATGAATCCTGTAACTGTTCATTTACCCGCATTCTGTATTAAAGTGGTAACTTGTTGAGGGCAGAACTGTGTCTTACTCTTTTTTATTTTCCCAGACTTCATATACATAGTAAGCATTTGTTAAATACTTATTAAACTTATTGTATCAGTTTTGGGATTTTTATTTATAGATAGTGACAATCAAAATGATTGCTTGATCATAAATTATATCAATATATAGTTATGAGAATTTCTACTTTTAATTTCTTCATTCTAAAATTCTTAGTCCTAGAACTATTATAGTCACTCTTTTTTATTTTATTTATTTTAAAAGATTTATTTATTTATTTATTTGACAGGCAGAGAGACAGAGAGAGAGGGAACTCAAGCAGGGAGAGTGGGAGAGGGAGAAGATTTTCCACCAAGCAGGGAGCCTGATGTGGTCCTCAATCCCAGGCCCCTGGGACCATGACCTGAGCCAAAAGCAGATGCTTAATGACTGAGCCACCCAGCCTCCCTATAGTTATTCTTTTTTAAATTGTAGTTTATCAGCTGTTTAAATTCTTCTATTTTTCAAAAACCTGACTACTAATTTTGCCACTGTGTAATTTTTTAAAAGATTTATTTATTTATTTTAGAAAGAGAAAGCATGTAGGAGCATGGGTTTGGAGGCAGAGGGAGAGGGAGAGAGAGAACCTCAAGTAGACTCCCAACTGAGTACAGAGCTCAGGCTCTTTTAGGGCTTAATCCCATGACCCTGATATCATGGCCTGAGCCAAAATCAAGAGTTGAATGCTTAACTGACTGAGACACCCAGGTGCTCCTGCTACTGTTTAATTTCTAATCTGTCTTATACTTATTTTATTCTTTGCTATTTGTGACTTGTCACTTTATTTTTTTTAAGTTTTTAGGTTTTAAAATTTAATTTTTAGTTTTAGATACTTAAATCTTCATATTTATTTTTCTTACTAATACATTTAAACTAACTCTTCTTGAATGCCTGTTAGGCAGAACCTTATGCATTTATAGCTATAATTTTTCCTGACTAGATATAGGAGGAATAATCTTAGATTTTATTCAATAATCACCACAAATTTTTTGACACTTTAAAATTCAGTATTTTTTTGTTTTTTAGGTTAGCATATCATATTTTTATTGATATATTTTTATAAATTTAATTTTGTATTGCCGTATCATTTGAAAATGGCTATGTTGGCATGTTTCATTAAATTTGGAAGATCTCTTTGGGTTGGCTTAATTTAAAGTGTAGAATGTAGGCTATGTTATGACAGAAAATATAGTCTAGGGGATATTTCAAAGTATCCTGGAGGCATACTCCAAGGAAGGAGTCAGATATTCTCCAAGGTAGTTAAAACTGAAAATTCATGTAAGAACTACCTGTTTGCCAAGTAGGAAGGACATATCCTGTATATTTAGATGTCTTGAATAGAAAAAACTGTTCTTTTTAAATGTCAGCTTTATCCTGAAAGTCAGAAAGACAGTTACTCAAACAGTAGGCAATGATCACGCTGCCTTTCATATGGTTTTTTTCTGTATAGCATGTGTCAGAGTAAGTAGCAGCAGGAGTTCATTTATTTAACCAAGGTTAATGATTCTCCTGAACAACACTGGAGAGACAATCTAGATTATCAGAGAGTATATTTTATATATATATATATATATATATATATATATATATATGGATTTTTTAAAAAAGATTTTATTTATTTGACAGAGATCACAAGTAGGCAGAGAGGCAGGCATAGGGAGAGGAGGAAGCAGGCTCCCTGCTTGAGCTGAGAGCCTTATGCGGGGCTTAATCCCAGAACCCTGAGACCATGACCTGAGCCAAAGGCAGAGGCACAGATGCCCATATATATATATATATATATATATATATATATATATGAATTTTTAAAAGTACTTTCAACCTCTGATCCTCATGGTTTAGTGAGTTCACCTTTGAAATATCCACTCTGCTTATACACGATAAACAAAAATATAAAAAAGAGGACTAAAAAGTTACAGGTAATCTCAAAACAATGCTAACATTTCTGTGGTCAAGAAACAAAAATACTAGATAATGAAAAGAACTGAATTATTGCACCTATGATGCTCAGGTCTGGAAATGTAGGTTTCTAGGAATTCAGCTTTTAAAAGCAACCAGAATGATACAGGAGCCTCACTTGTTGCTTAAAGCCAAGACCTGGTTATTGCTCCATTTCACTTGGCAAAGGAAACAGAAAATAAAGCTATTGCTGGCTGTTATCAACAGTATCTGGTATCTGATAGTATCCACTGCTATCAGTATTTAGCAAGCTGAAGGCTTACGGAGACAGGAATTTGGGGATGCAGCCTTGTAACCATGCTACATGGTCCTACCACACCATCATTGGTTTTATACTGAATTTGTTCTATCCCCAGTAGCATCATGCAATAGAAACTCTGAAATGTCATTATAAGTCTCATTCTAGACTGGGGAACTGGGTAAAAATATCTTTAACTTTACCAGATAATATGAGTTGACATAGAGAAGGAAAAAAATCAGTCAGCAAACCAAAACTCTAAAATGTATGAAAATATTAATGCTAACGGACATAGCCACCATATCAACAATTGAAATGTGAAAACAATTTTATCTAATAGCCTGCTAAAAACAAAATATGTTTAAGGATGCTCAAAGAGGTAAATAAAGAGAAAATTTACTAAAAAAAACATAAATATAAAAGCCAGTTTTATGTTTTAGAAAGTCAAAATATAATCACTGCAATAAAAATCAGTCTATGAGATGCTAGACCATGAAAATAATTGACTGAAATAAGTGATTTGGAAACTCGTACTGAGATTTTTTTTTTTAAGGATTTTATATTTGACAGAGAGAGGAATCACAAGCAGAGGGAGTGGGAGAGGGAGAAGCAGGCTTCCCACTGTGCAGGTACCCTGATGCAGGGCTCAATCCAGGACCCTGGGATCATGACCTGAGCCAAAGGCAGAAATTTAACCAACTGAGCCACACAGGCATCCCTGTATTGAGATATTTATCAGGAATATAGCACAGAATGGCAAAGAGGTAGATACAGAGACAAATACATGTAATATGTATATATGACAGTTGTTAAGACAGAAGATATATGTATATCTAATAAGAGTTTAAGGTAGAGAATGGAGGAAATGGTAGGTAATCAATACTTGAAAATAATTTTGAAGAACTTGAAGAGCTCAGAATTTTTGCAGTTGAATAAGGACATGCATGTGTTCTCAGAACAAATGTGCCTACGAGTGTCAAGTAGGATAATGAAGAAAATCTTTGCTTTTAGGCACTGTAGGGAAACTTCAGAGTATCCAAAAATAAAGGGAAAAAGTCTTAAATTATACCAGAAGATATAGATTATTTCCAAGGAATAACAGTTACATTGACAGTAGACTTTTCATAAGCAACTCAAGTGACAAAAGAAAATGGAGTGATATCTTCAGTGTGATGAGTGGAAAATAACTACCAATGTAGAATGTACCAGCTAATGAGGACAAAGAGGATAAAATGAGGACATATTCAGTTGCACAAGACTGAATTTACATCTCATAAACACTCAACGAAGGATAAAACTTATTCTTTAGTAAAAAGAAAATTGAAGAGTGCTAGTAATAGCTATAAAAAAAATGGGATCTCAAATTGATCAAACCTGTTGGTAAATTTATTGACTTAAAATTATTTTTGTGTTAAGACAGCACAAACAGCAAATAAGGGGTGCCTGGGTGGCTCAGTAGCTTAAGCCTCTGCCTTTGGCTCAGGTCATGATCTCAGGGTCCTGGGATTGAGCCCCGCATTGGGCTCTTTGCTCAGCAGGGAGCCTGCTTTCCCCCCTCTCTCTGCCAGCCTCTCTACCTACTTGTGATCTCTCAGTCAAATAAATAAATAAATGAATAATAAAAGAGAAGGTATGCAGGGGTAAAGTGAAAAGGTTCATGTCCTGCTCAGAAAGAGGATAGAAGTATTGAATACTTTGTAATGTTTAAAATATGTATAAATTATGTATGTTTAAAATTTAAGAGTTAAGGTGCCTGGCTGGCACAGTTGGTAAAGCATGTGACTCTTGATCTCAGGGTCATGTGTTCAAGCCCCATTTGGGGATGGAGCCTACCTAAAAAAATAACTTATTAAAAAAGAAAAACTTAAAAATCAAGGGTAATCACTTAAAAAAATAGAAACACAACGTACCACTTCCCTCTCTCAGTGGATAGAAAAGGGAAAGGAGATAAATTAGAAAGAAAGAAGAAAATATAAGGGCACCTGGGTGGCTCAGTGGGTTAAGCCTCTGCCTATGACTCAGGTCATGATCTCAGGGTCCTGGGATCAAGCCCTGCATCAGACACTGTGCTCAGCGGGGAGCCTGCTCACCGACTCACCCTCCCCCCCGCCTCCCTCTGTGCCTGCTTGTGACATCTCTCTCTGTCAAATAAATAAATAAAATCTTTAAGAAAAAAGAAGAAGAAAATTTAAAGAAGAAAATCCTAACAGTAAAATCAAAGAAATAAGGTCAAATATTACAAAAACTATGATAAAGATAATCAGGTTAAATTTATCAAAAGAGATCATTAAAGGATATAAAAGCAGAATCTAGCTATAAAAGATTTACAACTAAATCTTAAATACACAGAAAATATGAAGGACTATGAAAGCTATTTCTCACTTCTTGAATATGTGTGTACAAATCTCTGCTCAAGTTCCTTGTTTTCTGTTCTTGGGAACTTGAGCAAATATTTGTACACACGTATTCATAGCAGCATTATTCACAGTAGCCAAAAGGTAAAGCAGCCCAAGTGATCATTGCTGAATGAATGGATAAACAAAATGTGGTTTATAGGTACAAAGGAATACTACTCAGCCAAAGAAAAGAAGGAAATTCTGACATGTTACAACATGGATGAACCTTGAAGACATTATGCTGGGTGAAATAAGCCAGTTATGGAAGGAGATATACTGTTGTTCTACATATTTGAGGTGCCTAGAGTAGTCAAATATACAGAAACAGGGGCACCTGGGTGGCTCAGTGGGTTAAGCCGCTGCCTTCGGCTCAGGTCACGATCTCAGGGTCCTGGGATCGAGTCCCACATCGGGCTCTCTGCTCAGCAGGGAGCCTGCTTCCTCCTCTCTCTCTGTCTGCCTCTCTGCCTACTTGTGATCTCTGTCTGTCAAATAAATAAATAAAATCTTTAAAATATATATATATATACACAGAAACAGAGAATGGTAGTTGCCTTGCCCTGGGTCAGGGAGAGGATATTACTGTTTAATGAACATGGAATTTTCAGTTGGGAAAGATGAAAAAAGACCTGGACATGAATGGTAGTGGTGGTTGCACAGCAGTGTTAATGTATCTAATGCCATTGAACTGTACACTTAAAAATGGTTAAGATGGTAAGTTTTATATAATGTATGTTTTACTGTAATTTCAATAACAATACTCCTTAGTGAAAATTAAAGAAAGTTGATGTAAAGTATTAAACAAATGGTGGTGGGTATTATGGAGGGCACGTATTTTATGGAGCACTGGTTTGGTGCATAAACAATGAATTTTGGAACACTGAAAAAAAATTAAATTAAATTTTAAAGAGATACCATTTTAAAAAAAGAAAAAGAAAAAAGTATTAACAAATGACAAAATAGATTTTAAGGGGAAAAAAAAAGGTTACTCCATAATAAGAGGAACAACTATAAAGATTTATTTATTTATTTTGAGAGAGAGAGGAAGAGCACAAGCAGTGGGAAAGAGGGAGGAGGTAAAGGGAGAGGGTGAAGCATACTCCTCTCTGAGCAGAGAGTGTGACTTAAGGCTCAATCCTAGTACCCTGGGATCATGACCTAAGCCAAAGGCAGACACTTAACCAACGGAGCCACTCAAGTGCCCCTGCTTTATTTATTTTATTTTTAAAGATTTTATTTATTTGACAGACAGAGATCATAAGTAGTCAGAGAGGTAGGCAGAGAGAGAGGAGGAAACAGGCTCTTCACTGAGCAGAGAGCCCTACGCGGGGCTCGATCCCCTGCGATCATAACCTGAGCCGAAGGCCGAGGTTTAACCCACTGAGCCACCCAGGCGCCCCTAGGTGCCGCTATTTTTAAAAAGATTTTATTTATTTATTTTAGAGAGAGTGGGATGGGGGAGTGAAGCAGTGGGAGAGGAACAAGCAGGCTTCCCACTGAGTGCAGATCCCCACTTGGGGTTTGATTTCAGGACCCCAAGATCATGACCTGAATGGAAACCAAGAGTCAGCGGGCTAATCTACTGAGCCACCCAGGTGTCCCAGATCCCTACATTTAGTAGAGAGACTTTTTAAAGTGTACATGGAACAATTACAGAAATTGGCTAGATCCTAGGTCACAGAGAGTCTTGATAAATTTTAGAAATTTATATCATGAATAGTATCTTAAAACCCCTGTATTATAAACTTAAAAGTATCAGTCAAGAACTTTTTTTTGAGGGGGAATGAATAATCAGCACTTAAAAAATTGTACAATAACATAGTACCACACATATCAAAATATGAGAAATACATACAATAAATTTATGGCCTTGAAAGCGGTAGGAAAAAAAGCCCTAAAAATTAAATGAGTTGAGGCCTGGGTGGCTTACTTGGTTAAGCCTGCAACTCTTGGTTTCTGCTTAGGTCATGATCTCGCAATTGTGGGATTGAGGCCCAAATCAAGCTCTGTGCTCAGTGCAGTCTGCTTCAGATTCTCTCTTCCTCTCCCTCACTTTCTCTCTCTTTCTGTCTCAAACAAATAAATAAAATCTTTTAAAAAAAATCAAATGAGTCAAATTCAAAATAGTAATAATAGTAGTAGAGGTTGAAGTATCCTGTTACTACTACAAATGATGATGATACTAATATAATAGCTAACTTTGGAGTGGTTAGTATGTGCCAATTTTTGTTTTAAAGGTATTTGTATGTATAAACGCATAACAAATCAGTGTGTAGATTTTATTCCCATTTTACAGACTGGAAGCAGACACAAAGAAGTTTCATAGTACTTTTAAGATTGCTTAGCTAGGGGCACATGGGTAGCTCAGTCAGCTAAGCATCTCCCTTTGGCCCAGGTCATGGTCCCAGGGTCCTGGGATCAAGCCGCATGTCAGGGGCGCTCTACTCAGCAGGAACCTGCTTGTCCCTCTCCCTGCTGCTCCCCCTGCTTGTATTCTCTCTCTGTCAAAGAAATAAGTAAAATCTTAAAAAAAAAAAAGAAAAAAAGAAAAAAAGGATTACGTAGCTTGTAAATAGCTGAATCAGGGTTAGACCAACCCTTACCTCAAAGATAAATCTGACCTCACAGAAAGGAGAAAAAGAATAGCAGCAGAAATAGAAAGAATATAGAAGAGAGGGAAAAAAATAGTAATAGCAATCATAAGTGAAGTGGAAAAGAAAGAATAACTAGGAGCAAATATAAAAACAAATTAGATAAACCTCTAGTAATACTAATGAAAAAAATAGAAAAGATAAAAATAAGTAATATTCAAAAAAACAGAGATTAGGGACACCTGGCTGGCTAGGTCAGAGGAGTATGAGACTTGATCTCAGGGTCATGAGTTCAGGCCCCATGTTGGATGTAGAAATTACTTAAAATCTTAAAAAAACAGATGGTATACTTCAGATCTTTAAATCACAAGAAATTTTTATCTAAAACTTGACAATAAATTTGAAAACTTAGATCAAATGGGTAATATTCTAGAAAATTAATTACCAAAATTGGCTCAAGACAATATGAAAACCTGAATAAACTGATGACCGTTAAGTAAATTGAATAATCAAATCTCATCACACCCCAAAAGAGACTAGTATAACTAATAAGAGAGTTTAGCTAGATAACTAAATTCAGGATCACTATATGAAATCAGTAATGAGATCAATAAAACGAAGTTGGTTCGTTGAAAAGACTAATGAAAATAAGACCTCTAACACAGATCAAGACAGAAAGAGATGGCACAAATTATTATCAGGAATGAAAAAGAGCATCCATATCAGCCCTATGAATAATATTAGAGGATATTTAGTGAGGTATTATTATGAATTACTACCAAAACATTGGAAAGTGTAGAAGTGGATAGTATTCAACAAAAACACCTTTGTATAAAACTGACAGAAGAAGATACGGAAAATCTGAATAGTTCCATGTTTATTTAAGATATCGAATCTGGGGCGCCTGGGTGGGTCATTTGTTTAAGTGCCCAACTCTTGGTATGGGGCTCAGGCCATGATCTTGGGGTCGTGAGATCCACCTAGGGCTCCATGCTCTGCTGCCCTGGGCTCTGCGTTCAGTGGGAATCTGCTTGTCTTCCCTCCTCTGCCCCTCCCCCGATTCTTGCACACTCTTGCTCTCTCTCTAAAATAAATAAAATCTTAAAAACAAAATAGATATTGAATCTGGAGACACCTGGCTCTCTCAGTTGGTGGAACATGTGACTCTTGATCCTGGGGTTATGGGTTTGAGCCCGAAGTTGGGTGTAGAGATTACTTAAAAATAAAATCTTTTTTAAAAGATTTTATTTATTTAGGAGAGTGAGCAAGAGAGAAAAGGAGCAGGGGAAGGGAGAGGGAGAAGGAGACTCCCCACTGAGCAGAGAGCCCAGCATGGGGGTTGATCCTGGAACTCTAGGATCATGACCTGAGCTGCAGGCAGATGCTTCACCCATTGAGCCACCCAGGTGCCCTTAAAAGTAAAATCTTTAAAAAGAATAGATCCTTAATCTGTAATTTAAAACCTTGCCTTAATGAAATTTTCATGCCCAAATGGTTTCATGGTTGAATTCTTCCAAATACTTAAAGGAAGAACTAAAACCAATCTATCATGAACTTTTTCAGAGAATTGAAAATGAGGTAGCACCTCTCGACTCATTTTATGAAGCCAGCGTAAGTTGGATGGCAGAACTAAGTATTTTATGAAAAAGGAAAATTACAGGACAATTCCTGCCAACATAGTACATCTAAAAATACTGAATAAAATATTAGCATATCAGATCCAGAGATAGATAAAAATATATACATGATGATCATGTTGTGTTTATTCTCAAAATGCAAGGTTATTTAATATTTGAGAAACAGTTTGTGTAATTCACCATATTAACAAAATATATGAGACAGGTCGAGTAGGTGCATCTCAATATGTGCAAAGAAAGCATTTGAAGAAATTCAACATATATTCATGATAAACAACAAACTCTAAGCAAACTAGGACTAGACAGTAATTTCCTTAATCTGATGAAGACTATCTACAAAAATCCTATAACATCAGTTAATGGTGAACTATCAAAAATTTTCCTTTTGAAATCATGAACACCAACATAACCTCTATCATCACTTATTTTCAGCTTTTCACTGTAGGTCCTAGTAAATGATATAAAAAGAGAAAAAAAAAACAGTATAGGGATTTAAAAGGAAGAAATTAAACTGGTAAGTTGATATTATTTGCAGGTATAATTTTATATGTGGAAAACAAAACAGTCTACAAACTATTAAAGTAAATAAGTATTAAATAAGCATTTAGCAAAGTTATTAGAAGACTAATATAAAAAATTGTGTATGTCAGCAAAAAAAGTGAAATTTTTAAAAGAAAAAACTTTTTTTTAGATTTTTAAAAAAATTTATTTATTTGGGCACCTGGGTGGCTCAGTGGATTAAAGCCTCTGCCTTCAGCTCAGGTCATGATCTCAGGGTCCTGGGATCGAGTGCCGCATCGGGCTCTCTGCTCAGTAGGGAGCCTGCTTCCCTCTCTCTCTGCCTGCCTCTCTGCCTGTTTGTGATCTCTCTCTCTGTCAAATAAAGAAATAAAATCTTTTTTAAAAATTTTAAAATATTATTTATTTGATAGAGAGAGACACAGCAAGGGAGGGAACACAAGCAGGGGGAGTGGGAGAGGGAGAAGCAGCTTCCCGCCAAGAGGGGAGCCTGATGTGGAGCTTGATCCCAGGACCCTGGGATCATGACCTGAGCCAAAGACAGACGCTCAATGACTGAGCCACCCAGGCTCCCCAAAAGAAACTATTTTTTTTAAAGATTTTTATTTTAAGAAATCTCTATACACAACCAGCAGCCCAAACTCACAACTCTGAGATCAAGAGTTGCATGCTCCACTGACTGAGCCAGCCAGGCACCCCAAAAAACTATTTTTAATAGCATAATACATCAGATTCTTGAAAAAAATCTAACAAAATATTCACAAGAACTTCTATAAACTACAAAACATTATTGACAGATATTAGATGATATATAAGTAAATTCATGTTGATAGATTGGAAGGCTCAGTGTTTTGAAGATGTCAGTTCTTCTCTGATAGATCTAGAATTCCAGTTCTATCCCATTCATTATCCATTTTTTTTTCTTTTTGGTGGAAATTGGGTGGAATTTGGTGGAAATAAAGTTATTCTGAAATATGTATGGTAATGCAAAAGACTTAAGAATAGCCAGGACAATCTATAAGAAGAATGAAACTTAGTGACTTCTACTATCAGACACAGGATTATTATAAAACTGTTATTGATGAGGTAATTAAGACAATATGATATTGGCACAAGAATAGAAGGGTAGACCAGTGGAACAGATTGAAGAATGAAGAAGTTAACCACACATATATAGTCACTTGATTTATGACAAAGTTGATAATATAATGCAATGGGTGAAAGGATAGTCTTTTCAGTAACTAGTACTGGGTCATTTCAATAGCCAAATGGGAAAATATTAACCTTGGCTCTCCTACCTCCACAATATACAGAATTAAAATCATGATAGATGGCCGGGCTTTTTCATAACAGGTATTCTGCCAGAAAACAGGTGTTGTGAATACCACCGCTAAACCTAAACCAAAATGGGAAAGGAAAAGACTCACATCAACATCATTGTCATTGGGCATGTTGATTCAGACAAGTCTACCACTACTGGTCATCTGATCTACAAATGTGGGATCGACAAAAGAACTATCAAAAAATTTGAGAAGGAGGCTGATGAGATGGGAAAGGGCTCCCTCAAGTATGCCTGGGTCTTTGGTTAACTGAGAGCTGAACATGAATGTGGTTATCACAACTGATATCTCCCTGAGGAAATTCAAGACCAGCAAGTATTTTGTGACCATCATTGAAGCCGCAGGACACAGAGACTTTATCAAAAACATGATTATGGGCACATCTGTGGCTGACTGCTGTCCTGATTGTTGTCGCTGTGTTGGTAAATTTGAAGCAGGTTTCTCCAAGAATGGGCAGATCTGTGAGTGTGCCCTTCTGGGTTACACACTGGGTGTACAACAACTAATTGTTGGTGTTAACAAAATGGATTCTACTGAGCCACCCTATAGCCAGAAGAGATAAGAGGAAATCATTAGGGAAGTCAGTACCTACATTAAGAAAATTGGCTACAACCCCGACACAGTAGCATTTGTGCCAGTTTCTGGTTGGAATGGTGACAACATGCTGGAGCCAAGTGCTAATATGCCTTGGTTCAAGGGATGTAAAGTCATCCATAAAGATGGGAATGCCAGTGGAATCACACTGCTTGAAGCTCTGAATTTCATTCTGCTTCACCTCATCTAACTGACAAGCCCTTGTGTCTGCCTCTCCAGGATGTCTACAAAATTGGTGGTATTTGTTCTCTCCCTGTGGGCTGAGTGAATACTGGTGTTCTTAAATCTGGCATGGTGGTCACCTTTGCTCCAGATATTGTTACAATTGAAGTAAAGTCTGTTGAATGCACCATGAAGCTTTGAGTGAGGCTCTTCCTGGGGACAGTGTGGGCTTCAAGGTCAAGAACATATCTGTCAAAGATGTTTGTTGTCACATTGTGGCTGGAGACAGCAAAAATGACCCACCAGTGGAAGCAGCTGGTTTCACAGCTCAGGTAATTATCCTGAACCATCCAGGCCAAATTATGCTGGATATGCACCTGTGCCGGATTGTCACATAGCTCATATTGCTTGCAAGTTTGCTAAGTGGAAGGAGAAGATAGATCATCCTTCTGGAAAAAAGCTGAAGATAGTCCCAAGTTCTTGAAGTCTGGTGATGCTACCATTGTTGATATGGTTCCTGGCAAGCCTATGTATGTTGAGAGCTTCTCTGACTATCCTCCTCTGGGCCCTTTTGCTGTTCATGACATGGGTCAGTTGGTTGCCGTGGGTGTCATCAAGGCAGTGGACAAGAAGGCAGCTGGAATTGGCAAGGTCACCAAGTCTGCCTAGGAGGCTCAGAAGGCTAAATGAATATTATCCCCAATACTTGCCACCCCAGTCTTAATCAGTGGTGGAAGAATGGTCTGAGATCTGTTTGTGTCATTGGCTATTTAAGTTTAATAGTAAAAGACCGGTTATTGATAACTGCATTATAAGACCTTCAGAAGGAAAGGAGAATGTTTTGTGGACCATGTTTTGTGGTGTGTGTGTGTGTGTGTGTGTGTGTGGCAGTTTTAAGTCGTATGTTTTTATTTTATTCTATTTTATTTCAAAGATTTTATTTATTAGAGAGAGAATGAAAGAGAGAGAGCACAAGATGGGGGAGGGTCAGAGGGAGAAGCAGACTCCCCACCAAGCAGGGAGCCTGATGCAGGACTCAATCTCGGGACTCCAGGATTATGACCTGAGCTGAAGGCAGTCGCCCAACCAACCGAGTCACCCAGGCACCCAAGTTATATGTTTTTAGAATCAGTTCTTTTTAGTGGAAACAACTTGACCAAAAATCTATCACCCAGGGCGCCTGGGTGGCTCAGTGGGTTAAGCCGCTGCCTTCGGCTCAGGTCATGATCTCGGGGTCCTGGGATCAAGTCCCGCATCGGGCTCTCTGCTCAGCAGGGGCCTGCTTCCCTTCCCCTCTCTCTGCCTGCCTCTCTGCCTACTGTGATCTCTCTCTGTCAAATAAATGAATAAAATCTTTAAAAAAAAAAAAACTATCACCCATTTTGAGACCCATTAAGACAAAAGTTTAATGAGAAAAAAAGATTGCAGATTTAAAATTAGAACTAATAAAACCTCTTGAAGAAAACAAAATGGTATCTTCATAACATGGGATAGGGAAAGATTTCTTAATCTCCCCTCCCCTAAAAAAGCTAACCATGAATTTTAAAAATGATAAATTGGAGTTGATTAAAATTAAGAACTTTTGGGACGCCTGGGTGGCTCAGTTGGTTAAGCGGCTGCCTTCGGCTCAGGTCATGATCCCAGAGTCCTGGGATCGAGTCCCACATCGGGCTCCTTGCTTGGCGGGGAGCCTGCTTCTCCCTCTGCCTCTGCCTGCCACTCTGTCTGCCTATGCTTGCTCTCGCTTCTCTATGACAAATAAATAAATAAAATCTTTAAAAAAAAATTAAGAACTTTTGTTAATCAGAACATCAATCATAAGAGTGAGAAGATGCACATACCCTACAACTTAGTACCTAATATGTACTTAAAAACACTGTACAAGAATATTCATTGTTTATTACATTAATACTGGAAATGAATATTCATCAGTATGAAAATAGATAAATCATTGTGTATACAATGGAATTATACATATGATGGAATTATATATAGGAATTCATATGAATGAAAAAAACCACATTTATCAACATGGATAAATGTAAAACATACATTATCCTAACTATCCTAAGATCACCCTCAGGCTTGATGATTCAGTAGAAGGGCTCACAGGACACAGAAGAATTATACTCACAGTTACGGCTTAGTACAGTGAAAGGGCAGAGACTAGAACCAGCAAATGGAAAAGGCTCATGGGGCAAGATTCAGAAGAAAACTGATGTAAGCTTCCCGGTGTCTCCTCCCAGTGGAGTTGCATGGAGATTTGTTTAATCTTTTGAGTGAACATGTGTGACAAAACGTGTCAAGTGTTGCCAGCTCAGGAAACTCACTTGATCCTTGGGGTCTAGAGTGTTTATTGGGGGTCAGTCATGTAGTGCCCACATGTCATGTGATGCCCTTATGACTGAGCTCATACTCTAGCCCTTATATCCTCCACCTAGCAAGAATAAATATACACCATAAGTTGCTTTGTTAGGATAAACTTATCTAATCATACTGGTATAGCATGGCCCAAGGCCTCAACCATACAAAAATGCTTATCAGGCAGAACATTCCATAGGCTCAGAAGTTACCTTCCAGCTTCCAGCCAACCAGCAGTCCCAAACACAAAGCTTTCTTTGGAATGTACCAGGTTTGAGCAAACCAGGCATGGCAAGTTAACTCTTTCCTACCCAGATGCCATGTATTTAAGGTTTAGAGACTGGTGAATCAAAACTACTTATTAGTGAATACATAAACCTTCATAGGGATGTTTAACACCCAGTTTAAGATAGAGGTTATAGTTGGAATAGGAGGAGAATACTAGGGAGAGATCCTGGGAAACTTCATGTATCTGTAATGTTTCCTTTATTAAAAGTTCTAAAATATGTCTAAATTAGACAAAATTCTGCATGATGGAAACATGGATATTATATTCTCCACACTTCTGTGTATATTTAAAAATATTTAATAATAAAAAATAGAAAAATCTGTCAAACTTTTTGTAAAGTATGGAACATAATAATACATTATAAAGAAAAATTCAGAACAAAAGAAAAAAAATTCTTGTAATGGTGCCTTGCTGGATTAGTTGGTAGAACATGGGACTCTTGATCTCTGAGTTGTGAGTTTAAGCCCCACGTTGAGTAAAGAGCTTACTTTAATTTAAAAAAAGAAAGAGGGACGCCTGGGTGGCTCAGTTGGTTAAGCGGCTGCCTTCTGCTCAGGTCATGATCCCAGTGTCCTGGGATCGAGTCCCACATCGGGCTCCTTGCTCTGTGGGGAGCCTGCTTCTCCCTCTGCCTCTGCTGCCACTCTGCCTGCCTGTGCGCTCGCTCTCTCTCTCTCTCTCTCTCTGGCAAATAAATAAATTAAATATTTTTAAAAAAAAAAGAAAGAAAGAAAGAAAAAATTTTCAGGATACCTGAGTGGCTCAGTAAGTTAAGCATCTGCCTTTGGCTCAGGTCATGATCCCAGGGTCCTGGGATTGAGTCCCACATCTGGCTCCCTGCTGAGCTCCCTGCTTTTCCCTCTCCTTCTGCAGCTCCCCCCTGCGTATGTTTTTTTTTTCCTCTCTCTCTCAAATAAATTAATAAAATCCTTTAAAAAACTATTAAGAATATTTGAATACCAAAGCTGAAATGAAGTGTCCCAACTATTTAATGTATGTAAGATTAATGTGCTTGTCATAAATACGTTACCATGTGCCTGGTAAAAAGTTAGCAAATTTTTTACTTACTAAAAGTAATTACTTCTAATTACTTACTAAAAAATTAGCAAATTGCTTCCTGCCTCTGGCTCCTTTATTTTAGGCTGGTTCTGAGACTAGTCCAGTAGGTTTGGTGGAGGATAAAAGCAAAAGGTAAAGGAGAAGAGCATTTGACCTTGATGCGAATCAAATTGTTTCTGTTCTCTTCTTCTCCTTCTCCTCACAGAATTAGTCTTAAAAAAATAACAAAAGCATAGCCTGTGGGTAATGTAAAGAAGGGGAAAGAGCAGTTGAACCTCTTTCGGTTGGGAATGGGAGTGAAGAAGTGATGAAGGTCAGGTTATTCATATGCTGTTAGACATAATTTCCAGCTACCATGCTTCTTTCAATTCCCTGGTTTCTCTTTACCTTCCATAAGTCCACAGTCAATTAACAGATTCTTTCCTGTGCCTACTACATGCAGGTCCTATAATTTGAGATGTAAAATAAGTATGTTTTTTTTGCCCCATAATGTGCCTCGTAATGAAGTCAAAGTAAGCTGTTCAAAAGCCATTTGGTAGTTTTCCCTATGCATTGCTTGGCGGGGAAAGCCTACAGTAACATTTTTATCCAGTTTGCACACCTCACTCTTCCAGCATTCAAACTCTAACTAATGTCTCAACAGATTATAAATTATCACATGCCAGGGACCCTCAAGGATACTTGAAGTAGTCAAAACTGTAGGTGTCATTTGAATGCATTGATTTCCAAATGAATGGTACAAAGTGGATACCAGGAGTAGATAAAGGCTAGAAAAAGAGGTTGCCTTCCTTAGAGTAAAATTTCCTTTACTTTCTCTCTCGAGTTACTATGACCAGCTCAGATTGATTCATTTTCTTTATAATAGTGATAATATATTAAAATAAGGACTAGAAAAACATAAAACCTGTTTTTCATACAATATTTCATATAATACTGTTTTTCTTTTTTTTTTTTTTTTAAGATTTTATTTATTTATTTGACAGAAAGAGATCACAAGTAGGCAGAGAGGCAGGCAGAGAGAGAGGAGGAAGCAGGCTCCCTGCTGAGCAGAGAGCCCGATGCGGGACTCGATCCCAGGACCCTGAGATCATGACCTGAGCCGAAGGCAGCGGCTTAACCCACTGAGCCACCCAGGCGCCCTATAATACTGTTTTTCAAACAATATTTGTTTTCTCAACAATAGTTGAGAAATTGAAACCTATAAGCAATCCTTGAGGTAATGAAGCAAAAAAGTGACTTATCTCAGTTTGATTTCCAGTATGGGATTAAAACTCTTGGTTGAAATGCCTTGTTGTGATTGAGGAATGTTATCGTTATTTGTTGTCAACCTTTCGTTTTCTACTGGTATTGCAAGTTTGCAGTCTGATGTTTAAGGAGTTTTACAGAATACTTGTCATTCTGTATGAAGTTCTGTTGTATTGTTTAAAGTGAACTGAAAAGTGTATCAACAATCTCTTAGGATTTTTTTTTACAACTTGATACCACCCAAGACTTTTCAGTAGCTAGAGTGTATATTGCTTCTTCTTTCATGTGCTCTTGTTTAAACTGTTGAGATGGAACTAGTATCTTGTTACCGATAGGCTGTAAGTTAATCATTTTCAAGCAGCCACCAGGATGAAAATAATACTCAAGTACACAATTGAATTTTGCAAAAATATAAGGAGATTTGGGGATCCAAACTAAATATAATTACTGTATTACTCACCTATCTGGGCACAGTTTTAGCATTATGGTTTACTAAGAAATAGGACAGAAATAAAAATCTTTAAATGGGTAAAATGCTTCAGAGATAAAATACAATATTTAATTCTTGTTGAACATATCACAGTTTTACACCATCATGTGATAACTTTACCCTCATTACTTCCTTTTTCCCTTCTTAAATTCAGTCTTACCCAAGATCACTCCTTCGATTTATAGCTGTCTGTGAATATTCATTTCCTAATAGAAATTATCTTGCCATAACTTAACCTATCATCTTTATATTTATGAATCTTAAATCTATACAACTAGCCCTCACTTTGTGCCCAACAGTCTAGTTCTGTATTTCCAGGCATCTATAAAATACTTTCATTTGGACATCTTACTGTAACCCTAAGTTCAGTATACCAAAAGCATTTGCTTTCCCATACATTCTCAGTTGTTCCATTTGGGTGCAAATATCTTTATTTTTAGTTTCCAGGCTAGGATTATAAACTCATTCTTTGAGTCTTCCCATTCCATTGTGCCATGTATTCAGTTTGTCATTTTTAAGTTTATTTGATTCATTCATTCCTAACTACTTTCTGTTATATCTTCCTAGTCTAAGTCCTTATAGCTCCTTACCTGAATAGATAGTGGAGTTGCTATGTTACATGAGCCAGATTAGATTCCTGTTCTCAGAGAGCTTAAAAAAAATCATGACAACTGCCTATTGACTCCTGCATAAAGTCCAGACTTCCTCTACCCAGTGGTAGTGATAGTCTCCAAGTTCAGATGTCACTTTCTAGATCATTGGGCATAGCACACACATTGCTTTCTAAATATTTGTTTACATATTTGTCTCCCTTACTATAATATATAGAGAGATGGTAAGTTTATTTTTGCATCACAGTGCCCAGTGCAATACCTTTCACATATATTAGGGGGTCTTTGTTGGATGAAAAAGCCTTGTAGATAATTTCATGTACTTTGTCATTCATTCTAACATGGACCTTGTGAAGTGGATATAGGAGGCTCTTTAAAGTCTCTAACTTTAAACGTTTTCCATAATTATTCCTAATTTTCTTGTCTAAACTTCCTCTTTCTACAGTCTTATATAAATCCAGTCAAATTAATCTTTTTACTGTCTCCTGAATACTTCATCTACCTTCTTAACTTATCCATTGACTATTTCTTTCCTTTGCTCCGTCCTGGTCCAATATATTTGCCTCTTCTTTGAAACCTTCCCTTCTAGCTCCAACCCATACAGATATCTCCCTTATATAACTCTTTCTGCAGGTATGTTGCTTGACAATCATA
Organism: Neogale vison; assembly: GCF_020171115.1. Classification (NCBI taxonomy): domain Eukaryota; kingdom Metazoa; phylum Chordata; class Mammalia; order Carnivora; family Mustelidae; genus Neogale; species Neogale vison. The sequence goes on along the minus strand of NC_058103.1, from coordinate 83,274,513 downwards.
CAATTTAGCAGTCTGTTATATTTATTATTGTTAGGCATTTTAATTTATTTATTTAATTTTAATTTATACTTCATATCTATTCACTGTTTAATGTGAAGTTTGATGTCCTGACTTGACTGGCAACTGGTTCTTTTTTACTCTATTGTTTTGGCTATCATAGTGTTAGAAACCCTATATGAAGGGTTAGCTCTTTCTCCAAAGACAAAAATTCTGTATGTATGATAGCACAGATTACTTATTCAGCAAAGGACAATGGTGTGGTAATCCGTTCTTTTTTTTTTTTTTTTTTTTAAGTAATCTCTATGCCCAAACTTAAAACCTCGAGATCAAGAGTCTCACACTCCATTGACTGAGCCAGGCAGGTGCCCCTGTGGTTGATTTTTTAAGCATTCTTTTTATTGATTTTCTAGTTGTCTCTGTCTAGCGTGTCATGTCACTAATTGTAGTATTATAATTTTAGGAGTGAATTCACTTTAGTCAGATCACCAAACACCTATAAAGGAAAGAAACTGTAAATTGTTCTGTTGGAATATTATAATAGGTATAGGAGGACGATTTTTTTGGTTAGTGTACCATGTCTGATAATATTAACTATATTTCACAGTAACTTTAATTTTTTAGCCTTCTATATTTTATAACTTATATAAAATTTAAAAAAAATTTTAGAGGAAATGGTATACCTTGAGAAATTTACTGGTAACTACCATATTAAAATGTTTATATATAAAACAGCAGTTTCTTATTGCATAAGGATGATTTAACTACTCCAGGTACTTAGATCATAATAAATATTACATTTAAAAGAAAGGAAAATAGGGGGCACCTAGGTGGCTCAGTCATTAAGCGTCTGCCTTCAGCTCAGGTCATGGTCCCAGAGTCCTGGGATCGAGCCCTACATCGGGCTCCCTGCTCTGGTGAGCCTGGTGAGGGGGGTGAGCCTGCTTCTCCCTCTGCCTGCTCCCCCTGCTGTGCGCTCACGCGTGTACGTTCTCTCTCTCTCTCTCTCTCTCTCTCTCTCGCTGTCCAATAAATAAACAAAATCTTTTTTTAAAAAAAGTAAATACAGATCTCTATAAATCTCCCCTCTTCCTGCTTACGTTGCTGTCATCTCTTTTATTGTTAGTGAAATAAATAATAACAAAAGCCACCAAGATGTTTTGTATTACTATCCTTAGGAGACAAGATGTCTTTCTCACAAATTAGCTTACATATTCTTCTTGTTTCTGTTTTTTTTTTCTTTTTAACTCTTTTATATCCATTTCTTTAAATCTATTTTATCAACTTTTTTTTTTTTGTTAAGTGTACATATCCAACCTTACATCTGGAATAGATGTAAGATGACTTTGTGCTCTTTTTACTGCCCCCAATTCCTTAAGTCTCCTGTTGTAAATATGCCCCATCCTTGAAAACCTATGTAAGAATGACTTTTTCTTTAACTATTTTCCTGATTAACTCTTTACCCAGCAAATAGAAATATATTGGCCTAATGATGTGGTGAGCTATTTGTAGACTTGACCAATACCTCCATAATTCTTTCCATTTGTACTTAAACTTTCTTTCCAAGAAAAGAAGTCATTAATTAATTTTTTCCCTGAATGTCTCATTGCAATGTAATTCTTAAAAATATAATTCAAAAAATTTTAGACTTATCATAGAAAGTTTTTACAATTTTTTAAAGTCTTAAATTCTTTTATTATCAGTAAGTTGCTGTTATTTCCATTTTAGGGATTGGAATAAAATTTACTTTTATGATACTTAAATTTAATGTCAAATTAGAGATTAACTTGTGTTTGTGAGTCAGATCTTAGGGTGCCTAACATTTTTATTTTCAGTATTTAGTTATTGAATAGCTTACTACAGTAGGTGCTATTTCTATTGCTCTTTTTTATTTATTTTTCTGAATGTGCATAATGTAACAGTCTCACATGGTCAGCTTAAGCTTTCTTAAGCTTAACAGGACTTAAAAGTCTTGTTTAGGATATGGGAAATAATAAATCAGAATTAAATGGGGTGTTTTTTCAAAACACATACCACTAGGAATTCTGATGGTTTATTCTTTCTGCCATCTCTCCTTAGAAATCCAAGACTATAGTGAGTCACTGTCACTGAAGAAACCTGAGATAGCCCTCAGTTGTGTTAGCTTAGCATCCAAAAAGAAACTAATCTGCATAGTACTTGTTTATTTTTACAAAAAACGTTATCAAAATTATTCATAGAAAGTGGTATTTTATAAGCAATAAATGACTAGAGATTCCAAATATATATTGTATCTAGTAATAAAATTATTTATTATTCTTCTAAAGTGGTAAATTAGACAAATAGTTATGTTGGAGAAGTTGTCAGTTATTAGGAAAACAGCCCTGAAAATATTCAAACCTTAAGTAGCAAGTACTAAAATTAACACAAAAGAGAAATTATTTTTAAAAAAGTTTTCAATCTTCATTCTTATTTCTTTTTTGTCTTGGATAACTTTCACAAAATTTATCTTTTTTATAACCCATACCCTCAAAGTTGCCAGGTTTCACTTGTCTACTTTCTGGTCTGCCTCCAGTGTAGGTCCCTTCTTTTCTTCTCTCTTTACTCTTGAATTAATCCTCTACCTACTTCACAGGCCGATTCTTTGATGAGAATGAATCCCCTGTTGATCCGCAGCATGGCTCTAAACTGGCGGATTATAATGGGGATGATGGTAACGTAGGTGAGTACGAGGCAGACAAGCAGGCTGAGCTGGCTTACAATGAGGAAGAAGATGGTGATGGTGGAGAGGAAGACGTCCAAGGTGAGCGTGGGCCTGGCCTCCATGCTGTGACCATGAAAACCACCTCTAAATTTTTTGGTTGAATTTGTGTAGAATTTTTCCCACTTCCTAGTGGCATTACAATCCTAATACAAAGAGATCCTCTGTGGTTTTTCAGTTTTATTTTGAAAACAATTTTATGATAGTCATATTTATAAATCTTAATTATTTTATTTAAGTATTTTCATTTTAGTTATCTTGCATATATTATTGATATAATTTGAAACTCAAGAGTATTCAGAAATTTTAGATTTAAATTGCTTGAAATAGCTCTAGAGTTAATCTGAGGCAAATACTCCCAGTAAATAATTCTTTTCCAACTTCTCATCTGAAAACATTTCATTATTCCAGGTACAAATATTGACCAGACAACCTTTTTGTTATAAGGGAAGCCCCAAAAGTAATGGTCTCCTCCACAATGAAGATGATTTCACTACTGATTCAGTATAGGAACGCTGTTTCTGAAATTTTTTCTGAGCAGCTGAAAATTTATATTTAATGGTTTGTAAAGATTTGTCTGCTTTATGTTTAATACACAGATTCAACGTATTTTCCTTGTTAACTGTGTAACTTCTGAGCTTTTAAGTTATTAAAAGTTCAGAATTTACCTGTGTGCATGCAGCCCTCCCCATGCATGCGTATCAGAGTATGTTGTATTATTCCAAGTTTTTAGGCTTGTTTTTTGCCTGCTACTATCATTTAGTAGTATTTGTGGAACTTTTTCTGTTTTCTGTAAGAATTGATCATGAACATAATGTCTGACGTATTTGATTTTATAATGTGATGCATGAAATATTTTCCAATGTAAACTGTTTTGATTTCCTTAACTCTTTTTTTTCTTCCTTTACTCTTTTTAAAGTAATCAGAAGTTATTTAGGTTCATGACAAGGGTTTTTTTTATAAAAACTCAAAATATAGTTGTCCTAGAATACTACGTAGTTAATAGAAAAAGGGAAATTAGAGACTCAGTCTTCCAAGCAGGCATTGTTTTGATAGTACATTCTAGTTTTGGAAGAATGGTTGTTGTAAATAGAAAGAGATAATAATCATTCTAGGAATTATTTAAGGATGCATTAATGAGAACTCAAACACTGTTTGGAGCTATTGAATAAATTACACCACCTTTTCTATAATCTCATCCATTTTTCATAAATTCTACCATTTTTTTTCTTATTGCTTTGTGATTTGCCTGGATTATATTTTTTTGCAGTTATTTATAACATTGTTTCCAGGCGTTTTCGTGTATGTACATTATATCACCAGTTAGATTGTAAGCTCTTAGAGGGCAGGAATTTTCATTTCTTTTGCCTTATATTTTGTTTTTATCCTTTTCTGCCTTCACATTCACCCATCCACACCCCCACAAAGTACTTAGCATACATAGGGCCCTGAGTAAATGTTAACTGATAATTTTATGCTTTTTCATTGACTTTTTATTCTTATAACTGTGACTAGAATAATAACCTTTTAATCTGGTCTTACAAACTTAGTTTATACTTTGTCTAGTTTTCATTCATAAGAGCTGCTGTCTATCATGTCACTGGATAATTTTGAGGTTTTTATTAGAGCAAATAATTTCAACTATAATTGAAAAGCATTTCTTATGTTTTAGGGTATCTTAAAGTTAATGACTTTTGTCACAAATTTTCAGTTATTTTGTATGGCTTTTATCCATAGTAAGTACATTTATCTTCAGTGTCCTCTTTCTCTCCCCCTCTCTCTCTCTCTCTCTCTCCTGTACCCTTCTCCTTCTCTCACCCCTAGTTCTCATTGCCATGTTAGGTACCCTAATGCTGCTCTGCTGCTTTTCCTTCCACAAGGAAATAAATGCAGGTCTAAGGAATATGAGGAAATAAGATGATACTCTCAATGAAGTAGGGAGGGGATTGTTACATTTTAGGGTTTCCTCATTTGCAGGTGAAGCTTACTTGACCTGGGGGTTGCCACTTAACTTTTTTTTTTTTTAAGATTTTATTTATTTATTTATTTGACAGATCACAAGTAAGCAGAGAGGCAGGCAGAGAGAGAGAGAAGGAAGCGGGCTGCCCGCTGAGCAGGGAGCCCGATGTGGGGCTCGATCTCAGGACCCTGGGATCATGACCTGAGCTGAAGGCAAAGGCTTTAACCCACTGAGCCATCCAGGTGCCCCAACTTAACCTTTTTTTATCCTATTTTGGGGTTCACTAGATGACAGCAGCAGGAGGATGGGATACCTTTATCATAGGGAACAAGGATTCAAGAACATCAGCTGCAACAAATGAAGAGGGATAAGTTTGAGTGAACCGACTAAAAAAGATTATTGTAGACCCAAATAATTTTAAACATGCTTTCAGGGATTCTTTAGGTGTAGTATTAACTGTCCAAAAAGTGGGAAGGGGAAATTATAAGTGTTCCCTTGTTTATCAACAATTTGGATTCTTAATGTTTATTGTTAAGTTAGAATATTTAGAATTTCAAACCATAAGTGACTCTTAATCTCACAAAACAAACTGAGGGTTGCTGGGGGGAGGGGGGTTGGGAGGGGGGTGGGGTTATGGACATTGGGGAAGGTATGTGCTATGGTGAGGGCTGTGAAGTGTGTAAATCTGGCAATTCACAGACCTGTACCCCTGGGGATAAAAATACATTATATGTTTATTTTTTTAAAAAAAAAGAATATTTGGAATTTAAAAGCATTTCTTCATAGTTTTAATGTAGAAATAGTGGTTGGATTTCCAGGCCAGTTTGCATTTGTAGCCAAAGCAGGCAGTAGAATAGAAGGAATTTCTTTTCTAAGAAATAGGCATTATTCTGAGTTAGGAGACCAGCTGTGTATTGCTTTTCAAGTCACTTAAACTCTGTGGGCCACAGTTCATCTGTAATGTGAGTGTTGAGCTACAATAGATGGTCCTCCTCAATTCAAAAATTCTGTGGTCACATTCACAGTGGAAGCACTATATTGAACAACAGGTATCATGGGAAAACGTGTTTCAGATTTGAAACACACCTTCCTCCAAACCCAGGAGAGAAAGTGGAAACTTCACTACCACCATGGAGACTCTGCAGCTAGAGAGATATCAGAAATTGAAACATGATGGTAACAGATGGCTCCTACACTTTGTGGTGAACCTAGAATAATGTGTAGACTTGTGGAATCACTCTGTGGTACACCTGAAACTAATGGAACATTTTATCAACTATACTTCAATTAAAAAAAACTAAAATATGCACTTCGGAAATACTACTAAAGTTCTAGCATTAGGGGCTCTTTTCTGCTTTTTCTAATATTAGAAGTAGTTTTTTTTCTCAGCCTGTTGGGTTTTTAAGAAGATTCCAATTGTAGTACTGAGATTCTGGATTCAGCTAAGGACATTCTAGCTTTGGTGCCACAAATTCTAGATTATGAAATGGAGATTTTGGCATGATCTCTGCCATTAGAGAGCTAGAGGATTCCAGTTTTACCTCTGATGCTTGTTCATATGTATTGATCCTTTGGGACAGTACTACCTATAGAGTGTTTCCTTGTAGAATTAAATGAAGCCTGTTTTTCCAATCTTGGTTTATTTTGATTTTTTAATTCCTGTTTTCATGAAGCATTCCTCAAAAAAAAATTTAAAGAAATATTACTTTATTTGCTTTAGTGTAAGACATTCTTTTTCCTGCCTTCTTTTAAGTGACCCAGTGAATAGATTAACTCTGGAAACTGTATACATCTGATGGATATGTCTTTTAATTCATTCTTTATTGTAATAAGGGGACGGATGTTTGCAAATTCTCTTTACTCTTATTTTTAATCCCATAGAAGTTCCAAGTTTGCTTAGTAGAATATGACCTGCATATAACAGGGTATATTTGTGGAAGGAAGCTTAACATAATGCTTAAGTGCTTGGATTCTGGAGCCAAATTGACTGGATTTGATCGTAGCTCCACCACTTATGAGCTCTATGACCTTGTGAATAACCTAACCTCTATACCTCAATATCCTTTTTTTTTTTTTAATATTTTTTATTTATTTGACAGAGAGAGATCACAAGTAGGCAGAGAGGCAGGCAGAGAGAGAGAGAGGAGGAAGCAGGCTCCCTGCTGAGCAGAGAGCCCGATGCAGGACTCGATCCCAGGATCCTGAGATCATGACCTGAGCCGAAGGCAGCGGCTTAACCCACTGAGCCACCCAGGCGCCCTATACCTCAATATCCTTATCTGTAGAATAGGGATATACTTACCTGTTGTTGTGTGGATTATATGATTCACATATTTGTTCAGTACTTAGGACAAGTCTTCTGCACTGCAAGCACTACGTGTTTGTTGAATAATAATTTTTAAGAAGTAAAAGCAAACAATATTTTTCTTTGGATTGCCTGCTTTAGAGGATAACTGCACTTTGGCCTGTGGATTAATTTGTACATTTTAGTGGATTCTCACTGCTTTATTACCCCAAGATGTTCTTGCTTGGTATAGCTTGCTTTATGGAGGTGGTCGTTTCTTGTCTTCAGAGGGAATTTAGGAATTATTTAATAAATTATGAATGTTTTTATGTTTCCTTTAATAGTCATTTTGTTGTTAATGAAGTATTTATGTTAATGAAGTATTTATAGATTTTGCTGCTTTGTAAAATGAAATAAAATATAATTATATTTAGTGGTTCTCTAATCTGTATCAGATTTGGTAAGGTAATTTCATCAGACTTCAAATACATGCAAAAAGTTTGTCAATAGAAATTTGAATTTTGATTAGAATAGCTACACTGAAAATGTACCCTAGTTAACATAAATAATAGTTCAATGTAAGAAAAATGCAATATTCTAAAAGTCCTGTGGAATTTTAAAAAATAATGTGAAGGTACCATATTAAAATTTGATTTAAAGCATAACTTAATAGAATCAACAAACTCTTTATATTTATAGACGACTTTGGAAGTAAATGAAGGCAGTAAAGGCTGCCTTCATATGCAGTATTTTATTTTGAGATAGGAAAAACAGTTGCTATCTGTACTCTACTGAGAAGGTAATTAAAGGTCTAAAGAGATTTGGAAACTAGCTCAGGTTTGTTCATAAGTGCCTGGGTCAGGACTAGAATTCAGTTTTTCTATTCCTAGAGTTTTGTTCTTATTTTCTCTTTATAATCAGCCACTTAAACATCCTCCAGCATATCTCCTTTTTCCTTTTAGTAACCTTCCTGTTAAATTTCTAGGAATTCTCTTTTGTATAGCTGCTTTCCCCACTGCTCTCCAGTGATTAAATCTTTGTTTAATTACTGAAGCCCTGAAAGATGTATTTATAGCCATAACGTGATGTCCTATAACATAGATCCTCAGGAGAGCTTTCTGGAGAGGTGCCAATGACTATTTTCCTTTTATTTTATTTTATTTATTTATTATTTTCCAAAAGATTTTATTTATTTGTCAGAGAGAGCTCACATACAAGCACGGGGAGTGACAGGCAGAGAGAGAAGCAGGCTCCCCGTGGAGCAGAGCACTGGACTCGGGACTAGATCCTAGGACCCTGCGATCATGACCTGAGCTGAAGGCAGATGCTTAACCACTGAGCCACCCATGTGTCCCTATTTTCTTTTTCTTTCTTTTTTTAAAGATTTTATTTATTTATTTGACAGCTAGAGATCACAAGTAGGCAGAGAAGCAGGCAGAGAGAGGAGCAAGAGAGCCGGGTGTGGGGCTGGATCCCAGGACTCTGGGATCATGACCTGAGCTGAAGGCAGAGGCTTTAACCCACAGAGCCACCCAGGCTCCCCAACCCATTTTCCTTTTAAAACCAAAGATAATTTTGGGGCACCAGGGTGGCTCAGTCGTTTAAGCACTCAGGTCATGGTCCCAGGGTACTGGGATCCAGTTCCACATCTGGCTCCTTGCTCCACCGGAGGCAAAGGGCAGGGGAGAGGCTGCTTCTCCTTTTCCCTCTGCCTGTGGCTCCCGGTGCTTATGTTCTCTGTCATATAAGTAAATAAAATCTTTAAAAAAAAAAAAAAGGTAATTTTTAAAGTATAAAGAGTTCTATGATAAGAGATTGATTAGCATATTTTCAAAATACGGATGTGTTTATGGATACAATTTCAGCCTTTACTTGTAACGGATTTGAGCTTATCATACCTAGTGGATTACCTATTGGAGATGTGAGATCATTTTGTTAGCTTATGATGCAAAATGGTTGCCTACAATTCTTTTTTTTTTTTTTTAAGATTTTATTTATTTGTCAGAGAGAGAGAGGGAGAGAGAGCGAGCACAGGCAGACAGAATGGCAGGCAGAGACAGAGGGAGAAGCAGACTCTCCAAGGAGCAGGGAGCCTGATGCGGGACTCGATCCCAGGACGCTGGGATCATGACCTGAGCCAAAGGCAGCCGCTTAACCAACTGAGCCACCCAGGCGTCCCTGCCTACAATTCTATATGAGAATTTCTATAAGTTTAACAGGAAAGTTATTGGAAGGAAAAAAGAAGGTTCATTTATTTGGCATTTTTTATGAATAAACATAAAGAAGAAATAACACATCATTATGTGAAGTTCATACATACTACATACACCATATGGCATCTTTCTTGGACAAAATTTTACTATAGGATATGCTAGAGAAGCTGAGAGTAGAAAACTTACCAAATCTAAAAGAACAGATTTGAGAAAGTTATAGTATACACATGAATTTGAATTCTAACCTATAACTCTTTAAATCATATGAAATTATATTTCCAGACAATTATGATAGTATCACCTCAGTCTATCAAAAACTAAGCTTTTGGGTAGTTGGTTTTTTATTTTATTTATTTATTTATTTGAGAGGGAGTGAGAGAGCACAAGAGGGGGAAAGTCAGAGGGAGAAGCAGACTCCTTCCCAAGCAGGGAGCCCGTTGAGGGACTTGATCCCGGGACTCCAGGATCATGATCTGAGCCGAAGGCAGTTGCTCAACCAACTGAGCCACCTGTTGGGTAGTTGACCAGAAAGTATGAAAAATCATGTTTTAAGGCTGTGGAGGAACCAAAACATGTTATTAAATATGTCATTAAAGCCTTATACTAAGAAAGAAGCCTTTTGCTTTGATTAAATACTTTTCATTCTTGTTCAAACATAATTTTTGTGTTCTGAACAGTCTTATTTCAAAACCTGTAGTTTATAACAAAATTAGATAGGGATTGCTACTGGCAGATAAGCTAACAGTAATGTGGAGTGACAGGTGATAACCAAGAACAACCCAGAAAAACCTGTCAATGGCTTAAATAAGTAAAACTCCAAGGTATTATAAGGAGTTGCTTAATATAGTTACTCATAGTGACCTTGAGGATCTTACTAACAATATTATGTAATAATTTTTTTCTTTTTCATAAAGAAAAAGTTAAGTTTTGGTTAGTATATTTCACTTAAGAAGTTGCTGGTAAGCTCTTTGCAGAGGAGCAGAGAAGTTCACTATAATCTTAAGTACTGGGATTCTGAGTGATTTTTATTTTCCTATCATTTATTTTCTTATGTGATGAGTATGGATTCATTTTGTAATTAGAAAAAAAAAAAGCTTTTTTAAAGGCATGAAAATGTATACAGAATGGTTTCTACCAAAACTTTAAAGGACTACTTCATCTAGTGGAAATAATATACTTGTGGGTTCCTAAAGTTTTGCTAACTATATCTAGCTCTACTTCTTTCTGTCTAATTACATATCTGACTACCATCAAGATTTATTAAAATTAAGTAATCTTCGGGGCACCTGGGTGGCTCAGTGGGTTAAGCCTCTGCCTTCGGCTCAGGTCATGATCTCAGGGTCCTGGGATTGAGCCCCGTATCAGGCTCTCTGCTCAGCAGGGAGCCTGCTTCCCCTCTCTCTGCCTGCCTCTCTGCCTACTTGTGATCTTTCTCTCTGTCAATTAAATAAATAAAATCTTTAAAAAAAATAATTAATCTTCCAATATACTGGAAGTCAGACTTTTCACTGTTAAGCTAAGCTACTAAGAAATAGAATGCTGTTTTAGAAGGCGTAAAATAACAAGCAGAAATCTACCCTAAGACAAAGAAAAAAAACTGAGGCATTGTTTAATAGGTTTTCTGCAAATAATTTTTAAAATAAATATTCTTGATACATAACTGTTTCCCTTACAGATGATGAAGAACGAGAACTTCAGATGGATCCTGCAGACTATGGAAAGCAACGTTTCAATGATGTTCTTTAAGCCCTAAAGGAAAACTTCAGAAAACCTAAAGTGCTGTAAAATGGAATCATTTCTACTTTGTTGTTTTTGACTTTTGTTGTAAAGATCAGTTGTAAAGATACATGAGATAGATTTAAGGAAAAACTTTAATGAAGAAATGTACCCATGTACATAGATGAACTTTTTCATATTGTATTATTAAAGCAGAGATTTTTTTGGTTATATTACAGTTGAGCCAAAAACAAAATAAGCAAAACTGTAATCTTTGCGTTTAAAATGAACTAATATATATTTTACATTTTATTGAGCCCAATTCTTTCCACAAATGAACAGATAGGAAAAATTGGTTGTACAGTTTATATGTTGCACATAGCATAACCCCAGTGAGAACAGTTACTCAGATGAAAAACTTTTTATTCACTAATATATTGTTGCTAGCCCAACAACTGTTCTGTTCTATCCACCCCTCATCTCATGCTCTTCATGGAGTTATACCTAGAATAGTTACATAAAAGAGGGGTTGGAACCTGAAAGCCAAACACTGGGCAGCATGTGTGCAAAATCATTTCCCTCCCCTACTTCTTTTATTTTATAGAGTGCTGATGTGTTTTGGCAGATTAGCTTTCAGCTGGTGCTTGATGGAAGTTGAGGTAACCTGCAAAGACATAATATTTATGAGTTATACCTTACTTAATTCATGAAATTGTGAAATGCATGATTGACAATATACTTTCAATTTTTATTTTTTCTGCATCATACTAGTACTGTTTAACTGTCATTGGCTAAAATTTTTATATTTTCAGAGTCCAAGTTGGTGAAAATATTCATGATTTAAATGCCAGATTCTGAAAGAAGATAAATCAACTTTGAAATGAATCTGTAATCAGTATTTCAAAGCTTCTCTGGTAGTTATTATAGTGATCTTATTTGACTAGAATTTTTCAGAAGTACTAAATAAGGAGTTTTAACAGGTTTTTATTAATGCACAGATAGGTAGAAGTACAGTGAGGTCTACAGCCATTTTATTAAAATAGCTTAAAAGTTTGTAATAAAGATGAAGAATCTTTGTAATTAGTATGTTGTTAAGAACCCATAAACCTCATATTTGCTAGACTTACAAAATTATTTTAAATCCATTTGTCTTTTTTGACACTATTCCATAAAATGCATAAGCTAGTTATAGTTAATCCCTGCTTTTGGATTTAAATCTTTTAAATTTTATCCCCCACCACAAAATAAAAGGTTTGATCATAAGGAGAAATTTAAGGTTGTTAACTCTGCTTTTTCAGAAAGACTACTGTTAATTGCACATAAACATGAAATCCACCACCACCCCTCACTTTGTGCTCAGGTTCTAATAAAAAATTCAGACTTAAAGAGGTAAAAAAGGTGTTCACTTATTAGAGGTGCAAAAATTCTTGGACTTCAGTTTGAAATTATTTACTAACCAGGAAAAGATAGTGATTTACTAAAATTATTATTTCTACCAAATCAAAGTAAGCAATTCATGCCTTTGCTGAGTATACTCAGACCTATAATGAATAGGTATGCTAATTCACAGAATTTTAAAACATGGAGTTAAAGGGAATTGATGTACACTATTAGGGTGGGAAGATGAATCTAAAACACACTTCTAGTAATACTTTATATTTAATACTGTAAAATCTTTACAAATGAAAACCATGAAATTTCCTGCCTTCGTTTGTCATAAAAACAATCAATTATATGGTAGCTGTTACTTATACAACAAAATTTCTTTAATTAATCTATACATTTTATAAACTGAGAAATCTTGGACCAATTGATAATATTTCTGACTGTATTAACATTTTAGTGCTATAAAATACTATGTGAATCTCTTAAAATTCTGACATTCTACAGTCTGTAATAGACATGCCGGTTTTTATAATATTTTACTTCTGCCTTAAGATTTAGGTTTTTTACATGTATTTTTGCCCGGAATTAAGTGTTAATTTGATGGAAACTCTGCTTTTAAAATCATCACTTACTGGGTTCTAATAAATTAAAATTAAACTTGTTTTACTATTTTGCTGATTCTGATACATATACACATATCACACTCATGTGATGCAAATAGCTACACTTTAACACTAAAATTTGAGCAAATTTAGAATACATTTTAGGCTAAGCTAAATGAGAATGGCAGAAAGATTTATATTGGGGTTGTTTATTGTAGTGCTAGTATATTTAACAAATGCTGAATGCTTCCTATGTGCCCAGCAGTGTCTTATATAATAATACTGTAATGGATAAAATAGACCAGGTTTCTATTCTGATGGAGCTTTGAAGTTGGGAGCTGTCAGACAATATGTAAACACATGAACCAGTTAGTTTTAAATAATGATAAGAACTATTAAAAAATAAAGCAAAGTTCCAAGGCTTCAAGGTCTCTAAGTTTCTAAATAATTAGGTTTCCACTTAACTGAAACATTATAATTGTGAAGCTAGAGTATCATGAGCAAGGAGAGAGAAATGCGGCTGAAGAGGTATGGAAAGGGTATGGGAGGGAGAACCTTGTAAGTTCAGGTCACTTGCTACTGACCCATAAAGAGAAAATGTAAAATAAAGTATACGTGGAGGGATGATTCCGGGGAAATGTAAATATGACTTCAAAATCATTTCTAAAATATGTAACTTTATCTTAAAAAAATCTTAAGATTGTGTGCCTTTTTTACTTGTCCTGTATATGCGTGTAACAAAATTTGCTAAAATGAGGAAAGAGAATCTGCAAGAAGAAAAAATAAAACAAAAACTGCATAGTTATGAGGGGAATAGTTACTTCCCATAATAGCCAGCCTTGGAAACTTCTGTTCCTTTACATACATGTGTGACCCTATAGTTTCAGTAAGATAAACTGTGTGACATATTCCCAACATCTAGGTTATTGAGTCTTCACATCAATATTCACTTTCAATTGGGCTATATCCAATTCCTTTTAAGACTCTCCTCACTAAGGGTTCCAAATGAAAATTAAATAGCTATCCCAAAGAAAGGGGGAAATTTAATGGCCCGTGTGAGCAAACAGCATTAAGGACAGGAATCTCCTGGATCTGTGGACAGTTGACACAATTAAATGCTGCTCACTTTGTTTCATCAACTCCCATTTCTGCCTCTGCTTGTTATTTTCTTTCATGTAGACCCAGCTTTCCCCTCAAACCTCTAACTATGACTTCCAGCAGCTCATATTTTCTTAGTTGGTCACTTGCGAGTAGTTGGTCCTCTTTCCTTAATAACACTCCCAAACAATCTGAGAGAAGGGAGACTTTTGTTTCTGGCTATGACTGAATAATTTGACTAGCTCTCCTGAATGAGTAGGAACTATGAAACTGGACAGTATATATGAAGTGACTGTTTTGGGGTAGCACAAAACTGAAACTTTAGAAATAAGGGAGATTAAGCAATTGATCCCCACAATCACCCAGCTTTTTGTGGTGTAAAGAGGCTGAGCTGAGAAATCATGGTGGAGAGCAGCTGAAGCAGTTAGAATCAATGGTGTGGGCATCAAGAGAGAGCTAAATGGTTGGAATCAATGGGGTGAGCATCAAGAGGAAACTATACAAAGAGGTAACCTGAGAAATCCTTGGGGATGCCCACAAATCCATGGCTGAGGGCTGAGCTATACATAATTAGAGCAAGACCACCTAATGCTTACCAGATAGCAGTTGCCACAGAGTTGAGAATGGAATGTAGATACTAGAGGTCAAGAAGTGTTGGCCTAAAAGCAGTAGTCAGGGGTACTAAGTTTCTGGGCCTGCCAAGGTAGAGATCTCTAACAGTTGTGGCATCAAGCTGAAACATTAGAAAGGTTGTACCTTGGGAGTAAAGACCATGCCATAGTGTAAGAACTTCATAGACCTGCCCTAACAAGCTCTGACAAGGTTATAAGGGAGATTATATGGAGATTGAGTCCTGCCTGCCAAGTTAGAACTTAATGAAAGTCCTTGGGCTTCTCATAGATAAAAACTAATAACAAAGTGTAAAACCGAGCCTGTAGTTGTTTAAGTGATCACTCACTAACTGAAGAATCTCCTAAAACAAGAATCATCACTTTTCAGAAGATAACAGAATCCAGAACCTGTATAACATATATACAATGTCCAATATTCAATAAAAAATTACTAGACAAATACTTGAAATGTGATCCATAGCTAAAAAAATTAGATGGTTATTGTTATATTGTTATGTTAATACAGGTTTTAAAAGTTATGTTTAAAAATCAAATGAAAATTTTTTATTTTTTATTTTTTAAAGATTTTATTTATTTATTTGACAGACAGAGATCACAAGCAGGCAGATAGGTAGACAGAGAGAGAGGAGGAAGCAGGCTTCTGGCTGAGCAGAGAGCCCGATACAGGGCTCGATCCCAGCACCCTGGGATCATGACCTGAGCTGAAGGCAGAGGATTTAACCCACTGAGCCACCCAGGCGCCCCAGATGAAAATGTTTTAAATGAGTGAACAAATAGAGGATCTCAGCACAGAAATGAAAATTATAAAAAGCCTAATGGAAATTCTAGACCTGCAAAGTATAATAATTGAAATGAAAAATTCATTGGTTGGGTTTAATTGCAAATTGCAATGGTGGTAGAATGACTGTGAAGACATACAAATGTACTTTAGGTATTTGAAAATAGAGGGTTGAAATGTTGAGATACCCAGAAATGTGGATTTGGGGTTCATTCAATATTTGGTGAGTGCTCAAGATGTCCACCCCACCCCCTAACACATAAGCCTAAAGATTCCATTATGAAAGAACAATGGTCATTCTTTCAATTAGTTATTGCTTACCTAATATATATGGAGAATCGTTTTGAGTACTAGGGTTACAACAGTGATAAAGTCTCTACTTTCATGGATCCTATATGCCAGAGGGAGAGATCATTATTTTCTATACTCATATTGATAAATTCAAAAGAAAAATAAATCAGAATAAAGGAATAGTGATGGAGGAGTGCTATTTTAAAAGATTTTACTTATTTTAGAGAGTGGGAGAGAAAATGCAAGTAGGGGGAAGAGCAGAGGGAGATAATCTCCAGCAAGACTCCTTGCTGAGTGCAGAGCCTGATGCAGGGCTTAATCCCACAACCATGAGATCATTACCAGAGCTGAAATCGAGAACTGGACATTTAACTGACTGAGCCACCCAAGTGTCCCTAAGGGCTGCTATTTTAGATAAGATCATCAGGGAGGTAAGAGAACAAGCCACGTGAATATCCTGTGCAACACTATCCAATAGAAATATACAACAAGCTACCTATATAATTTTAAATTTTCCAGTGACCACATTTTATTTTATTTTAAAGATTTTATTTATTTATTTGACAGAGAGAGATCACAAGTAGGCAGAGAGGCAGGCAGAGAGAGAGAGGAGGAAGCAGGCTCCCTGATGAAGAGCACAATGTGGGACTCGATCCCAGGATCCTGAGATCATGACCCGAGCCGAAGGCAGCGGCTTAACCCACTGAGCCACCCAGGCACCCAACCACATTTTATTTTTATTTTATTTTTATTTATTTTCCCTCCCTGGCTCTTCCCTCCCTCTCTCTCCCTTCCTCTTCCTCTTCCTCACTTCCCCTCCCTCTTCCTAGTAACCAGATTTTAAAAAACTGGTGAAATTTTTATATTTAACCAATATATCCAAAATATTACCGTTTTAATAGGTAATCAACATAGAATACTACTAATGAGACATTTTATATTTTCTTTTGAACTAATCTGAAATCTAGTATATATTTTACATTTATAGTACATCTCAGTTTGGACACTAAATTGTCATTGGAAATATTTGATTGGTATTTAGCATTATTAAAATTTATGTTTGAGTATGTTCACAATACTCATGTTCCATGCATATTTAAAAGTTTTCCAATAACTGAAACAAGTATTACATTTTTTCAATAGACTTTACTTTTTAGGGCAGTTTCAGGTTCACAGCTAAATTAAGTAGAAAGTAGAGAATCCCCACATACCCCATTCCTGCATACGCATGTGTATATGTGCACACACACACAGCTTCCTGCAGCAGTGTAAAATTATTTGTTAAGATTGATAAACCAACAACTGTACAAATTATCAACCAAAGTCAGTTTACATTAAGATTCATATTTGGTATTGTAAATTCTATGTGGGTTTGAACAAATGTATAATGATGTGTATCTACCATTATAGTATGCAGAATAGTTTAACTGTCCTAAAAATCCCATGTGTTCCACTTAACTCCTTCCTTACCCCTACCCTGGCAGCCACTGACCTTTTTACTGTCTCCATAGTTTTATCTTTTTCAGAATATCATATGATTATAATCATACAGCATATAGCCTTTTCAGATTGGCTTTTTCCACTGAATAATATGCATTTAAGATTTAAGATACGCATTTATGCATATGCATATTTAAGTATATGCGTATTTAAGCATATGCATATGCATAGGTGCATTAAGATTTCCTTTTAGCTGGGGCTCCTGGGTGGCTCAGTGGGTTAAGCCACTGCCTTAGGCTCAGGTCATGATCTCAGGGTCCGGGGATCGAGTCCCACGTCGGGCTCTCTGCTCAGCAGGGGGCCTGCTTCCCTTCCCCTCTCTCTGCATGCCTCTCTGCCTACTGTGATCTCTCTCTGTCAAATAAATAAATAAAATCTTTAAAAAAAAAAAGATTTCCTTTTAGCTGATTACTATTCCATTGTATGGATATATCACAGTTTACCCATTCACCTATTGAAGGACATCTTGGGTGATCCAAGTTTTGGAATTTACGAATAAAGTTGCTATAGACATTCATGTGTAGGTATTTGTGTGGACTTAAGTTCAACTTCTTTGGGGAAATACCAACAAGCAATTCTTTTTATTGTAAAATATACATAAAGTAAAATTTATCATTGTACATTTACATGTAAAATATACAATTCAATGGCATTAAGTACATTAACAATAATATGTAACCTTTGCCATTAACTAGTTCTACATAGAACTGTTTCATTATTCCAAATGGAAGCTCTATTAATTATGCAGGTATTAATTTTAAAGTTTAAGCTGATTAGGGGCGCCTGGGTGGCTCAGTGGGTTAGGGCCTCTACCCTCGGCTCGGGTCATGATCCCGGGGTTCTGGGAACGAGCCCCGCATCAGGCTCTCTGCTCAGCAGGGAGCCCGCTTCCCTTCCTCTCTCTCTCTGCCTGCCTCTCTGTCTACTTGTAATCTCTGTCTGTCAAATAAATAAATAAAATAAAATCTCAAAGTTTAAACTAATTAAAATGAAATAAAATTCAAAATTGATTTCTACAGTCACACTGCCACATTTCAAGTGCTCAGTACCCACACATGGCTTGTGGCTAGGGGCTGTTAAATAGCATAGGTCTAGGGGAAGAGAATTAGAAGCAGAGAAACAATAAATACAAAATCCTTAATACAGGAATATATTTTTTCAGAGAACAGTTAGTTGGACGGTATGACGGGAATCCAAATAGCAAGAGGTAGGGAATATAGTAAGGTAGCCAAGAGTGAGCTAATGAAGGGCTTCATGTGTCATAATGAAGATTTTAGATTTTAAGGGTGATGGAAAATTTATAAAGAGGTTTAAAATGATCAGTTGGGGTATGTGTTAGATTGAAGGAGGTTCAAGAATGGAACAGGAAGACTTACAGTATTTCAGGTCAGAGATGATGGTCCTTGACCTAGGGAGATGGCTGGGGTTAAGTGTTTGGATTCAAGATATATTTTCAAGGTCTAGTTTATTGCACTTAAAACAGAAAGGATGAAATATGAAAAAGAAACTGCATTCTATAAGGTGGAAAATACTAAGAGAGAAGCAGGTTTGAGAGAAAAAAGCTTAGTTTTGACAATGTTATGTTTCACTTGATCATTGCCATCAAGTCATTGCAATATTAGAGCAAAATGGCAGTTCTGATATTTCAATATTTATTATGAGTATTACTTACTTAATGAGTTGTAGTAAGAGTGATAAAATTTATCTCATAGAGAATTAATATAGGAGTGGATTGTGAAGTACATATGCCTTATAATATCAGATAAATGGTAAATATAGTCCATATACTGTGAAATAAGGGTCGCTTTGAAGGATTCTGTTGAATACCCAAGATACTTCTATCACATTGCTTAGTAAACATCGTATTTCATTAATGTTTTCATATAGCAATAGTTACGTATAGTTTAGAAAGGATGAATGTCACTAGGTTTTTGCATTAATTTTTTCCCCTATGGCTACCACTTTGCATCTTAACACACTTCAGTTTTTTTAAAGTTCATATTTTTAAACCTTTATTTTATTCTAAAATCTTGGACAAGATTTTTACTGAAGCTTAATGACAATAACAACCATCAGATAAGGAGCAACGAAAACACCCTGTTAAGTGTTTCCCATAAATCTCATTTGATCTTCACAACAATCCACTTAGATATTGAAGAAAACTGTTTAGTAGAGACTATTAGATGTAAATAAAGGTGAAAATCAGAACATAATACAGTTATTCTCTGTGAAAAAATGCTGTTAAAATGTTAAATAAATTGCAAAGGCATTTCAACTTGCTACCAGCAGCCTTACTAAACTTAACATCTAACAACAACATTGCCACAGGAGACAGTTGGATATGGTGTAATGAGCAGAAGGAGAGCTTGACTCCTGATTGTGTTTCTTAACTAGTGGATTATTTTTTTGTATAGGCATCTGTTTTTCCTTTTTTCTCCCCTATCCCCACCATCAAAAAATTTCAATGGTTTCAGCCGAAGAGCTGGGGACTAATATCACCTATTCTACTTATTTCATAGAGTTGTTAGGAAAATCAAATTGCATTTAAAAGCATTTTATAAATAGCATAATTAAGTTTTAGGAGAGAACACTGGGAAGTTACTACTACTGGCAACATTTTTTTTCCAGAAATATTTCCAATTTTTATCTAATTTAAAAATTATTTTGGTAATCAATTGGGTAATTGTTTAGTCTGTATTCTATTGCTTTCCATGATACAGACTGGATAATCAGTTAACTGTTGATTTCCAATTAGTTTTTCAGTAATCTATTATTTTGTGGACTAATACCAGTTCTGCACGCTGTTAGTCAATGTCTCATTCAGAGCATTCTTGTATTAGGAAGATACCGGGTGCAAATGAACTCTGGATCTGCAATACATAAAGCTTTCAGAAGACAACCCACCTGGTCCACACCTTGAAACAACAACCAGATTCACAAGGGTTTTCTGCTTACCTTCGCTCATCTCTCTCCACTATCTTCCCCTCAACTCCTGTATCCCTGGTTCACAGAACTATTTCCCTAACTGGTCAATGCAATCTCATTTTTGGATTTTTCCATTTGTTTCCATCCGACACCCTTCCTTTGTAACATCAAATCCTCATGTCATCTCATGAAAGCCCTCCCAGACCCCCAGTTGTACACCTGTCAAAACTTCTTGTGGTCATTCTAGCACATTGTATTTAAATTGTTTACATGTCTCTCTCCTTCAATAGACTGTGAACTCTGGGAAGGCAGGGTCAGTGTCTGCCTTGTTGTATCCCTCGCATCTAGTATGGTCCTCATACTGTTTTTTCAATAAATTTTTTTTTAAGATTTTATTTATTTGACAGACAGAGATCACAAGTAGGCAGAGAGGCAGGCAGAGGGGTGGGAGGGAAGCAGGCTCCCCGCTGAGCAGAGAGCCCGATGTGGGGCTCAATCCCAGGACCCTGGGATCATGACCTGAGCTGAAGGCAGAGGCTTTAACCCACTGAGCCACCCAGGCTCCCCTCAATAAATATTTCTTGATTGAATAATGTGAATGGCCCGGAGTTTAAGTAAACAGATGATACTCTTCCAGCCACTACGCTTGGTATTCTGATATTCTACTAGGGCTGGACACTTGGATTGACACCTTTTCACCCCGTGAGGCTGACGGTCTTTAGACCCAGGCATGCAGGTAGGAACCCATTTGACTGAATGATCAGACTTCTTGGCAGAACCACCGTCGACATCGTTTGAAGTCGTATGACAGATCCACAGGCGACTGCAATGCTCTCTAGACAGAGAGCTGGAAAGAGGACCTTAAAGGGCCACTGGGATCCCTGGAAAGATGGAAGAATTCATCTCACCACCGCCTCGGGCAGCGCTCTCTGCACGCTACATTCTCCTGCGCGCCAAGGCGTTAGTCCCACCCCGTCCCACTTGGCTCCACCCACCTGGTGCGCCAGAGTTACTAAACCCTAGCGGCCAGGTTGAGCGACGCGTTCCTAAGCCCCGCCTCCGGGACGAGGGCGCGCTCCCCCTCCCACCTGCCTAAGCAGTTCCGTTAGCCCCGGGAGGAAAAACCGTCCTTCGGTTCCCCGCCTCTTCACTCCCAACGCTTTACTCCCTACTCCCCCTGCAATCACTACACAACCAGCTACGGAGGCCCCTAAAGTACAAATAACCCCCAGGCCCTAGCGTATCCTGATTGGTTTTGTCCTTGTTCCTCCATTCGGTCCCAGGGGCCTGCGTTCAATTTTTGTCGGGAATCTGGCTTGTGAGCTTCTTCTGGCGGCAGGAACTCCAACGCTCTTCACGGAAGTAAAAGTTGTTTGTTTTTTGTTGTTTTTTTCTTTTTTCTTTCTTTCTTTTTTTTTGCCTCTTAGGCCTCCCGCATTCCTTCCCTCCCACCACGCGGAATTGTGGCGGGAGGGGGAGGAGGAAGTCAAGGCGCCTGCGCGGAGAGGCCGCTTTCCATCCGGGTCTCTGTCCGTGCGGTGCAGCAGGTCGGTAGGCGGGAAATGGCGACTGGCTGAAGGAGCTGGTTCTGTTGCTGCTGCGGGCTAAGCGGGAAAGACACCACACATTGCGCAGTCGGGACCATCGCCGGAGCCTGAGGACACTTCTCTGTCGTCACAGTTAGGTAATCCCCCTCGTCCAGACACTGCCGTTGCTTCCAACCTTAGTCCTCCTCCTCTTCCAGGGCCGTCTGCCGGGGTCTCCTCCCCTTCTTAACCCGGTTCTCCAGCGGCTCCGGTGCCTTGGTAGGCATGCACTATTGGCGCCTTGTAAGTGCGCCTTGTGGAGCCGCTCTTCTCTGGACTTTCCCCTGGGAACAGAAAGGGAGCTCACTTCCCGCCAGCTTCAGCTCCCAGGCTGCGGCCTGTGTTGTGATTTCTGGGGTTAGATTTCACTTTGCTACCCACCCCCACCCCGATCTCACGTTCCTAGTCCCAAACCCTGTGGTCCCTCCCGGTAATTGGGTTAGATCAGCTTTTCTAACCTTGGCCCACCTAAGGTTTTCGGTATTTCATTCTTTCTAGTAGGGCGCTTTTAGGGGGGCGTTGCTCTTTCTCAGTTTTTATAAACATCTTTTAAGGATCTGGAATTAGAAATTTCATCAAGTTCTGTTTATCTTCTGTACTGATAAAATGTTGAGTTGACATTGTTACTTTCTCGAATCAAGAGTGGTAGTAAAGGACAGCCCATGTGGAAGGCCTGTGGTTTCTGAAGTGGTCAATTAAGGGTGAATGTTATCGGCCGTAGTATTCGACGCTTTCTCTGGGTGTTAAATGACTATGTGGGTGTTTACTTTTTCATTCTTGACTAGAATTCTGTGGTAAATAATTGCATAAGTAAATCGTGTTTATTTACTTCTCACCCTAGTGGTGGCTGGATGTGTGAATGATGTTAAGCACTTTAGAGTACCTTAGGGAAGCCTAAAGAGATACTGCTCGTAAACTGCCCTAAGATCCTGAAATGAAATGTACTTAGTAAATGTTCCTCCAAGGCAAGGATTTATTTTTCTAGTGCTAATAAAGCGGTACCATGATTACTGCCCAATATGGGTATACAAATTAGTGGTTTAAATGATAGATTTATCTTAGTAGTTTTCAGATTGTAGATTTCTTTATATACAGTTTCCCCATTCTTTGCCAAGTTTTAAATTTTCGTTTGTTGTCCAAATGTAATCCTTATAAAAGCAAGAAAACTGCTAGTTAAAGCTAGTTTTATAGCCCCCCCCCCTTAACCTTGCAGACCAGTTGTCCTAAAGAGAAGAAATGAGGAGGCTGTTGGTGTTTTCAGAATTTGTTTTCCATCTTGCTGAATTTGGGGCATTGATAGGTTTTTTTACCCCTTTAACTAGTCAAATTGATTTTTTAAAAATATGGTTTATGTTACACATCAGTTGACGTTTATAACTCAAAGGTTTTCAGTTCTCTAGGTTCAGGTTAGAAGACTTCACTAATGTTAGCATACTGGGGTTAAATTTCAGTGATAAACAAGAGCATGCCAACTTCATTATAGTTGTCATTTGGTAGATTCCCCCCCAAGGTCATAAAGAAAGTCAAGGCAAAAGTAGCTCCTAGGTGAAGCAGTCTTTTAGGATTGACTTGAACCTCATACTTGTCTTCTAAGACCAAAAGAATAGGGGATGGGAAGTGAAGGTGAGGGCGTATTGAATACTTGCTGAGCCTATTTGTTTAAAGAACAGGGCCAAATATGTGACTTAAAGTAATGTAAATTATTGGACAGGTGTAGGTTTTATCTCTATTTTAATGACCTTTTTGGGTAGTTGATAAAGCACCGTTTTAAGTAAAATTTGATTTATAGATAGCTGAGTTAAGGAAATAGATTTTGTAATTGTAAATAGGTAGTAAATCTATTAAATAGATTAAATAGATTGTAAATTGTAAATAGATTTTGTCTTCAAGAATTCTCCTAAATTGTTTTAATTCTGCATTCATTCAGTACCTGTGCTCTTTTCATACTCTTCTCAGTATGGGTTGAAAGGTTGTAAGAGCTCTAAGTGGTGTAGTTCTTAATCTCTGTGGACTTGTAGCTGTATAGAAATTCCAAATAGGATTGTATAGAAAAATAAGATTGGTATGTTTTATAATATTCTACATAATGTTTCCAGCATTTCATTTGAGCTCGTAATGCTATTCTTTTCCCACTGTTAAGAAATGAAGAAATGGGGAAATTTTTTCTCTCCCAAATTTATTTTAACTATTCTCATGTTTGAGATTTCTGGTCTAGAGGTTTCTTCACAAGATTATTGGAGAACAAAATCCATATAGTTCTGGTTTTAAAAAAAAAATAACTTGGACCTGTTGTTCAGAAAGATGTACTAAGCTCTAGACTTGTAACTACAGAATTAATTGCAGATTGAATGAAATGGTATTAAATTGTCTTGGTCATAGGAGACTGTACTTTGGATTAATGCAATAAAGAATGAAGTGGTTTGTTAGAATTTGAAGTAAACAGGGGCACCTGGGTGGCTCAGTGGGTTAAGCCGCTGCCTTCGGCTCAGGTCATGATCTCAGGGTCCTGGGATCGAGTCCCATGTCGGGTTCTCTGCTCAGCGGGGAGCCTGCTTCTATCTCTCTCTCTCTCTGCCTGCCTCTCCACCTACTTGTGATCTCTCTCTGTCAAATAAATAAATAAAAATCTTTAAATGGGGCGCCTGGGTGGCTCAGTGTGTTAAGCCGCTGCCTTCGGCTCAGGTCATGATCTCAGGGTCCTGGGATTGAGTCCCGCATCGGGCTCTCTGCTCAGCAGGGAGCCTGCTTCCCTTCCTCTCTCTCTGCCTACTTGTGATCTCTCTCTGTCAAATAAATAAATAAAATCTTTAAAAAAAATAAAAATAAAAATAAAATAAAAATAAAAAAAAATAAAAAAGAATTTGAAGTAAACAGTCTGTAATTATATTTGAAACTTACCAAGCTGTTGTGAAAAGCATAAAGCAGAAAAGACACTAAGTCATAAATAGCAAATGTTTTGAGAAGGTCTCATATATGGTATGCTAAAGTAATTATTCTGGGTAGGTTAAAAAGTTATCTGACCATTTTCGGGGCACCTGCTTGACCCAGTTGATAGAGCATGCAACTCTTGATCTTGAGGTTGTGAGTTCAAGCTCCACATTAGAGGTATATAGAGATTACCTAAAATTTTTTTTTTTAAAGATTTTATTTATTTATTTGACAGAGAGAGATTACAAGTAGGCAGAGCGGTAGGCAGAGAGAGAGAGGAAGAAGCAGGCTCCCTGCTGAGCAGAGAGCTCGATGTGGGACTCGTTCCCAGGACCCTGAGATCATGACCTGAGCCGAAGGCAGCGGCTTAACCCACTGAGCCACCAAGATTACCTAAAATTTTAAAAAATTTTTAAAAAAATTACCTGACTACTTTAACTGGATTAAATACAAAGTGTCATTTGCTCTGCTTTGAAAATGAGAAAATTTAACGGATACAGGACTTATGATAAAGCCATACAGTTGTAGTTTTAGTTTTCACTTATTTGACATTTCCCATGAGGTATATATCTAAGCCAGACGTATAGTCAGTACTGGTTGTATAGGACTACATTAATTTTTAGTTTAAACTTTGTTAAATTGTAGCTGGATCTACATTACAGATAGATAGATTAGGTGATCGACTGTAGTATGAGAATTGCCAATGCCAAACTTTGTGTCTCTCCTGTGTGTTATGGAATTCTTTTTAAAATGATCTGTTTAAAATCATAAATTCTCTGGAAGAGAAACTTTAAGCTATTATCTTTTATTGGCAGTATTATCCCATATTAGTTTATCACATAAACTGGCTGATACCACAAACAGGTGAGGGTTCAGAGGCAGTGGCATGTAGAAGTAACCTTTTAGGTACTCACTTGATCAGGAGAGGTGTGGCGTATAGGAACACTGTCTTGCAGAGAAAGGCATGGTGGGGGTTGAGTTGTAGTGAGAAGCTTGGGTTTCTTGGGGTCCTTTAGAAATCTTGTGAATTTGACAGTAATGAGGGGTGAGACTAAGTGTGGTCTAAAGAAGAATGGTAGAAGCATAAAGATAAATAGGCTTGTAGGTTTGGCCAGCCCTTTTGTTTGTTACCCTCATCTGCAGGTCCCCCAGTTAGTATGGTATTTTTAGAAGAGTGAA
The DNA here is from genome assembly GCF_020171115.1 of Neogale vison. Lineage (NCBI taxonomy): Eukaryota > Metazoa > Chordata > Mammalia > Carnivora > Mustelidae > Neogale > Neogale vison. The sequence goes on along the minus strand of NC_058103.1, from coordinate 83,248,698 downwards.
GGGAAACTCTGGTATGCCACTAAAAAAAAATAGTGTTGTAAAATTTTTACAAAATGAGTCTTTTAACTTTATTATAAGGTCACTATAGGCCATTTGAGTATATTTTGGATCCCCTATTTTATGGTATTCATAAACTCTCCTGTATTAATTTAGAGAGATTGTAGGAAAGGAAGTATGTCTAGATTAAACATGAATCATCAGCAGTACTTTGACTTGAGGTTCTAGCAATCAGGTTTTTGTAATGTGTTTACTACCTTAAAGAAACATAAAGCTGTGCTATTAGAAGGCTCTTAAATACTTCAGAAATAATTGAGATTAATATTTAGTAATAGTTGCTTATATAGTGTAGGAAGAATTTTTTTTCTTTGGACTAAGTACTTCCATATCGAGAAATTCTTCGGGGGATGGGGAGCGCCTGAGTGACTCAGTTGGCTAAGGGTCTGTCTGCCTTTGAAGCAGGTCCTGATCCCAGGGTCCTTGCTCCTTGCTCAGCAGGGAGTCTGTTTCTCCCTTTGCCCCTTCCTCTGCTCATGCACTCTCTCTCTCTCTCCAATAAGTAAAATCTTTAAAACAAAATTTTTGGGAAGTAAAAAAGCAGAGCTGTGGCTAAAAGTAAATAAAGGGAAGATTAAGACCCTGTTAGCTGCATAACCTGATATTTTAAGTTTCTCATGTTGACCAGTTTAAGTAATCTTTAAGTAGGAATTTAAAAGTATGCCTTATTTTTTTTTTTTAAGATTTTATTTATTTATTTGAGAGAGCACGCATGAGCAGGGTGTGGGGGAGGGCAAAAGGAGAGGGAGAAGCAGATGGGGGCTCAGTCCCTGGACCCTGGGTTCATTACCTGAGCTGAAGGCAGACACTTAACCAACTGAGCCACTTATACCACTTATACCACAGGTGCCCTGAGTATATTACTTCTTAAAAATATCCAGAACATGTAAGTATCTTTTTAGTTGAGAAAAAAACTACAATTATTTGTTTTAGTAATAATTGCTTTCTTCCTGGTATTCCCCAAATATGTATGATTAACCTCTCAGTGATATTACAAGTGCCTGCTTTAGTGTATTTTGTTAAATAAAATAATTATACAATCCTTTAATTTTCTGAGGTACTGATAAAAATTATTTGAAAAATATTTACAATCACATTTCAAACAATCGTGCACTTTTTCCTTATTGGGACATAAGGAAATATACTTTTTATTTTTTAAGTCACAGCAAACAAAAGGTATTTCTGTTAGAGAATTACGATTATACCTTGCCTTTGACTAGTCATTTATTTATTTACTTTTAAAGATTTTATTTTTAAGTAATCTGTGTTCCCAACGTGGGACTCAAACTCATGACCCCAAGATCAAGAGTTCCATGCTGTACCTACTGCCAGCCGGGTGCCCGTATTCGTGATTTAAATAGAAATTCACTCTGGGTGCCTGGGTAGCTTCAGCCCATAGAATATGTGACTCTTGATCTTGGGGTTGTGAGTTCAAGTCCCATGTTGGGGGTAGAGTTTACTTTAAAAAAAAAAAAGTTCACCCTTCTTCATAGAGCTTGTCTTTAGTTTCTTTCCATCAAAATGACTAGTTTTTAATGTGGTAGGTAGTATAAGAATAGTAGGGATTGGACGCCTGGGTGGCTCAGTGGGTTAAAGCCTCTGCCTTCGGCTCAGGTCATGATCCCAGAGTCCTGGGATCGAGTCCCGTATCAGGCTCTCTGCTCTGCTCTGCAGGGAGCCTGCTTCCCCCGCTGTCTCTGCCTGCCTCTCTGCCTACTTGTGATCTCTGTCTGTCAAATAAATAAATAAAATCTTAAAAAAAAAAAAAAAAGAATAGTAGGGATTATTTGAGATACTATAAATGTATTTTGGGTAAAGGCCTTGGTGTTTTTACTACATAATTTTAAAGATTTTTAATTATTTTCCTTTTTGTCAACATCTCATTGGTTCTTTATAAATTAATGTTTTCTGCAGGTTTCAGATTTCTACTGGCCCGAGAGTAGGTTTAAATTTTCTTTAAATAGAAGTTTTAATCAGAGAGTATAAATAAGTAGCTATATTTTTCCTCTTTCCCAGTTTTGGTGAGAACTACTTAAATAAAAAGCACTCTTTGGAAAATACTGCTAAAATTAAATTCACTTTTAAAATTTTCCAATTTTCCTTGTTAATGTATCTAATAAGTACATTATAATGTAGATGTATACAGGTGACCCAGCAAATTAAAAAGCAAAAATGTTGGAATATATAAATGTTCTCCAAAGGAAGTAATATGGAGAAAAATGATAGAATAGAGTGACAAAATTCATGTGTGCTTTTTGAGGAAAAATAGAAGTTTCTCATGAATATTATGGTACTCAATTATTAAGAATTCAGAAATTTAAAAAAAAAGAATTCAGAAATTATATTTTTGCTAACACATTATGTTATAAAGTATAATTTAGGGAATTTCTTTCATAACTATGTAGTTGAATGCCATTTTTACAGGATGTTTAAAGTGTATTTATTGAAGGTAGTTAAAATTGAAACAATCTCCAGATTACTGTTCTGTTAAAGATTAGGTTAAAGAAATTAAAAATGTTCTCAGCAGTACATAACTACCTCATGCTCTCATAACATACATTGATTTTGCCCCAAGGATATTTCTGCTGGGGAATATACTAGGTTTTAAGTTGGGGCACTGTTAGTAGTATTTTAAAACATATATCTGAAAAATTGTGCCTTAGTATTTTCAGTGATTAACAAACTGAATAATGCTCTCTATTCTCATAGAGTCTTTTAATCATCACTAATTTAACAGTCCACATATTTTGTTTCTCCAGAGAAAAATAATTGATCATGGATTTAGAAAAAGCATTCTTTGTTGTTATTGTTCATCAAAGAAAACTTTGAGAGGAAAAAAACATAATTTTATTAATGTAACTCAGAAGCTCTTTTATTTTTTGTATTTTCTCTGTATTTTGAGAAATGCTTTTGACTATAAGTTTATTAATTTTTGTAGCTTCAGAGGAATCCTGTAATGTTAGCTAATAGAAAAAGACCCAAGTCAGGGGTGCCTGGGTGGCTCAGTCGTTAAATGTCTGCCTTTGGCTCAGGTCATGATCCCAGGACTCTGGGATCTATTCCTGAATCAGGCTCCCTGCTCAGTGGGAAGCCTGCTTCTCCCACTCCCCCTGCTTATGTTCCCTTTCTCGCTGTCTCTCTCTCTTTGTCAAATATATAAATAAAAAATTAAAAAGACCCGTCAGGGGCGCCTGGGTGGCTTAGTGGGTTAAAGCCTCTGCCTTCGGCTCAGGTCGCGATCCCAGAGTGCTGGGATCAAGCCCCACATTGGGCTCTCTGCTCAGCAGGGATTCTACTCCTCCCCCCTTCCCCCCCCCTCTCTGCCTACTTGTGATCTCTGCCTGTAAAATAAATAAAATCTTAAAAAAAAAAAAAGACCAAGTCATGTATAAAAAATAGTAATAACTCCAAAGACCACCTATCTTTATCACACACTTTTTTAGAGAAGGATTTGAAGAAAACTCTCCTTGTATTAGAATTGATGCTTATATAATACCCTCTACTTAACTCCTTCTGCTCTAGTTGACTTTTGACTTTTATTAGGTGATAAGTGAGAGAGACAGAGAAATCTCTTCCTTCTCTGAAGTCTTTTAATGAAAGCTTAGGGAAGTAGTGGAGATTAAAGAGGACAGTTTCAATACCTGAAGCTGTTGATTTCAGCTTAGTCAGGCTAGAAATATAGATCTTGAAAACCAATGCTGACACTTTTGAAAGTGTTATTTGTTATCAGTGAAGGTAGTGATTTTAAGCTTTTTCTTTCATAATATAATTTTTAATATAAATTTAGTAGTGATACCATTTGTAATAGTACAAATTTAACAAACCCATAGAACTCTAGAGCTAATGGAGACCAAAGGGGTCATCTAGTCCAGTAAAGTCTTTGTTTTATTAATGATGAACTATTTTGAAGTTTTTAAACATGTAGTAAATATTTGTCTTAATTAGGGTGCTGTGGGATGGATTGTATGTAATACAAGGATGAAAATAGCTCAGATGAATTAATGACTCATTTCCCATTTTGGCAGCCTTTTTTTTTTTTTAATTTACATGTGGTGAAATGCACAGATCTGATGTCCGGTAACAATTTCTGCTGTTGAGGAAATGACATGCTAGAATGATTGTATGACTTAATCATTGCCTGATCAGTGTCACAGCTAACTATGATAGATTCGGGACTGGTACCTCCCTGTTACCCCTTCAGTATCTCCCTGAGGAGGCTATTTCATAACATTGCATGCATTTATTCTTTATATAGTTGACATATTATTTATATTTACCTAAATTTTATGGGAAAACCCAGACTTTTCCTTTAAAGTTTGATTTCTGATGTTTTTAGTTTTCTTTATATTTATTACCTACTTTTATTTCCCTCTTCTCTGCTTTATTCAGCAAATACTTGTTTAAAGGATGTACATCCATTTAGTACTAGCTGATTTGTTAGGAATCCTTTATATATGTAGTGTGCTCTTTTGTTGTTTTGATAGAAATTTGTGAACTCAAGACCTCAGTAGCAAATGATTGAGTTTATGCTTGTAACATTATTATAATCTTTTTTTTTTTTTAAGGATTTTATTTATTTATTTGACAGAGAGATCACAAGTAGGCAGAGAGGCAGGCAGAGAGAGAGAGGAGGAAGCAGGCTCCCTGCTGAGCAGAGAGCCGGATGCGGGACTCGATCCCAGGACCCTGAGATCATGACCTGAGCCGAAGGCAGCGGCTTAACCCACTGAGCCACCCAGGCGCCCACATTATTATAATCTTAATGCAAGATAATTTGTAACTGTAATTGTTTGCTTCATATATTGCTTGGAATCAGGGATTTTGTGAAGAGGAAGGAAATCTTATGAGGAAGGAACATTTTTAGTTTTATTTATAGGCCTCTTTTTGTGAGCAGGAATTGATTGCTGCAGTGAGGATTGTTTATGTTCTCTTGTCTCTGAGGAAAATGAGAAAAATTATGGTTCAGTTCAACAGAGATTGAGTTTTCTTTTGTACTAGGTTACTGGAGTTACAGATAAGATTTTTGCCTTCAAGACTCTTACAGTCTAGTGGAGCTAAAGATATTTGGATTATTTCAGTAGGATTTGTGGAGAGCTTAAGTAGAGATAATCATAGGTTTACTTTAGGCTTAGGGATGTGGAGGTGTTTACTTACCTTACCAGGGTGCATGTTACTAGAGCTGAGCTTTCAGTGATGAAGATAAGAATTAGTTTAGTTGGAAGAATGTTTGAGGTAGAGAAAAGTTCAGAAGCGGGATACAGCACATTGTGGACAGGAAACTAATCATCGGGGCACATAGAGTGGGGCAGCAAATAGCAGTGAAAAAACACTTAGGGGAGGTGTATTTATAGGGTTTTACATATAATATCAGGGTTTGATCTTTATTTTGAAGGTAGTTAATGAGAAGGAGCAGGCAGATTTATGGAGTGTGGAGGAATGGATTTAAAGGGGGACAAGACTAAGAAATGTTTCAGAGATTAAATAATAAGGATGTGGTAATTGACATAGGAGACAAGAGAGAGGAGGGAATGGGTGGGATGTTTAGGATGATTTCTGGTTTGGTTGATTAGGTAGATGGTAGAAGCATTACTTGTGATCAAGAATATAGGAGGGGCTCCTGGCTGGCTCTTTCTGCAGAGCATGTGGCTTTTGAACTCAGAGTCAAGAGTTTGAGCCCCACATTGGGTGTAGAAATTGCTTAAATATAAACTTAAAAAAAAAAAGGAATATAGTAGAAAATATATAGTAGGAAGAACAGGTTTGGGTTGGATGTGGGGGCTGGGTGGGAAAGTGCGTTCAGTTTTGGGTAAGGTGAATTTGAGGTGCCACGTGTTGAGTGTGTTGAGAAATGTTGAGAAGGCTGCTGGATGTGAGTCTGAAATATAAAGGGGATAGAGAAACTAGCAGAATTAATTTTGTAATTGATAGTGAACATTTGTAATAGGCTTTCTCTGCCCCCACCCACTTTCCCAAACCTTTTAGCTGGCCTGCAGGTAAATAGAAAGCAAACTTCATTGCCTAGTTTTAGATTGCTGAGCAATCAGCTTTTTCTGTTCCTGTAATGAGGTCTGGTTTAAATGTTGAAAAAAGTGGAAACGTTTTACATTATATACTCCCTCATCCCCCACCCCAACCTCATGAGTTCTTAGGCTTAACATGTCATTGCCCCCATTGCTATGTTTGTTTTATGATGTAATCTACTTAAATTGTGCCATTTTCATTCGTTAGTAGTGGATTTATTTCCCTAGTGTACTCATTTCCCAATCTTTACTTGTTTTATTCTGTATTACTTATAATAGAAAAGAACATATTTAGTGGAACTCCACAGAAGACCTAGAGGATATATTAAATTCTAACATAAATAAAATTACTGGGATGAAGCAATATGTGCATGTTCAGAACTCTTTTCTTTATATTTTAAGTTTAAATAATATTACTACGTTATAGCAGGTATAGTATTGGCAGTTTCTTATTGGTATTTGGCCCAATTAATATGTATCATTTAATTTTGTTATTAGGATGATGCTGACCTCATAAAATGAGTTGAGAAGTGTTCCCTTCCTTTTTCTTTTTTTTTTTTTTTAAAGATTTTATTTATTTATTTGACAGAGACAGATCACAAGTAGGCAGAGAGGCAGGCAGAGAGAGAGAAGAGGAAGCAGGCTCCCTGCTGAGCAGAGAGCCCGATGCAGGACTGGATCCCAGGACCCTGAGATCATGACCTGAGCCGAAGGCAGCAGCTTAACCCACTGAGCCACCCAGGCGCCCTCCCTTCCTTTTTCTAAAAGAGTTTGTGTTAATTCGGTGTTTTGTTTTTGTTTTAAATGTTTGGTAGGACTCTCCAGTGAAGTCATCTGCACCCCTGTATTGGACACTTTTCCTATAATTTCAGTTTTTTTTTGTTTTTTTTTTTTAAAGATTTTATTTATTTATTTGACAGAGAGAGATCACAAGCAGGCAGAGAGGCAGGCAGAGAGGAGGAAGCAGGCTCCCTGCTGAGCAGAGAGCCTGATGCAGGGCTTGATCCCAGGACCCTGAGATCATGACCTGAGCTGAAGGCAGTGGCCTAACCCACTGAGCCACCCAGGCGCCCCATATAATTTCAGTTTTTTAAAATAGATATAGGACTGTTCAGGTTGCCTATTTTTTTTTTTTTTTAAGATTTTATTTATTTATTTGACAGATCACCAGTAGGCAGAGAGAGAGAGAGGTAAGCAGGCTCCCCGCTGAGCAGAGAGCCTGATGCAGGGCCCGATCCCAGGACCCCGAGATCACCACCTGATCGAAGGCAGAGGCTTAACCCACTGAGCCACCCAGGTGCCCCTAGGTTACCTATTCTCCTGAGTTTTGTTGGTTCATGTTTTTTGAGGAATTTGACCATTTCTTCTGAATTGTTGAATATATGGGCATAAAGTTCTTTGTAATATTCCATTATTGTTCCTGTAATGTCTGTGGGATGTGTAGTGATTTTCACCTTTCCATTCCTGATATTTGTAATTTGTGTCTTTTTTTCCCCCTCAGTCTTGCTGGAGGTTTATCAGTTTACTGATCTTTTCTAAAAATTAACTTTTGGTTTCATTGACTTTTCTCGTTTTGTCCTCAGTGATTTTTGGTTCTGTTGAATGCTTTGTCTCTTGACAGTGGGTTATATATTTCTTCTTTGTGTGTCTTGCAGTATTTTTATCAAATGCTAGATATCATGAATAGGACAGTAGAGACCGGGCTTCTTAGTGTAGGGGGTCTGGATTAGTTGAGTTTTGGTTTTGTTGTTGCAAAAATTTTTTCTTTGCAAAGAATATTTTAAGTGCACCATTGATTTCAAACCTCTCTAGTAGTACTTTGTCCATTAGCTAGAAATTGAGGCATAAAAAAGTGTTTCTTAGTTTACCTAATTGACTCAGTTTTTGACTTTCCTTGTGCATTTGTCCCCCCTCTATGTGGACTGTAGATATTCCTGATTCTCTTCCAGTGGGAGATTACTGTTACGTTAATCTGAGCTCACTCACCTGGGGGTGGAATCAGGAATATGCCTGTTGTCCTGGTCCAGTCTTAACGTAGGGTGGGCCCTGTGTCTCTGGATGTCAGGAATGGGGCTCTGTCAGTGATTGCCGCTCTGTGCTAAATTAGGCCTTTTCAGGTCTTGTTTAGAAACGTGTTTCCGGGCGCCTGGGTGGCTCAGTGGGTTAAGCCGCTGCCTTCGGCTCAGGTCATGATCTCAGGGTCCTGGGATTGAGTCCCGCATCGGGCTCTCTGCTCAGCAGGGGGCCTGCTTCCCTCTCTCTCTCTCTCTGCCTGCCTCTCTACTTGTGATCTCTCTCTGTCAAATAAATAAATTAAAAATCTTAAAAAAAAAATAAAAATAAAAAAAATAAAAAAATTTAGAAACGTGTTTCCCAAGCCTTGCCTTAGTGGTAGGAGATCTCTGAAGGCAGTGATACTAAGATTCTGGGCCCAAAACTGTTTCCTGCCCCCTCCCACAGTCGTCGAGGGGTTTTTCTTTGACTCTACCCTTATCCTTAATAATATCTTCACTTATGCCTTGAACGTGACTGGACTGGCTGCTCTTACCCCAGCTTTAAAGTTTTCTTTCCTTAGGGGAGAAGAATCCAGTTAGGGCTTTGATATTTTTCCCCTGGTAGAAGCTGCTCTTCTCTTAAGCCCCGCTCCACAGAAGATTCTTTCTAATCATATGTTCTCATATATTGTGAGTACCTGGTGGAGGTCTGTGGCAAAGATAATGCAAATATAGAGCCCTATTGTGTCTAGGGCTCCCAGGAGTATTACATTCTATGCCAGCCCACTTTGCCTTAAGGAGTTTATTAACAAATTTAGATGAATTATTTTTACCTGCTTTTTTGGCCCCGCTGTCTTTTCCCTGCTGTGCTGTAGGTGAGCCAGCGCTTACATCCCGTCTTTCCTAGGAGGGAGTTGTCTTTTCTTGAATATTTATTTGGTTGTCCTGTGACCTTAGCTCTCTGATGGGTTCAAGAAAAGTTTGATTTTGTAGTTTACCCAGTTTTTTAAATTGTTAGGCTGGTAGCATTTTCCTCACAACTTTCTGTTGTGTAGGCAGAACCCAATTAATGTATAAAAATGGATCTTTAGGCAAAACTCCACAATTTGAGGAGCTTTCCTGTCCTACGAATTCTTTGTTCTCAGGTTGCTTGGGATAAACTCCCTCTGCCTTTTCCATAGTTTAGTCCCTGTTGGGGCCTGATATTTCGGGGTCTGGTGCTGCAGGGTCCGCCTGATGATAGAACACTGTAATCATTGCTCTGACAGCCAGCGAGGGCAGAAGGTTAAGGTGCCAGATGGAACATGCAGCGGGAAGAGCAAATTTTTTCCTCTTCCCTAAGTATTGCGGTTACCCCCAAACTACCTTATGGTTAGCCCTTCCTTTACAATTTTTTTATCTTTCCCCCAAACCTGTCTTTCTCCCAATCCTGCTTATCGTTCCATTCCATTTCTTGTTATGAAAGGCCCAGAAAAACCAGGTTAATATTAAAATTTTTTATCCCAAATTTAGATGAACTGTTTCGGTACTTTGTATCTGACAACCCCACCGTTTTTTGGTCTATGGGTTATTTTGTCAGTTCTTAAAAGTAGTAAATATATAAACAGCAGAGTATGGGGGCAGATTTTACTTGTCCCCTTTTCTGTACTTTCCTTTTCCCTTTGCTGCATTTCTGTTCTTCCCCGTATAGTTTGTTGAAAAGTTAAAAAATAAGAGATTTTGTTTTCCTATTCCAGAGTCCCCATCTCTCACTCTCTTGGAATCCTTTACCTTACATTTTCATAGTGGCTCAGAGAAAGGGATTAGATGGAGACCTGTAGGGTTCCCCACCCCCCTTTTAGTTATGGTAAAATATAGAAAATATAAAATTCACCTTTGAAACCTTTTTTTTTTTTTTTTTTAAGATTTTATTTATTTGACAGGCAGAGGGGGGTGGGAAGCAGGCTCCCCGCCAACCAGAGAGCCCGATGCAGTACTCAATCCTAGGACCCTGGGATCATGACCTGAGCTGAAGGCAGAGGCCTAACCCATTGAGCCACCCAGGCGCCCTTAAACCATTTTTAAATGTACAGTTCAGTGGTACTAAGTACATTCATCTTGTGCAGCCATTACCACTGTTTATCCATCTCCAGAACTTTTTCTTCTTCCCAAGGTGAAACTCTGTATCTGTTAAATAATAGCCCTCTTTCCCTTCCTTCCTCCAGGCTCTGGCAACCAATATTCTACTTTTATCTCTATTGAATTTGAGTAGGTATCTCATGTAAGTGAAATCATATATTATTTGTCCTTTTGTGACTGATTTATTTTCCTTAGCATAATGTTAACAAGTTTCATCTATGTTGTAGCATATTGCAGAATTTACTTCCTCTTTGGGGCTGAATAATATTCCATTGTATATTCGTATTGCATTTTATCTGCTTACCTGTTTTGTTTTTTTTTTTTTAAGATTTTATTTATTTATTTGACAGAGAGCACAAGCAGGGGGAGCAGGAGAGGGAGAAGCACGCTCCCCACCTAGCAGGGAGCTGAATATGGGACTCCATCCCAGGACCCCGTGATCATGACCCGAACTGAAAGCAGATGCTCAACTGACTGAGCCACCCAGGCACCCCTCCACTTCTCTGTTGATAGACACTTTTGCTTCCACTTTTTGGCTATTGTGAATAATGCTGCTGGTAATATGGCTATACAAATGTCTGTTTGCTTTCAATTCTTTATAGAGTATATATCTAGAAATAGAATTGCTAGATCATATGGTAATTCTATTTTAAATTTTTTGAGGAACTGCCATAGTATTTTCCACAGTGACTGAACCATTTTGCATTCTTATCAGTTCACAAGAGTTCCAATCTCTCCACATCCTTGTTGACACCTCTTATTTTCTGGTTTTTTATTATAGCCATCCTAGTGGGTGTGAAGAGGTATCTCATTGTGGTTTGGGTTTGCATGTCCCTAATGATTACTGATGTTGCATTTTTTGATGTGCTTATTTACATATCTTCTTTGGAGAAATATCTGTTCAAGTCTTTTACCCATTTTTTTAAAAAAATTATTTATTTATTTATTTATTTATTTAATAGACCGAGATCACAATTAGGCAGGGAAGCAGGCAGAGAGAGGAGGAGGAAGCAGGCTCCCTGCCGAGCAGAGAGCCTGATGCGGGGCTCGATCCCAGGACCCTGGGATCATGACCTGAGCCGAAGGCAGAGGCTTTAACCCACTGAGCCACCCAGGTGCCCCTCTTTTACCCATTTTTGAACTGGGTTGTTTGATTATTTGTTGTTGTTGTTGCTGTAGAAGTTTTTCAGATATATTCGGATATATAATATTCAGATATTAAGCCCTTATGAGATACATGGTTTGCATATATTTTCTCTCATTCCATTGGTTGCCTTTTCACTGTTGATAGTATCCTTTGATGCACAAAAGTTAACTTTGATGTAGTTCAGTTATCTTTTTTTTCTTTTGTTGCCTGTACTTTGGTGTTACAGCCAAGAAGTCTTTGCCAAATGCAGTGTCATGAGCTTGTCCTCTTTTTCTTCTAAGACTTCTATAGTTTTAACTCAAGGTCTTTGATCCATTTTGAGTTAATTTTTGTATATAATGTAAGAATCTAGTTTCATTTTTTTATTTGGATGCTCAGTTTCCCCAGCACTAGAGATGGATAATTTTACTATCAATAGGCTTGGTGTAGAAATATGGAAGGAATATAGTTTTCCATACTGTTGGTATAATTGTTCAGGTTCAAAATTTTTTTTCAAGATTTATTTTTAGAGATAGGAAGGGAAGGGTAGATGGGGTGGGGGTAGAGAAAGAGAGAGGGAGAGAGAATCTCACGTAGACTTCCCAATGAGAACAGAGCCAGATTTGGGGCTGATCCCAGGACCTTAAGCCAAAACCAAGAATCAGACGCTTGACAAACTAAGTAAGCCATCAAGACACCCCTAGGTTTTTCTGTTCAGTTACACTGTGGGTAAAAATATGCCATAGAACCTACCCTGGAACTGTAATCCCCATTTGTAACACTATTTCTATGAGAAATTTTATTTTGAGCTTCCAACTGCCAATTTGTAAACACAGCTGTTTGTAAGTTAACCCTATTTTAAGGCTTTGTATAGACAGGGGTTCAGCAGGAAAATCACTTATGAATGACTGACTATGTATTTAGAAAAGAGCAGAGGGAAAAACAAACTTGAGAGGCTAATGGGAAATTAGAATCATTAAAATTTTTTAGTTTCTTGGTGGTAAATAAACCATTGTCGCTTATTTTTATTGAAATTGCATGGAAATTGTTACTTAAAACACTTTTGCCATTTTTTCCACCTCATTTCCACTTTATGTTGTTGCAAGATTAAAAGTGAAATAATGTATTACAAAGCACTTAGGACAGTGCCCTGCACCTAGTAATTAATAAAGGACAGATGTTTGTTAATATATTTAACTTTTTCCATGTTCAGGTAAATGTAGGTACTTTATTTTTGAAAAGGATAAGTTAAGGGTTGGTTTTCTGGAGTGGACAGGAGACTTACTAGAAAACTAACACAATATTTTTTACAGTGCTTTGGTAGTGTGGTTGTTTAGATTATGTTTCAATATTCAGGTAAGCATGGGCATTTGAGCCTTTATTTTAGGATTTTATTCTATTTTATTTATTTTTTTTAAGATTTTATTTATTTACTTGACAGATAGAGAAGTAGGCAGAGAGTCAGGCAGAGAGAGAGGAGGAAGCAGGCTCCTTCTGAGCAAAGAACCCGACGTGGGGCTCAATCCCAGGACCCTGGGATCATGACCCGAGCCGAAGGCAGAGGCTTTAACCCACTGAGCCACCCAGGCACCCCTACTTTAGGATTTTAGTAATTTGCAAGAAATGCCAAGAGATTAAATTAGCAAATATTTATTGAGATATTTGAATATATAAGTGTTCTTGAAGTATTAAATATAGTTCCATTATTTTGAGGAGTTGGGGCAAATAATGCAAATATCTTCCTCTAAATTAAGCCATAATTGGCAAATAAAAAAAGTTATATAAAAATTTTTTTAAGTTTTTTTTTTTTTAAAGATTTTATTTATTTATTTGACAGAGAGAAATCACAAGTAGGCAGAGAGGCAGGCAGAGAGAGAGAGAGGGAAGCAGGCTCCCTGCTGAGCAGAGAGCCCGATGCGGGACTCGATCCCAGGACTCTTGAGATCATGACCTGAGCCGAAGGCAGCGGCTTAACCCACTGAGCCACCCAGGCGCAAGTTTTAAAATGAAAAAAATTCAAGCTTTGGACTTAAAACAAGGAATGTTACGCCTAGCCAATTGCTAGAGTTAAATTCTTTTTTAAAATTCTTCTTTATTTTGTTTATTTGTTTTCTAGGTAGGTTGTGGGCACAGTGCAGGATTGAATTCATGACCCTGAAATCAAGACCTGATGTGAGATTGGGAGTCAGAAGTTTAACCGACTGAGTTACCCGGGTGCCCCTAGAAATTCTTCTTTATTAAATAAGGGAATTATTGATAAATTGCATTTTTTTAAAAGATTTTATTTATTTATTTGAGAGAGAGAGAATGAGAGAGAAAGAGGTCAGCAGGAGAAGCAGGCTCCTTCAGGGAACCTGATGTGGGACTCAAACCGGGGACTCCAGGATCATGACCTGAGCCACAGGCAGTTGCTTAACCAGCTGAGCCACCCAAGCACCCAAGTATATTGCGGGTTTTATTCAATTCACTTTAAAATTTTTTTTGGTTAGACCTCATTTAACATTTTAAAAAACTTGTATTGGGAAGTAGTGGACTTCGTGTCTCCTTAAGTATTTGAGCACATTCTAGGTTATCTTTAGACAGGAAGACTACCTGAAAGATTACTGCTTTGGTTGGGGAAGTTGAACTAAAGTCTTTTTCAACTTTCGCGTTTTGATCCTTAGAGGAAAAAATGAGGAAAGGGCATACATAGGCGTTTAACAAAATGGGAACTAAAGGTAGTCCGTACATATAATTAAAACATTTAATTTAACCAGTCATTATGACAATTTAGTGTCATTTTTTACTTTCACTTAGCAAACATTTTACAAATTAAAAAATTCTGATGTGCAAGATTCAGTATGTGTATAGGTGGGGCCCTCTTTGGTCTCTGTTGTGCATGTGTACTACCTTAGCCAGAAATGTGATTGTCCCAACACCCCTGCAACTTCAGGCTATTAGAGCTGTTGGCCCTCATAGTTTGCCTGCCATAGAAATTATTACTTACACCAGAACTGTTACTTATACTGGTGACCACTGAGTGTGGTCATTGCCCAACTGCTTTAAATCTTGTGAGTCTCTTTTTATGGTGACCTCAAAGTTGGCAGTCCTCTCAGCCTGACAGACCATCTGAGTTTGGAGGTGGAGGATACAGGAATAGAGCAGCCCCGGATAAGAATGACACAGACTCCTAAGGTTCTTACTCAAAGTTGAGCAGTTTTATAAGCATTCTCAGAGTGTTAAAGTGTCTTGATTGGTTTCTAGAGTACTGAAATGGTGGTTTTTGTTATTTTGTCTAACTGAGTGCTTGCTTTTTGGGGAGATTTATTGACCATAGTCAGAATTCCAGGGATTTTATTTTTAACTTCCTCTCTGTCTCTTGTCTTCTTGTTCCATACTGTGTCTAGGTTCCTGAGGACCCAGTAGATGACAGACCTGGAATTAGAAATCTAAATACTAAATTAGATTTATCTCATAATAGTCTCACAATAGCAATGCCAGTGCTATTACCCTATATATGATTATTGAAGCCATATATATACCCTTTGCTGTGTTCTTCCTATTCCCCCCTCACTTTTTTAAGTAGGTAAGTATATTTACATTGTCAGAGAATATACATAGTATATTTTCTCTCTTTCAACCTTCATTTTATTTTTGCTGTATGAGTAACTACATGTTGTATGTTTGATAGTCACCATTAGTTCTTATGCAGTATCTGTATCAATTGGGTTTTCTCAAATGCTCTGATTTTTTAGCAAGGGCTTCAAAGGCACAGCATTCCTAGAGTTTTTGCTCATTGATAATAGTTTGTGGCCATTATTCTTGTTATCTTTGTTGGATATGAAATCCTGGGTTTACATGTTCTTTTCTTGACTATTTTAAATATGTTGCTCCATTCTTTGGCATAAAGTGTTGCTATTGAAAAGTTTAGAGTAGTCTAATGTTTTTTTCCATTATAAAGTCATTTATAATGCATGTCTACATCAGGGTTCTGCATACTGCTGCACATGGGCTGATTGCCTGTGTTTGTAAACACAGTTTTATTGTATGTAGCAGCTATGCTCATTCACTTACATACTGTTTTTGGATGCTCTTGCTATGCAGTGCCATAGACAGTATTGAAACCAATGAGCATGGTCTAGGCTGATATTGGAATTTCATTTAACCTTCACCCTGTGGTCTGCAAGCCTAAAATATTTACTGTGTTTTATAAGAAAAAGTTTGCCTACATCTGGCTTAGATGACCAAAGGATTTTTCCCTCTTTAAAGTTCAATAAAGTTCTTAATTTGTATCAGACTGTTTCTTCACATTTGCTGTTCTCAGGTCTGTTTCTTTCAATACATGGTTTCAAACTTTTTCTATTTCTGGAAAGTTCTCTTGTTTTTGAGTATCTGATCTGTTTTTCAGTATTTACCAGTTTCTCTTGAATCTTTAAGTAATCTCTTCACCTAACATGGAGCTTGAACTCACAACCCTGAGATCAAGAGTTGCATACTTCACTGACTGAGCCAGCCAGGCACTGCTTGAATCTTTTTTTTTTTTTTTAAATTTATTTATCTGGCAGAGATCACAAGCAGGCAGAGAGGCAGGCGGGGGCGGGGTTGGGGGGGAGCAGGCTCCCTGCTGAGCAGAGAGCCTGATGCGGGGCTCGATCCCAGGACTCTGGGATCATGACCTGAGCCGAAGGCAGAGGTTTTAACCCACTGAGCCACCCAGGTTCCCCCTGCTTGAATCTTTTTTAATGTGTGAAAATATTCTTTCTTTTTTGTGTTCACTTAATTCTTTGTTCCTTCTTTATTAGCCTATTTCTGAAATGATTTTTTTCTATTTTTTCACTTTATTTCCCTCTCTTCAAATCCTGGTTAAGTGGTTTAGTATCAATGTCTTTAAGATTGTTTGGAAATAGTATGTAGTTGTGATCTATTTTTGTGGACTTAAATTTTATAGTCTTATTGTCTGTAGAAAGTTAGGGGTTTAAAAAATTTTCTTTCAATATTTAATTTATTTTTTTAAAGTGGGCTCGACACCCAATGTGGGGCTCGAACTCATGACCCCCAGGGTTAAGAGTCACATACTCGATCAACTGAGCCAGCCAGACACCCCCCAAAAGTTGGGGGTTTTATTCTGTTCTCTCTCTCTCTTTTTTTGCTTCTCTCTTTTTTTTCTTATCACTGTATGGGATCTGACTAATTTCTGTAACTATTTATTTATTTATTGACAGAGATCACAAGTAGGCAGAGAGGCCCCACTGAGCAGAGAGCCTAATGCAGGGCTCGATCCCAGGACGCCGGGATCATGACCTGAGCCCAAAGATCCCAGGATGCCAGGATCATGACCTGAGCCCAAGGCAGAAGCTTTAACCCACTGAGCCACCCAGGCACCCCTTCTGTTACTTTTTAATGTGTAATTTGTTTTCTTGAACTTTTAGGAGGACTTTTGGCTCAAGACAGTTTTTTGACTTACTGGAGCTTTCTGTTACTTTCTATGTTCAAAAATATGGAGGATTGCTTTCTTGAGATTGCTTAGTTTATGTTCCTCTGCCTCCCTTTTCCTAGATTTTCTCTTTGCTTTTCTCATTTGATCCTGTCCTACTCTATTTTGACTTAATTCAGTTTCCTCTCAGTGTTGAATCCTGTTGGTAGCTCTGGTAGTCCAGGTTTTTGTTGTTGCTTCTCTTTTTTAATGGAAAATATCAAACATAGGCACAAAGTAAACAGAATGGTATTATGAAGTGCCATATGACCATCACTGGGTTTGAGTACTTACTAACATTTTTGTCTGTCTTTTAGATCTGTATCCCCACCCGCTCCGACTTCCTGCTACCCGGTATTGTTCATAAAAACTTTCTGCACGTGTTTAATTTGTTAAAATTTACATATTTGAAAATAAATAGATTTTAGCTGTAAGTTTTGACAGATAGATCCACACTCCATCACATATATGTCATTTCTTTTCCCCAAGACAGCTTCTATTCTAATTTGTTTCTCCTAGATTAATTTTGCCTCTGACAGAATTTCTCTATTGGTGTATTCAAATATGTATTCTTTTGTGTCTGCCTTTGCTCAGCATTATGTCAGGTTCTTTCAGCTTGTTAATGATAATAGTAATTGTTTTCTGTTTTTGATTATTATCCTAATACATGAAACCACCACAGTATTCACTTTTCTGTCTTTTTTTCCAGTTTGGGGCTACTGTAAATAAAGCCTGTGGAAACATTTTTGTAAAAGTATGGTGTGGACAGGTTTACATTTCTCTTAGATAAAAACTTGAAGTGAAAAAATTATTGGATCAAGGGGCGAGGTGTTGTTGAATAGAAATTTACCAAAAACCTAACATTCCCACCAGGAGAATATGAGAGTGCTTGTTGTTCCACATCTTTGCTACCATTTATTATTGTCAGTCTCTTTAATTTTTGCCTTTCAAGTAAATGTGGATTAGTATGCTATTTTAATTTCAGCTTCTGCTTCTGATTGTTAATTATATTGAGCATCACTTCATAAGCCTGTGGCCAATCATTTAGCTTTTATGAAGTGTCTTCTCAGGTCTTTTTAATTTTTATGAAGTCTAGTTATCTAGTTTTTGCTTTTGTGGTTTCTCCTTTTGTGGTTGTTCATACAATATGATGTCCTCTGAATATAGTTTTACTTTTTTCTTTCTAATGTGAATTTCTTTAATTTCTTCTTTATTTGTCTTTCTAATTCCATGGCATAAATCTCCAGTAAAATGTTAAATAAAAGTGGTGAGAGTAGATAACCTTGTCTTTTTCTTGACCTCAGGTGGGAAGTGTGTAGTTTTTCATTATACAGTATGATGTTAGCTGTGGGGTTTTTGTAGATGCCTTTTCTCAGGTTTAAGAAGTTCTCTTCTATTGTCAGATTTTTTAGTATTTTTATTGTGAAAATGTGTTGGGTTTGGTCAAATGCTTTCTTTTTTTTTCCCTGCATCTTTTGAGATGATCATATGGAATTTTTTATTTTCTTAATAAGGTGTATTATGATTGATTTTTCATAGTTAAACCAGCCTTGCATCCCTGGGATAAATCCTACTTTGGTCATGATGCATATTCCTTATTCCTTTTTTAAACTTTTCTTTCTTGCTTTTTATTTATTTATTTTTTTTGATGTGTATTCCTTTTATAAAGCTGCTGGAGGGATGCCTGGGTGGATCAGTCAGTCAAGCATCTGCCTTCAGTTCAGGTCATGATCCCATAGTCCTGGGATGGAGTCCTGAATTGGGCTTCTTGCTCAGCAGGGAGCCTGCTTCTCCCTTTCCCTCTGCTTGCCTCTCCCCCGCTTGTGCTCTCTCTCTCTCCCACTCTCTCTTTCTCTGACAAATAAGTACAATCTTTAAAAATAAAGAAAGGAAGAAAGAAAAAAAATTGCGAAGATGAAGAAAAAAGTTTTTTTGGTTTTGTTTTGTTTTTTTAAAATATACTGGATTTAGTTTGTTAGTTTTTTGTTGAGGATATTTGCATCTATGTGCCCAAGGAATACTGACTAGTAGTTTTACTCTTCTTGTAATGTCTTTGTTTGACTTGAGTATCAGAGTAATACTGACCTCATAGAATGAGTTGGGGAGTGTTCCTCAGTTTTTTGGGAGAGTTTGAGAAGGATTGGTGGTCTTTAAACATTTGATAGAATGCACCAGTTAAGCCATCTGGTACTGGACTTTGCTTTGTAGGTGGTCCCCGCACCCCTCAAGATTTTATTTTTAAGTATTTTTTATACCCAAAGTGGGGCTTGAACTCACAATCCAGAGATCAGGAGTTGCATGCCAGCCAGGCATCGCTGTGAGGTTTTTTAAAAAAAATCATCACTAATTCAGTCTCTACTTATTATGAGGCTTCGGATTTTTTTTTCCCTTGAGCCCGTTTTACTTTTGTCTTTTTTTTTTTTAAAGATTTTATTTATTTATTTGACAGAGATTACAAGTAAGCAGAGAGGCAGGCAGAGTGAGAGGGAAGCAGGCTCCCCGCTGAGCAGAGAGCCCGATGCGGGACTCGATCCCAGGACCCTGAGACCATGACCCGAGCCGAAGGCAGTGGCTTAACCCACTGAGCCACCCAGGCGCCCTTTACTTTTGTCTTTATAGGAATTTATCCATCTCATCTAGGTTATCTAATTGTTGGTGTACAGTTGTTCATAGTATTCCCTTAAAATTGTTTTTATTTCTGTAGGGTTGGTATTAATGACCCATCTTTCACTCTTGACTTTGATAGGTTGAGGCTTTTTTTTTCCTTGGCTCATCTAATTTAAGGTTGCCAATTTTATTTATCTTTTCAAAGAACAAATCTTTGTCTTCATTAATTTCTTTTTGCTTTGTGTTTTATTTTTTTTTAAAGATTTTATTTATTTATTTGACAGAGAGAGAGATCACAAATAGGCAGAGAGGCAGACAGAGAGAGAGGAGGAAGCAGGCTCCCCGCTGAGCAGAGAGCCCGTTGCGGGGCTCAATCGCAGGACCCCGAGATCATGACCTGAGCCAAAGGCAGAGGCATAACCCGCTGAGCCACCCAGGGGTCCCTGCTTTGTGTTTTAAATAATCTATTTGACTTATTTCTGCTTTATTCTTTCTTTCCTTCTGCTTGCTTTAGGTTTAGTTTGTTTTTCTCTTTATAGTTTCTTATGCTGAAAAGTTTGTTATTGCATCGAGGTCTTTTTTCTGATAATAATCATTTACATAAATTGTCCTCTGAGCACTGTTTTGGGAGCATCTCATAAGTTTTTGTATGTTGTAATTTTGTTCCATTTCATCCAGAAGAATTTTCTAATTCCCCATGTGATTTCTTCTTGGACATAGTGCTTACATATTTAGAGTTTGCTGTTTAATTTGTGCGTATTTGTTAATTTCTCAGGTTTCTTTCCTTGTGATTTCTAATTTCATTCCAGTGTGGTTGGAGACCCTATACTTGTATGATTTCAGTCCTTTTAAGTTTATTTATTTATTTTTTTTTTTAAAGATTTTATTTATTTATTTGACAGAGAGAGATCACAAGCAGGCAGAGAGGCAGGCAGAGAGAGAGGAGGAAGCAGGCTCCCTGCTGAGCAGAGAGCCCGATGCGGGCCTCGATCCCAGGACCCTGAGATCATGACCTGAGCCGAAGGCAGCGGCTTAACCCACTGAGCCACCCAGGCGCCCTCCTTTTAAGTTTATTGATACTTGTTTTGTGTCCAAACATGTAGTCTATCCTGGACAATGTTATAGATTCTGCTGAGTGGAGTGTTCTGTATGTGTCTCTTAGGTCAAGAGACTTGTTCATGTCTTTGATTTCCTTATTGATCTATTCATTATTGAAAATGAGGTATTGGGGCACCTGGGTGGCTCAGTGGGTTGAGCCTTGCCTTTGGCTCGGGTCATGATCTCAGGGTCCATTCCTTGTACTGCCTCTGTCTGAGGTGCAGTCGCTAAGATCACTTTAAAGAGTAGAAGGTAGCTATATAGACTTGATTTGCTCCCCAGCTTTATCCAGAGCTTTTTTGTCCTGCTGTCCCTGATGAACAAAGCAAGTGAATACCAAGGCCACATCCACGATGGCCCCTTCAGATTTCCAGAATATGTGTTTTTCCATCAGAGCTGAGTGGCAGCTTTTGAATTCATTTCTCTTAGATGAACTGCATGTGTTTTTCTCCACATACCCTGTGGTACCACACTTGGGTCGTTGTAGCCTGCAAATTAGAACATGGAACACATTCTTCTGCCACCACAAACACTTCGACCAGCCAGCACTGTGCTCACTGATGGCTTCTCTGCCCATGCACGGGCCTCTGCTTAGCAGAGCTTGAAGGTGAAAGCGCAGAGGAACCAGGAGAGGTGGCCGTCCTAGGAGGTTGTGCCAGTAGGCATGGCGTGCTCATTGTCGCACCTGTCAGGACGGAGGACCTGCTTGACAGGCCTTGTGCCATTGGCAGCCCTCTGGAGGTTCAGGGTCAGGGCTGTGAAATGTTGGAATTGCCTTTTAGGGCAAAGGTCTTACTGGCACATCTCCATGACCATGGCAAGAAAAGACAACATGCCTTTGTTGGATTGGGCTGTGAACTTACTTGTTCGCACCGCACAGCCCTCAGGAAAGGTGTATGCTCTGGTACCATGTCACCTCCAGGGCTGTCCCTCTTATGGCCATTTTGCCTCCCAGAGGCCTTTTAAAAAGATCTATTAAGTACACCTTTTACAATTCACTAATGGAATGGACAAAAACCTTCTTTTCAGGGCGCCTGGGTGGCTCAGTGGGTTAAACCGCTGCCTTCGGCTCAGGTCATGATCCCAGGGTCCCGGGATCGAGTCCCGCATCGGGCTCTCTGCTCAGCAGGGAGCCTGCTTCCTCCTCTCTCTCTCTGCCTGCCTCTCTGCCTACTTGTAATCTCTCTCTGTCAAATAAATAAATAAAATCTTTAAAAACAAACAAACAAACAAACAAAAAAACCTTCTTTTCAGCTCCTTCTTTGAATGTCTTTCTTTCAAGTAAATGCCCACTGGTTATTTTTGAGTTTAAAGGACCTTTCTCCTAACCTTTCCTAGAACTGTCTTCACTCTTTTCATGTGGAGTGATCTAGGACTTTATATATACACTATGATATGTATACTTACTTGCCAGACTTTTTGATTCTCATGGGCAGAGGTTATAGTTTTCATTCTTACCATTCTAGTGGCAGGTGACCATAAGTATTTAAATTTTAATCAGCCAAACTTCATAAGACTGGACTTACTTATAGGCCTCTGGTCTTCTAAGATCTACTTTAGATCAATGTATTATTTCATAAAGTTTTATAATTTCCATTTAATGATTCTCGGCTTAAGATAGATTAATTCTTGGGTATTTTTTTTAAAGATTTTATTTATTTATTTATTGAACAGAGAGAGAGAGAGATCACAAGTAGGCAGAGAGGCAAGCAGAGAGAGAGGGAGAAGTAGGCTCCCCACCTAGCAGAGAGCCCAATGTGGGGCTCGATCCCAGGACCCTGAGATCATGACCTGAGCTGAAGGCAGAGGCTTAAGCCACTGAGCCACCCAGGTGCCCCTTGGGTATTTTTTTTTAAAGATTTTATTTATTTATTTGACAGGCTGAGATCACAAGTAGGCAGAGAGGCAGGCAGAGATAGAGAGGGGGAAGCAGGCTCCCTGCCGAGGAGAGAGCCCAATGTGGGGCTCGATCCCAGGACCCTGGGTTCATGACCTGAGCCGAAGGCAGAGGCTTAACCCACTGAGCAGCCCAGGTTCTTGGATATTTTTGAAATAACTTCAAAAATTAACAGAAATTGATTAAACATAGTTTTGAGAAATTCCCTTCTTGCATTTTCTATATGGGAATTTTCCTTTTCTAAGGCATGCTGTACTCAATAACTAGGAATTAAGGCAACATTTGTCCACTCTAAATAGGGTTTTAAAGTAAATAATACATGCCTTGAATGATAAATCACTTTAGAGGTTGACATGGACTCGAGGAGAAAAGGCAATATTTTTTATTTTGGGATGGCAGCTTAAAATTGAGCACCATTTGCTGCTAGGAAAAAAGCGGTTGTTTTATTTAGGGACTCCTCTGGTGAATCCTTTGAATTTGAGGTTTTTTGTTAGAGTAGATTATATATATATATAACTTTCTAAAAGTTTCTAACTTTTTTTTTCCTGTGACTGTTAACGTTGGACATTGTGTAAAGACACAATGTCTTAAGCTTCTTAATTGGTCGGTGAAGACCCTATTCTTTGCAAGGAATTTCTGCATCCTTAGGCGTTTAGAATGCTTAAGTGGAGTTAGACTTTTCTGTGAATGCATTCACTGTTGTGAGTAGCATTATTGTTCTCTGCACTTTATATAGCCTTTTCTAATTTCTTTTCATTTTGAGGCTCAGGATGCTAAGGTGAATATATTCTTTATACAGGTGAAAAAACAACTGACTGTAGTTTAGTTATGATTGAAATAGGATTAGAATTCACATTTCTTAATTCTTAGTGTGGTAATTTTTGTATTTCTACTTCAGATTCCAATTTAGGGTATGTACTTAACCACTTCTGTGTCTTCCTACAGTTTTGCCAGCCATTAATTTTCTCATCCGTAAAGTGAGAGAGTTCTAAGTAAATTGCCTCATATTTTCTTTCTAACGTGAATTCAGTTTTTAAAGTTTCATTATGTGTGGTAAGATAGATTGATCATAATAAATTGAATGATCCAGCTGCTCTTTTTACACTTGTATGATTGTTGATCATTAGAATCATGCTCATGGAGAGGGGCGCCTGGGTGGCTCCTTGGGTTAAAGCCTCTGCCTATGGCTCAGGTCATGATTTCAGGGCTCTGGGATGGAGCCCTGGTAGCAGGGAGCCTGCTTCCCCCCCACCCCCTCCCCCCGCTCCCCCTGCCTGCCTCTCTGCCTACTTGTGATCTCTGTCTGTCGAATAAATAAATAAAATCTTAAAAAAAAAAAAAAATCATGCTCCTGTAATTACTTTGTTCATTGAGGGCTTTTCCACTACACTGTGAGCTCCAGAAGTCAGAAACCTTCCATATGTTGTTTACTATTTACTAGGTGCTCAGCCTAGCTCAGTGCCTTGAATGTGGTCAAGTGCTTAATAAATACCTGTTGAGTGAATGATTCAATGAAAGATAATGTCAGCAGGGGTGGAGGCAGTATAGCCCTGTGTAAAGAGTATGCCCTCTCTTGGTGTTAGTCTTTTTTTTTTGGAGAGGGAGAGAGAGGGTCTTTTTTTTTTTTTTTTTTTAAGGTTTTATTTATTTGGTGGAGAAACACAGCAAGAGAGGGAACACAAGTAGTCAGAGTGGGAGAGGGAGAAACAGGCTTCCTGCAGAGCAGGGAGCCTGACGAGCCTGACATGGGGCTTGATACCAGTACCCTGTGATCATGACCTGACCCAAAGTCAGCCGCTTAATGACCGAGCTATCCCGGTGCCCTGGAGAGAGAGAGAATCTTAAGCAGGCTCCACACCCAGCACAGAGCCTGACATGGGGCTCCATCTCACAACACTGAGATCATGATCTGAGCCAAAATCAAGAGTTTGGTGCTTAACTTTTAAGACTGACTCACCCAGGCACCCTGGTGTTACTCCTATTTTTTATTTTAGAAGTTGGGGGGATAATGTGTAAAACTTTAAAGCAACCTTTTGCTTAAAATGTTGCTTCCTTATTTTAATCCCCTAGAGACTTGGACCAAGAAATTTTTCTTATATAAGCTGGGCCACATTTTGTTGTGCTAGGTTTAATTGTAATAACCCTTGTTATTTTTCTCTTACAGTTTTATATGTGGCACTCATAAAAGATGAGGCTGAGAACACGTAAAGCTTCTCAGCAGTCAAATCAAATCCAAACACAACGCACTGCTAGAGCAAAGAGGAAATATTCAGAGGTCGATGATAGCCTGCCTTCAGGGGGAGAAAAAACACCGAAAAATGAAACCGGCTTGTTGTCTTCAATTAAAAAATTCATTAAAGGAAGCACACCCAAGGTAATGGTTTTACCTTGTACTTACATCATTAAAATTAAAGTTTAGATTGTTTTCTTTAAGCATGCAAAGATGAGAAGTTTAATATTGCTAGTAGATTAAGAAATGTGTACATTTTGATGTCATTTTAAGAGTAATAACATGAAAAATATTTAAAGAATTCAAGAAAACATTTATTCTACTTAACTGATCCGCTTAGCCTTTTTTTTCAGCATAGTATCATGAAAAGTAAAAAATTTTTCCATATTTATGTGAGTTCTCTCACTTTCATTTTTTTCATTTCAAAGAAAAGTTAAATTTTCTTGTTAATATTAATACAGTGTTTAGGGAGGTGATTTCTCTTTCTGATTTCTAACACTTTACAATAACAATGTATTACTTTATTAAAGAGGAGAAAAGTTATTAAAGAAAAAATGGACACTGACTAAGAGTCACATTTTCCACATTCATACTTTGGACCAACTTGATCTGAGGAAACTCGTTTATCCCTCTGAACCTCAAGAAGACAGTAAAATGGGACTAATTCTAACTGCTTTATCTGTTTCAGAGTTGTTTTTACATTAGATGGCAAACAGAAAAAGCAGTTTGAGAAATTTTAATATACTCTCTATATCAGATAGCGTTATTGTTATTCGTAGTATGTGTTCAAGTAGACACTAATGAAAAATGCAAGATTTTGGTTAAAAAAAAAGTCTGGATGGGTGGGTTTTTCCTCTGTCTTCTGATTTCTGATCGTATTAATGTAGCACTATCGTATAACATATCATGTTTTTTTTTCTCCTTTAGTGGTAAGATACATCTTTGTTGGTTAGCAGGTTTTTGCCCATATCAGCTACACATTCAGGGTTTTCGTATAGAAATTACTGTCAAGTTTCTTTCTTTTTATTTTTTTTAAACCAAAATCTTGCATTTTTCATTAATGTCTACTTAAAGATGTTAAATAAGATAGGGCTACTAAAAACCTGTTTGCAAACTTATGTCTATTCACTAATTCGGGGGCAAGAGTTTTCCTGCAGCTTCAAATTCATTTAATTGTACTGTTAATCATTCAGATTTTTTTTCCTGTAGGGTTATTATGAAAATTAATATTGGAATGTCTTGCTAAAATCAAGGTGCACTGTCATCCCCCCTCCCCCGCCCCCTGTTTACTAACCCTGTGTTAGAAGTAAATTAAATTATTAGTTTGTCATGTATTATTCCTATTGAGATTACACTGGCTTCTGATTGTTATTTCTTTCTTATCTCATTGTCATTAAATCATCTCTTTGATAATATATTCTAAAGTTTCATTGAGAATCTATACAATGCTTGCTTATGTTCAGTATCTTAAGTAGTGTTGTCTTTTTCAAAATTTGGGTAGGGTTTGGCAGGTAATAATAAAAGTATATTTATTCGTTGCTTTATACCTTATATCTCCTTAATTCATATAAGTATTTTTTGGTAGTTTATAGAAGAGAAAAATTTAGGCTTAGTGAATTTAGGTAACTTGCATATGTCAGTAACAATAATAAGTGTAATAAATGTACAGGAATAATAAAAAAATAATAAAAACGAATAATAAAGAATAAATGGAAGGTAATTACTACCAGTTATTGAGCAATTAGAATGTGTCATACAGTGTTCTCAGTGCTCTAAGTGTAGTAACTTCTTTAAACTGTAAAACAGGGCACCTGGGTGGCTCAGTTGGTTAAGTGACTGCCTTCGGCTCGGGTCATGGTCCCAGGGTCCTGGGATCGAGTCCCACACGGGCTTCCAGCTCCAAGGGGAGTCTGCTTCTCCCTCTGACCTCCCCTCTCATACTCTCTCACTCTGTCTCTCTTTCTCCAAATAAATAAATAAATAAATAATCTTAAAAAAAAAAATAAACTGTACAAACAAAGGAAGTAGGTTGTATCATCTGTGTATTACAGGTAAGGAAACAAAAGCACAGGAAGATTAAATAACTTGCACAGGGTTACTTAGTTTTAAGTGGCAACACTGGAATTGAAACCCAAATACCCTGGCTTCAGAGCCTACACTTTTTTTTTTTTTTTTTAAAGATTTTATTTATTTATTTGACAGAGAGAGACCACAGTAGACAGAGAGGCAGGCAGAGAGAGAGAGAGGGAAGCAGGCTCCCTGCTGAGCAGAGAGCCCGATGCGGGACTCGATCCCAGGACCCTGGGATCATGACCTGAGCCGAAGGCAGCGGCTTAATCCACTGAGCCACCCAGGCACCCCCAGAGCCTACACTTTTAACCCACTATGCACTTTTGCCTCTACAATAAGCGATGATGCTGAGATTTAAATCCAGGTTTATTTGATTCTGATACTTACGTTCTTTGTCCTATACCATTTTGTCTCAGTAGCTAGGTAACGTCTTAAGAGCATCACCCATCTTGTGTAAGGAAAACTCTTCATGATGAAAGCAAATAAGATTGAATCTCTTATACTACCTTTTTACTTTGTTGTTTATTTATATTCTGTCATTTCAAAGCTTCCTGAAACTTACTCTTTTTATAGGAACTTTTTTCCGCAGTACTTTTTGCATATATCTTCATCTCCTTTAGTCTGAGTAGATGATAAACTACATTTCTTATCTCGACAAGTGTCCTTTTTAAAACCAAATCAGTTAGACAACTCCCTGTGCTGCCTTTTTTGTTTCTTTAATACTGTTCCTTTTTGTCTGCTTTTGGACTTTTAAAGTTACGTGGCTAGAATTGAACTTTTTAGACAAACCTTCTTGCTTTCTCTTTTGAGCTGTAGTCGTTTCTAAGGTATCTAACATGGCTTTCATCCCTGTTTCAGGAGTCTGACCTTTTGAAACTTGCTCATGTTGTATCACCCTACTTTACTGCTCTCCTGTTACTATTACGATTTCTAGGATCAGTGGCTCTTAGTGCTTGCCATTTTATCACCACTGACCCGTTTTTATATTTTTATATTGTTAACAAGTTTTAATCTGTATTCTAATCTTAATTTTGTATAAATTAGCCACGAGAGTATATAAGTAAACCAAACATAGGCTGTTAATTTATGAATATAAGGGTTTGTATAATTTTGCCCGGACTGCGCATAAGAAAATACCAAGGACTGGGTGGCTTAAAAAACAAATTTTTTTTTTACAGTTCTGGAAGCTAGAAGTCCAAGATCAGGGTGTCATCAGGTTGGTTTTTTTCTGAGGCCTCTGTCCTTGACTTGGATGGCTGCCTTCTTGCTGGGTCCTGCCATAGTTACCTCTCAGTCCTTCGTGTAGTCTGTGTTGTAATCTCTTCTTATAAGGACACCACTCATAATTGGATTAGGGCCTACCCTAATGACGCCATTTGAACTTAATTACTGCTTAAAAGCCATATTTCTAAATATGGTTATATTCTGTGGGTTAGGGCTTCAACATATGAATTTGGGAATTGGGGGGAGGGGCATGACACAAATTCAGCACATAACAGTGTGAATGGAATCTTTGGTCTCTTTCAAATCCAGATTTTATGATTCAAATGTTTATTACTTCTCTGATTTCAGAATTATGAAATTGTCAGAGCACTCAAGAATTGTTGACATGCAGTCTTTCTGCTTTATAATGAGATTTTTTTTAAAGATTTATTTATTTATTTGAGAGAGAGAGAACGAGTGGGAGGGGCAGAGGGAGAGGGAGAGAGAAACTAAAGCAGACAGACTGGGCTGAGTTTGGAGCCATATTGGTGCCGGGGGGGTAGGGGGGCGGCGCTTGATCTCATGACCCTGAGATCACAACCTCAGCAAAACCAAGAGTGAGATACTTAACTGACTATGCCACCCACACACTCTAGCATGAGATATCTGATACATATTTGAAGTGAAGACCTCACAGCTAAACTATATATGCTTTATATCAGAAATCTCTCTATACCTTTCCAAATAGGTGGTTACTAGAGTTTTCCCATAACAAAATGATCTTTTCCTCTGTTCTTATCTAAATACTCTTGTGCTCTTGCTGTTAAAGTTTTATTTATTCACTTGAAAAGTTTTATTTATTCATTTGAGAGGTAGAGCCAGCATGAGAGGGGTTGGGGGTTGGGGGAGAGGGAGAAGCATACTCCCCACTGAGTGAGGAGCCCTACACAGGGCTTGATCCAGGATCCTGAGATCATGACCTGAGCCAAAGGCAGAGGCTTAACCAGCTGAACCACCCAGGGGCCCTCTTCCTTACCTGTTATATTAAATCAGTGTTTTAAGATCTTCTAAGTATAACCCTTAGAAAGAAATATGTCTTCCACT
The DNA here is from genome assembly GCF_020171115.1 of Neogale vison. NCBI lineage: Eukaryota > Metazoa > Chordata > Mammalia > Carnivora > Mustelidae > Neogale > Neogale vison. The sequence continues at coordinate 83,219,725 of NC_058103.1, read as the reverse complement.
ATAGTCATACGTGTGAAACAAAACTCACCCTTAGTATATTTGATATGTCTGATTTTTCTTCTCTTTTGTTTCTTATTCTCCTTTTAAAGATGATTTTAGGGGCACCTGGGTGGTTCAGTTGGTTAAGTATGATGCTGGGATCTTGGGATTGAGCCCCACGTCAGGCTCGCTGCTGAGCAGGAAGTCTGCTTCTCCCTATCCCACTGTGTGCTCACTCAGTCTCTCTCTCTCTCTCTTTCTCTCTCTCAAATAAATAAATAAATCTTTAAATCAAATAAAGATGATTTTAATGCTTTAATTTCCTCATCCACTGATGGGTTGTATCCCTTGGTTTGAAAAATGTGGTTAGATGAAAACTTTGTTGTAACTCTAACCTTTGTACTACTACCAAGCTTCATGGTTTTATTGGGAATTTTCTTCCTTCCTCCCAAAGTTAATATAAGTCAATCTCTCTAGATGTGTTCTTCAACAGCTAGATTAATAAGTACTTTACCATTTATTATGGCATGAAAAAATTAGAAGTTCAGATTGGATGCGTATACATACATAATCATAAAATAGACCAGATAACTACAGTTTTACTTATTTTACCTAATCTCTAGGTCTTTTATTTCTTTTTCTTTCTTTATTACATTAGTTAGGGCCTCTAGTACGATGTTCCATGGAAGTGGTGAGAAGTAACACCTTCTCTTGTTGCTGATCTTAGAGGAAAAGAGTTTATTTACAGTTAGGTATATTGTTAACTAAATGTTTTTCATAGTTATCTTTTACTCATTTGAAGAAGTTCCCTTTTAGTCCTAGTTTGCTAAAAATTCTTAACATGTTGAATTTTCTCGAAGACTTTTCTGCATCTTTTGAGTTGTTCTTCAAATTTTCTTTTATTCTTTTCATGTGGAGTAGAGCAGAAATATTTTTTAATGGAAAACCAAACTTGTATTGCTGGATTTGCTTTACTATGATGTTTTTTTCGAAGGGATTTTTACATCTGTGTTCATGAGGGCTTTGGTCCGTAGTTGCCTTGATTTGTCATATTTTCAGATTTTGGAACTAAGATTATTATGCTTGGATTATAAGGCAAGTGAAGAATTGTTCCCTCTGCTTATTTCTGAAAGAACTTATATTGTCTTAGTATTATTTTATCCTTAAATAAGTTTTTTTTATCCTTATTTTTTATCCTTTTTTATCCTTAAATGAAGTTTTTGTGAGAGAGCTTTTATTGTAAATTGGATTTCTGTAATATATACAAGGCTATTTAGCTTTTCTGTTTCTTGTTTCAGTCTTGGTGGTTCAAGGAATTGGCTCACTCATTCAAGTTGTTGAATTACCTGGTGTAAAGTTTCGTGATATTTACATAAATATCAGTGTCTAATGGATCTGTAATGATGTATATCTTTTCACTCCTGATATGGATAACTTACGATTTATCTTTGTTTTGATCTGTCTTGCTAGAGCTTTGTCAGTTTCATTACTCTTTCAAAGAATCAACATCTTTGTTAATTTTCATTTTTTCTATTTTCTATTTAATTGATTTCTACTTGTTATTTTTAATATTTTCTTATACCTTCTTTTTGATTTACTTTTACTTTTTTAGTTTCTGGAAGTGGGAGCTTAGATCAGGAATCGGTAAACTTTTTCTGTAACTGTTTCTGATATATATTTTAGGCTTTGTGGACTATATTGTGTTACAGCTACAACTCTACTCTTCAGGTAATACATAAATGAATGAGCATAACTTTGGACACAGATTGGAATTTCATATAATTTTCATATGTCATCAAATAAGGTTGTTCTTTTGATCCTCCTCCATTCCCATTTATAAACATAACCATTTTTGGAACTCCTGCCTGGCTCATTCAGTAGAGCATGTGACACCACTTGATCCTGGGCCCATGAGTTTGAGCACTGTGTTAGGTGTAGAGCTTACTTAGAAAAAGTAAAATCTTTGAAAACAAACAAACAAAAAAGCCGTTCTTAGTCTCCTGGGCATACAGAAACAGCTTGCTGGAGTTGGCTTCTGGATTGTATAGTTTGCCAGCCCCTTGCTTAGATCACTGATTTTACACCACCCATCCCCCAATAAAAGTTTTAAAGCTGTGAATTTCAAAGTACTAATTTCCCACATGTTCTCATTATATATTCTTTTAAGTTTTTATTTTAATTACAGTTAATGTACACTCTTATATTAGTTTCATGTGTACAATACAGTGATTTAACAATTCCATACATGTATTACCTGGTGCTCCTCTGATTATATTTTTATTAACTTTTTTGTGGGTGTGTGTGATTTATTCTCGATGCATGGATTATTTGGAAATTTGTTATTTAATTTCCAGGTATTTTAGGCATTTTAAAGATATCTTTTAATTGTTGGTTTACACTTTATTATCAGTGTTATCTAGGAGTATACTCTGTATGATTTCATTTCTTTGGTCTTTTTTGGCATTTTCTAGCATATAGTCTATCTTGGTGAGTGTCACATGTGTATTTGAAGAAATGTGCATATTCTAGAATTTTTCAGTGCAGTATTCTGTAACTACTAATTAGATTAAGTTGGTTGATAATATTTCAGTCTTCTATATCTTAAACTTGTTTTATCGGTTACTAAGCGAGGGATGTTAAAATCTCCAACTATTACTGTGTCTTTGCCTTTCAGTTCTGCCAGTTTTTTTTATGTATTTTGAAGTTCTCTTGTTAGGTGTATACACATTTGTGATGAGTATAAATTGTTCTTGTTACCACTGTGAAATCTCTCATTTCTAGTAATATTTGCTTTGAGGTTTCCTTTGCTTAATATAGCTATATAACTTTCCTAGCATTTTCATGATTATAATTTTTTCCCTCCCATGTATAAATATACCCTGTGTATTTATATTTAAATTGACATGTTTAGTTTAGTTAGGTTTTTCTTATCCTGCCTTCTTTTGGTTAAACCAGTTATCTTTTAGAATTTCATTCTATCTTTTGTATTGACTTTAAAAATTAACTTTTTGGGGCGCCTGGGTGGCTCAGTGGGTTAAGCCACTGACTTCGGCTCAGGTCATGATCTGTGTCCTCTGATCGAGTCCAGCATCGGGCTCTCTGCTCAGCAGGGAGCCTGCTTCCTCCTCTCTCTCTCTGCCTGCCTCTTTGCCTACTTGTGATCCCTCTCTCTGTCAAATAAATAAATAAAATCTTAAAAAAAAAATTAACTTTTTGAGTTATAATTACATACAACAAAACACACCTATTTAAGGTATATATTGTCATGAATTTTAACATATTTATACACTCATGCCCAAAAAAGTATGCTTATAGTCTTTGCAGACAGTTTCAAGCATCACCATCAACATGCTGTTATTATAGATCACATAAATCTTTTCTAGGGTTTCACAATTGTAGTCCTACAGCATTTCTTGCATTTTTCACTCAGCATAAAGCTTTTGAACTCACTTGTGTTACTGTATGTATTCAATACTTTATTCACCCCTCTGACCAGAATTCTATTGTATGAGTATACTAGATAACATATTTTGTTTATCCATTTGGATTGCATATGTTTTATGGCTATCATGAATAACGGTGCTATGAATATCTGTCTTGAGTCCATGCGTGGACATATATTTAAGTTGGATAAATAACTAAGATTGGTATTGGTGGATCATACAATAAATGCATGTTTATTTTTTTGTGGTAGCTTTATTGAGACATAATTAGCATATAATAAAACTCACCCATTTAAGGTATACATTTAGTCTTTTAGTATATGCACAGAGTTGTGCAATTGTTACCACAATCAATTTTAGACCACTTAAATCATCTTCAGTGGCTGTCACCCATCAACTCTCCCTTCCTCCCTTGCCCTGAGCAACCAGTAGTTGACTTTCTGCATATAGATTTGCCTATTCTGGACATGTCATATAAGTGGAATTTTACAACATATAGTCTTTTATGTCTCGCTTCTTTCACTTAGCATGTTTTCAGTGTGCATTTGTGTTGTAGCATATATCATTTCGTCATTCCTTCTTATTGTGAAATAATATTCCATTGCGTGGATATTTTCCATGTTATCAGTTGATAGACAATTTGGGTTGTTTCCACGTTTTGGCTGTCATTAAATGAGTACTGTGAACATTGACATACGAGTTTCTTTTGTGGAAATCTATTAACATTTCTCTTGAGCATATACTCAAGAGAAATACAGGATGATATGATAATTCTGTGATTAGCTTTTCAAGGAGCTGTAGATTGTTTTCCAAAATGGCTGCACCATATTATAGTCCCACCAACAAAGTTGAGGGTTCCAGTTTCTCCATGTCCTCAACAGTAACTTATTTATGTATTTTTAGTTTGCCCATTTTAAATTGGGTATTGGCATTTTATTTATTTAAAAGAATTTATATATTTATTTGACAGAGAGAGATCACAAGTAGGCAGAGAGGCAGGCAGAGAGAGAGAGGAGGAAGCAGGCTCCCTGCTGAGCAGAGAGCCCGATGCGGGACTCGATCCCAGGACCCTGGGATCATGACCTGAGCCGAAGTCAGTGGCTTAACCCACTGAGCCACCCAGGTGCCCTGGGTTTGGCTTTTTATAATTGCATTCTAAGAGTTCTCCTTTAGATACAAATCCTTTTTTGACATATGATTTGTAGATAGTCTCTCCCATTCTTTCAGACCCCTTTGAAGCACAAAAGTTTTCAGTTTGACCAAGTTCAGTTTATTTTTGGTTATTATTGCTTATATTTTTGGTGTCATTTCCAAAAGCTATTGCCAAAATCAAGATTTGGTAAAGTTTTAGCCCTGTGTTTTCTCTAGAATTTTTTCTTATAAGCTCTAAGTTTTTTTCTTACATGTTTTAGAGTTTTAGTTCTTATTTTCAGCTCTTTCATTCATTTTGGATTAATTTTTGTAGATAGTATATGGTCCAACTATTTTTTTTTACATATTGATATCCTTTGATCCTAGCACCATTTGTTGAAAGACTGTTTAACTTTTAAGAAACTGCCCAGTTGTTTTCCAGACTATTTGTACCATTTTATATTCTATCCAGCAATGTCTGGCAATTCCAGTTGCCCACATTCTTAGCAATATTTGGTATTGTCAGTCTTTTTAATCTTAGTCTTTCTATATGGGTGGGGTGGTTATCTCATTGTGTTTCTATTTTGCATTTCCCTGATGATTAATGAGGTTGAATATCCTTTCATGTGCTCATTGACTATATAGTGATTTTTGTGTTTGTGAACTGACAGTTCACATTTTTTCCCCCATTTGTGGAGGGTGACTTCTTTTTTCCTGTGATTTCATTAGTAATTCCTCTTGAGCAAGTGATTCTTAAACTTATGATCTCGGGCTCCTTTACTTTCTTACACATTATTGGAAACCCTGAAGAACATTTGTTTATGTGGGTTATATCAAAATATATCTCATTAGATATCAAGCTGAGGAATTTTGAAAATGTTTATTCATAATTCGATTATAAACTCACTGATGTTAATACAGACAACATTTTAACTATTTCCTAAAAACAAAAAGGAAATTAATGGGAGGCATGACATTATTTGTAATTTTGCCAATGTCTTTAATGATGGCTTCATACATAATTTGTTATTAGTGAAGCTTTTTTTTTTTTAAAGATTTTATTTATTTATTTGACAGAGATCACAAGTAGGCGGAGATGCAGGCAGAGAAAGGGGAGGAAGCAGGCTCCCTGCTGAGCAGAGAGCCAGATGCGGGCCTTGATCCCAGACCCCTGGGATCATGACCAGACCTGAAGGCAGAGGCTTTAACCCACTGAGGTGCCCACCCAGGCGCCCCAGGTGAAGCATTTAAAGAAAACCATACTCACATGTATTTGTTAAAGGAAGGAGTATTTTAATATCCTTTTTAAATAATTGTGATATCCTATTGATACTATACCAAAGCTTAACAAATGTAGTTTCTTAGGTTCTTGTTCCAAGATGGAATCTGAAAGAGCTGCCGTGATCTTTTTGTTAGTCTATCTTGCACCTGGAATGAGTGATGCACTATGTATGGTTTTCTAACACTATGCACTGGTTATTTAGAAGATACTGGTTTACTGAATTATGTAGCTATTCTACATTATTAATATATTTTATTATTCAGTATTTAAAAATCACATTTATGAACATCCCCATTGATCTCAGTAGAATAGTTTGTATTTATTTATTTATCCATTTATTTATTTATTTATTTATTTGAGAGCGTTATTTGAGCATCCTGAGCAGGGGAGGGAAGAGGGAGGGGAAGGAATCTCATCGCTGAGTGCAGAGCCCAATGCTAAGTTCAATCTCAGGACTCTGAGATTATGACCTGAGCTGAAATCCAAGAGTCTGGTGTTCAACCAACTGAACCACTCACATTCCCTGCAACAGGATAGTTTTGGGAAGCTGTCAAGCTCATGGTGCTAGGTCCAACTTTTCTTTTCTTTTCTTTTTTTGAAGATTTTATTTGTTTATTTATTAGAGAGAGAAAGAGTGCGCAAGTGCGGGCTCGCATACCTAAGCAGGGGGAGTGGCAGTGGGAGAGGGAGCCTGATGTGGGCTAGATCCCAGAATCCAGAGATCATGACCTGAGCCCAAGGCCAGCCACCCAACCAACTGAGCGAGTCAGGTGCTCCTGGGTCCAGCTTTTCTAAAATTAAGACTTGCTTGAAAGCTCTCACATTTTGTTGTTGGCAACAAAAAGTTTTTCTTGAAGTGATAAATTTTCTTTGTTCACTTTTCAGAAAATACCTACTTAAAAATAGTTTTCCATTGGAAAAGTGGTCTAACTCTGCTTATAATAACTTAAACACTCAGTTGCTTTTTTTTTTTTTTCTTTTTTCTTTCTTACCCCCCTTAGGGAGTGAGGGGCAGAGGGAGAGGGAGAGAGAGAGAGACTTGTAAGCAGGTTCTGTGCCCAGCACAAGCCTGAGGTAGGGCTCAAACACACAACCCTGAGATCATGACCCGAGCCAAAATCACAAGTTGAATGCTTAATGGAATGAGCCACACAGGTGCTCCAACTCAGGTGCTTTTTCTCAAGACAACTGTGGAAGCACAGGTTTGCAGCCCATCATACAGTGTTAAGACATATTTAAGAGTTGAGATTTAATTAATTTCACAGCTTTGTCAGAAACATTCTTAAGTCAAACTGGCCTTTTCCCCCCTCTAGTGCATTGCAATAAATAATACAGTGATTATTGGGTATCATTGCCTTAATTGGTGCCAAGTGATAGTAGTTATATCTATCATTGCTTTTGTATAGTCAGCACAAATATTCAACAGAAGTTATTTCAGGGTAAACTGAGATGCAAAAGAATTATTTACCACTTGTGTTTGTTACCATTTACAGTAAAGATCTTTGATGATTAGTTGATGCTAGTATCAGATATAGTCAAAACAGAAAGTGGGCCATATCCATAAAGCAGAAATATAACACTGTAGACCAGATATTAACTCATTTCCTGTATTTGCAGATAAGTTATCAGTTCAGTTCCACTTTATCTTTGGGAAGTGGAAGAGCCTGTTTCTTTTACTGACTTTATCCAGCAGGGTTCCAGCAATGTCTGCTGTGCGGGAGTTTATAAGTCTTTCAGATATTATGTATACTTTTTCAACCAATGTGATATGATAACTTACTCTTTAAGATATTTCATTGACTTTTTTATTTTTAGTGTGAAAAACTGTAATGATTATTGGCTTTTAAAGAATTCATCATGTATACATTTGAAGTACATTTAAATTCCTTTTTTTAAATGCTGAGTGTTCTCAAATGATAGTAAACTGAATCGGCAGCATAATTTATTTGAATATGTTTTATTACATAAGGCATGAGAGGACAACGTAATAGTATTTTTCAGCCAAAGGGAAAATAGCTTATCATATTCTCATTTGTAATTTATAGTTTGATTCGGATTCTTTGGAGTAGATTTCCCCCTTTTTTGAGTCAGAATTTGGATATGTCAGTTTCTTTTTCAACGTGATAATGGATTGAAACACAAATCGTCTGATCTCCCTTTTATATTTTTATTTTTTTAATTTTTTAAATATTTTATTTGTTTATTTGACAGCTAGAGAGAGAACACAAGTAAGCAGAGTGGCAGGGAGAGGGGCAGAGAGAGAAGCAGGCTCTCTGCTGAGAGCCTGATGCGGGGCTCGATCCCAGGACCCCGGAATCATGACCCGAGCTGAAGGCAGCCGCTTAACCAACTGAGCCACCAGGGCGCTCCTATATTTTTATTTTTTAAAAGATTTTATTTATTTGTCAGAGAGAGAGTGAGAGAGCGCACAAGCAGGGGGAATGGCAGGCAGAGGGAGAAGCAGGCTCCCCACTGAACGAGGAGCCTGATGTGGAATTCGATCCCAGGATCCTGGAATCATGATCCGAGCAAAAGGCAGACACTTAACTGACTGAGCCACCCATGCATCCCTAATCTCCCTTTTTTATTCCAATGATCCATTCTTAATTATAAAGTTCTAAATACTCTTAAAATATTACTCAATTTCAAAATAGCTGTTTAGATATAGTTATAAAAACCAAATTTGATATTATTGCAAAGCAGAATACTAAGAGTACTCTTAGTACTTAGTACTTAGTACTTAATATACATATTAAAAACTTTTAAGACTTCAAAATAATAACTTACTGGATCATAATGAGGCTACAGAGATTATAGCATGTGATTATTAAAGAGAGCTGGTAAGATCACAGTAGTACTGGACACCAAGATCTTTCATATTTCCTCATAATTGCCTTAGTGGTATTCATTCCTTACTGTGGGTTTAGGATCCCATCTGGTATTATTTATTCTATGCCTGAAGAACTTCATTTAGTATTTCTTGTATAGATCAGCTGGGAATGAATTCTGTTAAGTTTTCTGTCTCAGAATTACTTTAAAGTGAACAGTTTAAAAAAACTTGATATATCGCTTACCAGTTTTCTTAGTTTTATATCTGTGCATACTGAGCCTATTGTCATTACATACCATCTTTTAATCCTCATGTATCTTAGTTTTACAGGGTTTGCATATGTTCAGTATATTTAATGCTTATCCTCAGTCTTCATGTCATCATCTGCAGTTATTTTTGTTGTCTGAAGCTCATTTTCTTTTTTTTTTTTTAAGATTTTGTTTATTTATTTGACAGAGATTGCAAGTAGGCAGAGAGGCAGGCAGAGAGAGAGGAGGAAGCAGGCTCTCTGCGAAGCAGAGAGCCTGATGTGGGACTCGATCCCAGGACCCTGAGATCATGACCTGAGCCGAAGGCAGAGGCTTTAACCCACTGAGCCACCCAGGCACCCTGAAGCTCATTTTCTAATAGGTGCCACAGAAAGCACTTATGGGAACAATATTCTTGCATGTTGGTAACAGTGCTCTTTGGACATCTGAGTGGCTCAGTCGTTAAGCTTCTGCCTTCGGCTCAGGTCATGATTCCAGTGTCCTGGGATCAAGTCCTGCTTCAGGCTCCCTGCTCAGTGGGGAGACTGCTTCTCCCTCTCCTACTCCCCCTGCTTGTCTTTCACTGTCTCTCTCTCTGTCAAGTAAATAAAATCTTTTTAAAAAACAAAACAAAACAATGCTCTTTAAGGTTGAAAATTCAGTTTTGCTGCATATAAAATAACTTAGCTAGGCTTTTCTCTTCTTGATTATTTTAACTGTTACTTCATTTTCTTCTGGCATGAAAAGCATTGCTGTTGAAGTTTGATGATAATGTAATTTTTGTTTTATTTTGTTTTTTAAATGATTTTTGTCTTGATCTCCATAAGATTCTTTTTTTCTTTAAATCTATGAAGTTTAGGATGTATCTTGTTTTTGGAGTTGATAGTTTTAGTTAGACATATCTTTGAATATGTAATTTAAAATCCTTTAAAGATTTGAGAGAGAAGGAGAGAGAGACACACAAAACAGAGACAGTGGCAGTGTGAGCAGGAGCAAGAGGGAGAGAGAATCTGAAGCAGACTCTGTGCTGAGCACAGAGCCTGATGCAGGGCTCAGTCTCACAACTGTGAGATCCTTACCTGAGCCAAAACCAAGAAGCGGACACTGAACTGATTGAGCCACCCAGATGCCCCTAAAATCTTTCCTTTGAGGAAAATCTTCTAATATTCATTCTTTCGCCATGCTTCTGATTTGGTTTCCTTCTTCAGGGACTACCTATTTTCTGTTAGATCTTTGTGTGTCTTCAGTATTTGTAATATTTTGGTGTCTTTAAAAAATTTCCCTATTTTCCCTATTTCTATTTCTTTTAAGGCATAATCTGTTGTTTACTCAATTTTCTGTACATTCTAATTCAGTCTTTATTTCTGATACGATTTTTTTGTTATTTCTAATTATTTTGTTTTGTCTTTATGATTTGAATTTTTCTAACCCATATGTCTCATATCATTTTCTCACTGAATCTTGTGTTATGAAATAGAAGGTTATAATTTTGATCTATATGCATATTTTTCTAACATGCATTCTTTATCCGTAGAGATGTTATTTTACTCCCTGTATTTTTTTTTTTTTTTTAAGATTTCATTTGTTTATTTGACAGACAGAGATCACAAGTAGGCAGAGAGGCAGGCAGAGAGGAGGAAGCAGGCTCCCCGCCGAGCAAAGAGCCGGATGTGGAGCTCCATCCCAGGACCCCGGGATCATGACCTGAGCCGAGCCGAAGGCAGAGGCTTTAACCCACTGAGCACCCAGGCGCCCCCTCCCTGTATATTTTATTACAATAATTTTTGTGTGGATTTAACATCTGTACTTCCTTGTTGCTCATTTTTGTATGAGATTAGTTTTTTTAGAAGGTTTTGTGGCTTAGGGTATCTTTTCCAACTGTTTTGGTTTTTGTGTAATGTTAAAAAATACAGTGATCGCTTTTTGATTTTTTCTATCTCTTTAATTACTACCCAATATTTATCTGAATCTTCACTTTCCTTTTTTCCCCCCCTTTTGTATTTTATTTTATTTTTTAAGATTTTATTTATTTATTTGACAAAGACATACCACAAGTAGGCAGAGGCAGGCGGAGGCGGGGGGCGGGAAGCAGGCTTCCTAATGAGCAGAGAGCCCAATGCGGAGCTCGATCCCAAGACCCTGAGATCATGACCGGAGCCAAAGGCAGTGGCTTAACCCACTGAGCCACCCAGGCGTCCCCTCCCCTTTTGTATTTTAAAGTAGACTCCATATCTAGAATGGAGTCCAGTGCAAGGCTTGAATTCACCACCTTGAGATCAAGACCGAGCCAGGATTGGGAGTCAAACACTTAACCAACTAGCTACCCAGGTACCCTCTTTCCTTCTTTTCTGTTGTGACTTTGCTACTCAGTTTTGATTCTATTCCTAGCAGTTTCTCCTTAGTGTATGGCTTATTCTAGAAGAGAATCATAGTTGGTCATTTTCAAGAGTTCATAGGAACTGTTGTTCCATTCTCACCATGGACCCCTTTGCTGTTAGATTGTCAAGACAGCAGCTTTCTCTCCTCATGAAATTGATCTGCCATGATTTCTTTTGAATACCTACATTTTAGCTATTTTGGGCTCTCTTGTTCTCAGGTGTATCATACACTTTGTTGATCCCTTTGCTTTCTTTTGCACTACTGTGTGTGAGTGCTTAGGTGTAGGGGCTGTTGGTTTGTCCTCATCTGCTTGGAATTTAGGGGAGACAAAACCTTGTCTCCTGGTTTTCTTGTGAATTCGCCATTGGTTTCTTTTTTTTTTTTTTCTTTAGGTCTCTGTGTTTCCCTTAGGGTTCGGAGACATAAGAACACTCTCTTCCCAAGATTTTCCCCTAAATGCCTATTTTAGGGACAACTTCAAAAAATATAAATTCCAGAGAGGACATTGCAGGGTTAATAAATTTATTAAAGCATCCTGTACAGTAATGTGGGAATCTTGTTTTTCCTAGTTCTTTAAAAAATTATGCCACATTCATAAAGTCTCCAAATTATATAGTTGAATGTTCAAGAAAGACCGGGATTGGGTAATGAATTGTCTTTCAGAATTGGAGCATCATTAGACATCTCATTGCATTATTCTGAAGACTAGGATTTTATTGTCAATGACTGCAGAGCTTTTAACCTTGATATTAATTGGTTGCTCTTCCTACTAAGCTAAAATATTTTTACCTTACGTATGTATTTACATGATTTATTTTTTTAAAGATTTTATTTATTTATTTGACAGACAGAAATCACAAGTAGGCAGAGAGGCAGGCTCCCTGCTGAGCAGAGAGCCCGACACAGGGCTTGATCCCAGGACCCTGAGATCATGACCAAAGCTGAAGCAGAGGCTTTAACCCACTGAGCCACCCAGGCGTCCCGTACATGCTTTATTTTTTTAAAACATTTACTTAGAGAGTGTAAGCAAGGGTAGCAGCAGAGGAAAAGAGAGTGATTACTTTGAGCGCAGAGCCTGACACCATGGGGCTTGATCCTAGGACTCTGAGATCATGACCTGAGCTGAAATGAAGAATTGGAGGCTTAAGTCACTGAGCCACTCACGTGCCTCAAATATTATATGTATTTTTAATTGACCACAGTAAGTCCGTTCTACAAGAAATGTGTCATAATTCTGCAACATTAAGTTAGCTTATAGATTCTTGATAAATAGGGGAACGGTGTCAGTATAACATGGGTAGTGTATTGCTTTCTACATGACTTTTTCTTAAACTAGACAAAGGGATCCTGAATAGAGGGAGTTGAATTTTTTTAGATTGATTTATTTATTTGAGAGAGAGAGAGCAGAGATAGCACAAGTGTAGATGGATACGGAGGAGCAAAGGAAAAAGGAGTCTTTTAAGCAGACTCCATGCTGAATGGGTTCAGCTCGGTCTCAAAAACCCTGACAAGAGTCAGACATTTAACTCACTGTGCCATCCAGGTGCCCCAGAGAATTGAGTTTTACATTTCATCAAGAAAGTAAAAAACTTCAAATTCAGCAGTACAGAAACAAAAGCCCCCCACCCCCAAATACACACACACACACACACACACACACACAGGTTTTTAATTAGAAGTGATAATTAGCAGTGGCAGGGAAGGGGGTTCCCTCCTAGAGAAGTATACTCTGGTCTAGCAGGGACTTTTCTCATGTGGCAGTCTGCATTTCCTTTTGTGTCCATCTTAGCTCTACTGTCTTAAAGCTCCACTTCTCAGTTCCCATAAGCCGTTGTTTCTCTTTCTCTGTTTTTATTACCTTTTATTATGCCCTGAGGTAGCATCTCAGCTGCTGTTAGCTGCCTCACTGGGGTGTCCAAGTTATCTCTGGAGGTGTCCCAATCATTGTTTTTGTTAGTGCTATGGTTACAGAGTTAACGGGGCATTGACTGATCGGCCTTGTATACCCCTCTCTGCCCTCCTAGACTAATTATTTTTTCCTTAAGCCTTGTTATTTTTAGCGTTGCAGAAAGCAGGATTTTCAGAAATGTAAGTATTTGTGTTATAGCAGATCTACTAAGAGGCTTCAAGAAGATGCTGGAGCTTAGTGTGGTTGGCTTTGTAGCATTATTTCTGTTCTTTTTTTTTTTTTTAAAGATTTTATTTATTTATTTGACAGAGAGAGATCACAAGCAGGCAGAGAGGCAGGCAGAGAGAGAGGAGGAAGCAGGCTTCCCACTGAGCAGAGAGCCCGATGTGGGGCTCGATCCCAGGACCCTGAGATCATGACCTGAGCTGAAGGCAGTGGCTTAACCTACTGAGCCACCTAGGCGCCCCACATTATTTCTTTTCTTGAAGGACTTCATAGAGTCCTGTTTTCTGGCTATGGAGAGCCAGTGTTTGGGATATGAGAATTACTATTGATTTTAAAATGCAGGGGAATGGGGCTCCTGGGTGACTCATTTGGTTTAAGCGTCTGCCTTCAGCTCAGGTCATGATCCTGGGGTCCTGGAATTGAGCCCCGTGTCGGGCTCTCTGCTCATCGGAGAGCCTGCTTCTCCCACTCCTGCCTGCTGCTCTGCCTACTTGTGCTCTCTCTTACCTCTCTGTCAAATAAATAAGTAAAATCTTAAGCAAAAAACAATGCAGGGGAATGACAAATAGCAACCATTTGAAGAATTTTGTTGTAGTCACTGAAGTGTTATTCTGTGCTGTAAAGACACTGTTTTAACAGAGATATCAAGGGATACCTGGGTGGCTCAGTCGGTTAAGCATCTGCCTTCAGCTCAGGTCATGATCTGGAGCCCTGGGATTTAGGTTCTTTGCTCAGCGGGGAGCCTGCTTCTCACTCTGTCTGCCCTGGGCGTGCTCATGCTCTCTCTCTCTCATACAAAAATAAACTTTAAAAAACAAAAACAGAGGTACCTAACGTTAGAGAAACTGAGTAAAAGTAAAATTCTGTATGATATGATATGGAATGATGTATTTTGATATTATCTTTGTTTTGCTTTGTTTTGTTTTTTAAAGATTTTATTTATTTATTTGACAGAGATCACAAGTAGGCTAAGAGGCGGACAGAGAGAGAGGGGGAAGCAGGCTCCCCACTGAGCAGAGAGCCCGATGCGGGCTTGATCCCAGGACCCTGAGATTATAACCTGAGCTGAAGGCAGAGGTTTTAACCCACTGAGCCTCCCAGGCACCCTGATATTATTATCTTTGTTTTGATCTAAGTAGGGAATTATTTTTTAGGGAAGTTTAGCTTTTTAATAATCTTTAATATCTTTTTTTTCCTTCCAAGATTTTATTTAAATTCAAGTTAGTTAACATATAGTGTAGTACTGGCTTCAGGAGTAGAATTGATCCAAATAGGCAGTTGTAATTGTAGCCATTTACAATACCAAGGTTTGTTTTAAAAATAATACACATAATATTCAACCTTTAGAAAATGTATAGCAGCATCTTATTTGCTCTGATATAAAAGCATTGGATATAAATACTCAGTACAAATAAAGAAGTTATTCCTGTTGAATAAGAATAGTGATTATATATATGGATTATATTTAATATAGATTTAAAAATCTAATCCTTACCAAAAGATATCAGGTAGTCTCATTAAAACAGCTGGAATTGGGGCACCAATTTCCTCAGTTGGTAGAGCATGGGATTCTCGATCTTGGGGTTTTAAGTTAGGGTCCCACGTTGGGTGTAGAGATTACTAAAAAACAAACAAAAAACCAAGGAGTTATATGCCAGTATGACAGTAATGTCATTCATGTGGTAGATGATTCTAGAAAACTTTTATAAATGAGAAAAGTAGATGTACAAATGAAGAAAAATCAGTATACTTTGACAGTATACTTGGCGTATAGTCCTTTAGTCAGTACTGCAAAAACAGTCTTAACTGGTGATGTCGATTTCTCCCATATAAAAGGAAATGAATAGGGAGCTTTATTAGGGAGTAGACTCTTTAGTATTAATTTGGGCAGTTAAAGAATTGAGGTTAGCATTGGGGTGTGGCATGGCAGGCCCTGTTATTTTTGGTAATATGTGATATGCCAGCAAATTCCAATGGGATTCTCTCTCTTATCCTGAGTGCTCAAGGAAACAACCACTGTTCTTTCGGACAAGTTTAAGAATAGGGGAAAATTGCTGAAAACTCAGAGGAGATTGTACAATTGAGTATTTCATTAGCACAGTTTATTTTTTTTAATTTTTTAAAAAGATATTATTTATTAGAGAGAGAGAGAGCACAAGAGGAGGGAGGGTCAGAGGGAGAAGCAGATTCCCCACCAAGCAGGGAGCCCAATGCGGGACATGATCCTGGAACTCCGGAATCATGACCTGAGCCGAAGGCAGATGCTTAACCAACTGAACCACACAGGCATCCAGCATAGATAATTAAATGGACCCAGGAGAAAGGATCTGAATTATAAGGATGTTCTAGTTATATTTGTGTATTATAAGTACATTAATAATTAACCTCTAACATTATCAGATTTTTCCTTTGTTTTTTAGCACTGTTGGATATTATGTAGTTCTATTTTGTTTCTTCAGGATGTGGAAAACAGAAATATATTACACATATATCTATTTTTTTAAAAATTGAGGTATAATTGATATACAGCATTATATTAGATTTAATGTAAAACAGAATGATTTGATATTTATATATATGTGTTGTAAGATGATCATCACAGTAAGCCTAGCTAACATCTGTCACCATAGTTAGAACTTTTTTTGGTGATGAGAACTTTTACAGTTTATTCTCTTAGCAACTTTCAAACATGCAGTACTGTATTAACTATAGTTTCTATGCTGTGCATTACATTTCTATGATTTATTTATTTTAGACTTAGAATTTGTACCTTTTGAGTCCCTTCACCCATTTTGCCAGCCCTCATCACCCACCTCTGGCAACCACCTGTCTGTTCTCTGTATCTATGAGTAGAGTCTTTTTTCATTTGTTACTTAGATTCCACATAAAAGTGAGGTCATACAGTATTTTAACTATCTTCCCATAGCACATCCATGTTGTCCATCCATGTTGTCACAAGTGACAAGATTTCATTCTTTTTAATGGCTGCATAATACTCGTGTGTGTGTGTGTGTGTACACATCCCTTATATTCCTTATCCATTCATCAACAGATAAATACTTAAATTGTTTCTATTGGCTGTTGTAAATAATGCTGCAATGAACATGAGGCTACATATCATATTTTATAAGTATAATCTAAAGGCAGAATGCCTATGCTCAATGCATGTTTTTTTCCTCATATCTTAAGGAAGAGAGAGAAAATCCTTCGAAACGGAGTAGGATTGAACGTGATATAGATAATAATTTGATCACATCAACACCAAGAGCAGGAGAAAAGCCTAACAAACAGATATCTCGAGTAAGACGGAAAAGTCAAGTAAATGGAGGTTTGTTAATATTTAGATATTGTTCTATTAGGTATAAGCAGAGATCTTACCTGTCATATTTATTTTCTGTTCTTAAAAATTGACTCTAGAGTTTTCCCCTTATTTTTGTAATCTTTGTATTAAGTATCAGCATGAAATAAAATAAAAATTCATCTATCTAGTATAAATCTATTTTGATGAGTTAAAATAAATAAAGGCAGAGCAGCAAGTTTTATGCTATTTATCAGAAAAATGTATATGGAGCATTTTTGACCTCTAATAAATTCAGTTAACGGAGTTAATGTGTCAAACTTAATGTATTGAAATACGTATAAAGAATTTATTTCTGGATCATGGAATTTCATAGCTCAGAGGGGACTTGTATCACTTGGGGCAGTGGTTCTTAACTAGGGTTGGTTTTGTCCCCAGGGGACATTTATTAATATCTGGAGACCTTTTTGGTTGTCACAGTTTGTTGGGAGGTTACTACTCAGATCTAACAGGTAGAGGTTAGGGATGCTGCTAAACATCCTGTCCTATGCACAGGACATCCTCCTTCAGTAAAGAATTATCCAGGCCCAAAATCAGTAGTGCTGCTCTTGATAAACCTTGTCATAGGTCAGTATCTTATAATATTGCTGGGAAGCTCCTCAAAGTGAAAAAGGAGAAGGAAGGACAAGCAGAGAAAGCTATAAAAAACAACACTTTAGAGTGTGGATTACTGCTTTTTAACCATTGCTGGTTTAAACACCACAACAAGAATAATTCCTTACATCTTTCCCCTCAATTCAGTGTTGTATCTCTATTGTTAAAATTAGGGAAAAAGAAACAAAAGACCTATTTCAAAGAAGGAAAGAATGTGGTAGATACCAGGTAAAGTTGCAGAAGGTCAAGGATGGTTAATCAAAACACATTTGTTTGAATTTATTTTTATTGTATATTTTCCAAAAATCCATTAAGTTTTTTTTATTCATAAGAAACTGAAAAACCAAAAGACAAAAAAACCTGTTCTTAACCACTCTGAAGTGATGCCTGGGTATGCATAAGTAATAGACACTGCTGTACACAGTCTTCTACTTCAGTAGATCTGTGTTGCCTCTACTTATTTAGCCGTTATTTGTTATTAATAGATTGGTTTTGTGAAATAGGCAGCCTCCCAAAATGTAAATAAGGACAGGATCTTACATTTATGTTTTTGATTAACTTGCTTTACTTACAAAGAATTTATTTCATTTTCTGTAACTGTGGATTTTGAAGCCTTTCATTCTACATACTTATAGATGTCAGCATGCTTTGTAGCAGTTATAAAACATTATAAATACACTTGTTATAAAAATAATTTGATTTATAACTTATTTACCTCAGGATATTTTTAAGTAATCAGCTTTCTTAACATTAAATGTTAATCAGTTTTTATGAAATATTTTGAGGCAAAAAATTATTTTCATAGTGAATTGTTTAAAACATTCCTTAAAGTCATGTTTTCTAGATTGCAACCTTTTTCTTGTTTCTTTCTTAGAAGCTGGTAGTTATGAAATGACAAATCAACATGTAAAACAAAATGGAAAATTAGAAGATAATCCTTCCTCTGGCAGTCCTCCAAGGACTACATTGTTGGGGACCATATTTTCTCCTGTCTTCAACTTTTTTTCACCAGCAAATAAAAATGGTAAGTATAGGGGCGTCTGGGTGGCTCAGTCATTAAGCGTCTGCCCTTCGGCTCAGGTCATGGTCCTAGGGCCCTGGGATTGACCTACAACTGCTCCCTGCTCGGCGGGAGGCCTGCTTCTCCCTCTCCCACTCCCCCTGCTGGTGTTCCCTCTCTTGCTGTGTCTCTCTCTGTCAAATAAATAAATAAAATCTTTTTAAAAAAATGGTAAGTATAAGCTATATTACCCATAATTTGGGTCTAAAAAATTAATAGTTTTCCTAGTTTTTTAAAAGATCTGTTTGATTTTACTGGCATATTTTGTCAGCATCTTAGGTTTGTTTTCAGCCTCATTAAAAATACACAGCTCCTGAAGAAAAAAAAAATACACAGCTTCTTAAACACCATTTTTTTGTGTGTGACTGAGATAAATTTAAATTGGTCATGTTTAATTCTGTTGAAGTATTTCACTACCTGAAAAGCCAAATGCTAAACTTTGGGCTGGAGGAAAAGTAAGTAATTTAATTTCTTTTATGTTGGAAAGATTTCTGTAATCCTTATTGTGTACCAGGAGAGAATCCAGAAATATTCTCAATATTCTAGATTAATAAAGTAGAATTTGTTAACTATTTTAAGTGAACTGAAACTAGGTGATTTTCTGTAACACTTTTTTTTTTTTTATCATTTGTAACACATTTTGTCATTCATCATTTATCATCAAAGACCCACTAGGGATCTTTAATTTGGATAATTAGTAACTACTCTAATGCAAATGAATTGAATGTTTTCATTATACAATGCCTTTGCCAAAGAATGA
This sequence comes from Neogale vison, assembly GCF_020171115.1. Classification (NCBI taxonomy): domain Eukaryota; kingdom Metazoa; phylum Chordata; class Mammalia; order Carnivora; family Mustelidae; genus Neogale; species Neogale vison. Next base: position 83,200,527 of record NC_058103.1, on the reverse strand, counting down.
AACTTGGATTGTTTCCCAACATACATATATTTTTTTAAGATTTTATTTATTAGAGAGAGCATGCACGCGGGCCCTAGAATAGGGAGAGAAAGGGAGAGAATCTGAGAAGGGAGCGAAAGGGAGAGAGCCGACTGCATGCTGCTGAGTATAGAACTCAGTGTGGGGCTCAGTCCTGCAACCCTGAGATCATGACCCAAGCTGAAACCAAGAGTTGGCTGCCCTGTAGACTGAGCTACCCAGGTTGTCCTGCCCCACATATATATATATTTTTTTTTTTAAGATTTTATTTATTTATTTGACAGAAAGAGATTACAAGTAGGCAGAGAGGCAGGCAGAGAGAGAGGAGGAAGCAGGCTCCCTGCTGAGCAGAGAGCCGGATGCAGGACTCGATCCCAGGACCCTGAGATCATGACCTGAGCCGAAGGCAGCGGCTTAACCCACTGAGCCACCCAGGCGCCCCCCACATATATTTATTAAAGATTTAACTTAGTGTCCTATCTTTTTTGATTAATTCTTAATTTCATAAATGCTGATTTAGTCTCTGGATTACATGAGGGTAAGAGGTCTTTATTTTTACATCTACCTAGTTGTTTGATATAGCATGGGGCACACGGAAAATAGCTGTTAAGTGTTTGTTGCCTGATTATTTAAATTCTAGTCTGAATTATGTTTCTGGATAATAATATAATTTTTAAAAGACAGAGTGGTACACTATAAAATCTAATTGCTCTGGGAGCTAAAAATAGTCCATGTTGGCACATGAAAGAACTTGTAAAATCCTGTAGTAGAAATAAAACAAAAAACTACCTTTAACTTTGTTTAACCCTGTATTTTCTAGACATGTGTTACTCTAAGAACCCTTTTCTGTGGAAGATCAATTAATATCTTGTAAAACTAGTGCCCCTTAGAACATCTTTGGAAATAGCTGGTGTGGTGGAAAAAGAATGGGCATTGGAATTAGAAAGATTTGTTTTAAAATTCCAGCTCTGCCACTCTTTAACTGTGTTACCTTGGCCCAGTTCTTCAAGTGGAGCCTCTTAACCATGAGAGAGGATAATTATACTTAAGTATGGGATGGGGTGATTTGAAGATTTCAATTCATTCAGTTCAATATTTGCCATGTCCCAGCCATTGTACTACTAGTCCCTGGAGATTCAAGGATGATTAACACATGGTCCCTGCCCTCAAGGAGCTTGCTTTTTTATAAGAGGGAGACAGATGCATAAATAGGTATTATAAATGTTTATAAGTGCTTTGATAGAGGTATGGGGCAGTGGGATATTCAAAGAATGGAGTTAGTGGCATCTAACAATAGTCTTTATAGAAAAGCTGAATCTTGAAAGGTGGTAAAGGGCATTCCAGATAGAATGAGCAGCATGAGGGAAGGCATAGTGTGTTTGAGAAACAAATTAGTTTGTTACAGATGGAGCATTGGATTTGAGGAGTGCATAGAATGGGTTAAGATAGAGTTACAAATTTGGCAAATTAAAGCTAACATGGTAAGATATTTTAATTTTAATTTTATCCTTAGTGAAAGATGTTTGAAGATTTTGAACTGGTGAATAATATGAACAGATTGGTGTTTTCCAAAAAGCTCTTTGGCAGTAGTGTGTTGGCTACATTCTAAAAGGTTGTGTGTGGGGTAAACAATTAGAGTTATATAGTCCATGTGAGACTTCATGCAACCTTAATGGTGATATTAGAGAAAAGAAGGATCAGAGATACAGAATGGACACATTTTGGGCACAGATTGGAGATGAAAGAAACAAGAGATTAAGAGGACACAAGGTTATTTTTTCAAGAGCAGGAAGTTATGTTTTGGAAGACAGATAATTGAATTTTATTTGGGCCATGCTGAGTTTGAGATGCCATGAAACAGCCAAATAAAATGTCTGGTAGCCATTGTCCTTCTGGTGTGGTGTAGAGCTTAGAAATCTGGGCTTAAGCAATAGTCTATTGTATTATCAATACAATAGTCTATTGTATTGTATACCTATGGTCTTTTCATAATAAATAATAAATTTAGGGACGCCTGGGTGGCTCAGTTGGTTAAGCAGCTGCCTTCGGCTCAGGTCATGATCCCAGCGTCCTGGGATCGAGTCCCACATCGGGCTCCTTGCCCGGCAGGGAGCCTGCTTCTCCCTCTGCCTCTGCCTGCCTCTCTGTCTGCCTGTGCTCGCTCTCTCTCCCTCTCTCTCTGACAAATAAATAAATAAAATCTTTAAAAAAAAAAAAAAATAAATTTAAATAATAAATGGTCTGTATGTTTCATCGAACTAAGATCTTGGAGGAATAAGTGTTTGGATGGCAGAAGTTGATGTTTGATAGTTATAACTTTTTCTTTGAAGAAGATGATGATGACATGTGCTGAGATTCCTGGTGGCAAGGATTGAGGAGAACAGTGAAGGTTTAGAGTGTTTGCTTTTGGGTTAATTTAAAGCAGTAAGTTACATTGATTCAAGAGGGATTTCTGTAATGGATAACAGTGGAAAGACTGTCAAGACTGAGCAAGGATCCTGAAGCTACTGGTTTGAGAGTGGTTTAAGTGAGATACCATGAAATCTAACTAAATGAGAGGATGGGGAATGAGCTGTTGAGGGATTGTTTAGAATGAAAGAGACCGGCTTTTATCAAACTTGAAGATCACATATAATAGGAATATGAGATAGATAGTTAAAAGATTAGGTTAGGGGCGCCTGGGTGGCTCAGTGGATTAAGCCGCTGCCTTCAGCTCGGGTCATGATCTCAGTGTCCTGGGATCGAGCCCCGCATCGGGCTCTTTGCTTGGTGGGAGCCTGCTTCTCTCTCTCTCTCTCTCTCTGCCTGACTCTCCGCCTGCTTGTGATCTCTCTCTCTATCAAATAAATAAATAAAATCTTTAAAAAAAAAAAAAAGATCTAATCTCTTAAAAAAAAAAAACAAAAGATTAGGTTATGGTAGGAGATTGATATATTTGAACTTTAGTTTTCAGAGATGAGCCTTTGCTTAGTGTAAATGTCCAGGTTATGGTCATGATAGTTGCTTAAGAAAGCAGTATAAACGAAGAAGGAGCTAAAGAGGGTAAGACCTTTAAGAATTAGTCTTAGGTGAATCATTGATATCACGTGTAGTAACCACTAGGTGATGTTTAATAGAGCTTTGAACTGGTAGCTAGGTGTTAAATTCCTCTGATTGAGAGAGGGTGCTGGCTGCAGTTGGGATATGTCAGCAGTGGGGATAAGTGAAGAATTATATAGCTAAGTGACATCAGTCTCAAAGGAACAGGCATTTTTTTGCAAATCCAGTGGAAAACCATTGATCTGGTAGCAGCAATGGAAGTAAATGAGTTCTTATTCAGTTAGTATGTTGTGGGAAAGATGTCAGGAAAAGAGGATTTTTGGAAAGGGGTTGAAGCTGTGAGGGAGAAGGAATATGGGAGGTTGATCTTATTGAAAATGACATTTGGAGCATTCCATAAAGAAATAGAGTTGGGGGGAGCCTGGCTCAGTTGTTTAGCGTCTGCTTTCGGCTTGGGTCATGATCTCAGGGTCCTGGAATCAGGCTCCATGCTTGACGGGAAGCCTACTTCTCTCTCTCCCGCTCCCCGTGCTTGTGTCCTGTTCCCCCTGCTTGTGTTTCCTCTCTTGCTTTGTCTCTGTCAAATAAATAAATAAGATCTTTAAAAAAAAAAAAAAAAACAAGTTGGGTTTATCTCATAGTGTTAGAAGAATTGGGCAACAGGGTCATTTAGGTGGTGGTGGAGTATGATGAGGAAACTAACTTCAGTCTTTGTTATTAAGATGGAATCTTGTTAGGAAATTGTTCTTATGTCTCTGAATAAAAATGGTCCGATGATTAGGGGAACAGTTAGCTCATTCTTGGATAACTACATTTGGCTTAAAAATTACAACTGCCTACAGTGACTAGGATGTTTAGTACTGGAAGAATCAGGAGCTGTTTAATGGAAATAAATAATGGAAAAGATAATGGAAAAAATACATATATAATGCCTAGCTCATAGTAGGCATTTAATAAATGATATATGCTTTATTGAAAAGTTCTACAGTCACCAGTACTGTATTGTATACTTCAAAGTTGTAGAGAGACTAGATCTTAGATTTTCTCACCACGGAAAAATGGTTATGATATGGCAGGGTAGAGGTGTTAGCCTAAGGTTAGGTTGGTAATCATAATGCAATATATAAATGTATTAAATCAACACATACAGTTGAAAATTACACAAGGTTATATTGTCAGTTACATCTGAAAAATGTTTAAAAGTTCTAAATTATGACTGTGGTTTGACTATAAATAGGTGTTTCTTTTTTTTTTTTAAAGATTTTATTTATTTATTTGGTAGAGAGAGATCACAAGCAGGCAGAGAGGCAGGCAGAGAGAGAGAGAAGGAAGCAGGCTCCCGGCTGAGCAGAGAGCCCGATGCGGGGCTCGATCCCAGGACCCTGGGATCATGACCCGAGCCGAAGGCAGCGGCTTAACCCACTGAGCCACCCAGGCGCCCCTATAAATAGGTGTTTCTAAACTTTGAACACTCTTAAGAAAATTTAGTTCACCAATATCATTCTATTTTATAAGAGTCTTTATTCCTGATTATTTGAAATGTCTGGAAAAGACTCATTAACAGTGGTATCTTCAGCTCTATCTCTGTTGCATTTAATTTTTCCAAATATTTGAGTTTACTTTTCATTATTTAATTTCACTTTTATTAAAATATATTTCACCTACGTTATGTAAATTTAAGGGTAAACAAGTTGATTTGATACATTTATATATTGTAATATGATTGCCTTGTAACAGTAATTAGTACCTCTATCACATTACATAATTACCTTTTCTTTTTAGTGGTTAGAACAATTAGGTTTGAGGATTATGATACAATATTTGTCTATATTCACTCTACAGTGCATGAAGTCTCTAGGGCTTAGGTTGACTTGCTGTAAGTTTGTACCCTTGAAAACATCTATGCCTTTTTTTTTAAATGAGTTTTTAAATGATGGTTGTGAGCATACTGAATCTTGATTATAGGAACATCAGGATCCGATTCCCCAGGACAGGCTGTGGAAGCTGAAGAGATAGTAAAACAACTTGATATGGAACAGGTGGATGAGATCACTACCAGTACTACTACGTCAACAAATGGAGCAGCTTACTCAAATCAAGCAGTTCAAGTGAGGCCATCAATAAATAATGGTTTAGAAGAAGCAGAAGAAACAGTTAATCGTGATATCCCACCCCTTACAGGTGAAGAAAATTCCTTTTCTTAATGCATCTTCATGAATAATGTATAAAAATTCAGTATTTTTTTCTGTAATAGATCAAATACATAAGTTTTTCTTTCTTGAACATAAAACGATTAAAATTGGAATTAAAACTTTCTCCCCCAAATCTGGTCATTTTGAAATTGAATTTTTTTAAAAGGTTGCTTTGAGGGATGTCTGGGTGGCTCAGTTAAGCATCTGCTTTTGGCTCAGGTCATGATCCCGGGATCCTGGGATCTAGTCCTGTTTCTGGGTCCCTGCTCAGCAGGGTACCTGTTTCTCTACCTGCTGCTACCCCTGCTTGTGCTTTCTCTCTCTCTGACAAATAAATAAAATCCTTAAACAAACAAAAAAAAGAAGGTTGTTTTGATTGAGCATCAGTCATTTTACAGTTTATTTGTACTACCTGACTACTTAGAGAATTTTAATACAAACAGCAAAACATACACTCTTGATATAATTGTACCAGTCTCAGACCTGAAGTTCCCACCTGCAGGCAATCGTATACCTTCAGATTTGTTGCGTATATAGATGACATCCTCCCAAAAGAAGCTTCTTTTCCTAGATCTTTCCCTACATCCAAACTTTGCAGCCTAATTCTGGATCCTTATAAAGGCCTAACATCCTTGTTAGGAGCCTGAGCCAGTTGTCATGGAAATGTAGAACATATGAGATCAGAATTTATTACCTCTGAGGGCTGTGATATACAGATGTATAAAGCTAAAAGATGAAACTGTTCCATCATGCTTAAAAGCAGAAATAAAATTTAGGATGGTCATCTTTTCCCAGAGGAATAAGATCTCAGGGTTTTATTTTACATTTTTCTTTTTATAATGCCAGGCATTTGAGAGACCCTAGCCATTTATTGGTTCAGAAATGTAGTTTGGTGTAAGGAAGTAGAATGATGTTCTTTCCTTGAATATAAAGGGAAACTTGAAAAAATAAAAGAGAAAACATTTAAAAAATGCATACAGTTAGGAAACTTCTATATAGCACAACCCAATAATACCAATATGAAGAGAAAAGCGACATAACAGGAAAGATTTATTTTAAATTGGTCTAATAAAAGATTAATTTCTATAATGTTAAACATAATATCTATAATGTTAAATTATGTTATATTTTTAAAAAGATTTTATTTATTTATTTGATAGAAAGTACAAGCAGGAGGAGCAACAGGTAGAGGGAGAAGCAGACTCCCCACTGAGCAGGAAGCCTGATGGTGGGACTTGATCCTAGGATTCTGGGATCATGACTTGAGCCAAAGGCAGCTATATAACTGACTGAGCCACCCAGGTGCCCTATAATGTTATATTTTAAGAATAATAATGAATCTGTGGAATCAAAATGGATTATGCACATAATTCATTCTTGGGTGGATAAGATTTACAAAGGAGTCAACTCTTCACCTATCATTTTATGCTCATTCCTTCTCCAGTGTTTGGGCAAATAGACTGAAGTCCAGGCCTCTTGTTTGATGTTTGTTCATTATTTTTGTACTGCTTTATAATCCTTTGTACTTATTTTTTTCTGACAACAGCGAAAACAGAGAAGGGATTTCTATGTTAGTGGTTTCTGGGCGGGGGGGAGGGTGGGAAATGAAATTTGCTCCAGTTGTCTCATTCATTTTTCCCCTAACATTTATTGAACACCTATTTTCTGTGATGGACATTATTTATAAAGATGAATAAGATAAATGCTCCTTGACCCTGAAGAGTATATGATCTAGTTGATGAGCCAAGTAATCAAACAAATTACTGTACAGTGTGGGGAGGGATATTAGAAATAAGTGCACAAAATGATGAGGTGGCACATTGCATTTACTCTGCATCATGACAGGATAGAAGAAAAATTTTTGCTGATGTTAAAAGATGAATATGAGTGACAAAGATTATTACTATTACTTTTCTTTAACTTCAGGAACCTAGCCAAAGAGAATAAGAAGGAAGGAGATTGGCTCTGTTATTTACTTAGCTCTGTGACTTTAGTCAGCTTCTAAGATGGTTTTCTGACCTTTAGAAGGGGAACTAATTCAAGGTTTTGAAAACTATGTGGGGTGAAATAATAGTGCACTCAAATATTGCTTCCTTTCCCCCCTTTCTCTGAAGATAATAGGAATTTGAATCAGAAGTAGTTAGAAGATATATTTTATATTACCCCTTCTGCTAATGAACTGTTATTGGCATAAAGTTGTTAGATGGACAAAAATTATGCTTTACATTTATTGTCCTTCACTAAACATATACACTATGTTAACAAGGTAATACATACATAAAGAATTAATACATGATGGGGCACCTGGGTGGCTCATTCATTTAAGTGCCTGACTCTTGGTTTTGATCTCAGGGTCATGAACTAGAGCCCCATGTCAGGCTCTACACTCATTGCAGAGTCTGCTTGAGAGTCTCTCCCTTTTCTCCCCCCACCTCCCGCTGCTCTCCCCACTCATGCATGCACTCAGTCTCTCTGTCTCTCTTTCTGTAAAAGAAATAAAATCATTTAAAAAAGAATACTTGGTAATACCAAAAAGGATTTGGTTTTTGTCCTTTGACTATTATCCACCAATATTGCATTCCTATTGATAGATTATAGAAGTTTTTTTGAGTTCCCACTGTCTTAGTCCTTTTGGGCTGCAAAAACAAATTACCACAGACTAGGTGGCATATACACAGCAGAAATTTATTTCTCTGTTTAGGATACTGGGAAATCCAAGATCAGAGCACCAAGCAGATTCATTACCTGGTGAGGGCCTGCTTTCTGGTTCATAAACAGTTGTCTTCTCATGCATCCTTACATGGTAGAAAATATTTGAACTCTCTTGAGTCTCTTTTATTAGGGCAGTAGTCCCATTTATGAGAGTGGATGACCTCATGACATCCTAAAGTCTCCACCTCCAAATACCATTTTGTGGGATACAAACATTCAGTCTGTAGCATCCATCTTGAACTTTTATCTCGGAGACAGTACCTCTAACTTAAAAATCTTGTATTTTGTCCTCTCCTTGAATTTGTTATAATTATTGTCTTAGAAAATTCCCAGCATAATTTCTTTTTTTCTAAGTTTTTTGTTTATTTAAGTAATCTCTGCACCCAACATGGGGGTTGAACTTTTGACCCTAAGATCCAGAGTCACATGCTCTTCTAAGTAAGCCAGTCGGGCTCCCCTCTCGGCATTATTTCTGATGCTCTATCATTTGATGGAATTTTAACTTAAATGTAGAATGGACCATTTGTCATGGAGTATAGAATTACTTCATGATTATTTTTAGGTTGCTTGTAAATTAGGAGTAAAATAAAGCCTCTTCTAAAGCAATGGTTTCTATACAGAGCAGCATTTTTTAACTTTTTAAAAGAATTTAGACAGCACTGAGATTCCTGTAAAAATGTACATACAACATTTTTTCGTAAGTTTTCAAGGGAGTTTCTTGAACCTCTTAAGGAGTGTCAGTGTTCATAGATTTCAGGTTAAAAACTACCTCTGGCTGTAAGGTCAGCACAAATATATACTGATTGCTTGTACATGTACAGGGTAGTTTGCTAAGTGTCACTGGTTATAAGAGCCCCATGAAATATTTATGGTTATATATATAAAACACCATTCAGCTAGAAACTGAAATTTCATGGAGTGTATGTTTGTGATAATAAGTAGTAAATTTTCTCTTTGCTGTGAGGGATTTTAATTCTGCCAGCCATGATTTAGCTTGCCATTTTACCTGTAATGGCAATTTTTTCTTTTGGGTCTGGAGTTCGATTTCTTTTTTTTTTTTTTTCCAATTTATTTATTTTCAGAAAAACAGTATTCATTATTTTTTCACCACACCCAGTGCTCCATGCAAGCTGTGCCCTCTATAATACCCACCACCTGGTACCCCAACCTCCCACCCCCCCGCCACTGCAAACCCCTCAGATTGTTTTTCAGAGTCCATAGTCTCTCATGGTTCATCTTGGAGTTCGATTTCTGTGTTAATAAATTTGCTTTGCATTACTATTTTTAAGTTATTTCTTTCATTTCTTGAACCTAAAATACACAGGGCTTCAGGAAAATCATATAAAACGGTAAAAATATATACTTCATAGTGAGTAAAAGTAACATTTTGTTTTTCATTTTATTAAATAGCACCAGTAACTCCAGATAGTGGCTATTCATCAACTCATGCAGAGGCCACCTATGAAGAAGACTGGGAAGTATTTGACCCGTGAGTTTTTTTGTTTTTTTGTTTTCCTTTCCCTCTTAGAGCAGAATGAAAGACGGTGGACGGGTGGCTGAATGGTATATTGGAAAGAACATGTAACTTGTAGGTATTAATACTTTTACTGAGTTACTGAAGTACTAATATTTTCAGTTTTATTTACATTTCACAGGTTTTGGTTACTAGATTAAAAGTATATTATTTAATTAAAGATTTAAATATAAGCTGAATTTAGTAATATGTTTTATGTATATAAAATGTAGAAATGAGATTTTCTTAAAATTTGATTTGTAGGTATTATTTCATCAAACATGTTCCACCACTGACAGAAGAACAACTAAATAGGAAACCTGCTCTTCCATTGAAAACAAGAAGCACACCAGAATTCTCCCTAGTTTTAGACCTGGTAAGTATATTATATGTACTGGTAGAGAAAATAAAGGAGTTAAATTTCTTTTTTAAAACACTAGCCCAAAATACCTGGAAGGATAAAAGTGAATGTGAATAATCTTAAACATTTACAAAACATGTTGTGGATGTTGTGAAATGTTTTTCTTTGAAGCATAGTCTAATGCCAGGGTCCTCAATTTGGTTGTCATCAGATACTCTTTGAAAATAAATTAGGCTTTCATTTTTGAAATTAGTTCTTTCCCCCGTATTTCTGAGACCCTTGTGATTTAAAAAAAAAAAAAATTCCAGATAAATCCTACTTCAATTCATGCCTAGATTTCGTCTTTTTTCAGGTGGGGGTTGGGGGCGGTATCAGGATTATGTTTTTTTGAAAAACCAAATATTATCTGGGTCCCAATGAATGGACCTTATGCAAGATTATAGCCCTTTTTCTCTTCTTATTTTTGTGCTTTATCTAATACCAATGACTTTATTAATAGACTCCTAAAAACATGAGCTCTTAATGCTAATAAAACCTTTAATATGCTCTCTTGGTATGTTAAAAATTTATGTTTTAGGGTACCAGAAGAGTTTTGAGAACTGAACACCTACCTGTTACATAATATTGGGAAGCATGTTATTATTTAGCCTTTGTTACTGGTATCCTATAATTGGAAATGTGGTTTATTTCTCATAAAATTTTTTTCTTGAGGAAAAGTTTATTATTTGAAATTTTAACTAGCATGTATATTTCTTTTTTGAGAGTTTAGCACCTTACCCTTTGTCTAGCCAAAGAGACGTAAGAGAGCTTTCCACAGGTCCTAAGTATTAGGTATTTATTAGAGGATAAGTAGCAAGAAAAAATTTTGAAACTGATTATGAGTAGTGTAGATTTGATGTGCAAGTTAGTAAAGGAACTGAAAAAAGAGCTTTTGCTATATTTTTGTGTTAGGAGTTGATGTGGTCATGATAGCAAGCTTGACCATATAATTTTTAATCCAGTGTGAAGGTAAATGGAAAAGATAGGACTTGGCTGAGCATAAATGAGTAATTTTATAAAAGTAAATGAAGAAGGATCAAAATTTAGATAATCTATAGATGAAGAAGTAGTAGAATTAGTTATGATTCAGTTGAGGGAAAGCGGATACCTTTTTTTAAGATGCTAAGACAATACCTTGAAATGTATATAGACTGATATGCTATTAAAAGAAAATGAGGCATATCTAGAGTATTTTTTGCTCTTTGCCTCCCCAGAGTTAACTTTAGGTTAAAAGAAACACTCCAGCTAATAAGATGTGGAATCACAAGGTATGAACATTTGTGTTTCATTTTAATTCATTGTAAATGCATTGGAAAATTTTGGGGGTAGTCATTGGCAGTTTTTTTTTCCCAAAAAAAGTGTCTTCTCACTTAACTACAAATAGAACTGTTTTTTAATCATTATTTAAGAAATATAAATATTGGCACATATCTTAGATGGAATGATCCTCACCTTCTTATCCTCTTAATAGCAAACAGGGTTTGATAATCAAAAATGACAAGTCTTCATTGACTGCTAATTTAGTTAAATAATGTTTATGTCTGAAACATATTCAGCAGATACTGAGGCATCCATTTTATAATATAAAAATCTTTATAAAAGGTTAAAGGATAAGGAGCTATGTGAATAGAATATATGTACTTTTAAATATAATTAGATTCTAAACTTCCATTGGCTAATTGTTAAATAAAAGGAGTATATATTTATTTTACTTAACAGAAAGTTGGCAGCTACAGAATTCAGAACACTGGTTCTCAAACTTGAGCATGCATCGGGATCACCTCAAGGGCTTATTAAGTAAAGATTGCTGAGCTCCTCTTTATCCCCCTCTGAGTTTTTGAATTATCACAAGTGGAGCTGGAAGATTTGCATTTATAACTAGTTAGAATATTGCATTTCTAACTAGTTATTTATTTGCATTTCATTGCAGATGATGCTGATACTACTTGCTGGTCCAGGGACCATACCTGAGAACAAGTGGCTTAGAAAATTCTATCCCAAATTGCTATGCCACACATAGGAATGTATGATAAATAGAAATTCCACATATGAATGAGTACTTTCATAAATGTGTTTGGTGGTCATGGGTACATGAAATTATCATTTGAAATTTCTTTAAATATCTTGGTTCACTTGGTATGTGCTTTTTATTTTAAGGATGAAACACTAGTACACTGTAGTCTAAATGAGCTAGAAGATGCAGCACTTACTTTTCCAGTCCTTTTCCAAGATGTCATTTATCAGGTAATTAAAAACAATTTATAAATTGATTTGGCCTGTTAGACAATGTTCTGAACCAAGAAATCTTTTGTAATTTTGTGTGTGTAAAGTTCAGTGTGTTTTTTCCTAATTGATTTCATCAATATATTACTGATTTATTAACACAGAGTAGTATCATGCTAAATAATTACATAAGACATTAAAGTTACCCAAAAATGTCAACTTTTTAAACCAGTGATCTCTGCTAGTTTCATAATCTGTTTGCCAGCAGGTGGAGGCAGGAGCACTGACAATCATAGATCCCCAAGAAGAACTTTCCAGGTTAACACCTGGTGTTTTGTTTTTTGTGTGTGTGGTTTTTTTTTCCCCCCCAAAAATCCAGTTAGTATAAAAATTCATTCCTTGTTGGTCATTTTTATTTCCTTTTGTAGTATTATCATCTGTAGATTGTAGTTTGGTATATCTACTTTATATTAATCCTAGAATTCCAGGACATTCTTCCAGTTACTGCTTTAAAAAATCTGGCTAAAATCATTTCTACCTCATCTGTGTTGGTGGATAGGTAACCATGCAAAATGCAAATATTATTTACATTTCACTGAATTATGTGTGTTGGCCATAGTTTTTTCTTTACGTGTGAGATTTTCCTGTCATAAAATTTCAATTTATTTATATGACTACACTTTGAAAATTGCAAAGTGCCTTTCTGTGGTGGTGGTGGTGGTGGTGGTTACTTAATTAAAGCATTACCTTTATACACACCAGTTGTTGAAGGGTTGGGAAAGGGTCAAAAAGTTTGTTCTTTGTCAAGAGGAAGCCAACCCAAGGATTAAATAAAGCTGCAGAACATTTACTGTGTGGATGATGGAAAGGAGCTCGTGGTTGTTTGTGTTCTTAATAGGCAGTTAGAATATGGGTGTAGTTTTCTTGGCACATGATAGTTCCTGTCTTTTGGGAATCAAAAAATTTCAGAGTTAAATAGAAGTTTGTGGTTCGGGATCTGCTTTACCTACTTTATCTTGTAATGTCATAAGAGAATTTATTTTAGCAATTATTGTTAGTTCTGGTTTAACCTAGATAGGCATTTCAGGCATGCTAATATTTGAGCACTATATTCATTTCCCTTCTGTGGAAGCTTGTTTTAGTTCTGGCTTTTGATTACTGAATGAGCAAAATATACATAAAAATAAAGGATTTTAAGATTTTTGTATTTCTTTTTAACTAGGTATTATTTGGCTTAATGTAATCTTTTTTCTTAATAAGACATTTTCTGCCAAATGGATTGTTCTTGCTTAGTCCACATCTAGGACAGGAGTCTTGTGGCAAATATAAATAGTTCAGTAATACCTCAGTTCTCTCTTTTTAGCTTGATAACTTCGTTTTTTGTTCAGGCTCTGAATTTGGAAAGGAAAGTTGTTATTTGCAACATATTAAATAATTATTTTTGGATGACTTCTTAAGCTTTCAGATTTGAAATTTGTTTCTTGCAGACAGTTTTGGTTTGTTTATATCATTTTTAGTAGTGAAATAAGAAACTTGGCAAGTAGATGAGTTTGATTCTTCCCTGTCATGAGCATTTCTTTTTATTGTGACCATACAGTTGAATTTTTCTTGCTGCTTCCACCATTTCTGCCTTCTCTCTCTTTTTTTTTTAATAAAGTTCTTATGATTTCTATGTTGATCAGGATAGTTGTCTTATTTTGAAGAAAAGTCTTCTAGCAGTACATAAACTAATACTTGTAAACACCATCCATGTACTGCATCTACCTCTGGAATTCAAAGAACTCTTTTTCTTACATATTCTGAATTACACTTTCTGAAACTGAAAAATAAATATTCTAGCCTAAATTAGGAGCAGTGAGCAGGAAGTTTGAATCTTATAAGTTGCAGAGATGATTGCATTTTATTATTATGATTTATTAGCTATTCAATTGTGTACAGAGTTTAGTCTCCCTTCAGTAAATTTTTGAGGATGTCCATAGTTAATATTCGTTATAATCCCTTGGATTTCTGGTTTTGGCATAGCCATTCTGTCTGCTTTTTTAAAAAATAACTGAAGAAATCTTGGGTTAGGGTTCCCCTAGTTTTCAGACCAGCAAGCTCCCTTTAAACAGGGAATGATGTCTTTTAAACTTTCAGTGGTGTTGTCTCCATCTACTGGCAAAGAAGAAATATACACAAGGGTCTGAGATGATCTAAGAGATTTTGGAGAAACCACATTATTAGGTAAGATGTAACTTACATATTTAACCACTGCAATATAATGTGGCCCACTTAAAGGTAGAAACCTGTAAAATACTGTATATACTCTTAAAAAATAATTTATTGAGATGAATTCACAACATAAAATAAACCATTTTTAAGTGAACAGTTCCATGGCATTTATCTATATACTCTTGAATATATCAGTTCCATAGCATTTACATAGCATAGTATATACTCTTAAAAATAAACTGGTAATGTTAAGGTAGGATCAAATTCTTCATCTGAATCAGCACCAAGTAAAGTATCCTCTTGGGACTTATTTTACTTTGGGTTTCTTTTTATGGTAAGTTTGTTATGGTTGGCCTATATCTAATTTTAATTCTACTTGTTTTTCTTTCTTTCAAAACAACTTAAGTGTAATTTTTTTTAATTTACTTAAGTGTAAATTGTTTTACGTATGCTTTAATAATCATCTATGTTAGGGGTTGGCAAACTTTTTCCTGAAAAGGGACAGTTCTTAGTATTTTAGGTTCTGCAGTCTCTGTTCTAAATACTTTTTCTGCCATTGTAGCATGAAACTAGTCATAGACAGTAAGTACATAATCAGATAAGCGTGGCGTGTCCCAGTAAAACTTCATTTTCAAAAGGAAGTGACGGTTTGTATTTGACCCACAAGCCATAGTTTGGTGACCCTTGGTCTAATAATTATGAGAGTATATACAGTAAATTTACGTACTCAAATTCTAAGTGGGAGTAAGTAATCAAATCTTCATCAGCATTCTTAATATTGTATAGAGAAATTAAAAACTAGATCCACTATAATCTGGTTGTGGGCTTTCTTAGTTTTTTTCCAGGTGAAAGTTTAAGGAAAATTTAAGGTGATCCCTACTCATATTTAAAGATTGCCTGCCTTAATGGTATATACTCTCTTTTTGATTGATAAGTAGGACTCAACTTACTTAATCCAGTTCTCAGAATTTTTGAGCAGGTCGATTATTCAAGCCTCAGTTTACTACATTGAGTGTATTTGAACTCCATTTCTCCGGGGGATAAGAAATCCTAAAAGATAAAACTCAGAATTTGATATATGTTACTGCTGACACTATATGGATAGACACATTGTGGTTTGGAGGGAAATAAGTCATTCGAAAGAACTGAGTTTTTAAAGTGAGGATATGGCACTCATAAAGCAAAAGTATATGGATTTTTGTTTGAATGGGTCTTTTTCCCCCATTTAAATTGGTTGTTTTTCCATAAATTATTTTACAGAAGTTAGTTATTGGGAAAATGTATTATTCATAGAATGGTGCAAATGCATTTGATATCTGGAAAAACAAGTGCATGGTCATTTCCAGTGCACATATTTAATCTTTATATTTAGCTTATATTGACACATTGTCAGGAAATCCATCTCGTGGTGTTACTCAGTTAAGAGGTCTCCACTGTATTTAGTTTCTGTTCCTGCAGATCCACCAATTCAAGACTCTAGGTCATCTCACTCCCTCTTCCATCCAGAAGATGACTTCTATCCACAAGCAGGACTGAATCAAAAGACAGATTTTTCACTTAGCTCTTGAGCTGAACCACCTCCTCAATGACCTTCCTCTATCTCCATCAAGAACTGGAGCTCAGTTTTTTGAAGATGTAATAGAGCTACTCAGCCCAAACGTGGCTAATTGAAGACAAAAAGAAGATGCCTCATATGTTTCACCACAGTGCAGCCAAACGTAACTGTGCTGTCCAACTCCTCATTCTGTAAAGTATGGCAGGGGCATCTGATTTTTGACTCTGTTCACCAATAAGACTTTAGCCAGTCAGTGGCTTTCTGAAGATCAGTAAAATCATCAAACTTTGGGTCAGCTGTCCAGAAATCAGATTGTGGTAAGCACTCAAGGAGAGATAGGTTCCGTAGGGAGCTACTTGCTAAAGGGTGCTTTGTTTTATTAGTAGAGGTTGCTTGTATGGGAAAAGTTGGTGGGAGAGGTGGGTGGGAAATCCATGTTTAGCGAAGCTCCACCTCTTCCCCATTACTGTAGTTTGTTTTCTGGCAACCTTATAGCATAGAGTAATTTTCACAAGATCTCAAATATTTTGTACTACAGAACAAGAGGAATAGAGGGTCAGTGGCTTCTTTCTCCTCTTTATAGTCTTTCGTAGAAAAGTCAGCATTATTTTTGCTTCATGAAGAAAAAGCAATCATGTAAACGAAGAATTTTGTAGTAAATATCTAATCAAGTTTTTCCTTCTCTCAGGCTCTGACTTAAATTGAATATTAAGCAAGAGGCATTTTATTTTGAACTACACAAAGCATAATTTTTGTTGTACAAAAGTAGTATGTATAATTGTGCCCTAAATAAAACATTTGGGGTTGTGGACACTTAGTTTGGAGGATTAAAATAACAGTATTTTGATAATTAGTTGCAGGTTAATATTAAAAAGTAATTTTAAAGAAACTTTCCTTATTAGTAAGTATAGTTAGTCATTGGTACTAATTTTTTCATTGTAATTATTCATTACTGATTTTTAAGGTTAAAAAGAGAGCTGAAACCTACAGTTATCAACTTCTCAAAGATGATAAAATGTATTTCATGAGGAATTCTTTGTATTCTTTGTAAATGTATCTTAAAATTAGAGGCAGTTTATTTTAAAAATGCATGGAAAATTCTTATTCAACAGCTGAAAACGTTCTGCTAACGGGAGAGGAGACAGTTGATTGCTAAGCATATTGTTTAGACAGTTTAGAATTTGTTTTTAAAGGCAGCATTTTTGTTTTACTAAAATGACCTTTTTTTGCTTTTAAAATGATTAAATTTCATGTAAATATAAACACAGCAATAGTTTATATATATATACACATACAAATAAACAGTGTGTGTATATATATATGTAAATATATACACATAAAAATATATATGTATGTATGTAATGGCCAGTTTTTACTTGAAAATTTTGCTTCATTGGCAGTTTATCTGTATGAATACCATAAGCTTCACTTTATCCCATATAGACTTTATAGGAAAATCCCTTTTCTGATTTATTCCTATTTTGTATAATGTTTTGAACAATCTTTTAGTTAGGGGTTTTGTTTTTACTATTTTTTATTTTGATGTTTTAGTATTTACCTATTCATTTCCGGATTGATCTGCCTACAATTACTTTCCCCAGCAATCTACTTCTTGTTGGAACTGTGTTAAGCAAAGGATGACTATAATGTCACCCAGTGGGTTATGAATTTGAGGTCTCCACAGGGCCTGCCTGAGCAACCCTCTTTACAGAAGGTTTTATCTCTAGGCTCTAGTATTGATGCGAAGAAAATGTTCACGAAGTTAAATAGTTAAGCTATCAATTGATGCAATTCACGATTTAAAAGTATAGGTTGCTGCTGTACAGCTTTCTCTTTTGAGTTGAGGTTATCCAGTTCTGCCCCATAGAATCATACTCATTCCAGCTATTCTCCTAGTGACTGATTACTTTTAAATAATAGGGTGGATAGTAACAGTAGTTGTTGGCAGTCTCAGTGTGCCAGGCACTCTTCTAGGTACTTTACATGTATTAGCTTATTTAACCCTCACAACAACCCTATGAGGTAGGTACCGTTACTTTACCCACTTTAAGAGACTGAGGTGTATAGAAGGGTTAACAACTTGGCAGAGTCAACTTTTACACCTACTAATGTTTAGATTTTTCAGTTGTTATTATTCAGTTATTTTCAGTTATTTGTTATTTGTAGCATCTCATTCTTCACATTCCCCAGCTTTATTGGTTTTCTACTGCTTTAAAGTCTTATTGCTGATTATAAAAATAGTATTTACCAATCATCTTTTTATTTAAAGGTGCCATACTCTTACGTCGGTGAGCCCCACTGAATTAACTCTTTTGTTTTGTTTTGTTTTAAACCTATACCAGTATAGAGCTTGGGGTCATGAGTTTGAGTCCCATGTTCGGCATGAAATTAAAATAATTTCAAAAACTTTATCAGTATAGCAATAAATTCAAAGGATGTCGTGGAAAAATTTTTAATAAGATATTTCTTTTTAAATATGGTAAGGTTGTATTATCTTTCCTTACAGCCATTTAGAAATATTTTTCCTTGGGCATCTGGGTGGCTCAGTCAGTTAAGTGTCTGCTTAAGCTTCCGACTCTTGGTTTTGGCTCAGGTCATGATCTCAGGGTCTGGGATCCAGCCCCACACCAGGCTTTGTGCTCCATGCAGAGTCTGCTTGAGATTCTGTCCCTCTCTTTCTTCCCCATCCCCTGCTCGAGCTCTCTCTCTAAAATAAACTTTTTTTTTTTTAAAGACATATTTTTCCTTAAAAGATTTACATGTAAGAATTTTTTTTTCTTCACTTGCCCACAAAGGCATGGCTGCTTTGGATGTTTTCTTCTTCTCCCTCTTCTCCTCTTTCTTCTTCTTTTTTTGGTCATGCTGTTAAAGTTATCTATGAAATTAGATAAGGTTTGGTAAACTAATAGAAATTACTCAGTTTATATAGATTGACATCACATACTTAGTCATGAATATGACTGTCATAAAATATTTCTAATCAATTTATAATTAGATTGTTATTTTGGTGACCGCTTTTATTATATCTGGTTTTGTTTACCATTTATGGCCTGGCTAGAGTATGTATGTACACAATTATAGGATGTTCTCACTGTCTTCATACCAAAGAAAGTACAGGTTGTCAGGTATTATTCATATGAAGGAATGTTGAAGTACTGTTAAAGTAATGTTTTGTTATATATATTCATTACTTTTCTATATAAAATTTAAATTTTAGTAAAATCAGTCCATAACAGATTATATATAAGATTAGGTCCTTTATCACTATTTTGCAGATATTATTCTAGTAGATTTTATTTTTAAAGTTTTGTATTTTGAACATATTCATAAATCCATATCTTTGCATAGTAGTGAGTCCTATTCAAGATGTATCTTTGGGTACAGTATTTTTATATCATTGTTTCTTTGTAGCATTCTGCATTATTTTTAAACTTTTGGCTTTTTCAAAAGATATGTTCAATGGTGGGAAGATTAAAAGTTTGTCAAGAGTTACAAGTTTGAAGAAGAATGGTTAGTGAAATACCATTTCACTACTAGGAAGTAGGCCCCTAAGGACAGGAATCTTTATGATGAGAAGGTTAGGAGAAGATAAATGTAGTTAAGAATATCTGTGGAATAGATTTGGAAGCTTTCTGTAATGCCTCTGTGCATTTGTGTATTTCTGTATCTCTGTGACCTCACAGGATAAGTAATTGTTGTCTCTTTGTATTATACATATCTTAAATTGTTTTCTGTTTCCTACTAGATAGTACTTAGTGTTTGACTTTTACATATTTTTTGCTTTAATATATCCATCCAAATGACTTAGACCCTGCTGGCCTTGTGTCTCAATTTCTGTTTTTCTTTCTGAGATTTTGCCTTTGCAGTACAAAGCAGAACTTCCACCCCTGCTCAGATAATGTTCTATCTTTCTATATTCTTCTTTTTCACTAACCACCTTAGTTTTGTGTATACATTTTAATACTGAAATACCTTCCTGTTTAAATGGTGAATCTGTTTTGAGGATAGGAACTTCTATAGCTAACAATTAATTCTATTCTCATGTAAGGAAACAGTCTAGCAATATATTCCCCATCTTTAGGGCCACATCTTCCCCTATAAACAAGTACATTTTGAGAGTGATGTCAAATTTTAAGATGTATTTTTATATTAAGAATGGTCAAAGTAGTATAGTATATAGTAGCATACATTCTATGTATAATGAAATAATAGTTTTGACTTAATCTGGAAGTCATGTATAAGAAATTAAAAAAGTCACCTTTGTATGGTGCTCCACTTCCTCTGCTTGGATAATATCATTTACATAGAAGTATTCCTCTAAAATAAAATGGAAGTGTGTTAGGGTTCAGAGGAAACAAATCCCAAATTACAGAGACCTTACTTAGTTTATAGTATGGAGCAAGTGATAACAGAGATACTGAGAACAAAAATGCAAAAATAAAGTATTTTGGTAATTAGGACTAATGGTTCATAGTTTATCATCCTTGAGGTCATTGGAAAAAAGTATTGACTAAATTGATTTTTTTTCCTTAATCATCACAAATCTGTTTTTGAAAAGACACATAGTTAATAAAAAATGTTATTTCCAGTTAAGACAGTAATATATCTGAAATCTGTCAGTTACCTGGGTTGGCCACAAAGAATACCAAATGTTTTTAGGATGAAAAATCTTAAAATTAATTAGAAGAGCAGCTCTAGTTAAATTTCTTGTGCCTCATCCTAAATGATAGTGATTGGATACCAAGGATTTGGTTGTTTTTATTTGCTCTAGGGGTAGGGGTATATGGCTTTACTTTGTTTTGATTAGTCAAGAGATTGAAATAAAATGCCTAATAGGGATTCAAAGCAAGTATACTTTATCATTCTAGCCTAGAGGTAGGGGTAGTGATATTCTTAGCATATTAATAATTGTTCAGAATTTGTTTTCTACAAATGATTAGTTTTTGAGGAAACTCAGTTGTCCTTATGTAGTTATATAGGCTTGCTTCTCTTTCTCTGTTTTGTCTATATTGCTTAACTTTGGGTAATTCTATTTCATTTACTCAACAATTTTTGTTTTTGTTTTAAATCAAGTATTTACTGTATATTTGACATTGTCTTCCTCCCAGAGGGCCCTGGATATAAAGATTGATAGTACGATGGTCACTACTTCCTAGAAACCTTTGCTTGATTTCCCTGTTCTTCTCCAAAACATTCCCAAAACGAAATTTTTATTATTTTTGTGTGGATGTCTATTAATGACAATTAAATTTCATGAAGCCTAGATTTTGAATTTGTAGTTACTAGTGGGTTTTTTTTTTTTAATTTGAATCCAGTGAATCTGGTGCATACATCTTCTATAAATATTTGTTATTCATGGTGTTTGAAGTTAATAATCACTGTTGAGTATAAAGTATAAAATTGTCTTTATAAAATTTTGTCACAAAATGAGTATAATTTAAAATCTTCTGTAAATCCATTTTAGTGGTTGCTCTTGGCTTAGAATTCTGTGCTTTTTGAATTCTGGAGTGTATTACAAGAGCTACATTAAATGTAGGCAAGAAACAGACAAACATAAATAAGAAAGGGCAGTTCTTTGGGTACTATAGTTTTTCCTGATATTGCCAGTAAGTTTTGATAACTGGTATTAGACTGTTATATTTTCAGTCTCAAGTAGCCTGGTAGTGCTAATTTAGATGCCACGTCTAAATCAGTAAATGTAGAAAAAGACTGAATTCTGAAAAATTCCAGTTATTTAAACCCACCAATCCAGACATCTCTTTCTTGAACATTATTTATCTTTATAGAGATTGAAAATAAAGGTATTCTTAGCAGATGATTGTTACGAAGAAATTCTGAATATAGAGGAAGGTCATTGAGACAGGTCAGCTAGAGGTGGACACAGCCTGCCTAATAATTGGATGGATGCTACCTGGCTGGAAGATGGAGCTGATTGGCGGATCAAAATCTCAAAGGGAAACCTTCAGTTTTAGTTTGAATGTTTACTAAAATTATATTCCACAAAGTTCTATTACATTGTATGGCGCCATTTAAATATAAAAAAGTAACATCACAATGACTGTTGTTTCCCTACCAAAAGATTGTTTTAAGTGATTTTTGGTTTATGAAATATATTTGAGTGGTACTTAGTGAACTTTTCTATTACTTTAAAATATGAACTTCTTAATTATAATATATTCAAAGTTAGAACACAACATCTCTTATAAATAAGTTGTTTCTACTCTGTATGTTTATTTACTGAAGTGTGTCTTTGTTATTTCTTCAGGTTTACGTGAGATTAAGACCATTCTTCAGGGAATTCCTGGAACGAATGTCTCAGATGTATGAGGTAAACATGCTTAAGCTAATTACATAAGTATTTTTGTTTTATTCAATACAGTACCCATATTTAGATCATGTATAATGATTACTTCTTTTCCCCTGAATTTGTAGATCATTCTTTTTACTGCTTCTAAGAAGGTGTATGCAGACAAGTTACTGAACATACTAGACCCTAAAAAGCAACTGGTCAGGTAAATTTAATTAAGAAATAGTGGAAATGTCTGTCACACTGATCTATGAAGTTACTTTGATTCTATTTAATTTTGATGGCCATTTTCAGTTGGCTGCATATATAGAGATTGGTTGTGTTGAATGGTGAAATGAATTTTTTTAAGCCCCAAACTCTTTAAGAGTTCCAAATGATAGAACTCCAGACAGACTTTCTTTAAAGGATACAAAGATCAAATGTATATATTCATTCACAGTCCATCTGTATCCTCACTTCTTTTGGGACTGGGGGGAGATTGGGGGTATGCGGAATTTTTCACTGTGTGCATGATATTTTCACTTCCTTATGTCTCTGAGATAATGCATGTTATGTCCCTTGTTTAATGGCATAGAGAAATAAAGGTTAATTTTAACAGAAAGGATAAATTAAACTCTTTTGCTTTTTTCAAGAGCAAATTTGTCCTCCATGGAAAGAAAACATTACATGACTCTAATTGGAAATTGCAGTTGGTTTAGTCACTCAAGTTATCCTGATCTGGACTCAGTTCCTTGTGTGTGTCCTGAGCCAGCAGATGCAGTTGTGTTCCTGGTTAGGTGGGAGTGCCTTGGGTAATTTTAAAACAGTTTGAAAATTAGTTCCATTGTTTGTGTCAACTGAAGTGAGATAATAAGACTGTTAGCAGTCTTGCTGGATTCTTTAAGATGCCAGAGTTAATCTTTGATTTTTTTTGGACCAAGAGCTATAAGAGATGCCAGAAAAGGCTCATGAAAGCTTTAATAGCTGGGAGTTCATTTTCTTGAATACTTTCTTCCATATTTTTTTAGTGGAAAATCCTAATTTCTACTGTTAATGGTACCTTTGATATTGAGTGGTTGCAGCTATGCGAAAAGCCATTTTCTGATGTCTACACTTAGATTTTCTTTCTTGTAAATAGAACTGTGATTTTTTTAATCTAAAGGATCAGAATTTGTCCTTGTCACTTTCATTTTATCTTCCATATAACCAAGCATCAGATCAGAAATGAAAATGATGTTTTCTATTTATGAAAGTATAATACATGCTCATTTTACCTAACTTTAACAAAAGTACACAAATGATTTTGCTTTGATGACTTCATTCATTCTGAAAATTTCTATTCAGCACCTCCAGTGTTCCATGCAACAGTGGTGAGCAATACCAGCCTTTCCCTCTTAGAGATTTCAGTTTTAACTGGGGGACAAGTCATAGTCATGGAATTATGATGTTACAAATTTATGCCCCTCTTTTAAACTAGTTCTATAAAACTTAAATATTTGGGAGTTTAAATTTGTTTTATGTAGTTGTATTTGAATAATTTAAAACAGGAAGAACTTTTTGAATAGTAGATTGAATTCATTAGAATGCTAAAGGGAATTATGTTGAAGACAAGGGAGACTCAGAAATTCGATGATGTCTGAATCTCATGTGTCCAAAAGCAAATCTGATGACTGGCAAAAGTAGTTCCTTTGTAAAACTGCAAATACCTGCTACTGACTGACTGTCAGACTCCTGAATAACTGGAGGAGTTTTATTGTAATTTAATTGAAGTAATCATTAGTATCCACATACATAGTCATTTGTCTCCTGTCTTGGGTGAGTTTGCTGCTATTGGGGAAGAAACATTAGTAGTAACTTGCATTATGTGCTGCACTGGCTTCTTCAGTATCCTCATGTGTAATATAAATGTTCATACAAATAAAAATGGAATCTTATAGGCCCAACCAGGAATGAAAATTCTTTTGTCTGGTCTTAACCTTTTCAAAGTAGGATGGTCTTTAAACCATACAGAGGTAGATCATGGTTTAGTTAAAAGTGTTCTTTATAAAAAGGGAGGAAGAGAACTATTTTTAATACGTTTTGTCTGGTTAGAAAACTGTCATCACCACTGGCACTGGTGTTTTTAAGGTTGAGTTTTGTTCTCAGAGCTATGGCAAGTTTTGTTGGTAGAAAATGCCCCTTTCTTGAAATTCCATAATTAAAAATAAGAGGTATGAGTAGACCCTAGCTGCTGAAAATTGTTTAGTGGGATTAAGACACAAGGAAGCCAAACTTACCAAATTATTAATGTATACATTTCAAGGTGATCTGTATTATTAGTAATATTTGGAGACTAACATTTTGAGTGCTAAATGAGATGATATAATTCTGACAGTTTTATAAGTATTATTATAAAGCCTTTCATAGCTTTTTAAAATGATAACAGCATTTTTCAGTTAAGTATCATTGGTAAAACGTTAATTTACATTTGTAATACTTAAATTTGAATTCATCATTTCATTCAATCCTTGTTTTTTCAAATGATCATATACACACTCAACTAAATTAAAAGAAAGATGGGTGTTTGGGAAAAGTTGAAATGATGGAATGTTTTGGCCTCCATACCTTTTCTCAAAAACTATAAGGGAAACTAAAAACATTTTTAAAAATGGCAACACAGAAACATTCCTTCTTATATTTTCTATTCTGGCATGTACAGGGATAGGGAGGCTGTGTGGTCTTCTGGTTAGAGCAAAGGACTGGGAGCCAGGAGGATCCTGGGTTCCAATGCGGGGCTAACCACTGACTTACTGTGTGACCTTGGGCAAGTCACTTGACCTCCTTGTGCCTCAGTCAACCATCTGGAAAATTGGTTAAAAAGCAGGACCTCGCTGACAACCAGATGCTGCATCTGAACTGAGCTTTCCTGGGTAAATAAATTACAAAAACAATTTACAGAGTTTTTAATCCCTCTTTATAATTTAATATAACATTTTGGGATAAGCCGAAGTTCTTAAAGGCATGGTAATAATTGGTTGTAAGGTTTCAATAATTGCTAACATTTTTAAAAAGTAAAACTGTAGCCCAAAGCTTAGGCTCACATTTATATTTGAATTTCCTTTGTGAGAGAAAATAATAAGGCTTAAACTATAAAGCCTATGGTATGTGTATGTATGTTTCAGTATATGTTGTAATTTTTAGAGATTTTTTTTCTTAGTTAATTTGTTTTTATTTTTATGTTTAGGCATCGGCTTTTCCGTGAACATTGTGTTTGTGTACAAGGAAACTATATAAAGGACTTAAATATCCTTGGAAGAGATCTTTCAAAGACTATAATAATTGACAACTCACCACAAGCCTTTGCATATCAGGTAGGAAGGGAGGGTTGCTAAACAAAATGATAAAAAATATATATAGTGAGAACAAATGCTGCCAAACAGAGTATGATAGGAGAACAGAATTTTGACTGGTGAAATTTCTGTGTTTAGTATTATCTTTCAGAATTAGAAATGCCAAATTGTTATGTTCATGTGAGAAATTTTCTTTTAAGATTTTATTTATTTGACAGAGAGAGATCACAAGTAGGCAGAGAGGCAAGCAGAAGAGATGGGGGGAAGCAGGCTCCCCACTGAGCAGAAAGCTAGATGTGGGCTCCATCCCAGGACCCTGAGATCATGACCTGAGCCGAAGGCAGAGGCTTAACTTACACTCAGCCACCCAGGTGCCCTGAAAATTTTCTTTCAATTAAGTACAACACAGATAAAAATCTGGGTAGTAGGCCTAAATAAGAAAGGACTATAAAATATATATCCGGGGCTCCTGGGTGGCTCAGTGGATTAAGCCTCTGCCTTCAGCTGAGGTCATGATCTCGGGGTCCTGGGATCGAGCCTACATCGGGAAATCTCTGCTCAGCAGGGAGCCTGCTTCCCCCTCCTTCTCTGCCTGCCTCTCTGCCTACTTGTGATCGCTGTCTCTCTGTCAAATAAAAAAATAAAATCTTAAAATATATATATATCAGTTAATAGTATTCTTAGCAGTTGTTAAGTAAGTAATTGTAAACATGTTTGAGAATTAAAAAGACCTCAGTCATGTTCTGATATGTTTGCTTTGACATTCCGAAATAATTTCTTAGACTATTTTGTCAGTATGTTTATATGCTGTGTCAGTGTTTCTTTGAAATATAACTTGGGGGAGTGCCTAGGTGGCTTAGTTGGTTAAACATCTGCCTTCTGGTCAGGTCATGATCTCAGGGTCCTGGGATAAAGCCCTGCGTTGCGCTTCCTGCTCTTCCTGGAGCCTGCTTCTCCACCTGCTTGTGTTCTCTCTGTGTCAAACAAATAAAGTCTTAAAAAAAAAGAAGGCCTTTTAAAGAAATAAAACTTGAACTAGAACTGAGGCATCCTTGCAAAATGTTTTACATTATGAATATGTTCATGTGATAGTTGGAGATTTCCTTCACAATAAATCTGGGCAGAATAGGGATGGTGGAAATTGGGTTGGATGTTAATAGAACGAGTAAAAAAGTAAAAAGATGTAAAGGGAGAAAAGGGAAAAACTGCATATGGTATTGAAATATGTTCAAAATAGGTCATTGCTCACATTTTGAAATATGTTTTTAAAGAATTTCTTACTGGTTCCTGGATAAAATCATTTCAGTTGTCCTCCATCTTAAACACAGTATTCTGCATAAATGTTAAAGACAACCTAGAGATTATTTATGATGAAACAAATGTGGTTTGCATTCTTGTTTCTAGACTCCTCTTCAGTGAAATACCATTGTATCTGTTTGCTACATTAATGCTGTTTCAGGTTATCCTGCTATTTGTTGGAATAAAATGAATGTGATACAATCCATGTGTAAAAGTATAGGCTTTCTGGTAGTGTTCTTTTTGCATTGGCTGTACTCCTTCATTCACAGTACCTTGCACTGACTAATAGTAGCTATTTCTTGAATCAGTGAAGTAATATTTTTAGTTATGTTAATGCAAAACTTGTTTCAATGGCTCTTTCTTGTATAGTTTCATATACACTAGGAAGACATTACATGGAAAAACCAGTTGGGCTTTGATGTATTCCCTAACATCTGTCTCTTGCACTGTTGAGTTGTTGGAATATGACAAGCATAATGATGGCATTCCTTTTCAGAGGAACTTATTATATACATGCGTTTCTTAAGTATCTGTTATTTCTCTCTCAGGCTTTTACAAAGTAGGCAAAATGTAAAAAGAGGATTTAATTATTTATTTATCGTTATAGCTATCTAATGGAATCCCTATAGAAAGCTGGTTTATGGATAAAAATGACAATGAGCTCCTAAAATTGATTCCATTTCTGGAGAAGCTTGTAGAACTGGTAAGTATATCTTAAGTTTCTTTTGTTGCCTCAACTCTACTGAAACAAACCTTTTTAACACTTTATATTGACATTTTAAGTCAGCATGGTATGAAATTAGGGCAAAGTTGAAAAGGATTACAAGCATTTTCTAACCTTTTAAATTATATTAAAATCATGCTCATCAATATTTAAAAATTTGTAGATTGGGTGTTTTTATTTCACTGGGCTTCTTGCAAGTCACAACTAGTAGTATCAAATTGATTTCACTTTGCTTTCATAGTTCAGGTCTAGAATTCATGCTTATGCTACTGAAACTTTATTCTGGCTTTACTTTTTTCCTAATATATCAAGTAGAGTTCAGTGGCTTAACACTTCTGTCTTTTGGGTTCTCTTTAGTGCATAATTGTTCTTTACAGAATTAAAACGTGAATGACAGGTTTGGTTTTTTTTAGTCTAAATTTAATTCTTAAGTTAACTGCTTCTTCATAGTAGCTTTATATTGGCCAAACAAAATAATATAAGTTGTAAAATAAACTGTATATTTCCTCTGCAAAGGAAGAATGTTAATGAGAATCATATTTTTGAAATTTACGTGGCTTTTAAAAATGTCTTTTTCTCCACACAGAATGAAGATGTTCGACCTCACATCAGAGACAGATTTCGCTTGCATGATTTGCTGCCCCCAGATTAAGTACAAAGACTTGTCAAATCACTGAAGGGGGAGAGAATGCAGGACCCTTTTGGACTAAGATAAAAACATTGCCATTACTGTTGAAATTTTGCATTTTTGTACCCCGTCTTGCTTTTCTTATCTTTGGTGCCCAATAATAATCAAGGGTTACAGAAAGAGACTTTATCTCAGATTGAATACATACAGTAGGTAGGCTAAAACAGAAGAGTCTTTAGAACTAGTGCAACTCCAGTGAAATTTTTTTATGTACAGGACATCTGCAGTTTATAAAGAATTCTGTTTCTGCCACCAGCAGTTTGACCTGTAGTCACACAGGATTTTATGATAATAACAGAGATGAAAATGGACTTTTATTTTCTCTCTGTTTGGTGCTCTAAGTGGGTTTGTAGCCACTTTTCTGTTACTTTAAGATTCTCATTTCAACAGGAATGGCCAGTAAAAGTTGTTTTATTTTTCCTGTTAAGGTTTATAACCTTTTTACATTTTTGACCTGTATTAGATTAGATTTTCATTATGCATTCCTTTTAGTTAAGGCGCTTCATAGTTTTCTGGAAATAGTCAATTTTTAGTTTTTTATTATACATTTGAATGGCCGTTTTCCTGCTTTGTCTGCCTGCATATTGTATATTTGTTTAAAAATATTCTCTACTTTTAGTCCATGTAAGTTTCATTTAGAAAGACATGCATTTATATTTTGTTTCTGTAATATTCTACTGTAGGTGAAATCTTAAAAAAAAAAAAATCAAAGGACTGGGTAGATAAGAATATATGAATGACTAATATTCAAAAGATTTAAACCATTGTGATGGCATGTGTTCCCAAATGGTAATATCTTGCAGTGGCACACAGATTTAATGGATAAAGGTATACCTCAGACTTCACTGTGCTCACCAATCTTTGAGGAGAATGAGTTTGGTCACCTGTTGGGCTTGATTTGGTTACTGCTGCCTTTGGTTTTCTCCAGGAATGAAGTATTCAGCACAGTGACTCAGTATTTTTAGTTATTTTGCATGGGCTGGTAGTACCTCTGTTATGCTCTTGGTTACAATCAATTTAAAACTCTGTGTAACAGTCTTGGTACCTTACAGTAGCTATGCATAATCCTGTGGCACAGTAAACTCCGAAGCCACCAATGCAGTTAATATGCTCTCATAGTGGTTTTCTATGCTATATGAAAATAGTCGTCAAGCCTTGGTTCTCTAATGCAGCTACCACAAGAGGTTGATATTTTTATAGTGGCGTGTAATCTCCTTTTCGGGAGGCTTTTTATGGAAGGTAGAATTTGTAAAAGTTAGTATGCTTTGCCTCTCGACTGCATTAACATGCCACAGGCTCAGACTGTTTTTGTGTAAAGGATGTCAAAGAACGGCACTTTTTCTAAAGAGAAGTTTGATATTTTGTATGCTTGTTAAGAAAGTACAGTATTGGAAATTAAAGGTGGACAACTGATAATTGAGGAGTATGTCACTTAATTTTTTATGTATATTACCTGTTTACTTGTACAACTTATTGTACAAATTACATGCAGCTTCATTTTCAAATGAATCCTTAAAATAAGGAAATCTTTTTAGGAAAACATTTAATTTTTGTATTTTTGATTTTAAAGGCATGAGTTATGTCAATTTTCAGTGTATTAATGAAGATTTTAACTTTTCATCAGGTTGAGTGTTTTCTTACTATATTATCTGTTGTGTATGTAGTTAGCATATTGTGTCACTGAACTGTTTAAAAAACCTAGCATGTAGAGCAAGCCTGTTTTGTGGAAAATCCTTATTCATTAAAAAAATAATCATGGCAGATATTCTGCAAAAAAAAAAAAAAAGCAAAGCATTTGCAATTCAGAATACTGGTTTTTTTTTATTTGTTTGTTTGTTTTGGTTGTTTTTGTTTTAATTTAAAGAAAGGTATTTTGCTTGCAGGAAAAAATACTCCAGATTCATTTTAATGAGAATCTTTGAAATGTATTTATCTTTAGGGCATCTGGGCATCTTTATGCTGTTTGTCTTCTGTCTTTCTTGAAATAAAATGTACATACGTTACCTTTACATATGCTCTTGCTCAAAATTGTGAACCTAGTTAACATTTCTCCTTGCTCCCCTTTAATGCTCAAACAGTAAAACCCAAAACCTATACAAGTTCTAAGCTTTCAGCATGCATTACAATTGCTGAAAGCTTTTCTGATTAAGTAAACACAGTCTCAAAGGGCTTTCCCATAACTGAAAGGGAAATGTAAGCACCTGTAATGTTATGCCTATGGGCACTTTAAAATAAACACCAACTTTTAATCATCTTTTATTAATGGTAAAGGTGTTTTCAGTCCCATGCTGGGAGAGTTCTTTAAGTCAACTGACAAAGGAATCTAGCGTAAGAAGATTCTGTAAAGAAATAAAGAGAAATTATATGGCCTGAGAGAAATTCTTGAGACCAATTTATTTTTCATTATTCGGTTTCAGTCATTTTAAATTTGTAGTTAATAAAAAATTAAAAATAATTTATGAAGAGACAGTTATCCAGTTTCCTTCCACTTTAATGTTTTACCTTCTCATTACCCCTTTTCTTTAGCTTTTGGTAAATGTTATCTTAAACACTTCCATTTAGTTAAGTGGAGGTGTCTATTTTGTGAATTGAGATGTGCCCACCTGCTTCAGTTCATGCAGGAAACATTAACTCTTTAAAAACTGACCGTAGGAAATGCAGGAGAGACAGATACCTGATAAGACACAGCAAAAGTGACCTATATACACATTACATATCTGAAGTACATACTACAATTGTGATATTTCCAGTGATAAATGTCTGGCTTTTAAGACATTCTTTTAAATATTTGTATTATTGTTAGGATGTTTAAATCAGTTGTGTTTTTTAATTCTGTGTAATATATGTAGCCCTAATCAGATTTATATCACCATATTTCTCTGAGTCTTAAAAGAGTTGATAACGATTTGAAACCATAATTGTTTTATATTAGCTAGTATGTATATTTATTTACCCAATGGTTTTATCTTGTTTCCCAAAATTCGGGGGTGGGGGATTGTTGAAAGCATTGTTAACTTCTATAAATGGCTATTTTCTTGTACCTGTCAGTGAAATGGATGTGTACATTGTTTTTTTTTACATTTCTCTGGTTTTTCTGGTTTGTTTGGTTGTTGTTATTGTTGGTTTTTTCTGTTTTGTTTTTGTTTTAGTGTTAAACATAGAATGGTTTAAAAAAAAGTTATCTTTGGCCAATGACTTTTTCAGCCAGATAGTACTTTCATTCAGCCTTCTAAAGAAGTTCGTTTTAATTGTTTTGTCCAGTCAACTTGCCTGAAAAACAGAGAGACTTCATCTCATCAATGAAGAAAGCATTTCATTATTCCTACAAATCTTTACAGCGAGCACAGAATTCTTCATAAGGACCAGATCTCTTCCACATCTTGTGTCAATCACATAAAGCTGAAATGTAAAGGACACTGAAGCCTTCATTTAATTGTACTAACATGATGGTGTTATATACCACATCCTTAGATAGTTAAGGTTTTCTGAACTGACTTCTCTTTGTCTTCCTAGGTATTTATTTGTTACCTCTTTTAATCTTGTGTATCTAAATTAACTTAGTTAATAGTTACCCACTGAATAACTATGCCAAGCAACTAGGAAAGAATGTTTATTTTATTTCCCCTTATAGGGGAAGAGTGGACTGGGAACAAAAATGTATGGGCCAAAAGGCCTTAGGTTGTCATTCATTCACTTTCTTATTCCTCTCATGAGCTATATTTGAGTATAGTATTTTTTTCAGTGCTCATATGCTTGATTGTGTCATTACTTTTACTATCTTCTGAAGGTGAAAGCCTGCTAGGAACCTGTATAAAACACATTTTAAAATTTCAGATTAAGAACCACAAAACTCAGTATCTTGTATTTAAATGCCACTTAAATTATTATTGGAATCCAAGTCTCACTCACTAGGATACATTTTTATAAAATGTTTCTCTGTATCTTGAATTGAAATTACTTGCCCAGAGGCAAGAGTTCTGGGGATATAATGTGTTTTGAGAAATTTTTAAAAAGGGGTAAGAGAGCAGCAAGTTTACAGTTAGTTACTTTTTGGTTTTGTTATTAGTATTTTAAAATATATCAGTGGTTCCCAAACCTCACCATTAGAATTACTCTGAAGAGCTTATGAAATACAGATTCCTGAGGCCTAGGCCCTACAGAATTGTCTCAGTGGATCTAGAGTGGGGCCTGAGAGTTCTGTGTTTGGTTTTTTTTTTTTTTTTTTAAAGCTCTCCAAGTGATTCTAATAGCCAGCTTTGGGAAATCACTGTTTTAAATAATGTGACAGTGGTTTGAGAATAGGCAACTAAATAAAGGTTTACCGGATGTCTCTGTGGTAGTTTTTTGTTGGTTGTTTTGTTTTGTTTTAAACTGGGATCAGATTTCACAACTTACTCAAGATACATGGAGGAATAATAAAGAAGATTCAGGCTACTGCTC
This sequence comes from Neogale vison, assembly GCF_020171115.1. Lineage (NCBI taxonomy): Eukaryota > Metazoa > Chordata > Mammalia > Carnivora > Mustelidae > Neogale > Neogale vison. Next base: position 83,167,898 of record NC_058103.1, on the reverse strand, counting down.
ATTATCATTCTTGTCTCATACTTTTTTTAAGAGTTTGAATTTCTAGCACTTGGAATAGTTGATCATATATATAGCTGGAGGACATCCCTGAATGAGACCATTATATATATTAACTGTAAGATATTTCACTATTTTTTTATTTTATAAATCTTTGTAGAAATAAGCAATGAAATACTACTTTCATCTTTTGAAATGGGATTTTTCAAGGTAGTGTCCTTTTGGCATTAAGGTAGGGGGGAGTTAATATTCTCTCTGCCTTTTTCCATGTGAATCAATATAAAAGTCATGGATATTTAAAAAAAATCTCAGTTTAATTTCTACATATTTACTATGCAGTATAGCCGTGAACAAGTAATGTAGACTTAGTTTTCTCATCTTCAAATGCCCTGATCACCCTACCTCACAGGGTTGTTGTGGGGATAAATAAAACTTTTATGGAAACACTTTTCTTTGATGATATTTTATCAGCCATTAGAAACAATAGCTTATATTTGTGTAGTGCTTTTTTTGGTTAGTTACATGATTTTTTCACATTACTTTCCTCTCTGATATCTTCAGGACATACAGGTAAGGTACACAGAGTAGGTTACAGACACGAGAAATCACAATTTTTGGAACTACTGTTTGAGGAAGTAGAATAAAATCTGAATAAAGGGGCGAATTTTGAGAAGCAGATATGATAGCAAATAACCAGATCATGGTGAGCCTAAGATGAGGCAAAATAACATGAACCACATAGTTATAAAACAGTACTCTGGTTCCACCCTAATCTCTCTGGTGAGACTTTTTTCCATCTTTACTGAGTAAAATTGACATTGTGTAAGTTTAGGTGTACAGTGTGATGACTTGATACATACATTGTGAAATGTTTACCACAGTAAGGCTAGTGGACACATCCTTTACCTGATTACCATTTTTATTAGGGTGAGATGAGAACATTTAAATGATAGCAACTTTCAAGTACACACTTACCGCACTGTTAGCTATAGTCAGTGTGCTGTTAACGAGATCCCCAAAACTAGATCCTCCTACAACTGGATGTCTATCCTTTGACCAGCATGTCTTCATTTTCCTCACCCCCTGGCTGTGATGGAATATTTAATAACTATTTTCCCTACGCTGTAATGGAGTTTAATGCACATACATGTTTGAGAATCACTGCAATACCCCTATTATCTTTAGAAAGAAATGACTGGACTTAAGGTGAATAGTTGACTTGGGAGTTTGGTTAGTAAAAGGGTCATTCAGAGAGAGTCTGATTCCAAGTCCACAAATGCTGGTTAACTTACTAGACAAAGTTTTCTGAGCCTTGTTTTCTGTGCAAAGGGTGCACCAAGATCTACCTTTCAGAATTACAAAGATGAAACATGTCACACGTTATAAACCGTGAAGCAATATACAAATAACTACAACAGTGAAAATGCTAAAGCAGCTAGTTCTCTTGAGGATATGCAGGAGATAATATGCAGTGTCTGGGGAGATGTCTGAAGCTAGAAGGGGCAGGAAAGGGCAGTGGAAAATCATGGTACTGTAATACCACATGTCCTTGCTCTTTTGAGGAAAACATGGGCAGTAGGGTACACTCAAATGACAGGAAGTAATAGTGGAGAGGTCACCTATGTTAACGTATTTGATGAAAATATGCTGAGTGTTACAGAAAAAGTGGGTGATGAAAAAATGGTACTGAATGGTTTGAGAGATCTGGTTCAGTAGTCGGGGTAGTGGGGTTGATATAAATGATTTGCCAAGTTAGAAGTTTCTTAATGGATTAACCAAATGAACTAGATAGAGCTTTTAGTTAGCTACCACATAATGACCTTTAATATTATGTTTGATAGATGGCAATATTTGTTGAAAGTAACTATAAGCAGCCTTCCTAATGACAGTAAAAGTCATTTTAAAACATCATCTTATGTGTTAGCCACTATTCCAGGCTCTATGAATGGTGGAAAGAAGCAAACCTGTCACTGCCCTTAAGCTTACAGTCTAGTATGGAGAACTGACAATAATGTTCGGACAAGGGTCACAGAGGAGAAGAATGGCTTTAAGAATGCCAGTTACAGGGGCACCTGGGTGGCTCAGTGGGTTAAGCCGCTACCTTCGGCTCAGGTCATGATCTCAGGGTCCTGGGATCGAGTCCCGCATTGGGCTCTCTGCTCAGCGGGGAGCCCGCTTCCCTCTCTCTCTGCCTGCCTCTCCCATCTACTTGTGATTTCTCTGTCAAATAAATAAATAAAATCTTAAAAAAAATAAATAAAAAAGAATGCCAGTTACACAATCTTGTCTGGAGCCAGGCTTGGGTTGGCTGAAAAAGCATTAAGTTGAGATCTGTAGAATATTTATTAGAAAGAATGTAAAGCCAGGCTTGGTTGGGGGGCAGGGGGGGTGGGGAGGAGGCGGCATAAGGATATAAAATCAAACAAGGGAGTATATGATCAGATTTGTCTTCAAAAGATCACTTTGGCTGACATAGGGAATAGGGTGGGTGGGTGGGACAACAGGTAAGAGTTATGTAGAAGTTGACCTAATTCACACCATGTAATCTCTTCCTCTAAGACAACAAATGATTAATCCACTGGGTGCTACCCTTTAGTGGACAGTGTGAGGCCAGGAGATTGGTAAAGTCCTAGGAAGAGTATGGGTTGTCCAGTTTACGGACAGGAATAGGAAGGTCCTCTCAGATTTTACGGTACCATATAAAACTAAGTGAAGGAAAATGTATAGGAGTTGAACAGAGACAGATGCTGTCACTTCATGTCTTAGAAAAAAAATCCTTGGGTAGGCTTTTTGGGAGGGCTGAGGGCTAAGAGGGAAAACTCAATTCGTTGTTTTTTTTTTCTTAATGTAGGCTCCACCCCCCCCCTTTTTTTTGTAAATGTAGAGCCCAGTGTGAGGCTTGAACGCACCACACTGAGATCAGGACTTCAGCTGAGATCAAGAGTCGGACACTTACTTAACCAAGTGGGCCACCCAGGTGCCCCCAATTAGTTTTCTGTTTTGTATTTTTTTTTTAAGATTTTATTTATTTATTTAACAGAGACAGCAAGAGAGGGAACACAAGCAGGGGGAGTGGGAGAGGGAGAAGCAGACTTCCTGCTGAGATTGAGCATGGAGACTAATTTGGGGCTCGATCCCGGGACCCTGGGATCATGACCCGAGTTGAAGTCAGATGCTTAACAACTGAGCTGCCCAGATGCCCCTAGTTGTTTCTATATCAAACACAAATCCAGTATTTTTACATATATAATGATTCAGTGAGTTTGGTACTTTATATCTTAACTTGTCCTATATGCAATTAAAACCTCTTCAGCCTTAATTCATTGATCTCTGAGATTTTGAGTTTGGTACTTAAGGGAGCTCACTTAAAAAGAAGGCATTGGGGGGCGCCTGGGTGGCTCAGTTGGTTAAAGCCTCTGCCTTCAGCTCAGGTCATGATCCCAGGGTCCTGGAATCAAGCCCTGCATTGGGCTCTCTGCTCGGTGGGGAGCCTGCTTCCTCCCCTCTCTCTGCCTACTTGTGATCTCTGTCAAATAAATTTAAAAAAAAAAATCTTAAAAAAAAAAAGCCACCACTGGCATCTCTGTTGCATTTCTTTTTTTTTTTTTAAGATTTTATTTATTTATTTGACAGAGATCATAAGTAGGCAAAGAGGCAGGTAGAGAGAAAGGAGGAAGCAGGCTCCCTGCTGAGCAGAGAGCCCAATGCGGGGCTCAATCCCAGGACCCTGAGATCATGACCTGAGCCGAAGGCAGAGGCTTTAACCCACTGAGCCACCCAGGCACCCCTCTGCTGCATTTCTGTTGTCATTTACCACCTTATGGTTTTAATGATGAAGTTCTTACAGGCAGAGGTTTTAATATAAATTTGTTAAACCATTGATCGATTACTCTGATCATAATAATGTTATGTATGATTATAGGGCTCCCCTAGAGACTAACATGTGAATCACAGACTCATTTTAAGGACTGAATGAATTTTGTTGCACATAATTCTAGACAATTATTTCCCTGCTTCCTCATTTCAAAAAGCAGCATGCACAACACTGTGAATAAATTCTCAATTTTTGCTTAACAAATTTATCAGGGCTGCATACATATAGCCCATGTATTTCTCCATAGTATCTCCAACTCCCCAAACCCATGTTCAATTGCATGTAGATTAATATCTTCAAGTTAATATCCCCAGAACCTAGAACAGTCCTTGGTATAGGGTAGGCACTCCATAATTATTTGTTGAATAAATCAATGAATGAGCTCACACTTCAAAGTTTGGACTTTGTTAAAATTTTTTGCTGGGGCCAAGAATGAAAGATGCTGGGTGGGGTACCTCATGACATTTAAAAAGGAGCTGGACACCTGGACCTCAAGTGTAGGCAGAAGGAAGTAAGGTGGCCAGGAAAATCACTTCATCAGGAGTTTTGGTCTTCCCTTCAGGGTGCTGTCATCAGTCACCAAATTCTAAAGTCCTGGGAAAGAGAATCCTTCTGTTATCACTGCATACGATTCACCTCAAAAGTTAAGAGGCTTAATTAAGTTAACTTCTCCCTCACTCATCTGTAGGGTGATGGGGCTCAGTTGAGCAACTCTTGCTTTTTGGTCTTCTGCAGTTGCATTCAAGTGTTTGGGATGGAATCATATGAGGGCTCAACCAGGCTTGGATACCCAAGATGGCTTTTTCACTCCCATGTCTGGTTCTTTCCACAAACAGCCTCTCCATCTAGTTAGTTTGAAACAGCATGGTAGTCTTAGAGTAGTAAAACTTCCTACATGGCTGCTGGCTTCCTCCAGAGTGAGCATTCCAAAAGGTGCAGGTGGAAGCTACGAGGCTTGTTATGGCCTAGCATCCCATGTCACATCTGCCCTATTCTACTGGTTAAAAATGAATCATAGGGCTAGCTCAGACTCAAGGGGAAGAGATTGCATAAGGGCGTGAGTACTATTCATTGGAAGGCCATCTTTGGAGACTACCTAAAAAGAACTGATAGTTCCACTGAGTTACTTACATCCCACCTAGAGGAAGTTCCAGATTTTACAGCGTTTGAAGCATATACAGTTTGGAAGGCTTTCTTTGAAGAGTGGAAGCAGTCCATGTAACTAGGGGCCCTGAAGCTAAAGCTTCATTAGCTTCACAGTCAATTTGCTTTTGACCTTTCCCAAACCAGCTATGCCCTTCTTAAATCAGCTATGGTAAGAAAGCAAACACAGCTTTTGGGAGCCTACCTACTCTTGTGTACTAGGACAATTTCCAGAAAATAAGGAATCATTGTGCACTTTCTCCAGTCTTCACCATTAGTGTTCAATGTTCAGTTCAATATAATTTGATATTTGAATGACAAAAACCCAGGTCTCCTGATGTCAAAAAGTGAAATTTCAAATATACCACATTCCACAATGTTTTTTTTTTTTTAAAGATTTTATTTATTTATTTGACAGACAGAGATCACAAGTAGGCAGAGAGGCAGGCAGAGAGAGAGAGAGGAAGCAGGCTCCCCGCCGAGCAGAGAGCCTGATGCGGGGCTTGATCCCAGGACCCTGGAATCATGACCTGAGCTGAAGGCAGAGGCTTTAACCCACTGAGCCACCCAGGCACCCCAACACATTCCACAATGTTTTAAAATTAAATTTTTTACAAACAAAACAACGAAACTGGAAGGATACTTTTTTTTTTTTTTAAACTTAGTATGCTTTCTATACCTATTTTCTCTGGCTGCTCCTTAAATGTTGATGTCTTTCAAAGATTGTTCTCATTCTGTCCTATTATTGGATAGCCTCTAGTCACATGATTTCATCCACCACCGTAATCAGATGACTCTTAGTCCTCTATCCATAGCCCCGGCCTCTGTGGTTCCAAATATATACTAGACATGTCTATTAGGACGTCCCACAAGAATGTCAAGATCAGAAGATCATAAGTTAATTTATCCTTAGTCCTTATTATGATGAGGCACCATTCAGTCATTTTCAAAAACGTTTATTGACCATTTACTATATGCCAGTTAATAGGAATACAGTAGTAAAGAACACAAAGTCCCTTACTCCAAAGAGACATTAAATATGTAAACAGGGTCATTAGAGATTGTGATAAATGTTATGACAAAAACAGAGTGATGAGATAGAGTAACTGGCAGAGGCCTCTTGCAGGAGGGAAGTCGGGGAAAGAGCTTTCTGCAAAGGTAACATATGAACTTTGATTTGAAAGAAAAACACCATGCAAAGATGTGTGGAAAGAACATCGTAGGCAGAAAGAATAGCAAGTACAAAGTCCAAAAATAGGAAAGGGCTTAGTAGTCTTACACAGCTAGTAGCAATGAAGTTAATGAGAGAGAATGACAGAGGGGACTGATGGGAGGTAGGGGTCAAAACATACAGGACCTTGTATGCTATAGTAAGGAGCTGGAATTTAAAAATAACAGGCCAAAAATAAAAATAAAAATAACAGGCCACTGAATAGTTCTCAGCAGTCTCAAGAAAGAGGTGTTACGATCTGATTTAATTAAATAAGCAAACTGCCTGGTATGTAGTGAATGGACTATGGAGGGGCAAGTTAGGGAGAAGGAAAACCAATTGTGAAGGTCATCATAGAAAAGTCTAGAGAAAGCTTTGATGAAGGTGGTAGCAAGAGATATGGGGGTAAATGGATTCAAGATTAATAGCGAAAATAAATCACAGAACTTGGTGACTGAATTTAGGGGGTAAGAGGAAGCAAGGATAGCTCTCATGTTTTTTATTTCAGCACCCATAGATTGGTGTCACCACCACCCAATCAATCTCCAAAAGCACCATCCTCTACTTCTGCCATCCCCTTCCCTCCACATCCAATCAGTCACTGTACTAGTTGGGGTTATCCAGAGAAACAAAACCAATAGCGTGAGATGCGGGAGTGCACGCACACACGCGTGTGCGTGTGTGAATGTGTAGAGAGGGAGGGAGGGAGGGAGGGAGAGTGACTGATTTAAGGAACAGATTCACAGATTATAGAAACTGGCAATTCTGAAATCTGCAGAGCTGGCCATTAGGATGGAGACCCACACAAGAGCTGCTGCTGCAGAGTCCAAAGGCAGACTGGAGGCAGAATTTCTTTTTCCTCGGTGTGGTTTTTTAAGTCCTTTACCTGATTGGATAAGACCCATCCAAATTTTGGAGGATAATATGCTTTACCTCAGAGCTTACTGATTTAAATGTTAATCTTTTACAACAAGGATATTAACAACAACTAGTGTTTGACCAAAAACTGGTTATCATGGCCTAGCCAAGCTAATGCATAAAATTAACCATCACAGTCAACGAATTGTTTTGACCCTTAAATATTTCTCAATTAGTCCTTTCCTCTGTTACCATTGCTTTACTTTACTTTAGGCTTGTGTTCTTCTTTAATTAATTCATAAAACATTTGCTTTATGGTATTAGATACAGTGCCAAATGCTGGAGATACAAATGTGAATAAAAGATAGACTGTGTCCTAGGGATCTTGCATCCCACCCTTTCATCTATCTTTATAATGGATGACTGTATCATTGCCTCTCACACTTTAATGTGCAGATTCATCTGAGGATCCCATTAAAGGGCAGATTCTGATTAAGTAGGTTTGGGATGGGGCCTGAGATTCTGCATTTCCAACAAGCTCCCCAAGTACTGCTGTAGATCAAGAAAAACTATGAGTAACTAAGCTGTAGAAAGTCTCTTGAAAGACCATGTTTATAAAAGATGTTTTTGGAGGCGCCTGGGTGGCTCAGTGGGTTAAAGCCTCTGCTTTCAGCTCAGGTTGTGATCCCAGGGTCCTGGGACCGAGCCCCTCTCTGCTCAGCAGGAAGCCTGCTTCCTCCTCTCTCTGCCTGCCTCTCTGCCTGCTTGTGATCTGTGTCTGTCAAATAAATTAAAAAAAAAAAAAAAAAAAAGATGTTTTTGTAGGAGCAGCGGGCTGGTTCAGTCAGAAGAGCCTGTGACTCTTGGTACCCCGGTCCTGAGTTCCAGCCCCACCATGGGTGTAGACAGTGCTTAAGTACATAAATAAATAAATAAACTTTAAAAAAAAAAAAAAAAAGTGTATTTGTAGACTCCCTGAAAGGATACACAAGAAACAGAGAACTGTTGCTTCTAGAAAGAACTGAATGGCTGATCATTGTATATATTCTTTTATAACTTGAATTTTATACCAAGTACATGTATTACATATTCAAAAACAAATTAACAACTAAAGCAAAATAAAAACATCTGAAGCTGCTCCCCTCTTAATACCCTGCAGTGGAGCCCAGTGACCCCAAAGGAAAGAGTGCAGTTTAGCCCATCTTAAACCCTTTGTTATAATCAGTTTACCTATTCAGTTTATCTCCGATTGTGCCCATCAGATCTGGGACCACAAGCCTTCCCTCCACAGGAAATGCACTTGAACAAATCTCACGTGGTCTTTCAAACTCCAGATACCGAAGCACTTAAGCCAGGAAACTTTTCATGCATTCCGGTCCCCCCCCCCCCGGCCCCTCTCCCGCCGTTAAAGTTACCTTTTTACATTTAACCTCATAATGCTTCTTTTTGTTGCAGTCATCACACTATGTCGAAATTTTGTTTACATGTCTATCTTTGCTACTTGACTGTGCGCTCCTTGAGGACAAGGCTAGAGACTAGGCCTACCGCAGACTGAGTTCCGAAATTATTCTGCGAAAGAATCATGTACTGGCCTCAAGGGGCTCATGGGAAGGGAAAATCCTCGAGTTCTGGGGCTCTCTTCGATCCCTTCGTGACTAACTCGAGGCAAACGTGCCAGGAGCTGAATTCGAGCACCCTGGCTAGGAAGACGGCCATGAATGCTGCCCTGTCCACTCGCTCCTTCCCGGGCGCCGGGTCCACGCTTCCAGAGGGAGCTTCCCTCCGCCAGAGCGCGACGCCCCCTCCGAGGGTCCGGGCTGCCGGCCCACCGCCCCCACTGGCGGCCCTGGCGGCCCCGGCTTCCACAGCCCGCTTCAGAGCGCAGCTTGGAAAGCTTAGTGGTCTCCTTGGTATCCGCCAAAAGCCCCGGGCGGCGACCAAAAAGAACAGAGGGAGGGTGCACCCGACCGGTCGGGGCGAGGCTGGGATTGGCAGGGGAGGGCTGGCGAAGACAGGCGGGGACCGAGCGCCAGGCAAGGGAACGACCTTCTAACTTCCTCGCACTTACGTTTCCTCCCCGGAGCCCAGGCTGGGGCAGCCCTCCTCCTGACCGCTTCCTCTCTTCTCGCCCCATTACCTTCAGGACCACTACCTCCATGCCACGGAGTACTGTACGCTCGGTCTCACCCGCCCGCCCAACTCCCGCGCCGGCAATCGCATTCTACGCCCGGCTGTTCGCCAACGCGCGCGTCGCCCCGCCACCTCCGCCGCCTCCGCCGCCGCTGCGGCCGCAGCACTCCGAGGGGGCGGGGCCTGGGTCGCGGCGCACAGTCAGCCACGGTCCCAGCCTGCCCCGCGCCGGCAAACGAGAGCAAAGCCAGTGACTCACCTCCGCCGCGCTAACTCCTCGCTAGCTCTCCCCTCACACACGCTCACGCCCGGTTCGAGATGGCGGCGGCGGCGGCGGCAGCGGCGGGGGACTCTGATTCTTGGGGTGAGGAGAAGTTGCGGGGCCAGGGCCTGGGCCGGCGCCGGCCTCAAGTCGAAGCAGGCACTAACGCGGCTCGCTCTCTTCCGTAGACGCCGACACGTTCTCCGTGGAAGACCCGGTGCGGAAGGTGGGGGGCGGCGGCACTGCCGGCGGGGACCGCTGGGAAGGCGAGGACGAGGACGAGGACGTCAAGGTGGGTGCGGGCCGGGGCTCCGGGCAGCGCGGGAGTGGACTGGCGCTGTCGCGGGCGGGGAGGCCCGCCAACGGGCGGGCGGGTGGACTCTGGGCCCAGGGGCGCCGCCCGGGCCTGCGGGCTCTGGGTCCAGACGCGAGCGTAGGGTTCCCCGGTGCCCTTCTCTCCTCTGCTCGCCGGCCTTATGGGCCGGAGTCGAGCGGCGTGGCCTTTTGGACTCATTGGCGAGGGCGGTGGTGGCCCCGGCCCCAGCGTTACTTTAAGGGTCTGCACCCAGGCCTGGATCCCACCCGCCAACTGGCGACGGGAGGTGACAGCCGCGAAAGGGCCCGGTCCACGTGCAAACTTCAGGGCTGGAGGCGTTCGCCAAAAGGATCTGGGAAGTTGGGGATTGAGCCCCATGGTTTCTCCCATATGGAAAGTATTGCAACCCACCTGCCTTGTTGAGCTCAGGCCTCCCTAGGGGCAGTAACTCATTTGTTTCCGAAAGCCCATTTGTAGAGTTTGTTCAAGTAGTTAGATGAATGAAATACTGTGGTTTAATTTCAGTCTTTTTTTTTTTTTTTTTTTTTAAACACAAGACAAATAGAAGCAGTGAAGTGAAATAACTTTAGGCTTCCCATCCCCACCCTGTGGTAAAAGGATGAACGAGTACTAAAATTGTCAGCGGCTAGTGGTCAGAAACCTAGGTAGTCCACACAGTGATCTGGAAAACGGACAGTTGACAGAGTGAGTTATTTGTCTACATACGAAAGATGCATAAGAAAATATTGGTTGGAGTAGACGAAGGGGCCAGTTTTTTTCTCCCGTGCCTTGTTGATCTGAACCAGAATTACCTTTGTCGTTTTGTTTTTGAAGACTCCTGGGGACTCATCAAATGGCTTCAGATGACAGTATTACTAGTGCGTTCATTTTTTTAAGTAGCTAACAAACCTTTCAAGACCAAAATGTTAAGATTCTTATTAACAGAGCTCTCAAAATCTTCTATACTTGTGCAGATAAAGTTTTGTATGAATTGAGAAAATGGTTTTTCTTGGCTTAAATGGCGTAGTGGATGTTTTACTTTCCTAACTTCTATTTCAGTACATATTGGGAAACCCTATTAAGTCCTTCTTGGGGTGAAAAAATTTAAGCTAGATAATCACTGTGAACTTATTACTACTTTTGTTTGGATTTTACCTTTTTCTTCTGAGTCTGATGAGGTGGATGTCCAATTTATGGAACAGCTTATTCAGAAATAATGTGAGCTTTGCAGACATTGGGATTAATAAATGAGTAGTACTCTTGTGAAGATACTTAAGACAGTCTATTTCCATGTTGTATAAACATGGGAATGAACTGTGTTATCAGTCTCATTGCAAGATATTAGTTACCTCCTTATATTGTAGTGGACTTTATGTTTTGAGCCTTCAGTTCAAATTTGTCCTTTCACTTTTTGTATTCTTACTGGATGCAGCTATTAGGACATCTGTTCTGGAAATTAGGAATACTTTAGCAAATGAGAAGAGAATATTAGAGAAATAAGGAAAGAAGTACTAGAAAATGAAGTCTGAATGGAGTAGTCTAAAGTGATACCGTGAAGTAGCCTGCCAGAGATTACTGGATCTCAAGGGTGTCCAGTCCTGATAAATTTAATTCTGACCACTTGGAACTAAGAGATTTACAGGTTTTAAGAGACCATAAAGGTCATCTTGTCCGCTCACTCTTTCAGTGCAGATTCTTTCTCTTATGCAGATACCTTATTGCTTTTACATAAACATTGAAGTTGGATCTTGGAGAAAAACTGAACTTGTCCATCTTATTTCTGAGTTGAAATGTTGGTTTATTTCTTTTGAATTTCTTCAAGATTCCCAGGTTATGGTATTCAAAGAATGATTTGATTCCTGGGCTTCGCAATCAGACCGACCTGGGTGTATATTACTGCCTTGACATTTTCTCTGTTCTTGGTCATAAACATGTTTCTTAATCTTTCCTTTTAGTGTCCTAATCTAAATTTTCATTATAGGAGATAACTTCGGGGGGTTGTTTTGCTTATTTATTTATTTAGGCTGGGGGAAGGGAGAGAGAAAATCTTAAGCAAGCTGTCCGTGCCTAGTGTGGAGCCTGAAGTGGGGCTTGATCTCATGAACCGGAGATCACGACCTGAGCCGAAATCGAGTCCAACACCAACTCAGCCACCCAGGTGCCCCTGTTTTACACTTTATTTATTTATTTTTAAAGACTGTATTTAGGGGCGCCTGGGTGGCTCAGTGGGTTAAAGCCTCTGCCTTCGGCTCAGGTCATGATCCCAGGGTCCCGGGATCGAGCCCCGTGTCTGGCTCTCTGCTCAGCAGGGAGCCTGCTTCCCTTCCTCTTTCTCTGCCTGCTGCTCTGCCTACTTGTGACCTTTGTCTGTCAGATAAATAAATAAAATCTTAAAAAAAAATAAAGACTGTATTTATTTACATGACAGAGATCACAAGTAGGCAGAGGCAGGCAGAGTGGGGGGTGGGAAGCAGGCTCCCTGTTGAGCAGAGAGCCTGATGTGGGGCTTGATCCTAGGACCCTGGGATAATGACCTGAGCCAAAGGGAGAGGCTTTAACCCACTGAGCCACCCAGGTGCCCCTGTTTTACACTTTAAATGTTTTAATATGTCTGGCGTTAGCAGAATTACCTAGTACTTGGGAGGCACTCCATAAATGTTAATACTGTCTTCAAGATGCCGTCTTGAAAAGAAACTAATTTTTCTGGCTAAAGGAAAATACGCTGGTTAGATCTGGTATCTGGGGGTTTATTTTGTGCCACATTTTGTGATTTCCTGAGCTAACTTCTCTCCATAATGGCTATTTACTCAGTAGTAAGTTCTCTCCACAGTAGCTATTTACTCAGAATTTTACTCAGAATGGGATGACTTTGGTTATCAAGCAAGTTTTTGCTTACTTAGAGATTGCCAATCTAGAGTTCAGTTTTGTCACATTGGATGATAGTAATACCAAATTTCTGAATTACAGTGTTTTAGTACTTAATTCTTTAGTTAAGGATGCGGAAACAAAGCTTACTTTTCATGAGCTCAAATACTCATAACCTTTAAGTGTACAGTGTATGAATTTTTAAAAAGTCTTCCAAGGTAAAATATGCAGAAGCAGAATAAGTTCTTTAGTTTATGTCATCATCTAGTGTTTAACCTTTAATGATAGAGATTTAATGTCATTTGTAATGTCCTGAGAAATGAAAAGAAAACTGAGGTCTTTGTTACAGTAATTTGTTTCAGTAGTTTACTGTCTTTCAGTAGACATTATAACATTTTGCTGCCCTTGACTTCTCAAATAGGTGTCTGGTATTGACAGAATTGTATTTAGGTGAAACCATAGAATTGTTAATATTTATGAGGAGAGAAGCCTATGCTTCTTCCAGTTAAAAAGATGAGAACTGGGGCACCTGGGTGGCTCGAGGGTTAAGCCTCTGCCTTTGGCTGAGGTCATGATCTCAGGGTCTTGGGATCGAGTGCCCCACATCCAGCGCCCCACGTTGAGCTCTCTGCTCAGCGGGGAGCCTGCTTCCTCCTCTCTCTCTGCCTGCCTCTCTGCCTACTTGTGATCTCTGTCTATCAAATAAAAAGTAAAATCTTTAAAAAAAAAAAAAAAAAAAAAGATGAGAACTAGGGGCCCCTGGCTGGCTTAGTCGGCAGAACATACGACTCTTTAACTTAGGGTTGTAAGTTTGAGCCCTATGTTGGTTGTAGAAATTACTTAAATCCTTAAAGAAAAAAAAAAAAAAAGGAAAAAAGAAAGATGAGAACTGGCAAACATACTCTCCTGTTAACATTTGCTTTATTTTACATTTCTTACTGTCCTGATGTTATGCAGAGGTAGTGGGACAGATTGTTCACTTAGCATATTATCACAACACTCCTTCCCCATTGCTGGAGTGATGTGCAGGATGTGTTGACTAAGAAGGCAGTGAGTACCTATCCTTCGTGAGCAGGGACAACACAACTTTTACTCCATTTTACTAGTTTCCGAGCATTTCAATATAGAACAGATTAAAAGTTGAATTTATTTAAGGTGCGTAGAATTGTTTTGAGGAGACTTCTGGCTGTGATCAAACATCTCTGGCATTTGCTCCTGTAATGCTATTATAGAATTTTTTATAAAGATTTGAGAATGGACTTAGTTGAAAACTGCCTGTCTCATCCTACCCATTCAGCCATCTTTTAGGATCCTCTCCGCTCAATAGCTTAAATCTACCAGAGTAAGGACATTTTTTTCAAAAACTGGAAATAGCTGTTCTCTCTACTTCAGAGAAATGGGAGATTATTGGAAAATACTCAGAAGGTGGGTATTTTGCCAGGAAATGGTATCTTGAAGTGTGTGTAATTTCTTATGAAAAATTCCAAGCATAAAAAGAGGTAAAGAGAAGTTTAATAAACCCATGAACGATCTTATTTTTTCTGTCTCTCCATTCACTGTTCTCTCCTAACCAGATTATTTTGAGGTAAATCTCAGTTACATCATTTCAGTTCCCTGGTAGTTTTTATAAACTAGTAAGTTTTTAGTTAGATAGCATGTTTGTTACTGGAAAATATTTACCTGATGTGTTTATCATGCTGGATGACTGAAAATAAATAAGCCATTTGTTTATTGTTCAGTAACTTGATCTTGCTTTAGCCAAGCATTTAAAGTAGAATTGATTAATGAGAGTTCCAGATATGAGACAGGTAGGCATTGAGGTGGAATTCAACTGAGTGCTGAGCCATAATACATAGTAAGATGTTAAAAACTTAATGAATTGGGGCGCCTGGGTGGCACAGTGGGTTAAGCCGCTGCCTTCGGCTCAGGTCATGATCTCAGGGTCCTGGGATCGAGTCCCGCATCGGGCTCTCTGCTCAGCAGGGAGCCTGCTTCCCTCTCTCTCTCTCTGACTGCCTCTCCATCTACTTGTGATTTCTCTCTCTCAAATAAATAAATAAAAAATCTTAAAAAAAAAAAACTTAATGAATTGAATTAAATGAAGTAGAATTTATTGAGGCAGGTTCCTTGGCTTCCAGAAGCCAGCATATTTCTGAGATGATGGAATAATATTTGGGCTTCTTTTATTTATTTTACTTTTTAAAAGATTTTTACTTATTTATTTGACAGATCACAAGTAGGCAGAGAGAGAAGGCAGGGAAGCAGGCTCCCCACTGAGCAGAGAGCCTCATGCAGGGCTCCTTCCCAGGACCCTGGGATCATGACCTGAGCCAAAGGCAGAGGCTTAACCCACTGAGCCACCCAGGCACCCCTGGGCTTCTTCTAAAAACTGAACTTCTCTGGAAAGTCTACCCTCAGAAGCCTGTTACAGAGTTCTGGGACATCTTAGAGTACAGCTTACAGAACCATCAGTGAAAGGCTCTTTTCCTGCAAAAGGTTATTCTTTACCTAAACCAAACTACTTAAAGAAAAGTAAAGGAGTATGTGTTAATTAATGGATTCTTGCTGTGGGGCAAAAGAATTTTACCTTCCTTTGTAGCTACTTCTGTTTGATGATCTATAAATATATCTTGCTTAAGTTGGAAAGCATTTTCAGCCGTAAACGTGATCTCTTACTGCATGTGACATTCTGTAGTTGTACATTATAAAAATGACACATTAGCCAACTACTGGCTATATTATGAGGAATTTTTAAAAAGCAGGATTTAAAATTTTTGTTTTATTTTCATTTCTAGTCCTGTTCAGTTGGGAAGCAGATTTTGGTTTTGTTGTTGTTTTAAAGATTGTATTTATTTATTTATTTATTTGAGAGAGCGCGCGCGCGAGAGAGAGACAGTGAGAGAGGGAACACAAGCTGGAGGAGTGGGAGAAGGAGAAGCAGGCTTCCCACCGAGCAGGGATCATGATGGGGGGTGGGGTTCTATCCCAGGACCCTGGGATCATGACCTGAGCAGAAAGCAGATGCTTAAGGACTGAGTCACCCACGCGCCCGGGGTAGGGTAGCAGGTTTTAAACTTGAAAAGCAGTCAGCTCTTTCAGAGAAATGGCTCAAATGATGTTGGGTGTGTATTGTAGAAGAGTATAGATAAGTAGTTTATAAACCGCCTCTGTTTTAAGGAAGCTAGCCATTTTACAAGAGCAACCTGGATGATTGTTTTTTTTTTTTTTTAAAGATTTTTTAAAAATTTATTTATTTGACAGAGATCATAAGTAGGTAGAGGGGCAGGCAGAGAGATAGAGAGGAGGAAGCAGGCTCCCTGCTGAGCAGAGAGCCTGATGTGGGGCTCTATCCCAGGACCCTGAGATCATGACCTGAGCCGAAGACAGAGGCTTTAACCGACTCAGCCACCCAGGCGCCCCTGGATGATTGTTTTAAAGACAAATTGAATATTATATTTAGCAGATTTATTACCTACCAAAAATAATTGGGTAAGGAATTTACTTGGTTATTGACAGGTAGTTTCTGGAACCAAATAGCCATTTAGAGCTTACTAAAATACAGATTTAATTGCTACTTAAATGTGTTAATTTTAGTTGTTTCTCGAATAACGTTTTTTGAATTTTATCTGAAGTTATTGTCAGGATTTACAAAGTCTTATGTTTATAGAAAATTGAGCAGATTTCGACATTCTACCTTACATGCACTTTTTGGGCACTTGGCAAATTTTATAATTAAGAAAACAAAAACTTTAAATTCATGGGGAAAACTGCCTAACCTGCTTTTGGGATTACTCTCTTTGGAAGAGTGACTAGTCTTTTTGTTAACATCATTATGCTCCCTTCTTTAGGGACTGTCCACAGTGTGGTAGAAACTTCAGGGCAGATTTGAGTACTCTGGGGTGAGGGTGACAGGCAAGGCTTGCTTTCATGAATGTAGAAGCAGGTGCCATAGCTGTTCCTAGGACTCTGTAGGAACCACTGCTTTAGCTTCTAAAATCCATTCTGCGGTGGAACTCCGGGTAGCCTCATTATGTCTACACTGATGGGACAGTTTAACTTGAACGTCTGGAATAAGGTTTATGCTTTGATGGGGAAACCAGGAACAGGGATAAAGGTGTGGTACATAGAGTTGGTATAAATGAGATATGAGGGAGCAGTGATATTGGTGGGGGTAATGTTTTACTGGCGGAGGGAACTGAGAAATGCTCCCCTGGTGTATCTGCTTCTCCATTTTTGGATGTCCTAGGATGGAGCTACTCATTTTTAGCCATACTTTACCCCTCTTGGCCCCCTACTACCAGAGGCTGCTGGACTAGTTTCTTAAAATTAGTAGAAAATCATCACAGGCAATTTGAGGTAGGTAACTGATAGAATTGTAGCTGGGCATGATACCATATGCCGTACCCTTCTCTCTCTCTCTCTTTTTTTTTTTTTTTTAAAGATTTTTATTTATTTATTTGACAGAGAGAAATCACAAGTAGACAGGCAGGCAGAGAGAGAGAGGGAAGCAGGCTCCCTGCTGAGCAGAGAGCCCGATGTGGGACTCAATCCCAGGACTCTGAGATCATGACCCGGGCCGAAGGCAGCGGCTTAACCCACTGAGCCACCCAGGCGCCCCGCCATACCCTTCTCTTTGATGAGCTTTCCTGCAGTTCCAGGGGGACTTATTCCAGAACTGATTGAAAGAACACATTTTGGTGGGGGAGAGACCTAAATCTCAGATAGTTATTGTATACTTTTCAGGGCTCAGGTAAGAAGTTATGTTTCTATGACACTTTTAAGGATCTTTTGTCCATTTAGAAGTGGTTCCTTAATTTTTTGGGGGGTTGGTTGGTTGGTTTGTTTTGGTTCTTTCATCCTTCATTATATTTCACTTAAGATTTTGGGATAGCTGTCTCAGGCCCTTAATAGTCTTATCTATAAAATAGGGATAGCACCACCTTATTTACAGAACTTTTGTTAGGGTTAACTGTTACTACATGTAAGGCCCTTTGCACAGTACCTGGTGAAAAGTAAGCACTTGATAAATGCTTTATCATCATCATCATCATCATCATCATCACTGTTATTAGTAGAGAGAGGTGAGTATGTACCCCTTTGAAGTCAGCAAATGGTCTTCCTGTCTGAAGACCCACTCAGACCCAGCTTTCTATATTCTGTGAAGATTAAAACAACAAAGAAACTCCTGGTGGTTAATTTTTTATTTTTAGCTCTAGGGTTACTTTTGTACTGTGGTGTTTGATAACAAGCACTTAAGCAAACCGGTGAAATTATATAAACATTTGCTGTCTAATTTCTAACTGATGTATCTTAGATGTCCAAACAGTACAAGAAGGTTTGCTTTCAGTCTGTTAACCTTGAACTATAAGTTAAATTGCCAGGGTAAGGTGATTATGAAAATTTTTTTTTTTTTTTTTTTAAGATTTTATTTATTGTCAGAAAGAGAGAACACAAGCAAGGGGGAGTGATAGGTAGAGGGAGAAGCACAGTCTTCACTGACCAACTGAGCCTGATGCAGGACTCTATCCCAGGACCCTAGGATCATGACCTGAGCTGAAGGCAGACTCTTAACCAACTGAGCCAGCCAGGCATCCCAGAATATTTTACTTTTCTACAAATTTCTTTCTTCTCTGCTTGTAGAACACATGGCAGTCTTAACCGGGATTTTTTAGTTCTTTGGTGAATTTTTATTAAAATCAAAGCTTGGTTAGTTTAAATACCTAGACTGATTCAGATTATGACCTGTCTTGTTATAAAACATAAGCTTGGTGTCATAGTTAGGCACATTAGTCACCCTCTATATCCTCCATTCACATCAGGGCCTCTTGCTTTGCATCTGCAATCCTGTGGTTCAGCTTCAAATGGCATGTCATTTACATTCAAATGATAGTTGCTGAGACAGTGGCCAGGCTACCTGTAGATGAAAGCCCTATCTAAATACAAGGCTGTGTCTGCCCCTATTAAATTTAAGCATTCCAAATCTGTGGAGCCTTTGGAAAATTGTTTGATAATCAGTTTATATTTAGGGGCTCTGTTAGATGTAGAAAAGACTAGAGTATAGATCCACCTTAAGTTGCCCCACCCAAGTTAGGGAGTGGGTTCAAGAAGCTATTGATTAGCTCTTGACTGCTTTTAAATATTGGGTTTAAATATTATATGGATTTAATTCATTAATCAGGGTTGTGTTGAATGGAATACTTGAAATAATTGAACCACTGCATTTGATTTGATTTTTTTTAAAAAATTTTATTTATTTATTTGACAGAGATCACAAGTAGGCAGAGAGGCAGGCAGAGAGAGGGAGGAAGGGAAGCAGGCTTCCCACTGAGCAGAGAGCGCGATGCATGATGCAGGGCTCCATCCCAGGACCCTAGGATCATGACCTGAGTCAAAGGCAGAGGCTTTAACCCAGGCGCCCGGAACCACTGCATTTGAGAAAGTAAGAAATATAAAGTCCTTTCAGTTTTTTATTTAAAACAGCTGCAAATTACTTTAAGAGAAGTAGTTCTTGCTTGGTTATCTTGTATTTTGTTAACAGGGAAGGTTTTTTATAGAATTAGACAAGATGATACAAAAGTTAATATGGAAAAACAAATATGCAAGAATGGCTAGGAAAATACTAAAAAGCCTGAAAATCTATAAGTGAGGGACTAGCCCTGGCCTATATAAAAACATACTATAATTATGGTAAGGGAAGCAGTGTGGTATTGGGGCACGAAGAGAAAATAGCCGGATGGGATAGAAAGCAGAAATAGACCAAGTACTTGTGAAAATTTACTACATGGCAAATCACTAGACTCGGGTGGACTTCTTCTTCTTTTTTTTTTTTTTAAAGATTTTATTTATTAATTTGACAGAGAGAGATCACAAGTAGGCAGAGAGAGAGGGGGAAGCAGGCTCCCTGCCAAGCAGAGAGCCCGATTTGGGGCTCAATCCCAGGACCCTGAGACCATGACCTGAGCCGAAGGCAGAGGCTTAACCCACCGAGCCACCTAGGCACCCTCAGGTGGACTTTTTAATAACCGAAGCTGTGACAGTTGGGTAACCATTTGGAAATAAAATAAAATCCATACTTCATAACACACAAGAGAAAAAACTCCACATGGACCAGAGATCTTGTTGAAAAACAATGAAAGTGTATATATTCCAGAAGAAGCTGGCTTGAAATCCACAGGCAAGAAAAGATTGATAAATGTAGTTTACTGCATAAATACAGTGGGGTGCATACACTTCACGGGGAAACACTAGAGGTATTTCCTTAAGAGAAGAAGGTAATCATCATTATCGCTGCTACCATTCACAGTGTACAAGAGGTTTAGTGAGTATAATTGGAGAAATCAGTTGTGGAGGCATAAGAATTGGTAAAGAAGTAGAACATCTGGGTGGCCCAGTCGGTTGAGTGTCAAAGTCTTGGTTACAGTTCGGCTCATGATCTCTGGGTCATGGAATCTGGGGCTTCAGGCTCTGTGCTCAGTGGGAGTCTGCTTGAGACTCTTTCTCTCCCCCCTACCTCTGCTCTCTCT
This sequence comes from Neogale vison, assembly GCF_020171115.1. Classification (NCBI taxonomy): domain Eukaryota; kingdom Metazoa; phylum Chordata; class Mammalia; order Carnivora; family Mustelidae; genus Neogale; species Neogale vison. The sequence goes on along the minus strand of NC_058103.1, from coordinate 83,147,720 downwards.
CTCTCTGTAATAAATAAATGTCTTTTAAAAAAAGAACTGGTAAAGAAGTAAAGCTATTCTCATTTGCAGATGATATGTAGTACACTTGGAAAACCCTAGGGAATCAATGAAAAGTGATAAATGAATTTTAAAAAATTCAAATATAAGGTAGCAGGATATAAAATTAACATATAAAAGTCAATCATATATACAAATAATAACTAGTTAGAGGACATAATGGGAAAAAACCCGTATTTACAGTAGGAACACAGAAATTCTTAAGAATGTACTTAAAGAGAAATTCACAAATCTTCTAAGAGAGAAACTTTATTTTTTTTAAAAGATTTATTCATTTGAGACAGAAAGCATGGGCAAGGGAGTGGGGAGAGGGAGAAGGAGGCTCCCCACTGAGCAGGGAGCCTGCTGACCCAGAGCTCGACCCTGGGATCATGACCCTTCCACGCACCCCTAAGAGAGAAACTTTAAAACAAGTGAACTTGAACAAATGGAAAGACAGACCTTTTCCTTGGCTAGGGTAGCTCAACATCATGATGTCTGTTCTTCCAACATTAATTTTTAATTTTAATGCAATACCAAAAAAATTCTAATAAGCTTGTTTCCGTGGAGTTAGAAAAGTTGATAATAAGGTGCACACGGAAAAAAGTAAACATGCGAGAATTATTAATAGAGGTCCTTTTCTTTAGGATAACTGGGATGATGATGATGATGAAAAAAAAGAGGAAGCAGAAGTAAAACCAGGTGAGCCACTGGGGTTCCTTCATTTTTGGTTTTCAATCTTGGTGAGCGTTTAGTGCTTATATTAAGATACATGATGGAATGGTCACAAAACTGAAAATTTTGGTGTTAATAAACCCAAACATCCTTCTGTTCTCCCTTTATTCTCTTCCCCCATTTCTTCTCTCCCTCAAATCATAATCAGATTGGATCCTGCCTGCTGCTTTCTGTTTGAGTGCTGCTGTTAGGAGAGAGTAGAGGGTGTGGCCTCATATTTTAATGATCTAAATCCTGCTGAAAGTGCTGGAGAAATATGAAGGGAGGTGTTTGGGCCTTAGGGATCAGATCAGAGAGGAGAAAGGAAGAGTCCCAGAACTTTCCCATTCTTATTTGCCTGTAAATCACGAACTGGGAGAAGTTGGTCTCTTGAAGTATACAAGTGTTATATGTCTGTCTCATCCATAAACTGGAAAATATTCAGTGTAACTGATTAAAACATTTCTTTCAGAAGTAAAAGTTTCAGAAAAGAAAAAAATAGCAGAGAAAATAAAAGAGAAAGAACGGCAACAGAAGAAAAGGCAAGAAGAAATTAAAAAGAGGGTAAGTACCATTCATTTCCTGCAGTACAGAATTCTCACATCAGTAGTGGTACAGTGTCTTAACAGACAGCAAATATTACCTGGCAATCTGAAGGGCTTTGTAAAGACTGTTAATGGACACTGTCAGGTAAGTCAATCCCCAAACTGAATTTTTGGTTTTTGCAAAAAGCTAGCCCAGAAGTTTTATGTATTAGAATGCTTTTTTTTTTTTTTTTAAAGATTTTATTTATTTATTTGACAGAAATCACAAGTAGGTGGAGAGGCAGGCAGAGAGAGAGAGAGGGAAGCAGGCTCTTTGCTGAGCAGAGAGCCCGATGCGGGACTCGATCCCAGGACCCTGAGATCATGACCTGAGCCGAAGGCAGCAGCTTAACCCACTGAGCCACCCAGGCGCCCCTAGAATGCTTTTTTTTAAAGATTTTATTTATTTATTTGAGAGAGAGACAGTGAGAGAGAACATGAGCGAGGAGAAGGTCAGAAAGAGAAGCAGACTCCCCGTGGAGCTGGGAGCCTGATGAGGGACTCGATCCCGGGACTCCAGGATCATGACCTGAGCCGAAGGCAGTCGTCCAACCAACTGAGCCACCCAGGCGTCCCCCCCCAGAATGCTTTTTAAGTTTCTACAAACATTTGGGACAGTCATTGTGTACCACAATCAGTTCTTACTAGTTGTAATTAGTCTTTATTTGTTGTGTACATATTGAGTAAAATACAGAATGTATCCATTTCTCTGCCATGTACCATATGGTGTTTTTGTTCCTGATTATTTAGAGGATGTATTATTATTATTTTTTTTTGATGTATTAATTTTTTTAATAGAAAATACATTTACATGATTAAAAAAACCATGGTAAGAACAACTCCCAATCTTCATTTATTTATCCTGTTTTTCTCTCTCTATCCCTTAAGTGAATATCGGTTTCTTACATCACTGAGGTATCTTTATGTATTTGGATATTCCTATATATTCTTATTACTTGCTTTGTTCCGGGGGTACAGGTCTGATTCATCAGTCTTAACACATTTCACAGTGCTCACTATAGGACATTCCGTCCCCAGTGCCCATCACCCAGCCACCCCATTATTCCGTGCTTAAGTTTTTTAAAATTTTTATAGTTTTCACCTTACTTTATTTAATGTATTTAATCTTTTCATATCAGATTATAGAGTTTTTTATTTTTTTCTTGGCTTTTCATTCAGAAAAATTTCAAACATAGAAATAGAGAAAGTGAATAATCGTATGTGTCACCTAAGTTTAACAGTTGCTGATATTTGCCATATTTGCCTCATGAACTCTTTTTGTTATTAAAATGTAATCAAGGGGCATCTGGGAGGCTCAGTCTTTGGGTGTCTGCCTTCAGCTTGGGTCATGATTCCAGGGTCCTGGGATTGAGCCCCACATCGGTCTCCTTCCTTGGTAGGAAGCCTGCTTCTCCCTCTTCCACTCCCCCTGCTTGTGTTCCCTCCCTTGCTGTGTCTCACTCTGTCAAATAAATAAAATCTCTTTTAAAAAATGTAATCAATTACGGGGGTGCCTGGGTGGCTTAGTGGGTTAAGCCGCTGCCTTCGGCTTAGGTCATGATCTCAGGGTCCTGGGATCGAGTCCCGCATCGGGCTCTCTGCTCAGCAGGGAGCCTGCTTCCCTCTCTCTCTCTCTCTGCCTGTCTCTCCATCTACTTGTGATTTCTCTCTGTCAAGTAAATAAATAAAATCTTTAAAAAAAAAAATGTAATCAAGTACGGAACAGACATTTTGCATTTTATCTTGAACTACTTTAGTATGCATCTCTGAAAAAGCAAAGCTATTTCTTACATGATTACATACCTAATAAAGTGAACTGTAATTTTTTAACATTATCTAGTATTCAGTTTGTATACATTTTTCTGATTGTCCCCAAATGTCTTTTCTGTATGGTTTGTTCAGACAAGGACCTTGCATTACATGACTTCCTAACTCTCTGGAATGTCTCTCTTTTTTTAAAATGACATTGCCTTATTGAAGAGAGGAGCCCAGTTGTCTTATAAAACATCCCACCTTCTTGATTTGTCTGATTGCTTATAGTCTAATTATAGTCAGTTTCCTGTAACTTGGCAGGTAAGTCTAAAAGTTGAATTGGATTCAGATTAAACATTTTTAGTTGGAATCCTTGAGAGGTCATGCTATGTGCTTCATATTGCATCACATCACACCAGGAGTCACATAATGTCTGTCCTATTATTAGCGATGCTAAAATTGATCACTCGGTTAAGGTGGTTAACATCCTTCTATTATAAACTTACATATTCTTGCAAGTAATCCAGTTTGACATTAGCCTCTCACCCATTTGTTTAGTATTAGTGATGATTGTTGCCTAGTGTTATTAGGGATTGCAGAAGAGTGATTTTTCTCATCCTATGATTTCTCTTCCATTTATTACTGGCTGGCTTCCCCCCACTCCCCCAAAGATGGAAAAAGTAAGGAACTGTATTGTTTGGTTACTTTGGATATGGTTTTTGCTGGAAGAGTAAAAGCTTAATTGTTTAATTACCAATTTTTCAGACTAAGGAGGGTGTGTAAAAATACTTCAGATGGTGAAAAATGAGGGATTTTTGTGGGTTTCTTCTTCTTCTTCATTTTTTTTAAGATTTTATTTATTTATTTGAGAGGGAGAAAGGGAGAGAGAATGAAAGGAGAGGTATGCGGGAGAAGAAGCAGACTTCCTGCTGAGCAGGAAGCCCAATGTGGGACTTGATCCCGGGATTCTAGGATCATGACCTGAGCCGAAGGCGTTCATTTAACCAACTGAGCCACCCAGGCGCCCTGTCAAGTTTCTTTTTGAGTAAATTTGTGGATCTACCCAGGGTCCTGAGCAGAGAGCCTGCTTCCTCCTCTCTCTCTCTGCCTGCCTCTCTGCCTACTTGTGATCTGTCAAATAAATAAATAATCTTTTAAAAAATAAATTGTGGATCTATAGGTTTTTTATAAATTCATTGTTTTACTCAGATATAGTAATTATTTTTTTGATGTTCAAATTGTCCCAGCTTTAGCCAGTAGGAAAGCCTTTAAGTTGTTGAAACTTCATCTTTTTGACAGAATCTTTGAAAACTTCCTTGCTTTCTGACAGTAAGAAGTGTTGGGCTCACCTGGTAAACTCTCTTCTTTAGGCCTGGAATCAGTTACTACTTTTATGGTTCTTTTTAGTTGGAAATGATATTAAGTGGCCAAATCTAGTTGCTAGTAGGACTCACTGAGGTGGCCTTGCTTTCTAGACCCTCTTTTATGGGTGAAGCTAGGAAATTAATAAATGTACATGAGAGTGTGTGTGTGTGTGTGTGTAATAAGCATTAGTTCATATTGATGTTTTCTCTTATTCTGAAAATACTGGTTTCTGAAAAGGTTAACATAATTTTTATTAGCTTTTCTACAATACTAGTAATACTAACAATGTAAAGCTACTGAATCAAGTTTAGGATTTCCTTGCAGTTCTTTTTGGGCTTGGAATATTTCCTACTAAGGATGTAGAATTAGGTCCTGGGTTCTAAAGTCATTAGTATTATTTTCCCTGTATATTTTGATATACATTTTAGAGTCATTTTGTTTGAATTTTTAAGGTTTTCTTTTCTTTTTAATTTAACTTTATCCTTTATTTTATTTTTTTTAAAGATTTTATTTATTTATTTGACAGCTAGAGAACACAAGTAAGCAGAGAGGCAGGCAGAGAGAGAGGAAGGGAAGCAGGCCCCCTGCTGAGCAGAGAGCCTGATGCGGGACTCCATCCCAGGACCCTGAGATCATGACTGGGCCAAAGGCAGTGGCTTAACCCACTGAGCCACTCAGGCGCCCTAACTTTATCCTTTAAACATGGAATGTGTTCAGAAGTCAAAACTATACCGAAATGGTACACTTAAAAAAGTCTCAGACATCCATTCTTATTCTATCCTCTTCATCCTGTTCCCTGACACTTCCTATAAGAAACCATTTTTATCATTTTTATTAGTTTTTGGTTTATTCATCCTTTTTTTTTTTTTGGTAGCTGTATGGTATTCCATTGCCTCAATGCACCATATTTTATTTGACCAGTCTTCAAGTGATGGGACAGCTAGATTTTTTTCCTCCTAGTCCTTTACTTGATTAACAGTACTTCCATGAATAACCATATGTGTTTGTCATTTCTGATGGGTGTAGTCACATTTGCAGGATAAATTCCCAAATGAGAGATTGCTGGGTCAAAGGGCAAATCATACTTGTGGTCTTGATAAATGTTCCCAGATTGCCCTCTGTATGGCATTGTACCAGTTTGCATTTGCCAGTGACAGTGTATGAGAGTGCCTGTATCCCCCAGTTAGGAACATTTTAGGTACTTTTTAATAATTTGTATTTGCGTATCTAAATATATCCACAGGTGTGTTTCTATGATCAGAACAAGAAATAGAATCTTATATCTCAGTCTAAGAAGCCATCTTGATTAGGTCTTTCTTGGTCATTGAAATTAAGATTTACACTTTTTTTGAAAATATTTTATTTATTTATTTGTCAGAGAGCGCAAACATTGGCAGAGGTAGAGAGTGAAGCAGGCTTCCCTGCTGAGCAAGGAGCCCAATGCAGGACTCAATCCCAGGACCCTGCGGTCATGACCTGAGCCGTAGGCAGTGACTTAACCCACAGAGCCACCCAGGCATCCCTATACTTCTTTTTTGTATCTTGGTTAGTCTCCAACATAAAGGAACCTTAGATAGTTTGTCTTAGGTCAAGTATTGAGTTAAGATATGTTCAGTTTTGGGGCGCCTGGGTGGCTCGGTGGGTTGAGCCGCTGCCTTCCGCTCAGGTCATGATCTCGGGGTCCTGGGATCGATTCCCGCATCCGGCTCTCTGCTCAGCAGGGAGCCTGCTTCCCTCTCTCTCTCTCTGCCTGCCTCTCTGTCTACTGTGATCTCTCTCTGTCAAATAAATAAATAAAATCTTAAAAAAAAAAAAGATATGTTCAGTTTTGATGCAGGAAATACTTAATGATGTCCAGATCTACGAAGATGGTTAAGTCACGATATTTCCGAGAAATAGTCTGAGATTTCTTTAACTTGGTATAATGACATTTCTTACTTCATCTTCTTCATGAGAAACAAAATCCTGTGTATTATAGAAGTGGACTTCTGAATCAGAATTTTGTAAACTGCATGGACACGGATGACCACAAATGGCACAAGCTCCCTCTGCTTTGTTCCCACTTCAGTAAATACTGTCACAGATTTTCCCTCACAGTAAAATGCATTTGTTTTAGGAAACATCATAGTATAAAGAAATGATATTCACCAAACCATTAACTAGCATCTCAGAGGACTAGGACTGGGAAATAAGCAATAAGTTCTATTGTCTGTGTTTAATTTGTTAATAAATGATAATATGTTACTTTTTTTTTTTTTTAGATTTTATTCATTTATGTGAGAGAAAACACACGAGCAGAGGGGAGAAGCAGAGGGAGAGGGAGAAAGACTCCTCACTGAGTGGGGAGCCGGACAGGGAACTCATCTCACCTGAGATGAAGGCAGACACTTAACCAGCTGAGCCACCCAGGCGCCAGATAATCTCACTTTTATAATAGTAACAATATGAAAAGATAAATTCTTTTTATGATTCATTGAAAAAAGAACATTTTTTTATGTCTGCATGGTACAGTTGACCTTTGAACAAACAATATGAGGGTTAAGGGTGCTGACTCCCTGCACAGTTGAAAATCCACATACAACTTTTGACTCCCCCAAAACTTAACTACTTGCTTACTGTTGACATAAATAGCACATAATTTTGTGGTTGTGTATTATATACTGTATTCTTAAAATAAAGTAAACTAGAGGGGAGAAGATGTTACTACATCATAAAGAGGGGGCATCTGGGTGGTGTAGTTGGTTAAATGTCTGACTGGACTCTTGGTTTCAGCTCAGGTCATGATCTCAGGGTTATGAGATCCAACCCCCTGTCAGGCTCCACACTGAGCACTGAGTGTACTTCAGATTCTCTCTCCTTCTGCCCCTCCTGCTTGTTCTCTCTCTCAAATAAATAAATAAATCTTTTTAAAAAAATCATAAAGAGAAAATGCATTTAATATGCTATACTTACTAAAAAAAAAATTTGTGACTAGTTGGACCCATGCAGTTCAAGCCTATGTTATTCAAGGGGTCATCTGTATTGTCATATGGATGTGCTATACTTTATTTAACTTTTCTGTTGTTGAACATCTGGGTTGTCTCTACATGTATTTGAAATTATAAGTAATGCTCCATTGGACCTCCTTGTGGCTAAATGTTTGTGTGCATCTTTGGTTTCTTAAGATAAATAACTAGAAGTGGATTTGATTCCATATAAGTCATATAAAAGTATTTTAAGACTTCATACATATTTCCAAGTTGCCCTAGAAAGGTTGTTTCAAAATGTGGTCTTTAGCAGAAGAATATGAAAGTGCAATCTTTCCCTTTTCTATAGTCTCAATTCCATATTTTTTTCAAAAGGCTATTTTGGAAATAAACCCATTCTCTCACATTACCAGCTGTGTTAACATTCTGTTACTATGGACAGGTTGCTTAACCTCTCTGCGCCTAGTATTTTATTTCATGTAAAATCAGGGTAAAAATATCTAAAGTATTGGGGTGCCTGGGTGGCACAGTTGCTAAGCATCCGTCTCTTGGTTTCAGCTCAGGTCGTGATCTCAAGAGTCGTGGGATTGAGCCCCATGTCAGGCTCTCACTCGTCATGGAGTCTGCTTAAGATTCTCTCTCCCTTTGCCCCTCGTGCTTGCTTGTTCTTTCTCAAATAAATATTTGACAGAGATCACAAGTGGGCAGAGAGAGAGAGAGAGAGTGGGAAGCAGGCTCCCTGCTGAGCAGAGACCCCCCCCCCCACAATGTGGGGCTCAGTCCCAGGACCTTGGGATCTCACCTGAGCTGAAGGCAGAGGCTTTAACCCACTGAGCCACCCAGGCGCCCTCAAATAAATAAATCTTAAAAAGAAATATCTAAAGTGTCTAGAAGGATGCCTGAAATACAATAAACACGTTATAAGTGTTTGCTATTACTTATGTGTTTATAAAAAAAAATTCACACAATACAAAAGTGTACTGGTCCATCATAATGCTGCTGTTTTAAAACTTCCTTTCTGTCTTAATTTTAGTTAGAAGAACCTGAAGAAACTAAAGTGCTAACACCAGAAGAACAATTAGCAGATAAACTGCGACTAAAGAAATTACAGGAAGAATCAGACCTTGAATTAGCAAAAGAAACTTTTGGTAAGTGCTGGTGATTGCCGTGAAGTATTTAAGTTCCAGGTGAATACTGTGGAAATGTTACCAAATACTAAAATTTAGGAAGTATATCCTTTTTTGAAATAATAATATTGGCTTAGATATTAGAAAGTAGTTTTTAATGTTTATATTTGAGATTTCATTGCTAAGGTAGAGTGAGATACATGTTCAGATTTTTGAAAAATTGTTCTGAGTGTCAAGTAAAAGATTATTAAGATAAGTCATTAGATCCAAATAGAGTATACTACTGCTTTTTTTTTTTTTTTTTTAAAAGATTTCATTCATTTATTTGACAAAGAGAGGTCACAAGTAGGCAGAGAGGCAGGCAGAGAGAGAGGAAGGGAAGCAGGCCTCCTGCTGAGCAGAGAGCCCGATGCGGGACTCGATCCTAGGACCCTGAGACCATGACCTGAGCCGAAGGCAGCGGCTTAACCCACTGAGCCACCCAGGTGCCCCACTACCGCTTTAAATATATTTATCAGCTGGATGAAATTTGGATGAAATGGAGGCTTGTAGCTTTGAGGTTTAAATTTCGAACTGACTATGGGGCTGTGCCTTTGCTCAGAGTCATTTCTTTCTGTGACCCTTCTTGACCCTCACCATGCCCTGTCTTTGGAGGGCTTCCATTTCTTTGTGCCACCCTTGCAGCTGTGGTTGGTACATGAGATAAAAGATACTTTAGGGTCTTGTGCCCAGTTGAGTTCAGAGTGCTAGGGGTAAAGGGTAAAGTAAGAAACATGGCCAAAGAAACAGATAAAAGCTCTCATTTTGTTTAAGCTCATTGTTGTCGTTACCTACTGAGTACTTTTCAGAGTAGAAGATTATGTTGAAACATTAAATAATTTTGAAATTGAAACCTAGAGCTAAGAAGGATATAGTTATCTTGATTTTTACCCCCTCCTTCCTCTTTTTAAAAATGGATCAAGCAGGCTATAATGATCTTCTCCTTTCTGCGGGAGGTGTGATTTTTCTCTCCATGAGTTGCCAGCAATCTCTGAGGAGTGGCTGTGATGCTCCTGTAGTCTGGTGTGTGCTTGGTGTGTCTTAACTGCACTCATCTCATTACAGAGGGCATGCAGCTATTATCTAGTGTCTTCATAGGATGGTAATAAGCCACCCATATGTTTATTAAAGAGAAGAGTTTACCTGGTACCCATAAATTCTAATATGAGACCACAATTATAGATTATAAGGAAAAAATATGCATTCATACAGGCATCATTTGGTTAATAGGGTTTTAATGTTGTGTTTCTCATGCTGAAATACTGAATCATTGATATTGTTAATAACTAATTCGCTTTACTGTTGAGGAGGATCTAGAATATACTGTCTCTTAGCCTAGAATTCTCTTAGGCGAGATTTATTTTTCCTTTGGGTTTTAACACATGGTTTACCCCTGCTTTGCCTCTGGAGTCAGTTAGCTGATACTTTCACGGGAACCATCTTTAATTTTTTTTGCATTTTCCTTCTCTCTGCACTTTCCTGTGGGCTCTTCTTAGACCTATGCTTTAAGAACATCCCTTTTGTGCCAAGGACTCCTTTGGTGGTCTGCTGAAGACTATGGGTCTGTTCTTAAAATGTTTTTATTTTTTTTTATTTTTTTTTTTTTAAAGATTTTATTTGTTTATTTGACAGAGATCACAAGTAGACAGAGAGGCAGGCAGGGAGAGAGAGAGAGAAGCAGGCTCCCTGCTGAGCAGAGCGCCCGATGCGGGACTCGATCCCAGGACCCTGAGATCATGACCTGAGCCGGAGGCATTTAAAATGTTTTTAAATGCATAAAACAAAATACATAGGGTTTTACTTAGTGAGGAAGCCTACTGAAATAGGTATCAAAATATTAAAATAACTTGAGATACAATAAGAATGTGCTTCTTTATTAATGCATTAACTAAGAGCCAGTGTCAGATCTAATTAAGTAATATAATTTGAAAACATTATTTCAGGATAACTGCACCTGTAATGTGATATGAAAATACCTGATCTTTTATTGGTAACAGGTTTTGCTAATATCACTGTGAATCGTTGCCTATAATCAAAATGAAAGGAAATACTAAATTAGAGGCTAGTGAAAATAAAGCTATAAATTTTTTTCTGATTCAAATTCACATACCTCCTGATCGCTGTCCAAGGACTCCAGTGGACCTATGTTAAGAACCTGTGCTTTAGCATGAAGTAACAGGGTAGTTCAGCTATCTAGTTGGTTTATAAATGTGAAAAAAACCCCTTTCTGATATTTTTAGTGCTTCCTCTTCTCCTGCAGGTGTTAATAATACTGTTTATGGAATAGATGCAATGAACCCATCTTCAAGAGATGACTTCACAGAGTTTGGAAAGTTACTAAAAGATAAAATTACACAGTATGAAAAGTCACTATATTATGCCAGTTTTTTGGAAGCCTTAGTTCGAGATGTGTGTATTTCATGTAAGTAATTCTAATCTCTATCTTTGTGGGTGGATTTTAGGAAGGGCACATCGTACTCAGGAGGATGGAGGTTGACTATTTTTTCGCATTCTATAATAAATGTAGGATTGATTTTTAGAAGTTACCTTGGGAATGTTCTGCAAAAAGCATGAGTGGTTTTGTTTTTTGAGGCGGCCCTCTTCATGTTTTTAAATGGCTTCCCAAAAGGGACATCTGAAGCTTTGCTGACCCAGCAGCTAACAAAATACTAGCTGCTTCTTTTATCTAATTATATCTTAAAGGGACTAAGGAAATATCTTTTGGGGAAAATGATCCCTGAGCATATGGAATTTTAGACCTGAGGGAGACCACAGCAAATGTCTTTTCCTTTTACAAACAAGGAATCCTGTGACTTGGTTTAAGTTGCTCAACAGAGCTGGTCCCTATTGTTTCGGTCCATTGGTATGGTGCCATGCTGAGAGTCCTACATTTAAGAGGCAGGGTGTGTGGGAGTTAAAAACCAGGGGTGGAGTGACACTAGTGAGGAAAGGACTGTTTTTGCTGGTATTTGCTGCTGTTAGGATTGAGAAAAAGGAATTCTACACAGTGAACTTGAAACTGGGTTTTCCTTGAGAAGTCTTTACCACACTGGAGGTTCTGAACTTGATCAGTGCTGTACCCATGGTTGGTATTTTATTTGCATGTTCTTTTTTCCCCCCTATTTTTGAAGGTGCTCTCAAATGAAAACTGAAACACTTTTTTGGTAGCTGAAAACTGGTATCTGTTTCCAGCTTGCTATTTCTCTAAGGATGGAAGGATGTGTTGTCCTGTAAACAGGCTTGTCTGCAGTGGGACACTAAGATCTCTGAGGCGCCTACTATTTTCATTCTAGTTTCTCTGGTTGAAAATGGAGACTCCAAGGGGTGGAGAGTTGTCATTTGTAGTTTTAAGAACCATTCCACGTTCATTTAGCCACTCCTTCCTGCGCATTTGAGGACTTGTGAAAAGGCATGGTAATCTTCTAATATGGTCTCCCCACCCCCAATTCATGTGCATAGATTGAGTAAGGAAGTATGGTAGGGAGCACTATGAGCTCTGAAGACATTTTTCCTTTCTCTTTGAACAATGGTGTCTTGGTTATTACAGGTTATTATAAAGAAATTTAAGTAGTTCTGATTTGTGGGCCTAACCACAGACTGAATGATTCTTTACCGTCCTACATTTAACAGGACAAATTCATAGGCTTTCCAAAGTTACTGAAGTTAATCATGGCCAAATTAGATGTGGTATTCTTTTTTTTTCCCCTTAGTGGAAATTGATGACTTGAAAAAGATTACCAATTCATTGACTGTGCTTTGCAGTGAAAAACAAAAGCAAGAAAAGGTAAGAACAAGCATGTGGAGAAAATGCATATTCCAGGAGGACGGGGATGTAGGCACAATATTCTGAACAAGTGTAGTAGGAGCCTGAACTAAAACTTTAAGTTGGAACAGAGCAGGAGTGAGTGCCATTACCATCCTCTTGTTTACAGACACGTTCATGGTTTTCTTTTGGGAATTAATAGAAATTGCCCAGGGTTAGGGTCTGGGATCTCCTTTTGAGAACTAAAGCTTTTTGGTACCAGAGGCTTTGTTTGGTATCTGAGGGTTTCTGTACCAGAAAAGATACTCCCAGTAGGTAGGCTCATAAATTCACTCTCTTTTGTCTTTAGCAAAGCAAAGCCAAAAAGAAGAAGAAAGGTGTGGTCCCTGGAGGGGGATTAAAGGCTACCATGAAAGACGATCTGGCAGATTACGGTGGCTATGATGGAGGATATGTACAAGACTATGAAGACTTCATGTGACATTTTCTCTTCTCCTGGTGTCTTCTTTCTGTTGCCCACAATCCCTTCAACATGTAGCACAACTTCCTTTCCTTTCAGTTCTGCCAAATGCTACAATCAGAAGTGCAGTATCTTTTGTGCTGGTTATTTAACCCCTTGACACTTAGGTGCTAATGTGCGAATGAGGGAACTTGGATCTTGCTGCCAAGGGGTTAAAATTGGGAACCTCAGTCGCTACTAAATCATAGTTTAAAAAAGGAAAAAAAAACAAACAAACAAACCCCCACAAAAACCTAATAATGTTGTCATTGTTGCTCTCTGATTCCATAGCAGCAGTCACTGAATTGGAAACAAAGGTTGCAACATGACAAAAATTGTGTAGTATTTACCAGCACCATTCAGTAATACAGCCTTAACCATACCTCCTTGAACTACTTCATAACTTGTCAAGAAAAGCAGTTTGCGGCAAGGGCATGTGGTGTGCACCTAGTATTAAAATTGCTTTGTCTTAAAATTAAGCGTGAGGATATTAAAAAAAAATACATTGTGAAGAAGACTGCTTATCTCAGAGTGAAGATACAACAGCTGAAAAGCACTAGCTTGGTATTTAAAAATTAAATGACCAGACCCTCCAACTTTGAAGCTGAAGAAGGTAAACCTCTCCATTATTGCACTGCATTACAACTTGTGGAATCTCTCGAATGCATAGACTGTCTAGTTCCTATTTATCAGACTGTTCTTCAGATGGAGTGCTTCAGATGGGGGAGGGAAGCTCTTTACCTGTTTTATTTCCCTGATTTAAGTGACAATGCTCCTTTGTTCTCTTAGGCTGCAGTGGAATAACTTTTAACAGGGTTTTGGCATTTCCTTTCCTTTATAAAACATGCTCAGCAAACTGCACCAGTTGACTACAGTTTGGTAAATTGTTATGTTAACAATTATGACATCTGCAGTGTTTTATAAAAGCAACTAATTTAATAAAATCACTATTGTGAGGACTTAAATTTTGTGTTAACTCCCAAGAGATAGTTTTCGAGGGTACAGAACCCAGCTCTTGGGACTAGAGTTCTCTGTATACTTACAAAGCTTAGTAAATGCCTAACAAGCTTTAAGACAAAAATGATGTGCCAGGCCCTGAATAGTGTCACCCTAGAGCAACAGAGGTATAGGGCTGCCTTCCTCTTATTTACTTGGGCAAATTAGTAACTTAGAAGAGCTTATTTATTTGAAGTAATTGAACTTATTACTCAGGTTATGGCTGTAAGCACAGATTGGGTGATCTTTATTATATATTTTCTCTTAAACAATTTAACCAAATTTGTGGTTGGAGTCTTTCTTGAAACCACCAGAGAATCAAAAGCAGGGGCAGAACAAAAAGATGTTTTAAATTTCTCTTAAATAGGAATTAGCAACCTCAATCAAAGCTCTATTAGACTGCTGAGTATAAGAAAGGACCATCTGAGTGATCTGAGGAGTTAACAGAAAGCAGTGACTACACAGCAATAATTACAGCAAATAAAGATTATTTTAAGGCAGACAAGGGCTAAGATTTCCTTGGCAGTAATAATGACATACAGTGAATTTAAAATCTATTTTATTATAGAGATCAGTTTCTAACAAATGAAAATGTATCATCTGTTCCTTAACTCTGTAAATAATATTAAATTCCTTTGAAACTGGAATCTGCAGGCACAGGTATTCTTTAATCAATATTGTATCTCTAAATAGAAGCCAGACTTCAGGAAGATGGAGCTTTTGATCTTAATACCAATATCTATATAAAGTGGTGTAGATGAACAATCACTTTTAAATAATTTCCTTGTGAAAATTCTCTCATTCTTTACTCACTGTTCACAAAGGACTGGTTATGGTCAGTCCTGGGGTTTTACAACTTGAAAACAAATATCCCCAATGCATTATCCTACCCTGATCACAAACATCTGTCAGTACCTCATCTCAGTACCAGAAAATAGGCGCCTAGGACATCTCCACAATAACCACCCTCCTGTCATCTGAATCCACCTAACCTGCTAGCATGTCCTTCAGACAGCAGCCAGTCTGAGGGTCCTTCAGCAGCACATTTACAATGTCAAAAAATTTGTGTTCGTATGCGAGCTTGTAATATAGGTAGACATCTTCACAGTATGTGAGTAACTTCTTCAGGTTTTTCACAGCTGTGTCAGCCAGTTGATGTTGTTTGTATCTAGACGAACATAAGAACATATGGGTTACAATCCTGCATTTGGAGTGAGGCCTGTCACTGACACAGCTATTTAGAGAGGATCCTGGAATTTGAGAAATTATTTAAGACTAGTATTAGGGGGTACTACATAAACACTGAAATTATTTTCATTTAAAATGTTACCTTCATGCTCGCCTTGGAGTAAGTGCTGTACTCTCAAGGGGGCCCCTGAGGTTTAGGGTTGTTGGTACCTCAGGCAGGCTGAGTAGCTATCCTCCCATTTTAAATACAGAGCACTGTGAGGACACCGTTCTCATCCATCTGTCTGCATAACTTTGTTAAATGATCTCTTGCATCTGGGGATTCTTGACATCTGCCATCTCAGGCAGAGGTATCTATAGGCATGTTCTATTTAGCCATAAAATTCTTACCCATGCCTTACTCAAAGCAGAGGCATTTTAATACTTACTTTTTGGAAATCTCTTCAAATATACTAGATCTTAATAGCCTTTGCTGCTTAAATTCTTCCAGGTAATTAAAATCTCCTTTAAGAATCACTCGTTGGTAGAGGATTTCTGCCCAATCCGGAACAAAGTCATAGGCCTCGGCCACAATAGAAGCCTTAAAAGGATAGAGGGGAAGATACCATTAAGGCCCTATTTGATGTAAAACTGAAGGCAAGCTGTTCTAGAACACAGTACTGTGCATTTGCAGTGAGTGTGGGCATCACCAATTACGCTGATAGGGTCTATGTATTAGCCTTGGGGAAAAGTTTGATGTTCGACATTTCTCTGCCTTTAAACCCCGTCCTGCAGTGTTTTTAATCTTCACAATGCATTAATAAAAACTGCTGAGAAACAGTATTTTTTCCCCTAACGCAACTGTGTAAGGAACAGGGGAAGGGCGGATTCCCTGGTAACCATTTCTCATTCACGGGCTAAATACCAGCCTCCCAAAAGCCCTGACTCCTGCTACCCCAGGTGCACCATTCTAGAAACAGTGGGGCTGGGAGACGCTCAGCCTGCCAGCAGGTCTGCTCCAACCCCAGCTGTGTGAGCAGCAAGGCTATCTCCCTGTCCCTGGCCTCAGAGCAGGAAAAGAGACTGCAGCGCCTCACCATCCTCCAACCTCTGCCCAAACAATGTACTAATTAACACTGCCATGGAATCCGACAGTTTAAGTTAAAAGCTGAGAATGGCCCTGGTTCTGTCACTAGCCTTGACGCCTCAGGCAAGTCACTCAACCTGTGGGCCCCGGGAGAGGGACAGCAGGAGAGGATGCTGGCTAGGTTTCCCTTCCTTGCTTACCTGGTAGAACCGAGGTAGAGCCATAAGACAGTCCATCAGCCGGTGGCGGCCCAGGTTGATGAGCATCGTGTTCTGGCCCGTGTTCAGAAAGTGAATCTGCAGTGTTATCAACTTGGTGAGCCGGTGACAGTGCAGGGCCTGTCGCACACAGGAGTCCTGAGGAACAAAGGTAAAGTAGGCATAGATAGACGGTTGCCATCTCCCCTGCGATTCTTCCAGCAACTGACTAACCCCTTCTGCCCCCAGTAGACCCCTTTACTGGGAAAAGCCCAGGGACAAAATCGCATTCTAAGGCCGCACTGGAATAGGATCTGCTGTTACCTTGGCGTAACTCTCCGCCGCGTCCAGCATCAGGGTCAGGGCTTTCAGCAGCAGCAGCTTCAGGTGCTGCCCATCCTTGAGGCTGTCCTCTGCAGTAAAGAAGGAAACCCACCAGGTGTGTGACTCCCAAGGTCACTCCCATCCCAGTCAGTGATGTGGGTTGCACTGGAAACGTCCCCGCCCCCGCTCGCACTGGGAGGCAGGTACGACTTGCTCGGGTAAAGGCTATTGGCTGAGGTGTGCACACACTGGTAGGCCTCCTCCAGTTCTCAGAAGTATCAAGGCAGGCTTGCATGGCCTCAGCAGACACACTGCTTCCTGACTGATGACACCCCATCTGCACAGACTGCAGACGGGGCTGATGCCTTCCACATCCCCTTCTGCCTCCCGCCTGCTCCACGAGTGGCTATGAGCAGCCACAGTGGAGAGTGGTCTCCTGGTCTCCTGCCCCTCCTCAGCCCTTAGAACCTGGGCTGGTGGGTGGCGGGCGGCACTGGCCCGGGAGCATTGCTGTGACTTGTGCTCACCCCAGGGCTGGGACTCGATCAATTTCAGCTGGATGCAGGCCGCCGCCTCATGGTTCTCCCCAATCTCCCGACACATGCTGAAGCACAGAGCAATCATGTTGTGCTTCTCACTGTCCCCAGGGCGGCAACGTTTGATGTAGTCCAGGAGGGCCGTCTTCAGGGTGCCACTCTGCCCAGGAAAAAACAGGGAGTACTGGGGTCAACCAGTGACTGCAAGGCAGACATGACCAGCTGAGTGTCTTGGTTCAGAAAGTTCCTTAGAAACTCTCCCCAAAAGAAGATAACCAAAACTAAACACAGAAGCTGATGCTGCCCGGAATATAAGAAAACAGGTGCATCCTCTGCTGGTGAGAATGTGAATGGTAAAACAGTTGGAAGGGAGGACCTAAAAGATGTGCACATGCGCATTACTCCAGCAAGCCACGTCGAGGAATCGACCCCTTAAGGAATAAGCAGAAAGAAGTGCTGAGATGCACGTAACAAAGATATTTAATAGCAGACAATCAGAAATCATCCAGATGTCCAAAACCAGGGCTAGGAGAATACCATGTAGCCATTAAAACCAGTGTTGACTTGGAAGATATTCATGACATGCTTATTAAGTGAGAAAAGCCAGCTCTTTCATATCTACACAGCATTAGTAAAGTTTTGCTGAAACTATCTAAATACATATGTATCTATGTTTGTGGTACCTGTGCAGAAAAAGGGCCTAAACCAAATTGTTAGCAGTGGCTGTCTCCAGATGGTTGATAGATAACAGAGGGCTTTTTTCTGTGGCATGCTGTTTTCCAAGTGTCTTTACACTGAATATGCATTACTTTTGTAATCAGAAAAAGAGTTACTAAAAGAATATTTACATGCAGAAATGAAAATACCTCAAAAACAATCCTGAAAACCCTCTGGGGTATCCTGAAAGTGTGCCTAGGTCCAGGACTCGCTCCTCTCCTGACAGTGGGACTGGGTTGTCCTGAAACTAGCCCAGTACTGGGGAGACTTTCTCTACGTCATCTCTTTAGTCCTTCTGGACTTGAGCCCACGTTCCCGGAAGCCAAAAATGTGCCTCGGTTTTTAAGTCTTCAGAGGTACTGAAGCAATGAATCAGCCAAACGAATGACTTGGAAACAGAAGCTCTGTGACACACCAGATGTCACAGAGCATGCTACCGACAGACAGCCTGAAGGCCTGGCACGTCCACCCTCGGCTTCCAAGCCTCCTCTGGGGTCATCACCACAAATCGCTCTGCAGCCTTCCAGGGCCAGGCCTCAGCATTCACTTCCTAAGGCTTTCTCATGGTCCCCCCCCCCAACTCTCCACTTCTGAGCTGCTTAATCCACTTCCACTGAGCTCACTGAAGTGGTTCTTGCCCCACCAGAGCCAGTGTTCAGATAGGTGACCGAGGCTGAGGTGGCAGTGCGCAAACTCATTTTGTCTGTTACTTAATGTCTGTCGGCATAATCGCTACCTGGCCTGAAGCTAACCTGAAGCTACAGGTTGCAGTGCGTGTCCTAGGGAGTTCATTCCCTCCCTCCAGATCGAGGGCTCCACCCTGGTTAGGATTATTCCTGACAAGTCTGAGACTCTTAAATGTCAATAGTATACACCATCCCGGAGCTCAAATTACCGTACACCTACCGGATCCAACTTCTTCCTCATCAGTACTTCGAAGTAGTGCTTTTTATGCAGCAGGTCAAATATGTAGGTCATCTCGTTATACCTTCCGATGCCAGTGAGGAGGCGCACCTGGGAAGGGCAAGGGCCGCCTGTGTCAGCAGCAGCTGGAGCTCTCTCAGCCAGCCCACTATTCCCCTCCAGTGTGGCTGCTTTCAGATGCCAAGCTCCAGGGGAGCAGAAGGGCTCATGCCAGGCCGCTGTTCTTCACTCCCTCCTCCCTTCCTGTGGACCCAACAGGGCCCCCTCTGGAGGATTCAGAAAGGCCGGTTCACTGGGACACCAGGGGCCATTGCCGCCTTTGTTTTGTGTACATGTGACTGTAAGCGCTGACATGCCACCAGGGGCATGAGTCCTCAGCTCACTTCAGACAGAATGCAAATCTTGTTTTGGGGGGAAATACAGCTGACTCAGCCCTCTAGAAAAACTAACTGCCCTGGCAAGGGGGTGGGCCAGCCCTGGAGCATGGCAGGGATCCTTCTGAGGGCTGCTCCTCTGGAACAGTCTCTGACTGTGACAGCAGTCCTAACCTGGAGCAGAGGGCTGAGCCGCCCGGCCAGCCCCCAGTGTGGGAGTCATATCCAGATGGGCACCTGCCCTAAGACCTCACCAGCTCTGGACTGGCTGCCAGCCTATCCATTCTCTCAAAACTTTCCTCAGAAAGGAGGGCAGGGGGTCAGGGGCTTCATACCATCAGCCCGTACTCCTCACTGGGGGCCAAGTGTTTGTCCGTGAGCAGCCGGGCAGCTTGCAGGACCCGGATGATGCCCTCCATGTGGCACGTGAGCGTGAAGCAGTGATGGGCCAGGATCAGCAGCTCCGCAGCTGGGGACATGAGGCGGTGGTTAAGACAAGGCTATGAACCTGGGCAGCAGGGGGAAGGGGCCTATACGGACAGCCCATCGGGAGCAGGCCCCCCACTGATCCTCTGAGATCCTTGACCTCACCAGCTTTGGAGTAAAATTTGACTACAGACCTATAAAACTTTAAAAATGGATATACTCTGGAATCAGGAATTTATCTTAGGGAAATAATCATGGATGGGCATATAAACTTGCCCATAAGGATGTCTGTCCCAGTGTCTGAAACAGCAGAAAACTGGAAGCCAACTAAAGGTCCGGAATTAGGGTATAAAAATTTTTAATTCTATGAGAAATACCATGTAACCAGTAAGAAAGATATATAGAAGAATACTATCATGGAAAGCATGTTCATAAGGTAATTATAAACAGTCTACACATGCCATTTTTGGAAAACAGAAGCCTACAGACTCACACAGAAGATCAGAGGGACACATACTACTGACTGCCTAGAATGAACTACAGACTTGTGAAAAGCCAGCAAGCTTCGAGGTCACCGTCTGGGTCCCTCTGCCACGTAACAGCTACAAGTTCCTCAATCTCTCTAAGCTTCAGTTTCCTTCAAAAATGGGGATGGTGATCTCTGCTGTGTGGGGTGATGGAAGAGGAAGAGGAAGCTAACTGAGGAATGTTACCAGGTTGCCCTCTTGTGCACTTTCACAGTTGGGGCTGCTTTTCCATGTATGTTTTTCTACATTTTCTTCAGTGAACTGCTGGCTCTCCACTAAGAACTTACACACCCCAGTGGGGATCCAGAGCAGGAACAAGGATCCAAACAGTGTTTTGGAAAGGCTAACGCCAGAAGACTTCTTGGAGACCTCCCTGGGCCTCCAACATAGAAGAAAACAGCCAAGAACTTACTGCAAGACAGTTCCCCATGGGGAACGGAGGAAATCTTGTCCAACAACTTCATGCCTACCAACGTGCGATCTTGACACAGAGTGGTCAGCTGAAGAAATGTCTGGCTTTCCTCTGCTGGAGCGAACATCTGCTTCTGTCCTGTACGTAGAGAAAGATGGGGAAAAACATGTGGCTTTAACCTTGCAAGCTGAGAGCAAGGTCAGAGTCCCCGGCTAAGAGGCCCACTCTGCCCAGGCCTGGGCACTGGAAGGGGACACCAACGAAGCCCCCAGGACAGCTCCCTGCTCTGCTGAGCTCACATTCCTCGGCCTGGTGTCCCCTCAAAGGTCAGCAGTAGCTCACCAGCTCAGAGAAGGGCAAGGCTGCTCTAAGCGTTAATCCTAAAACAATCCATGAAAAGCAACAACATAAATGCCACGTGTTCTCCTGGCAAGTGCAACCTGACAATGTCAGAGGGCAGTGTGTGGGAGGCATAGGGGCGGAGCACCCACGTCCTTACTGCTGGGACTTGAGAATGTGCTCTCAGGGGCTGGGGAGGCCTGTCTGGTGGGGTACCTGTTCCCTCTGACGGGGTCAGTAGCTCTCGGGTCACCTCTTCAGCCACAAGTTCAGCCACGGTATCTTGCTCGAGGCCCTGGGTGCTGATGAAAGCCTGGGCGCGCCTGCATCGGTCCGGCTGCCGAGAGGCCAAGATAGCCCGGAGCATGGTCTCACCATCCTGAGTGGCCACATCTGTGTAGGAACAGCCCAACTCCTGAGAGGAAGGCAAAGTCGGTCAAAGCTCCTGTTAGGAGCCAGGAAAAAGCTAGCAAAAGACAGCCCTTTCTGAAACCCCATATGGGCTAACTCTATGGTTTGCTGAGCTTAGAGATCCTGCACCCCAAGCAGAAACCTCAGAAGCAGCCAACACCATTTTCTAGCCCTTTCTTTGACTTCACCAATGAGCTGGAGCCAAGTCTTGAAGGCTTGTCTTCAGAAGCCATCAGGTGACTTACATCTTGTTGAACACTGAGCTTTCTAAATGTTATGACATGCAAGAAAGTTGGATAAAAAGGCAAGAGGCCGCCTTCTACTCTTCCCACAGCAGTAGCAAAACCCTCCGTCTCCAGAGAAGCCCTTCCAAAGAAGGGCTTTAGTGCTTGGCATTGTGTCCCTTGTGCTCTTCTGCTTCTGAGAGTGTATGGTTTTTGCCCCTCAATCAGTACAAAGTCACAGACAATTCTCAGCTGCTTGGGTTCCTGTTTTTATAGTCCTCATATTCCATTTTGTTGTATTTTTCCAACTTATTTCGGCTTCTCCCCTGTGGAAATCCCCCAACAATCCTGAAACCAACCAAGATATCACGGTCAGAAGGGACCTTTAGGGTTAGGTCATGTACAGATGGGAGAACCAGGAACCCAGAGGTGTGGAATGCCTTGCCCTCGCTCTGGCTGGATGGGCCACAGCCAGGACTCAAAAGGCCCGGCTGGCCTGGCATCTGCCCCGTATTCCCAGGGATGCGTTTACAGGGGCCAACATCCTGATGAGTCATCTGCTCCCACATCATGATTATCATGTGAAAGGCCAAGTTGGCAGCATCCAAAATCTACCTGCAACTTCCTGCTCCCCTCCCCCCATCCCACCCCCAGAGCACGTACCTTGGCAAGTTCATACAGACACTGGACCTGCCTGCAGTAGTTCTTCCCATGGAGGCATTTGCTTGTCAGAGTTTCCAGATTAGTCACCACTTCATCACTGGGGGGCAGCATCACAAACGACTGACTATCCAAACTCGAAGCTGGAAGCAGATACAGGTCTGAGAAGGGGCTTTAAGCTACCAAGTGGAGGCCTCCCCCTAACGCCCATGACACCACCTCTCTGCTCACTGCTTCTTCCATTGCATCCCCGTGACTCTCCCTGGGTCTGAGACCACTTCTGACCGGGCCCATACCCCACTTGAGCTTATTTCATCGCCATCTTTGAGGAAATCCCAGCCTGGGAGCCTCACAGGCTACTAGACTCCAAGCCACCTAATGAAAACACTAGATCATCACCAAAGATGTCTGCTAAACTCTCTTCCACACACCCTCCCCCTTTCCTCTAATATCACGTAAGTCACCAGGTCTAGCTGACTGTCTCCAAAACATGTCCCCGGTCACAGGCTCCCTTACAGTCTTCATGACCCTGAGTGTGAGAGGCTGCTACCGGGTCCTGCTGCCGGCTGCGCCTCCCCACATCAATCTCCCACAGATCCAGGAGAGTCCTTCCAAAATGCCCATCACAAAAACCAAGGCTCATATGGATAGAAGCCTGAAAGGCATGATAAAAAAACTAAAATCCGTTTCAGATTTTTGAAAAGAAACAAAAAGAGCTTTTAGCTGAAAATAGAAGAAAATGGTCTTAATTTGAGAAAGTGTTCCTATTAGGGAAAAAAGTATTAAAGAGTATTTAGGTCACAATGTTCCTTGTAACAAAAACACAATTGAAAGATTTAAGTATGTACCAATAAAGTACTGTTAAATAATAAAAGTTTAAGTAAAATTATAATTTAAGTGTATATCAATATATAGCATTAAATAGTATATCCATACAGAATACTCTGCAGCCATTAAAAAGAATGAGGTCAATACATGTATACTGACAGGAAAAAAATGTATAACTTAAGTTTCTTAAGTTGAACTTAAGTTAATGATATAACTTAAGTTTTGTAAAAAAAAATAAATGGGGTGTATGTGTGCACATAACATGTGTAAACCCACACAGAGAAAACAGCACATCCCAAGTGAGTAAAAGACATTATTCTGGGGAACTTGGTGGGGGTAGGGGATGGCTACTGGGTGAATGATTTTCACTTTGTACTTTATGCACTTCCTTACTGTGATCTGTTACACTAAGCATGGAATACTTTTGCATTTAAGATATTACACATTTTAAAATATGCTTTAAAGACCAAAAAGTAAGTAAGTAACAACTCAGACCGGGTAATTCCCTGCTTAAAGTCCTTCACTGGGGTTCCAGATGGAGGGCCGGTAGAGGCAGTTCACCGCACCCGGTCTCACCAACCGAACTCGGTGTAAATCCCAGCACACAGCAGGATGCACAAAATGACACAAATGATCATCTTTCCCCCTCTAGTAACCTCTAGCCTGAATGCAATGCTGCCTGAAACCCAAAACTAAGCGCTAACTCTGGCAGAGAGAGCACACACTCCACAATCGCAGTCGGGGAACAGGAGAGGGAGCTCCTCCGAGCTTTCTCCCCTCCACTCCCCAGCAGCCCCGGGGCTATGGTGGGAGGGGCTGCAGCAGCAGCTGCTAAGATCCCAAACTCAGAGCCTAATCTTATTTTTAGATTTGGCTGCTCTGGGCTCCAGACGATGCAGTGAACCCGTGTTTCCTTTCGCATTATCCTCCTGTCTGCTGGCCCAGGATACAGGTGTGGTCAGGGGCGTGCTAACAGAACGAGGGAGCTAGAACTCCAGCTTTGGGCCATAAGACGACAAAGGGAAGCCTCAGGGAGCAAGGAAATACCTGGGAGAGAGATTCAGAAAGCCCCACAATAAAGCTGTTTATCAATTCCAGGGCTCACACCTGGGCTTTGCATCTGGAGATCTGCTCCTTGTCAGTGTAGCAAGATCCTGAGAGCTGAATTCACAGACCACCACCCAGGCTGAGGACTGACCCCAGGATGCCGCATATACACACCACAGATCTGAACAGCACCACAAAGAGGCTGGAAGCCCAACTGATAGTAGATCCACAGGCAAAAGAAAGTGGGTTGGAACTTGCAGCCCAAACCTAACCAGGTCAACTATCTGCTGAAAAATTTTTGAAAGATTAAAAATTTAAATAATCACCATTCCCTGTAAGATTTAAACAAGCACCCAGAATCTCATAACATACTTTCCAAAATGTCCAGGATGCAACTCAAAATTACTCAACATACAAAAATCCTGCAGTAAAACCTCAATTCATAGGAGAAAAGACAATCAACAGATGACACCTAGTACTAAAATGACACAGATGGGGGCGCCTGGATGGCTCAGTCATTGGGCCTCTGCCTTCAGATTGGGTCATGATTCGGGCTCCCCGCTCAGCAGGAAGCCTGCTTCTCACTCACCCACTCCCCCTGCCTGTGTTTCCTTCTTACTGTGTCTCTCCCTATCAAGTAAATAAATAAAATCTTAAAAAATAGATAAAATGACATAAACGTTGAAGTTACCTGATAGTTTAAAGCAGCTATTATACAAACTGTTACAACAATTATAAATGTTCTTGAGACAGACTGAAAAACAAAAAGTCTCAAAGAAACAGAAGGTATAAAGAAGAAAATGGAAATTTTGGAAGTGAAAAATAACTGAAATTTTAAAATCACAGAAATAATTCAACAGCAGCATGCAAATACCAGAGGAAAGAGTTACTGAAACTGAAGATGGACAAACAGAAATTATCCAATCTGGGGAAAAAAAAATTCCAATCTGAACAAGAAAGAGAAAAAAAAATCAGAAAAAAAAAAAATAGAGTAAAGTCTAAAGGACTTGTAAGACAGCAGAAATAAGAGTTCTGTGATTTGCGTCACTGGCGTCCCAGAAGGGAAAGACTATGAGTATAGTGCTGAAAAAGTATTTGAAAACATAATGTCTGAAAACTACTTAAATTTGATGAAACATATAAACGCAATCATTCAAGAATGTTCAGTGAACCCCGAACAGGATAAACTCAAAGAAACACATGCCCCTCATGTAAAATCAAACTGCTGAAGATTAAACATAGAAAAAAATCTTGAAAGCAACCAGAGAAAAATGCATTATCTATAGGGGAATAATTCAAATGACTGCAGATTATTCATCAGATACCATGGAGATCAAAAGTTGTACAACATTTTTAAGCACTGAAAAAAAAATGAATTTTCTATATCCAGTAAAAATCATCCTCCAGGAATGAAGGTGAAATAGACATTCTCAGATGAAGCTAAACAATGAAGAAAAACTAAGAGAATGTGTTACTAGCAGACAACTAGAATCACTAAAGGAATCACTAAAGGAAGTCCTTCAGACAGAGGGAAGAGAAACTAGAAGGAAACTTGGAACAAAAGGAATGAAGGAAAAGCAAAAAAAAATTATAAATATCTGAGTAAATATAATTATTCTCCTCTTGAGTTTTTAAAAATATGTTTTTTGGTTGAAAGTAAAAATTCTAGCACTGTTTTATGTGGATTTCAATGTTATGTAGAGGTAATATAATAAGACAAGTAGGGGCGCCTGGGTGGCTCAGTTGGCTAAGCGATGGGGACTCTAAGTTTCAGCTCAGGTCATGATCTCAGGGTTGTGAGATTGAGGTCCCTCTCAGATTCTCCTAGCTCGGCTCAGGCTCTGCTTGAGATTCTCTGCCCCTCCCTCCCCCCCACCCCCCATAGCTGGTACACAGGTGCATGTGCTCTCAAAAAAAAAAAAAAAAAAGAAAAAAGAAAAGAAAAGAAAAGTAAGACATAAAGGCAAAGGCAAAGAAGTGACTTTATAGGTGGTAAGGTTTCTACATTCCAGCTGAGGTAGTAAAATACTGATTTTAAGTACACTGTAAAAAGTGTTTAATGTAATCCACAAACCAACCAACGAAAAACCTATGCAAAGCTACATAGTCAAAATTAGAATAAATTAAAATGGAAGACTAAAAAATGTTCAAATAACCCAAAGGCAGGAAAAAATGTTTCTTCAAAAACCACAAACTCTTCAAAGGTGAAAAAGATAACCTAATTAGTTGTATAACTAAGAAAGAAATTAAATTTGTAGTTTAAAGTCTTCCAAAGTGGGGCACATGGGTGGCTCAGTGGGTTAGACTCTGCCTTCGGCTCAGGTCATGATCCCAGGGTCCTGGGATCGAGCCCCGCATCAGGCTCTCTGATTGGCAGGGAGCCTGCTTTCCTTCTTCGCTCTGTCTGCCTCTCTGCCTACTTGTGATCTCTGTCAAATAAATAGATAAAATCTTTTTTAAAAAGTTATTTATAAAAAATAAAAAAAGTCTTCCAAAGCATAAATCTCCAGGTTCAGATGGTTTTACTAGTAAATTCTACTGACTACTTGAAGAGGACTAACACCAATTCCATTACAATGTCTTCCAAAGGGTGAAAAAACAAAACAAAACAGAAGAGGAAGGTGTGCTTTCCAACTCATGAAACCAGCATTACCCAGATACATAAACCAGACAAAGTGTACCCCCCAAAAAAGTACAGGTCAATATTCCTCATGAATATAAATGTAAACATTTTCAAAGTAGAAAACTGATTATAATAATGTATCTAAAAGTTGTAATGCACTATGACTAAGTGGGATTTATCTTGGGAAGGCAAACCTCGTTTAATATTTTAAGATTAATGTAATCTACCTAATGTAATCAATAGTCTAAAGAAAAAATCCCAAATAATCATATCAATAGATGCAGAAAAAAATGACAAAATTCAATATTGATTCATGATAAAAAGACTCTCACAAACTAGTGATAGAAGGGAACTTCCTCAACATGACAAAGATTATCTTCAAAAAACCTATAGTTGGGGCTCCTGGGTGGCTCAGTGGGTTGGGGCCTCTGACTTCGGCTGGGGTCATGATCCCAGGGTTCTGGGATCGAGCCCTGTGTCGGGCTTTCTGCTTGGCAGGGAGCCTGCTTCCCCCTCCCCCTCTCTCTCTGCCTGCGTCTCCACCTAGTTGTGATCTCTATCTGTCAAATAAATAAATAAAATCTTTAAAAAAAAAACACAAAACCTATAGCTAATATCATACTTAACTATGAAAGACTGAATGCTTTCAAAGACAGTCTCTTTAACAAATGGTGCTGGGAAAACTGGACAGCTACATGGATAAGAATGAAACTGGATCCTTTCTTACACCACACACACACACACACACACACACACACACACACGCAAAATTCACAATGGATTAGAGATCTAAAAGTGAGACTTGAAACCATAAAATTCTTAGAAGAAAACATAGGCAGCAATCTCTCTGACAGCTGTAGAAATATTTTTCTACATGTCTCCTCAGGCAAGCGAGAAAAAGCAAAATTAAATTATTGAGAATACACTAAAATAAAAAGCTTCTACGCAGCAAATGAAACCATCAACAAAACAAAATACAGACTACTGAATGGGACAAGATATTTGCAAATACGTAGCTGATAAGGGGTTAATACATACAGAACTTCTCAACACCAAAACCCCCACAAATAATCCAACTAAAAAAATACAAGACATGAATAGACGTTTTTCCAAAGACATAAAGTTGGCCAAAAGACACATGAAAAGATGCTCAACATACCTCATCATTGGGGAAATGCAAATCAAAACCACAATGAGATATCACTTTATACCTGTCAGAATGGCTAAAATAAAAAAAAAAAAACAACAACACAAGAAATAACAAGTATTGGTGAGGAAAAGGAATCCTTGTGCACTCCTGGTGGGAATCCCAGCTGGTGTAGCCACTGTGGAAGACAGTATGGAGGTTTCTCAAAAAATTAAAAATAGATCTACCTTATGATCCAGTAATTTCACTACTGGATATTTACCCAAAGAACACAAAAGCATTAATTCAAAAAGATATATGCACCCCTATGTTTGCTGCAGCATTATTTATAACAATCAGGATATGGAACCAACCCAAGTGTCTATTCACAGATGAATGGATAAAGAAGATGTGGTGTATGTATGTGTGTACACACACACACACACACTGAAATACTACTCAGCCATAAGAAAGAATGAAATCTTGCCATTTGCAACAATATGGATGGATTTAGAGGGTATAATGCTAAGAAGACAGAAAAAGAAATACCATATAATTTCACTGATACATGGGATTCAAGAAACAAATGAACAAAGAACAAAAGAGACAAAAAATACTCTTAACTATACAGAACAAACTGATGGTTACCAGAGGAGAGGTGGGTGCAGGGATGGATGAAACTGGTAAAGGCCATTAAGATTCCACTTATCCTGATGAGCAATGAAATATGTTGAATCACACTGTACACCTGAAACTATACTGTTTGTTTATCATACTTGAATTAAAAAAAGAAAAGGCTGAATGCTCTCTACCTAAAATCTGTAACAAGGCAAATATATCTGCTCTTACCATTCCTATCCAACGTCATACCAGAAGTCCTAGCCAGGGCAATAAAGGGAGACAAAAAAATAATATGCATTCGGATTGGAAAAGAAGATATAAAACCATCTCTATTAGATAGTATGGTCTCTAGAAAATACTAAGGAATCTATAAGAAAACCCCTAGGATAAGCAAGTTTAGCAAGGTCACAGGATATAAGAGTAACACAAAAATCAGTATATTTCTATATACCATCAATGTACAATTAGAAACATGACTAATGGTATAGAATAATTTCAATGAACTAGCTACAAATCGAGTAAATTCCCTCCAACTTGGATATACAGCTAGTTAAAAAACTTAAGTTTCTATTTCACTGACAAGTTAACTACCTAGTTTATGGATTACCCTTGGCTCGTTCAACCAGTCTGCCAAAAGGAACCGCTTCCTTCCGGGAAAGAGTGCCCACAGCTCTGTTCGGGACTCAGGGCTGTTTGCTCTCCTTCACTTACTACTTTGGACCTTTCTTAGTGGAGTGCCAGGTTCTTCTTCCTCAAGCCGCTGGGTGCTTTGGAGGACAGCACGGATCTCTGGGTGCAGGCCATCCACACTAGCTTCCCCCGCAGCCAGTGCTCTGCAGTGCAACACCAAGGTGACATCTTGATTGTAGAAATGAAAATACCGACACACTCTACTTGCTTCATGGACACAGCCATCATCCAATAGGCGCCCAATCAGAGAGTTAAGGGACTCCTGCTCCTTCCAATCCAGTCTGCTCTCACAAGTCTCTTTGGGTGGAAGGCCATTAAGTTCTAAATATTTTGCTGTGTTCAGAGCAGCCAACATGGAGAGGGAAAACTTGTGGGCTACATTATCAAAGGACGGCTCCCCACTAGTTGAGATGTGCTGAGGAAACCTGGGCTCTGCGTCCTCCTGTTTGTCTCTGAGGGCATGCTGGGCAATGCGGCAGTGCCAGATCTGCTTCTCCAGCTCCTCCAGCTCATCCTCAGGCCCTGGGGCCTCCTGAGCAAGCCAGTGAGCCGCCAGTGTGAGCAGCAGACGGCGCTCCTCCAGGCCAGGCGGTCCCCCCTCCCCTGGGGCCTCAGGGCCCTCCTGGGCCTGAGCTGAGAAAAAGGAAGCAGCTGCTCTGCTTGAAATGGCATTTTTCTTAAAATTCTCATGACACTTTGTCCAG
This sequence comes from Neogale vison, assembly GCF_020171115.1. Taxonomy (NCBI): domain Eukaryota; kingdom Metazoa; phylum Chordata; class Mammalia; order Carnivora; family Mustelidae; genus Neogale; species Neogale vison. Next base: position 83,117,915 of record NC_058103.1, on the reverse strand, counting down.
AAGTCAATTCTTGCTTGTTTCAGGGCCCACTGGTCGGTGTGTTGTAAGGTCTGCATTTCCTGTGTTATCTGTGAAATTTAACAAAACACTTATTAGCCCCTCCTGGATAAAGAAGTATCAGAAGTGCTAATGCTCCCTCGGTAGGCCGTACTAGTCAAAGCCAAATCAAGTCCAAGAACATAAGACTCAGCTACAGATGATCCTGGATATTTTATCTGGAAATTTAAACTACGAAAAGCAATTCTACATTTATCTAATTGAAGGGGGTTCAAGATGAAGCCATCCCATATTTAATTCTATTCAAAGCATAAGAGTTGTAGCACATCCTGTAAGCTAACCTTGGTTTCAAGCACACATTCTACACTAATGGGCATCCCAGGGCTCATCCATTTCTGAAAGTCATGTGTGTATCCAAAGTAAAAAAGCCTCTCCTATAAATCACTTATCTCATCTGATTCTGCTTAATGCTAGATCAAAAAGCTAAGATTTCAAATAACTTAAAAGACTAATGATACCTCTTCAATAACCAAGTTGTCCACAGGTAGTTCTGCTAATTCTGCTACTCTTCTGGCCAAAGCAAACCGTCCCTCTGTCTCCAGTTTTTCCAAAATAGATTTACATTCGTGCTGGAAATTCTCAATGCTGTAGCTGCTAATAATTACATGATTAATGGCTATGGATGTGTCCTTTAAAATTTGGCTAAGGACAAAGAGCTTCTTCACATCTGGACCTGTGCCAAAGAGAAGAGGGTATAAAACATTTTATCAGTAAAATGCTGCTATCAGAGTGAAAGTATGTATGTTTAACACAATAATGTGAGTAAAAGAAAACACAAAAAATGATTTTTTTAAAAGATTGTATTTATTTATTTGACAGAGAGAGATCACAAGTAGGCAGAGAGGCAGGCAGACAGAGAGAGAGGAGGAAGCAGGCTCCCTGCTGAGCAGAGAGCCCGATGCGGGACTTGATCCCAGGACCCTGAGATCATGACCTGAGCCAAAGGCAGCGGCTTAACCCACTGAGCCACCCAGGCGCCCCACAAAAACCGATTTTTATACTCTGGCTGGCTAGCAGATGAAGCCATAAGCCATCTCCTATATAGTAAGAACTTGCAAGATTCACGTAGGGACTCCATCTACACAGCTGCCTTTATACTCAGGGTGGGGAGTCAGTAGTCCTGTTATGTGGTAGCGAAAATCTGGTCATTGATTCAGGACAACCCCACCACTTTCTGAATTTTTCTCCAACGTTGAACACATTTATTTTTATGATTGTTTACTTGCTCATTCAGTGCAGACATCATGTGAATTAAGACACAGAACCGGGGCGCCTGGGTGGCTCAGATGGTTAAGCATCTGCTTTCAGCTCAGGTCATGATCCCAGGGTCTTGGGATTGAGGCCAACATCGGGATCCCTGCTCAGTGGGGAGCCTGCTTCCCACTCTCTCTGTGCCCCTCTCCCTGCTTATGCTCTCTTCACTCTGTCAAATAAATAAATAAAATCTTAAAAAAAAAAAAAAAAAAGAAAAAATAGACACAGAACTGGTAGCACAGCTGAAACTGCAGCTGGCCAACAGCCAAGTCTCCTCATATTCTGAATGGAGCATCACTTGCTCCTTTGGACAACTACTTAACCAGGGAGACCCAGCTGAGTTGGTGTTGTTCTTTTTCTTTTTTTTTTTTTTAATATTTACTTATTTATTTAGATTTTTTAATTTATTTTTTTAGATTTTGTTTTTTATTTGACAGAGACACAGTGACAGAGGGAACACAAGCAGGGGGAGTGGCAGGCAGAGGGAGAAGCAGACTCTCCGAGGAGCACGGAGCCTGATTCAGGGCTCAATCCCAGGACCCCAGGATCATGACCTGAGCCAATGGCAGATGGTTAATGACTGAGTCACCCAGGCGCCCCTAAAGATTTATCTATTAATTGAAGAGGAAGAGCATGGAGCAAGATAGAGGGGCAGAAAGAGTCTTAAGCAGAGTCCGTGCTGAGCACAGAGCCTGATTTGGGGCTCGATGCCATGATCCTGAGATCACGACCTGAGCCAAAACCAAGGACAGGCATGAAAACATTCTGTAGAAGCCTATTCCCAGTGGCACCTGCTGAGCTGTGGTCTGATTTAGGTAGTTCTAGGGAGAGGGAGATACCCTGCACAATACCCACCAGTAATGAGATGCTGGGTTTCTTTGTTGACAGCATATAAAACCTAGGTTTTTAGAGAAACAATTTCTTTTCTCTAGGCACGTGTATGTTATACACACACAGAACACAAATGTGCTATAAAAACAAAACAATTATATGAATAAAAGCAGTATAACAGTTCACAACATAGACAATCCTTGTACTTTTTCAAGGATATAGTGACTCCGGCAAGAAAACAGGATGTTCACTTCTGAAAAAAAATTAAAATTACTACAGATCACTGAAAAGATCTGTATGTTAAAAGGACCAACTATTTGGTCTACAGAGTCATGGACAAGTCCCCTCCTATTGACACTGCATTTTGGAAACACCCCTATTTGTGTCCAGTCCTCAGCCCTGACAGCCCACACCACAGGGACTGAGCCGGGCATTGTCACTCTTCTGTGCAGATATGAGCTCTGCAGGTGACTACCTGTGAGTTTAAATGTGATAAAATAACCCCAGTCATGAAAAACATCAGAATCTAGTAGGAGACAACAACATAATCATGCAACAGAAACTTAAAATTATCAAGTAGAAAAGAAGGTTAAGGCAGTAATTGGTTTCACTTGATTGGCAAAAACCTTAAGAGACTGCCATTGTCTGGAGGAATCTGCAAAAAAATAAGCATCACTGGTCTTTGAAAACTTCAAAATGGATTAGTCATTCCTGAAGCAGAGTACGTGACCCCGAGCAACGATGCCATGTTAAGGAATGACAGTGACAGGGTGGTGACTAGCCACGGGAAATGCAGCTGACAAGTCTTCAGAAGAAGACAATTGTATTATTTAGGTTGTCTCCAGTTGTGCTATGTTTCAAATGCTTTAACCACGACTGCAGTTTCCTGCAACCTCTTCTTCATACCTCATTATGGACTGTAAATGTAATGTTATATATCAAACGCATTTTCACTTTCTGAACGCCCTTCTCAAGTACTTTCAAGATTAAGGAAGCTAATTTCTTAACAATTTAAGGACTGTCTTACCATCAGAGAAGAGATTTTCTATTCCAACAAAGAGCTGTAATAACTTCCCCAGTTCATACTGGGTCCCACACTGCTGCAGCATAAGCTTCAGAAGAAAACACACGTGCTCCTTCAGCCATGGGGCAGGGATGGTAGTGTGGACCCCTGTGGCTGCTGTTTCAACCTAGGGAAATAAGAGGGGGTGAGGAAAGCTGCTTTCACAGGAACAAATCAAAACCTCCAAATGTGGAAAAAACTAAGAAAGCCACGATACCATCATGAGTCATCTCCTCTCACAAAGGGGAACGCTTATTCAGGTCTTTTCCAAATGCCAAGAATTGGAAGCACGGCTCAGAGGAGGGGCAAAAATAAGCCCTCCTTGGCAGCTCTGTGGTCTGTCTCTCTGTGGGATGTCCTATTGGAGAGAGCTGTGTGTGTCAAAGTCAAGGATGAACAAGAGACCTAAAGACTGAATGTTAACTATGGAGTGAATGGATGCAAACACCCTCAAGTTAGTGACTATCCAAGTACTAACCCTGTGGGTTTCTGTGACATTAACCCAACACATTTCACTTAACAGCTTTTGAGAGGGATGTAGGCTTGCCCTGGAGTCCAGAAGATCTGAAATTCACATATTAAGACCTCTAAGAAAGATTTAACGTGGGGTACCTGGCTGGCTCAGCGGGTTAAAGCCTCTGCCTTTGGCTCAGGTCATGATTCCGGGGTCCTGGGATGGAACCCAGCATTGGACTCTCTGCTCAGCGGGGAGCCTGCTTCCCCCACTCTCTCTCTGCCTGCCTCTCTACCTACTTGTGATCTCTGTCAAATAAACAGAATCTTTAAAAAAGAAAGAAAGGGAAAGAAAAGAAAGATTTAACGTTGCCCAACTTATTCTACCTGTTTGCCGTAGTTTCTACTACCATTAGGGGAGAATCTTGATTAAGAAGTCTGGATTGGGCGCCTGGGTGGCTCAGTGGGTTAAGCCACTGCCTTCGGCTCAGGTCATGATCTCAGGGTCCTGGGATCAAGTCCCGCATCGGGCTCTCTGCTCGGCAGGGAGCCTGCTTCTCTCTCTCTGCCTGCCCATCTACTTGTGATTTCTCTCTGTCAAATAAATAAATAAAATCTTTAAAAAAAAAAAAAAAAGAAGTCTGGATTTATGGCGCTACAATCGAATGCTAGAAATATTAATAGGAAGATGACCCCAAGTGGCAAGCTACATTAGCTGGAATTAGAGCATGAGTTCTTAGCCTTTATCTACTTGTTTACTACTCTTGCTGCCGTTAAGAAGAGGGTCTACAGCAGGCAGGTGATGGAACTGGTCAGAAGAAAAACATACATGGAAGTAAAGGGTGGAGGCAAGGATGGAAGAGGAGCACTGTCCCTCTATAGAGACAAGCTGGAGCAGAGGCAGTCAGGCCAGAGTAAGAAGACACCTGGGAGGCCCTAAATATACAATAAAAAACTAAAAAACTCCTAAGACATAATATAAGAGAAAACGCAGATGACCCTGCATATGGTGATACCTTCTTAGATACAATGCCAAAGACATTAATTCATGAAAAAAATTGATCAGACTGATTTCATCAAAATTAAAAACTTCTGCTCCACAAAACAAAATCTCAAGAGAATTAGAAGGCTAGCAACAGACTGAGAGAAAATATTTGTGAAAGACACATCTGATGATGGACTGTTATCCAAAATACACAAAGAACTCTTGAAGTGGCAAACAAACAAACAACAATTCTTTTTTTTTTTTTTTTTTTTTAAGATTTTATTTATTTCTTTGGCAGAAACAGATCACAAGTAGGCAGAGAGGCAGACAGAGAGAGAGGAGGAGGCAGGCTCCCTGCCGAGCAGTGAGCCCGATGCGGGACTGGATCCCAGGACCCTGAGATCATGACCCGAGCCGAAGGCAGAGGTTTTAACCCACTGAGCCACCCAGGCGCCCCTATAAACAACAATTCTATTAAGAAACAGGCTAGGGGCACCTGGCTGGCTCAGTAGGAAGAGCATGCAAGTCCTGATCTTGGGTTGTGAGTTTGAGCCCCATGTTGGGCATAGAGTTTATTTTTAAAAAGATAGGCTGAAGACCTTAATAGATACCTGACCAAAGAAGATATACAGATGACAAATAAACATGTGAAAAGATGCTTTACATCATATGCAAGTTAAAACAATGACATATTATAAAATACCTATTAGAATGGCCAGAATTTGGAACATTGACAAAACCAAAGGCCGGCAAGGATGTGGATCCACAAAACTATCACACATTGCTGGTGGAGTACAAATGACACAGCCACCTTGGAAGAAAGTTTGATGGTCTCTTACAAAACTGAACATACTTTTACCATTTGATCCAGCAACTGTGCTCCTTGGTATTTACCCAAAAGAGTTAAAAATTTACATCCACACAAAAACCTGCAAACAGATGTTTAAAGAAGCTGTATTTTTTTTTTTAAGATTTTATTCATTTATTTGAGAGAGAGAGCACACAAGCAGGGGGAGTGGGAGAGGGAGAAGCTGGATCCCTGCTCAGCAGGGCTGAGGGCAATGCAGGGCTGATCCCAGGATCCTGGGATCATGACCTGAGCTGAAGGCAGACGCTCAACCGACTGAACCACCCAGGTGTCCCTAGAGCAGCTGTATTCTTAAGTGCAAAATCTTAGAAGAAAACACTAAAAAGAAATGAGGTATTAAGCCATGAAAAGACATGGAGGAAACTTAAATGCATACTGCTAAATGAAAGTAGCCACTCTGAAAAGTCTACATTCCATGTAATTCCAACTATACCACATTCTGGAAAAGGCAAATGATGGCAATAGTAAAAAGATCAGCAGCTGCCTGGAGTTGGGGGTGGGAAGGGATAAATAGGTAGAGAATAGAAGACTTTTTAGGGCAGTGAGACTACTTTGTAGGACATGAGAACAATGCATGTATGCCATTATACATTTCTCCAAATGTATATCCAAATATATATCCAAAGAATGCACAACACCAAGGCAAACAATGGATTAGGCGTGATTATTATGTGTCACTATAGGTGCATCCTTGGTAACAAATGGACTGCTCTGGTGAGTAATATTGATAATGGGGAGGCTCTAAATGTGTGTGGGGGGATATATGGGGAATCTCTTAACTTTCCTCTTAATTTTGTGATTAACTAAAATTGCTCTAAGAAATAAATTTCTTGGAATGCCTGAGTGGCTCAGTCATTAAGCAACTGCCTTTGGCTTGGGTCATGATCTCAGCATCCTGGGATCAAGCCCCATACTGGGCTCCCTGCTCAACAGAGAGCCTGCTTCTCCCTCTCCAGCTCCCTCATGCTTGTGTTCCCTCTCTTATTATCTCTTTGTCATAAATAAATAAAATCTTAAAAAAAAAAATGATGGTGGCATTGGGCAGGGGGCTGTAGAGTGATAAAGTACCAGGATCTGACTCCTCACTTAGACAAATGCACTGGCAAAATTCGTTCAATGCAATTATTTTGGAACTCCAGAGCCTGTTGAAGGCTTGCAAGTTCCAGAGGAAGACCTAGTGGAAGGTAAATTGTTAATAATCTTGGTTAATTTCAGTCCCTAGCAGTGGCGGCTACCCACTCCCCACCCCTAGCCACAAGGGAGGCAGCTGTGCAGGTGCATGTTCCTGGAGTAGCTTGCACACAGCTTGTAAGAGTTGCAGGGACAAAAAGGAACCTATCCACCAAGTATCAAAAACTGGTACTCTGATCATTGGTTGCTGCTTCTGACCACAGAGGTCCAGGCAAGGAGGTGGGCAGCCATTGTTTCACCTCACCCACTGTTGCCAGCCCCTCCCCCCAACTGAAAGGACTTCCAGGAGATTTAAAGGGCTAGCACCAGGTCACTTGGGTGACTTAGTCAGTTGAGCGACGGCTCAGGTCATGATCCCAGCGTCCTTCGGACTGAGCCCCGGATCAGATTCCCTGCTCAGTGGGAGTCTGCTTCTCCCTCAGCCTCTCCCTCTGGCTTGTGCTCTCTTGCTTTCTCTTTCTCTCAAATAAAGAAGGAAAATCTTTAAAAAATAAAAAATAAAAATAAAGGACTGGCACCCTTTTCCTCACCACTCCCTTCATTTTTTTATTTTCTCCCTTTCAGAAGCCAAACTTTAAAGATTAGGACAATTAAAAACAATTTTATGGGGCGCCTGGGTGGCTCAGTGGGTTGAAGCCGCTGCCTTCAGCTCAGGTCATGATCCCAGGGTCCTGGGATCAAGGCCCACATTGGGCTCTCTGCTCAGCAGGGAGCCTGCTTCTTCCTCTCTCTCTGCCTACCTCTCTGCCTACTTGTGATCTCTGCCTGTCAAATAAATAAATAAAATCTTAAAAAAAAAAAAAAACAATTTTATGAGCAAAATTAGAAAGTGACTGTGTATATGCAGGGAAAGGCTCAGAAAAGACCCAAGAAGACTTTAGGTCTACACTTCATGCTGATCCTTGCCACAGAAATGACTTTGGCCTATCCAAAACCCAAAAATAATAAATAAAAACAATAATAAAAACTAGCAAACCCTGGGGAAGGAGGAGAATATGATTTCTAGGGTTATCACACTATTAGATCCAAATGTCCAAAGTTCAACAGAGAATCACAAGGTATACAAAGAAACAGGAAAATAGGGTCCATTCAAAGAGACAAAAAATGACAAAAACTGTTCCTAATGGCAGATACTTGAGACACAGATTTTAAAACAACTGTTTTAACTAAAGAAGATGTAGAGAAAGTCAAGAAAACAATGTGTGAACAAAATGGAAATATCTACAAAGAAACAGAAAATCGAAAAACAAAAAATTCCGGAGCTAAAACGTAAAATAACAAATGGAAATGAAATTAAAATAACAAACTTACTAGAGGGATTGAAAGGCAAATGTGAGCAGGCAGAATAAAGAATCAGCAAATTTAAAGGCAGGACAATGGAAATTATCAAGTTTGAGGAAGAGAAAGAAGACTGAAAAAAAGCAAACCGAGCATAAGAGACCTATGGGACATTATCAAGTGGACCAACATAAATATCATGGGAGTCCCAGAAGAATAGAGAAAGGAGTAGAGAGAATATTTAATAATGGCTGAATAAGTCTCAAACTTGTTGACAGACATAAATATAAACAAAATAAACATCCAAGAAGCTCAACAAACTCTAACAAGGTGAACTGAAAGAGGCCCATAATGAGACACATTATAATGAAACTTTTTCAAGACAAAGAACAAAAAAATAAATTTGGAAGCTGTTGGGCTGGCAGGAAGGGCTACTAAAGATGGCGAAAGTTCCTGCCACAAGACCTGAGCTCCGACAGGAGAACAAAGGCCCAAGCAGGAATCTGAGCCCCCCCCCCTGCCCCGGGCTCCTGTGGACCAATGGGATCCCGATGAGCAGGCGGGACATCCAAATAAGGGCAACTTGCCAAAAGACCCCTGAGCTTGCCCCAAGACCCTTAAAAGCCCCCTCCTACCTGCCTTGGGCGCGACTTCCCCCACTCTGCTTTCCAGAGTTGCGGAACCTCGCCCGAGGGTGCCCACCTCCTCCCGGTGCAACTTTCTCGGCTCCCCTTCACCTGGGCCCTGAAACTTCACCGGAGAGAACCTTTAATAAACCTTGCCTTACACCCACTTAGCCTGGTGTTGTGTTTATTTCATCAGAAAACTTTACATTTGGTGCCGAAACCCGGGAAGGAGATTGAGCCCCCACTCCAGTGGGGAGGCTCTCTCCTTTCCCTAGCTGGACCGGACCTGCCTTTCCGAACGCCACTTCTGAAGCCGTGGTGAGTTTCCCTGATTCTGCGCCCCCTTCCGGAAAGCCCTGCCCTAATCGCGGCCGCCTCAGGGCGGACCCCGCCGGTCACCAGGTGACCTCTGTGACTCCGAGAGGCTGGGAGACGTCCCAACCTCTACGGCAGTCGACACAACTTTTCCTCAACCCAGTGGTGGACGAGGGGACGCCTTCCTCCAGCCCTCGGGTTGCCTGGCAACGAATCATGGGGACCTCCCTATCCAAATTCGACTCTAAAACACCCCTAGGGTGCCTGCTGGCCAATCTTAAGACCCTGGAACTGGACCAGGACTTGCGTAGGCGACATCTCATACATTATTGTACCGTCCCATGGCCGCAATACCAATTAGACAATCGGTCCCAGTGGCCTCCGGAAGGCACATTTGACTATCAGATTCTCACGGACCTAGGCAATTTCTGCAAACGCCAGGGCAAATGGGTCGAGGTCCCTTATGTCCAGGCTTTTTGGACTCTGCGCTCTCGCCCCTCCCTCTGCTCTCACTGCTCCACCTCTCAGGTCCTCTTGGCCCGCTCCCCTCCCCCTCCCCTGCCACCCACTGCTCCCAAAGACCTGGACTTCTCCTCCCCGTCTCTCCCTTCTGAGTCTCCCCTCTCTGAACCTCCGGAGAGCTTCACCCACCCACCAACAAGAGGGACCCCGGCTCCTCTTCCTCTTCCTCCTTACCGCGATCCCCCACCCCAAGGCCCCTCTCTCCCTATGCCCCCTAACCCCCCCGCTCCAACCACCCCCCTTTCGGTCCCTTCCACCCCTTCTACCCCTCCCACTCCGACTCCTGTCTCATCCCCTCAACCCCCAAAACCTGAGTCTGCTCTTGATGCGGCCCCCCCTGGAACCTTCCCTTAAGTCCCCTCCAGCCTCCCCTCCCATCTCCACCCACACTAGGGCTAGGAAACCCTCCCCTGAGTTAGTCTGCCCCCTAAGAGAGGTTGCTGGAGCTGAGGGAGTTGTTCGAGTCCATGCGCCCTTCTCTCTACAGGACCTTTCCCAAATTGAGAAACGTTTGGGCTCCTTTTCGGCCAGTCCTGATAACTATATTAAAGAATTCCAATATCTGGCCCAAGCCTATGACTTCACCTGGCATGATTTACATGTGGTCCAGACCACCACCCTCACCACAGAGGAGAGGGAACGCATCCAGGCTGCTGCCCGGGAGCACGCAGATCAGGTCCATCTCACTGATGCTGCCATGCCAGTTGGAGCCCAGGCGGTCCCAGCTGTAGAACCAGGCTGGGATTATCAGGATGGCCAAGATGGCCGCCGGCGCCGCGACCGCATGGTCCAATGTCTCATAGCCGGCATGCGGGCAGCCTCTAATAAGGCCGTTAATTACGACAAGATTAGGGAAATTGTCCAGGCCCCTGATGAAAACCCCGCTATGTTTCTTAACCGATTGACCGAGGCCTTAACCCAGTACACTCGCTTGGACCCCGCCTCTCCTGCAGGGGCCACGGTACTGGCTACTCATTTTCTCTCTCAATCAGCGCCGGATATACCGAGAAAGTTAAAGAAGGCTGAGGAGGGCCCTCAGACCCCCATTTCTGACTTGGTGAAAATGGCATTTAAGGTTTTTAATTCCCGTGAGGAGGCGGCTGAGCTTAAACGACAAGCCAGACTCCAGCAAAAGGTTCAGTTGCAGACCCAAGCCTTGGTAGCAGCCCTGCGGCCGGCCGGCTCCGGGAGCCAGCAGAGAGGGGCAACCAACCGCACCCCCCCGGGGGCCTGTTTCAAATGCGGGGCTGAGGGACATTGGGCTCGCCAGTGCCCCAATCCAAAGCCGCCAACTCGGCCTTGCCCTCAATGCCATTTGATGGGCCACTGGAAATCCGACTGCCCTAACCTCGGGGTATCTTCGGCGCCTCAATGTGGGGGACCCCCCGAGACAGTAAGTCTGGCCTTTCAACTGCTTGGATTGGAGGACGACTGACGAAGCCCAGACTTGGCCACCCCTCTCACCCAGACCGAGCCCAGGGTTACGCTCCAGGTAGCGGGTAAGTCCATCTCTTTTTTGCTGGACACGGGGGCTACCTACTCTGTTCTGCCTTCCTACTCGGGACTTACTCGAACCTCACCAATTACTGTTAAGGGGATCGATGGGACCTCCTCCAATCCTAGGGTGACCCTTCCCCTTACCTGTAGCCTGGATGGGTTCCCCTTCTCCCACTCGTTCCTAGTGATTCCTTCCTGCCCGGTCCCTCTACTGGGTAGGGACATTCTCCAGAAACTGAGAGCAACTATCTGTTTCTCTCCTTCTTCTCCTCCCTCCACCTCAACCCGTCTCATCCTACACCTCTCCACTCCCTCGACCCCTGCTCCAAATGACCTACCTACTGTAGATCCTCAGGTGTGGGACATCTCAGAGCCCATCATCGCTTCCCACCTTACCCCGGTTAAAGTACAGCTTAAGGATAACTCTAAGTTTCCCTCTCGAGCTCAGTTTCCTATTTCCTTAGCCCACCACCGGGGCCTGAAACCTATCATAGAACGGCTTAAACGTCAGGGACTCCTGATCCCCATCAGTTCCCCCTGTAATACCCCTATCCTCCCAGTACGCAAGCCCTCAGGGGCTTATCGACTGGTACAAGACCTTAGGCTTATTAACGAGGCCGTGGTCCCCCTCCACCCCGTTGTTCCCAACCCCTACACCCTATTGTCTCGTGTTCCCCCAAACACCTCTCACTTTACTGTACTGGACCTAAAAGACGCCTTTTTCACTATCCCCCTGCACCCTGATTCTTATTTTCTCTTTGCCTTCACCTGGGAGGATCCTGACACACACGTTTCTGGACAACTAACTTGGACTGTCCTACCCCAGGGGTTCAGGGATAGCCCCCACATTTTTGGCCAGGCCTTGACTACAGATTTACAGCAGTGCGCCCTTAAGGCCAGCACTCTACTGCAATATGTGGATGACCTCCTCCTCTGTAGCCCCTCCCTCTCGGTCTCCCAAGACGACACTTCCACCCTACTTAACTTCCTGGGGGCCAAGGGATATAGAGTCACCCCCTCTAAGGCCCAATTGTGTGCCCCTTCTGTTACCTATCTGGGCATACTTCTGACTCCCACTTCTAAGTCCCTTACTGGGGACCGCATAAGACTCCTCCAAGAACTCCAATCTCCCCAAACGGCGGATGAAATACTATCTTTTCTTGGGTTGGTCGGGTTCTTTAGACATTGGATTCCAAATTTCTCTATCCTGGCCCGACCTCTGTACCAGGCAGCTAAAGAGACCCCCCAGGGTCCCCTGACTGATCCCACTTCAATCCGCCAGTCATTCCTTAAGCTGAGAGACCGCCTTACCACCGGGCCAGTTTTAGCCCTACCTGATCTCTCTAAACCGTTCCATCTCTACACCAATGAGCGCTCCGGCTCGGCCACCTGTCTCCTATCACAACAGGTGGGGCCTACGCATAGGGCTATAGCCTACCTCTCCAAGCAACTGGATGCCACCACCCAGGGATGGCAGCCTTGCCTTAGGGCCCTAGCAGCAGCCGCTTCTCTTACAAAGGAGGCCCTTAAACTTACCTTAGGGCAGCCCATCACGGTCTACTCTCCCCACCGACTCACAGACCTCCTCAGCCACCGATCTCTGGCTCATCTGACTCCTTCTTGTCTCCAGCTATTCCATCTGCTATTCCTAGAAAACTCGCATATCTCTCTCTCCACCTCCCCCCGCTTAAACCCCGCCACTTTACTGCCTATACCCTCACCCACCCCGGAACCTGTTCACTCCTGCCTACAACTTATAGAGGACCTCACTCCTCTCCATCCCGGTCTCTCCGATCAACCACTATCCAACCCTGACCGCGTGCTCTTCGTAGATGGCAGCTCCCTCCTGGCCTCAGATGGCCAGAGACACGCTGCTTATGCCGTGGTCACTATGGATGTGGTATTAGAGACAGCTCCCCTCCCAATCGGAACCACTTCCCAGAAGGCTGAACTCGTAGCTCTCACCAGGGCATTACACCTGTCGGAGGGACAACAAGTCACCATTTACACCGACTCTAAATATGCCTACCTCATAACTCACACACACTCTGCTCTTTGGCAAGAACGGGGGTTCCCTAACTACCAAGGGCACCCCTATAGCTAATGGGCCCCTCATTGCCAAGTTGCTCGAGGCCCTTAGTCTGCCCACTGAGGTAGCAATTGTCCACTGTCGAGGCCACCAAACGACCAGGGATCTGGTCTCCCTAGGCAACAACGGGCAGACTCAGTGGCCAGACAAAGGGCCCTAAATACCCCTGCGTCTCCTATCCTCTTTCTTAACACCCCTCACCAGCCTTCCTATTCTACAGAGGAAACACAAGCCCTCCAGGCACGGGGAGGAAAAATTGGAGATAAGGGGTGGATTTACATTCAGGACAGGATTGCCCTGCCAGGCAATCTGGCTCACACCCTAATTACTGACATTCACTGATCCCTCCATATTGATCCCTCCATATTGGCCCAAAGGCTCTCCACCAATTTCTTCAGCCATTGTTCTATCATCCTTCCTTATCTAAAGTAATTGAAGTTGTCCACAGGACTTGCAAAACCTGTTCCCCTGTGAATTCACAAGGAGGACTCCGCAGACCAGGGCCTAACCATCAGCTCCGAGGCCATCAGCCGGGGGAAGACTGGCAACTGGACTTCACTCACATGCCTCGCCATAAAACCTTTCGCTACCTATTAACCTTGGTTGATACGTTCACAGGTTGGATCGAGGCATACCCCACGGCTCAGGAAACAGCGGACCTGGTGGCTACAATACTCATCGAGCACATAATCCCGAGGTTCGGATTGCCCCGGACCCTCCAGTCAGACAACGGACCCGCCTTCATCTCCAGTGTAACCCAACAGGTAGCGGAGAGCCTCAACATAACCTGGAAACTTCACATCCCGTACCACCCGCAGTCATCGGGTAAGGTAGAAAAAGCCAACAGGCTGCTCAAAGCCCAACTCACCAAACTTACCCTAGAGACCCGTCTTTCCTGGCCCACACTTCTGCCCCTGGCTCTCACCAGACTCCGGGCTACGCCCCGCGGGCCTTCGGGCTTAAGCCCATTCGAATTACTGTACGGCCGGCCCTTTCTTGTAAATCATAGCCTTCCGGCCATTTCCCCACCTCTTTTATCCTATCTACCTTACCTTACTCTCCTCCGAGCTCTCTTAAGGGCTCACGCTGACACTGTCATCCCAGCCCCTAGCGACCATGCTTCTGAAGGGGGTATACGAGATCTATCCCCTGGGGACCAGGTTCTCCTCAAAAGCTTTCGGCCAGACTCCTTACAAACTCGGTGGACTGGGCCTTATACAGTTGTCCTTACCACCCCAACTGCTGCGAAACTGTTGGGGCACTCTGCATGGGTACATATCAACAATCTCAAACGGGCACCCACAGAGATTAATTGGACTTCCCAGATGTCAGGCCCCACCAAACTCCGCTTGGTTAGGGCCCCTTCTCATATTCCTTCTAATCCAGACAAGCCAGGCGGAATCATGTGAGTCTAGCTGCATGAGGGGTTCAGGTACTTCTCGCTATTTTTCAGCCTTTACTTATATGCCTGCAACCTGCTACCGGGGAAAGGAACCGACAACCTGTACGTATGACCAGAAAACCTATTGGGTCTCTGACCTTGTGACAGCCAAACGAGGTATTGCCCCTTGCAACATCTACCCCAGGTCTGGAAAAGTTTGCTGGACCTATCTGGGTCATGTCGGCCTCTCCGATGGGGGGGGGGTCCAGGACCAGGCTAGCCGCAAGCACATTAAAACAGCGGTCATTGACCTGACTAAACGACTCCCACCCCCCAACAACCTGGTCTATAAGGGCATTAATCTCGGTAGCATCCAAAAATCCCCTGCCACTGAACAACTGACAGTGGCCCTCCTAAACTCTAGTTACAACCTATGGCGAAATGTGTCGAAAAACGGTGACAGCGACTGCTGGATCTGTTTCCCTTTTTCAACACGTTCTAACATTGTAGGGATACCCCTCCCTATGGAATGGCCACTCCCCAACTCCACGACCGCAAATAGTACGGTTCATATTGGCCCCATTGGGGAAAACATACCTATTATTAATGTGTCCTCCCCCCTTACCACCACAGCTGCCAACATTACTAACTCCTCTCTCCCGTATTGTACTCCCTCGGGAATATTTCTCTCATGCCCTCAGGGAATCTATCGCTGCCTGACCACTAATGACTCTCTGGGCTGTATATTCATCCTACTATCTCCTTCTACCACCATTTACTCTGAATCCCAGCTGCTGTCCATCCTATTCCCCCAACACCGTGGAGAAAGGGCCGTCTTCCTCCCATTCATAATAGGGGCAGGAGTAGCCATAGGGGTGGCAACTGGAACAGCAGGGATAGGGACTTCCATAGACTTTTATTACAAACTCTCCCAGGCCCTGAATGATGATATGGAACGGGTTGCTGACTCCCTCACAGCCCTACAGACGCAAGTCACCAGCCTGGCATCCTTAGCTCTACAGAACCGACGGGCCTTAGACCTTCTGACCGCCGAAAAAGGGGGGACCTGCCTATTCTTAAATGAAGAATGTTGTTACTTTGTTAACCAATCAGGTATAGTTACTTCCAAGATCAAAGAACTCAGGGATCGGATCCAAGCACGGCGGCGAGACACGTCCTCCTGGGGCCTGGACCCCTACAACTGGGTAACCTGGCTGCTCCCTCTGGTGGGACCTGTATGCATAATCCTCCTTCTAATCTCAGTTGCTCCCTGTCTTTTCTGGTACTTGCAGGGTCGCCTACAAGAACTTGCCCGAGTGTCTGTCAATCAACTCCTCCTCCAGCCCTACTCTCCCCTGCCCACTTCCGACTACCCCTATGACGACGCCCCCTGTCAGCAGGAAGTAGCCAGAACCGAGTCGACGCCCCTGACACCATTATATTAAGCAAAAGGTCGGAATGTTGGGCTGGCAGGAAGGGCTACTAAAGATGGCGAAAGTTCCCGCCACAAGACCTGAGCTCGGACAGGAGAACAAAGGCCCAAGCAGGAATCTGAGACCGCCCCCCCCCCCCGCCCCGGGCTCCTGTGGACCAATGGGATCCCGATGAGCAGGCGGGACATCCAAATAAGGGCAACTTGCCAAAAGACCCCTGAGCTTGCCCCAAGACCCTTAAAAGCCCCCTCCTACCTGCCTTGGGCGCGACTTCCCCCACTCTGCTTTCCAGAGTTGCGGAACCTCGCCCGAGGGTGCCCACCTCCTCCCGGTGCAACTTTCTCGGCTCCCCTTCACCTGGGCCCTGAAACTTCACCGGAGAGAACCTTTAATAAACCTTGCCTTACACCCACTTAGCCTGGTGTTGTGTTTATTTCGTCAGAAAACTTTACAGAAGCAACAGAAGAGAAGTGACTGGTCACATGCAAGGGACCCTAAAGAAGATTATCAGCAGAGTTCTCATTAGAAACTTTGAGGGCCAGGAGACAGTGGGCTGATATATTTAAAGTGCTCAAAGAAAAATACTGTCACCAAGACTCCTATATCCAGCAAAACCATCCTTCAAAAGTGAGAGGAAAATCAAGACATTCTTAGGGAAACAAAAGCTGAGGGGGTCTTTGACCACTAGACTGGCCTTGCAAGAAGTCCTGTAAGGTAAAATGAAAGGACTTTAGATGCCATATGCAGAAATAAAGAGCTCAATAAACATAATACATGGGAAATTATAAAGGCCAATATTATTGTAGCAATGGGTTTCTGTTTTCTATCTGATTTAAGAGACTAGTGCATATAAAGAAAATTATTATATATTATTTATATATATTATTATTTATATATACATATAAAGAACAATTATTAGTATAAAAGCTGGTATGACTGTAACTTTGGTTTGTAACTCCAAATCTTGTTTTCTTCATAATTTAAGAAACTAATGCCCTGAAAGGAATTATTTGTTTGTCTTGAGACACATATTGTATAAAAATGTAATCTGGTGACATCAACAACGAAAGGTGGGAGGTCAGAGCTGCAAAGAAGCACTTTTTTAAATGTTATTGAAGTTAAGCTGGCATAAATTCATGGTAACCAAAAAGAAAATAGCTATAGGATAAGCACAAAATGAGAATGGAATTTAAACATGTTGGGCTGGCGGAAAGGGCTACTTAAGATGGCGAAAGTTCCCGCCACCAGACCTGAACTCGGACAGGTGAACAAAGACCCAAGATGGCGAAAGTTCCCACCACAAGACCTGAATTCAGACAGGAGAACAAAGGCCCAAGCAGGAATCTGAGACCCCCGCCCCGGGCTCCTGTGGACCAATGGGACCCCGACGAGCAGGCAAGATATCCGAATAAGGGAAACTTGCCAAAAAATCCCTGAGCCCCACCCCCACAAGACCCCTTAAAAGCCCCCTCCTCCCTGCCTTGGGTGCGACTTCCCCCACTCTGCTTTCCAGAGTTGCAGAACCTCGTCCGAGGGTGCCCACCTCCTCCCGGTGCAACTTTCTTGGCTCCCCTTCACCTGGGCTCTGAAACTTCACAGGAAAGAACCTTTAATAAACCTTGCCTTACACCCACTTTGCCTGGTGTTGTGTTTATCTCGCCGGAAAAACTTTACAAAACATTTTATTAAAAAAATCAACTAAACACAAAATGCAGGAAATAAGAAACAAAAAAGCTACAAGGCATAAAGACAACCACCAACACAACGGCAGAAGCAAGCTCTTCCTGGTCAGTAATTACTTCAAATGTAAATGGATTAAGCTCTCCGATTAGAAGACAGAGATTAGCAGAATAGACAAAAACACATGATCCAACCATGTGCTGCTGTCTACAAGAGACTCAGTTGAGATCCAAAGACATAAACAGGTTGAAAGTGGAAGGATGGAAAAAGATACTCCCTGCAAATAGTAACAAACAAATAAAAAGCAAGGGTGGCTATAGTACTAACCGACAAAATAAACTTTAAATTTTGTCTTTTGTAAGAGACAAAGAAGGAGACTAGATACTAATAAAATGTTCGATACAGCAAGAAAATATAGCAGTTTTAAACATTTACATACCTAATGACAGATTATCAAAATACGTTAAGCATAAGCTGATGGAACTGAGGGGAGAAACAGTTCTATAATAACAGTTGAAGACTCCAACATCTCACTCACAATAATGGATAAAATAATGAGACGGAGATAAGAAAACAGAGGACTTAACACAATAAACTGAATAAATCTAACAGACATATAAAGGATGTTCTACCCAAGAACAATAGAAAACACATTCTTCTTAAGTGCACATGAGATATTTTCTAGGACAGACCACAGGTTAAGCTATAGCTTTCAACAGATTTTTAAAAGACAGAGATCATATGAAGTATCTTCTCTGACCACAAGGGGATAAAATTAGAAGTCATTATCAAAAGGAAAACTGAAAATTCACAAAATTATGGAAATTAAAAACACATTTTTATAGAGAGAGAAGTCTCAAATTACTAAAATCAGAAATGAACATGGGGCCATTATTACCCTTTCCACAGAAATAAAAGGGATTATAACAGAGTACTATGAACGACTGCATGCCAAAAACTGGATAACTTAGATGAAATGGGCAAATTCCTAGAAACGCAAAACCTATCAAGACTAAATCACAAATAGATAATGTAAGGAGATTGACTCAGAAATAAAAAATCTCCCCACAAAGAAAACCCCTGGACAGGATGGCTTCACTGGTGAATTCTACAACCAACCTTTCTCAAACTTACCCAAATTACTGAAGAGGAGGGAACACTTCCCAATGCATTTTATGAAACCAGCATAATCTTGGTACTAAAGACAGATGAAGACCCTGCAAGAAATCTATCAACCAGTATCCCTTATGAACACTGATGTAAAAATCCCCAAGAAAATACTGGCAAGCTGGGGGCACCTGGGTGGCCCAGTCGTTAAGTGGCTGCCTTCGGCTTGGGTCATGATCCCAGGGTCCTGGGATGGAGCCCTGCACTGGGCTCCTTGCTCAGTGGGAAGCCTGCTTCTCCCTTTCCCACTCCACCCCCTCCTGTGTTCCCTCTCTCCCTGTGCCTCTCTCTGTCAAATGAATTAAAAAAAAAAATACTGGCAAACTGAATTCAGTGCATTAGAAGGATTATTCACCATTACCTAATGGAATTTATTCCCTGGGATGCAAAGATAGTACAACATAGGAAAAAAAAATCAATGTATATAGTACATCAACAGAATGTAGAAAAGAAACCCACATGATCATTTCAATTGATGTAAAAAAAAAAAAAAAGTATTTGACAAAATTCAATACTATTTCAAGGTTTAAAAAAAAACAAAAACCCTCAACAGGGGCACCTGGGTGGCTCAGTGGGTTAAGCCGCTGCCTTCGGCTCAGGTCATGATCTCAGGGTCCTGGGATCGAGTCCCGCATCGGGCTCCCTGCTCAGCAGGGAGCCTGCTTCCCTCTCTCTCTCTCTCTGCCTGCCTCTCTGTCTACTGTGATCTCTCTCTGTCAAATAAATAAATAAAATCTTAAAAAAAAAACCCTCAACAAATTGGGAATAGAAAGAAACTACCCTACATAATAAAAGCCACATGTGAAAAACCCACAGTGAACATTTTACTCAATGGTAAAAGACTGAAACCATTCTTCTAAGATCAGGAAGAAGGCAAGGATGCTTGCTTTCAACACTTCTATTCCACACAGTACTCAAAGTTCTAGCCAGAGCCTATACGCAAGAAAAAAAAAAAAAAAAGGAGCACCCAATTTGGAAAAGAAATAAAATGACTTCTGCATGATATGATCCTATATGTAGAAAACCCTAATGATTACTTACACACACACACACACATACTTGGAATAAATGAATTCAGCAAAATAGCAGGACACAGAGTCGATGCACAAAAATCACTTGCATATCTATACACAAACAATGAATAATCCATATAGGAAACAATGCCATTTCCAAAAGCATCAAAAATAATAAATTACTTAGGAATTGACCAATGAAGTAAAAGACTTGTACAGTGAAAACTACTCTAAATGCGTGTGATGTTCATGGGTTGGAAGCCTTAATGTCAAAACATCAATACTATCCAAAGTGATCTTTGAATTGGATGCAATTCCTAATAAAATCCTAACGATGTGTCTTTACAGAAATAGAAAAAGCCATCCCAAAACCATTTGTGATTTTGAGAGACCCTCAATAGCCAAAATGATCTTGAAAAAGAACTCTTCCTCCTGATTTCCCAACTTACTACAAGGCTGTAGTAATCAAAACAGTGTGCTATGGGCATAGAGACAGACGTATTGGCAAGAGAACAGAACTGAAAGCCCAAAAATATACCTTCACATATGTGGTCCAACGATTTTTGACAAGGGTGCCAAGATCATTCAATGAAGAAAGGACAGTATTTTCAACAAATGGTGTTGGGAAAACTGAATATCCACATGCAAAAGAATGAAGTTGGACCCTTACCGAACACCATAAATAAAAATTAACTCAAAATGGACTAAGAACCTAAATATGAGATCTAAAATAATAAAAACTCTTAGAAGAAAATACAGGACAAAAGCTTCACAACACTAGATTTGGCAATAACTTCTTGGACAGGACACCAAAAGGCACAAGTAACAAGAGAAAAATAGGCAAATTGACTTCATGAATGCATCTAGAGACATTATCAACAGTAAAAAGGCAACCCAAAGAGTGGGAGAAATTATGGGCAAATCATATATGATTAATATTTCAATGGGTATTTTCAATAGTATACAAAATTCCTAAAAACAAAAATAAACAACAAAATTAAAAATGGGCACAAGACTTAAATAGACATTTCTCCAAAGATGATATACAAATGGTCAGTAAGCATGAGAAGATGCTCAACATCATTAATCATTAGGAAAACACAAATCAAAACTACAATGAAATACTACCTCACACCCATTAGGATGACTACTATAAAAAAACAAACAAACAAAACAAAACAAAACAAAAAAACAGAAAACAATGGGGCACCTGGCCGGCTGAGTCAGTAGAGCATGTAACTCTTGATCTTAGGGTCTCCACATTGGGTGTAGAGCTTACTTCAAAACAAAACAAAACAAAACAAAACAAAACAAAACAAAACAAAACAAAACAAAACAGAAAACAAGTGCTGAAGAGGATGTGGAGAGACCAGAACCTTGTGGCAGTGTAAAATGGTGCGGCCGCTACAGAACACAGTATGACACTTCCTCAACATATTAAAGATAGAGTTACCCTATCATCTAACAATTTCACTTCTGAGAGGACACCCAAAAGAACTGAAAGCAGGATCTTTTTGCTTGTTTATTTGACAGACAGAGATCACAAGTAGACAGAGAGGCAGGCAGAGAGAGAGAGAGAGAGAGAGAGAGAGAGAGAGTGGGAAGCAGGCTCCCTGCGCAGCAGAGAGCCCGACGCGGGACTCGATCCCAGGACCCTGACATCATGACCTAAGCCGAAGGCAGCGGCTTAACCCACTGAGCCACCCAGGTGCCCCTGAAAGCAGGATCTTGAAGAGATTATTTGTATACCATGTTCATAGTAGCATAGTTAAAATGTGGAAGTAACCCAAATATTCATGGATAGAGGAATGGATAAGCAAAATGTAGCATATACATAAAATGGAATTTTTTTCATTTGAAAAGTTATTTTTATTGTGGAAAAGATCACATACGCAAAAGCATGCATAAAATATATCTACACTGTTGAAGGAAAAAATAAAAACAATTTTGATGCTGAATATACAAGGTGAAGAAATGGAACTCTACCAGTGCCTTAAATTACCCCTCCTGGATGACACTGCATCCCTACACTCTCCCTCCCAGGAGAAAATGTTATCCTGATTTTTTTTTCCTTTTTAATTTTTACTTAAATTCAATTAATCAACATATAATGTATTATTGGTTTCAGAGGTAGAGGTCAGTGACTCATCAGTCTTATATAATACCCAGTGCTCATCATGCACCTTCCATAATGCTCATCACCCAGTTACTCTGTCCCCTGCCCACCTCCCCTCCAGCAACCCTCAGGTTGTTTCTTATGGTTCAGAAACTCTTTAGATTTGTCTCCCTCTCTGGTTTCATCTTTTTCCTCTCTTCCCCTATGGTCCTTTGTTTTATTTCTTAAATTCCAAATCTGGATGAGATCATATGATAATTGTCTCTGATTAACTTACTTCACTTAGCATAATACTCTCTAGTTCCATCCACATCACTGCAAATGGAAATATTTCATTTTTTATGGCTGAGTAGTATTCTATTATATACACACACACATGCACATACCACATTGTCTGTATCCATTCATCTAATGATGGATCTGTCTGTGGAAAGAGCCCAGTTTGACTGTTGTAGACATTGCTGCTATAAACATTGGGGTGGGGGCATCTGGGTGGCTCAGTGGGTTAAGCCTCTGCCTTCAGCTCAGGTCATGGACTCAGGGTCCTGGGATCGAGCTGCACATTGGGCTCAGCAGAGAGCCTGCCTCCCCCACTCTCTCTGCCTGCCTCTCCACCTACTTGTGATTTCTGTCTGTTAAATAAATAGAAAATATTTTAAAAAACAAAAAAACATTGGGGTGCAGGTGCCCCGTTGGAACACCACATTTGTTTTGGGGGTAAACACCCAGTAATGTAATTGCTAGGCTGTAGGGCAGCTCTATTTTCAATCGTTTGAGGAACCTCCATATTGTTTTCTAGAGTGGCTGTACCAGCTTGCATTCCCACCAACGGTGTAGGAGGGTTTCCCTTTCTCCGTATCCTAGCCAACATCTGTCAGTTCCTGACTTGTTAATTTTAGCCATTCTAACTAGTGTGAGGTGTGACTGATTTGAATTTTCCTGATGCCAGGTGATGTGAATAATTTTTCATCTGTCTATTGGCCATTTGGATGTCTTCTTTGGAGAAATGTCTCTTCATGTCTTCTGCCCATTTCTTGACTGGATTATTTGTTCTTTGGGTGTTGAGTTCAGTAAGTTCTTTGTAGATTTTGGATACTAGCCCTTTATCATTTGCAAATATTTTCTCCCATTCTGTTGGTTGTCTTTTGGTTTTGTCAACTATTTCCTATGCTATGCACAAGCTTTTCATCTTGATGAAGTCCCGATAGTTCATTTTCGTCTTTGTTTCCCTTGCCTTTGTAGATGTGTCTATCAAGAAATTGCTGTGGCCGAGGTTGGAGAGGTTGCTATGTTCTTCCCTAGAATTTTGATGGATTCCTGTCTCACATTTAGGTCTTTCATCCATTTTGAGTCTATTTTTGTGTATGGTACAAGGAAATGGTCCAGTTTCATTCTTTCCCATGGGGCTGTCCCATTTTCCCAACACTGTTTGTTGAAAAGACTGGCTTTTTTCCATTGGATATTCTTTCTTGCTTTGTTGAAGATTAGTTGACCATGTAGTTGAGGGTCTGTTTTGGGGTCCTCTATTCTGTTACATTGATCCATGTGTCTGTTTTAGTACCAGTACCATACTGTCTTGATGATTACTACAGCTTTGTAATAGAGCTTAAGTCCAGAATAGTGATCCCACCAACTTTGGTTTTCTTTTTCAACATTCCTCTGGCTATTCAGGGTCTTTTCTGGTTCTATACAAATTTTAGGATTATTTGTCCTAGTTCTGTTAAAAATGTTGATGGTATTGGATAGATTGCCTGAATGTGTAGATTGTTCTAGGCAGCATAAACATTTTAACAATATTTGTTCTTCCCATCCATGAGCATGGAACATTTTTCCATTTCTTTGTGTCTTCCTCAATTCTTTCATGAGTGTTTTATAATGTTCAGAGTACAGATCCTTTGCCTCTTTGGTTACATTTATTCCTAGAAATCTTACAGGTTTGGGTGCAATTGTAAATGGGATCGACTCCTTAATTTCTCTTTCTTCTGTCTCACTGTTAGTGTATAGAAATGCAACTGATTTCTGTGCTGAATTCCTATCTGAGTTCCAGCAATTTTGGGGTGGAATCTTTTGGGTTTTCCACATAAAGTATCATGTCATCTGTGAAGAGGGAGAGTTTGACTTCTTTGCTGATATGAATATCTTTTATTTCTTTTTGCCGTCTGTTGCTAAGGCTAGGATTTTTAGTACCATGTTGAAGAACAGTGGTGATAGTGGACATCCCTGCCGTGTTTGTGACCTTAGGGAAAAGCTGTTTTTCACCAACATACAATGGCATTTTATTTAGCATTTGAAAAGAAGGAAATCCTACATGGATGAACCTTGAGAACGTCATGCTAAGTGAAATAAACCAATCACAAAAAGACAAATACTGTACAATTCCACTTATGTAAGGTACTTAAAGTAGCCAAATTATAAAAACAAAAAGTAGAACTGTGGTTGCCAGGAGCTTGGAATAAAGGAGAATGGGGAGTTATTGTTTAATGGGTATAGAGTTTTTACACATGACAACATGTGTAGGGTGAGGGGGATGGATGGTGGTGATGGTCGCATAACAATGGGAATGTATTTAACACTACGGACTGTATACTTAACGGTTAAGATGGTAAATGGTATGTGTATTTTGCTCCAAAAAATAAGTCAAAAGAAAAGATATCTGGTAGAGCCCCAGCCATGGGAAGTGACAGACTAAGGAAATTAACATTCCTCTTTGTCGTGATTTTGAAACCTCAGGCATATTTGAATAACTGACTCAATATTTTCAAATAATGTAACTTTTAAACCTTTATTGCAGTTACTTATTGAGAGCAAAAGCCTAAACTGGGGTTCCACTGTGATATGTTTGTTAGGTAGAACCAGCATATAGTTTTGTCTCATTTATCATAGAGCTCTTGTAGGGTAGAGAAAACGCAAAAGTGCTAAAACCTGAAGCAGAACTAAGGCATATTTCTTTTGCTTCCTTACAACGTCCCCTTTTCTTCCACAGGGTTAATTAGTTCCACATGATAAATAAGGCCTGAAATAAGCATTGAATAGGTCTGAAATTGTCTGAAATTGACCACACAGTTCAGCATCATTTCGGAGTGGAACCATAAAGATGGTTGATGAAAAAAGCCATTATTGTCAATCACCATAAATAAAGAAGTATTAAACACCCTTCACACTCAATACTGAGTTATCCTAGAGTGGCAAAATGTGGCCCATGAGGAACCACCACATTCCTCTTGAGCATCCACTGCAGGTCCTGGTAATCCCTTTCCCACTGAGCTTGGCTGCAGTTCAGGACACTGATCAGAATCAGCACTTCATATGAAACTTCTCTGCATGTCTGGCAACTGAGGTGCCCTAGGCAAAGCCACTGTAACTCCTGCCCTCCCTCCCCACATCTGGAACAGTACAAATGAGTTAGTTTCAATTACCAGCTGCTTGCCTGCTGTCACAGCCTGACTACTAGCAGGTAACAGGCCACACTAACCAATTTCAGATAGTGACAAAGAGCAGTAGGGTTCCAACTTACAGTTTCAAAGCTCTTTTGGAACTCCAGAAGTTTAGCTTCGGCTTCCTTATAATTCTTGAAAAACATACACAGTTCATACATCTCCATCATCAACAGTAGTGGGGAATCCTTTGAGGAAGAGATTGAATGAAATTACAAAATCGTGAAGTTGGGACGCCTGGGTGGCGCAGTTGGTTAAACGACTGCCTCCGGCTCAGGGCGTGATCCTGGAGTCCCGGGATCGAGTCCCACATCAGGCTCCCAGCTCCATGGGGAGTCTGCTTCTCCCTCTGACCTTCTCCTCGCTCATGCTCTCTCTCACTGTCTCTCTCTCTCAAATAAAAAAAAAAAAAATCGTGAAGTTGATCAATAGTGTTTTCTCAATGAATAATGTCAATGTAAGAGAAGGTTAAAGTAAAAACACAAGTACTACTAATAACAGTTACACTGAATTAAGTCATATGGTAAAAGGAAAGAGGTTAAATTTATATTACTTTTACCTTTTAGAAAAAAGATATTTAGGCCAGGCACACCTACACAACAGTCTATTTTCTATTCTATACGTGGTCCACAGCACGTAAGCTGGAGACATTCCACTAGATGGTGCTACATATACTCCCGGAAAATGGGCTCTACTGAGCTGCCAACCTACTGCTGCCTGTGGCATTTCTATCTCTTTGGTGGAAGCTTTTCTGTCAGAAGACAGGAGTTTTGGAGTGAGAAACTATGCATCTGAACTAGAAACACAGTACTTTACTCTAAATGAGGATACTACCACTTCATAACACCCTCAAATAATATGAAGTTCTTTGATAAAGAATCGGTAGTTCTGTTATCACTCTATGTTGTTGGATTAAAAAAAAAAAAAAAAATCAAGGGATGCCTGGGTGGCTCAGTTGGTTAAGTCGCTGCTTTCGGCTCAGGTCATGATCCCAGGATCCTGGGATTGAGTCCCACATCGGGCTCCTTGTTCGGCAGGGAGCCTGCTTCTCTCTCTGCCTCTGCCTGCCATTCTGCCTGCTTGTGTGCTCTCTCTTTCTCTCTCTCTGACAAATAAATAAATAAATAAAATCTATAAATAAAATCTTAAATCAAGAGATTAAAAACTATTGAAAAAGCCAATGGCGATATTCTGAAGCAACCCTTTTAAACACAGGAACGAAATGAAGTGACTATAACTACCTTAAAGAAAAGTTGGAAACCTCTGATGAGAGTTTTGCTCTTCTGCCTTGTTAGTAATGTTCTCCAGATGACTGAGAGGTCTTGAAGGTCCCATATGTGCTCTTCCATTGAGCCCTGAATGTGTTCTGTTGCTTCAGCAGCAACAGTGTCCTCCACAGATGTGACGATCCAAACACAGAGACAAGGAATAGTACTGGCATCCTGCCACAGGATAAAAACTTTTCAAAAAAAAAAAAACAATTGCATCTGGATCACCTGACAGAGGGAGCTGGGGGCTCCCAACAATGCTACAATCATGGATGGATGTTTCCTGTTCTGAACAAGTCACCTCAATACACTGGTTAACCTAGCTTGAAAGCTTCCAAACATGGAATAAATGCTAATGAACAACCAAGGCACTACTATAAACTGTTCTGCAGAGTGTAATCTATCCAAAGATCAAGAGATCGAATGGGTTCCAGAAGTTGTGGAAGTACTAAGTATAAGAAAACAAGACTGCCTTCCACAGCATCGGTCAAGGGACTGTCTAGAATATCCTACTTCTCTGCTCAGGAAGCAGGGTCCTTTCTCTAGGACTTCCAACCAGGAACCAAAGCTCAGACCACTTCGGTTACTGAACATTAAGGTAGAAGGAAGTGTAATGGATGGCCTGGTGCCCAAGCTGGAAAAGCACAAAAGTGACAGTGACCTTGAAAACACACACTGGAGCCTTCCTATCATCATCACACCACTTCCTCTCTGATGATTTGTCTTCCCGGTCCCTTTCCACTTTTTCCACTCTCTCTGGGTTCTTAATTTTGGCTTCTCATACCCTACCTGGAGACAGGAGGCCAGGACACTAAGGATAGGGGCCCGTTGTTTCACTGCTTCAGCGAGGAGCCAGCACCAGGAGTCTGGTTCCTCTGAGCACTGGAGCAGAACCTCAAATAAATCAGTCATCTCTTCTTTGTTTCTCTGGAGTTCCTGGGGGACCCTGTTGCAGACTGGATCACTGTCCATTTTGGAGTTAGACACTGAGGTCAAGTTCTCAAAAGCCAGTCTTAAATGGTCTTGAAGGACAGGACTGAAATACTGAAGGAGAGATTTCACCTAGAAAACATATTAGATATTTAAAAAGACCAATTTCATCTGGACCCGAAAAATGTTAAAGAAAAGCAGAAGCAAAATTGTCCTTTCTCACTCTGAACCGTGTGCGTGGGAAGTGACCATATCATTTTACAAAGTTATTTGCTGCTTTGGGGTGAATTTCCATATTTAATCTGGAGTAGCAAAAACTCTTCCCTCAGCTCTTTAGTATGAATGACTAATCCTCTGTCTGATGCCAACCCACTGAACTCTTAATAAAAACAGTAATATCACATAAAACAAAAGCCTAGATATACACAATGGAAACAACACTTTGTGTCCTCTGAGAAGCCTTCCAATTTTCTCTTCTTGAATAGTTGACAACACACTGTGGCTTACCTCCTCTGGGTGATAGTTATGGAGCTGGCTATGGATAATGAACTGTAACCAGTCGTTTGCTTCGGCACATTCTCTGAGGTAAGACGTGCTCAGTTTCACATTGTGAAGCCTGCAGAACTGTACTGCTAATGCCCACTGGCTGCTAGATTCACTAGATAACCTGTAATTGGAAGTTGGGGCAGTAGAGGGAAAAAAAGGATTGTTAAAATACAGCTTTCATTTAAATGGAAAATAAGAAAAAAATTAAACAAATTTAACTGCAGTATATTTTCTAAAAAGTCTTTCAAAAATACCATGTGTTTGTTAGACTGCTCTGGAAAGTAACGGAAAAAAGAGGGCTCTTGCATCCATAATGCATAAAAGCTTTCTTAGCATACTGGGAGAATGCATTCCTTTAAGTATCTGTCCACAGAGAGGTTATATTAGCTATATACCATCTTTAGGAGAATTGAGTAAATAGTCACTCAAGAAATTCTGAGTGTTTAATTGTTTTGCATGATTCACTTTAGAGTATCAGAGCCCTGACAGATGCTTGGGCTTCCTCAGGAAGGGGGGAGTACTTGTTTCTGTTCATAGCCAGAGACTGTTGAGAACAGAGTCACCAAGAGCCAGTACAAGAAAATGGTGCATTCCCAGGGTCTGGGGTGACTAAGTCACTGCGGGTGCACAGCACAGATGAAAGATGTTATCAATGTTTAAGTAGAGGGGGTTTTCTGGACAGATGGTCACCTCAACTTTCATTATCAACTAACATATGTAAGTAAGAGAAAATTAAAGACCTCACTTAGAATCAAATTTGTGAGATCCATCCCCCATCTTCTTCTCTCTCTCTGTTTTCTTTTTTATAGAAAGAGCAAGGGAGGGGTAGAGAGAGAGAATCTTAAGCAGGCTCCATTCCCAGCTCAGAGCCAATTCAGGGTTCAATCTCATGACCCTGAGATCATGATCCAGGCCAAAAGCAAGAGTTGGAGGCTTAACCGACAGAGCCACACAGGTGCCCCCATCCCACGTCTTCTAAATGATTTCAATATATAACAAAAGACTTCTCTGACCAGCTGGGCAGTGAAGAAGACAGAGCTCTTTTCCATCTTTTGGAAACTCTCTTTCTAAAAAGTGAATAATTATCTGCACCTTTCTTCTACTGATGGCAAGAAGCATTTAAAACTCAACTGTCTGTTTATCAAGTGTCTGCTATATGCCGGCTGAGTAAGAAGCCCTGAAGGGATTGGTGAAAACACCTGAGTTGCTGGAAGAAAGACTACACAAATACAGTTTGGAAGAATAAAGCTTGTTGGGAAAGAGAATGAGGCTGCAATTCAACAAACCTCTTTATTTCCTGCTGCTGGATGCTGTTCCATATACCTTCTTCTAAGAGAATAAGCAATTCCTCTATGGTGGCCTTTTCACCCACAGCCAGTTTAGATAGTTTTTCAGCTGTAAGAAATACGAACAATAAAAAATAGTCAAGAGAAAGGGTCAGGAACTCTTCTGTTTCAAGAGTGTGGCCCAGGGCCATTTTAGAATCTGACTAAAGGATCTAAGAAAGTGAGATAAAGTGCAAACATTCTGCAGAGAAAGGAGGAAACAGGAAGATAATTATTTCCTCCCCAACCACTCATAATCTGATGCTTTAGACCTATTCAACCCTTGTCCTCTAAACGAAACAAACCCCAGATGGAAAAGGCACTGTACCTAGAGACTCTCTGATATAGCTGGACCGAGCATCTTCGTTTCTACACTTGCAGCTCAGAATTATATTGGCCACTTTCATATCAACTCTGAGCTTGAGACTGTCAAGGCCAAGCAGTTCTAAGAAACAAACACAGGCAGCTCCTACTGAAGGTACGTAGAAGGAGGAGAGCCCTAAAACATAGGCTTCATTACCTACTTGCTGGATCCTAAAAAAGACAGGAATTAAAATAACATCAGAGAACTGTTTCTCACCAGGAAAAGCAGATGGAATTACACAGTGATACATGGAGTGTCAGACACCCGTGATTTTTAGTTTCCTCCCCCCTCCCATTTTGGATCCCTGCACACATCATTTAGGTTCCTGGTAGTTTTTGTTTGTTTATTTGTTTGTTTGTTTTTTAAGATTTTATTCATTTATTTGACTGAGAGAGAGATCACAAGTAGGGAGATAGGCGGAGGGGGGTGGGGAAGCAGGCTCCCTACAGAGAGCGTGATGTGGGGCTCAATCCCAGGACCCCGAGATCATGACCTGAACTGAAGGCAAAGGCTTAACCTACTGAGCCACCCAGGTGCCCCGGTTCCTGGTAGTTTCTGGTTGTCTCCATAGCCCCCCCATTGTCTTATATTTAACTTCATAAAACACCCGCTCATAAGCCAAATTATTCTTGCTTCAATTTCATCCAGGGAACACGGAACAGAATTACAGAAAGACTGCCAACTTGTGATCCTATCAATTATGAGTATATATGCAAACCATCAAGCAAATTAAAGTTTGACATCACATATGTAGTTTAATATGCATAGACATATTTCAAGGAATGATGCATAAGAAATTAACCATGTTTATTTACTATGCAGAATGAAGAAAGGAGACTCAGGGACTTTTTATCTTTCATTTTTTTCACCCTTCTGAATTATTTGAATATTTTATCACTAAAGTGCACTACTTTGTTAACTACGAAACAAGCCAGTAAATAAAGTAAATCTATATTTAGCTGACTATATCTAATACTCCTCCCAATTCTGTGCTTTATAAAAGTGAATTATAAAAAAATAAAGATTTTTTTAAAAAGATTTTATTTATTTATTTATTTGTCAGAGAGAGAGGGAGAGAGAGCAAGCACAGGCAGACAGAGAGGCAGGCAGAGGCAGAGGGAGAAGCAGGCTCCCTGCCGAGCAAGGAGCCCTATGTGGGACTCGATCCCAGAACCCTGGGACCTTGACCTGAGCCGAAGGCAGCTGCTTAACCAACTGAGCCACCCAGGCGTCCCTAAAAAATAAAGATCTTAAATACAGAATTCACATCTTGTTATACAATTCCCTTTTAAGAGTAACTGCTAATATTTGGCAAGTTCCTGGGTCTTTTTTTTTTTTTTAACAGAATTATAAAAGATACAAATAGTATCTTTAAATATTACCTTTTTAAACATTTTTATTTATTATTTATATAAGAGCAACAGACAGAGATAGTGAGAGAAAGGACGAGCAGGGAGGAGAGGGAGAAGCAGGCTCCCTGACCAGCAAGGAGCCTGACACAGGGCTTGATTCCAGGACCCTGGGATAATGACCTGAGCTGAAGGCAGACACTTAACTGACTGAGCCACCCAGGCACCCCAGATATGTCTTTTATTTAGAGTACAAATTATGTTTTAAATACTCACAGCTGCTTGGGAGTCTTGCTCTTGGTTAATTCCTGGACCAGAAAAGTACCAAATGCAAATGATGGTCGCCCATGTTGTAAATAATATGCAAAATTCAGACGTTCCACTATAGCATATTTATTAACCAGGTCAGGGCTAGAAAAATGTGGGAGATGACTCACTGCATCTAGGGGAAAAGTGAGGCAATATTAGTCCTCTGCACCTCACCATGATTAATTTCAAATCTGCACATGGAAAATTTAACTCTGCAATGGTGAAAGAAAACCAGTTGCAGGACACCTGAGCAGCTCAGCTAGTTGAGTGTCTGATTCTTGATTTTGGCTCAGGTCATGATCTCCAGTCATGAGATCAAGCCCTGTGTTGGACTCCAGGCTCAGCAGGGAGTCTGGCTGAGATTCATTCTCTTCCTCGCCCTCTCCCCTCCCCCAGCTTGCACATGCATTCTCTAATAATTAAATAAACAAATCTAAAGGAAAAAAAATGGTTGCTATAGTCATTTTGTACCACTGTGCATTACTCTGAACCACCAAAATATAACAATTCACTTTAATGTGTAGAAGTAGCCCGTTTGATTTTTAAAAATTTATTTCAGAGAGAGAGAGAGAGCATAATGTGTGGGGGGAAGGGCAGAGGGAGAGGGAGAGAGAATCTCAAGCAGAATCCTCACTGAGTGGGGAGCCCAACACAGGGCTCAAGCCCACAATCCTGACATCACGACCTGAGCTGAAATCAAGAGTCAGATGCTTAACTGACTGAGCCAAGAAGCTGCATAAAAACCTATAAATTATGCTTTTTCCTCATTCAACTTGTTATTTTATATGTCTTAATTCTGTATTTGATGATCCTTTAAGTCACAATGGCAATCATCCTTCAGCTATAACATCTCTGCTAAGGATCTGCAAAAGGAGCTTTTTAATTTATTCATGGAGCTCATTACACAATGAAATCCCTTCTCAATATTTTTATGAGTCCTCTATACACCAAGGCCAACTCCCTCTACCTTTCTCTGATACACAGTATAAGAACATCCTTTTCTCCCTATTAATGTCCTCCTCAATTTCCTTTTGTTATCATTAGTTATATTTTCTGATGTTGTATTCAGAGCACCTTATTACCTACATGATGATACCACCTTTCTCAAGCCAGCAGAGTAGCTCAGTTTAAAGTTCCTCTGTGCCCTTGAAAATGGCAGAGAAAACATTTTTCCTCTCTTTAGAGAAACCTGAAGTTAGAAGATATTCTGGATGTGATCAGTTAGTTAGTATGAAAGAACTCCTCCTGCCAACCCTTAATCATTAATTGCTTCTTAATCACTCACTACCTATAAAAAAATGAAGTAACATTTTGAACTGTTAAGGAACAAGTTCTGAAAAATAGTGCATCTGCTTTTATTTTCAAAATTCAAACCTTATTTCTGAAAAAAGTTTTATCTTCCTGTGGCATTCCAAGGACTTTTTACATTGTGACTTGGCTCTTAAAAAAACAAAACAAACAAAAAAAACCTTGAAGAGTTGAGGTGTCTGTCAACTTAAAACTTCCTGCTATTACTTAAAAGTACACCCCCTTTGAGATTAAAAAATTTTCACATGCCTATATTCTTTGTAAGATCACAGTGACTCTGGTAACTTGTTATTACATATAAAACTGTTAGTTCATTCATTAAGTATTTGCTGAGTACATGAAAAGTATATAGGATTGCCTGGCTCCAAATGAGCTAATGTGAGTTTTTAACTCAAATAAGACTCCGATTTTTAATAAATTGGAGGCTAGTATAGAAAGCATATATAAGAGAAAATTCTACCCAAAGGGAAATTTTTCTCCAGCCTGTCAGAGAAGCCAAGTCACTTTGCAGTTACCTTACATCTCTTTTCAATGGTTAAGACCATATGAAAAAATAAGTAAATATTCTAATTAAAGACAATTCTCCAATTTTATAAATGCACATTATGTTTTCATAATTGTTTCATTTACTTTGTGCTTTATTTCCTCAAATATGTTTCAAACTTCTAAATACCAGGCAGGGAAAACATCTTCAACTTCCTCTCTGTTCCCCAAGTGTACCTGGTACAGTGCTCATTTCCCAGAAGGGGGTCAGGACTCTGGCTAAGTGTTAGAGCTGGAAAAGTGTTAAAACAGGCCAGGGGATTCAATCTACACTCTAGTAGTAACTTCACAGAGATTCATTATAAAGAGTATTATCACTTGAAAATGCAATACATAGTACTTTATCCAGCCCTCAACAAATATTTATTGAACATCTACTATAGGCTGGCACTGCACTGGGCCCTGAGAACTGGGTAAATTAAATCTTTTGAGATTTGAACTTATAAAACTCACAAATTAGAAAATCCATTTTTATGCATGCCAGTAAATATTTACAGGATATCCATGACATGTGAAGTGTTCATTTGAAGCCTACTTCCGAATAATTTCAGCAGAGGCACCACAGGCACCATGATATTAAAGGTTAACTCTAAATTTAAAAGTAAAAAGATATAGAAAAAGTTGAGCTTAAGACTGGCATAAAAAAAAAAAAAAAATCAGAGAAATGCTTATGGCCTAAAGAGAACAGCAGTGTGTACGCATCTGGGTCTCACCGTGCACCAGGAACTCAAGAGCTTTTTAAATGCCTTGTCTCCTTTCATTCTCAGGTAACACGTGAGGTGGGCCCTATTCTTAACCTCATTTTATAGGAAACTGAAGACAGGTTAAACCACTTACCAAAGGTCATACAGCTATTAGATGGTCGAGCTAGGATTTGTCTAATGCCTACACCTCCACTCTTAACCTTTTTTAATACTATACTGCAAACCAACAGGGATTTGGGAAAAGCGAGAAATTTAAGCAGACAGGTACATCTTATGTTTCCCAGCAAGAACAGCGTTAGTGACACACTACTTTTAACTCACATTTTCAATTCAGTCTCCTAGAAAATGTTTTTCATTAGAATGCACCTTCATTTTTGAAATGGAAAGCAGTGAAAAAAAAAAACTGGATTGGTTTTACAAAACTTAACTTCTATGGCCAACACTGCTGAAATACTTACTTCTAAAGCCCTAGGTGCCTAGAATGACTTACCTCCTATAGCCAGCGTGTTGGCACACTGCCAGCCAAACAATCTGCTAGGGTCAAAGGGCAACAGTGACTGAAAAAGCAGAAAAGTCAGAGTTAAAAGTTAATTGACTCTAAAGTAAGTAAATAAAATTATAAGAAAAGACTTCACAAGTAATCTGCTTCCCTTCTCCAACCTCATCTTTCTGGACATAAATTCTTTGAATGCAGCTTCAAAAAACAAAAAACAAAACAAAAAAAACCCTGAGTGCATAAGACACTTTCCTATTTTTAATAAAAACAGAACCAGTTATGTTTCTTTTAAAGACTTCGCACTTCAAACTATGTCTGGAAAGTGTACTCTCTTGGTTGAAGCAGCGTCCATGATAATGTAAAATGGAATTCTGAAATGCTTTTGGAATGCAAACCCAAGAGAAATAAGAGGCTAGACAATGTTACCATGTAAACAGGACAAGGTGAGCTAAGGGTGGTCTGGAAAGGAAAGAGGGAGACAAGCAGATCAAAGATTAGAGGAATGTGATGAACAAATCACCACCAACAATGAAGAAGAAAGAGCGGGCTAAGGATAAGCAAGTCAGAAAAGGTTTGGAAGCAGGGAGCCGTGGCTGTTTGAAATTTGTCTAGGCCAAAGATGTAGCAAAGACGATAAGCAGATGGTAGGAAAGATAAAGGAGAAAATAAAAAAAACCTTTAAGTCATGATTTGGGTGGTTAATGAAAGAGCAGCTTTGATGTAAAATTATGGGAGAATTTATGATCTAGGAAGGATGACTTTTCGTAATGTAACAGGACTAAAACTGCATTGGTCAACTTGAAAAGAGAACAAAGAACAACCTGAAACCACTTATGTTTTAGGCTGATTGAATCCACTTTAGGTAGTGAAACTGTTTTATATGTTTTTATATAATCCAGTTGTATCTAATTTATAGTGGTGCTACTGGTCTGCTATGAGATAAGAAACTTGCAATAAATTTATTTATTTATTTATTTTTAAAGATTTTATTTATTTGATAGAGAGAGATCACAAGTAGACAGAGAGGCAGGCAGAGAGAGGAAGGGAAGCAAGCTCCTTGCTGAGCAGAGAGCCCGACGCGGGACTTGATCCCAGGACCCTGAGATCATGACCTGAGCTGAAGGCAGCGGCTTAACCCACTGAGCCACCCAGGCGCCCTGAAGCTTGCAATAAATTTAAATGCTTCCTGCTTCCAGAGTGTCTTGCTACATCACACACACACACACACACACACACACACACACACACACACACAGTCTGCTTAACTGAAAAGTGTACTTAATGACACAGATTTATAGAATAGCGCAAGATCCTAATGTCCTCACATACCAGCAACAAGTAGTTCATGGACTGGCAGCCATCCAGGAACATTTTTGAGTAGGGCTACTCTATAAATTAAGGACTGCTCACATTACAGAGATTTTGTACCTTTATAGATTATAGAACTTATGTTGAATTAAGGATACTGTGGGAATATGTGCACCCAGAGGAAAGAAGCAAAAGCCCTCTGAAGTAAAAAATGAACAAAAGAATGTGTTCATCATGGAGGATCTGAATAGGTTTCAGGGAATCTGAACTCCTCTGAAATAGAAGCAAAATTATGCACATATGTGCTATTTTTCTGGGAAGAAACTCCTAACTCGCTTACATTCTTAAAGAGATCTCGGTCCTAAAAGAGGCTAAGAAGTACTGATTTAAATAAAGAAATAGCCCTATTCACTGAGAAGAGAGAGAGAATTTACCAATAGTAGAAGGAAGTGGCAGACAGGCATGCTGGCCAACTGTCCGTCTGCTCTCAGATCCATTCCCGCCTTTCTCTCCTTCTGCAGAGAACTGCGTTTCCCAAGCTCATCTGCCCTTTGGCTACCAGACAGGTTTAGCCAAGAGAGACAATATGGGAGATTAAAGGTAGGAAGAGGGGGAGAAACCAGAGTATTTTCCTCCTTCTTTGTTTTCGGGGCTATCTTCTCCATGTTCCAGGCCCACCCTGTACGTTTGTTTCCAGCTCCCACTAGGCAGCCTGACTGTGAGTTTAGTTCTCAGAGAGAGCCAGGTCCAGCTTCTGGGTTCTGATGATACTATTTTCTTACACCGTTCTTGCAGCTTTAGGGGTGGTGGTGGCCTCCCTGTCAGTTTTTGACTTGTCTCACCATCGCATGCTTGGATTCCCCATCCTGCTATGACTGTGTAGGTAATTATGTTAAATGTCCTCCACGTGAGAGACCCAGAGTGGATTTCGGTTTTCCTAGCTGAACCCTGACTGATATTCCTAAATACCGTACCTGAATAAGGTGGTAAAGCGTAATATCAGGTGGCAGAACATTAGAGGCGGTGTACTGTGGGAAGAGAGCAGTTTTTAGCTTGGGGTAAGGAGTTAATGCCATCTTCAGTAACTGGGGATCTACTTTCTTCAAACAGGTCTCATTTTCATCATTCTGAACAACCTAAATAGAAAGACAGATCACATGATACAGTGTAAAGTTCTTCTCTTTTCCAAATTTGTCTTTTCTTCACAAGAGTGAAACAAGATTAGCTTGAAAAACTACATGGTAGTGAAAAAAGACATTGGTCAAGGAGTTAGAAGCCTATAGTTTTAGTTCAGTTTCTTAAGAAAAACTAGCTAGAGACCTTGGGCCAGATATTTAACAGCAGGCCTCAGTTTCCTCATCTACAAAATTAGGAAGTTCAACTAAATAGTGGCTTTCAAACTACATGTGAAAACATTGTTTGAAAAAAGTCTCTGTTACTAAAATATTTAAATAGCAAGTAAATGTTCTTAAAGGAAAAAAACTACTAGACTAGATGACTCCTACCTAGGTCCTTCTCCATCAGCTCTCAAGTTATTCTATGACTAATTTCTTATAAGTGATTAAAAAGAGAGGTAGAGATAACCACATGAATTAAAATATACTGCAATAATCTGGAAGAGGTGGTATTATATTAAGCTATTATCAGTAAGAAGCTTTTAGAGATTAGATATTAAACTGCATTCTTCAGTTCCCTGTAATGAGGTGTTCTGTGTACTTTCAAAAAAGCAGAGATGGGCAAGTTTCCACTGGGTCCCTCAGAAGAATTCATATGGATAGCTAAAAAATGTGATTTCCTTTTTGCCTGAGAGTACAAATAGTACAGACTAATTCCCAAGCCACACATCTAAAGTATAGTTACTCCCAGGAGCAATCAGATCCCAGCTCTATCCTGAAAACAAACCTGAAGTTTACAAAACAAAGGGGAAAAAAAATCTCTAGACAGCAGATTAGTTCCCTTCCAACTTAAGAGAATATAATGCAAAATTTAAAACTCATCCTTGTTTTATGCTCTTTAATAAAATGAAATATTTATGTAAGTGGTTGCATTTGAGTATCAAAGGAGTCTAAAAGAGCCATAGATATTTCCACTAAACTTAAAATCAGTCTTACTTTACCATAATTGGTCAAAGTGCTATCCATACCTGGCTGACCCCCCCAGGGGCATACATTGTGGTAGCAAGGGCCAGGAGAGTATGTCCTTCCAATAGCATACTGCTTACACTGGCCTGGATGCTGGGAATCAGTATCTGAGCATTTGCAAGGCTAGCATGGAAGATCAGTTTGGGATCTGAAAAACAAGAGAGTAGGTTTTTCTCCTTAAGAGAAAGAATTACATAGTTCTGAGGAAAAAGATGTTTAACTCTATCTAAGAGGGACTTTTTTTTTTTTTTAAGATTTTATTTTTATTTGTGAGAGAGGGAGAGTGAGCGAGCACAGGCAGACAGAACGGCAGGCAGAGACAGAGGGAGAAGCAGGCTCCCTGCCAAGCAAGGAGCCCTATGTGGGACTCGATCCCAGGACGCTGGGATCATGACCTGAGCCGAAGGCAGCTGCTTAACCAACTGAGCCACCCAGGCGTCCCTAAGAGGGACTTTCTAAGATGAAAAGCAACAGGAAAACATCATAAAGGGCGGGGGGAGAGGTTTGTTAACATAAAAACTTCTATTCAGACAACTGAGACAAGTGTTGAAACAGACAAACAGAAGAAAACTGAGAGGTAGTAATGAAGTAGGAGGTAAATTTTAACAACAAATTAACAGCAAATGAGAGCCTAAGGATTAATGTCTTAAGCAAAGAGCTCATACAAATCAGTGCCCAAAATACTGACTCTAACAGAAAAGCAGACAAATAACCATTTTCAAAGGAGGAAATATAAACGTTTGACACATAAAAATATGTAGTTCATCAGCAACAGAGAAATGCAAAATAAAATAATATTTAGATGCTGTATATTCCTTATTGCAATGATTTTTAAAAAATTAACATCCTCAAGGACACAGCTGGTCAGGGCGCATAGAAGCTGGGACTTAAAATGCTCTAATTCTCCTGAAAAGCAATCTGGCCTTACAGCAAGAACTTTCAAAATGTGTATAACCTTTGATCCAGTAATTTCATACCCAGGAATCTCTCTGTACTATGGAAATAATCTGAAACAAAGACACACATTCTTTGTTTAAATATATACAAGACTATTTCTCATGATAGAAAAAAACAGAACAGCCTCAGTGTCAAACAAATGAGAGAACATTAGTTAACAGCACATCCATATGATGAAATATTATGCAGACATAAAATAGTCTCTAAGAACACAGGAAAATTCTTGTAATTACTATATGAAAAAAGCAATATATAAATACATAGTGTATCCGCAGTACTTAGAGACTGTCACAGTGTGGGAGCTTAACAAATATTTGTTGGATGAATGAAATATAATGTAGACCAGGCTAAAAAAAAGTATAGAGAAAATTACCCAGAACAAAATACATTAAAATATATCAGGAGTTGCATGTGGGTGATTAATCTACCTCGGCTAGCTGCCTGTGGAGTTTTATCGTTTAGATAGTTGTTCATGGCTTCCAACTTTTCTTTACAATGAACATGTGTTATTTTATAATCAGCATTAAAAAAAAAAGAACCCAATCCACATTACGAAAAAATTCTTTTTCTGGGGAATAAAAACAGGAATTCTGTAAAAGATTGGCTGTTGATATTTCTTGTGGGTGTAGTGGCTCTGCCCACCCCTTTTCTGGAGAGAATCTCTGGTATAATACCAGCTAATCCCTCAAGCGGGAGTGTCACAGGGCTTTTCTGATCCTAACTGGAGCAAAACTCTCCTTCAGGAGCTCTACTATGGAGGACACAACAATCCCACATACACCGTGGATTTTTTTTTTCTTCCATATGGAGTTACTTACTAAAGGATTCAGGGCACCTGGCATACTGACCGCTTTTTCACAAAAAAAGGGTGTCTGTCTACCAGAAAGCAGGAATTCAGCCTGTGATAAACTGGTAAGATGAGAGATGTCCAAAGACAACAGAGCATGAGACTGAGGGGAGGGGTACACACACACAAACACGCCCTCTGGGCTTTTCTTGGCTGGTGAGAAGGGAACATTCTTGGTCTTCTGCTTCTTTTTTTTTTTAAGATTTTATTTATTTATATGACAGACAGAGATCACAAGTAGGCAAAGAGGCAGGCAGAGAGACAGGGGGAAGCAGGCTCCCCGTGGAGCAGAAAGCCCGATGCAGAACTCGATTCCAGGACTCTGAGATCGTGACCCGAGCGGAAGGCAGAGACTTTAACCCACTGAGCCACCCAGGCGCCCCAGTCTTCTGCTTCTTAAATAAAACTTTAGCCTAGGTTATATGGTCAGATATTTGTCTACAGCCAAGTGATTTATTTAGACCTCACAAATTAAATGCCATTCAAAAGAACTGTTATTTAGAAAAAAAGATTAAAAATAAAGATTTATTGATTTATTTTAAAAAAAAGAGAAAGAGAGCATGAGTGAGAGGGGCAGAGGAAGAGGAAGTGAGAATCTCAAGCAGGCTCAGTGCTGAGCGCAGAGCCTAATGGGGGCTTAACCTCTAGTCCCTGAGCCAAAACCAAGAGTCTGACGCTTAACTGACTGTGCCACCCAGGTGACCCTAGACAAAGAAATTTTTGTATTATAATATAGTACACCATACCTGTTAAATTACTGGAAACTTGTCGACATTGAACTAAAAATTCAAACCAAGGGTAAGCTTCATTTAATTCTTTTTTTTCCAAAAAGGGACAATTTGAAGGACTAAGTCTGTATATAAAACAAAAAAACAAATTCTGGTTAACATACAGGGTAAGACAATTATAACCATGTTTGCTTAGATGATAATGAGCATTAAAAAAGGAACTTTGGAATTAAAAGTAAATACAACATTATATACTTCTTGTGTTGTGCTTTATATATTCCTTATGATCTGGAAAAAGAGAAAAATTTAGAGGCAGATAATTTTATTTATAATGTATTTACTTCCACGATGAAATTTTACCAACCTTGTAAGATTAACAGATACCTTGTCCTTTCAGATACTTTATATTTTATCGTATTTTCTAAAATTTATTTGATAGAGAGAGAGAGAGAGGGCATGAGTGAGGGGAGCAGTAGAGTGAGAAGTAGACTCCTCACTGAGCAGAGAGCCTGATTTGGGGCTGGATCCCAGGACCCCGAGATCACGACCTGAGGCAAAGGCAGACGCTTAACTGACTGAGCCACCCAGGCACCCCCCCTATTGTATTTTGTTTATAAACATCAAAAACTCTTAAGCATTTTCAAACTTCAGAGGTTTTTGAGAAGTTTAACACAATGCAGAGAAGCAGGACTGAGGAATTCGGTCTCAAAATACATCCTCTGAATATATGACTTTTACATCTTCTCTTGCCAGTAGCTTTGAAGAAAAAAATTTCTGTGTCTAAGTAAGCCTCAATGGTATGAACCAGAAAAACATCGTCTGTTGGAATTCCTAGTCTTCAATACACAAAATAAAAATAAAAATGTTCTCATTAGCACATTAACTGTGGGCTCTGGAATCAAACCTAAGTAGAATTAAATCTGGCTGTGCTATTTCTACAACTGTGCACCTCAAGGAAGGCACATAGTCTCTCTCAACACTAGTTCCCTCACCTGTGGAATGGAGATGGGAGTAACCACCTCATAGGACTTTTGTGAATATTAGAGGAATTAATGCACATAAAGCACTTAGCCTAGTGCCAAGACCAGCATATACTCATATATTAGAGACTACAATTTGTACTACTAGCCCAACAGTAATTCACAGGGGCCACATATGACTTCTGCAGGTTGATCTTGGCAGATATGTACTGATGTATATTCATCTATCTAAATATAAACTGTAGTGCATATCTAACATACCTTGTAGTGGTTTTGTACTCAAAGTTGTTTAATATTCATTTGTCTGAAAATGAAGGTATCAAAGAGCTCCAAGTGAACGTTCAGAATTTTCCTCTCAAACTTCTATAGCATTTCTTTCCATTTATTCTCTCTAGTTATTTAAAAGGTTAACAGAGATGATACAGGATTAACATCACCAAAAACCACATGATAAGCATTTAACTGAACGCAGCATTGAACTAATTTACCAAGTGCTGCAGCTGGCCGGGGCAAGGGGGGGGATCTACAGCAAAACACCAGCATTCTTCAAGTGAATGTATAGTCTTTCCCTAAAAGTCACATTCAGAAGTAGTACGGAAAGAGGAAACGTGAAGACCTGCTCAAAGACGAGTCAGTTCTCAGTACTCACTTGTAACAGTCCAGATACACATAGAGAAGATACTGCAGACCATGTTCCAAACAATAGAGAATGAAGTGAGAATGGAAATCCCAGCCTTCTCGGGCTCTGTAGTTCTGAACGGGGACAGCGTCTTGCATCACACCCCCAATGCGGGTCAGTCTTAGCAGCAAGAGTTCAAAGTCTTGTAATTCAGATTCAAGAAAAATCCCATTCCTGTTGGAATTCAGAGATGGCAAATTACAGAGCTGCCAGATGCAGAGCCCACCAAACCACTTCCACTGCTGAAGTCTCAACTACTTAAAAATCAGGATTTACAAACTAAGACTGCCAAGTTTCACTCTGTAATGATGCTCTGACTATATTTTGCTAGTTTCTGATGAATGTTTGTGTGCCATTTTCACATTTAAAGGCAGTACTAACAATCTAGGGTTATCTTAAATATTTCAAAAACCTGATTTATTTCCATTTCTTTGTGGTTTTAACTGGAACTGTATGATCCACTGTGGCAACAGTGGTTAGCTCTTGAAGCTAGAGGCTTTAACCACTGAGAATTTCCAATGAATTTAACAAAATCATTTAAAAAAACTAAAGCAGAATAATTTAACTAGACCAACTATTAAATAAAAATAGAAATTTGCATTTAAATACCACTTTTTACAAATTTACTGTTAGGTGTATATACCAGACGAAGGAGTACAGAACATACAGAATGTGGCATTTAAAGAAACACTATGTAACCATCACCTAGATAACAGAATATTTACCTGGAAGCCCTTAGAGTATTCCTCCCCCACTACACAATCTTCGCTACCCCCTGAGGTAAACACTATCCTAACTTTGTAATAACCATTCCCTAATTTTTTTTTTTTTAAAGATTTTATTTATTTATTTGACAGAGAGAAATCACAAGTAGATGGAGAGGCAGGCAGAGAGAGAGAGAGAGGGAAGCAGGCTCCCCGCTGAGCAGAGAGCCCGATGCGGGACTCGATCCCAGGACCCTGAGATCATGACCCGAGCCGAAGGCAGTGGCTTAACCCACTGAGCCACCCAGGCGCCCCACCATTCCCTACTTTTATTCATAGTTTTATCACTCATATATGTAACCCCAAATAACATATGGTTGGGTTTTGCCTACTTTAAACTTTATATATAAAAGGTGTATTCTAGATATATTGTTCTTAGTTTTATTTCTTCTATTCAACATTGTGTGATTTATCCATGTTGATACCTTTGACTACCAGTGTATTCCCTTTTATTGTTTATAATATTCCACTGAATGATTACACTACATTTTATTTGTCTACTATCTTTGATGGGCACTGCAGGTGCTCCTCAATTTTTGGTAAACCAAATTTACATTTTCACGACTCCAGGTGAGGAAGAGCATCTTTTCATGTATTTATTGACCATTTGTGATTCCTCTTTTGTGAAATGCGTATGTGCCCTGATATCGTTCCCCTCCAGATCCAAGCTCTACTCTTCTCCTGCTCTCTAGTCCCAGAGTATCACCTGGACAGAAGACTCCAGTGTCCTCAGGCTTCCATTTTGGTTCAGCCTATGGAAAACCACTGTCAGATGTTAAGATTCAGAAAAAAGAGAGAGGATGGGGATACCTTGGCTCCCTCCTTGCTGGCTGACTGCAGGTTGGCTGACACTCTCCTCTAGAGGACACAACTCCTACCGGGCAACTCTCTAGGTCTCAGTAACTATTCTCTTTCTTTACCCCTCTAGGCA
This sequence comes from Neogale vison, assembly GCF_020171115.1. Classification (NCBI taxonomy): domain Eukaryota; kingdom Metazoa; phylum Chordata; class Mammalia; order Carnivora; family Mustelidae; genus Neogale; species Neogale vison. The sequence continues at coordinate 83,074,185 of NC_058103.1, read as the reverse complement.
TTTAGAAAGCATACTCTATTCCCAGAGCCAATAAGATATTCTTCTACATCTTCTAAAAGATTTATAGTTTTACATTTGTCATTTAGGTTTTGAAATCTACTTGGAATTGATTGTATTCAAGATAGACGGCAGAAAGTCCAATTTAATTCCCCCACCATAGCAATCTAGTTATCCCAGCCCCCTTTGTCGAAAAGACTGTTCTTTGCTCACTGTGCAATGCCACCTTTGTCATATACAGTGAACAAACATACATCAAGTGAACATGGAGTGAACATACAAGTTTGTTTCTATGCTCACTATTCTGTTCTACAGTCTGTCTATGCCTGAACTAATACTTATTGCTATAGCTTTAGAATAAGCTTTTATAACTGGTAGGGCAAGTCCTTTTTCAGAACTATTCTTGACTCTGCGTTTTCATATAAATACTTTCAATCAGCCTGTTAAAATCCCCAAGAAAACCTGCTGGGAATTTTACTGAAATTGTATTATATCTAAAGATCAACTTGGAAAGAGTCAATGGTAGGCCTGTCTTGCTCCAAATCTAAAGAGAATGTTTGTGATGTTTCGCCATCAAGCATGTTAGCTAGGAGATTTTTTAGATACCCCTTTCAAGTTAAGGAAATGTGTCTACTCTTAGTTTGCTAATATGTAGCTTTTATTATAAATTGATGCTGAGTTTTATCAAATGCTTCTGTACCTATCAGGGATTTTTTCCCTTTAATTTGTTACATAATCCATTAATGTCATAACTCATGTTAAGTCATACATATACTAGCTTTTTAAGCAATCAAATACTAAGCTATATATTTGACAAGTATGCAATTTATACGCAATTTTACTTCTGGTAAACAAGAAGAGGACTAAGTGCAATGGACAGAACATTGAATAGAAAGTCAGTGGTAGGGACGCCTGGGTGGCTCAGTTGGTTAAGCAGCTGCCTTCGGCTCAGGTCATGATCCCAGCGTCCTGGGATCGAGTCCCACATTGGGCTCCTTGCTTGGCAGGGAGCCTGCTTCTCCCTCTCCCTTTGCCTGCCATTCTGTCTGCCTGTGCTTGCTCTCTCTCCCTCTCTCTAATAAATAAATAAAAATCTTTAAAAAAAAAAAAAAAGTCAGTGGTAAAAGAACTTAAGTCTGTAAGTAACTGGCTTGGACAAAGCTCCTCCCTACATCTCCCTCTCCCATGTTCAAGCTGGGCAGAACAATACAGCTATGCTTCCCCAGTAAGTATAAATATATAATAAAATAAACACATGAGGAATAACTTTATGAAACTTAAAAATTAACATATATGTTATTATCTCCTTATATTATTTTTTTGCTTAGGAAGACAAATTAGGTTTAGCCATATGAGATTTGCTGATAAGCATTTTTGACCCACACAAATGTCAAGTTCACATGGTTCAATTTAGCAGAATTATTTTTAGCAATGAATTAAAATTGTGAAGTCTCTCCTCATCACTTTAAGAGCTACTTCCCCTCACCAATTCCTGAACTGAGCAGTTCTCTTTGGTTCAAACCCCATGCAGCATACAGGTACAGAGACAGCTGGAAGAAGAGTGGCAGACATTACTGGACACTAAGGTATCCTCATCTTAGCTCTTGCCACTTGGTCCCTGTCACCGCACTAACAGCTGACCATTTCTACACCAAAGCATATATATATATTTTTTAAGATTTCATTTATTCATTTATTTGTCAGAGAGAGAGAGCGAGAGAGCGAGCACAAGCAGGGGGAGCTGCCAGCAAAGGGAGAAGCAGGCTTCCTGCTGAGCAAGGAGCCCCGTCGTGGGGCTCGATCCCAGGACCCTGGGATCATGACCTGAGTCAAAGGCAGACACAGAACCGACTAAGCCACCCAAGCACCCCACCAAAGCACATTTAATGATTTAGGGAAAACCTTCATCTACAATTTGAGAGCCTATTCACTATCACATGATATTAAATGCCTGTGATTTTAAAACCTCAATAGATAACAGCCTTACAGTTCTGAATACTATGAAACGAAACTGCATTGGATTTATGCCATTTCAGAGCAAAAATTACACCATTATTTATATTGTCCTTTCTTGTATTCATCCCCACAGTGACAATACCTGGCCAGCTGATCTAAAATTTCATTCCTCATGTAACTGCTGCAGCAAGTATACCGATCGATAACATCAACAGTCAGAAGGGGCCATCTGTTCTTCTCAAGCAAAGCACAACTGTTCTGAGTCTGAAATTCTCCAATCCACAAGATAATGCTTGACCAGTCATGGCGAGCCGTGAGATAGCTCCAGAGGGCTTCGGGAGAATATGATTTGTATTCTGCATTAAGAATAAAATATTAAAGAAAAGAATATATTTTAAAATAGCAATGAATTATGATTATTGACATGAAACTCAACACTAATTAACTGAACAAATATTTATATAACATATGAATTATTCAGGCCCTCTGCTTCTTTTACTATTTTCCTCTTTAGTGCTCAATTCATAATCAATACTTCAGTGGAAAGAAGAGCTATATGATGTTCTCATTATTACAGTGGTTAAATGAAACTTGGAAATCAGCTGTGTATTTCAGTTATCATTTCAGGCCTCTTCTTCCCTTTTCTTTTCCTTAATATAAATAAAAACGTTGGCTGTAATAGTAAACATGAATTTAACCTTCTATGAATTACCACTGTTTGTTCCCCAGAGCCCTGGTGTGATATAGATCCTTGGTTTACCCAAGAAACATGAAGACTCTTTGGAGAAACAAAGATGTCCCTTTGAGGCTGGGAAGAGAATTCTTAGCCTTGAAATAGCAATCCACTGAACCATATGGCTTTTCTTTTCCAGTATCACATTATAAATCCCCTACAAAAATCTTTAGATAAGAAAGAGGTCTTAATGCAATGACTTGCATTTTAAAGCAACTATGTTTCCTCCATAGGTTTAAGATGGAGACTCATGAAACTATTCAAATACCAATTTAATCCTCATTGAGTATGTTCGATTTTAGGTTCTTTTGCACTTGCCTTCTGGACTTATCCTGGGGAGAAGGATGGATTCTTGGGTTAGTTGATTCCACCACTGAGCCCAATTTAACACAACTCTATGGTCCTGTTTGTTAAATTTATCTTTAGGATCATATTTCAGGAGTGAGTCCAAAACAGATTTATGCTTGAAAAAATCCTGTTCCTTTATCCAATACCTACAACAGTGATATAAATGTTTTTAATTTTGGAGGGAAAAGCATCATTCCTTTTTATCTGTTCACGAACTTCTACTCTTAGCGAACACATAACTCAATACTCTCGTTTTTGTACATATTATCTTAAAAATATATATGTGATTATACACAAATGGAAAGACAGGAAATTCCTGAGTCCTCTCTGGATGATACAATTTTTATCTTCATAGATAATGTAAGTTCAGTTCCACATTAAAAAGAATCTGTGCTCACTAACAATTATAAACTAAACACGTTCTACAGTATTTTTTCCATATTATCAAAAGTGGGCTAATGAGACTACCTGGCAAAGGACTGGGTCTGCACATTTTCTTGGAATTGTCCTGAATAAAACTTCTCAACTTGATGCACGAAGTCTATAGTTCTTTTTTCATTTTCAGAAAAATAATTTTTTTCTTTTAAAATTTCAACCTTGAATAAAAAATAATTAACCAGTGACCTCACAAAAGTCAAGCACAATTGCAAAACAAATGTCATGAGATTAAATGCCACTTAAGAATTGTATTTTGAAATTGTTGGGGTATACGTAAATTCACACAAATCATCTTTTACCACAAATGCAAAACAATCATTAAAAGTTACAAAGGAGTTTTCATACTTTATCTCTTACTAGATAGTAGTTGAATATTAAATAATTCATTTTGGAGTTTCACCAAGGTTTACTAGAAGATGTAAACATAGCCTCACCTTTACCTACCAGAAAGTCCCGTATATTTGTATCAGTTGTATAGAAGCATATCTTGAGCAACTGGTCTTTTACATCAAAGCCCTATAGTAAACAGAGAAAATTTTGAAAACCTTCACATTTTGTAACAGGGTTATTTTAAACATAAATAAATGCTGGATAAAGAAGTACTCTATTACTGACATGTATCCTGTTAGAATTCTGCAGCTCTTCTGCTCTTGTGAACATTCATTCTCTGTATTTATCATACATATATACTGCCTATCCCTAAAGTCCTTACCCATTTTGCCAGAACAAAGCCAGCACAGAAAAATTTAAAGTGATGCTAGGCTACCGTATGACCAAAACTACAGCTATCTGCTATAATGCTTCACCTGAAAGCAAAAGTCAATGCAAATCACAACCCTCACACAGTTTCACTCTTCTGTGCCTCTAGCAAGTTACCATGGGCAAGACCCCAACCATGCAGACTAGAGCCAGGTCCTCAGCTTAGTTCCAGGAGGGCTACTTCTGGCCTTCCCCTTCTCAAATGAAGTAAAATCACACGGCACAAAGCAGAGGTATAAGCCCTTAGAAAGTTCAAATGGAGATGTAAGGGGTCACATGAACAACAGAATGTCCCCCATAAAATGAGGTCCTGGGCATACTCTGACACGTGAAGCATGGTTTCCTTCAACCAAAGTGCCAAGAGTAACAGACAAATGATGGAACTCCCAATAAAAAAAAACTCTTCAAAAAAGTTCTCAGTACTGAAGAACATTTCTACTATTACTTCCCATACAAGCTATATAAATTTCTTAGTTTGTAACATAACTATGAATAAAAATCAATTTTTCTATCAACCAGAAATTATATTAAATGTAGAGATCTTTTCTTACATTAGACTTTAAGATCAGATAAACAGATTGTGCAACTCACCATGTTCTTCAAAAGCTCAGAGGCTTCCTTTATATTGTTCCTTTTCAAATTGTCAAAGACCAAATTTAGGCCTATTCTAATCAGCTCCTCAAGTCTTTGAGCAGAATGATTGTTAATCCTGAAGAAAGTCTGTGCCTCTGGTATTTTGTTGTCTAAAATAGCACTGGCAATAACTTCCTAGGCAAAGGAGGAAAATATTTGCCTTTTAAGTTCTTTTCATTTCCTTATTATGATGATAACATGGGACTTACATATTTATTGAGCACCTAATGGACTGTAATTGAAAATCTGCTGCTAGATTTGGGGCTTTGCACAGGGGAGATGAAGCTGACCAAAACACAGACCCTACCTTTAGACTAGTGGAAAATGTACAAATAAAGTATTGAGAATAGTTCTGTATGATACAGGCAATGATACAGGTTTTCCAAGGTGCTAGACAGGAAGACCCAGAAGAGGTGCATCTAAATAAAAGGAGTAACAAAAAAGAAAAGGCTTCCTAGTAGAGAAGACTAATAGGTGAAGTTTAAAAGGCAAATATTAAATATGTTAAGTGTTCCAAAAAGAGAGACTATGGGGGTGCCTGGATGGCTCAGTCAGTTGGGGATCGGCCTTCGGCTCAGGTTATTATCTTAGGGTCCTGGGCTCCCTGCTCTGTGGGGAGTCTGGTCCTCTCCCCCCTACACTTCTCCCCTGATTGTGCTCACATGGGCATTCACTCTCAAATAAATAAATCTTAAAAAAAGAGGGACTATGTACAAAGACATAAAGGCAAGAAATAGTATCAGTCTTTAGGAACCTCTAAATTACTCAATTTAACTGGAGAAAAAGCTGGACAGAGTAGCAGATGAGACCTAAAAGAAAAGGAGAGGTTCCATCATGCAGGGCATTATACATGGAAGATGGATTTTAACCTAAAACTTGTGTGGAGACACTGAAGGATCTTAAAAGCAAAAGGTGATACAATCAGATATATATATTTTAGGAAGAATATTCAGGCAGCAATGTGGAGAATGGACTGAAAGGGATTCAAGCTCAAGACAGTAAGGCATTAGAAGGTTATACACTCTAACGCCCCTTGTCCTCCATGCTATTTGTTATGCTCCACAAATAAGGGGCGTTAGAGAGGAGTAGGGAATTTGGGTAAATTGGAAGGGGAGGTGAACCATGAGAGATTATGGACTCTGAAAAACAATCTGAGGGGTTTGAAATGGCAGGGGGGTGGGAGGTTGGGGTACCAGGTGGTGGGTATTATAGAGGGCACAGCTTGCATGGAGCACTGGATGTGGTGAAAAAATAATGAATAATGTTTTTCTGAAAATAAATAAATTGAAAAAAAAAAAAAAAGAAGGTTATACACTAGTAAGAAGAAATAAAGACCTATACTTAAGACCTATACTCAAGACAGAACAGAAAAGGGGCATTCTGAACCTGGGGCTTTTGAGGGTCCATAAATCCCATGAGGCCATGTGTAAAACTGTATGTATGTGTACATGAACACATTCCCAAGCACGTTTTTGGAGACAGAGTCCACAGCTGTCATCAAAGCAGACTACAACACCTCCCAAAAACTAAAAATCCTTTATTTTGAGTAAAAATGACCAGAGGATCATGGACGGCACCTTGAAGCACATTAAAAGGGAAAACAGGAAGTGAAACCTGCAAAGAGACTGGAAAAGAGAAGCCAAAAAAAGCAGAGGGAAAACCAAGTAAATTTTTTGGCTTGAGAATGAGAGATACAGAAAACGTAGTCATACCAGGTACTTCCCCATTCTCCCACCTCAAGACCAGTGGTTCTGAGAACCTGCCAGTAGGACAATCTTATCCCTTTCACTCCCGACTAAGTCTTATTATCTGGGTTAAGCTATTTTGTTTTTGGTCTCTGTCTTTCTAAAGCCAATACTCTCCACGTGGGTGGAGGGATTCTTCTAGGCCCCAGTCACAAAGAGTGCAACAAGGTTTGGCTGTACTGATTTCTATTATAAAAAGAAAAGTAAGCAGGTGAGCACAGAAAATTCAACTGGCAAGACATCTTAATCTGAGGCATCTAGAATCTGAGAACTCAAATTGAGTATTCTTCCAAGACATAATGGCATAAAATCAAAGTTTCCTAAGATCAAGCCATCATCAGCTATTTATCCACAGGTCAGGCAGAATGTGTAAGTCCAAAGTGCCAGGCCCCAACCACTGAGGAAGTGTTAAGAGTGTGCCACTTCACACGGGTTTGGGAGTGGGTGCCTGTCATCAATCTAAGTGGGCAGACCTGGCATTAAGAGGGAACCTGTGTTCTAAATAAATGAAGGTATGGACATAAATCTGAAGTCATGTCCAGAGGTCCCCAAATCAGTAAAACCTAAACCCTTGCCAAAGATTCTGAATCACAAATCTAAGATTCTAAATTCTGTCTTCTCATATCCTCTAAATCTGGCAAATAGAAGAAGTAAAAATTGCTCATATTTACCTCAATGCTGAGTTTCTCCCACATACTGCTCTCTCTTACTTTGGGAACATTTTCATTTACGTCATAATCATCTACTGTATCTATTATCTTCCAAGGAAACTTTATCATGAAGGTTCGAAGTTCATTAATGTAGCTGGTCAAAATGTTCACTCCTTTTTGTAGATGTTCATCTAGTTCTATGGAAAATACCAATTTGCCAATTTCATATTTACAAAAATTTATGTATGTATACATACACATGGAGAGCAAGAACAAGAGAGAAGAAATAACCCATATGCTGTTACGAATATAAAGAATTCCAGAAAATGCCAAGATCTAAACTCAGTGTTTTCAAATTTCAGACCAAAAAATCTGAGCTTTTTCCTATTTACAAGTAGCTCTGTATTTTAATATACCCCTTTTCACAATGATTAATCCTTTCTGTCAACTTTTCCACTCCTAGAACCCATGTTACTCACTCAATTCTACACTGACTTTTCTCAGCTTTACAGAGAAAATCAGAGCTCTACTAGCTCATGCTCTCTCATGCACCAGGACCACTTGTGTCTCTGTCCTGACACAGGAATAGGGCACTTATACCCCTCTTTGGTACTATTCTTACCTTCATTGTGAACAAAAAGCTCCTTTATTTGTTTGTTAAGAAAAGACAGTGTAAGATTAAGCAACTGTTCTGAAAAGTGTTTGCTTTGGGTTTCAGAATCACTTTCTCTAATTGCTGAGCAAAGTAAATCCAATGCTGGTATCAGCTTTTCCACATCTGAGAAAGAATCAAAGAAATTAACATGAACATCAGTATACTCCTAAAAAAAATATCCAAAAATACCATGGTTAGGAAAACAATTTTTTTTTTGTTTTCTTTTTTTAAAGAACAAAACCAGTCTATTTCCTTTGGACCACCTGATGGAGAGGCTAGGTTGGTATGAATGGATAGTATGAATGACACACACTGTATAAGTATATTTTATTTGAAATAAAAACGCTTACACAGCTCAGCCTTACTGAGCTTACTCAGCTCAGTCACTTGGAAGCAAATCTGCTTAACTGTATCACTGAGCAAAAACAAAGCTGAAGAGCGCCTGGGTGGTTCAGTGGGTTAAAGCCTCTGCCTTTGGCTCAGGTCATGATCCCAGAGTCCTGGGATCGAGCCCCGCATCGGGCTGTCTGCTCCGCGGAGAGCCTGCTTCCTCCTCTCTCTCTGCCTGTCTCTCCGCCTACTTGTGATCTCTGTCTGTCAAATAAATAAATAAAATCTTAAAAAAAAAAAAAAAACCAAAGCTGAAGTATAAACACCCTTTTTTTTTGACCTGCATTTGGAGATTGGGAGGAAGACACTACTTAGTTTTTTAAAAACTGACCTTCCCTTGAGGCCTGGTCACCAAAGTATAAACAGTGCAAATGAAGCCACCATTACCAGTTGTCATTTCATACTTATGTCACTTGTGTATTCTGAGATCACACATATAACTGACGATATACATGGGAAGGTCTGCTGTCTCACAGGTACATTTAAGTTCTTGGCAGACAGGACTGAGGAAGAGTATTTGGAACAAGTTTTACATCCCATTTAGAACAAATCACTAGTATTTCCTTAAATAACAGGTTATAAGAGAAAGATCCTGCCTGGAATGTATTCTTTTCACGTTGCTTTTTAGTTTTTGTTTGTGATTTACATATTTGTTTGATTCATCTGCGTATAGTACAATCCTGCCACAAAGTATTAAAACACAAGATACCAATATTCCTTCAACATCTGCATTTTCCAAGTTTTACACTACACAAGTCCCTAGTATATTAACAGTTCTTGCATAATAAAAATAATAATAAGTGGGTAAAACTTTTTGAAGATGTGTATAACTATAATGGTACTAGATAGGAAGGAGACAACGAACGAAGAGAAACAAGCAAACCCATTCAAGTGCATGGAATGCCATTCAAGTCTTTGTATTTAAAAACAACTTCTGCAGAGAAGCTGGCTAAAATGGAATTTCCAGAAAACTTCCTTTGCTCCCATAAAAGGACCTGAAAAGCCCAATCCAAACTTTTAAACATTACAGTTATGAGATGCAATAAATGATCATCAAAGCAGTCAGAGGGAGAAGGATGAATGTGTCTTCCATTCAGCTAGTTTGTAGTGTAGCTTCTTTAGCTATTGGTGGATCAGTAAAAACCACCCAAATACCAGAAGTGCTTTGAAGGACAGGGGTAGAAAAGTACTGAGCATATTACCTGTCTATATCAGTAAGAGGACTTCATGGTTAGGAAAATTTTCTAAACAATAAAATGACTCCAGGATAGATCTCTCTCACCATCACGAAATGTGGCAGAATTTGTTAAAAATTTTACTAGTAGATATAGTGAAAATAGAAAATTACAAGGCAGAGAACACAAAAGAATCAAGACGATGTTATAGGTTCAACAGTATTCCGTAAGGCTAGAAAACCTGTTAACATTGAAAGCTCTAGCAAAATACTTTGGGGAGTCTGCTCCTCCATCTCTCTCTGCCCCTACCTCCCGTTCATGCTCATGCTTTCTCTTAAGATTTTTTTTTTTTTAAGAGACAGTGAGAGAGGGAACACAAGCAGGGGGAGTTGGAGAGGGAGAAGCAGACTCCCCGCTGAACAAGGAGCCCAATGCAGGGCTCGATCCCAGGACCCTGGGATCATGACCTGAGCAGAAGGCATATGCTTAATGACTGAGTCACCCAGACGTCCCTCTCTTGAGGTTTTTTAAAAAATCTTAAAAAGTATATATTTTTTAATTTTTAAGTAGTCTCTACACCCAACGTGGGGCTCGAACTCACAACCCCAAAACCAAGAGTCGCATGCTCTACCAACTGAGTCAGCCAGCTGCCTCTTGAATTATTTTTTAAATCAAAATGTCACTCTTCGGACGCCTAGGTGGCTAAGTGGGTTAAGCTGCTGCCTTCGGCTTGCGTCAGGATCCCAGAGTCCTGGGATCGAGTCCCGCATGGGCTCCTTGCTCGGCAGGGAGCCTGATTCTCTCTCTGCCTCTGCCAGCCTCTCTGCCTGCTTGTGTGCTCTCTCTCTCTCACTCTCCCTGACAAATAAATAAATGAAATATATATTTTTTTAAATGTCACTCTTGTTTATCATATGACCACATATTGACTCCTTTCTACCCACATACCAAAGAATTCTACACTTGGCTTTAAAGCATTCTGCATTGCTCTGGCCATCTTGTAGCTGAGTATCTTATTCCAGTCAATTCTGGTGTGAGGAACTGGAAGCTGCTGGCACAAGGTCTTGAATGTGGGGTATGACGTTGTTTGACAGTTTTCACTAAATGCTGGCTGATATTCATTTTCGGCATGCTCTATGACTTTAATAAACTCCTTGGCAGTCTGGACTTCACTGGAAACAGTTACTGAATTCTGCACATCTTTACAACTAACCAATAGAACAATGCCATCTTCGTATTGGTGAACCTGAATCTTAATTACTCACACCACCTGAGCTGTAGGTGGTGTGGCAGTGAACTTCCACTCTGATCTCCCACAACCATTCCAGAAATTTTTTTGGCTAAAACTGGTGGTTTTCAATACATGCAATGATGGTCTGTTGCCCATCTATAGCTCTGGCATAAACAGTTCAGAAGCCATTAGAGTAATGATCTTTCACACAGGCCTTTAAAGTACTGTCATGAGATTCTCTCCAAGACTTCAGACCTCTATCAGTGTTCTCTGGGCCACTTGCCTCTTTCTGTAAGTGATCAAACTTAAAAGAAATTTTGTTTCTTGGATCTCAAATCTGCTATTACTTAGGACACTGTGTTCTCTAATTAAGACCTGCTCTTCATAGGTGTAAACTGATCCATGTTATATTGGGCAAATGCAAATGCTGCCCCTTCCCTGAGGAGTCTATCATTATGAAGTAGTAGCTAGACATTGTTGAACACTTCATTAAACTCCCCTGAGGGTGCATGAGTGATGAATTCAGCAGCCACGCGTACCTTCTCCTCATCAGACACTCGATCCTCGAACTTGGCCATCTTGGGCTGCTCTGACATGTTGCAATATTTTTAAGCATAAAACAAGAACCAATATCTTATTCTCAAAAAACTGACAAAACTTTAATGAAGTCTTACCTGCAAACGTTAGTGATTCTACTTACTATTGGTCGTTATTTACAGATTTCAGTAGTAACAACCATTTTACTGACCTCCTATGCTTGATCTTAAGTATTGGACTTGGTGTCTTATAAATGCTCTCTCATTTATTATTTCAACACCCCTGAGAGGTACTATTGTAGTCCCCTTTCCACAGATGAAGAAACTGAGGTTAAGAGGGAATAAAAGAACTTGCCCAAGCTAATCTGGAAAGTAAATGGCAGAGTCAAAATTTGAACTTCAGCCTGATTCCAAAACCATCTTCTTAAACATGGAGGTGAACGCGAGAAACGTGGGTTCCTGAAAACTCCATTTGCCAGCTGCAAGCCCAAATAATGGGATTTCCATTTCTCTCAGTACTCGCTCCACCTCCAGAATCCCATAAGAATGGTGACAAACAGAAGTGAATAATAACCATACAACTGTTAATGGAATCCCACTTACCACAAAGCAAGTTTTCTAAATTTAAGCAGACATTTAAAAAAAAAATTTGGAGCACTAAAAAAAAAAAAAGTTAGCAATTTAAGAGTAAAGAGACAAAACTATACACCAGAATGAAAGAGAATGTTCTTAAAAAAGAAAATTTCTTTTTTTTTTTTTTTTAAGATTTTATTTATTTATTTGAGAGAGAGAGAGTGTGAGAGAGAGCATGAGCGAGGAGAAGGTCAGAGAGCGAAGCAGACTCCCCATGGAGCTGGGAGCCTGATGTGGGACTCGATCCCGGGACTCCAGGATCACGCCCTGAGCCGAAGGCAGTCGTCCAACCAACTGCGCAAAAAAGAAAATTTCTAATCCACAGAGTGAGAACACTATATTGTTGAAAAAAAGGAGGTTGTCACTTTCTCCATGGAATTAGAGTACCAGCTGATAAAACTTTTCTGGAGAACAAATTATTAAAGCCTTTAAGAATGTAAATCAAGGGACATATGGGTGACTCAGTTGGTTTTGGCTCAGGTCATGCCCTCAGGGTTGTGAGATTGAGCCCAGAGTCAGGCTCCATGCTCAGCACAGAGTGTGCTTAGATTCTTTCCCCTTCCCACACTCCCCAGCTCATGTGCTCTCAAATAAATAAAATCTTAAGGGAAAAAAAAAAAGTAAATTGTATGTCCCTTTGATCTGGAAATTTCACATCTACACATTTATCCCAGTAATTGTACATATGTGAAATTATACAAACACACACAATTTATAGCACAAACGGCTAAGATCAAGTGTAACAATAGTAAAAGTTGGAATCAATCTAAATGTCTAACAGGAGTAAGGTTAGGCGCTATGGTATAGCCCATACAGTGAAATTCTACGCTACCACAAATAAATAGTGTACTAACAAGAGAGAGATCTATAATATATCATCAAGTGAAAAAAAAAAGCAGATAATAAAACTGTATGTATAAGTAAAAACATACTTTATTTCCCTATCCCTCTAAAGCAAGGAGGTATATGGCTTCCTGCTCCAAGAAAAAAAACTAGGTTTCCAGTTTATTAAATAGGAAAGCCAAATCTTATAAAGAAGTGTTGGTAATGTAGCAAAAAAGCTGGAGTTAGGTGGAATTTTTTTTTTTTTTTTAAGATTTTATTTGTTTAGGCAGAGAGGTAGGCAGAGAGAGAGGGGAAGAGAAGCAGGCCTCCTGCTGAGCAGAGAGCCCAACGCAGAGCTCAATCCCAGGACCCTGGGATCATGACCTGAGCCAAAGCAGAGGTTTTAACCCACTGAGCCACCTAGGCGCCCCTAGGCGGAAAAAATTTTTTTCAAGATTTTATTTATTTGACAGAGAAAGAGAGACAGAGAGCGCACAAGCAGGGGGAGGGTAGAGGGAGAAGCAAGCTTCCTGCTGAGCAGGGAGCCCATCATGAGACTCAATCCCAGGAACCTGAGCTGAAGGCAGACATTTAATCATTTAATCGACTGAGCTACCCAGGCGCCCCTAGGCTAAAAATTCTTTTTTTTTTTTTTTAAAGATTTTATTTATTTATTTGACAGACAGAGATCACAAGTAGGCAGAGAGAGGCAGGCAGAGAGAGAGAGAGAGGAGGAAGCAGGCTCCCTGCTGAACAGAGAGCCCAATGTGGGACTCGATCCCGGGACCCCGAGATCATGACCTGAGCCGAAGGCAGCGGCTTAACCCACTGAGCCACCCAGGCGCCCCTAGGCTAAAAATTCTTAAAAGAAGTCTCAATCCACCTGTCACTAAATATCTCAGATAGTTGCAAGAGTGGGCAATTTTGCAAATGAATTTTATTCTCCTTTGAACAAAATTCTCTTGAATTTAGAAGTTCATCTCTTCCTTTCATACTAAAAATATAAAGGACAGGAAAGGATATGAACAATAAACACTCCACTTAGAATGAGAACATTTACAGATTCTGAACAACTCACTCAAGATTCCACAAAGTATAAAAATGTCATCATTGAGTTTCAGCAAGTCTGTCAGTCATTAGAAAGCACAACAATATGAAAATCACCAAAAAGATAAAATGATAAATGCAAATGTAGAAGCTTTTTCTACTTACTTCTTAAATACAAATAAGATGGGAAGTCATCAAGCTGATCAGGTACAGAAGATTTTGAGGATGGATTCAAAAGATTTTCTTTGCTCTTCAAAAAGAAATCTACTGTGTCCAGTTGACGATTTTCTATTCCAGCCTGACACAGGAGAAAATCAGAAAAAAATTACAATATGAAAAAATTGGGGATACAGGTTTTTTTTTTAAAAAAAGATTTTATTTATTTATTTGACAGAGAGATATCACAAGCAGGTAGAGAAGCAGGCAGAGAGAGAGAGAGAGAGAGGAGGAAGCAGGCTCCCTGCTGAGCAGAGAGCCCGATGCGGGACTCGATCCCAGGACCCCGAGATCATGACCTGAGTCAAAGGCAGCGGCTTAACCCACTGAGCCACCCAGGCGCCCTGGTTTTTTACTTTTTTAACTTTAGAATGTAATGCACCAAGACCGCAAGAGACAAAAGGCTACCCATCTTTTGGCAGTATCCTGGTTCTGGTGAGGATTCTGACAATGATTATGTAATGAGGGGCAAGTATCCAACTTTACTGAACACCAATTTCTGCTTCAGTAGAAACAGTAAGTTAGAATAGGAAACACTTCCAATTCTACCATCTCTAATTCTAATACGACTCAAAGCTAGGTACTTGGGGACCATCATTTTAGATAAGTTAGAGTCCATTTGAATTAAAATGTTAAAGCAGTAGGATATAAAGTTCACTGAAAAAGCAGGCTAAAAACAGATTCCCGTTTCTGATTAGGCATCTTGAGGAAGCTTTCCATACAGCGCACTTAAAAACTGATATTTTCTCTCTCTCTCTCTCTCTCTCTCTCTCTCTCTCTCACACACACACACACACACACACACACAATCTTTAAATGCTGGAAACAAAAAATCCTCCCAGGATAAAAATGAGAACAAAGACAAATCCAGAAAAGTAACGGCTCTAAAACCAACTGCTACCTGAGAGATTCTGCATCTTTCTGATGGCCTAAAGCAGGGGTTGGAAAACTAAGGCCCACCAACACAGCCCTTGCCTGTTTTTGTAAATAAAGTTTTATGGGAACACAGCCACACCCATTTCCCCATTCATTTCCATATTGCCAATGGCTGCAATGGCAATATATAAGTAATTACAATAGAAACCTACCAGCAAACCCTACAATACTTATCTGGCTCTTTACAGAGAAAGTTTACCACTCCTACCCTAAAGCCCTGTGCCTAAGAATTATCTGGAGCATTTGTTTAAATGTAAATTGCTAAGCCCAGCCCCTAAGAGTTTCTGATTCAGTATATTTGGGGTAGGACTTAAAAATCTGCATTTCTAATAAATCTCCAAGTGATGATGATGGTGACGCTGTTAGTCTGGGGACCACACTTTGAAGTTCTGTGGGTTAACAGACCAGGCAGGCTGAGGTGAGAGGTACTGGTGGAAGTTATACTTGGAGGAAGAGAGGATAAACCTAGGGTCCACACAAGGTGACACTGTCCAAAATGGATAAACTGGAAAAACTGCCCCCAAAGGGAGACCATAAAAAAACTGCCGTTGCTCTGGGTGGTAGGAGGTAAAACTGAATTGTATATGATTAAATAAGTGAATATTCTTGTTCTTAGAAGTATATGCCAAAGTAAAGAGTTATGAAGTAACTTTTAAAATAGTTTGGCAAAAATATATAATACACAGTCAAGACGTGGCAAAATGTTAGCAGCTGGTGAATGGTGAAGGGTAACTGGATATTCATTTTACTATTTTCTGCAATTTTTCTGTAAATTTGAAAATTCTCAAAATAACATATTTAAAAACAATGACCAGGGCACCTGGGTGGCTCAGTTGGTTAAACAGCTGCCTTTGGCTCAGGTCATATGAGATCTCTGGGTCCTGGGATCAAGCCCCCCAGAGTCCAGAGTCAGGCTCCCTGCTCAGGGAGAAGTCTGTTTCTCCTTCTGCCTCTCCCCCTGTTTATGCTCTCTTTCTCTCTCTCTCTCTCACATAAAATCTTTAAAAAGAAATAATAAGATCAAAGAAATCACCCCGCTGTTGGTTCTCTCTCTCTCTCCCTTAAATAAATAAATAAAAATCTTTTTTTAAATGACCAAATAGTAATTCTAGAAATTAAAAAAAAAATTGAAATTAAGGTAAGTATGTAAAAGCTAACTACTTTTTTTTAAGATTTTATTTTTTTCTTGATTTGCCAGAGAGAGAGCGCACAAGTAGGGGGAGCAGTAGGCAGAGAAAGAAGCAGCTCTCCAGCTCCCCACCAACCAAGGAGCCCAGTGCGGGACTCAGTCCTAGGACCCAGGATCACGACTGGAGCTGACAGCAGACACTTGAACCCAATGAACCACCCAGGCGTCCCAAGTCTAATTACTTCTGATTGAAATACCACTGTGACTTCACACAATGTGTGTATGGCGGGGTAGGGGGGGATATACGTTCAGCGTCTAAGCACATGCAACAGTTGTGAAAACTGAGTACTTACTAGGCCAGAAATGAAATATCAACAAATTTTAAAGAATTGCTAACAGACCAATATTCTTCCAACTAAAGACCATGACTCATCAGTAAGACATAAAATCACTGTCAAACTGGAGAACACTAAAAACCAAAAAGCTTGCAAAAGCAGCCTGAAGAGAAAAAACTAAACTTCCCTCAAAGAAATAGCAGCTGATTTCTCAATGACAATGGAATCTGAAAGACAGTAGAAAGTGATCATGAATGTTCTGAAAGAAACAACTGCCTACCTATAATTCCGTACCTCCCCAAAATACCTTTCAAAAATGGCAGCAAAATAGATATTATTTAGATAAAAACAGAGTTCAGCACCAGTCAGATCCTCACTCAAAGATATTCTAAATGATGCTATAGGCAGAGAGAAGACCTAAAATGTGAGAAGAAACAAAGAGCAAGGAGATGTATCAAACCTGTATAAAATGAAATGAACCTGAATACATAATAATGATGTCTATTGTGGTTAAAAAAAAAAAAGAAAACAAACACAACAGTAACTTAAGTAGGGGAAAAGTAAATAAGCTTAAAGCATCCAGTGGGCTTGTATTATCCAGAAGGGTAAAGTTATGAACTTTGGATTTGATAATTTAAATATGTATATTTTGTTTCCCAGAATATCCTCTAAAAGAACAAAAACTGAATATTTAATATCCAAACTACCAGAGGTCACAGGAGCTCCTGGAGAGCTGATAATGTTTTATTTTTTTGAGGAAGTTGGCAGTTACAAGAGTTTCTGCTTTGTAATTATTTGTTAAACTGTATATATATTCTGTACACTTTTTTATACATGTTATATTTCACAATAAAAATAAAATTGGTTAATGTGGTTTATTACAGTAACAGATGAAAAGAGATGATTCATATGACTATATCAATAAATTCAGGCCAAGTAGTCAATACAATTTCAATACCCATTCATGATTTAAAAAAGATTCATAGGGACGCCTGGGTGGCTCAGTGGGTTAAGCTGCTGCCTTCGGCTCAGGTCGTGATCTCAGGGTCCTGGGATCGAGCCCCGCATCGGGCTCTCTGCTCAGCAGGGAGCCTGCTTCCTCCTCTCTCTCTGCCTGCCTCTCTGCCTGCTTGTGATCTCTGTCTGTCAAATAAATAAATAAAATCTTAAAAAAAAAAAAGATTCATAGCTAGGAAAAAAGGAGAACTCAATCTTATAAAGACTCTTTCTTTTTTTCCTTTTCCATTCCCTTTCTTTGCCCTTTCTTTTTTTTTTTTTAATAGATTTTATTTATTTATTTGACAGAGATCACAAGTAGGCAGAGAGGCAGGCAGAGAGAGAGAGGAGGAAGCAGACTTCCCATTGAGCAGAGAGCCCGATGTGGGGCTCAATCCCAGAACCCTGGGATCATGACCCGAGCCGAAGGCAGAGGCTTAACCCACTGAGCCATCCAGGCGCCGCCCCCCTTTCCTTTCTTTTGAGAGTGAGAGGAGCTGGGAGAGGAAGGGCAGAGGGAGAAGGAGACAGAATCTTAAGCAGACTCCCGGCTGAGCACAGAGACCCAGTGCAGGGCTTGATATGACGAACCTGAAATCATGACCTGAGCTGAAATCAAGAGTCAGATGCTCAACCAACTGATCCATCCAAGCATCCCATAAATATTTTTGCAATATACATGAATGCATGTGCACAGACACATACTTTAATAGGTAGATATTACGGGTATTCTATTTTAAAATCAGGAATGAGACAAGGATGCTGCCCACTCTTACTTTTGAGTGATATTATGCAAGGTATAAAAGTTAAATTATTTCTTTATACTGGTAACAAACAAATGTAACTGAAAATATGCCATTTATAATAGCAATATGTAATATAGTTTTTAAATATATATAAACACATTCTACCTTTAAGCATATAGTACTTAAATATAAATACACATATATTTAAATATAAGTACATATCCAAACTAAAAATAAAGCTAACAAAAGATGATAAGCTCTTAATGGAAAAACTGTAAAAACTGTAATGTTTCATTGAAAGACATGAATGGAGACATGAAAAAAATGTAGAAAGAAACTTTGCTTACGGACAGGAATATTAAATATCCTAAAGATGTCAATTCTTCCCAACTTGATATATAGATTTAATGTAATTCTAATAAAAATCTTAACAGTTTTTCATGAAACTTGACAAGCTGATCCAAACAGAGGGAAGAATGTTAAGGGAGAAAGAATAATAAAGACATTCTTGAATAATAATAAAGTGAGGGGATTTATAATTAAGACAGAGTGGAAATGGCCCAGAACAGACAAAGACCAATGGACCAGAATAGAGCCCAGAAAAAAACTCATGCATAGATAGAAACTTGACACACAGAGATTTCAGATAGTGGTTAAAGGAAGGACTTTAGGGAAAAAAATGGTTCTGAGATGGGTCTCTACTTCCCGCTATGCATAAATACAAGTTCCAAAGGGGAAAAAACTTAATTGTGAAAGTCATATATATATATATATATTTTTTTATTTCTTTTCAGCTTAACAGTATTCATTGTTTTTGCACCACACCCAGTGCTCCATGCAATACATGCCCTCCCCACTACCTACCACCTGGCTCCCCCTACCTCCCACCCTCTGCCCCTTCAAAACCCTCAGGTTGTTTTTCAGGGTCCATAGTCTCTCATGGTTCACCTCCCTTTCCATTTTCCCTCAGCTCCCTTCTCCTCTCCATCTCCCCATGTCCTCCATGTTATGCTCCATAAATAAGTGAAACTATATGATAATTGACTCTCTCTGTTTGACTTATTTCACTCAGCATAATCTCTTCCAGTCCCGTCCATGTTGCTACAAAAGTTGGGTATTCGTCCTTTCTGATGGAGGCATAATACTCCATAGTGTATATGGACGAAAGTCATATTTTTAACACTTTGGGAAAAATAATAGAAACATCTTTATGACTTAAGGATAGGAGAAGTCACAAATTACATGCAAAAAGGAAAAGACTGATTAATGAAACTACACTAAAATTTAGAACTGCATTAAAATCAAAGACCCCACAAAGAAAGTAAAAAGAGAAGACACAGATTAGAATATATTTGCTCCAGTTATAACAAAGGATTAGTATCTACAATACACTGAACACACAAATTACAAACCAGTAAGAAAAAAAACAAACACCCCAAGGGAGAATAGGCAAAAGACATGAACAGTCACTTTACAAAAGAAATTCAAATGTCATATATACATCAATCTTAACCAGCAGAAAAATGCAAATTAAAACCCATCATAGGGGCGCCTGGGTGGCTCAGTGGGTTAAGCCGCTGCCTTCAGCTCAGGTCATGATCTCAGGGTCCTGGGATAGAGTCCCACATCGGGCTCTCTGCTCAGCAGGGAGCCTGCTTCCCTCTCTCTCTTTCTGCCTGCCTCTCCATCTACTTGTGATTTCTCTCTGTCAAATAAATAAATAAAATCTTTAAAAAAAACGCCTGGGTGGCTCAGTTTGTTAAGCAGCTGCCTTCAGCTCAGGTCATGATCCCAGCATCCTGGGATCGAGTCCCACATCGGGCTCCTTGCTCAGCACAGAGCCTGATTCTCCCTCTGCCTCTGCCTGCCATTCTGTCTGCCTGTGCTCGCTCTCTCCCCCTCTCTCTCTCTCTGCTAATAAATAAATAAATAAATAAATAAAATTAAAAAAAATAAACCATCATAGTATCAGAATGGCAACATGTTTAAAAATCTGCATATGCTGAGTATTGAAAAAGACAAAAAGACATCAATAATGAAAACTAACATACATTGGGGTAAGAGTATAAATGGATAAATCAACCCTGGAAAACTGGAGTATCACCTAGTGAAGTGAAAGATGTGCATTCCTACGACCAGCAGTCGTACTACCAGCGCAGAGAAACGTTAACACGTGCTGCAGTAGATGTGAACTGTTTACAGCAACACAGTTCACAACAGCAAACTGGTAAAAAAAAATCTAAAGTTAGATAAACATCTATTTACACAATGGGATACCAGATGCAAGTACAGGACATGTTTGTATTTCTGTGGTGTTGGTAGTGACCGCTCATGTACCATCCAATCCTTATGAAACTCACACACATGTACGAGCACTATATAAGGCACACTGTGCTCTCTATGGTCTGTAGTCACACTGCCTGTGTTCAAATCCTGGCTAACTACCACCTGCCGTCCATGTATATCTGAATTAGATGTCCTAACCTGTGTCCCCTCATCAATAAAATAGGGCTAATAACAGTATTACCTATAGGACTGATAAGAAGATGAATGAAATAACACTTTATTATTATCATTAATATTTAAGAAAAACAACCATATGGAAATAGGCATGATTACTTCTGGATAATAGATTTACAGGTGACAAATTCTCTTTTTTCCCCCAATTACTCAAATTTTCTACAATGATATTATGTAGTGTATAAAAGTAAGTTCTTCAACAAATGGTGCTGGAAGAAATGAGTATTTGCCTGCAAAAGAATGAAGTTGGATCCCTTGCTAGTAGCACGTACAAGAATTAATCAAAATGTATCATGGATCTAAATATAAGGGCTGAAACTATACAACTCTTGTAAATCTCCACACCTCAGTTCAGGCAATGGTTTCTTAGACATGACACCAAAAGCACCTGAGACAAAAAAAAAAGTAAATTCACTTTATCAAAATTAAAAACCTTTGTGTTTCAAAGAACACTGTTGAGAAAGTGAAAAGGCAACCAGCAGAATGGGAGAAAATATTTGAAAGTCATCAGAGTCTAGTACCCAGCATATATAAGGAACTCTTAGAACTCAAGAAAGACAAAAAACTTAAAACTGGACAAAGATGTAAACAGACACTTCTCCAAAGACATCTACAAATGGATGATAAGCACATGAAAACATGTCAAACATCATTAGTCGTTAAGAAAACGCAAATCAAAACCAGTAAGGGGTCCCTGGCTGGCTCAGTCCGTAGAGCATGCGACTCTCAATCTTGGAGTTGTGGGTGCAAGCCCCACACTGAGCAGAGGGCACACTAAAACAAGCCACACGCACGCCCCACAATGAGGTACCATTCTGACTACACAACTACAAGGATCGTTATAAGAAAAAGGTAGACAATAACAAGCGCTGGTGAGACTGTGGCACTCTTAGTGTCCTCACACACTGCTGGTGGGAATGTTTAACAGTGAAGCTGCTGTGAGAAACCAGTGTGTGCTTCTCCAGGAGGTTAAGTGGCCCAGTAATTTCACTGCTAGTGTATACGCAAGAGAAATGAAAACTAGGACATAAAACTCGTGCACCACTGTTCACAGGATTATTTATAATAACCCAAAAGTAGAAACATCCAAATGTCCATCAACTGATGAATGGAAAAACAAAATGTGGTACATCCATATAAAGGAATACTATTCAGCCATACATACATGCCACAACATCCATGACCCTTGAAAACATGCTAAGTCAAAGAAGCCAGTCACAAAAGGCTACATATTTCATACTTTCATTTATATGCAATGTCCAGGATTGGCAAATCCAGAGCCAGAAAGTATATTAGTGTTTGGGACTTAGAGGCCACAAGAAATGTTAAGTGACTGCTAATGAGTACAGAATTTCTTTTTAGAGTTAATGAAAGTGTTCTGGAATTAGATAGTGGTGATAGCTATATGAGTCTGAATACACTAAAAACCACTGACTGGACTGTATACTTAGGTGGGTAAATTTTATGTAATGTGAATTATGTTATGTATATATTTTAAAGATTTAATAACTTATTTGAGAGAGCAAGAGAGCACAACCACAGGGAGCTGCAGAAGGAGAGGGAGAAGCAGGCTCCCAGCTGAGGAGAGAGCCCAATACAAGGACTCTGGGGTCATGACCTAAGCTGAAAGTAGAGATTTAACCAACTGAGCCACCCAGGTGCCCCTAAGTAATTTTAATAAAACTGTCATTAAAATACAAATTTGCACATAACATTACTACCTTTCAGTTTTTGACCTTTCAGAAGCTGTGTAATATGACTTTGATTCTAGCTCCAGCTCTTATTAGTAAGGCTATGAGCCAATCAATCAACCACTTTGAGCCTAAGGTTTTTCATCTGTAAAATGAAATGAATAAAAACTATCCAATCCATCTCATGTGGTTATTTTTTATTTTTTAAATATTTTATTTATTTGACAGAGAGAAATCACAACTAGGCAGAGAGGCAGGCAGAGAGAAAGGAGAACGCAGGCTCCCTGTGGAGCAGAGAGCCCAATGCAGGGCTCGATCCCACGACCCTGGGATCATGACCTGAGCCAAAGGCAGAGGCTTTAACCCACTGAGCCACCCAGGCGCCCCTCATGTGGTTATTTTAAAAAACTAGATAATGCACCTAAGAGTGCGCACTATAAAAATGCTATACAAATTCAGGTTATGTTGCTTCTACAGCTGGAGAGAAGAGTAAGGACCACAGGGAGAAATAAAATATCACTCTTGTTCATGCTTTCCATAGCCTGCTTCCACTTCATTTAGTCTTATCAGTTTACTGTTGCCTCCACTCCTTGCAACTTTTTCTTTCTTAGTGTTTATTATAATTTTATATCTTTTAAGGCCAAAAAGGATAAACTGTTTAGTGGAATTCGGGTAATGAAATGACTAGA
The DNA here is from genome assembly GCF_020171115.1 of Neogale vison. Taxonomy (NCBI): domain Eukaryota; kingdom Metazoa; phylum Chordata; class Mammalia; order Carnivora; family Mustelidae; genus Neogale; species Neogale vison. The sequence continues at coordinate 83,051,176 of NC_058103.1, read as the reverse complement.
ACTAAGCAAATGTTTGGGCAAAGACTATAGTTTGGGGCGCCTGGGGGGCTCAGTGGGTTAAGCCTCTGCTTTTGGCTCAGGTCATGATCTTGGAGTCTTGGGATGGAGCCCCGCATTAGGCTCTCTGCTCAGCAGGGAGCCTACTTCCCACTCCCCTCTCCCCACCACAGCCTGCCTCTCTGCCTACTTGTGATCTCTGTCAAATAAATAAATAAGATCTTAAAAAGACTATATAGTTCTTTTAACTGCTAGGTTAAATGAATTCTCCCAGATCTTCAATCAAATAAGAGCACATAACAGAAAATAATCCTGCGGGGTCATACAGACATTTAATTTTGTTACCTCCAGTGCATGTATGGGGATTGAACACCTCCCCCAACCATTGAGATGGCAAAGAGAGTCCACAGTGCTGGCACTTCCATGGATCATTAGTCTATTTAAAAACTCCTCTTGAGTCAATCCAAACAAAATCAGAGAGAGTCCATTTTCTACAGGGAAAAAAAAAAGTTACCTTCAATAAGTTATGAGGACTTAGGGTTTAGCATTATAAATTCTAATTAAATTAAATTAAATTCTAATTGCTCCATACTTCAGTGCTGTAATTAGAAATATATTTATTGGACACCAAGTAGTATTCTGACCATAGTTAATTCGATTTTTTAATGCTTTTCCAAGAGGAGTTTTATTTTTTAAACACAGACCACAGGGTACATTCTAGTAAGAACCGTGCATCCTATGACACAGTAGTAAATCTCACTTTTCTGCTTTTTATTATCCTGCACAATAATTCTTGGAATTTTAAACTATTTACAGAGGTTACATTTCTGATTTACTAAGATAAAGCAAAGAGCAGGCCCCTGACACAAGGAAATACATAATTACCAAAATTTGGGTATTAAAGAGACACACAATATGATCACATCATTCAGTAGCTTTACAGGAGGTTATAGCATAAATGCTGAGTGACTATATATCTGAAATATCAAACTCAAATGTCGACAGGGCCAAAAAGGTGGTGAGACAAGTGCAAGAAAAACTTAACGAGAAAAGGGCACATCTAAGAGAAAATTCAGCTCCAATCTATAAATTACTACGCAGGAATGCAGGCCTAGTGTTGCCAGATGTTAGAATTTTTCAGTAACAGCAGGAAATCCTCAATTTTACAGGTTTATAGTGAAGTCTTTTTAAAAGAGCTTAGATAGCGCAAGCCAAACAAAACAGATCTGCACTTCATAGATGGCCCACAAGCAGCCAGCTTGCAACTTCTGCTTCCACAGACGAGTCAAGTGAAGACTCTCTGGATTAAAACCAACCTGTGTTACTCTTAAGACTCTCTGATTTAGTATCTGAGCTGAGCATTTAGCTGAGCAAAATTAACCTTAATTAAAAATCAAGTACAGGGAACAACAGTACCAAGAGTAACACCAAATATCCCCCGTGAAAGACCACTTAGAGAGAGTAGACACTAATATCTCCAGGGCAGAAATAAAATGGGTTTTACAAGAACACCTCTCAGCAATGGATTTCAACCTGATACAAGACATTCTCACCTGTCAAGACAAGGCATAGCTGCTCGTCTCCACTAGCGTCTATAGGAATACACTTTCTGCCAAGGGAGAAACACTGCATACCCTGGGTCTCCAAATCCCAAAGGCCAATGGTGCAGCCCATTCCTTCCACTGCCCAGGTAAACAGTGCACTGAATCCTGTCACAGACATACAAGTAAGCTCAACAGGTTCCTCTTGTTCACTAATGTTCATGATTTTCCATGATCTCCCTGGTTCACTGGTGTTGGCATGATCCTTCTGTGGAAACTTATAGTGGCTGTGCATTATGTCCTGTGGAATGAAGGCCCAGCCTAGCATACTGGTATTGTGGTTACCAGATTCAGGGGACTCCAAATGCAAAATATTCTGGAACCATGGAGCACAATAGGAAACCTCCAGTTTGGAGCTCTTTATTGTTTCATTCAGTGATGACAGCTGGGCTTTCCAAGACCTGGAAAATAGGGTAGAACTCACATCTGTTACAGTGAAAGGCACTAAATAAAACACTACATCAAGAAGAAGATGCATTAAAAAAAAAAAAAAGTATCTACTTCTGTAAAGCCCTTTAGTAAAAATCACAAAAAATAGAAATAAAAAAAGTAAATCCAAAAAGGGAGGAGTTTCTGTACCTATCAACTTGAAAGGAAAACTTGGTCAGTTTCATGTTGTAGTCAGAATTAACAGGATCATCTTCATCAATCCCCTTGGGGCCTTCAATAGGAATGTCTTCTAGAGTTCTTTCACATAGTAGGTGTCCTGGGTGTTGCCTACATTTTAAAATGATAACCATGGTCAACAATGATGATCAAATCCAAATTTGTGTTACTACTGCTCCTGTTTTTTTTTTTTTTTAAGATTTAATTTATTTATTTGAGAGAGAGAGAGACAGGAGCAGGAGAGGGGAGAAGGTCAGAGGGAGAAGCAGACTCCCTGCAGAGCTGGGAGCCCAATGTAGGACTCGATCCCGGAACTCCAGGATCACGACCCGAGCTGAAGGCAGTCGCTTAACCAACTGAGCCACCCAGGTGCCCCGACGACTGCTCCTGTTAAAAACTGAGGGGTGGGGGCGCCTGAGTGGCTCAGTCTGTTAAGCATCTGACTTTGGCTCAGGTCATGATCTCAGGGTCTGGGATCGAGCCCCATGTCGGGCCCCCTGCTCCCTGCTCTTCCCTGTCCTTCTGCCCAACCCCAGCTTGTGTCTCTCTCAAATAAATAAACAAAATATATTTAAAAAAAAAAACAAACTGAGGGGTGGAGGTGTCACACAGAAGAAGTAGTACAAACAATAAGTTTTTGTGAACAGGACTCCTTATCTCCATTGCTTATAGCAGAATGATAAAGTCAGCCTGAAGAATCTGGCCCATTTATAACAATGTGTGGTAACAAACTAGTGGTAGTGTTCATTTCATAATACATACATATACTAAATCATCACATTTTACACCTAAAATATAATACTGTATGTCAATTATATCTCAATTAAGAAAAAAGAATTTGACATTTGTGGGTTTTATGAAGAGATAAGAGCACTTATTGCCTACTATATTGCAGATGTTGTGATAAAAACTGTATATAAACTAAACGTTTCAACAACCCTATGAGGGTTTATAGATAAGGAAACGAAGGCTCAGAGAAACAGTGGGGCTGGATTTGAACCCAGTCAATGTGACCATAAAGCCCAGGTTTTGTTTTGTTTTTTAAGATTTTATTTATTTATTTGACAGACAGAGATCACAAGTAGGCAGAGAGGCAGGCAGAGAGAGAGGAGGAAGCAGGCTCCCCGCTGAGCAGAGACCCTGATGTGGGGCTCGATCCCAGGACTCTGGGATCACGACCCAAGCCAAAGGCAGACACTTAACGACTGAGCCAGACAGGCACCCCCAAAGCCCAGGTTTTTAACTGCTCACAATACTGTCAACACAAGGTAAGATTTAGGCTAAGACGGGCAATACCCAAGAACCTGAAAGACAAAATCCGAACGCAGGTGTACATGCAAGAGTACATGCAGAAAGAGGGCTGTCACATTTGAGAAACACAAAGAAGGCAAAGGTGCCTAAAGCACAAGGAATGAGAAGCAAGGTGGTGTGAGATGAGGCTGGAGAGCCTGGCAGGAGAGAGATGGTGCAGGGCTTTATGGGCTATGAAGGATTTTTAGTTTCTTCTTGGTGGAGGGAAGCTAAATAAGGGTTTTAAGCAGAAAAATAATATGATCAGATACAGAAGAATAGCTAGGGGAGAAAGAGAGGAATTTAAACACCCTGAGCACTTATTTCTACAATTTGAAGGTAAATATGTTAACATACATGTATCAAGGAGATGATGAGAAGAAGTTAGAGAAGGCAGGGTAACAGTGAGAGAAGATGACACATGGATATGGTCGTTCCCCATCCCCCCAAACAAAAGGTGGATGCCTTGTCCCCAGATGTTAGTATTTAGCTATTTCTCTGATAAGATAACAACTGTAACAACATCACTCTGGTTATTATACAGAGTATGAAGTTGAGGGAGTAAGAGCCGTCATCGAAAGACCAATTAGGAGCTGTTACCTTACCTCAGTTCAGACAGTGGCATAAATGAGAGGGGTAACCAAGGACTTAAGAAAAGTGGGAAGATTCAAGAAACATTTAGGATGTAGAAGGACTAGGACCTGGTGATTAACTAGATACAGATTTAATACTTAAAATAGTTTTGAGATATAAAGAAGAAAGGAAATGGAAAACAGTCCCTAAGAAAGAAGGAAGAAATAGGATCCAGAACACAGAAGGACGGGCCTTCACAGAAGGAGAATCCGTTGTAATAGGAGGTAAGATGAGGAGATGGGTACAGGAAAATGGGTTTGTAACTTAATGTGAGAAACTGAGGGAACTTTCATTAGACAGATTCTACTTCCTTTATAAAGCAGGGGGCAATGTCACCCCAGATTTGGGGCAAAGAGATGAGAAGAAACCTAAGGAAAAGAGGGTTAAAAACATTGTTGTAAAGAATGGGCTCAAGAAAAATCACTATAAAATTTCCAGGTAATATTCAGAGACCAGTTGAAGGTAGCAAAAGTGAACTTATAGTGCTATCGGTTTTCCTTCGTAGTTTTCTTACAAGCGCCTGGTTGCTTGGGTGCAGGGACAGAGAAGGCAGAATGAGGGGGGTAGATTTTGTCCAACCAAGGTCTACCATAAGGCAGGAGCAAGAGTTTAGGGTGTATGCAAAAAGAGGCTGAAATGAGGGTGAGAATGAAGTCAAGACAAGAGGGGGCTAGAGAGTGGAAGGTCAACTGACTGGAAATTTCAATGAAGTCAGAAGACAAGAGTGGAAGTACTTGAGTAAGTGACGTGTAAAGTTTGGGAAGTTGCGGTCAGGAAGTGAGATGTGGGGAATAGTGACTTGGGGGAGGAACAGCTTCAAACAATGACAAATCCAGGGTAAGGGTACGGGAGTGGACCGCTAAAGTAAATTGGAAGAAAAAGTCACTGACAATGAACTGAAAGAATAAACCACGAGTTTGGGTTCTCAAGGAGCTTACAAATTCTGTAGGACACATGAAAAAATGAGAGAAATAATACAAGACTATACAATCAAGGGCCAAACTGTAATATAAAGCAAAAGTGCTACACAAGTTCAAAGAAAAGAAAGATGATAAAATAAGTGTAAAATTACAAGTGGAAGGGGTTTTAGTAAGAAAAGGCCTCATGAAAGAGGTAGATCTTAAAGGATAAAATGAGGGACGCCTGGGTGGCGCAGTTGGTTGGACGACTGCCTCCGGCTCAGGGCGTGATCCTGGAGTCCCGGGATCGAGTCCCACATCAGGCTCCCAGCTCCATGGGGAGTCTGCTTCGCTCTCTGACCTTCTCCTCGCTCATTCTCTCTCTCACTGTCTCTCTCTCTCAAATAAATAAAATAAAAATCTTTAAAAAAAAAAAAAAAGGATAAAATGAAAAGGAGAGACTGACATTCTGTATCAGGGGAAAAAAGAGCTAGAACCAGGAGTGAAGAAAGAGAAACACATGGGGCGCCTGGGTGGCTCAGTGGGTTAAGCCTCTGCCTTCGGCTCAGGTCATGATCTCAGGGTCCTGGGATCGAGTCCCGCATCGGGCTCTCTGCTCAGCAGGGAGCCTGCTTCCCCTCTCTCTCTCTGCCTGCCTCTCCATCTACTTGTGATTTCTCTCTGTCAAATAAATAAATAAAATCTTTAAAAAAAAAAAAAAGAGAAACACATTTCTAAACTTCAGAGAACAGCTAGAAAATAAAACATGCAGTCAACTCTAGAGAAATCATACTCATTAAAGAGCATTCATGTAAATAATAAAGAGATTACTCATTTAGTTGGGCAGGACAGATCCCTAAATTTGTTGGGAACAAAACACTAGCTTTGATGTTAAAGTAGCTGAGTTCAATGCAATTTGTTCAAAGGAATATATGCCTGATGCCCTCTTCAGAGTCTCTAGAAATGTTACTAACTCTTGAAGTGTTACTAAAACATCAATGGGAAAGGAGCCCTACATACAAGGATCTGAGTGGCAAGGATCAGGGTGGCAGAGTAGACTTTCCTCCCTCCTCACCTATCAAATTATTTTTCAAGGTACATGATTAGGAGGTAACTCTAAATACACAGGATATGGTTTAGTCAGTAAAAATGGCCTACTGATAAATAAGCACATGATCTGAGAATGTGCTAATTATCCCTGCTTAAAGATTAAAATAAAAAAGGCATTAAAAGGCCACTTTAAAAAATCACAGTGGTGGGGCGCCTGGGTGGCTCAGTGGGTTAAGCCGCTGCCTTCGGCTCAGGTCATGGTCTCGGGGTCCTGGGATCGAGTCCCGCATCGGGCTCTCTGCTCAGCAGGGAGCCTGCTTCCCTCTCTCTCTCTCTCTGCCTGCCTCTCCATCTGCTTGTGATTTCTGTCTAATAAATTAAAAAAAAAAAAATCACAGTGGTAAGAAGTTCTGGTAGGTATGTGAAAGATGAATTTGTCCTTTCTTGTGATCCAAACAACAAGCCATAAAAGCCATCAAAGTGCACTCCCAATTACTCAAGGATTTATCTAATTCATATTAAGTGAGGACCAGAAATCCTAATGGTTTTGAATGGCCTTCAATACTGAAAGTCATAAATGCGGACTAGCATGCTTTCAGATAAGGAAATTGCAATGTACAGGCTGGGGTGTGTACTTAAACCTCTCATAGCATACCTCTCTCAAACACTGTAAAATCAGAAGTAACTAGAATATCTAAATCAAAAAGCAACACAAAGGAGAATTCAATTTTTACTAATATATTTAGATAGCCACAGGTGTGGGTCCTTCAAGGGAAACGCCTGAGGAAATCCTCAGCTGGAGCAAGCTAGCATAACATATCTTATTAAAGTTCTTAAAGAGAAAAGTAATCCCTAAGGCTGCCAGGACCCTGAGGCACATAAGAAGCAACTTCAACTCAGGGTAAATCCTTTTTTCTTCTACTCTAATGTAGGGCAAAAAACGGGTAAAAAATGTATTAATAACCAACTGTGCTACTATACATTATGTACCTTGATTATGTGCTTGATTACTTTACTTACATGATGACATGTCATATATAACATAAATAAAAATCACAACTTTGATATACATTATGAAATAAAAAGGTAGCCAATGGTCATTTGCACAATTTTACAGTAACAACCTCACTAGGTAGTAGCTAGAACACAATCTAGCTAAATAGAGAAATAGAACAGGTTTCAAAAAAATAAAAGCTAACAAGTCCATTTTTAATCTCCTATGGCTTTATCTCAAATTAGAGATTGCAATAATTTACATACCTGAAATACAAATTTAAGTTCACAGCAATTGCAGAGTTGGAGGAGCTGACAATCACCATAACATCTAGGTCTTGAGATACTTTCAGTGAAGTGAAGGAAGAAATCTTGGCTGGTTCCTGCTGTTGCTCATCATACACATCTTCTTGGTGAAGTGCTAAATCCACATGGGCTACGTGTGTACCATCCACAGTGTCAAAAATGTCTTTGAGTTAAGAGTTAAGGAAATTGCCAGTCTTAAGTATGCCTCACCACTTCAAGCACAGGATGGGATGGACCTTGGAAACCTCATGGCTGCAACCTTGTAGGGTTAGTGGACACCGAGGCAGCCCTCATCACAGTCACCAGCAGACTATGAAGTTGGTGGCCCAATAAACCTGACAGAATTCATTCAGCAATACTTGCTGAATATCCACTCTGGGCCAGGCCTTGAATGACAACCAGCTAATATTTCCACTAGTGTTCTACAACAATGCTAAGAGAAATATAATGTGAGCCATGTTCATCACTGTAAATTTTCTAGTAGCCTTAATAAGTAAAACCCAGTGAACCTAATTAATACATTTTATTTAATCCAATATATCAAAAATATTACCATCTCAACATGTAACTGATATAAAAATTGAGATATTTTACAGCTTTTTTTCATACAAATGTTCAAAATCTGGTATTTTACATTTGTAGCAAATCTCAGACACTAAATTTTCATTGGAAATACCTGCTCTGTATTTAAGTTTTGTAAAATTCACATTTGAGAACTTAAACACACTTAAAAGTTCTCCAGTAATTAAATCAAGTATGAACTTTTAAATTTAAAGTAATTAAGTAAAATTGAGAATTCCATTCCTCAATCACAGTAGTCAATTTCAAGTGCCCAACAGCCATAGAATCCTAGTGCCTACCATGCTGGACCGCACCATTCTATAACCTGGCAACAAAGATGAAATTAGTGCAACATTTTATGACATTTTTATAAAAAATTTTAGTAAAGGCTATTTTATATCTAAAGTAGAAAAACCATCCCTTTAATTCGGAAATAAAAGTTCCAAAATCATGTAAAGGGTCATTTTCAAATTCTTCAGAACAATTTTGCTAATGATCTATGGATCTGCTAGAGACAAAAACAGAAAACAAAAAAAAAAAACCAACCAAAACTATATTTCCAAAACCAAATTAAAAGTGGTTACGCGAAGTGCCTAGGTGGCTCAGTAGGTTAAAGCCTCTGCCTTCTGCTCAGGTCATGATCTCAGGGTCCTGGGATCGAGCCCCACATCAGGCTCTCTGCTCGGCAGGGAGCCTGCTTCCTCCTCTCTCTCTGCCTGCCTGTGATCTGTCTCTGCCAAAGAAATAAATAAAATCTTTTAATAAATAAATAAATAAAAGTGGTTAAGCAAACCCTATGATTTACTAATATGATGGAATCATTAGAGATAAGTGGGTTATATTTATATATGAAAATGAACCTATCACATCATAAACAGTCCTCAAAATCCTTTCTGGAACAAGCACATAGTAGATATTGAACAAGCATGTTTTGAATAAATGGGTAATACAGAGCATATGTAATTTAGAAAGAACACAAGTTGATCATAGGACTATGAGAAAAATATACATAATAGAAAGTATTTCAATAGAATATAAAGCAATATAGGTGAGTATTTTAAGTTCATAGAGATCTTTTTCCTTGGAAAGTTTTACTGAAAAACTAGCATTCTGCCTATATACCAACCAGTCCAGTCCCTAAGACTAAAAACCTGAAAAAGGCTCATCTTTCTAGGTAGTCTCCTCCCCTAGATATCCCCATCTTTACTGCCAAGGATACAGATCCAACCTAAACTACTCAAAATAAAAAGAATTCCTCTGCAGAGCTGCACGTCAATAATCCTGTCCACTGCTTGTGTAGGCAAGGGTAATGTGAAACAGTTGAGTACTCCAATCTCAGCATCTCTTTCAGGAAATACAATGTGTAGGACAATACACTTGTTGATGAACAATAGTGATGTGTTATTGTGAAATGACAGGATTCTCAAAGATAATAAAGAAATATCTAGGAAACAAAAGAAGATTATTTCAAACTTACTGGTCAGTTTCAGAGTTCATAAATTTGATTTTGTAAACATAACACAAACAGGTGAAACAAAGAAGAAACAATACTTTGTCCGACTCTAGGCATTTATTGCTCATACCTACCTAAGCAAGTGATTACTTGTCAGTAAGAGGATAAATAAAGACAGCCTACAATGTCTCTGTTCATTCTATTGTTGGCCAGAGTCTTATAGCACACCAGAAGAACAGGAAAAAATTTAAAAATAAATAAATAACCTACTTATCCCAGGAACTTCACAAAAACAATCAGTATTTTTTTTTTTTTAAAGAAAAAGAAGGGGGGTAGCTGGTGGGCTCAGTCAGAAGACCATGTGACTCTTGATCTTGGAGTTGTGAGTTCAAGCCCCACATTGGGTGTAGAGATTACTTAAAAATAAAAAATCTGAAAAAGAAAAAAGCAAAAACAAAAACGAAGGAACCTTAAAATCAAGAGTGTCAAGTATACCACTGCCTTAAATACAGAAGCCTGAGTACTTTGATTTCTGTTCCCTGCAGCCCTCAGGATGAGTAATCAGTCTAGATCAGCACTATCCAATAGAAATACCGTCAGCCACAAATGCAAACCACAATGTAATTTTAAATTTTTTAGTAGCTATAATGAAAAAAGAAACAGGAGAAACTAATTTTTACATATTATTTACCCCATTACATCCAAAATATCATCACAACATATAATTAATACAAAAACTATTAATGAGATATTTTACTTTTTTATACTAAGCCTTAAAAATCTGGTATGTATTAGACACTTAGAGGACATCTTAATTCACATTAACCACATTTCAAATGCTCTATAGCATTTGTGGCCACTGTACTGGACAAGGCAAATCTCCCTCCCTGATTTCATCTTTATAAGAACCTTCCCTGGAATGTATATAAAATTACATAGTAATATCACAGGCTTAAACATGCTGAAAGACCACCTGTAAATACTTACTGATATTTTGATCTTCAATGAGCTTTTGCAAAGTCTCCTCACTACAGCTATACAAAATGGTTGCATCACATCTTCCGTCTTTCAAATCAAATTCATAGATTAACAGTTCATAACTTTCACTAAGAGCAAGCAGTTTGGGTTTGTCTGTTGGTGAGCTGCTGTTACGAGAATCCTCCCACACAAAGCTAAGGAAAAAGCATAGATTATTATATTCTACCATCCACAAAAATTTTTACCCACAATGGGCAGAAGAGCAAAAGGAGTAAAGAACAATTCTTTAGGTCACACGGTAGTAGCATTAATCCTACACTCAAGGGAATATAAATTGCTCTGGGACATCCCTCTTCTTCCCCCTGAACCTCCTAGGAGTGGGTGGAGCAAAGAGGGCAGGGAGCAATAAATGGTGGCTGCTTTTATTCCTTCATTTAAATCCAGTCTGATGAAATGTTTAAAGAAACGATCATAAGGATAAGTTTCAACAACCAAATATGTATATTATTTATAAGAGGTGGTACTCACAATTAACAAAATAGCTTTTGCTAACTTAAATGCTTTCAATGACTTTTAAAAGTGACTATTTGTATTTACAGACTTTGAGGACTCCAAGATACTATACTATAGAAGAGCTCTGTCCAACAGAACTTTCCGGGATGACGGAAGTACTCTATATATCTGCACTTTCCAATAAAGTAACCAACAGCCACATGGGGCTACTGAACATTTGAAATGTGAATAGTGCAACTGAGGAAAAATGCAAAACCTACTAAGTCACATGTAGCTAATGGCTACCATGCTGGACAGCTGAGTTACAAAATTATGCAGTATGAGGTCAACACACTAACAATGGCTAACAATGGTGGGAAGAGACTAATGAATGATGCTATAGCTTCAAATTAAATTAAACTACATTTAAAAAATAAAAGGAGGGGTTGCGCCTGGTAATTCGTTAAGCAAATAACTTTTTTTTTTTTTTAAAGATTTTATTTATTTATTTGACAGAGAGAGATGACAAGCAGGCAGAGAGAGAGGAGGAAGCAGGCTCCCTGCTGAGCAGAGAGCGTGATGCGGGGCTGGATCCCAGGACCCTGAGATCATGACTTGAGCTGAAGGCAGCGGCTTAACCCACTGAGCCACCCAGGCACCCCTTTTTTTTTTTTTTTTTTAAAGATTTTATTTATTTATTTGACAGAGAGAGGTGACAAGCAGGCAGGGAGGCAGGCAGAGAGAGAGGAGGAAGGCAAATAACTCTTGATTTCAGCTCAGGTCGTGATCTCAGGGTTCTAGGATTGGGCTCCTCACTCAGAGGAGTCCACTTGAGATTTCTCACGCTTTCCCTCTGCCCCTCCCCACACACCCCTGTGCACAAGCAAAGGCTGTCTTCTCTAAAATAAATCTTTTAAAAAGATTAAAAAAAAAAATAAAAGGGCCCAATTCTGGAAACAATAAAATGGAACGAGAGGAAGCTGTCATGCTGATAAAGTTTCATCTTTTAAAAAAAGTTTTTCTAAAGAATATATTTTATATCTAAAAAAAAAATCAGACTTGGTGCTCTAGTGTAGAATGACGTACTTTACTTTTCTATCTTTATACCTAAACTTGTGATTTTTCATGAACACCCAATTCCTGACTGTTTACAGTGAAAATCTGTAAAACCACCTGAATGTTGAATATGAAAAAGATTAAACAAATTAAGGTGTATTTAAAAGGCAGAATACAGCAACACTGTTGACATCATCAGCATATGAACTATACCATCACGTGAAAAGACAGGAAATTTTCAGTAAAAATAACTACAGGATGTACAGTGATTTCAACGTATATAAAAAAGGACCATATTATACTTTGAGATAAGCGAGCCCTGAATACTGTATATTTGTCCTTATTTTTACCCCATGAAGCACCTGAATTAAAATTAAAATCCAGTTCAAATAGAAAGTCCTTCTTGATCCTCCTTTAATCCACTAATTTCACACAGTCAATTATGGATGCCCTCATTATTTCAAGTGTGTGTCTTTTGTTAAGTTCTCAGACCTAAAGAGTTCTTTTCTCTGCCTCATTCCTTTCTTTAGGGGACTGTGTCCACAGATACTTAACACAGTTGAATAAAGTAACTTCTCCTATGGAGAGATTCTTCCTCCTAGCAACTAGAGACCAGGAGTAAAACGATTAAAGCACTCGTTTATTTAATAAGCAAATCTCTATTGTCAGACACTGTTACAGAACCTGGAGATTCCAAACTAAGACAGCTCTTAACTACTTAATGTTTTAGGAAATGGTTTCTAAACGTTTTCTATTATTAAAAAGACCCCTGGGGTGCTGGCTGGCTCAGGTGGGAAAACAAGCCCCTCTTGAACTTCAGGTTGTGAGTTGAGCCTGAGATTACTTAAATAAAACTTTAAAAAAGAGAGAGAGAGCCCAAAGACTCAGAGGGCACTTCATGACATAAACTCTAACTCCTGGATGAAGAGTTACAGAAGTGGAAGGTTAATACATGATTATAATTTTTTTCTTTCTCTGTCTTCTGTCTTCCCAATCAAGCAAGCTTCACATATAAGAGCTGTCGTAGACTGCTCCTATGTAACAGTTTGCGTGTAATAAATATTACACTAAAATGTAATAAATATAAATATTCAGTTGCGCGAATAAATGAATGGGTTAGCTAGACTATCCGTCAAGGAGGCGGCGGGGGCGGCGAGGTTAATCCATGTACACAGAAGTCGCTGTTTCAGGCACAAGAAAAAGTTATCAGGATGATTCAAATTAGAGATGATCCCCAGCTGCTATCATCAAGGGATTTAACTGAAGGAAGATGGGCAAGGTGCACAGCACAACAGCAATTAATTAACTTATGTTGAATTAATGAAAGAACCCCTACTTTGGGACCTGCTCCGGGTGCACGGCCAGCAGAGGAGTTGGATGCCTTATCTGCGCCCCGGTACAGGGAAGCGAGGGTGGGGCTGCAAAGCTAGGAAAAGGTTCCGAGAAGGAACCCAGATCGCATCTGAGCTGTTTCCCGCGATTGTCATTCCTCTCCCGCTACCTCCACGCGGGGAGCACTGGGGCCAGCCGCCTAAGGTTCCGGACTCTTCCACCACTGCCCAGCACTCCCGCAGCACTTACTGCCGAAAGGGGCCATTAAGGCAGCTGGCACCCCCGCTCCGGCCGCCCGGCGCCAAGGAAAGCACTTGCAGGCTGCCTGCAGCTGTTAGGCTCCCCAGAACCTCCTGCTCTCTGTGCAACTGCGCCCGGCATCCCAGGCGCCTCGTTGCCTCCACAGGGACTGGCACCAACAGCATAGGTAGAACCCGCTCCATGGCTTTAGCGCTGCAGGTGCCGCAAGCGGCAGCTTCCCCCGCCGCCTTTTCTGTAGCCATTTTGACTCGGCTACTTCTTCCGGTCACCTGAGTGCAGCTGCGTCCTGGGCATGCGCCGTGTAGCCCACCCGATCGCTGCCGCGTGACTCTCCCAGGGGCAGCTGAGCTGTCTCCGCCTTTTGCAATCCTGGGCTTTGGCGGCTGGCGCCAATTCCTCCAGCAAAGTTACAACTGCCTTTGCTTCAAGCCTGTTTACTTAACTATCTTAAACGAGTTAAACTCCAAATTTAGCAGCCTCAGGCAAGCTGGAGCAGCTTTACTCACTCTGTGGCATTACCCCCTGCCTTCTTCCTCTAAATGCTTACCCTTTATTAGAACCCGTTTCCCGCCTCTCTACTTTTTCTTTACCTATTGTGCTTTACCTATTTCCGTTAACAGGCCCTGGGTGGTACCATGTCTTTGGTAGTGTGGACCCATCCATCCTAAGAGAATGAGCCTGAATGCCAAAGTCAAATAATATGTCTTGTAGAGGGCAGGGAAACAGGGTAGTTAAGGAAAGGTGTGGATAGAGTTCCTAATTAATTACTAGTCTTCCCAAGGAAGCATGATCCAAGGCCTCCAGCAGAGCTGAAGAGGAGGGGGGCCGGGGTGAGGAGACGGAGGAGGAGTTTGGGAAGTTCTAATAAACATCAGTATTTTTCTTAACACATTCTTTTCCACAATCAGCTAGGGCCACACAGGTAACCAGTAGGCCAGACCCTCCGCTTGTGCTTTGATTCACATCCTCTTGTTCTAGGACTTTGTAAAATTCTCTTTTTTCCTGCATACATTTCTCTCCCCTTTATTGGGGTGCCTTATCATGTGAACATGCTATAACGTCATGCTCAAAAGAATTCCTCCCTCAAACTATACCAACCACTACTGTTAAATTTTGCTTTCCCTTTAGAAAATTTTTACTTGACTCTTATTAAAAACCCCCATCCCCCTTTTCTCCCTTAACAGCTTTGTGCTCACTAGTGCCTCTACAGGGAGTACTTTCAGCTTAAATGCAACTGCTATTGACAGGCCTTCCTGGACTATTACCCTCCGGTTATTCCCCACCCAGTTATGTTTTCATCAAGGTATTTATCACTACCTGATGTTTGCCATCAGTACCTGTCTAACCAGAATGAAAGCTTCAGAAGAACAGGGAGTTTTCACTGCTCACTGTTCTCCTACCACCTAAAACAGTGCCTGGTTCATAAAAGGGACTCCAGGGATTGATGAATACGTGACCTCGTTTGTCAACTTAAACCAAACATTTCATATCCCAAGGGAGATATTTATAGCCAACCCTATTAGCTTAGCTACTGGATTAAAAAAAAAAAAAAAGTCAGCAGAGAAGGAATTTCCAAGGTCATATTGTTAGACATAACAAGGCCTTATCCCTTTTATTAAGGACGTGTTGGAGGCATTCATACATAAGAAAATGGTTTTCATTATACCTCCTAACTTATGACAAATTTCAACACATCATTCTATTATCTCTTTAATTAAACCTTATTGTGTCATGAGTTTTAGGCATATCATTCAGGTTTTTAAGGAGAACATAAGGAAATGTTCTGGGTGAGATCCTCCAATATATCAAGGCATAAAAAAATGTCCTCAGACTCTCTGGATCCCTGTAGACCTAGCCCATACTGCTAGTGTCTGATGATTAAATTTTCCCACATATATGTATTTCAGAACTGGATCAGTAGACCCAAGCAAGCCTACAAAGAGAACAGATTCTTAACAGTAAACAATTCTATTTTCTAAAGCATTCGTGTGATTTGATTACTATCTCTTTCCAGCAGCCGGTAAATTCTGAGAACAGAAATGACCTTCATGTAGCTTAGCATGATCAATGAGCAAAGGATCTGGGAATAAATTAAAAGGTTTGGCTGAAGAAATGGGCTTCAGGACCCTAACCCAGACAGACGGATTACTGGGTAAATGCTAAAGTGTCTAGAACTACTTCTAAATACAAGTTATCCTCCATATTCTTGGCTTAAAAGAAATGACATAACCTATACAGGGCTTGAACAAGGGGCTATAACCTCATTTCTACCATCACTTATTCCATCCTAGCTTCTAGGTGCTGTACCAAGGGTTTGTCCACATGGTGACAGAACAGAGGAAGAAGGTTGCTGGGGAAGGCTAGGGGTTCTGCTAGAGATGCTGTTGGCATCTGGGCTATCTCCCAGGCAATCAGAACCACCATGTCAGTCCTGGAGGGCAGAGAAGATGGAACAACATCAGAGTCTTCATATTTATGCAGGAAGTAGACTCAAGGCCAAGGTTCCAAATTATTTTTCCACCACTACCACTATCAACCTCTGTGCTTGTAACAGTTAAGAGAACACTTGCATACTTTGCATGTGTCAGGCAATGCTTAGTGCTTTACATATCCTCCTTCTTAAGAACTCTGACTATCATCATTATCCCTAAATCTGTAGTTTATAGATGTAACAAGTAACAAGTAACAAGCTTAGAGATGGGAAGTAACATGTCTGAAAGTTGCAATGCTGCTGACAAAGGCAGAATTCCAACTTAGGTCTGTTTGACTCTAAAGCTTGTCCCCTTAATCATTGTTCTACTGCCTTCCATGGGAAACCAACACTCTAGGACACTAGAAAAGAAAGAAGGAAAAACAGATGAGAAGGGAGAACAGCTATAACTCTGATATTTTTCTCTTCTCTGTCCAACTTCCTCCCAATACTTGAATATACCACTCAGGTAATAGCTCACCAGGTTCAGCCTATACATCCCAGGGATACTTAAATAGCATTTACAAGGCCTTTAAGATCTTACCAAGCTCTATGATCACTGCTGGGCTCCTCAAGGGAGGACTCTAGGGACACCAGCTGCTCCCCATGACTTAGCAGGGCATAGAGCAAAGATATTCCAAACTGCAAGAGATACAGTAGGCAAGGTTAAAAAGAGTTCACAAGAGGCATTCTGTGCTTTCTTGGCTCTGCTATTTCCCCCAAAAAAGGGGGGGGCAGGTTCACATGTAAAAGTGCAGTTCAACACTTGTGAAACCGATTTTACAATGGCTGGCCAAAGAACTCTCAGACCTTTTGAAGGATATCGCTGCTCTGAACTTTCCAAAAGATCCTTGTGGAGAGTTGATTACATGCACACTTGTGGGTTTTACTGTCAGCAGTCAGTCTATAGATCAGGAACAGACTCAGGAATCTGATGCAGGTAGTTTATGGACCCCACTAAAGCAGCAATTCTTTAGACAAAGATTTGCACAGAGGAGTTCACAAAATAATCCATTAGGGCATTAAAAGATACCAACTTTCACATCTAGAGTCTCTGCATTTAAAATTTTCTATCTTGTATTTATTACGCACTTAGTGTAATGTGACATGTATAGGACTTCTAGACTAGCACATGGGTGATAGGGTTCAGAGCTTTTTACTAAGAGGGATACACCATCAAAAAAGTTTGGTGACCTCTGTTCTAGAGGTCCCTATCAGCACCGTCCTCAGGGAGCTTGTTAGAAAAGCAAATGGATGGGCCACACCCCAGGTCTACTAAATGAGACTCTCTGGGGGTGAGACCTAGGAACTGGTGTTTGGTAAGCTCTCCAGGTGATCCTAGAGCTCACTGACAGGGAGAAGCACTACAGAGAAGAGGGAGAGGTAATACTCTGTTACTTAGTCCTTGCCAGTGATACCACCTGGAGGCCATCTATGGAAAGAGCAAAGCCTCCCACTGTGTTACCTGGTTCTGAAGTATCAGAGTGACCGGCCTCTCTGAGGAGCCAGGTGGAAACAGCATTAGACCCTGAAGTCCTTGGAGGAGTTCATGGAAGGTCAAGTGACTGATACATTTTCCCAGGGGTTTGAATAACATTTGTAGAGCCTGCAAAAAGGTCAGTAAGTATCTCTCTCAGTCTCCACTACCACTTTACCTCCTCCTACTTTGCCTGTATTCCCTTTCCTGGTCGGGTTACTTACTACCCAGGTCCTTCCAACCACTATTAAGTGATCCTCCAATACCCATTTATCTAGGATGTCTTCCCTAAGAAGGGTAGATATGGGGCTTAACACTTCACAGGGAGTCCTTATCTTCTCAAACCTCCACAGCCCACTCACACCTGTGCAACCGCATGTCTGTGTTTTTTGGTCATTGCACTCAAGATGATCATTTGTTCCTGTAGTAGTTGGTTCTATAACCTCCTCAACCAAGGGGGGCAGGTTTGGCACCTCTCCCTGCCCAGCACTCTCTGGGGCATCTCTGGGGATGGGGGAGAGGAGGAAGAAGAAGGATCTCTAACCCATGCGCAAAACCATCCTCTTCTCTCCTCAATGCCACAGTACCTGATCAGCTACATCCCTCCTGACTAGGAGAGGCAAATAATGGGTGATCGCCAGAAGAAGGCTAACAGCTCGATCCTGGGGCAGGAGAGGGAGCAGCCTTGCCACTAGAGCTTTCCCCTTCCTCACGGAGAGCACCTGCAGGAAGCCATCTGCTGCCTCCCTACATGTGAGAAAGGAAGACATTTTCAGGGCTCTGCATAGAGGGCTCTGGCTTCATGCCAAAAAGGAGGGGCAGAAGGAAAGCCCTTGGGTTTGCTTATCTTTCCCCTGCTGGGCTGGAGGTGTGAGCCTCCCACACTCACTCCAGAGTATTCTGCTCTGGGGTCCTTAAGGCTTGGAAGAGATTGTCAATCTGGTTGTTCCGTTGTTCAGAGGAGCAGGGCTGCGGCAGCCCGTCCTTCTGGCCCTCTATCTCCAGCAACTGAAGAAACATCTGGGAATTCAAAGGTGGGAAAAGAAGAGGTCAATTTGAGAAATATCCCATTCCCAAGGGTAAATGAAGAACTCATTCTTAAGGAGTTGCTATCTCACCTTTTCAATCCGGGCCAACACTTGAAGCCTCTGACTGCTTGCAGCTCCTGTCTCCTAGGAGAGAGTCCCAGGCCATCAGCCACACCTTCAGAGCCACAGCCCAGGCTAGACATAGAGCTGGAAAAGCTAACACCAAGTCTCACCACACTTCTTTCTCACTCTTAAGTCACAATCTGACCTCAAGCATGAGAGTGCCCCTGTCCTTTCTCCAAAACAAGGGAGATTTAAAAAAAAAAAAAAAAAAAAAAGGTTATGGGAGGAATGCCTGGGTGGCTCAGTCAGTTAAAGTTAAGTGTCTGCCATCAACTCAGGTCATGATCCCAGGGTCCTGATATCAAGTACGACATCAGGCTCCTTGCTCAGCAGGGAGCCTGCTTCTGTCTTTCCTTGCTGCTTTCCCCTGCTTGTGCATTCTCTCTCTCCAACAAATAAATAGATAAAATCTTAAAAAAAAAAAAAAAGGTTGTTGGAAGATAGCACTTCTACCTGATCTTGAGATCCATGGGGTACAGCATCAATAGCTCGGCGAGGGCTAAAACACGTTGATACAGCTACTTGGCCCAGGGAACCCTCAATTCGAACCACTGCACAAAAAGGAGTCAGGAGAAGCATATTCCCCTTCCCTTTCCACCCTCCATTACCCAGATGTCCATCCCAACCCAGCAGGTCAGCCCTGGTCCTACCTGACTCATAAGCCTCTGCCTTCTGAATGTAGGGTGTTACCAGCTTGAGTGATTCAAACTTGCTCCTTCGCCCAAGTAGTTCTTCATCTGTCTGCTTTTTCTCTAGTTTCTGATAATATTCCTGAGTGTCCATGGAATAGAAAAATGTATCTTCATCTTCTGAACTTAGAATTAAAGTTCTCAAGTGCAACCTCTCAATACACCCTTTCTTACTGCATTCATTCCAGACAGGATCCTGGCCCCTTGGGACCTCCTGCCAACCACTCTGAAGCATCTTGAGTACCCTGAGCCTCATGACATCTGGCTTGGGGTCTCCGTACTGAGGACTTCAAGAGCTAGACACCACCACTAGATCTGATGAAAAGGCAGAGAGCCACGTGGAGAGCCAGCAAGCAAACCCGTATCAGCATCTGTAACCTTCCTGCATTCTTTCTTCCTCGGATATATACTGCACACCTTTCCTTCACCCTCCCCTTCTAGTTTTGTGATCCTACCTCTGTTTTCCAAAAAATCAGTTATCTGATGGCACCAAGACCATCAGCAGTTTGTAGTACAGTGAGAATACTATCAATTGGCCAGTAGCTGACACCACTCCAGGCCAGTTTTAGGCTTCCAAAGAATGGCTCAGCAGCTCTAATGTCTTCTTAAGGAAATCTGTAAAATCCCAAGCTAAAAAAAGCCACGGACCATGAGGCAAACAAGGATTTGAATAAAGCTCTTTCGTTTAGGAGCAGTGCTAAAAAAGCAAGAGATAAAAAATACTTTGCTTTCAGTGATCCAGGCAGAAAAAGTTTTTAAAGCATGGTGGAAAGAAAGGAAGAAATTAGTCTAAATAGGAAGGAGATAAAGCCCCCTACCTTAGTAGGAGGCTTACGGAGGTTGAGAACAAAGTCGAACACAGCTCAGATAACCCAAAAAACCATAAGCAAAGCTTGCCTCATAAGCAAAAGGAAGACAGGGAGCAGAGGGTAAGGAGTTAATATGTCTGCTGGCATTTATTCAAGTCAACAAGTCGAATCCCATGGTTCATAAAGTTCATGTGTTTTATATCTTTAAAAAAAGCAAAAAGTCGGTGAACATTTATAACAAGATATTTCTAAGACCCACAGAAGTATACAAAAGTGGAAAAGTCCATATTTCAAGGCTGAATAAGGGCAATTCTTGGCAAAGGATGAAGACAAAACCTTGGGGTTTGGGGAATAGTAAATAATCCCATTTGTCTGAAGTGCAGGAGAATAGAGGGGAAGGATCTTGAGATATGGCCCCTATTCTGTAGTGACTGCCTCTCCCACCTGACTGGACATGGCCCTCTAAGAGCTAGAGAAACGATCCAAGAGGACCCATGGAGTCCAGGCCTGTCGGATGCCAAGGTCAGAGGCTGAGAGGAGCTGCTGGGGCTCACCTGATAGTAGTAGTCATCCAGGTGGGGGTTCTCACTCTGCAGCTGAACCATCTGTACTTTAATCACCCAGTCCTTCTCCTTTCGGGTCATGAGGTTAACATAGGGGTCTGGCTGCTGAGACCAAGTCTTCTTGGCTGGGGCACTTCAAGCCAGAAAGGAACATTCCTTTAGACCTACCCACCCTCCCACAGCTTCCCAAGGAGTGGTGAGCAGGGAGGGATGGAACAGAGTACAGGAGGTAGGCAACACGGGGAGAATCTTACTTGTGCAGGAACTCTGGGTGGGGGGGGAAGGGGGATACCCAGCATGCAAATGAGCTGCCCTCAACCCTGCTGCTCTTCTAGGCTTTACCTTGGTGTTCGACTGTATTGCTGCAGCTGCAGAATCCGTTGGTGCTGAGGGTGGAGCTGGGTCAGGTGGCTAGGCAGACTTAGAAAGAAACTTGGACTGGGTCAAAGAAAGCACTCGGCTCCCTACCCTTCCATCCAGTTAGTCTCTAGGAAGCTCAGGGGAACATCAAAGGCAACCCCACCCGCCCGCGTGCCTCCCCAAAGTCAGCCACACGAAACCACACAACCCTGGCTCGGCAGGGCTCACATTCCCCTCCAGGAGCTATTTTCCTGCAGTTGTGCTGCAGGAAATGTTGACACAGTAGAAACTCATTTGGCCTAGTCATTGGGAGTTCTGAGTCCTAATCTCAGTTCTGCCTTGCCAGCTAACCTCAGGTAAGTCCTCTTTAGTCCCCCGGCCCTCCACTTCCTCCTCTGTGAGGGAGAAGGGATGGGACTCCACTGCACACTTCTAAGACGAGGTTTCTATGGGTGTTTTTCTGTGGCAGCTGGTAGGTAGCCCCATCCCTCCTCAGCCACTACGTCCTGATCACTCCAGAGAAGAGCTCAGTCTGGGGGAGATGCTGGAGTGCCCAGCACCCTGAGCCAGTACCTGAAACTAGGGAGCCAGGAGGTTGGCAGGCTGCAGAAGAGAGCCGGGTCTAGCGAGAGAAGTTGAGGTCCAAAGTGCCGTGCTGGAGAGCTGGCCCTGGGAAAGGTAGTCCAGAAAGGAACTGGAGAGAGGTAGTCCAGCGTCTGAGAATGAAATTTAGAGGTCTGGGAAAAGGGAGGCTCGACCAACAGAATCTGCTCCTGTTGCCTTTTCTCACCTGCCTTTTCTCCCACAAGAACCTCACCCAACAGAGTTTGTCACCTCCTAGGGATCAGCTCTTTAGTCCCTGACAATGTGGGGGCATGTGCCTTTCCAGTCTGGTGAGTCAACACCTCTCTCTGCCTCTCTCCTCCCTGTGATGGTCATTTATTCAGGCTCTTATCCTTCAGCCCCTGGGGCAATGCTTGTCTGCCTCTTTTTGGACTCATCTGAAGCCTTCCTCAGAGCTGCAATGGTCATCTCATTCTCTCTGCAGGATTTCCTGCAACTCCTCTGGCCTAGGTCATGTTCTCAGGACACAGTTCATTTGAGGGCAGCTGCTCTTTCTAGCCCTCTGCTCCATGCTGCTCATCTGCTGAAACGTAGGGAGATGGAAGTAGGGCTCTGATTTGTCCTTTTCATATGGACGGCCAGTTGTCCCAGGACCACCGCTGTCATTTACCAAGCTACTCTACATTATGGGTATCTCCCATCTCCCACACCTCACTTGGGCTGTTTCATCGCCAGAACAAGGTCAAGGGCAGACTAAGGAACACTCCACATGCTCTTTCTCCCCATGCTATTACTTTGACACAGGATGGAGATTGGAGGGACTCACCTGCCACAGAAAGTGCAAGGAAGCAGGGGACATGCCCAGCACACCAGAGGCCTTGATTCCAGAGGAGCTGAGAAGGCCTCTCTGGAATGGGAGGGAAGCAAACAGGCTTGAATGAGCCCCTGAAGTGTCTTCTATAGTTATCAGTGTCTGTTGGGTATGGAGTGCAGGAAGGCCAGTCACTTCCAATATCCAAGACAGTAGTGGTCTGGCCCTCCCTTGCAGTCAAAAATCAACTGGGTCAGGACCTCTGCTTCCTCTGAGGAGAAGCAGCAGCAAGACTGGTATCTCAGGAAAAGGTTGAGGGAGACTCTGAGTGATTTCATTTCTTTAGGGTTATTTATCTGCTTATCTATTTATTTATTTATTTATTTGACACAGGGAGAGATCAAACACAAGCAGGGGGTGTGGCAGGCAGAGGGAGAGGGAGAAGCAGCCTCCCTGCCAAGCAGGGAGCCTGCGTGACAGATGTGGGGCTCAATCCCAGGACCCTGGAATCAAGATCTGAGCCCAAGGCAGACACTTGACCGACTGAGTCACCCAAGTGCCCCATGATTTCATTTCTTTATAGGAATCTTTGTCGCTCTCCACTGGTTGCGGGAATCTAAGAGAATAAATACCAGGAATGAACTGCTGAGATACAGGGGCCCAGGGCCAAGGATGACTCACCTTCAGCACCAGGAGTTCAACCAGCACCTGTGGGCTGTGCACGACCCTGATACTACCTGGTTTTTAAGGTGAAGACAGCATCAGAAACTAAGTGAGAGATAGGAAGAAACAGAGAGGAAGGAGAGAGTCTCTACTCAGGTTTAAGCCTGAAATAGGAAATGTTAACCCAGAACCTATCTAGGCAGGTGGGGAGGCCATTTTGTCATGGCCAAATGGTTAAGGCAAGGGCTAGAAAGCAGTAGAGAAGAGAAGGATATTTAGCACTGTCTGTGAGCTGCAGAGAGTTCTGGCCGACTGTCCCCCCACTCCCTCCTGCCCCGGTACCTGGGTGTTGTGGATAGCACTGAGGACAGCTGGATCCCCGAGGTCATGCTCTTCCTCCTCCTCCACCTCTTCCTCCTCCTCCAGCTCTGGGGCTAGATCTGGGTCCAGATTCTCCTCTTCCTCCTCCTCTTGCTCTTCCTCCTCATCCAAATGGGAGGCAGACACCAGTTCCTCCTCAGGAGCTGAGGAACTACAGGACTTGCTTGGGTCTTGGTTTAAGTAGGGGCCTGACAAGGGACGCAGGTGTGAGGAATCTCGTCTAGAGAGGCTCTTCTCAGGAACACTTCTGTTCATAAGTCATCTCCAGCACCACCTTCAAACAGTTCCCCACCTTGTTACCCCTGACCCCCACCCCACCCCCCGACTGGAGCAAATGGAAGCCAACAGATGCCAAACACCTTTGTCTTCCACATCTCTTCAATTACCTCATTAGTTAGCACCCCAGGTTGCTCTACCTGCTCTCCCCCACCTAACAGCTCCTCTCAGTGCCTCCTTAGCCAATCAAGTGCCAGATTCGGCACTCACTGCAATTAAAGCCTACTGTGCTCCAGATACTTTACACAGTGCTCTGCTCTGAGCAGTCCTGCAAGGCTTGTAGTGATCATTTCCCCATGAAGGGGGTAAAATAGCGCCTAGAAAAGTGACCTCAGGGCGCCTGTGTGGCTCAGTGGGTTGAGCCTCTGCCTTTGGCTTGGGTCGTGATCTCAGGGTCCTGGGATCAAGCCCCACATCAGGCTCTCTGCTCAGCAGGGAACCTGCTTTCCTCTCTCTCTCTGCCTGCATCTCTGCCTACTTGTGATCTCTGTGTGTCAAATAAATAAATAAAATCTTTTAAAAAGAAAAGTGACCTCAGTCCCCTATGTGATGTAGTCAGCAAGTTGAAGAGTTTGGAAGTCACTCCTAATAATAATGCCCAGGTCCACATCCGTCCACTGAACCATACCAGCAAGTCTCTGCACCCCAAGGCTTTTCATCCAGATTCCACACCCTAATGAACAGTACCTTCAAGGCATTTCATCTTTGCAGGCTGGCAGACTTCCGCCATGTCTCCTTCCTCTGGTAAGAAAACACTGTTTGTCTCTGGAAGGTAAACCTGAGACAGGGGAAAAATCAGAGTCAGCCTCTTCCTCAGTAAGGATGGCATGGCACCCTAAAACAGCCATGCTCTCCCCCTACCAAAGTTGCCAGAGGAGTATTAGCCCAGGGTCTCAAGGAGTAGGACCTTGGGCTCTCAGACTTCCCTAAGCGTCAGCCTCTGCCCTCACCCCGCAGCTGCAGGGAGCTGTCCTGCCAAGGGACAGAAATGAAGAACAGAGCTGGCAGCTGGAGAAGCACTTCCACACAGATACACATGGCCCCCTCAACAAGAGCTGCCTTGTTGCCAACACCCACCGCCTGACTGCTGCTGTCCTTTCTGCTTAGTTTAGTTATGGCAGCCTAGGCCAGGGCTGATTTGCTGCCCCTGGCTTTAAGAGTCCCAGCCCGTCCCCTGCTGCCCCCTTAAAGGGCCAGCATCCCCCAACCACTGCGTCTTGATAGAAACATGAGAATATAATCTAACAATAAAGACAACTCTTAAAAGGGTAAGAGAAATAAACTGCACTTTTTACCCCCCAAGTTTGTGGGTACAGTTTATGGGGATTGATATTTGGGAGCAGTTGTTTTTGGCTGTTATCCACACCTTTCCTAGGAGATTTATGAAGTTATGTTCCTTTCCATCGCTAGGTTTTGCTCCACCACAATTGGATAGGAAAGCTCTAGGCGATCCTGAGATTTGCCCGCAACCAAGATCTCAGCATGTGGGCAGAGCACCTGGGGGTGCTTGCCCTTCATGGGGTCCCAGGACTTAGGTCTGCCACCCAGCTCTAACTGAGGATGGACCCCTGTGAATTTAGAAGACAGAAGACAGATCTTCAAGGCTAAAACACTTTTGCATGAGGTACACAGACAATCTTATACCTTCTTGGCTACTCTAATGGAAAACTGGTTCAAAAGCTCGAAAGCGAAAAGAAAACAAGACAACAACAAAGGCGAGAACATGGGTACAGATGGTAGGCAAAACCCCAAGACCCTCCTGAGCCTCAGCTAACCCCTGAGTGATCCTGGGTTCTGTGCCCACATCCTGTGTGTAAATGAAACCCACATGACTTTGTAGAATTTCAGAATAAAAATTAAAATGAAGCTAATTTCTCTACATCAAAAATGCTAGTTAGGGCCCTATCGTCATGGTTATAGGATTGTGGTTCTTGGTACCTTTAAAGAAAAATTTTGTTCAAAAGAATTGCTGTACATCAGAATGAGATGAGTGAGGGAGGAAATTAGCTTAAATTTAAGGTACTAAAAAACTTTTCAAATATCTGAGTTGGGTTCAGATTTTTTTTGGTAATGTCATTCAGCTGTTAAGAATTTCCTAACAGCTCACCAAGAACCAAACGGTGAATTTCAGTGTTTCAGAAGGGATTTATGAGGCTGTTGGAGAGACAAGGTCTTAGGAAGGGCCACTTGGGGCATTCACAACCTAACTATATCAGGCTGTGCTCATTCTTAGAAACAAAATACCTTTCTTGCTTTTGTTTCTCATTTTTTTTAAAGATTTTATTTATTTATTAGACAGACAGAGATCACAAGCTGGCAGAGAGGCAGGTGGGGGGTGGGGGAAGCTGGCTCCCCACTGAGCAGAGAGCCCGATGTGGGCTCTGTCCCAGGACCCTGAGATCATGACCTGAGCCGAAGGCAGAGGCTTAACCCCCTGAGCCACCCAGGTGCCCTTTGTTTCTCATTTTAACTGCCCTTTATCTCTCACATACCAATGAACCACATTTCTCCACTTCCTCCACTCACATCGTTCCTTCAACCATTGCTTTCTGGCTTTTGGCTCCATCACAGTGAAGGCACCAGGGAACAGATGAACAATTCCATGCGCTCCTTAACCCTTTCTACGGACAGTTGACAATTTTTCAGCTGCATGTTAGTACTCTGCAAACATACAAGGCCACTCTCCTACCCTCACTTTTACCCAGATGCCACCCCTAAAACTTCTTGGATTAAAACAAATCTGGAACTACCATTACCCATCACCCCTCAGAAACTATTCACAGTTACCAACGATTTCTTAACTGTAAGTGCAAAAGACATTTCAGTCCTTAACTTAATTCAAGTCTCTACAGCAGTTAACACTGTTGCCCATGCTCTCCTCACATCTCTGTTCTCCTGCAGCTTCCCATCACTTTACTCTCCTAGCTCTTCTTGTACTTCTTGGGTCATCTTTCTTTGGCCTAGTTCTTACTCTCCTCATCGTCCTCCAAATATCCTCTTCTTCATGCCTCTTCTCTTTCCCCTCTATGTTGAATATTCTTAATTTGACAGTCCTCTGAAATTGTGTATGCTTGTGTGATCATTAAGGGGCATTTTTCTAGAGAGACAGTCCAGAGGTTTCATCACATTCTCAAAGGGATCAAGAATCCCTCCCAAAATTAAGCCCTCTGTACCTTGGTATCCCTGGACAATCTCACCCTCTCACATCTTCCTACTTAGCCCATGCGGATGATTTCCAAGTTTCGTCATCAGATCTGACACCTTCCAATTAAGCACCTCAGTGGTTTTTATCTCCTATCCATTATAGAAGGCATAAGATCCTTAAAATCTGCCTCTCCAGGGGCGCCTGGGTGGCTCAGTGGGTTGAGCCTCTGCCTTCAGCTCAGGTCATGATCTCAGGGTCCTGGGATCGAGCCCTGCATTGGGCTCTCTGCTGAGCGGGGAGTCTGCTACCCCTTCTCTCTCTCTGCCTGCCTCTCTGCCTACTTGTGATCTCTCTTTCTCTCTCTCTCTCTGTCAAATAAATAAATAAAATCTTAAAAAAAAAATCTGCCTCTCCAGCCTCCAGTCCTCAAGATCCCTGCCTTCTAGTTCTAGGTCAGAACAGTGGCTACATTTGGCTCTGTGGGGAGGGAAGAATTCTGATGCAGCCCTCTCTCATAATCAGTGTGCACTAGGATGACTCTCTCTGGCCTAGGGGCCTCTCTCCTTTGCTCTGGGAGTTGTATTCAACTGTTGATCAAGGCAGCTTCCTGTCCCAGTTCTTTCTTTTCAGTGATATTAAATGTGTGTCTTAGCAAGTAATATGCTCTTCACTGGATCTCACAAGCAAAACAAATTTGCAGAGAAGTTATTTTAATTGGAGGGGGATTTCAGATGCTTTATTAAATTGTCTTATTCTAACTTTCTAAATATCTGAATGGGGCAGGGTGAAGACTTAACTCAGGCTTCACTTCCTCCAGGAAGCATTCTCAAATATCATCTTCCCTTCCAGGCTAGATGAGGTGCCCATCTTAGGGGTACTCATTGGTCCTTACACTATTTTCTCATTGTAACTGCCACTGACTTGTAATTCTATTCTGCATTTGTCACCCTCATTTAAGAACGGATAGATGTCTTCTTCATCTTTGTGCTTCCTGCACTTAACACAGTATCTGCAACAGAGCAGGTTCTCAGTAATATTAACTGAGCTGAACTGAAATGAAAAAAAGCAGTCCTTCCCCTTAAAGACTCCCTCGGATAGAGTTTCTAGCGTGCCACCTGGGTGTGTCCTACTCCAGCCCACTCTTCACATTGTTCCCAAGAAATGTCATTCTAGAAAAAAAAAACCCAAAACACCTACGACAGAAATCATAAAAGAAAAAAAAAACCATAAAAGACAAAGATTTCACTAAAAAAGTAAAAACTTCTATATTAAAGACACATTTATCCCAGTATAAATTCTTATAGAGCAGGGCTTTAAATATTTTTTTAAAAAATTAAACTTCAAAAAAACTCAAAGAAAGTGTTAAAAATGTTTTACATTAAAAAAATGTAAAGTAGAGGGGTGCCTGGGTGGCTCAGTGGTTTAAGCCTCTGCCTTCAGCTCGGGTCATGATCTCAGGGTCCTGGGATCGAGCCCCGCATCGGGCTCTCTGCTCAGCAGGGAGCCTGCTTCCCCCTCTCTCTCTGCCTGCCTCTCTGCCTACTTGTGATCTCTCTCTATCAAATAAATAAATAAAAATCTTTTAAAAAAATGTAAAGTAGAGCTTTGCACAGTGGCAGTATCGTAGCCAATGAGGTTTATCTGAGGCGTGATTATTGCTAATTGAAAAAAATGTAAAGTAGAGACGGTGCTTCTAACCATGATCCCAAATTCATGAGCTATGATAAGTGACTGATAAATTTGCCTACATGAAAAGGTAAGGTTCCCAAATAGCAAACTAAACAAAAGAAAACAAGAAACCATTAAAGGAACAAAATAACTTTACTTTGATCTGGCAATCTGAAATTTACCTTTTGAATCTACTTAAAAGAACTTTTAGATGAAGATTCTTTTCATTGTTTCTGAAGATTTTGAGGGCTTGGGAAAAGAGATACTTAGGTCCAGATCCTTTTAGCAATACTTCTTTCATGCCTCCTGATAACCAATACTATCCAAACAGCAACCATGTCAAAATTAATATAACACTGTTGATGGATAATATAAAAATAAGATTCCTAATTTCTCTCACATTTCTTTTAAAATTCTATACTTTGGCTAAGTGCTGAACGTCTGTTAACACAGAAATCTACATCCTCATTGAGACTGAAAAAAAATTTTTTTTAAGATTTTATTTATTTGAGAGAAAGAGAGAGTGAGCAAGAGAGAAGGAAAGAGAGAGAAAACACAAACCAGGGGTTGGGGGGAGAGGCAGAGAGAGAAGCAGACTCCCCACCCAGCAGGAAACTTGATATGGGGCTTGATCCCAGGACCCCAAGATCATGACCTGAGCCAAAGGCTGATAGCTTAACAACTGAGCAACCAAGGTGTCCCCAAGACTGAGAAATTTTGACTATATTATTCACTTCTTCAAAAAAAAATTGTCCTAATTTAAGTAAGAAAAGTACGACTTTGTCTTAGCCCATTTAAGCTGCTGTAACAAAATATTGGAGACTCGATTGCTTATAAACAACAGAATTTTTTTTTTTTCCCCACAGTTCTACAGGCTGAAAGTCCAAGATCAAGTTCTGGCAGATTTAGTGTCTGGTGAGAACCCGCTTTCTGGTTCACAGATGGTGCCTTCTCACTGTGTTCTCACATGGTAAAAGGGAGGATTGAGGGAGCTGCTCAGGGTCTCTTTTATAAATTCAGGAATCCACCCTCATGACCTCATCACCTCCCAAAGTTCCCTCCTCCTAATACCATCACCTTGGGATAGGATTTCAACATATGAATGGGGGGGCACACAAGTATTCAGTCTATATCCATGGCCTTTGGAGAATATAGGCTAGGTATATAAAACTATTATGTTTTTATCTGTTATTTTACATTGCAATATAATATTTGGTTATACAAATCTCAAAAATGTTACTGTTTCTCAAAACTATGCTTCTATTTACATTCTAGGAGAGGTGCATGTGCAGACAGAAGTTGAGACTTTGTTTTCCAAATCTATATTCAATCCAGAATCAGGTAAGTCAGCTTTCTGGGATAAATCTGTAATTGCTACATTTACATGGAAACTCCTGGTTAAGAGAAAAAAAATTTTTTTTCTTGAGAGAGAAAGAGAGAAAGTGGGGGTAGGAGGGGAGGGGCGGGGGATGATGATGCAGAGGGACAGAGAATCCTAAACAGGCTCCATATCCAGCGCAGAGCCCGACATGGGGCTCTATCTCACCACCCTGAGACCATGACTTGAGTCAAAATCAAGAGTCAGACACCTAACCAACTGAGCCACCCAGGTGTCTGTTTTTTGTTTTTTTTAAATTAAATTAATTAATTTATTTTTTTTAAGATTTTATTTATTTATTTGACAGAGAGAAATCACAAGTAGATGGAGAGGCAGGCAGAGAGAGAGGGGGAAGCAGGCTCCCTGCTGAGCAGAGAGCCCGATGCGGGACTCGATCCCAGGACCCTGAGATCATGACCTGAGCCGAAGGCAGCGGCTTAACCCACTGAGCCACCCAGGCGCCCTAAATTAATTTATTTTCAGCATAACAGTATTCATTATTTTTTCACCACACCCAGTGCTCCATGCAAGCCGTGCCCTCTATAATACCCACCACCGGATACCCCAACCCCCCCCCCCGCCACTTCAAACCCCTCAGATTGTTTTTCAGAGTCCATAGTCTCTCATGGTTCACCTCCCCTTCCAATTTCCCTCAGCTCCCTTCTCCTCTCCATCTCCCCATGTCCTCCATGCTATTTGTTATGCTCCACAAATAAGTGAAACCATATGATAATTGACTCTCTCTGCTTGACTTATTTCACTCAGCATAATCTCTTCCAGTCCTGTCCATGTTGCTACAAAAGTCAGGTGTCTGTTTTTAAAACAGATTGTTTGGTGTTGCAATTAGGCTCACTGTTTATTTAAATCACCTGTGACATTTGAAATTTTTTTTTCAAACTTCAGAAAATGCAGTTGTTAATAGGGCTTCATTGAATTATACATAAAGTCTGCAAAATATTTCTGTTACACAATTAAGTACAACTGAATAAATATGATTAGATAAAAGTAAAGAATTTCCTTTCACATTTAAATTATATTTGTTTCACACATAAGACTTCCTGAAAACAAGTTGGAAGAGACTATTACTGGTCTTGACTGTGACAACTTAACTGGATTTTTCGGCCTCTTTTTTACAAGTTAGGTAGTTTGAGTTTCAGGTTCTACTTTTCTACTTACCTTCAAACAGATGGCTTAGCATAAAACTTGAATGGGTGACACCATTGACCACCAAATTGTTTTTGGACCAGAAATCAACCTTATCAAAGTTGATTCCTTGTATATTTCTTTCTATAATGAGCTTCAAATACTCTAAGCAGAATTTAGATATGACTACTTAACCCTGATTTGATGATGATGATGATGATGATTGTAAGGACCTATTTAGCCAGAGTGCTTCCATCCAGTTAAACAACAACCTTGTTGTTTAACCGTTAAACTGTCCCTGCCCCCTTTCCCCAGGGGTCTTTCTTAAAAACAAGTCCCAGAAACCAGTCCCAGGTAACAAAGCCCAAATACAGGGTGGGTCAGGCCAGGTGGAGACATCCAGTCAGTGGGAGGGGGGCGCATACTGTCTCCCTAGCTACCAAGGAGTATGGGCCCCACCTTTTTGGCACCAATTCTGACCAAGGTGATAGACTAGTTCAAATGTCTACTATAGGGTAAATTGTAATTCAATTGGTCACTTATGTGTGACCTAGTATGACTGTGTAGCTTTCTGTGTGTTACAATCTCATTGGCGACCTGTGCATGACCAGGCCCAACCACATGGCTTTTGCCCTTAAAAGCTAGTCTGTGAAACAGAGAGAGGTCGCCCTCTCTGTAAAGGCATGGCCCCGAACGTTTGGTTTGATTCTTGATGCTTGTCACAAAATAAAGCTTTGCTTCGCTTTGTATCAGTCTCGCTCCTTTAATCACGGACCCGTTATTAGGGGACCTTTCAATGATAATGGTTCCATGATCTTCCAGGTTCTAGACCTTCTGGTTTCAGATCCAACACATCTGTGCCTGTAATATATTCCCTCTTATTCTTGCCCCTGTCCTCCCATGATATCCAAGGATAATTCTGAGAAAGTCACTTTTCAGAAATGGTACTGAATATACAGTCACCAACATTAGTTTCCATTGTATGTACTTCACCTGATTTTTTCTATTCAAAAACCAAGGTTTTATTTCTGGGAGAGGCAAGATGAAAATCAATATCCTGGGGCGCCTGGGTGGCTCAGTGGGTTAAAGCCTCTGCCTTCAGCTCAGGTCATGATCCCAGGGTCCTGGGATCAAGCCCCAAATAGGGAAACTGCTTCCCCTCTCTCTCTCTGCCCCCTCTCTGCCTACTTGTGATCTCTGCCAAATAAATAAATAAAATCTTTAAAAAAAATCAATATCCTATTCTATTTGGTCTGAAACTTGGTAGTTGATCAAGACCATCAGGGACGTGGCCTGATGGAAATCACTGTCCTGGAGGGTTGAGGCTGCCGCAGGAGCTTCCTGGCTCTTGTCACCCCTGCTATGGGCGGGGAAGAGGTAGACTCACTCAAGATGGCTGAGAACCTCCAGGCCAAAGTGGCCATTGTCCTCAGAGCTCGGAGCATAGTCTGGGAAAGGAAGGGATCTAGGTCAGACTGCCATCATTTTCCCAACCCTCCCCTGCCTTTTCCCTCTCAGGGCTCTCTTCCTTCTAACATTTTATTTTGAAAAACAAAAACAAGTCAAGAAGATGACAAAGTCAACTTCTGTGTATCTTTCACCTACCAGTTGGTAACATTTGCCTGATAAATATTCTTTAAGCACATTCCTCTGCTCCATTAGTCAGTGTTTGTTCCAGTGACTAGGGATTTTTTTTTTTTTAAGATTTTATTTATTTATTTGACAGAGAGAGAGAGGGAACACAAGCACAGGCAGTGGGAGCGCGAGAAGCAGACGCCCCACCCGGGGCTCAATCTCAGGACCCCGGGATCATGACTCGAGCCAAAGACAGACGCCCACCGACTGAGCCGCCCAGACGCCCACCGACTAAACTGCCTAGGCGCCCCACCCAGTGAATAGGGATTTTGGCTGACAGAATCATGAGTAGGAGACTCACTGAACAGGAAACACATATAACAAGCAAACATGTGAAGAATTGTTTCAACCTAATTGCCTTTTATAAAAAAATATGAAGTCAAGGGGCCTTGGGTGGCTCTGTTGGTTAAGGAGCTGACTCTTGATTTCACCTCAGGTCCTTATCTCATGGGTCAAAATGGAGCCCCGCCTTGGGCTCTGCCTTCAGTGGGAAGTCAACTTGATGATTCTCTCTGCCGCTCTCAAAGCCCGCACGTGCTTGCGCACCCGCCCGCAGGCGCGCGCTCTCTCTCTCTCTTGCGCGTGCATGTGTGCTCACTAAAATAAATAAATCTTTAAAAAATGTATGAAGTCAAACAAGGAGATGCAATTTTTCAACGATAATGACTACCTTAGGGAAGGGTGTGGAAAAACGAGCACTCTTTCTATTGGGCAGTGGAGTGTAACCTGGTACAAAGTCTATGGAGGTCAATCTCAGTATGGAGGTTGTGGTACAATAGGAAGAAAATGGAAATGTCCCCAATACAGGATTGGGTAAAAAAGTATGGTATATTCATAAAAGGAAATACAGTTGACTCTTGAATAACATGGGCTTGAACCATGTGGATTTTTCCCCATAAATACAGTTTAATACTATAAATGTGTTATCTTTATGATGTTCTTAATATTTTCTTTTCTCTTCGCTTTATTGTAAGAATACATGTATAATATATACACAAAATATGTGTTAATTGAATGTTTATATTATTGGTAAGGTTTCCAGTCATTAGTGGTTAACCTTTTTAGGAATCAAAGCTATATGCAGATTTTCAACTGTGGGGGAGGTCCTATAACCCCCATGCTGTGCAAGGGGCAACTGTATTATGAAAGCAGTAGAAAACTACACAGATCTCTATTATTATACAAATGGATATATTGCCCATGATATATAGTTAAATAAAACCTATTTGCAAAAATGTCTATGCAAAATAATTACATCTTTGTATGTAGAACCATATTCATATCTGTATACAAATAGACTAAGTCTAGGGACAAACATCGGTTCATTAGCAATATCTTTGGGTGGTGGCTTAACAGACAATTTAAGTTACTTTTATTCTTACCTCTGTAGTCTGAATTTTTCATAATGAATATGAATTTTATAATTAGAAAAAAAATGAAGCTATGTGGTAAAGGTTTTTAAAATATCAAACAAAAAATGCCTCAAAGACAAGCGAGTTAAAAACAAAACAAAACCCAGCTTCGCTGTGCCTATATCATGATCTAAGGGATAAAGTCCACATTCTTTCCATGGCACCAAAGTCCTCTGCATGCTCTTTAACCCCTCCAGGTGGAGTTAATTGATTTCCTGGAATCATAATTTTAGTCACACACCTGTAAGTCAGAGTCTCTGAGCTCTTTGAAGAAAGATGTTCCCCCAATGCCAGGCCAGTGCCTGGCACCTAGCAAGGTGCTCAGTAAAGGTTTGTTAAAGGATTGATTGTGGTGCATACTGAGATCTGAGGGATATATAGGGACCAGGCTAAGTAGAAAGAAACTAAAGCTTTGGGAGACCTTTATCCTGGGGACTAGAAGGCTCTTCCTGTTCCTCTCCTTCTGTGTTTAACACTGGCGACAGCAGAGAGGGCAGAAGTGGTTTGGCCCACTTGGCGTGTCATGTCTGTGAAATTGTCCAGAAGGGGTAGTTAGGACTAAGTCGTGTTGGTGAGGGCAGCAATGGGAGGTGCAAGACCAAAGCTCCTGATCAACTCAGGTTTCAGCCCAACTCCCACCCCTTCAGTTATGGAATGGAAAATAGCTCTTCCTCAAACGTGAGTGTACCAAAAATACACTATATGGCCAGAATCTGGTTAACCAATGGGTAAACTTGACTTTGAAAGGCAAATATTTCCACTGAACTAAGCTCCTGGCAACCAAGGCCCAAATGTCTGTGATTCTGAAAAGGGGGCACGAATTATTTTTTTCTTACTGCTGTAACACTACGAATTGCACAAATTACCACAAACTTAAAACAACACAAATTTTCATCTTATAGTTGTGTAAGTCACAAGTCTAAAGTAAGTTTTAGGGGGTTAACATTAAGGCAGAGCTGCTTTCCTTTCTAGAGGCTCTAGAGGAGAATCTTTCCTGATGTTATCCTTCCTGATAACATCAAGGGGAGGTACAAAGTCCCTTACAACATTCACAGTGATTACGACATGAACAACTGGGTAGGTGGGGCATTATTCTGCCTACCACAAGGTATGACATGGAGAAACATCTAAAATTATTAATGATAAGGAACCAGGGTGCTTGGGTGGCTCAGTTGGTTGAGCGACTGCCTTTGGCTCGGGTCAGGACCGTGGAGTCCTGGGATCAAGTACCACATCAGGCTCCCTGCTCAGCGGGGAGTCTGCTGCTCCCCCGATCTTTCTCCTCTCATGCTCTCTCTCTCTCTTTCAAATAAATAAATAAAACTTAAAAAAATAATAAGAAACAAGTTTTGTATATAATGACATAGAAAATAGCTATATTATTAAACTGAAATAATCAAGTTCAGTTCATATGTATAGAATGATCCAAATTTTGTGGAACCCTCCCTACCCCTTACTAAACTCTGAGTATAAGCTCACTGAACCACTTCCACCTGTCATGGCCTCTTGGGATAGATGGCAGAGCCCATCTCACCCACCCACATCCTCAGGGCATCGAGTGGCCAGAGGGGTCAATTCCGTCTCTGGTTTTGCTGTCATTGGTCATTGGATAAAAAGATTTTTGGCTGTTTTTAGTAATGCTAAATTGCCTTTTAGCAAACTCATTTGTGACACATTGATCTACAGTCGTAATGATGATAATAAATAATAAAATAAGGAAAAAATATCACAAACTCACCAAACTTCTGTTGTCTGACTTCCTCCTTTATATCTTGACTGTGGCCATTGTGTGTATGGTGGCTCTTGTGTATACATCTCTTGCCTTTTGGTGTTTTCTTTTTGTTTTAAATTACTGATGTTTTAATAAACAATTCTTCCTGGTTTCTTTAGTCTTCTTTTGGAAGAAGAGTTTTTAGCAAGTCCCTGCCTTCTGAGCAAAGAACAAAGTGGTATCTGACTACTGGACACCTAACAGTGGGGGGAAGAAAAACGGAGAAGAGCTTAGAAATGTCCAAGACATCAGAGAGGAGAGAGCATAGAATCAGATGCAGATCCAGCATAGCAGGGGATAACAGGGAAGACCACATATACCAACTGGCCAGTATCAGCTAAGCGAGCTGGAAAGTGGGAAGCTGGGGTTTAGAGAAATTTACCAAAAGAGAAAAGGAGCATTTGAAAGAGTATTGTTTGTTTTTTTAAAGATTTTATTTATTTGAGAGAGGGAGTATGAGCAGGCGGGAAGGGTAGAGGGAGAGGGAGAAGCAGACTCCCCACTGAGCAGGCCGGGCTCCACTGTAGGTTGGGGGCTCCACCAGGGGCTGGAGCCCGAATCCTGAGATCATGACCTGAGCTGAAGGCACACGCTTAGCCAAGCGAGCCACCCAAGTGCTCCAGAATTCTGTAGTTTTTAAACAGAAAGTGAGATGCAGACCCAAGGACCTACGAGGGAAAAAATTGCTTGAAGTGGTCGTTCCAGTAATTTAGTCAGTGGGTGTAATATCCCCAAGGATGGTGCCCAATCTGTGGCTCCTGGGGTTGTCCTGTTATACCCGCACAGTTAGGGGGTTTTGGCTTCTGCATTTACTTTTTTTTCATCCAAGCCGACAACTGATGATGCCTCTAATCCCGCTTATAGTGGGTGCTGTGTTCCAAACTATAATAGTCTTTGCAGTCATAATTTTAAAATTCCTCACTTTCCAAACTATACACAATGTCTATTGATGGCAGGATAAGCATCACACCTTTGTGGTTTCTGAGGGGAGGAGAGTGAAATAAGAGACAGATGAGGGAACTTTCACTTTTACTTTGCATTCTTCCAATGGCCATACATTTATGTGTTGGGCTTGTAATTAAAAACTAAAAGTACATTAAATACTGTGGTCACCACTGTCAAAAGGATTTGAGAGAAATTGGAATTTTATAGGTCTGTAGCGCTTGATGTTTTTCATACCAAATGTATATGTTTTTTCCAATAAAAACAAATCAGCAATTGAGAGAGCGTGGTGGTTACACAGAAGCCTGAGGCAGAGATTCTCCACCACCCAGATGTTTCAACTCTCTTTGTCTCCCCATGTACTCTCCCTCATATAATGATAATAGTACTTAGTTGCTATGGCTCTTGTGAAGTATTTTCCCCCCTCCTATTTCCCACCTCCTATGTCTGACTTAGCAGCAATCAATTAAAAAAAAAAAAAGACTCACACGGTGTTCCATTTCCTTTGGTCCTGTTGCCTTATGTAACAGCTCTCAAATCTCAGAAGTCAATCAGTACCGACACCTTTGGTGGGTGCTAATAAATTAATTATTTTAACTGATTTTAACTTAAGACTGGAATCTCCTGGTGGTCAGTCTGTTGTCCCTTTTTGCTTTATTGTTACAGGATTTTCCGCAAAGCCTACGCTTAACTGACATTTGCTTCATTTAATGCAACTGAACACAAAAGAGAGGATTTTCAGTCTCCAGATAGACCTAACCAGGATGTAGTTTTGGTAAGGCAGCAACCTTCAGATTCCTTAAGTTAAACCATTTAATAATAGTCATCTTTGGGTTGTAGGATTACCAGTTTTAATTTTTTCTCTTTTTAAAAAAGATTTTATTTGAGAGAGAGAGAGAGACAGCGTGAGCAGGGAGAGGGGCAGAGGGAAAAGCAGATTTCCTGCTGTGCATAGAGCCTGACTCTGGACTCCTGGATTCTGACCTGAGCTGGAGGCAAATGCTTACATGACTGAGCCACCCAGATACCCCTGATTTTCTTCTTTATAGTTTTTAGTATGTTCCAATTTTAGTATGTTCCAATCATGTATATATATATTTCTTTTGTGGGCAGAAAAAAAATGTTAAGAAATACTCCTACACATCTTGGTGCTGGTTCCTGTTTATTTACTTCCCCTTACCTTCTCATCTACTTTTAATCCTTGCCCAGATCTCCAAGCCAACCAATGAATCCTTCCCCTGAACTCCTTCTCTGAAAGGGATTTTCTAGTGGAAATTATGGGGCCTTTGGACTCAGATGGACTAGTGTTTGAATCCCAGCTCAGAATGAATGTGAGCAGGTATCTTACCTCTCTGTCTCCTTGTCTGTAAATGAAAGTAACACCTACCTTCTAGATTGTTGTGTAGTTTGGGTCAGGAGCCTCACAAACTTTAATTTGTATATGGATCACCGAGGATATTATTAAAATGCAGACTCTGGTTTAATAGGTCTGGGATGGGCCCAAGAGCCTGCATTTCTAAGAATGCCTAGGTTTTGCTGATGTTAGTGATGTACAGACTACACTTTGAATTGCAAGGGACTAATGACATAACTTTTGAAAAAGCCCTGACACAAATGTCCCACCTATGCTTGGTGTCTTCTCCTCTTGAGTGGGCCTGGCTCTCCTGACTGCTGGATGGACCCATCTCAGAAAACCGCTGACTGAAGTCCACTCAGGGGCAACCCTGAGCATTAACCCATTCCTATTTCCTTTCCACTTTAGTACTGTTCTTTCTTTTTCTGTTCAAGCACTTCATCCTTCTGTCTGACAACAACACAAGTATCTGTGCTTTTTTGTTTTTTTTTTTAACAGCTTTATTCAGGTATAATTGACATACAATAAATTGTACTTAAACTGTATAGTCTAAAATATGTATACATCCATGAAATCATCATCAAACTCAAGATAAACTCATATCCATCAACCCCAAACTTTCTTTATGCTCCTGACTCTCCCATATGCTGCACCTTCCCGAAACCACACATCTGCTTTCTGTTCTAGATTAGTTTGCCTTTTCTAGAGTTTTACATAAACAAAATTGTACAGTATACTTTTTGGTCTGGTCTCTTTCATTCAGCACAATTATTTCATCCATATTGCTGTGTAAAGTACTTCCTTCCTTGCTTAATGCTGATAGCATTACCCTGTATGGATATACCACAATTTGTTTTTCCAGTCACCCATTGATGGATGATTGTTGTTCCCAGTTTTTGGCTATTACAAATAAAGCTGCTATGAATATTTGTGTACAGGTCTTTGTATAGAAATATTTTATTTTCTCTTGGGTAGATACTTAGGATATCCAAGTCTGGATTATATGGCCAGTATATGTTTAACTTAAAAAAAAAAAAAACTGTCAGGGGCGCCTGGGTGGCTCAGTGGGTTAAGCCGCTGCCTTCAGCTCAGGTCATGATCTCCGGGTCCTGGAATCGAGTCCTGCATCAGGCTCTCTGCTCAGCAGGGAGCCTGCTTCCCTCTCTCTCTCTGCCTGCCTCTCCGTCTACTTGTGATCTCTCTCTATCAAATAAATAAATAGAATCTTAAAAAAAAAGAACTCTATTAAAAAAATTTAAAAAAAATAAAAAAACTGTCAAATTATTTTCCAAAGTGATTGTGTCATCTTACATGATAGGAGAATTGCAGTTCTTCCACATTCTTGAAAAATTTACTCTTTTTAAAAAAGATTTCTTTTATTTATTTGAGGGAGTGAGAGAAAGAAACAGAGAGTGAGTGGAAGGGGGAGGGACAGTGGGAGAGAATCTTCAAGTGGACTCCTCACTGACCAGGGAGCCCAACACTCAGCTTAATCTCATGACCCTAAGATCATGAACTAGCTAAAACCATGACTGAGCTAAAACCAAGAGTTTGGGTGCTTAACAGACTAAGCCACCCAGGCACCCTGAAATATTTACTATCTTCAACAACATTCATTGTAAAAAAATTTTTAGGAAGGTCACAGGCCAAAAAAAAAAAAAAAAGAAAGAAAGAAAGAAAGAAAAGAAATCCAGCTGTTATTCCCATGACTGGGAGATAACATTATTAAATTGCTGTGTTTGTAGATTTCCACAAGTTTACCCTACTAAACAAACAGTGCTCTCAACTAAAAAAAAAGTTTTGGGGCACCTAGGCGGTATAGTCGGTTGAGTGTCTGACTCTTGGTTTTGGCTCAGGTTGTGATCTCAGGGCTGTGAGATCGAGCCGCAGTTTCAGTCTCCACCCTCAGCACAGAGTCTGCTTGGGATTCTCTCTCCCTCTCCCAGAGCCCACCCCCCTGTTTTACTCTCTCTCTCTAACAAGTTTTTTTGTTTGTTTTTTTTTTTTAAAGATTTATTTATTTATTTATTTGACAGACAGAGATCACAAGTAGGCAGAGAGGCAGGCAGAGATAGAGGGAGAAGCAGGCTTCCGCTGAGCAGAGAGCTGGATGCAGGGCTCCATCCCAGGACCTTGAGATCATGACCTGAGCAGAAGGCAGAAGCTCTAACCCATGAGCCACCCAGGTGCCCCTTTTTAAAGACTCTCAAATAAGTCTTTAAAAAAAAGTTTTATATCTCATTTTCACTCTCACTATTCAAAGCATATCATAAATGGAAATTTAAGAAAAATACAGGAGTTTCCCAAATGCAGAAAACTGAAAAATATACTTTTCTCTGTCTTTATTGCATTTTAAAATTACTATTTAAATTGGTTTTCTAAGTGACTAGGTCAGAATCTATCTATACTGAATTTCAAGTATACTCTTTCTCTGTGATGTAGTAAATAGAGAATTTAGGAGATGAAAAATAGCTCTATACTCCCAAGGCATTAGAAAATTCAACGCAAATGTTTCAGGCCTTAAGAGTCTTAAGTGAGTTTAAAAACACAAAAAACAAATGAGAGAAGCAAGAATGTCTTTACTCATAACTTTATGCATAACAATTATTCTTATATTTTGAGAGAATTATGGATAAAGCTTGTAGGAAAACTAGGTAAATAATACCAATAGTTAGAGTAGGCTTGTTAAACATAAAACACTGTGTTAGGAACTGTGTGAGGCTCTCTGTGCATTATCTCATTTCATTAGGTCCATGGAGGGTATTCTACTTTTTCTAGTTCAGACATGGCTTACACAATAGGGGTTAGTACAAGGTCTAAAAATATGTAAAAGAAATATAGAACAAATTTGTTGTTTCCTTGGGGAATCACAACCCAACTCCTTTTAACTGAAAACCATGGTGATTTCCAAGATCTCTTGTCTTTCCGCCCCCATGGTTCACTTCCTCTCCTCACAGTTCCACTGAGAGACTGGTGGATTCGGCTGCCACATGATGTCAGCATCTTTTTTAAGGTATCTCTGAAGTATAGTTTTTCTTAAGGGGTCTAACATTGTTATGCTCTTACAGTCAGTAGGTTTGACTTCTTTGGCTGCTCCCATAGCGGATGCAATCCAAATTCTCACTAAAATTTCAGAGCTCTTATCTTCCAAGTGTCTAAAGCATGAAGGCAATGGCATCGGGAGAGTTTGAATCCTTAGTCTCAGCTTTTGTTTTCCCTTATCCATAAAAATTAATGGCGTAATTCCCACTTCTTTCTGTTTATTCCCATATTAACTGGTTCGTTCGTTCATTCATTCATTCATTCCGTTTATTGAATACCTACTATGTGCCAAGCCATTCTAATGCGGTAATTCACAGGGATTACCTAAAGAGGTCTGTAAACTCTAAGGCAGTTACTGCTTTTGCTATCAGTGGTTGTTTTTCCCACAAATCAACAAAACGAAGAAAATTACCTAAACAACAGCAGGAAGATACAGAGAAGAATTTCTTGGCACAGCGGTTTATTTACCAAAAGAAACTTTTGCCTGAAGGAATGCAGGAGGCAAGAAGATCCTTGTCCACTTTGTACAGTTCTCTGAGTAGTCCTCAGGAGGCCTTGAGATTCCTGGACTATTTTTCTTGCTCAGAGAATCCGGAATCCCGGGTCGTGATTATTAATCAGAGTTCTTATTCTGCCCCGCACCATTCGTCCTTTGTCTACTCTATTAATCTTTCAGGGTTTGAGTTTTCTCGAATGCAAACCCCAGGTTCTAAGGTCCCACCTGGCTGGGACACAGTAAGCAAGGTATTCTGAGTCTGGATGGTTCTCAAGGAGAGGGCGCGGGACCAACGTAGGTCCAGCCCGGGTTCTATGATAGCAGGCCCTCTACCCAGGCTCTGGCGCGCACCCAAGTCGCAGCGCGCGGGTCTCTAGACAGCAAAACCCCTCCCTACAACCCACGTCCTCTTGGGCATCACGAGCCCTTATAGGAAAATGAAACTGAAAACAGGAAAGTCCCTCTTTCTAACCTGGCCCGGCCTCGAGCGCTCGGAGACGAGTGACGGCTCCTGCCAGAAGGGTTCTGATTGGCGGTGCGCGCGAGTACTATAAGTGGAGGCGCCCGGCGGGCGGGCCACTCTCCGTCCCGCGCTGCTCCTACTCGGGTGGCGATGGCGCTTCTCTGGACGTTGGTCTTCGTCGGGCTGCTCTCTCTGTCCGGCCTGCACGCCGTCCAACGTGAGTGTCCCCTCTTGCCCAAGCCCTTCTCCTGTGCTCCAATCTTTTGGCATTCTCGGCGTTAACTCTGTAACTCACCCACGCCTCCTCTTCCTCAGTTCTTCTGCCGGACCTGGGGGCTAGCTGCGGGCTTGGTCTGCGGGCGGGGAAGCGGTGGGGTGGCCCGCGAGTTGGGGGGGGGGTGCGAGCCCAGGACGCAAGCCTCTTTTTTCTTCTTCGGGAGAGAGGGGTGAGGGAGGCCTCCGGCATGTGCGTCCCGGGTGGGGCCGGACAAAGTTTCGGGGTGATGACAGACTTCGGAGCGGCCGAGGTGGGGGAGGGTTTCTCTTCCGCGGAACCTCTAGCTTGCCGGGTGCAGCTGTCTGCCTGGGAGGGCGGGTCCCGAAAGCGAGGAGTCGGGGGCCGTGAAAAGGTGGGGACATCCGTCTTTGCGGGAGGCACCGCGCGGGTCCATTAGTCCGCTGCAGCTGCTCCGCTCGGATCCCGGGGGCTTCGGGGCTTCCTCTGTACCGCCCGGCGGGTTGCCGGCCCCACAAATATGCGGCAAAACCGTGGGGGAGGAATCCACACGTGGAGTTTGTAGAATGCTTAGAGGTGTTACAGAGCGCTTTGACATCATTAATTCACTTGTTCCCGTTCCTTGTCGCTTTTAATAATCACAAGAGCTAGTCTTTATTGATAAGGGGCGTGCTGGGGACGTTGTGTGCTCTATGCCATCTGATTCTGAGATGAGCCTACGATGTAAAGGCAATGGTTAATATTGCCGGCATTTCATACGTAAGGAAACTGAGCCATCAAGAGTTTAAGTAACTTAATCAACACAACACGGGGGAGAAACGGCAGACAGTCTAACTAACGGGAGCAGAGCTTTTTGTGGGGCTGTGCGCCCTTTGGCTGCAAACTCTGCGGTTTTTCAGTACCTCATCGTCACCTTCTGGTGTGAGATTCTTGCCAGCAAGCTGGAGAGTCTGGGGCCCCTGTTTTTCTTCACAGAGGGCTTCCTCTTTGGCTCCTTGCCGGGTTCTTCCCAAGATGAACTAAGCTGCTACTTTCTGTTTTGAAAAACCGAAGGTTTACCAGTCAGGAAGACGGTAAAGCCAGTGACAAGGGTAATCAAAATGGTTACCCAGAGTGTCAGGGACACTCTAGATCTTGATAAGCACGTTCTAAATAACTCGCAGTATACCAGAATCCTCATATTTTCCCCTCACAAAAGCTTCTGTGAAGCGGGGGTTTTGGATCATGAAAAGAAAGTATTTATAGTCTATTTACAAAATAAAGCACAAATAAAATTATTGATATTTGGTGACGACCACAGAAATAATTTTAAAAATAAACTGACATTAAAAGAAAAATCCTTTTTTA
Organism: Neogale vison; assembly: GCF_020171115.1. Lineage (NCBI taxonomy): Eukaryota > Metazoa > Chordata > Mammalia > Carnivora > Mustelidae > Neogale > Neogale vison. The sequence goes on along the minus strand of NC_058103.1, from coordinate 83,007,423 downwards.
AAAAGATTTTATTTACTTATTTGACAGACAGAGATCACAAGTAGGCAGAGAAGTAGGCAGAGAGAGAGGAGGAAGCATACTCCCTGCTGAGCAGAGAGCCGGATGCGGGGCTCAATCCCAGGACCCTGAGATCATGACCTGAGCCGAAAGCAGAGGCTTTAACCCACTGAGCCACCCAGGCACTCCAAAAGAAAAATCTTACTTTGAAAGTTTGCAAAGTAGTATATAACATGATTTGATCATTTCTAGAAGATACTCTGGAGGGGCACTTGGGTGGCTCCGTCGATTAAGTGTCTGCCTCTGACTGGGGTCATGATCTGGGGGTCCTGGAATTGGACCCTGGGTCGGGCACTCTGCTCCTCGGGGAGTTCAGCTTCTCCCTCTATGCTCTCCCTCTCTATTTTTCGTTCTCAAAAAAATAAATAAAAATCTTAGAAGATACTCAAGAAATGGGTAATGATTGCCTCTGGGGGTCTGTTTTTTGCTCTTTCTCTTGTGTGGGTTTTGTTCCACTGTGGACATAAACTGATGTTTCCATTAAGTTTCAGAAACTCAACTAACTGTTCCAAAGTCATAGAACCAGTAAGTGGCTGAGCCCAGATTCAAACCCAGGTCTTGTCTGATACTTGTCCTCCTCTTAGAAGAGGTTATTGTGATGTTCTTGCAGAACCCTGCCTGGCTCCCTCAAAGAGAGAATTCTACGCCTGATGAACCTTTGTTCTGACTCTTGTGGCATTTATTATGTTCTAATTATTAGAAGTTCTGATACAAAGAGCTTTCTGATTTGTCTTCATTTTTAGCTTTATGGAAAAAAAAAATCAGGGCTTCATTGGGATCCCCAGTCTAGCTCCTGGTGGGGCTGGTGACCTTTCCTTTGATGACAGGGTGTTTCTAGACAGATAAACCTGGTCAGAGCAGTCTGGTACTGCTCCTCCCTACCACCTCCTGGACACAGGGGAGTTTCCCTTTAGTAACCATATACACTGGATATACTTATATTTAAAAGTGAATTATAGACATATATTGGTGTCAAGCTATACATTTAGTGGCAGTAACACTTCTCTTCACTCAAAGAAAAATACAGAAATGGTCTAGTTAGGCATCCCATTTTGGAAATATCTCTTCTATAGCACTAACATATTCCCAGTGTGGCTAGTTACAGCAATCACTTGAGGATGCTAATTGAAAACGCAAATCCCACTCTTGCACACATTATTCCACTTGGTCATGGTGGAGAGTATGTCCTTTTTCATTTGCCACAGTCCTCACCCTTCCCTATTTTTCTTACCCAGCCCAATTTACTCACTTATGGTATTTCTGGCTTCTGTATATATTTAAGTTTTGTTTAAGGTAATAATAATAACAATATCTGCCATTTACAGAGCAGCTGCTGTGTGCAAGGCACTATACTAGACACAATACATATTGAGAAGTTAGATGGGTGTGGATCTAGGTAGGAGCAGGAACCAAAAAGGATAGGAGCAAACATTTAAAAAAGAAGAAAAAAAAGATGGCATGAAATAAGGTGCAAAAACATAAGTTTTTTGATGTGGCTATTATGAAGAGTCTGTGAAGTGAGAAATGAAGTTTGAGAAGTAGGTTGGGGCCAAATCATGAGGACTCTTGAGAATGTGTGGAGGAATTATATGGGTGTTAAAGAAGCCATCAAAAGTTCTTGAGAGTCTCCACAGAAAGGTTCTTAAAAGATTTGGCACAAACTCCAGTGACAGAAGATGATACTATTAGGAATCTGCTAGGAAAAAACCAAAAAGCCACGAGTAGAGGAATTAATGTGGGAAAGATACTAAGTCATGGTTTATCCCTCAAAATGGAAGCAGCCTTTTGGAAAAGTGGAAGCTCATTTGGCCAGAGTAGAAATGGAATTGGGAGAAATCAATAATCAAATTTAAACATTTGTTGCCTGAGATAGCTTAAGACCAAGGTAGTCCAAGTGAAATATTCTTCAATTTTCATTTGTCTTTCTCTCATGTCCCTCAGGTACTCCAAAAATTCAGGTTTACTCACGGCACCCCGCAGAGAATGGAAAGCCAAATTTCCTGAACTGCTATGTGTCAGGATTCCACCCACCAGAAATCGAAATCGAACTGCTGAAGAATGGAGAGAAGATGAATGCAGAACAGTCTGACCTGTCTTTCAGCAAGGACTGGAGTTTCTATCTTCTGGTCCACACTGAATTCACTCCCAATGGACAGGATGAATTTAGCTGCCGTGTGAAGCATGTTACTCTCAAAAATCCCCAGGTCGTTAAATGGGGTAAGCTTTTAAGTTCTTTCCTTAGCTACTGACATTTGTAGCTGTGTATAGGCACAGCTTAAAGCTGCTTTGATATAAAAAAAAAAAACTGCATACTGGGACTGACAGGGAACATTATTTAAAGCTCTGATAAGTGGCACCTTTTGAGACACCTCTGCACAGCCCCATCCACAAAACAGTAGTTTCCCTGCAGCAAAAACAGGGAACAGCAGCAGTCAGCACCTGCACAAATGCACATGAACTCCCAGTGTTTCTTCCCTCCTGGTCTCCTGGGCCTTCCTGACAGCCTCGTGGATACTTTGAACCACCAAAGCTCTCCAGAAGGCACAGGACTTCATCTGCAGGCCCTGCTGTCCTAGCACCCTACCCAGTAGTCCCTGGCTGGGTTGGGAGCTGAGGCTAGTAGGCAAGGTTGGGCCCTACCTACTGGGTATTCATGGTTAGGGTCTGCAGGCTATTCTGCCGGACTTATTTATAAACAGTTCTAGACATTTGTTAATAGTATTTTAAAAGTAAAACTTACTCTCTTTCTTTTTCCGTTTTCTTTTTCATAGAGCGAGACAACTAACCAGCATCATGGAGGTAGGTTTCTAATCTTAAGAAAATCTTTTTTTTGTTTCACCGTCCTGGGTACTATTTACAGACAGCTCTGTAGGATAACCCTCATTATAGGGAAGATCTTAATCAGGGTAGCATTTCAGCAGGTAGGAAAGAATCCTATAGGGAATACGTTTTCTTTCCTGTGGAGTGGCACGAGAAAGGTGTGTACCCCCAGTCTCATGCTGCCAGTGGCCCTCCAAACAAAATCAGAGGAGCTGTTGGAGTGCTATAACAGGATAGAGGCAGCTAGTTACCCACACAATCTGCAAGGATTTGATCTTTCTTCTTCTGTTTCTACGGTGGGCATCTCTGGGCCTTCAGAAATGAACTGTTCTCTTCCTTTGTATAGCAGTTGCTTTATTATTCAGCCTAAAGAGAGGAGTGACGTGGTTTTGCAGATTCCCTGTTCCCTTAGTCTGTTGTTCAGCCTTAGTGTGTGGGCACTGTGTTTGCCTTCTAGAGGCTCCCAGTCCAACAGAGTAGAGAAATGGAAAATGCAGTGTAAAGATATTATAATACGTGTAGCTACAAAAACTTCTCGCATTGTGAAAGTGGGAAGAATTGGACTTGTCTGCATTGCTGGAGTCCAGAGGTCAAAATCCAGCTTTGCATGAAATTTATCTCCATGGGGTACCATGGAGAAATTTCCTGTTACCTCCCAGCACAGGGAAATTAATTTGAGAAAGCATCAGAGAGGTTGGATGACCTGCCTGGAGTCACACAGTTACTAAATGGGACAGCAGGGATCCGAAATCTAATATAAGCATTCTTTCCTATAAGGATGTGGGAGAACCAATGGGATAAATTAATGGGGTATTCTCTTTGTAATGGGTTTGGAAAATTGTCTGCAGCTGTTTCTTTTACAAATAATGATTTACATAGCAGAAGTCAGACAAATTTGGTGATGTGATCTATAATCTAGATAAAATAAATGTATTTGCTAACAAATCTATTTTCTTTTTTTACAGGTTTGAAGATTGTGCTTATAGATTGCGTTAATGTCAAATGCTATGTTCTTGTTATTGCTGATATGCTTTTATGCTTTATGCATATAAATCATAGTCATATTGATGATGATACAAATATAATCTACTAGTTAATTCTACATTGATCATTCTGTTGCTGTATTTGACCCGTCTAAGCAGGTAGCTGTAGTTGTGGGGCTGGAAAAATCTTGGAGAGAATTCTCATGGTCAGAACTGAATTGTTCAGTCTATTCACACAAAAGATAGTTATGCATGTTTAGAGTTAATTTCCAATTTGCATACTTTGTTTAGAATTTGGGGGAAATTTTTAGAAAGATAACCTCTAAGTTACTGGAAATTTGTTATAGTGGGTAAGACACTGTCCTAATATTCTCATTCACCTCTTACATCAGAAACATTGTTGCACACAATTTGACTTAATGTTAATTTTGTTTCAATAATTAAAACAATTGTAAAACTTGATGTGTTCAGTTTTTTATACATCTGTCCCTCTCTTGCCCTGCCCCCTTTTTAAAAGATTTTATTTATTTGAGAGAGAGAGACAGAACACAAACAGGGGGAGGGGCAAAGGAAGAGGGAGAAGCAGGCTTCTTGCTGAGTAGGGAGCCCCCTGCAGGGCTCAGTCCTAGGGCCATGGGATCATGACCTGAGCTGAAAGCAATTACTTAACCTACTGAGGCACCCAAGTGCCCCCCCCACTCTTTGTTATCAAACAGGAAAACAGTCTTGAAGTGTCACTTGGGAAAAAAGTATAAACTCCTGTTTTTTGGGCTTGACTCATGGTGGAAGGGGCCTCAGCAATCTGCATTTTACAGATCAGGAACAAGATCCTAGGGAAATTAAATGACTTAGGGTGACACAGTGGTCTGCTGGGAGACCATGCCTGTCTTTTAGCTCGAGTTCTGTTCCTTGGGCCAAGACACAAGGAATGTGCAGGCTCTAAGAGGGAACAAAAGTATCTGAGGGTTTCATATTTTAGCAAGTAATAGATAAACTTTGAATGAAAAATACTAGATTTTTCAATTTCAAAATATAGTTTATATATGCAGCATCGTGCATCTAACAAAGAATTTGAGTTAGTGTTAAGTGCTGACAGGATGAATAAAACACAAAACTGCTCTCAAATTTCTGTCTAGTGGAGGGACAGGCATGTGGTCAAACAATTAAAAAACATCCTGTTAAAGAGTATAATACAGGTATGACCAAAGAACCAGGTGATAGGAAAATGTGTTCGGGGAACAACAAGAAACTTTAGGTAGGTGTGAGGGAAGCCATTTGCTTGAATTGTGACTTGGTGGGTAGTGGTTCTCCCGACTGGTGAATGGAATCTGGGGCTTCCAAGCAGGACGACAAATTATGGGAAACATGAAGGTATGACAAGTGTGGGTAATTCCAAACAGTGGAGCAGGGGTATTTGGGGGAATACTTGCAGGAACTCAGCTGAGCAGACTGAGCAGTGACTTACTTACACTGGTCACTCTCCATCCTAAATTCACATTAGAATCACCTATGGATCTTGTTAAAAAATACTAGCTCTAAGAAATAAAGTCTATTAAAAACAAAAACAGGGGGGCACCTGGGTGGCTCTGTGGGTTAAAGCCTCTGCCTTCAGCTCAGGTCATGATTCCAGGGTCCTGGTATCGAGCCCTGCATCGGGCTCTCTACTCAACAGGGAGTCTTCTTCTCCCTCTCTCTCTGTCTACCTCTCTGCCTACTTGTGATCTCTGTCAAATAAATAAATAAAATCTTAAAAAACAAAAACAAAAACAGGCACCTGTGTGGCTCAGTAGGTTAAGTGTCTGCCTTTGGCTCATGCCATGATCTCGAGGTTCTGAGATCTAGCCCCACATCAGCCTCCCTGCTCATTGGGGAATGTAAACCAAAGCCACAATGAGATGTCACCCCATTCCAGTCAGAATGGCTATTCTCAAAAAGACAAGTGTTGGTAAGGATGTGGAGAAAAGGGAACCCTTGTGCACTGTTAATACAAGTTAGTGCAGCACTCTGTAAAACAGTATGGAGGTTTCTCAAAAAATTAAAAATAGAAATATCATATAATCCAGTAATACCACTGCTGGGTATTTACCCAAAGAATATGAAAACAATACTTTGAAAAGTTATATGCACTCCTATGTTTATTGCAGCATTATTTACAATAGTCAAGCAGTGGAAATAAACTGAGTGTCCATCCATAGTCTATAGATGAATGGATAAAGAAGGTATCATGTGTGTATATGTGTGTGGTATACATATATGTATATATACAATAGAATATTATTCAACCACAAAAAAATTGCCACTTGCAACAACATGGATGGACTTAGAGGGTATTATGCTAAGTGAAATAAGTCAGAGAAAGACAAATAACATATGATTTCATTTATTTGTGAAATTTAAAAAAACCTGGAAATATAAACAAACTAAAACAGAATAAAATGGTGGATGCCAGAGGGAAGGGGGAATGGAGCACTGGACAATATAGATGACTTCCAGCTATAAAATTAATAAGCTGTGGGGATGAAAAATACAGCAAAGAGAGTATAATCAATAATAATGTGGTAACTCCGTATGGTGATAGTTGGTAACTACACCTATTGTGGTGAGAATTGTATAATGTATAGAACTATTGAATAATGTACATCTGAAACTAATATAACATTGTATATCAACTATGGTTCAATTTTAAAAAAACGTATAATTTTAGAGTAGTTTGGATTTATAGCAAAATTGAGAGGAAAATACAGAGATTTCCCACATACCTCCTAGCCTGACACATGCAGAGTCTTTTCTATTATCACCCCCCGAAACTACATTGACATAGTATAATCACCAAAGTCCATAGTTTACCTTATGGTTCCCTCTTGATGTTGACGATGTTATGTGGGTTTGGACAAATATATAATGACATATATCCATCATTATTATGGTATCAGAGTATTTCACTGCCCTAAAAATCCCCTCTGTTCTGCCTATTGATTCCTCCCAATCACTTTCTTCTGCTCTTCAATTGCTGGCAAAGAACTGATCTTTTTACTGTTTCTGTAGTTTTACCTTATCCAGAATATCATAAAGTTGTAATCATACATTTATTTGAGAGAGAGATAGAGAGAGATAGAGAGAATACAAGTTGGGGGAAGGGCTCAGGAAGAGAGAATCCCGATGTGGGTCTCAATCTCATGACCCTGAGAACACGACCTGAACAGAAATCAAGAGTCAGTCGCCCAAATGACTGTGCCACCCAGGTGTCCCAATAAACAAATACTTTAAAAAATTCATTTTAGAATGAATTTAGAATGAACTAGAATTGTCCTCTTCATCATCGAATAATGAAAACAAAGAAAAAGAATTGTAAACCCCTGCAATCTCCTATGACAAAGATGACTACTTTCTGGACCCCACTGAGTTCTTTTAGTGTGTACCCATCACTCTCCATTTCATTTAATGGCTATTTTTTTGAAGATTCTATTTATTTGTTTGAGATAGAGAGAGAGAGAGAGAGAGAGAACATGAGCGGGAGTGGGGAGGAGAGGCAGAGGGAGAGGGAGAAGCGGACAAGGCTTGATCCCAGGCCCAGGGGACCATGACCTGAACCAAAGGAAGACACTTAACCAATTGAGTCATCCAGGCACCCCTTATAATGGCTGTTTTAAAAATTTAATTTTTATTAAATAATTCTCTTACATCAATCCCACTTACAACTGCACCTAAGACCATAAGATACTTAGGAGTAAACCTAATCAAAGAGGCAAAGGATCAGCACTGTAAAAGCTACAGAACATTATGAAAGAAATTTAGGAAGTAACAAAGAAATAGAAGAACATTCTATACTCATAGACGGTAAGAAAAAATATTGTTAAAATGTTAATTATAAAAAAATGTTAATTATAATGTTACCCAGAGCAATCTACACGTTCAGTGCAATCCTTATCAAAATACTATCAACTTTTTTCACAGAACTAGAACAAATATTCCAAAAATTTGTATGGAACCAGAAAGACCCCAAATAGCCAAAGGAATATTGAAAAAGAAAACCAAAGCTGGTGGTATCACAATTCTGGATTTCAAGCTCTATTATAAAGCTATAATCATTAAGACAGTATGTACTTGCACAAAAACAGACACAGATCTATGAAACAGAATAGAAAACCCAGGAATGGCCCCTCAACTCTACGGTCAACTATTTTTTGATGAAGCAGGAAAGAATAGCCAATGGGAAAAAAGGCAGTCTCTTCAACAAATGATGCTGGGAAAATTGTACAACCCAATGGAGAAGAATGAAACTGGACCATTTCCTTATACCATACACAAAAATAGACTTAAAATGGATAAAAGACCTAAATGTGACACAGGAATCCATCAAAATCCCAGAGAAGAACACAGGCAGAAGAACACCTCTGTGACCTTGGCTAAAGCAATGTGCCAGACACATTTCCAAAGACAAAAATGAACTATTGGGACTTCATCAAGATGAAAAGATTCTGCACAGCAAAGGAAACAATCGACAAAACCAAAAGACAACCTACAGAATGGGAGAAGATATTTGCAAATGTCTTATCAGATAAAGAGCCAGTATCCAAGATTTATAAAAAAACTTACCAAACTTAACACCCAAAGAACAAATAATCCAGTCAAGAAATGGACAGAAGACATGAGACATTTCTCCAAAGAAGACATCCAAATGGTCAACAGACACGTGAAAAAATGCTCCACATAACCTGGCATCAAGGAAATACAAATCAAAACCACAATGAGATGCCACCTCACATTAGTCAGAATTGCTAAAATTAACAAGTCAGGAAATGACAGATGTTGGCAAGGATGTGGAGAAAGGGGAACCCTCTTACACTGCTGGTGGGAATGCAAACTGGTACAGCCATTCTGGAAAACAGTATGCAGATATACCTAGGAGTTTAAAATAGAGCTACCCTAGGACCCAGAAATTTTACTGTAAGTATTTACCCCAAAGATACAAATGTAGTGATCTGAAGGGGCACCTACACCCCAATGTTTATACCAGCAATATCTACAATAGCCAAACTATGGAAAGAGCCTAGATGTCCATCAACAGATGAATGGATAAATAAGATGTGGTGTATATACACAATGGCATACTACTCAGCCATCAAAAAATTGAAATGTTATCATTTGCAATGACATGAATGAAATTAGAGGGTATTATGCTAAGTGAAATAAGTCAATAGGAGAAAGAATCACATGACTTCACTCATAAGTGGAATTTAAGAAACAAAACAGAGGATCATAAGGGGAAGGAGGGAAAAATAAAATAAGATGAAATCAGAGAGGGAGACAAACCCTAAGAGACTCTCAATCATAGGAAACAAACTGAGGGTTGCTGGAGGGTAGGAAGGTGGGAGAATGGGGTAACTGTGTGATGGGCATTAAGGAGGGCATGTGATATAATGAGCACTGGGTGTTATATGCAACTGATGGATCACTGAATGCTATCTCTGAAACTAATAATACACTATATGTTAATTGAATTTAAATAAAATAAAATCTAAAAAAAAATTCTCTTGCGTTTTCTTATAATTTTCCCTTTCAGAAAAATTTGTAAGGGTCCAAGAAACCAGAAGAAGACAGCGTGTTATGATACAGGTTCTAGAACTGCAGAGAGAGTACAAGAGGATCCCACACCTTAAAGTGACCAAAGCAAGTGATAGTGAGACAAAGCTGTAAGGTGGGAACCATGGCTTAAAGGCAATTCACCAAGGTAAATCAAGAGAAAAGATATCTGGAAGACAGAGACCAAAGAAATACAGAAATGTGAATTAGAATTCAGCAATTTTAACCTGGAATTGCTTTGTTGACCCAAAGACCTACAGGGAACATTGAGACAAGACTGCGACTATAGCTTAGTGGTTTGTGTGTTACATTCCTCAAGAATGGCGATGAGAGGGGCACCTGGGTGGCTCATTCAGTCAAGTGCCCCTGTGTGGCTCATTCAGTCAAGTGCCTGCCTTCAGCTCTGGTCATGAACCTGGGGTCCCAGGATTGAACCCTGACATCAGGCTCCCTGCTCAGCGGGGTGTCTGCTTCTCCCTCTCCCTCTGTTCCTTCCCCCATCATGCTTTCCCTCTCTCTCCTTCTCAAATAAATAAATAAATAAAATCTTAAAGGGAAAAAAAGAATGGTGATCGGATTTTTTTTTTAAGATTTTATTTATTTATTTGACAGACAGAGCTCACAGAGAGGCAGGCAGAGAGAGAGGAGAAAGCAGGCTCCTCGCAGAGCAGAGAGCCTGATGCGGGGCTCGATCACAGGATCCTGGGATCATGACCTGAGCCAAAGGCAGAGGCTTTAAACCACTGAGCCACCCAGGCACCCCAGTGATCAGATCTTGACAGCAATCCTGCTCACCCTTCATTCAGAACACCAGCATTTGCATATATCAGGCATTCCAAGCTGAGGTGCTAATCCTGATCCTACTATATATATAGATAGATAGATAGATAGATAGATATAGATATTTTTATATATTTTTAAACAAACTATATGAGCCTTTTACATTTTTCTCTCAACATCTGTAAGCAGACACACTCACAGGAAAAGGTCCAGAAATATATGCAATAATCTCTTAACAATGTTTGCTTAAGGTCAGGAGCTAAAATAGCAGTAAGATAAAAGTAGGTTTTAAATTTTTATTCTATTTTTTTAAAATTTTAATTCCAGTGTAGTTAATATACAGTGTTATATTCATTACAGGTATACAGTATAGCGATTCAACAATTCTATAAGGCAGTGCTCATCACAAGTGCATTCCTTAATGCCCATCATCAATTTCACCCATCCCCTCACCCACCACCCCTCTGGTTTGTTCTCTATAGTTGAGTCTGTTTCTTAGTCTGTCTCTTTCTCTTTTTTTCCTTTGTTAATTTTTTTTTCTTAAATTCCACATATGAGAAATCATATGGTATTTCTCTTTCTCTGACTGGCTTATTTCACTTAGCATTATACTCTTCTAGAGCCATCCATGTTGCTGCAAATGGCAAGATTTCATTCTTTTTTTATGGTCAATATTATGGTCAAAAATTATTCCATCTATCTATCTACCTACCTACCTACCACTCTTCTTTATCCATTGTATCCACTGGACACTCAGTTGTTTGGATTTTTTCCCTTTCAGCACTTTGAATATATTATGCCACTCTCTTCTGGCTTGTAAAGTTTCTGTTGAACAATCTGCTGATAGCCTTCTGGGTTTTCTCTTGTATTTACATCAAGTGTTTTCTTTTCTCCTGATTTTAACATTCCTTCTTTATCACTGCTTTTTACTATTTTAATTACTATGTGTCTTGTGTGGACCTGCTGGGGTTGATTGCTGGGAGATCTCTGTGCCTCCTGGATCTGAATTTCTGTTTTCTTTCCCAAATTGGGAGGGGGGGTTCAGCTATTATTTCTTCACATTTTCTAATCCCTTTTCTCTCTTCTTCTTCTTCTTCTGGGATCTCTATAATGCATATTATTACACTTGACTGAGTTCCCCAAGTCTATCCTAATTTCACATAACTTTTTTCTCTCACCTGCTCAGCTTACTTACTCTCCATTACTCAGTCCTCCAGATGGCTGATATGTTCTTCTGCTTCTTCTAACCTGTTATTTGTTCCATCTAGTGTATTTTTAATTTCAATTATTGTGTTCTCTATCTCTGACTGGTTCTTTTTTAATCTCTTTGTTAAGGGTCCTCCACTCTTTTCTCAAGTCCAGTGAGTACCTTTATGATCATTATTTTAAATTCTCTATCAGGTGTGTTACTCATTTCGATTTTGCTTAGGTCCCTTGCTGTAATTTTGTCCTGTTCTTTCATTTGAGACATATTCCTGTCTCATTTTGTCTAACTCTCTGAATCTGTTTCTGTTTGGTAGAAAAGTTTTTGCCCTTGAAAGTAGTGGGCAGGGGGTGCACTTTTAACAAGGTGGTGCCAATCCTTTTCCACAAGGGATGAGCAGCTGCCACAGAGACCACAAAGCACATGCAGCAGGCAGGGGCTGGAGAGCATACAAGTTGTGTGCGCTGGTCCTTTTCCATGGGGGATGCACAGCTGTCAGCAAGATGGGGCCGGCTAGGGCAGGCAGTTTTAACAAGGTGCGCATGTCCTCCATGGGAATGACTGCCACGTCACTGCCAGGACTGAGGCTCCGCCAAGTGTGTAGTCCAGATATGCAATGTTGGCAAGGTTTGCACTAGTCTTCTAGGGGAAGGGACTTGCAGTGCTGGGATTGGGTCAAGCCTAGCTGGAGGGTGCAGCATGTGGTTTAAGCAGTTGGGTAGTGAATGTCAGTGCTGCGCTGGTTTCTGTACGTGGATCTGTGTTTTTATGCTGGGGGGAGTATGTGTATGTGGTGGGGAGGCGGGAATGAGGTCTGCCAGCTCCTTTGGATAAATAAGATATGGTATATCTTAATTGAACTTAATTGAAATCAAGTCCTTAACTGAACTCTGAGATTAGTGAATAATTCTCCCTCCCATATCCCCCAGGCATTTTTCCAATTCCTGCTTCTTAGCCAAATCTTAGCCAAATCTCCATGAGCTGTTTTTTTGTGCTGTCTCTTTAAGGGCAGGGACTCAGTTTCCTATCACTCTCCCAGCTCTGAAACTGCTGATTTGTAATTTTCCAGGCTTTACGTCCTGTGGGTATAAAAACTCATAAAATTTGGGCGCCTGGGTGGCTCAGTGGGTTAAGCTTCTGCCTTCGGTTCAGGTCATGATCTCAGGGTCCTGGGAATGAGCAGGGGATCAAACCCTCCTTGGGGCTCTCTGCTCAGCAGGGAGCCTACTCCCCCCTTACCTGGGATCTCTCTGTCAAATAAATAAATAAAATCTTAAAAACAAAAAACAAAAAACTCATGAAATTCAGCTCAGCCCCTCTGGTTTTCACAGCCAAATGTTGTAGGGATTCCTCTTCCCAGTACAGGCTCCTAGGTGTGATAGTCTGTTTCTCTATCCTCACCACACCCATAGCTCTCTTCCTTCAGCAACCAGACACAAGGGATTCAACTCCCTATCTCATCTCTGCCCTTCCTACCCTCTTCCATGCGGACTCTCCTCTACATTTAGTTGTGGTGTTTGGTTTGCCAGTCTCCAGGTCATTTATGCATTTATTTACACTGATGTTAGTGTTACCTATAATTGTGTTTGTGGGACAAGGTGAACTTAGGGTCCTCCTACTTGGCTATCTTCCCCAGAAATCCAGAACAATCAAAAGTAGACTCTTTTTTTTGAAGATTTATTTATTTATGAGAGAGAGCGAGCGAGCATACAAACAGGGGATAAAGGAGCAGTGGGAGGAAGAGAAAGTCTTAAGCAGAGTCTGTGCTGAGCATGGAGCCCAACCCAGGTAGGGCTCCATCTTATAACCCTGAGATCCCACCACCTGAGCCAAAACCAATAATTAGTTGCTCAACTGACTGTGCCACCCAGGTGCCCCTTGAATGTAGACATTTTTAAAAATAAATTACTCTACATACTTCTATATGATTTGAATTTTTACATCTTTTATTATTTGTGTATAGTTCATTCTTTTAAAAAATAAGGTAGTTACATAGGCAGAAAGAAAAAAATACTATGTTTGCCTCCCCAGCCAGAGATGATCACTCATCAGTGTTCAATCTGACATGGTTAGCTTTTCAAGATATTTTCATTTTTTGTTTTATTTTGTTTTATTTGTATTTTATTTTAAATTTTTAAAAGATTTTACTTTTAAGTAATCTCTACACCCAACATGGGGCTCCAACCCACTACCCTGAGATCAAGAGTTTCATGCTCCACCAAGTGAACCAGCCATGCACTGCTTTTTAATTAACTAGTTAATTCATTAATTTTAAATTAAATTTTAATTTAATTTAATTTAATTTAAAATATTTTATTTATTTATTTGACAGAGAGAGAGAGCACAAGCGGGTGGGGGCAGCAGGCAGAGGGAGAGGGAGAAGCAAGGCTCCTGCTTAGCAGGGAGCCCATAGGGCACCATCCCTGGACACTGGCATCATGACCTGAGTGGAAGGTAGCCGCTTAACTGAGTCACCCAGGTGCCCCTGTTACATGTTTTTTAAATGGTCACTGTTGAAACTGAAGATGACACAAATACATGGAAAGATAGTCTTTGCTCACGGATTGGGAAAGCAAATATTGTTACAATGTCCACACTATCTAAAGCAATCTACTAATTTATGCAATTCCCCATCAAAATGTCAACAGCATTTTTCATAGAACTAGAATGAACAGCCCTAAAATTTGTATGGAGCCACAAAAGACTCTGAATAGCCAAAGAAATCTGGAGAAAGAAGAATAAAATCATAGTCCTAGATTTCAAAATATACTATAGCTTTGTAGTATATCTATAGTAATCAAAATAGTACAGTACTGTCACAAAAATAGGAACATATTTCAATGGAACTGAATAGAGAGCCCAGAAATAAACCCATGATTATATGGTAAATTAATCTACAACAAAGAAGGCAAGAATATGGAATGGGAAAAAGAGTCTCTTTAACAAACAGTGTTGGTAAAATTGGACAGCTACATGAAAAGAATGCAACTGGACCACTTTCTGACACCATACACAAAAATAAACTCAAAATGGATTAAGGACCTAAATGTGAGACCTTAAACCATAAAAATCCTAGAATGGAACACAGGCAGTAATTTCTCTGACATCAGCCATAACATCTTTCTAGATACTTCTCCTGAGGCAAGGGAAACAGAAGCAAAAATAAACTATTAGGACTATATAAAAATAAAAAGCTTCTGCACAGCAAAAGAAACAACCAACAAAACTAAAAGACAGCCTATTGAATGGGAGAAGATATTTGCAAATCATATATATGGTAAAGGCTTAGATCCAAAATAAGTAAAGAACTATAAAACTCAACACACTCAAAAACAAATAATCTGATTAAAATGGGCAGAAGACATGAACAGACATTTCTCCAAAGAAGACATACAGATGGCCAACAGATACATGAAAAGATGATCAACATCACTTGTCCTCAGGGAAATGCCACAATGAGATATCACCTTACACTTGACAGAATGGCTAAAATAAAAAACACAAGAGGGGCACCTGGGTGGCTCAGTGGGTTGAGCCTCTGCTTTCAGCTCAGGTCATGATCTCAGGGTCCTGGGATCAAGCTCCACAACGGGCTCTCTGCTTGGCAGGGAGTCTGCTTCCTTCTCTCCCTCTGCCTGCCTCTCTGCCTACTTGTGATCTCTCTCTGTGTCGAATAAATAAATAAAATCTAAAAAAAAAACAAAAACAAACACACACACACACACACACACACAAGAAACAATGGTGTTGGAGAGGATATGGAGAAAAAGAACACTTGTTCATTTTTGGTGGGAACACAAACTGACACAACTCCTGTGGAAAACACTATGGAGTTAAAGATAGAATTAACATATGATGCATTAATTCACCACTGGGTATTTCCAAAGAATACAAAAACACTAATTCAGAGGAATACATGCACCCCCATGTTTACTGCAGCATTATTTACAGTAGTCAAATTATGGAAGTATTCATAATGGATGAATAGATAAAGAAGATGTCGTGTGTGTGTGTGTGTGTGTGTGTATGTATACACACATATACACATATATATAATAGAATACTACCTAGCCATAAAACAGAATGAAATCTTTCCATTTGAATTACATGATGGATCTAGAGGGTATAATGCTAACTAACGGAACAAAGTCAGCCAGAGGAAAAAAATATGATTTCACTCATATGTGGAATTTAAGAAACAAAACAAATGAACAAAGAAAAAAAAAGACAAACCAAACATCGACGACAAAAACAGACTCTTAACCATAGAGAAAAAAAACCAGTGGTTACCGGAGGGGAGGTAGGTGGGAAGATGAGTACAATAGGCGAAGGGGATTAAGAGTACACATATCTTGATGAGCACTGAGAGTTGCTGAACCAACTGTACTGTACACCTGAAACTAATACAACACTGTATGTTAATTATACCAGAATGAAGAAGGGAAGGAAGGGAGGAAGGGAAGGAGGAAGGAAGGAATGAAGGAAGGAGAAGGAAGGAAGGAAGGAAAGAAGGAAGGAAGGGATGGAAAGGAAAAGAGAGAGAGGAAGGGAGGGAGGAAAGAAAGAGAAGGAGGGAAGGAGGCGGGGGCGGGGAGCTGAGGAAGGGAGAAAGGAAGACAGGCAGGCAGTCTGGCAAGCAGCATTGCACTGAGTGTACATATTCCCAAGAACATGGCTTTGGAAAGTATTATTTTGTTTAATGTCCAGTTTTTCAGATTATATTTTGATTATATGTCAGAAGAAATAAAATATAAGAAATGGTCACTGGTATTATTATTATGTTTATTTAAAAATTTTATTAAATAATAATTGTTACATCTCACTTTTTTTTCACTCTAATGAAAACATTAGAAAAACATTTTTTTTTTCCCTAATGAAAACATGGTATACATGGAAACAACACAGGCACTGGCAAATGTTGTCTTTTCTAGTGTTTGTGTACAACCACTCTCCCAATATCTTTGGGCTGTTGCTTTTTACTTTATTTTATACCCTAAGTTCTTGAGGAAAAATTCAAGGTCTTTCCTTAATAAAATAAATATTCTGTCTGTGATATGGCCATTAAGGTTTTAGGGGCAAACATAGCGTTATCTCTCTCGGTAGTCTAGACTTTTTTTCTTTTTAATTTTCATTTTTTAATTCAGTGAAATTTAGTTTAGTTTCCAACTTCATAATTTTGGTTTCTAGCATTATCTATTTTTAGTTCATTTCCTTTTCAACTTCTAACTTTAGCCATATGCTTGTTATTAGATTCTTCTTTTTTGTAAAGAACAGCCTATTCATCTGCTGTCATTGGAACATCCCATGGAATTTCACTGAAGATCAGAAACAGTTTTTAGAGGTCTCAACCTTCTCTTTTAACCTTCACAAAGGTAGTGTCCTACTGACCTCTTTACTATCCCTATGGAATATACCAGAGTTCTCAACTTACTGATTCCCTGTCTGAATGAACAGAACTTTTTTTCAGAAGTGTGATATGGCATAAAAAAATTCATAATCCCTACTTTTATCTAATTTTCTTTTAGTATCTGAGTTCTAACTCTTCTGTTTATAATCCATTTCTGACCTTTGAACAAATCTCTCTTGTCCTATCTCTATAGGTTCTGGTTTCAACTCATGCTATCAGGGGACTTTCTCACTTTGGCTCTTGGTAGATAAACTATCCTAGGCCAAGTGCTGGCCCTTGGTGGGCATCATTCTGTTACAGCAAAAATGTTTCTCAAATGGTATCTGATATGGTCTAAATAAGATTGATCTTTACTATAGTCTAATTAAGATTAAGTAATAAATACTCATTGCTTAGAAATAACTAACCATTGAACTAAAGTCAACAAAACTCTTTTTTTCTAATATTAAAATATACAATTGTTTGGAGGGGAGGGGAAACAACTTGAAATAAATCAGAGAATACCTTCACATTCATCGTTCTTCTCATATACTTCAAATTTGTATTTAATTCCTTCTTCCTTCTGGACATTAGAAAGAACACCTGGGAGAAATTTTTATTTCTCCAAATCAATTTCTGGAAAAAAAGTATCACTTTCAAATTCTGCATAATCCTTGTCACAAATAGTCTAAGATGGCCTGGCTTGTTCACGGCTTCCTTATAAACAGAACTGCCTCCCAACTATCCTAATCATGTCCACTTTATTTGCTAATTCTGGTTGCTCAAAAAATTTTAAGACATCATCCAGACTTTCAGCAAGAAAATGAGTTTCTTATGGATGTTCCTTGAGGTCTCTGAGCACTAAGTTAATCAAATTAATTAAATTTAATCAAATTAAATGTCTTTTAAAAGTAGATTCTTCTCGGGGCGCCTGGGTGGCTCAGTGGGTTAAGCCTCTGCCTTCAGCTCATGTCATGATCCCAGGGTCCTGGGATCGAGCCCCGCATCAGGCTCTCTGCTCAGCAGGGAGCCTGCTTCCCCCACCCCTCTCTCTCTCTGCCTGCCTCTCTGCCTACTTGTGATCTCTCTCTCTCTCTCAAATAAATAAATAAAATATTAAAAAAAAATAGATTATTCTCGGGAATAGAGAATCATGTCTTCCTAACCATAATCACCAAATTCTGTTTACCTTCTACTGAGGAGTATGTGGTCATTTTTTTGAAATATTTGAACTCATTCCTGAATGAGGGCCACAGTGGGTCCCCGTTCTTACTGATATTCCTGTTCTGGGACACAGAGAGGACACAGTTTAGCAGACAAACCTAGACAGCAGCTGATACACACCTCTGAGCTGGCACACCAGCCCAGCTTTACGGGGAAATTGTCTCCTTGGACTCTAGCCTTTTAGAAAAAAATCAAAGACTAGTCAAAGACTAACTAACTGGGTCCTAGATATCTGAGCAGTTTGATTGGAAAATTCATGCATTAGAAACAATTCTGGGGGCACCTGGGTGGCCCAGTGGGTTAAAGCCTCTGCCTTGGGCTGGGGTCATGATCTCAGGGTCCTGGGATCGAGCCCCGAGTTGGGCTCTCTGCTCAGTGGGAAGCCTGCTTCTCCTCTCTGTCTGCCTGCCTCTCTGCCTACTTGTGATGTCTCTGTCAAATAAATAAATAAATAAAATCTTAAAAAAAAAAACAAAAACTATTCTGATACTTTGGAGAGCAAAAGAAGGAAGGTAAACCTTAGGGGGAAAAGAAAACCTGGTAAATAGAAATGAGAAAAAATATTTAGTCATGTATCAAGCACTTACTATGATTAAAAAGTCTCGGACACAAAGAAGACATTTCTGTCTTTATAGCACACAGGCCTAACTGAAGACCGCGGTAATGTATGTAAGGCTTCCCAACCCCCATGGGCCACTTCCTCTTTTTACTGTTTTCATTAGAAAAAACAGAGAGCATTCTTGCTGCCACACAAGGCCATAGTACTATTTGAAGGGGTTTTCTAGGCATCCTGACTGTCTAGAAACATGCATGTCATTTTCATCATCTGAAGACTCAGGGAGCCAGTTAGGTTGAGCTCCTGCAGAAGCAGTCCCCAATGCCAGAATCTGGATGTATATGACTTATAAAAACAGGTATTCAAGGAGAAACCAATAAGGTCTTGGGGGTGGAGCGGGGGAGAAGGAGAGGGAATGGGAAGAAGCCAAGTGAAGGGGTGATTTCAGAAGTCACACACTCAGCCTGGTCCCAGGGGAGCTCTAAAACACAGGAATACCCCTCAAAGTTAGTTCTGCCCTGGAGCAAAGGAGCTGGGCTTTGGCACTTCATATCGGCTTGTGTTTGGCTATATGTTGCAGAGTGTGTTGTAGGATGAACATGAAATTCCCAGGTACTACCAGCTCACTCCAGTGCCTTAGGGTAACCTGCAGGGCAGGGGGGTAATGTGCAGGTGCTAGTTGTTAGCAGCAAAATATGAAAAAGCTGGATATGGACTCACAGAGTCTGGGTGGGGCATCAGTGTGCTACTGAGGGTTTCCTGTTAACTTCCTCTGCAGGGCCCACAACACATGCAGTCCCTAACTTCCATTAAAAGTTCCAGATTTCTAGGGGCTAGCATTAAAGTGTAGATGCCATTGAACTCAGACCTAAGTTTGAATCCTAATTCCACAAAAGAAACTGGAGAAATCATTACTACTAGCTTGATCCTTTGGACCATATCCATAAAATGGGATAATTATTCCTACATCATAAAGTTTATTCACTTACTCAATCATTTTTTCAATAAATATGGAGCATCTACACCATGCCAGACACTGTTCAAGTGTTATTCTGAGAAGGAGATGGTAAGAAGAGCTCTGTAAAATGTACAGCTCTGGGCAACTGCTTTTACTTGCAGCGTTATTTATTTTCGTAACTTCCTAGATCAAGTAAAAATGACCTAAACCACAGCAAAGGGATAAAAGGGAAAACTTTTAAGCACTTAACTGGTGGAAAAAAAACAATCCATGCTTCCACTCCTTTTCATGAACGACTTTAGGTAAAAGACCTCACTCATTCTGGACAGTTCCCCAAAGGGAAGCCTGCTCTCTTCTGGCAGCCTCAGGATTTCTGGGAATGATCTTGATCAGAGAATATACAAACTGCATTCTCAGGAGCTTCTGGTCCTGCCTCTGTCACAGTTCATCCTCTTTCAAACCTCTTAATTTTTCCCAGCCTTCTTACCTGTAAAATGAAGTTTTCTGCCACCAACTGGTGATGGCGCAGTAAGTGGGTCACGTGTATATGGGAGCCTTCTCTGCTAGATTTTTAGGGCGGGGAGTCAGTTCTCAAGCTCAGGCTTGACACACTGAGAAGGACACAGGGCCTAGGACTCCACTGTAGATCAGAAGTTTTAACTCCAATCAAATCCAACCCTCCCACCCCATTTTCTCCAACACATCCTTATTACAATTCTTTAATGGTACCCCTTTACTAATTTGATTGTGAAGGCTGAGCAATTTAGTACGTGAATGCTCTGGCCTGGCTTCAGAGGCTCATGGAAGGAGTACCAGATGCTTGCTGCTGGCCTAGGATCTCTGTAAGCCATGACACTGAAGACAGAGTGGCACTATATTGATGGCTCAGAATCAGATATAGTATTGCTGGCTGTGGTGTGCTCCTTCTAAACAGTGAATATCTCTAGGAAAAAATTCCAAATACAAAAAACAAACCGAAAACACATCTTCCTTTTAGTTGTCTGATAGTTGCATTCCTGGAGAATTCAGTTATATGGTCCTATTACCTGCCTGACCCCCTGATCTCAGAAAATCTCAAGTAGAGGATTCGGCTTAGCCAGCCTACCTTGTAGGAACTAGATTTTAGAAGCTTCTGTCTAGCTATCAATCTTACCTTTTAGAAACAAACTAACAAACTGCTGGAACAGAGAAAGAAATATTTGAGGAAGGTGCCTGCCCAGATGATTCAGAAAGTGTGGCAGTTAAGGCAACCTCATTGTAATGTTAAAATCCCCTTCTGAATATCCCAAATGTTAATAAAAGGAGCCTGCTTTCCTTTGCTCTGGGACAGCAGCTGTGAAAATGATTCCCCATGATCTCCCTGTCTATACAAATAAAGTTGCCCCTGAGGCAACTCCATTTGGTGTAGTCTCTGTCCATAAGTCATGGAGGAGTGGGCCCACTTTGGTAACAGTCTTGGCATACTAAATAGTTAATACAGGGGCTCCCGGGTGGCTCAGTGGGTTAAAGCCTCTGCCTTCAGCTCAGGTCATGATCCCAGGGTCCTAGGATTGAGCCCCACATTAGGCTCTCTCTCAGCAGAGAGCCTGCTCCCCTCTTTCTCTCTGCCTGTCTCGCCTACTTGTGATCTTTGTCTGTCAAACAGTTAAATAAAATCTTAAAAAAAATAAATAGTTAATACATATTCAAGAAATAAAATAATTGAAAAATAAAACATATTTTTACATGTGATTGTAAAGACCAGATTATAAGCAGGTTTCCATAGATTGAGAGAGAAAGAGAGAATGAATGAATATGTGTGTGTGGTGGGGAGAAGCTGGGGCCCCCGACCCTCAGCCCCTATGCCAGTTGGAACAACTAAAAATAGCCGTGTTAATTTCCAAAGCTTTTAGAAAGGCATATTGCCCCAACTGAATGAGAACCACTTTTCTAGGGAGTAGAGAGTTGCTGAGCTAATAATCGGGGGAAAGAATAAACAAACCGGTGCCTCCTCTTTCTCAGAAAGCCGAAGCCTGCAGAAAGAGGAAACAAAGGACGGGAAACTCCCCGTTTCTAACTTAGAACATGGCTTTCCGCGCAGAGACTGGTGACAAGTCACCACGGACTCGGGTTTTTTGATTGGTCAGTTGAGAAACTAAAATAGCTGGGTTAAAAGGAGGGAAACCCCCAGTGCTTTCCGCGGTCCCGTCGATAACCTGCACTGAGACCCCCTCGCTTCATGACTTTGGCTATTTTCCGTTCAGCGCTGCCGCCAGCCTGAGCGAGTTCACGGTGAGGTCTTGTCCCATGCCGCCCCCTCCCTCCGCTTCTCTCTATCCGCAGGCTCTCCCTGGCCCTGTGGCAAATCTATCCTTCTTCCGGGCCAAATGTGGCCAGGCAACTGGGTTTGGATCGCTGAGGCTCTGTCCAGATCCTACAGGGAAGCAGCTGAGAGGTCAGGAAGTGGAGCGCAGCGGGAACGCACGCTTCCAGCGCATTCTCGCTGGAGAGTTCTCTGGGCAGGACTGGGCTGATCAGGACAAAACAGCGCAGTCACTGATGGCATCCGTGGTGGGTGCTGCTTTTTGGGGTAGCTCAGCCTCGACCTGAAGGTTCTGTTTCCCTGGGCACAGCGCGAAGATGGAGTAGGACGGTCAAAGAAGACAAATACTGGAGGGCGGTGCTCTGGCAAAAAAGCAGGTGTCTGGGGGTGTCTAAAAGAACTGCTTCCCTAAGTAGCTTGGTGCTTCCAGTGGAGCCCTAGGCACTATGCCTTCGTGAGAGTGCCCTCCTCTCCATTTTCCTTTAGGATCCCACGCTTCCCCACCAGGTTCTAGGGCCTATGTCTGAATTCAGATTATGTCACATTGTTTTGTGTAACATTTCTATGGCAGCTTATGTGTTTTGTCTTGGTAAAAGCCTTATTGAAATGTAATTCACAAACCATGCAATTCATCTATTTAAACAATACAATTCAGTGGGCTTTAGTATATTCAGAGTTGTGCAAACATCACCTCAATTTTAGAACCTTTTCATTCTCCAAAAAGAAACTCTGTACCCATTAGCAGTCACTTCCTATTTCTCCTCAATACCCCAGGCCTAAGGAACAACTCATCTTTCTGTTGCTATGGATTTGTCTGTTCTTGACATTTCATATTAATGGAATCATACAGTTTATGGTCTTTTGTGATTGGATTCTACTACCTAATACGATGTTTTCAAAGATCATCCATATTATAGCAAGTATCTGTACTTTATTCTTTTTTACTGCTGAATAAAATTCCATTGCATTGATACACAACATTTTGTTTACCCATTCATTAATGGGCATTTGGGTTGTTTCCACTTTTTTGCTATTAATATTGTTATCAACATTCACATACAAATTTTCAGATTGGACAGATGTTTTCAATTCTCTTGGGTATACACTTAAGAGTGGAGTTGCTGGGTCATATTGATGAGGGAGCTGAGTGAGGACAAAGCAAAAGCTGGCACCTTGCACCCCCTCTCCACCTCAGGCACCCCTGACCACCATAAACAAGAAACAAATAGTTAACTTGCAGAGATCACAATCCTGCAAGACAGGAATCTCCCAACTATCTTGATCTTTTTTTTTTTCAAGATTTTTTAATTTATTTGACAGATAGAGATCACAAGTAGGCAGAGAGGCAGGCAGAGAGAGAGGACGAAGCAGGCTCCCTGCTGAGCAGAGAGCCCAATGTGAGGCTTGATCCCAGGACCCTGGGATCATGACTTGAGCCAAAGGCAGAGGCTTTAACCCACTGAGCCACCCAGGAGGCCCTCAATTATCTTGATCTTACTGGCTTGCCAAAAGACAACACTGATCAAGCCGCAAGGCCTCGGTATCCCTGGCACCTTGTAGGCCCTCTTTAGCATATGAAAGCTCCGTTGAAACCTCTCTTTCCCTCACCTTCCCCCAACCACAGGGTACATAGCCTGCCATCCCTCACAACCCAGGGCAGCTGCTCTTCCTGCCCACAGGTCCTGTCCCCGTGCTTTAATAAACCACCATTTTGCACCAAAGATGTCTCAAGAATTCTTTCTTGGTCATTGGCTCCGGACCTCAGCCCACCGAACCTCACCTAGATTCTAGAACTTCATCAATATAGTAACTCTATATTTAACATTTTGAGGAACTGACAGACTGTTTCCCAAAGCTGCTGCACCATTTTACAGTCCTACCAGCACTATATCAGAATACCAATTTTTCTGCATCCTCACCAACACTTTATATTATCTATTTTTTAAAGATCATTTTCCCCCCAAAGATTTTATTTATTTGACAGAGAGAGATCACAAGTAGGCAGAGAGGCAGGCAGAGAGGGAGAGGAAAGCAGGCTCCGTGAGGAGCAGAGAGCCAGATGTGGGGCTCTATCCCAGGATCCTGGGATCATGACCTGAGCCGAAGGCAGAGGCTCAACCCACTGAGCCACCAGGCACCCCTATCTATTTTTTAAATTATAGTCATCCCAGTGGGTGTGAAATTGTATCTCATTATGGCTTTAATTTGCATTTCTCTAATGATGACTGAAGGTGCATTATTTTTTAAATTACAAAATAATTTTTAGAAAAGACTTACATGCTGAAGTTTTGAGAACTATAACTATTTACACCATTTGCCCAAAGTCACAGAGCCTAGACCCAAACCAAATCTCTTTATGGCAAATGCTTGAACTCCGTCCCCTCTTTTATAAAACACCATTTGCCCAAAGTCACAGAGCCTAGACCCAAACCAAATCTCTTTATGGCAAATGCTTGAACTCCATCCCCTCTTTTATAAAACAGAATATGGGATAAAACTTTTCAAGAAAATTCCTCTTGATAGCTGTTAGAAAAGGAGTGCTGGGCAAGATGAACCTCTGCATGGACTAAATGGGTCATTTCTTATTTGCTATTAGAAACCCAAAGGTGCAAAGAACTTTTTGGTCTCTTCATTTTTACTTTGTAAAAAATAAGTGTTTTCAAGGTGCCTGGGTGGCTTAGTCAGTTAAGGGGCCCTCTTGATTTTGGCTCAGATTAGGATCTCAGGGTTTTTGAGATAGAGTCCCCAGTCAGGACTCAGGCTCTGTGCTGGGTGTAGAGTCTGCTTAAGATACTCTCTCAACCTTTCTCTCTGCTCCTCCTCCCGCTTCTCTCACTTTCTTTAAAAAAAAAAAAAAAAAAAAAAGTTTACTTGAGATCCTCACACTGGATCTTGGATGAAGTAGTCACCCTTTCTTGGTATGAAGTGATTTTTTCTTTTTAAAATTTCTTTACCTATCATTTGAGAGAGAGAGAGAGAGAGAGAGAATGAATGGGGGGGGCAAAAGGAGAGGGAGAGATGGTCCCAAGCCCATTACACACCGAGCATGGGGCTCAAAGCCACGACCCCAGATCATGATCTCAGTTGAAATGCTTAGTCGAATGCACCACTTAGGTGTCCCAGCACAGTGACTTTGTGCTTTTCTTCATGTAAGTGCCCTTTGGGCTTCTCCTTTCCACTGCCATCAGGACATAGAATGTGGAAAGACAGAAGTTTAAACTTTGTTTAAGTGCATAACTATCAAAATATTTTGAGTACACATGTTTTTCCTTTGGATATCTATCAATTTTACATTATTTTACTTATCAGTCTTACTTTAGATATTACCAAAACTTAATTTTTCTTTTTTTTTCAGTTAAAAATCCAGATTGAGTTTTCTTAAAAGTCATAAACCTTTTCCCACCCACACACGTGGGAACACAGCAGTTGTGGAAGTGGAGACAGGAGGAACTAGAATCAGAGTTCAAATATGCCAGAAACTCTGGGCTCTAAATTCTTATGTAGAATTTAGAGAGTAACTGACCAACAGGTCTGAGACACTGGAGACTTTAACATTCACTGTAAACTTTGGCACAGCTCACTCACTTCTCTGAAGACTGGATCCAACAAACATAAAATGAATACAAGAATGTGCTATGGTAGCATGGTGAATTCCAGACAAACCCAAGAATTCCTTATAGCTGTGGAAGGAGGCCCAATTCCTGAGATGGTCTTAGAAGCAGAACTGATAGATCTCAGGAAAAGTGATGAAATAGCTGACCTCACCTGTGAATCCGCAGAACCTACATTGATTGACCTAACTTGCCACGACACTGTTGTGATTACTGAAGAAAGGAGGTGGCCAGGGGGAAACACATTGTGACTCCAAGGTCAAATTGGCAGCTTTGTGGTGAACAGTGATAAGGAGGAGTTGATGAGAAACAGTGATGTGTATGTGACCAACAGTACCTGCCACAACCCCCTGCAAGAAGCTTTAAGTACTACCTGGTTATATCCAGTGTTGAATTTGTATGGATGGGTACTGTGAGATTGAACTGAGTAGGTGACACACTTACTCTACAGAATGTGGCCACATCTTCTGCAGTCAGTGCCTCTGCACTTCCCTTAAATATAATCAAAATTGCCCAGTTTGTTTGAAAAAACTCAACTGCTATCAGTGCCACTGCATTTTATATGAGTTGTGCTGTGTCATTCAGGACAGATAGAACCCTTAGCATGGAAATATGCCTCAAGCAGAAACTATGGGTTGCTGGCATGCAGTATACTGGACTCGAAAAGGCTGCTTTAGGGGCACCTGGGTGGCTCAGTGGGTTAAAGCCTCTGCCTTTGGCTCAGGTCATGATTCCCAGGGTCCTGGGGTCGAGCCCCGCATCGGGCTCTCTGCTCCGTGGGGAGCCTGCTTCCCCCACTCTCTCTGCCTGCCTCTCTGCCTACTTGTGATCTCTGTCTGCCAAATAAATAAATAAAATCTTTAAAAAGAAAAAAAGAAAAAGTTGCTTTTAAAAAATTGTTCTCTGGAGTATATAAAAAATTCTTTCATTTCTCACACACTGTGAGACTGCTTTTTGGTTCCTTTAGTTTCCTACTTTAGGGCTGGACTTTAGTTGTCACAGTGTGCCAGAGACTAGTGGTTGTTCTCAAAGCAATTTTTCCTTTTCTTCTCATAAAAATCAATTTTTAAATGATAACACATGGGCATTTTGGCTCACATAAACAAGGGCAACATGATAGAGATAGTGGAGCAAGTGGATGAAAGGAACCAGGAAGATTGACAACTTTGCAAGTCAGAGCCACCATACAAATTTGGACTTTTACTTGAGAGATAAATAAACGTTATTCTTGTTTAAGCAAACATATACGAGGTCTTACTTAGAACAATGGAAACTTTATTTTAATCAGCGGACCAGGCAGGGTGCTGTCTCTGGGTTTCTCTGGATTTCCTGATTCCACTGGAGTAGAAGGAAGTTAGTCAGTCCTTCTGACGTCATCTCCAGTCAGCAGGGTTCAGGTGGGTATATGGGCAGGCACCATGTCCCCTAGACTCCTACTGGCCTTTGAGCTAGTCTGAGGAGTTGCCTAGGCATGTGGGAATCTAGGGTTGTTGTTCTGTGCTCTCTGACCTGTCAGGCCAGAGAGGAGATGCCATCACTCTGGCTTTACAGGTGTGCCTGCCTCCACTACCCTGGTCAGCTAATCAACAGGCCAGCATGTCTCTCTGTGAACAAACACATCACTGCATCACCATCCCAGCTGCTCCAGGGTCACTCACAAGCCTTAAGAAGACCTCCCCGACACCCATGCTCCGCCTCCAGCCAAACACATGCTTTTTCTTCTTTTGCAGAGGCAATTCATATAGCACTCATAATTGAGCCTGCACTTTAGAACTGGAGAGGATGGGATTTCTACAGTCCTCTCTCCTTTTCCCTCAGAATGAAATGGGCAGTAAAGTTTGTTCCTTACTTTCTGTGGCTATAGCAGTGCTGCTCTCCAACATGGAGGCTCAGTGGTGCCAGTGGAATGGTGGACATCCCTGTGTCGTATCTGTCTACACACTGCAGTCTCTGAAATGTCCCACACCCCAGGCTTTTGTTGCTTGATTTCGCACAGGCTATGCAAGATGAATGTGGTAGGAGGTGCCTGGGTGGCTCAGTTGATTAATTGGCTGTCTTAGGCTCAGGTCATGATCCCAAAGTCCTGGGCTTCCTGCTCAGTGGAGAGCCTGCTTTTGCCCCACCCCCCTGCTCAGGTGCACATGCACCCGAGCTCTCTCTTGCTCCTGCTTGCTCTCTGTCTTAAATAAAGAAAATCTTTTAAAGACAAGATAAATGTGGTGTACTCCCGTCTGTGGGTTCCTTTGTATATTCTAAAATAAAAAGGGGGAAGAAAAAGAACATGAAAATGAAAAAATTGAAAGCAATTTCCAAATATTCCCTTTTTATATTTCAGTACATCATCTTATGTGTCCTACTTTATGAGACTATTAATTGCTCTGTGACATAGCACTGTGTATCAGAAAACTGACTAATGATTCAAACATCTGAGGTGCCTATTAAATGTAGAGTCTGCTTTTGCACATACTGCCTATGTGATCAGGATAAAGAGCAGACTCTCTCTAGTTTGTCAGCAGCCCTCAACCCTCCCTATTGTATTCTCCCTAGCCCAACTACACACTTCCCTTACCTGCAAAGCTCATGTAGACATTTGAGTTTTTGATTCTGCTTTAGGGGGAAAAAATAGAGGGGATTCTGACTTTTTCAGAAAATCAAGATGAATTTTATAGACAGCAAAATGAACTGATTTTTAACTATATAATTAGATGAGTTTGGATATATGTGTGTGTGTGTGTGTGTGTGTGTGTGTATAGAGTCATAATGACCAACACCCCAACCAAAATATAGAACAATTCCATCATTCCAGAAAGTTCCCTTATTCCCTCTTCTAGTCAATCCCCCTCATCCCCCACAAGCACACTCATACATATGCTTGGGAACACCAACTTTTATTACTTCATTGTCTAGCCCAGCTCATCAGGGAGAAAAATTTGATAGGGATTTGGAGTATAAGTAGTAGATAGGACCAAATATTTTAGTGGCAGTGTGACTTATAATATTACATCTTTTAAGAATTGAAGCAAGAAATAAATCAGTGAAAGAAAGACAAAAACCATATGATTTCACTGATATGTGGAATTTAAGGGACAAAACAGTTGAACATATGGGGAAAAAAGAGCAAGGCAAACTAGGAAACAGACTCTTAACTACAGAGAACAAACTGAGAGTTACTGGAGGGGAGGTGGGCAGGAGGATAGATTCAAAGCCTTATGGGTTAAGGAGGACACTTGTAGTGATGAACACTGGGTGTTGTATGTAAATGATGAACCACTAAATTGTATACCTGAAACTAATATGTTAACTAACTGTAATTTAAATAAGAACTGAAAAAAAAATAAATAAGAACTGAAGATAGGAAAATAAAATGATACTTTAAAATAAAATGAAACAAAAATAAATGTCTTTTGTGTGGACAGTGAGGGGTACAGTAACTATTAAATATTAATTGAATGTAAAAAAAAAAGAGCTGAAGCACGATCAGGAGGGAAACAAACCATAAGAGACTCTTAATCTCAGGAAACAAACTGAGGGTTGCTGGGGAGTGGGGACATAGGGATAGGATGGCTGGGTTATGGACACTGGGGAGGATATGTACTATGGTGAGTGTTGTGAAATGTGTAAGCCTCTTGATTCACAGACGTGTACCTCTGAAGCAAATAATACATTATATGTTAATACAAAATTTTAAAAATTAAAAAAAAATAATGACACCTGGCATTAAATAATAGCTATGGTCCAGGCATAGTACTCGGTGCTTCACACATCACAGGCAATCAAGGTATACTCTTAGGCAAGAACAGGAATGCAACAGGATGTAAGAGCAGAAGTTGAAGTGAGCTGCCCCAGAGCATACAGACATGAATAATTTGACTGACTATTGTACCTGGCTGTGGGAAGCAGTGAGAGGTAATGAAAAGAAGATTAAGGCCACACCATGAATAGAGCACTCGGTCCCGTGGTATGAAATGAAGAGTTTATTCTGTAGTTGCTAAGGAGCCCCAAAGGCTCTGGAAGAAAGGCTCCAGAGAAAGATTATTAAGGAATTAGCATGATCCCAGTGAAAGCCAAAGATGGTGTTTGAAAGTTGAAGGAAAAATATGGAGGAGGAGGGGCACCTAGGTGGCTCTGTTGGTTAAACATCTGCCTTTGGCTCAGGTCATGACCCTAGGGTTCTGGGATTGAGCATCACTTTAAGCCCCTTATTGAGCACGCATCAGGCTCTCTCTCTCTCTCTCTACTCTCCCCCCTCTGCTCATGCTCTGTCTCTCACTTTCTCTCTCAAACAAAAAGAAATAAGATATTAAATAAATATATGGAGGTAAATAAATAAATAATTCCCCCTGTTGATTTTCCTCTCAAAACAAAAGTGTATTTTTCAAAGTGTATAAGAAAAAGGATGAAGGAACCTTGGTCTGAGGATGTTGGTAGTGCACAGGTGCTCTCCTGCCCTCGGAGGTCTAGTAGTTTCTTTTTAGTACAGCCAGCAGAGCTGTGCAAGCCTTTGAGCTGCGGCAACTCCTAGGAGATGGTGTTTGTTCGAAGGTGACAACAATAGGACTCCAGGGGGACAGCGATGGAAGTCTGGATTTAGCTTTCAGGTATCCTTTTGGAAAAATAGAAGCTCATGCGACAAGAGTGGATATGGGATTAGGAGAGGTGGACATTCAAATGTATTCACTTGAGGACTAATCTAGCTTTAAACCAAGTTAGCCTCACAGTGAGATAATCTGGCAATGCATGTTTATCATTTCCTGATGTTCACTGAGGTTACAGCAGAGAATGAAAGCCAAATATCTCGAGCTGGGACATATCTGCATTTCATCAACCACAAACTGAAATGGAACTATTCAAGAAGGGGGTTAAGAGAGACAGAGTAGAGAAGTCCCACCCAAGTTTCAGCAAGGACTGGTCTTTTATATCATCCGGTCCACAGTGAATTCATGCCTCCTGTAAATATTAAGTACACCTGCCAGGAGAAACAAACTCCTCTCTAAGAACCTAAAATTGTTACAAAGGATTAAACTTTTAGGTCCCTTCCTTAGCTACTTTAATTAGGTCCCAGTGATTTGATATTAAAATCTGTGTACTGTGATGACTGTCCCAGGGAGTGTTAACAGAGTAAAATAGGTTTCAATGACATCATTAGCTCAGTGTCTGTCGCTAGAAGAGTAGCTTCCCTGCAGCAAAAACAGGGAGCAGCAGCAATTGGCACCTGCACAAATGCACACGAACTCCCTGTGTTTCTTCCCTACTGGCCTCCTTGGGCCTTTCTGACAGCCTCATGGATACTTAGAACCACCAAAGCTCTCCAGAAGGCACAGATCTTTGTCTGCAGGCCCTGCTGTCCTAGTGTCTCATCCAGTAGTCCCTGGCCGGGTTGGGAGCTGATGCTAGTAGGCAAGGTTGGGCCCTACCAACCAGGTATTCATGGTTAGGGGCAGCAGGCTACTCTGCTAGACTTATTTATAAACAGTTCTAGACATTTGTTAATACACAGTACTTTAGAAGTAAAACATGAAGTTTTCTTCTTCCATCTCCAGTTTCATAGTTCAGTTTCACGGTATTATGCCGGTGGGTTTCTGACTTTCAAACCATCTTTTTCTGTTTCACTATCCAGGGACTATTCACAGGCTGCTCTAACATGGTAACTGTCGCTGTATGGGAGACATTAATCATTTAAGCATTTGATCTGGGCCCTTCCCTGACTCTCTTAGCTGTCAGCAGGCAAAAAGATCCTAAAGGATGTACTCCCTTTTCCTGTGGAGTGGCACATAGAAAGCATAGGGCCCCAGATGTGGCTCTGCCAGTATCACTGATTCTCTAAAGGTAGGGCAGAAGGGCTGCCAGGGTGGTGTGACTGGATAGGGACAGTAGTCACCCATACCACTTGGCTTCCCTGCTGAGAAAAAAGCCTTTAGAGAATGAAATTTTCTCTGCCTTTCCTCTGAACAAGGCCAAGTCACAGAGACAACAGTTGTTCTTTTCTCCAACCAGAAGAGAGTAGGTGCAGTGCTTTGCTAGGCATGGCCCATTCATCTGCTCATTTACTTGGTATTTATTAAATTTTCATAGTGTGGTAGGCCTGTGTAGTTAAAAAATGTACAAGGTAGGGGCATCTGTGTGGCTCAATGGGTTAAGCCTCTGCCTTCGGCTCAGGGCATGATCCCAGAGTTCTGGGATCGAGCCCCGCATGGGGCTCTCTGCTCAGCAGGGAGCCTGCTTCCTCCTCTCTTTCTGCCTGCTTCTCTGCCTACTTGTGATCTCCGTCTGTCAAATAAATAAATAAAATCTTTGAAAAAAATGTACAAGATAGTCCTTTCCTCCAAGAAACCCACAGCTAGTGGAGAAGAGATGTGAAAAACATTTGTAATACAATGAAAGAAATAATGCGGTGTGATAAAAGCTATGATAGAAATATCTGCCAGGTCCTCACTGAAGCATAAAAGAGGAAATAACTCTGACTTCTCATAACGTCCTTGGGTTCTAGAAGATGAAAAATTGAACTTTTAATTTATATTCAGCTCTGTTGGAGTCCTTGAAGATTAATACTTACTTGTATCTCTTGTTATATTTAAAGACAGAAAATTAATTTGAGGGAGCAGAAGATTCATCAACAATTTGCTATACCAATGTCAGCACAATGACGGTAGCTCTCCTGGGTGCTCACCGTGTGCCAAGAGCTGCTAAGCCCATTACATACATTGTCTCATTTAATCCTCACTGAAATCCTATGAGGTAAGCATTATCATCTATATTTTGTATAATGGTAAGATTGAGGCTTGGCCACCAGAGGCGACCGGTGCAAAAGTAATACCCCGATACGAGCGAGAGTGCCCTGCGTCTGGGGACCAGCATTAACTCGGAGACTGGTTGAAAGCACTCCAAAAGAGCAAAGGATCGCGGGGGCAAATTGTGGGAATCGGGGCGGCTAGGGACAGGGGCTTGAGTCCCCGGTCCCAGACGGCCTCCCCGGCGCGGAGGCAGAGAGAGTGTGGCGGGGAAACCGGCTCCTGGTCCCTAAGCCGCCAGCGTGCCCCAGAGCGCGGGGTTCCGGCTCCTGTGAGGGGATGGGAGCCGGTCTGCAGAACGCGCGCTAGCCCTACCACAAAGCTTGAGATGCGCGTGCACGTCGCTCCAGCTCTCCTGGGTTTCTAAGGCCCGGGGGCGCTTCTTGACCCGCACCATTGTTTCAAAGTCTAAGCCGAGAGCACGCGAAACTCTTCCCCGGACAGAGGCGCGCAAAAGCCCAGCCTGCGGCTTACGGACCAGCGCCCCGTTCTCAGTGCCCCAGACGCGCGCCGGACCCACAGCCGCCTCTGAAAAGAGGTGCGCGCAAGCCGGGCACTCCCAGCCCCGGCCAGCGGCAAAATCTCAGTGTGCGATCGCTGCTTGGAACCTCTCTGGCGGTCAGGAGCTCCCAGACAGCCGCCATTGCCTTGGCTTTGGGGACGAGCAAAAGATCCTGCGCCCCCAGGGTCTTTAACTTGGAACCTGCACTGCCAGCGTCCAAGGGGGAATTTATTCAGCTTCTGCACCCAGACTGAGGCTTCTGAGACGGAGATCAGGAAGTGTTCCAGGGTGCACCTTGACTGCACCAGAGTTGATACATCCAGCTACATCTGTTCAGTCTTCTCCCACCAAAATGACTAGGAGGAGGAATGCCCAACAGAAGAAAAATACAGAGGATGGACCTTCCGCAACAGAGCTAACGGCTATCAACATAGACAATATGTCGGAAAGAGAATTCAGGCTAACAATTATCCAGGCAATAGCTAGGTTGGAGAAAGCCATGGATGACCAAACAGAATTGATTAGAGCCGAACTGAAAGCGACCAGACAGGATGTTCACAATGTTAGGGCGGAGCTTAAAGCTACCAGGGAGGAGGTCCACAATGCTCTCAATGAGTTCCAATCCAATCTAAACTCTCTCAAAGCTAGGGTAACTGAGACAGAAGATAGAATTAGTGATCTGGAAGACAAACAGATAGAGAGAAAGGATCAGGAGGAAGCCTGGAACAAACAGCTTAGATCCCACGAAAGCAGAATTAGGGAAATAAGTGATGCCATGAAGCGTTCCAACGTCAGAATTATTGGAATTCCTGAAGGGGAGGAGAAAGAAAGAAGTCTAGAAGATGTCGTGGAACAAGTCCTTCATGAAAACTTTCCGAATCTCGCGAATGAAACCAGCGTTCATGTACTAGAGGCTGAACGGTCTCCACCCAAGATTATACACTCCAAAAAAACATCACGACACCTGATAGTCAAATTGAGAAATTATAATTGTAGGTATAATCTCTTGAAAGCTGCCAGGGCAAAGAGGCTCCTTACTTACAGAGGGAAGCCCATCAGAATAACGTCAGACCTGTCCACAGAGACCTGGCAAGCCAGAAGAGGCTGGCAAGATATATTCAGGGCACTAAATGAGAAGAACATGCAGCCAAGAATACTTTATCCAGCAAGACTGACATTCAAAATGGATGGAGAGATAAAGAGTTTCCAAGACCGGCAAGACTTAAAAGACTATGCAACCACCAAGCCGATACTGCAGGAAATATTAAGGGGGTTTCTATAAAAGAGGAAAAATCCCAAGAATAGCATTGAACAGAAATATAGAGACAGTCTACAGAAAGAAAGACTTCAAAGGTAACTCGATGTCAATAAAAACGTATCTATCAATAATCACTCTCAATGTGAATGGCCTAAATGCACCCATAAAACGGCACAGGGTTGCAGATTGGATAAAACGACAGGACCCATCCATATGCTGTCTACAAGAGACCCATTTTGAACCTAAAGATACACGCAGACTGAAAGTGAAGGGGTGGAGAAGCATCTTTCATGCCAATGGGACTCAAAAGAAGGCTGGGGTAGCGATTCTCATATCAGATAAATTAGACTTCAAACTAAAGACTGTAGTCAGAGATACAGAAGGACACTACATAATCCTTAAAGGGACTATCCACCAAGATGATCTAACAATGGTAAATATCTATGCTCCCAATATGGGAGCAGCCAATTACTTAAGAAAACTGTTAATCAAGATAAAGAGTCATATTGATATGAATACACTAATCGTAGGTGATCTTAACACGCCTCTTTCAGAATTAGACAGATCATCGAAGCAGAAAATCAATAAAGAAACAAGAGCATTGAACGACACATTGGACCAGATGGACCTCATAGATATATACAGAACATTCCACCCTAAAACAGCAGAATACTCATTCTTCTCAAGTGCACACGGAACCTTCTCCAGAATAGACCACATACTGGGTCACAAATCAGGACTCAGCCGATACCAAAACACTGAGATTATTCCCTGCATATTCTCAGATCACAATGCTTTGAAACTGGAGCTCAATCACAAGGAAAAGTTCCGAAGGAACTCAAACACCTGGAAGCTAAAGACCACCTTGCTTAAGAATGCTTGGATCAACCAGGAGATCAAAGAAGAACTGAAACAATTCATGGAAACCAATGAGAATGAAGACACTTCGGTCCAAAACCTATGGGATACAGCAAAGGCGGTCCTAAGGGGAAAATATATAGCCATCCAAGCCTTGCTCAAAAAAATTGAAAAATCCAGAACACACCAGCTGTCTCTACACCTTAAAGAACTGGAGGATCAACAACAAATCAAACCAACTCCACACATAAGAAGGGAAATCATCAAGATTAGAGCTGAGATCAATGAGGGAGAAACCAGAGATACAGTAGAACGTATCAATGAAACTAGAAGCTGGTTTTTTGAAAGAATCAATAAGATCGATAAGCCACTGGCTACACTAATCCAAAAGAAAAGAGAGAAATCCCAAATTCATAAAATTATGAATGAAAGGGGAGAGATCACAACTAACACCAAGGAGGTAGAAACAATCATCAGAAGTTACTACGAACAGTTATATGCCAATAAGCTTAGCAACCTAGATGAAATGGATGCATTCCTGGAAAAATATAAACTACCAAAATTGAACCAGGAAGAAATCGACAACCTGAATAGACCGATATCTAATAACGAGATTGAAGCAGTGATCAAAAATCTCCCAAAAAACAAGAGCCCAGGACCTGACGGATTCCCTGGGGAATTCTACCAAACCTTCCAAGAAGAAATAACACCTATTCTCCTGAAGCTGTTTCAAAAAATTGAAGCAGAAGGAAAACTTCCAGACTCTTTCTATGAAGCCAGCATTACCCTGATCCCCAAACCAGGCAAGGACCATACCAAAAAGGAGAATTTCAGACCAATATCACTGATGAATATGGATGCTAAGATTCTCAACAAGATCCTAGCCAACAGGATCCAACAACACATTAAAAAGATTATCCACCATGATCAGGTGGGATTCATCCCTGGGCTACAAGGATGGTTCAACATTCGTAAATCAATCAATGTGATACAACAAATTAATAGGAGAAGAGAGAAGAACCACATGGTCCTCTCAATTGATGCAGAAAAAGCATTTGACAAAATCCAACATCCGTTCCTGATTAAAACGCTTCAAAGTATAGGGATAGAGGGAAGATTCCTGAACCTCATCAAATCTATCTATGAAAGACCCACAGCAAATATCATCCTCAATGGGAAAAAGCTTGCAGCCTTCCCGTTGAGATCAGGAACAAGACAAGGATGCCCACTTTCACCACTCTTGTTCAACATAGTATTAGAAGTCCTAGCAACAGCAATCAGACAACAGAGAGAAATAAAAGGTATCCAAATTGGTAATGAAGAAGTCAAACTCTCTCTCTTCGCAGATGACATGATTCTTTATATGGAAAACCCAAAAGACTCCACCCCCAAACTACTAGAACTCATACAACAATTCAGCAGCGTGGCAGGATACAAAGTCAATGTGCAGAAATCAGTGGCTTTCTTATACACTAACAAGGAAAATACAGAAAGGGAAATTAGAGAATCGATTCCATTTACTATAGCACCAAGAACCATAAGATACCTGGGAATAAACCTAACTAAAGAGGTAAAGGATCTATACTTGAGGAACTATAGAACACTCATGAAAGAAATTGAAGAAGACACAAAAAGATGGAAGACCATTCCATGCTCTTGGATCGGAAGAATAAACATTGTTAAAATGTCTATACTGCCTAGAGCAATCTATACTTTTAATGCCATTCCGATCAAAATTCCACCGGCATTCTTCAAAGAGCTGGAGCAAATAATCCAAAAATTTGTATGGAATCAGAAGAGACCCCGAATCGCTAAGGAAACGTTGAAAAACAAAAATAAAGCTGGCGGCATCACCTTACCTGATTTCAAGCTTTATTACAAAGCTGTGATCACCAAGACAGCATGGTACTGGCATAAAAACAGACACATAGACCAGTGGAACAGAGTAGAGAGCCCTGATATGGACCCTCAACTCTATGGTCAATTAATCTTCGACAAAACAGGAAAAAATATACAGTGGAAAAAAGACAGTCTCTTCAATAAATGGTGCTGGGAAAGCTGGACAGCTATATGTAGAAGAATGAAACTCGACCATTCTCTTACACCGTACACAAAGATCAACTCAAAATGGATAAAAGACCTCAACGTGAGACAGGAATCTATCAGAATCTTAGAGGAGAACATAGGCAGTAATCTCTTCGATATCAGCCACAGCAACTTCTTTCAAGATACGTCTCCAAAGGCAAAGGAAACAAAAGCGAAAATAGACTTCTGGGACTTCATCAAAATCAAAAGCTTCTGCACAGCAAAGGAAACAGTCAAAAAAACAAAGAGGCAACCCACGGAATGGGAGAAGATATTTGCAAATGACAGTACAGACAAAAGGTTGATATCCAGGATCTATAATGAACTCCTCAAACTCAACCCACACGAAACAGACAAACACATCAAAAAATGGGCAGAAGATATGAACAGACACTTCTCCAATCAAGAAATACAAATGGCTATCAGACACATGAAAAAATGCTCATCATCATTAGCCCTCAGGGAGATTCAAATTAAAACCACATTGAGATATCACCTTACACCAGTTAGAATGGCCAAAATTAACAAAACAGGAAACAACATGTGTTGGAGAGGATGTGGAGAAAGGGGAACCCACTTACACTGTTGGTGGGAATGCAAGTTGGTGCAGCCTCTTTGGAGAACAGTGTGGAGATTCCTCAAGAAATTAAAAATAGAGCTTCCCTATGACCCTGCAATTGCACTCCTGGGTATTTACCCCAAAGATACAGATGTCGTGAAAAGAAGGGCCATCTGTACCCCAATGTTTATAGCAGCAATGGCCACAGTCGCCAAACTATGGAAAGAACCAAGATGCCCTTCAACGGATGAATGGATAAGGAAGATGTGGTCCATATACACTATGGAGTATTATGCCTCCATCAGAAAGGACGAATATCCAACTTTTGTAGCAACATGGACGGGACTGGAAGAGATTATGCTGAGTGAAATCAGTCAAGCAGAGAGAGTCAATTATCATATGGTTTCACTCATTTGTGGAGCATAACCAATAGCATGGAGGACAAGGGGTGTTAGAGAGTAGTAGGGAATTTGGGTAAATTGGAAGGGGAGGTGAACCATGAGAGACTATGGACTCTGAAAAACAATCTGAGGGGTTTGAAGTGGCGGGGGGGTGGGAGGTTGGGGTACCAGGTGGTGGGTATTATAGAGGGCACAGCTTGCATGGAGCACTGGGTGTGGTGAAAAAATAATGAATACTGTTTTTCTGAAAATAAATAAATTGGGAAAAAAAAAAAAAAAAGATTGAGGCTTGGAAAAAGAAAAGTAACTTTGATTTATGACTTTGTTTTTGTTTCCGTCCCCTACAAATTACATGGTAAAACCCAGTACATGTAGCTTCTTGGATATCATTGTCCCCCAACTTTGTTTTACTTTTTTTCCCCTCCAAGATTCTATTTATTTATTTGAGAGAGAGATAGACAGATAGAGAGACAGAGCATGACTAGGAGTGGGATGGGAACGGGGGTGGTGAAGAGGAGGAGGAAGAAGTAGGCTCCCTAGTGAGAAGGGAACCCAAGCTAAGGCTCAATCCCAGGACTCTGGGATCATGACCTAAGCCAAAGACAGACGCTAAACCAACTGAGCCATCCAGGCAACATCCAACTTTGTTTTTATTTTTTTATTTATTTATTTTTTTAAAGATTTTATTTATTTATTTGACAGAGAGAGATCACAAGTAGGCAGAGAGGCAGGCAGAGAGTGAGAGAGGAGGAAGCAGGCTCCCTGCTGAGCAGGGAGCCCGATGTGGGACTCGATCCCAGGACCCTGAGATCATGACCTGAGCCGAAAGCAGCGGCCTAACGCACTGAGCCACCCAGGCGCCCCCAACTTTGTTTTTAAATAGTGAAATAAAAACTTGAAGTGCCCTGTTGTGAAATTTGGGACCTCAGGCTATATAGATTTTGGCATCACAATCTTTAAAGATGGAAGGGAGTCTTAGGAAGTCACATCCTATGGGAGGAACTGATTCCCAGAAGAGTTAAACATCTTAGCCAGCATTATTCAGTGCTCTGGGTTCTTCAGTGGGACAGAAGACTTCTGTCTTTTTTTTTTTTTAGGCTTCTGTATTTTATACCAGTATTCTTGTCCCAGGGCTACAGGCTCAAGGATGTGCAAGACTGTAGGATTTAGAACAATCATCTTTACTGAATGAGGTTAAACATTTCAGCCAAAGGGCGTCTGGAGGGCTCAGTAGGTTAAGAATCGACCTTCGGCTCAGGTCAAGATCTTAGGGTCCTGGAATCTAGCCCTGTATCAGGCTCTTTGCTTAATGGGGAGCCTGCTTCTCTCTCTCCATCTGCCCCCTCCCCTCTCTTGTTCTCTCTCTTTAAATAAATAAAGTCTTTTTTTTTAAAAATTCAGCTAACAACAAAAATATTCAAGATGAAACAAAGTTTTTTGTTTTGTTTTTTTTTTAACTTAAGAACATATTCCTAGGGTGCCTGGGTGGCTCAGTGGGTTAAAGTCTCTGCCTTTGGCTCAGGTCATGATCCTAGGGTCCTGGGATTGAGCCCCGCATCCAGCTTTCTGCTCGGCAGGGGACCTGCTTCCTCTTCTCTCTCTTCTCTGCCTGCCTCTCTGCCTCCTTGTGATCTCTTTCTATCAAATAAATAAATAAAATCTTAAAAAAAAGAACATAGTTCCTAGCTGATCATCAGAATTTAATAGCTGTTTATTTGATAAGGAGTTTTATCCAACAAATGCCATGTACTGTCAAGGTGAGAGAGACACAGCACTACCCAGCAGTTGTCTATACTTTAGGTGAAGGGACAGACATGCAATCAAACAAAATAATTATGTACAGGTATGCACAAAGATCTAAGGTGCTATAGAAATGTGTAAAGCACTAATTCTTAACTGGGAGGGAGTCCCACCCCCATGTACTTAGGAGACATTTGGCAGTATCTGGAGACAGTTTGACTATGATAACTAGGGAGGTGCTCCTGGCATCTGGTGAGCAGAGGCCAGAGATGTGGGTAAACATCCTAAAATTCACAGGACAGCACCCCCACCCAACAAAAACTTAGCCAGCTCAAAATGTCAGCAGGGCTGAAGGTGACAAACTCTAGTACAGAGTACTACAGAGTATACAGTACGAAATATTTTCTACAATGGATAGGAGACAGGAGTAAAATTTGGTGAGGCTGGTTATGGAAAAGTTTACTAAAAACATAATGATTGGGGGTGGGAGAGAGAGGACCTCAACAGAAGGAACAACACGTGCAAAGCTACAGAACCTAGCATACCTGGACAATCCCAAACACCAGAGGAATATCTGTGCGCATTAAGACTGAACAATGAGGCATTGAGTAGGAGACAGACATTCAATAAAATCTATTGAGTTAGAGGAATTACTATAAGAAAATCTGTTGGTCACTCCGAAGCACAGTCTAGGTACAAATCTCAGTGAACTAAAATGACTCAAGAAAGAAATGACGCTTTTCTCATCTTGCTTCTTTAAGGGCCTAGCATTTTCCAGGCATTTATATCTCAGAAATAGAGTCGGGGTTGTTTGAATGGAATGTGAGCTCTGAGAGGTGGAATAGCTTTCCAATAAAGCCACTTAGATGGTGTCTCATTGCTGGGATCACAAACAGAGATGAGGTGGTTATTTCTCGTGCATTAGGCTTACAAGCAGATGATGTTTATTTCTTCTTTTGTAGAGAATCCCAACTTGGAATTGGTGACATGTCAATCTCAAGATTAGACTGCCACCTTGAATCTAAATGAGTTGCCTTCCCCCTCCCTCATAAAAAAGGTGGGTGGGTAGGCCATTCCAATCAAGGTTTCTCTTTCTCTTAAGCTAATGATGATCAAAGCAACTGACAAACTGCCACGGAATCTGCCAGACCTTACTCTGGCCTTGCTGTATCTCCCCAGTGCCTGAATTTTCTTCCTTCTGTCATGCTCTGAGCCCATTCTTAGCAAACTACCAGGTCCCTGACTCCTGGTCTGCAGCTACTCTGGGCATGTTGTGCTCTAATCTAAGTACCTGCATCTGCCCTCTGGTGGCCTGATGACAAGAGCTTGATGGAGGTGAGTAATCCTTCTCTAACTCAGCTCATTTTCTAGGCATAGTGTAGAAAACGAGATCACAGGAGGAGGTATGGGTTTTAGATCATGAAAGGAAATTCAGTGAAATATTTAATTTGTGACAGAGTATGTGACAGATAGCTGCTATCCTCTCTTCGGGTATTGGAATAACTGAGAATTTATTTATTTTTAAGATTTATTTATTTATTTTAGTGGGGGGCGGATAGGAAGGGACAGTGGGAGAGGGAGAGAGAATCTCAGGCAGACTCCCCAGTGAGTGCACAGCCAGACCCAGGGCTCAATC
Source organism: Neogale vison (assembly GCF_020171115.1). NCBI lineage: Eukaryota > Metazoa > Chordata > Mammalia > Carnivora > Mustelidae > Neogale > Neogale vison. The sequence goes on along the minus strand of NC_058103.1, from coordinate 82,966,132 downwards.
CCACCACCCTGAGATCACTATCTGAGTGATCACTATCTGAATAGAGCCAGCTGCTTAATTGACTGAGTCACCCCGGTATCCCTGGAATAATTGAGAACTTAGATAAGAGAGATTGGTAGGTAAGTAGTGATGCCCAACATAAACTTGAGAAAAATAAAACTAAATGCTGTAAAAAATTTATTAACTAATCAGTTTATATTTTTAATATTCTAAAGATTGTCTTATTTCACAGTATACATGGATCTGTTTCATTTTTTTCTTTTTAAATTTTAATTCTATTACAGTTAGGATATGGTATTATGTTAGTTTCAGGTATATAATGCAGTGATTCAACAATTCTATATATTACTCAGTGCTTACCAAGGTAAGTGTACTCTTAATTCCCTGTCACCTATTTCACCCATCCTAATCACTTTATTTTAGATTGAAAAAATTTACTATATATAACTTGGTTTGCCAGTTATGCTATCACATTTGGTATTTTATATTTTCAATAGAACTGATATTCACAGGAATTAAACATTTTTCTTGTCTTCCAGTTACTTATTTTTATCTTTAGCTGCATTTTACAAAATTGACTGAAGAACTAATCATTTTATTTTCACTACAGTGAAGTCTGGGGTTATTTATGCCTGTTAGAATTCTGAAAAGTTATAAATGGAATTAGCATTAGCTAAGATATAATTTAAAAAAATGAAATTCCAGTATAATTAATATATAGAGTTTTATTAGTTTCAGGTGTACAATATAGTGGCATGACAATTCTATACACTACCCGGTGATTATCACAATAAGTGTGCTCTCAATCCCCTTTGCCTATTGCATCCATCCCCCACCCTACCACCTTTGCAGTGACCACCAATCTGTTCTCTATAATTAAGAGTTTTTTGGTTTATCTCTTTTTTTCTCTGTTCATTTGTTTCTTAAATTCCACATATGAGTGAAATCATATGGTATTTTTCTTTCTCTGACTGGCTAATTTCACCTATCATTACACCCTCTAGAGCCATCCATGTTGATGCAAATGGTAAGATTTCATTCTTTTTATGGCTAAGTAATATTCCACTGTGTATATATACCATCTCTTCTTTATCCATTCATCTATCTATGGATGCTTGGGCTGCTTCCATAATTTGGCTATTGTAAATAATGCTGCAATAAACACATTCCTATATCCCTTAAAATTAGTGTTTTTGAATTCTTTGGGTAAGTACCCAGAAGTGGAATTACTGGCTCATATGGTAGTTCTTTGTTTAATTTTTTGAGGAACCTCCACAAAATTTTTTCCATAGTGGCTGCACCAGTTTGCATCCCTACCAATACTGTATGAGGGCTCCTTTTGCTCCACATCCTCAACACCACTTGTTGTTTCTTGTTTTTTTACATTAGCCATTCTGACAGGTGTAAGGTGGTATCTCATTGTGCTTTTGGTTTGCATTTCCCTGATAATTAATGATGTTGAATATCTTTTCATGTGTCTGTTGGCCATCTGTATATCTTCTTTGGAGAAATGTCTGTTCATGTCTTCTGCCCATTTTTAATTGGGTTTTTTGTTTTTGTTATACAACTATAGGAGTTGTGTAAGTTCTTTTTATATTTTGGATAGTAACCCTTTATTGGATATGTCAATTGCAAATATTTTCTCCCATTCAGTAGGTTGTGTTTTAGTTTTGTTGAGGGGTTAAATATTTTTAATTGAGTTCCTTTAAGATGTCTTTAGAGCTAAAATAAAAGAAGTTATATTTGTCTGAACTAAGTGTTTTCTTGATAGACAAAAGAAAATGTGTATTTACAAAAAGAAAGCTGAAAAATACTAAAATTCATGAACAAGGAATTTTGACACAAGTCCTTATGTTCTGATTTATCATCATATCCATCAGTTTCCATTTCTTTTTTTTTTTTAAAGATTTTATTTATTTATTTGACAGAGAGAGATCACAAGTAGGCAGAGAGGCAGGCAGAGAGAGAGAGGAGGAAGCAGGCTCCCTGCTGAGCAGAGAGCCCGATGCGGGACTCGATCCCAGGACCCCGAGATCATGACCCGAGCCGAAGGCAGCGGCTTAACCCACTGAGCCACCCAGGCGCCCCCATCAGTTTCCATTTCTTATAAAGTTTAATTAAATGTATATTAATCATTAAGATAAGGATTTAATTTCCTCAGTTTTGGAACCTTTAGATTTGCTCTTACTCTTCCCTATCCTTAGTTGATGAAACAGAGTTATATGTATTTTGTTTATAACTTCTAGAGGGAAAAATGGACACTGTTCTCTATTTCTACTATACTGTTATTACTATTATCTATTCTTACTGCACTCTTTTTAAAGTGAACTTAGTAAAAATAGACACTTTTCCATAATAATAAAAAATTGTGTAATAGTAAGTTTTCCATTACTTGAAATGTTCACACAGCAGCTAGGAAGGAGTGAATTAAATGACTTCTGATCTCTTTTAACTCTGAGAAGCTAACACTAAGTGAAAAAGTTTATAATCTTTCTTTCTTATAAGAGTTAAAATGGCAGGGGTGTCTGGGTGGCTCAGTGGATTGAACCTCTGCCTTCGGTTCAGGTCATGATCTCAGGGTCCTGGGATTGAGCCCCACATCAGGCCCTCTGCTCAGCGGGGAGCCTGATTCCTGCTGTCTCTCTGCCTGCTGCTCTGCCTACTTGGGATCTTTCTCTCTATCAAATAAATGAATAAAATCTTAAAAAAAAAAAAAGACTGAAAGTGACTGGCCACATGAAGTGTGACTGTATCTTGCTCTTGTGTTTGAGCCAGATGTACCACATAATTTGTCTTCTATAGATGAATTGTATTTTTCTGCTCTTAAGGTTAATTCTTCAGAAACCTGCCCATCAGAGTTTTCAAAAATTACTTTGAAGAAATAAAAGCTTTTTGAAAAGTAACAAATGACCTTTAAATATTTTTACTAACCATGATTTCAAAAGTTCACAATCCAAAACTTCCCAGGGGAGTAAAAACTGGGAAAAATAAGCATTTTTCTGCAAGTTTCCAATGACTTCATTGTGTTCCTCCTTCCTTGCCTTTTCTCTGCTTTATGAGAATATACAAGGTGAGTGAAAGGAGATGGATGTGTTTTCTTATAAAGTGATTGCTGCCAGCCAGGTACTTTCTAAGGGTGATTTCTATCCTGGACTTTAATTTCTCTCCTTCTACCTTCAGGTTAGAATTTCCCTAAGGAGCTGGAACTGGCAATGGATGTGATTTCCAGTAGAGAAATTTCAGAATCACCTTTGTTTTCCAGTTTTCATACTCTCTTATTTTTCCCTCTAGAGTTTCAGGAAATTGTTCCAGCAATTTTGCTGGAGTTTGATCCATTTATTATTTTAAAAATATTTTATTTTTTATTTTATTATTATTTGTATATTATTAAATATTTATTTATAAATATATACATAAATATTATTCATTTATAATTTATATTTTATAATATAAATAATAAATATAAAATAAATAAAAATGAAAATAAAATCCAATATAATAAATTTTTAAAATAAATTATGATTATACATTTTACACATAAAATATAAGTATATTAATATTTATTATCATATATAAAATATAAAAATAATATATAATAAATATATAATTATATATAATATAAAATAAAAATTAAATAATAAGTAATAAAATAAATTTATAATTTATTATAAATTATAAATAAAATTTTATTTTATTTATTTTATGTTATTATTTTTTAAAGATTTTTAAAAAATTTTATTTATTTAGAGAGAAAGGGAGAAAGAGAGAGCAGGAGAAGGAGGAGGGATAGAGGGAAAGGAAGAAGAAGCAGCAGACTCCTTGCTGAGCAGGGATCCTGATGTGGGGTTCAATCCAAGGACCCTGGGATCATGACCTTAGCTGAAGGCAGATGTTTAATCGACTGAGCCACCCAGCTGTCCCACAGGTTTGATCCATTTAATAAATTCAATTGCACAAAACACTGATTGGCCCTCTGCTGACTCAATGATTAGGAAAATGGGCTTTGCGGTCAGATAATCGGTTCAAATCCAGGCTCTACCACTTAATTACTGTGTGACCCTGGAAAGTTATTTAACCTAGGCTTACTGTGTGACCCTGGAAAGTTATTTAACCTAGGCTTCAATTTCCTTCAAAACAGCAGAATAATACCTATCTCAAAATGCTGTTATGAGGATTAAATGAAATAATGTGCAAAAAGCATTTTTGGTGGGTATTATAGAGGGCACGGATTGCATGGAGCACCGGGTGTGATGCAAAAAATAATGAATACTGTTATGCTGAAAATAAATAAAAAATAAATTTAAAAAAGCATTTTGCACAGTAAATGGTCAGTAAACATTAGTTAATACGATTAAACTAATACCTTGTTTTATAGAAGAGGCTATATTCTTGAAAGAATATTGGTAAAACCTCAATTGGCAAGATGAATTAACAATCAAATTACAAAAAATCATATAATGTCAATATTAACATTAAATATATATCTTCACATATGTGTATGAATCAGTGGATTTGACAGTCACAAAGTTGTACAACCAACACTACTATCTAATTCTAGAGCATTTTTCATCACCACAAAAAGAAATTCTATACCTATTAGCAGTCACACCTCATTTTCCCCTTGACCCAGTCCTGGAAACCACTCATATACTTTAAGTGTATTTTAAAAACATATTGAATAAAATTCCTAGATGGTATCCATTTCCAAAAGCTACTGCATTCACTAGGACTAACAACATGCTCTGGTAGGCAACCTTTCTCTTAAATCATTAATTGGCCAGGTTCTCTCACAACTTTTATCTTATTCAGAATGCATCTAATTTTAAAGTTTTCTAGACAGACTGATTGGCTTAAAATTCAATATTTTTTTATATTTGCATATTCCCTGAAGGGCATATGTTTCTGAGTTTGATCTTCTAAGCACATATTGAGAGGGTGAATAATTAGATTTTTTTCTTTTTCCATAGAATTGCCCACTCAGCCTAGTGCAAAAAAATGGAAGAATCTTAAAAAAATTTGGGGGGATTATCTTTTGGTTAATAGAACTTAAATGAGTCATTAGCATATGAAAGGATAGTAAGTTAAAAGTTTTCCCTGTACAACAGAACCATGGGAGATAAGACTAGAAATAGGAGTTTGTAACATGTATAGAATTCTGAAATCTAGGGACTTTTTAGTAATAAAAAAAACCCCACACAACTTATTTGGTAGGCAATGGAAAGTAAAAGCAGATTTTTGAGGCAGAAAAGGGTTAGCAATTATTATTTCTACTATTATTAACTAGACTTTGTAACTGACCAGGTGATGGGAAAGGAAGAAGAGAACACCCAAAGATAACTCATATTTCAAAACTGGGATATTGGTGGTACAATAAATAGAAATAGGGAAGTCAAGAGAAGGAACTGACTTAGGAAGAAATAAAAATTATGTTTCAGGCTTGTTGAGTTTCAAGGATCCAGTTGTAAGCTCAGAGATGTGGGCTTAGAGGTACAGATTTGAAAGTCACCTCCCTAGTCACCTCTATAGAGGTTGTACACAATGTTGGGAATAAATGGCTCACTTGGGAAGAAGAGTAGAGAGCTAGAAGAGAACTGAAGCTAGACCATGGTGATTGCTTACACTTAAAGTGAGAAGAGGAAGAGAAACTGACCAAGGCATAGGAGTGGTCAGAGACAGGAGAACTAGATGGTATCATATTACAGGAGTCAAATGAGAGAGACTCGTAAGTCAAGGAGGAGGAAGATTGAGAGTAAGTCATTATATGAATGTTTAGCAAACTCCATAACAAGATTTCAGAAAACAGTTTTTATACTGTGCAGAGGTAGAGGGTCGATTAACAAGAGCAGAGAGATTCAGACAAGTTATCTTAAGTAAGAGGTAACCACACTTACCATGAGGATAAATATCCATTCCTCCAACTCATTTGTTGAGCCCCTTCTGTAGCAAAGAACTGTGCTAGGCATCAGAATCCAAGAAGAGTCATAGGACAGTGCTGTGATTAATGTAACATAGAAACTCTCCACATTTGTTTCTCTCTAAAATTCTTGTCTTTACCAATGAACTGGCTCCATCTACACCTGCATTTCTTCTGACTTCTACTTAAAATTTAGCTCCTAGATTCTGTTTCCTTTAAAATTCTTCATGCCCAAATCAAAACTACAATGAGATACCACCTCACACCAGTCAGAATGGCTAAAATTAACAAGTTGGGAAATGACAGATGCTGGCAAGGATGTGGAGAAAGGGGAGCCCTCCTACACTGTTAGTGGGAATGCAAGCTGGTGCAACCACTCTGGAAAACAGCATGGAGGTTCCTCAAAAAGTTGACAATGGAGCTACCCTACGACCCAGCAATTGCACTACTGGGTATTTACACTAAAGATACAAACGTAGTGATCCTACCCCTGTAAGGGGTACATGCACCTGAATGTTTATAGCAGCAATGTCCAAATAGCCAAACTATGGAAAGAACCTAGATGTCCATCAACAGATGAATGAATAAAAAAGAGGTGGTATATATATATACATGGAATACTATGCAGCCATCAAAAGAAATGAAATCTTGCCATTTGTGATGACATGGATGGAACTAGAGGGTATTATGCTTAGCGAAATAAGTCAATCGGAGAAAGACAACTACCATATGATCTCCCTGATATGAGGAAGTGGAGACGCAACTTGGGAGGTTTGGGGGTAGGAAAAGAATAAATGAAACAAGATGGGATTGGGAGGGAGACAAACTATAAAAGACTCTTTTTTTTAAATTTATTTATTTGATAGAGAGAAATCACAAGTAGGCAGAGAGGCAGGCAGAGAGAGAGAGAGGGAGAGGGAAGCAGGCTCCCTGCTGAGCAGAGAGCCCAATGCGGGACTCGATCCCAGGACCCTGAGATCATGACCTGAGCCGAAGGCAGCAGCCTAACCCACTGAGCCACCCAGGTGCCCCCATAAAAGACTCTTAATCTCACAAAACAAACTGAGGGTTGCTAGGGGTCGGGGGGCGGTCAGGAGAGGGTGGTGGGGTTATGGACATTGGGGAGGGTATATGCTATGGAGAGTGCTGTGAAGTGTGTAAACCTGGCAATTCACAGACCTGTACCCCTGGGGCTAAAAGTACATTATATGTAAAAATACATTATAAAAAATAAAAAATTTTCAATAAGTCAAGCGGAGAAAGTCAACTATCCTATGATCTCCCTGATATGAGGAAGTGGTGATGCAACATGGGGGCTTAAGTGGGTAGGAGAAGAATCCATGAAACAAGATGGGATAGGGAGGGAGACAAACCATAAGTGACTCTTAATCTCACGAAACAAACTGTGGGTTGCTGGGGGGAGGGGGGTTGGGAGAAGGAGGGTAGGGTTATGGACATTGGGGAGGGTATGTGCTTTTGGGTAAATTGGAAGGGGAGGTAAACCATGAGAGACTATGGACTTTGAAAAACAATCTGAGGGGTTTGAAGTGGCGGGGGGGTGGGAGGTTGGGGTACCAGGTGGTGGGTATTATGGAGGGCACAGCTTGCATGGAGCACTGGGTGTGGTGAAAAAATAATGAATACTGTTTTTCTGAAAATAAATAAATTGGAATAAATAAATAAATAAATAAATATTTTATTATATAAAGAAAAAAACTTAAAAATTTTAATAAAAAAATAAAAAATAAATAAAATTCTTCATGCCATGACTTTTCATGTCCCAAATTGTACCTCATGGCTATCTATATGATTTGCTTCAACTGTCAATTTCCTGATTCTATTTACAAAGTTAAATTTGCAGGAGGTTCTATATTGCCCAGATCATCTTTTTGCTTAGGTCACACCTTGGGTTGTCAAATGGGTCAGAAGCCCACCTGAATTTTATTCACCTTTACTTGGGAGAGGGTAAAGGCTGCATGATAAAATGTAGTCTTCCCTCCTCTTTTTTTAAAGGTCTATTTATTTATTTTGAGAGTGTGTGTGTGTGTGAGAGAGAGTGAGTATGAGTGCGAGCAAAGGCAGGAGGGGCAGAAGGAGAGAGAATCCAAGGAAGACTCTGTGCTGGGCATAGAGCCCAATGTCACTACACTGGGATCACAATCTGAGCCTTAAGCCAAGAGTCAGATGCTTAACCAACTGCACCACCCAAGTGCCCCATGAATGTAGTCTTGACCTTTAGCATGGACTGCACGAATGACAGCAACTAGATGATTAACACATCCAGTAGGTACTGGGGATGAATCTTGGTTTAAAAAATACAGGTGTGCAAAGAATAGTGCATAGCCTTTTCTATAACAGTTTAATATGGACTTTGAGTCCCCATTCCTATAAGCTGGAGAGAAATCCAACTTGTAATCTTTGAGGAGAGGCATCCACACTGATTATTACTGAACATACGTTACCAAATCTGGTCAAGATGGTATATGAAGGACATATTGAAATATCTCTATAACCTACTCCCCCCCAAACACGTAGAAATGTTGGATAAAGTGTCACAAACAATTTAAGCTTTGGTTTTCAAGTGGTAGAATAAAAACAGTGGTTTCATTTCTTCTTCTCTCAGAAACTTGTCCTTCTTTAACTCAAAACTACAAGAAGAATGAAAACTAGACAAACTCTACTTGCAATATAACTAGAGACATCTGTAAGCTCGGATTACAAGCCTATGAAGGGCTACCATATCAATATAGTGAAAGTCATACAGGAATGTAATAATAGATGCTTAGGGATGCAGATTTTATACAAAGCAAGAGTGACATAGCTCTCCAAAGAAAGTGCCCCAAGACCAACAAGCACTTGTACAGAACAATGAGAACAGGCAAGCAGGCTAAAGCAGGAGCTTTCATGTACCCATTTATCACCAAGATTTGAGACACAAGAGAAGTGAAGGTGAATAAGGGCAAACAAGCCATATTTGTGGAAAGTAGTCTGTTGGTGAGGAAGAGTGGAGGAGACTGATTACATTGTAAGCAACCCTGCAGTGCTGATCATGGGGGAAAGTAAGGGCTATAAGAACTCATATACACATTGTTTCATAAAGAAAATAGACTCAGATATGGCCCTTTCTCCACCCTCTTGCAAATTTCTTATAAATAGCTGATGCAGGGAGAACTAATGATGTCTCTTCATTCAAAGATGTTTAGAGAAATAAGAAATAAACAGCATCTATAAAAAAGAGTGGGAGAAAATGTCCAGAGCAAAGCACAGTTTAAAAATGTAGTTAGAAAATAAGGAAAGGAAATTAAGAGGAAAGGAGGCTAAGAAGCTCTGATGTTTGTCTGATGGGAGTTACAGAAAAAGAGACTGGAGGGCATGGTGGAGAGGTAATATTCAAAGCGAAAATGGCTATAGTAGATCCAAGCAGGCAAGATCTAGGTTTGAGGAGATCTGGTGTCAGGGAAAGTGAACACAAGTGGTGTACAAGACTAGGGAACCAAGGTCTATGGACACAAGCCAAAGCACTTGGACAGAAGGAGATGAAAATCTAGGTATGGGAAGAGAGCAACAGAAAAAGTCATCAATGAGAATGGAATTTGATGATGAGTCAAATAATTTTTAGCCATGTTCCCCTGTCTAGGATAAATGTGAATATGAGCAGAACTAAGTCCATAGATAGAGGCAAATACAAACTTCTACCTGGGAATGGGCGGGTCAAGAATGAGAAATAAAGCAACTCTGGATTCTCAAATTTTCAAGGGGGAAGTGTAGCAGATGGAGAGAACTCTGGTCTTAGAATTCTTTGGATTCCCTTGATTCTATTACTAACTTGAGAATCAGAACAAGTTATAAGTTCTAGTTTCCCTCTCAAGAGCATGAGACATAACCAATCCTCAGGGATTCTGCCTCAGAATATAACTTCTGTCTATATTTAACTTTTTCATTCTTCAGAGGACATAATATACAAGTTGAGAAATAATACATGTACATTTAATATTTCTTACCCCCATATTAATTTTCCTCACTTTTTATCTGCCTAAGATATGATCTTTCAAGTCCCACCTTAGTGATCTTTAATGTTTCTTTTGACTCCTACACCCTATTCAAGTGTCAGGGACCTATCTATTATATAAAACATCCCTATCTCCATTATACAAATTATCCTCCTACTTGTAGGAGGTCTCATCTCAGTCCCCATTTTTATGCTCCTGGGTCACAACCTTTCAGCTTCAGCATTTATTTAGGAAAGGATATGAATACACAGAGTTGACCATGGTATATGCTGGGATCAATGGGTGCTCGCATTGGAAAATCGGTGGGCAAGGTCATTTTAGGAATTTTGGTAGAAAATCTTATAGAAAGCAGAGCCCAGAATCCTGAAATCTAAGCAGTCAATAGTAATAACTAGGTCCTCCACACAGTTAAGTCAGACAAGCCCCACTGGGCCCCTGAGGCTCAGGAATTCAATTCTGGTAAGGGTATGGCCTGTGAGATAAAACTATCATGCCTCCATGCTGATTCCAGAGCACAGACAGGCCCAACCCATAGCTGGCGCTCAGATGAGATGGGATAAAGGTGAGTGGAATGGGACAGAAGGGTAGTACCAGCCCTAGACCTGGGCAATGGCCGGGGGGCTTTTTCCTGGGCCTGTGCTTTGAGGCTCCTAGTCTGAGCCTCCTGAACTATTTTCTTCTTTATATGACAAGGAGTGAATGAGACTAAGGAGCTTATAATCTCTCCTACTTTGAATCACATGTCATGTATCCAGTACTAAAATTCTCTGCCCAAAAGATTCTGATCCCACTATTGCGGCCTCCATAGCTCCCAGCTGTGTGCCCAAGAGGTAGCTGTGTGCAGGGGTGTGTGTGTGTGTGTGTGTGTGTGTGTGTGTGTGTGTCCTGGTTGTATGGACTGGGTTTTCCACACACATGATTATGAGGTATATGGGGCAGGGTAAGGAGTTTGGGAAGTGAAAAGAAGAATGGGCTAGGGGCTTCTAGTTGTATTTTAACCTGACCTACAAATGTTAGTGGATGTGAGCTGCTTATAGGCAGAATCCTCTATTTTACTCATTTCAATGCCCCAGCAATACAGGCTTTAGAACAGAGCTGGCATTATTGAATGCATACTTCATCAGACTCTTAGGCATTGAGATCAAAGCCACTTCTGGTGGTACACATCAAACAGTAGCCATAATATAGCATTATGCAAAGTAGGATCCTGTTCAGTATAAAATTTTGGCTCTGGAGTCAGATATGACTTCATTTTTTTAATTGTAAAATTTACATAAAATTAGCCATTTTAAAGTGTTCGATTCAGTGACTGCTATTTAGCACATTCACAGTATTGTGTACCCATCACCTCTACTTAGTTCCAAAATATCTTTATGGCCCCAAAATAAATCCCATACCTGTTAACCAGTCACTCCCCATTTCTCCCTCCCTCCAGCTTTTGGCAACAACTAATTTGCTTTTTGTTTCTACGTATTCACCTTTTCTGGATATTCATACAAATGAAATAATATGCGACTTCTGTGCCTGGCTTCTTTCACTTAGCATAATGTTTTTGAGGTCCATCTATGTTGTATCATGTATCAGTACTTCATTCCTTCCTATAATGGAATAACCTTTCATTTCATGGATATGCCAAATTTTATTTTATTTATCCATTTCATTGGCTGATGAACATTTAGGTTGCTTCCAACTGAGACAAGTGTCAATAGTGCTGCTATTAATATCTGTGAACAAGTTTTTGTTTGAACACCTGTTTTTAATATTTTTTGGTATCTGCCTAGTTGTGGAATGGTTGGTCATGTATTAATTCTATGTTTAGCATTTTGAGGAACTGCCAAACTGTTTTCCACAGTAGCTGTACCATCTTATATTCTCAGAAAAATGTATGAAGTTTCCAATTTCTGCAGGTCCCCACCAATGTTTGTTATTTTCTATTAAAAAAAATTATAGCAATCCTAGTTGGTATGAACCAACCATTGTGGTTTTTATGTGCATTTCTTTAATGATGTTAGCATCTTTTATATACTTGTTGGCCATCTGTCAGTCTTCTTGGGAGAAATATCTAATCAAGTCCTTTGCTCATTTTTAAATTGAGTGTTTGTCTTTTTGCTGTTGAATTTTTAGAGTTCTTCTTATATCCTGGATATTTGACCTTTATCAGGTACAAGCTTTACAAATACTTTTCTCCAGTCTTTGAGTTGCTTTTCATTCTCTTATAAAAAAAAAATCCTAAAATTAGTTTATTTTCTTGTAATATCTTTATCTGGTTTTAGTATCAGGATAATTTTTCAAGTGAGCATTTAGACTGTTCACATTGAGAGTGATTATTGAAAGATATTTTACTGTCATTATGTTACCTGTGAAGTCCTTGTGTCTATATATTGTCTCTGCAAATTTCTGTTCTTTATCACTCTTGGGTTCTTTCTCCTTTTATAGAATCCCCCTTAATATTTCTTGCAGAGTTGGTTTCGTGGTCACATATTCTTTCAGTTTCTGCCTGTCTTAGAAGCTCCTTGTCTCTCCATCCATTCTGAATGACATCCTTGCTAGATAAAGTATCTTTTTTTTTTTTTAAAGATTTTATTTCTTTATTTGACAGAGAGAGATTACAAGTAGGCAGAGAGGCAGGCAGAGAGAGAGAGTGGAGGAAGCAGGCTCCTTGCAGAGCAGAGAACCCGATGCGGGACCCGATCCCAGGACCCTGAGATCATGACCTGAGCCGAAGGCAGCGGCTTAACTCACTGAGCCACCCAGGCGCCCCTAGATAAAGTATCTTTGACTGCATGTTCTTCTCATTTAAGTACCCTGAATGTCTTGCCAGCCCTTTCTGGCTTGCCAGGTCTCTGCAGACAGGTTATGCTGATGCTTCTCCCTCTTTGCATAAGAAATCTCTTTTCCCTTGCTGCTTTCAAGATCATTTCCTTGGATCTAAGATTTGTGAATTGTACTTTATATGTCATGGTGTCAGTCTGATTTTGGGAGAGGTCATCTTTGCCTCTTGGACACGAATATTTGTTTCCTTCCCCAGATTAGGGAAGTTCTCAGCTATGATTTGCTCAAACATATCTTCTAGATATCTCTCTCTCTCCACCCCCTCAGGGATCCCAATAATTCTGATTTTGAAACATTTCACTGAGTCATTAATCCCCCTCAGTTTGACTCTTTGGGCTTTAATCTGTTTTTCCCATGCCTCCTGGGTTTCCTTTTTTTCTGTCATCTTATCTTCTAGCTCACTAATTTGTTCTTCTGCCTTGTTTAACCTGATGGTCAGAGTATACAGTTTAGACTGCATTTTATTCATAACATTTTAAAATTCAGCCTGGTTATCTCATTTTTTCCATAAGAGATTCTATATGGTCATTAATATTTTTCTCAAACCTAGATATCGACTTCATAATTGTTACTCTCAAGTCTATTTCTGGCATCTTGGTTATATCCATATCCATTAGGTCTGTGGCAAAGGCCATAGTTTCTGGTTCTTTTCTTTGTTGGGGGTTTTTCCTCTTAGTCATTCTGTTGAGGGGTGGTTGAGGGAATGCAGAGTTTGAATATTAACCATAACCCAAGCAAGATGTACTTGTTTTATAGGGACCTTAGGGTTGTCCTCCTCTTGTTCTTCCAGCCTGTCTTCTGGGGGAGGATCCTGCCATGCTGTTACTCAGGCAAACTTATTTGGACAGAGTTGCTCTGCCTTCTGGGGGGCGGGGGATGTGCTCAGTGAAAACCAACTTTTGGGGGCTTCTGTTCTCTGGCAGCTTTCCCTGACAGCTTTCTGAATCTCTTCTGAGAGTCAGAGCAGAAGTGACTTCATCCAAACCTCTGTCTCAGAACAGAGAGATCACAGTCTACTCTTTACTGAACTCTCCAGGCCACACTGTCTCTGTTTCTGTCTGTGTTGCTAAAAACTGTAGTCTCCTGGGTTGTGTGCCCCACAGTGGCACTCCCAAATGCCGTTCCCAGGGCCAGGCACGTCTCTGCCCTTTGTGCTTCTAAAACTGCAAGCCACCCCAGTTCTCATGCACACACCTGTAGTTCCAGGTTTCTGTCTGGGGTGCTGCCCTAACGTTCTTTCCCCACTGCTACTTGTCTGAGAGTCTGTGCCCCGTCTCCTGCATGGGAGGTTTTTGCATTTTCTCATCTTCCTGCTGCAAGTTTATGAAGGTTCCCTCCCCTATCTTCCAATATCTGCTCACAAAATCACAGCTCCCCGCTTCATACCTCGAGACTAACCACCGGAGATAGTCTGTTTGTAGACTTCTTACATCTCAAGCTGATTTCATGGGTGTTCCGAATGGTTTGGCAGAAATCCATCTTAATTCAAGGGACTGGTTGAAATAGGGTCCTCTACTCCTCTGCCATATTTCCCCCTCCTTATTGGTAGGCTCTTGATTACTAATCTCTTATTATAGGTCTATTCATATTTACTATTTTTTCTCTAGTCAGTTTTTTAAAAAAGATTTGATTTATTTATTTGACAGACAGAGATTACAAGTAGGCAGAGAAAGAGGGGGAAGCAGGTTCCCCACTGAGCAGAGAGCCTGATGTAGGGCTTGATCCCAGGACCTTGAGATCATGACCTGAGCCGAAGGCAGAGACTTAACCTACTGAGCCACCCAGGTGCCCCTCTTGAGTCAGTTTTGGTAGTTAATATGTTTTTAGGAATTTTTCCATTTCATCTAGGTTATCCAATTTGTTGGCATACAATTCTTTACAGTATTCTCTTATAATACTTTTCCAGTATTATAGTATCTAAGTAGATACTCTCTAGTATCTAAGGCCTTTAGTAATATCTCTACTTTCATTTCAGATTTTAATAATTTCAGTCTTCTCTCTTTCCTTTTAGAAAACATTAGCTTATTAAAGGTTTGTCAATTTTGTGGATGTTTTTGGAGAATCAACTTTTGGTTTCATTAATTTTTCTCTTTTGTTTCTCTAGTCTCTATTTCATTTATCTCCACTCTAATCTTTTTGTCTTCTTTCTGCTAGCCTTGGATTTAGCTTGTTTTTGTTTGTTTGTTTGGTTGGTTTGTGGTTTTTTTTTATGTTTTTTGCTTTTTTTTTAACATAGGAAGTTAGGTCATTGATTTGTGGTCATTGTTTTTTAAAGGTAGGTGTTTATCACTATAAATTTAGCTGTGAGTACTGCTTTCATATTCCCTCTGGCACTAGCAACTTGCACCAAGAGTACAGTTGCCATCTTCATGGCTGTCAACAATTTAGGGAGTGAAGAGTGGCATGCGAATGATTTAAAATGCAACAGTTACATTCTTACTACCACGTGGCAGCTTCTTCTTTAAGTTTTCCCTTGGTTATAAGTTTTTTACCAGATCCCAAAGTTCTGCAAAAGTTCATTCTGACAGTTTTGCAGGTTTAATAGTTGTTTTTGCGGGGTTCTCCCTGAAGTTCCCAGCCAGGTAACCCTGCCATTAACCATTTTTCCTGGAAAACCTACCACTATAAAATATCCAGAAATGCCAGTTAAGATGTAACAGACATCCTTTGAAATCCATACTTTGAAATGGAGTGTACAAAAAAGTAAAGAGAAATTCCAAAGTAAAAAAAAAAGAATATAGAACTGAAAAGCATCGAGGTAGTTTAGAGTTACTGAGACCGAGGAAACCTCAGATTTAACAATCCTTAGACCTGCACCAAGTAAGGAACTAGACCTGAGACTTTTGAATAAAGCTGGGACATTTGAAGAGCTACAACCTTAGTGAAGGAGTGGCAATGAGAGATAATAAAGAATCCTAACTATCTTAATCTGGGGTATTTACATAAAGTTCAAAACAGAAGAAAAAACTAAACACTATATTAGCTAGGGATGCAATCATAGATGATGAAATAATAGAGAAAAGTATAGTAATGTTTAAGTCAAAAAAGCAGAATATTGGCTATCTATGAGAAAAAAGACGTATGCATTTGGAAAAGAACACACGGGGTCATCAAAGGTATTGGCAATTAGTGTTTTACTTTTTGACCTGGGTGGCAATTACAAAATGTTGCTTTGTTATTCTTATTTAAAATATATAAGTACTGTATATACCCTTATGTATGTATATTTCAATAAAAAGATAATAAGAGAATATAGTTTTATACAAATACACTTATAAACTTAGGCAAAGTAAATTCTCAGAAAAATATAAATTACTATAACTGGGTCAGAAAACTATGGAAAATCTAAATGATCCCTTAAGTATTGAAGAAGTAAAACAGTACTTCTAGATAATGCAAAAACAAACAAACAACAACAAAACAAAGCATCAGTCCCAAAGGTTATGCTGGTGAATTTGGCCAAATCTCAAGGAACAGGTAATTCTATTATTTTTACATAAACTCAGAGAAGAGAAAAAGAAGGCACACTCCCTAATTAATTTTTTAAAAAGATTTTATTTATTTATTTGACAGAGGTCACAAGTAGGCAGAGCAGCAGGCAGAGAGACAGGGGGGAAGCAGGCTCCCCACCGAGCAGAAAGCCTGATTCGGGGCTCGATCCCAGGACCCTGGGATCATGACCTGAGCCGAAGGCAGAGGCTTTAACCCACTGAGCTACCCAGGCGTCCCTCCCTAATTAATTTTATGCAGTTAGTATAACTTAGATAAGATATGAAAACCAGACAAGGATGGTTTAAGGAAAGAAAATTAAAAGCAATCTCAGCCATGAACATAGAGGTTGAATCCTAAATAAAATACTACAAAACCAAATCTAAGAATACATGAAAAATATATCATGATCAAGATAGGTTAGATCCAGGGAAGAAAAGTTGGTTTAACATTAAATAACCTGGAAAAACCCTTGCATATATATACCAGGAAACATAAGAAAGAATGTTCATAGTAGTATTGGTTGTATGGCAAAACACCAAAACAGTCCAATTGTCTATCAACAGTAAGATGAGTAAATACAATTTCCACCAATAGAATATCATATGGAAGTGAAAATGAGTGACTTTCAGTTATGTGTATTAACACAGATAAATCTTTTTTTTTTTAAGATTTTTATTTATTTATTTGAGAGAGAGATAGTGAGAGAGAGCATGAGCAAGGAGAAGGTCAGAGAGCGAAGCAAACTCCCCATGGAGCTGGGAGCCCGATGTGGGACTCGATCCCAGGACTCCGGGATCATGACCTGAGCTGAAGGCAGTCGTCCAACCAACTGAGCCACCCAGGTGTCCCAACACAGATAAATCTTAAAAGTTACACTGAACAAAGAAAATGAAACAAATCTATCTATCTATATATATATATATATATACATATACACATATGCACACACACACACACACACACATATATATACACATATATATATGAATTGGAATGTTCTCAGCAACACTATTTATAATGGCCTGAAACTGTTAACTACCCAAAAGCCTTTCAACAGTTGAATGGAGAAATAAATTATGTTATATTTACACAATCATGAATGGACTATAATTACATAAAATTATATGCAAAAATCTCACAAATTCAAGGTTGATAAAAGAAGTCAGCAACAGGGCATCTGGGTGGCTCAGTCATTAATTGTCTGCCTTTGGCTCAGGTCATGATCCCAGGGTCCTGGGATCGAGCCCCACATCGGGCTCCCTGCTCAGCGGAGGGCCTGCTCCTTCTCCCACTTCCTCTGCTTGTTTCCTCTCTCACTGTCTCTCTCTGTGTGTCAAGTAAATAAATAAAATCTTAAAAAAAAAAGAGAAGTCAGCAACAAAAGAATAAATAGTGCATGCATTTATATAAAATTCAAGCATGCATTTATATAAAATTCAAAAACAGGCAAACTAGTATATAGTATTGGAAGTCAAGAAGGGGTCAACCTTGATGAGGGATAATGACTTGAAGTAGGTGTATGGGAGACTTCTGGAATGCTATTAGTTTTGTTTTCTGATCAGGGTGATGATTACACAGATGTGTTCATTTTGTGAAGAGTCATTTAATTATATGTACGATTCTGCATTTTTCTATATGTATGTTATTTCTGTAATGTGTTCTTTTTTTATTTTTTTAAAGAGTTTATTTATATATTTGACAGAGAGATCACAAGTAGGCAGAGAGGCAGGCAGAGAGAGAGGGAAGCAGACTCCATGCTGAGCAGAGAGCCCAATGCGGGGCTCGATCCCAGGACCTGAGATCATGACCTGAGCCGAAGGCAGAGGCTTTAACCCACTGAGCCACCAAGGTGCCCTGGGGAATGTGTTCTTAAAAAAGGAGGAGGAAAAGACTAGATGATATTATGGTTGGTGATATTATATCACTGAGGAATCTGATCTTCCAATTCTTTGTATGTGACTTCTAGAAACAAAACAAAACAAAACAAAAAGGTAATAACTAGTAAAACAAAAGTTGAAAGTAAAACTTTTAACTAATACATTGGGAAAGTGGGTGGAAAGAAGAATATACAATAAAAAACATTCTTAGTTTGAATACTCTTTCTTTTGCCTTAGCTCTCTGTTAAAGTTTAAATAGTGTTGGGAGTAGAAATAACATTAGAAAATGATGAATTTATCAGACCACTTTCAAAGAGGAGACCGGTGCTTTTACTCTGGCTGTACCTATTCTCAGTTCCTTTAAGAATGGATCCCACTCTTCTGGAGTGTTGAAATGGGCAGCAGGAAAGTGAAACTCATTTTAGTTGTTCTTTTCCAAAGGTACCTTCCAGACCCTGCTCCAACATCGAGCCAGGCAACTATGAGGAAGTATGTGATCTGATCACCCAGATACCCTCTAAAGTGCAGATACAAGATATTACTAAGGAGCTACACTGCTCACTGTGTAATGATTGGTTCCGTGATCCATTGATGCTAAGCTGTGGCCACAACTTCTGCCAGGCCTGTATCCAAAACTTTTGGAAGCAGCAAGCAAAGGAAACATTCTGTCCTGAGTGTAAGATGCTATGTCAATATAGCAACTGTACATTCAACCTTGTACTTGAGAAGCTGGTAGAGAAGATTAAGAAGCTACCCTTACTCAAGGGCCATCCACAGTGCCCAGAGCATGGAGAGAACCTGAAACTATTCAGTAAGCCAGATGGAAAACTGATCTGCTTTCAATGCAAAGATGCTCGGTTGTCTGTGGGGCAGTCTAAAGATTTCCTGCAGATCTCTGATGCTGTCCATTTCTTCATGGTGGGTGAGACCTGTACCTTGAAAAATGCCTTAGGAAAGCTGAGAAAAATCTTTTGTAGGGTTTCTTCTCTCTGCCAACCTTTATTCAGATGATTATTAGTAAGCTTAGAAAATACAACATATCTTGCAAAGTTCTTTCTCTAGAGTTGCTGATTATAGGAAAGGAGCAGTGGAGTAGCTCTGGCCTACTTACTCAATCAATCAAATATTGACCTATATGCTGCCATGAGAGAACTCTATTAGACCCCATGTAGAGTATGGATGTACAAGATATTGCTCTTATTATAAAAGTCTTGAAATTTAGTCAAGTTTAAAATGAATAAAACAACAGAAGCAAGATAGTCTATTGAGAGCTAAATTTTGTCACATTTGTAACTCATAAATATTTATAATTTCAAAGAAGATTAGAGAAAACTGAAATAGGGGATGTATGGTGAAGGAAAGCTTGAAGTGGGAAATAATTTACATTTGAATGGGCAAAAGGAAGAAATGAGTATTTTTTTTTAAAGATTTTATTTATTTATTTGACGGAGGGAGATCACAAGTAGGCAGAGAGGCAGGCAGAGAAAGGAAGGGAAGCAGGCTCCCCACTGAGCAGAGAGCCGGATGTGGGGCTCGATCCCAGGACCCTGGGATCATGACCCGGGCAGAAGGCAGAGGCTTAACCCACTGAGCCATCCAGGCACCCCAGGAATGAGTATTCTAAATGATAACAATGTAAGTAGAAGTATAGTTAGTGAGAACAGTATTACTAGAGTAGAAAATGTAGAGTTATCTTCTTCAAACCCCTATAGTAAGCTAATAAGAGCATAAAACTAAGTTTTTCTGCAACTTGTTATTTTCTTTACAATTCTTTGAAGAAACAGGAATTATGATTCAGGGGAAAGAAAGCACTTGCAGCAATAACTTGCTTTTTTCCCCTGACACCCTGGGGCTTAGAGATACACACCTATGGCCCAACATCTCCCAAGTTAGTGTGGATTAATTCTATGTGGTATCTCCAGAAAGAGCTCACCACCCATCAAGATCAACTGGAAGCAACCCTGAAGGAACTTCAGTCCCTGAAGAATATGCAGAAAGATGCTATTGCTGCTTACAAGGTGAGAAGCAGGGTAGAGGCGTTATGAGATAGAACTGAAATACCTTGCTTGTAACTTCAGCTATATGAGTAGAAAGGTGCCTATATGTATATTATCAATACACTAAATGGCACCTGGGCTATAGAATTAGAACGTGGACACTGTATGAAATAAGTTTTCAATGGTTGATCAACACAGAGAATAGACTGACCTTTCCTGTTACATGCTGATACTTCTGATGGCTCAGTCACTAGGTGATTGTTCTGAGGTCATGATCTGTCTCATCTTTCCTCTTATATATGGCAAAATAAGGGATTTATCAGAGGAATCCACTGAAGATTTTTATGCCCAAAGAAATATCTTTCTTTTCTTTGGGTTTATAACCAGACTACCTCTGACTGCAGGTCTCTCGGATTGCTGTTTTTTACCATCCAATTTGATCTTTCTCAGCTTCCCCCAAACTAAATAAACTATTGCCTAGAGCTTCACAGGAGCTCTAGGAGAACATTAATAGTTAGAAACTTGGCAAAGCAGTTCCTAGGTTATGGGGCTAAACTGGGGGTTCTATTTCTTCATTAATTATTCTATGGAAGAGAATCGTCTCTGGCTTTTGGCATCTGGAAGAAGAAATATGTACAGTGAGAGAAAGAAGGATAGATGGAAATAATGATGTCTCCAGAAAACGTTGTTTCTGTTGTAAGAGTTCCCAGTTCAGCTATTACAGTCAACATTCATTCACTCAAAAAATATTTATTGAGTGGATAAAGTATTACACTAGATACCATATTATACTAGGGTGCCATTAATTCCATTACTAGCAATAAAATGACAACTGTGTTAATTACTATAAATGAAAATAAAGGGTACCATAAGAACATACATATGAAGAAATAATCTAGGCTACAGGAGGGGTATTCTCTCAAGAAATCACCCATTAAAATTAAAAATTGAAGGATAAGTAACTTAGCCAAGTGAACTGGTTGAGGGGAATATGAAGGAAGTGGCCTGGAGAAGAATGTACTTGAGAAGTACATTCTATGTTCTTGAAGTGCAAAGAGCATATGGAAAAGTCCTGAGATAGGAAGTTAGTTGAGAAAAGTCCTGAGATAGGAAGCTAGACAGAGGGCCAGTAAAACTGGATTATGGTAATGCAAGATGAGACTGAAGAGGTAGATATGAGTCCAATTATGTAGGCCCTTATAGATAACATTAGGATATTTGAACTTCTTCCTATGAATAAGAAGCCATCATAGGGTTCAAACAGGACATGATTTCATCTCATTTTGAAAATATGAGTCTAGTTCTAGTGGCTATGTGAAGAGACAAGGATAATTTTAGAAGGCTACTGCAGTGATTCCAGAGAGTAATGATAGTAACTTGGACTAGAAAGGCAGCAGAGATAAAAATAAACAACTTTAGCATATGCTTTAGAGATTAAAAAAAAAAATGAAAAACAAGCTGGATGTGGTGACCAATTAGATGGGATGGGTGAGTGGAAACATCAAATAGGCAGTTGGATACAGGAATCTGGAGCTCAGAAGTTGGTCTAGGCTGTAAAAATTGAAGGATAGGTAACTTAGCCAAGTGAACTGGTTGAGGGGAATATGAAGGAAGTGGCCTGGAGAAGTCAGCATAGAGATTGACTTAAATCTGAGGAAGGAGAGGATATTACCTAAAAAGAGAATATATAATGAGAAGAGGAAAGAGCTCTGGACAGAATATCAAATAACTCTAATATTTAGAGTTTGGTTAGAGGATACAGAACCAACAAATAAGGCAGAGAAACAGTGATGAAATAGGTAAAAGGAAAACTGGAAAAGTGTGATCTAGAGAATAGAATGAATTTTAAGAGTGCCATTATAATAATGGACCATAAAATCCAAGCTGAATAAGAGGAGACATGGAGACAGAAGACAATGATGAACAGAAATAGAAGGGGTCAATGAATAAGAGGTTTTGATGAGACCCAGTAATTGTTGCAATAGAATTACCTGATTAAGTGAGCATAAGAAGTTAATTTTGGAGAGAGTGAAATTGCTGGGGATGATAAAGTCCTGTGTGATTAAGAGAATGAGTAGATAAAGGTGGAGATCATTAGAAATGGGGAGGATAAGGATCTGAGAAGCCCGGATGTCAGAGGGTTCACCCCTGAGGATGTTGCAGTACCTTAGGAAAGCTGTAAAGCAGTTATCAATTTCAGTTGCTTCAGACATTGCCCATTCCTGCTTCTTCTATATTGTCCTGGAAGCAGAAGTGCATCCCTCCAACTCTGATTTCTAGATAAGAATAGTTCTTTCAGCCTCCTTATGGCCCCAGTTTAACAGCATCACTTGGTAGACATCGGTTTGTACTTCTGGGTAGGAGGGTACTATCATTCATTCTAGAATGTTTAATTAATTAACCCCACAGGCTTATTTAATATGGCATTGGTTACCACCCTCAGTACTGCAATAGGTACCTAGAGACCACTTTTGACTATTTCATTCCTGAACTGTTGAACTAACTAAGAAAAACAAAGTCAGTTTTCCAAAGGACTTCTACTATTTAGTATGATTGAGTGATGGTACTTAAGAGCCATTTTAATGCATCTTCCTGTTAAGTGGTATTTCCCAAGTTGTATGAGTACTGGTGGTGTGGGCCCCCATCCCCAAGTGCTAGTCTCAGTAATTACCAGGGTGATGATCATGGAGGTTTCCAGGAAAACAAGCTACATCTGCAGCAACACATCTCCTTGGAGTTTCTAAAGCTACATCAGTTCCTGCACAGCAAAGAAAAGAACATTTTAAATGAGCTCCGAGAAGAAGGGAAAGCCTTGAATGAGGAGATGGAGCTAAATATGAACCAGCTTCAGGAACAGTGTCTCCTAGCCAAGGAAATGTTGATGAGCATCCAAGCACGGATGGAACAGCAGAATCCCTTCGAGTTTCTCAAAGTGAGACTCCCTATCAACATAATTATGGGTACAGTAGTTGGGGAAAGAGGATATAAAGATGTAGAAACAGCTTTTCCCCACCAGGAGGGGGTAAGAAAAACCTATTGTAGTCCTCTTAAGATTCTCAGGGAGAAAAGCAGAAGGCTACTTTTGACTTACACTCAGTAAGAAGCTTTACTTTCACCCTCCTAAAAAAGACAATAAATGCCTTTAATAATTGCATCTATTAATATTTTAATATTTCTTCATAAAGAACTTTGAAGGTTTTTTTTCTCAAAAATAAGAATATTGCAACCTGAGTTGTATCTTAGACTGGCTTTCAACTGACCTGTTTGAAAGATGTTTGCCAGTCTTTCCTACCTGAAGCTTGACCTTTAAAGTGTCATTATCATCTCAGCCCTCAGAAGTGTACTTAGCCAGAGCAAGAAAAAGTAGCTTTGGGACTGGAAGGCCTATGGTGTTTTTCTACTGAAACCAGTAGAAGTAGAAATGGCCTATTAATTTCTCTTTCTCTTTTTTAAAAAGATTTTATTTGAGAGAGAGAGAGAGAAAACAGAGGGAGAGGGAGAAGCAGACTCCCCACAGATCAGAAAGCCCGATGTGGGGCTCGATCCCAAGACCCTAAAATCATGAGTTGGGCCAAAAGCAGCCACTTAACCAACTGGTAACCCAGGCATCCCAATTTCTCTTGTTCCATGTAAAAGGGAACTCTAGAAAATCAGAATAAGATAAAACCAGTTTGTTATGGGTTAGATGAAGGATACCTGATCAGAAAAGGCATATGGAGGATGGGAGGAGTTAGTGCTGATAGAATGAGGACATCTGCACAGGATCCCAGTATTGATGTTGAAATTCTGGTGGTAGCCAGTATCACCAAAGAAATTTCTGGTGTTGATAAGCAGGGATCTAACTTCTTTATTACTCCTTTCCTCTTCTAGGATATCTCATCTCTTTTGGATAGGTAAGTGTTTCTGCATGGTATTAACATCTTTCCTTCAGTCCCTGGAGGATGTCTAAGAATAAACTATTTATGTCCCCTGCAGCTTGGAACAAGGAACAAAGGTGTTGATGCCCAGAGAGCTTATCTCCAGAAAGCTGAACCCAGGCCTGTACAAAGGTCCCATCCAATATATGATGTGGAGGGAAATGCAGTTTTCTCTCTCTCCAGGTATCAGTGGGTAGTAGTTATCGGTTTTTGGGTCTCCCAGGAATCTATGTTCCTTCTGTGGGACCTTGTCTGTGGCCCTAATTAGTACTATAGAGTTTGCGATGGGGGAAGGGTAGAGTTTAGCCAAAAGATGACTATGGTTAAGACTTCAGTCAATATGACTGAATTTCTTCTTGTACCATGACCAAGAATTTATGACTTTTCATTGGGAAAGAGAGTCTGACGTGAGAATTATTTCTCAGCCTATGATTTTGTTTCACTGTTCTATCAAATGTGACAACCAGTTATTTTATCCTGTTTTTCTAAATCAGTTCCATAAATCCCTGAGCTTCTCTGCCCTGAACGAGGAGGTTACTGTACATACGTTTTTTTTTGAAGATTTTATTTATTTATTTGTCATAGAGAGAGAGAGAGTGAGAGAGAGAAAGAATACACAAGCAGGTAGAGTGGCAGGCAGAGGCAGCAAGAGAAGCAGGCTTCCCGCCAAGCAAGGAACCCAATGCAGGACTTGATCCCAGAACCCTGGGATCACGACCTGAGCCGAAGGCAGTGACTTAACCAACTGAGCCACCCAGGAATCCCTGTACATACTTTTTTATGTAATAGAGTCTTTTTTTTATAAGATTTTATTTATTTATTTGACAGAGGGAGATCACAAGTAGACAGAGAGGCAGGCAGAGAAAGAGAGAGAGAGGGAAGCAGGCTCCCTGCTGAGCAGAGAGCCCGGTGCGGGACTCGATCCCAGGACCCTGAGATCATGACCTGAGCCAAATGCAGCGGCTTAACCCACTGAGCCACCCAGGCGCCCCTGTGATAGAGTCTTTATAGATCCTCTTGTGCTTGATGTTCCTAATGTATAACATTTTAGGAGACTCTTTAGAGATCTTCAGTGCTTCAAAAGAAAACCAATAATTTCAACAGATGTGTCAAATAAGGACACAAGTTTTTGTTTATCCTGCAGATACCAAGGGACTGAGCAGGAAAAAAGAACTCAAATGACAATTCAAGAACATAAAGTTCTAAGTAATAGTTATAAAATAAAATTCTAAATATTTTTAAATTCATATACATTCATTATTATTGTTTGTGGTTACTGATTTAATGAAAATCACAAATCTATTCCTGTTAACAAATTTTCCAAGTAATTGACAATGAAAACACAGCTTTGCTGAGGTATAATTAATACAGAATAAAACTTACCAATTTTAAGTGTGCAATTTGATGAGTTTTGACAAATGTATCAACTTCTGTAAACATCTCTAAAAGTTTCAATCACCCCAAAACTCCATATTCCTTTGTAGTCAGTCCCATCATTCTCTTCCTAGTCCCTAACACTCACAGATCTGCTTTATTTCACTTTAGTTGCGCCTTTTGTAAACTCTCAAATAAATGGAATTATACATCATGTAATCTTTTCTATCTGGCTTTTTTCACTTAGCATAATGCTTTCTGAGATTTACCTATGTTATGTTATTGCATATATCAATAATCTTGTTTTATGGAAACATCACTGCACAGTGATGTATCTTTTCCCCATATTATTTTTATCTTATTAGTGTTTTTATATTTCAGGTACATTTTATGTAGCTAGCATATAAAGGCTTGTGGGTTTTTAAATATGATCTGATAATCTTTTAATTGAGGCATTTTGACCCCTGACATTTAATGTTATTATCAATATGATTGGGCTTAAATCTAGCATCTTGGTATTTGTTTCTACTTATAACATCTGTGCTAACTGAGGCAGTATTTGTCAGGTTTCTCACTATAAAGTTACTCCCTGACCCCTTTACACTATGGAAGGAAGTCACCATGCACAGCCCACACTTAAGGAGTGTAGACTTTCTACATAAATTATTTGGAATTCTTCTGCATGGGAGATTTGTTTCTGCCGGGTGGTCATTTTTTATTGAATGCCAAACATGATCAATTTTACATTGCTGTTCACTGGATCTTGTTGTAATCCTTTAAATTCTATTGGATTTAACTTTGGCATGTAGTTAAATAACCTTTTTCCTTTTTAATGCTTTCATTAAGCTTTGTTGAGTTGTTTAAGCTTTGCTAGAGTGCTTCAAGAGCAGTCTTTAATGTAGGGCTAACTCAGCCCATTTCCTAATGTAATATCCTTCTGAGTACTCTGCCTGATGTTCCATATATTACAACATTTTCCCATTATGGCTTGCAGGATTGAAAACTATTGCCAGACTTGTGTGAGCTCTAGTAATTGTTTGGCCTCCTGTTTTCTAGAGATTCTTTCACTGGCCCTAATTAGTTTCACTGCACATTAATACAACCTTAAGGGAATCCCTTCGTAGATATTTCTAAGTCTCTATATAGCTCCCTCTTCTGTGTTACTCTACTCTGCAAATTCGAGCAGTGTTCAGATCACATGTTTTACTTCTTGTACTCTTTGCCCTGTAAAATCAAAATTCACTTCTAGCAATCATTTAAAGCACAAACGGACTTTTCTTTATTTTTGGTATAAGTTGACATCTAAGAAAATAAAATGAGATTCATTTAATCTATGGTTATTTTACTAAGAACGTAACTGTGGTCGAACCTTGGTAAAATATACTTCTTACTTTTTATTTCTAGACCTTTGCTTATTCTTTAGGCTCGTATTTTCTCTATTCCTGCCTTATAGTAGAAGCTATTGTTTTAGGGCAGAGCTGGATCTTTTTTTCTTTTTTTAAAATAAATGGTCTGATAGTAAATATTTTAGGTTCTGTGGATTGCATGTTTCAACAAAATTTAACTACTTAACTGTCATTGCAGTGAAATGGCAATCATAGGGGTGCCTGTGTGGCTCATTATTAAGCATCTGCCTTTGGTTCAGGTCATGATCCCAGGATCCTGGGATTGAGCCCCACATTGGGCTCCCTGCTTGGTGGGAAGCCTGCTTTTCCCCTCTCCCACTGCCCCTACTTGTGCTCTCTCTCTCTCTCTCTTTCTCATTGTGTCTCTCACAGTTGAATAAACAAATAAAACAAACAAAAAGAGAAATGACAATCATTTACAATGTGTAAATGAATGGCTGTTAATGTGTTTAATTTTCAGTTAATGTTTTCAATACAAATTTATTTACAAAACAGGCAGCAGGCTACCTTTGTCTGCTGGTTGTAGTTTTATCAATTCCAGTGTATGGAACAATTCAATTTAAAATACTTTAATACAGGGTGCCTGGGTGGCTCAGTTGGTTGAGAAACTGCCTTTGGCTCAGGTCATGATACTGGGCTCCCAGGATCAAGTCCCCCACATCAGGCTCCCTGCTTGGCAGGGAGTCTGCTTCTCCAGCTGACCTCTCTCCTCTCATACTCTCTCTCTCTCTCATTCTCTCTCTCTCAAATAAATAAATAAAATCTTTTAAAAAATCACTTTACTGGGGCGCCTGGATGGCTCAGTTATTTAAGCGACTGCCTTTGGCTCAGGTCATGAACCTGGAGTCCTGGGATCGAGTCCCACATTGGACTCCCTGCTTGCCAGGGAGTCTACTTCTCCCACTGACCTCTCTCCTCTCATGCTCGCTCGCTCTCTCTCTCTCAAATAAATAAATAAAATCATTTTAAAAAATTTTAAAACCACCTTATTTCTTTTAGTTATGTGCCAGTAAAACATTACCGAAGTTTATTCATTTATTCAACACTTTCTTTTGGAAAGCCTAGTATGTACTAAGAACTAAATTGAACTCAATTGATACAGAAATAAAAGACATAATTTCTATCCCAGGAAGGAGACACTAAAAGACCAGAGTAGAGTCTAGGACTAGCTACCTATGTGAAAAGTTAAGAGCTAAGCCAAAGGCATGGGAATGGAAAATAAAGAATAGATTCTAGGGGCACCTGGGTGGCTCAGTGGGTTAGAACCTCTGCCTTCGGCTCGGGTCGTGATCCCAAGGTGCTGGGATCGAGCCCCGCGTTGGGCTCTCTGCTCGGTGGGAAGCCTGCTTCCTCCTCTCTCTCTCTGCCTGCCTCTCTGCCTGCTTGTGATCTCTCTCTGTCAAATAAATAAATAAAATCTTTAAAAAAAAAGAATAGATTCTAGAAACAGAATTCCAGAAGCTGAAATATACTGGATAGGAGTTGGTAGTAGGGGATAGGGAAAGGTAATGTCAAGGATAAAACTATAGGAGATACAGATTTTGGAGGGGGTTGAGGAGTTCCTTTTGGCCATGTTGTGTTGACGGATCTATAGGAAAACTAAGTGAATATATTCAAATGGGTAACTATTCTAACTGGAGTTTAGAAGAGAGGCCAGGGCTAAAATAAGCGGTATTGAATGGGGTGGCTGAAGCTGTTGATATAAATGAGATTTCCCAAGAAAAGTGAGAACATACAGTTAAGGAGGGAACATCTTATATAGAAATAAAGGGCAATGATGCCTCCCAAAAAGATTGAGGAATTTTGGCAAAAGAGGTTAAGAAGAAAACCAGGAAATGCAGTAGACACAGAATCTAAGGAAAAAGAGTGTCAAGAAGAAAGGAGCAGTCATTCATGCCAAACGTGAAGACCAATTTAGAAAATGATTGGAGGGGAACCTGGGTGGCTCAGTCAGTTAAGCATCCAACTCCTGATTTTGACTTAGGTCATGACTTCAGGGTTGTGAGACTAAGTTCTGCATTTGGGTTCCACACTGAGCCCAAGATTCTCTTTTCTTTCTCCCTCTCCCCTTTCATCCCCTACCCCATCTCTGTCCCTCTCCGAAAAAAAAAAAAAAAGAAAGAAAGAAAGAAAAGAAAAGAAAAAAGAAAAACAGTGATTGGAAAGAGATTTTTTAACAGGGATGGGGACTTTGGTAAGGGCATTTTTTTTTTTTTTTTTACTCAAGATAATTAACATGTCATGTGTTATATTAGTTTCAGGTACACAAAAAATGATTCAGGGATTCACATATTTCTCAGTGCTAATTAAGATAGGTGTACTCTTAATCCCCTCTATTTCACTCATTCTCCCACTCACCTCCCCTCTGGCAACCATCAGTTTGCTCTCAGTTTTTAAGAGTCTGTTTTCTTGGGACAACACCTGTTTGGCTCAGCTGGTGGAGCATGCAACTCTTGATCTCAGGGTCGGGAATTCTAGCACCCCCCATGATGGGTGTAGAGATTACTTAAAAATAAAATCTTTTTAAAAAGGGGGGGAGTGGTCTCTTTTTCTTTGTTCATTTGTTTTGTTTCTTAAATTCCATGTATGAAAAAATCATATGGTATGTGTTTTTCTCTAACTTATTCACTTGATCCATCCATGTTGCCGCAAATGGCAAGATTTCATTCTTTTTTATGGCTGAGTAATATCCCATTGTATATATATCACCTCATTTTTAATCCATTCATCTACCGATGGACACTTAGGTTAGTTCCAGATCTTGGTTATTGTAAATAATGTTGCAATAAACATAGGGGTGCATATATCTTTTCAAATTAGTGTTTTCATATTCTTTGGGTAAATACCCAGTAGTGGAATTACTGGACCATCTGGTAATTCTATTTTTAACTTTTTGAGGAAACTCCATACTGTTTTCTATACTGGCTGCACCAATTTGCATTCCCACCAATAGTACACGAGAGTTCCATTTTCTCCGCATCTTCCAATACTTGTTATTTCTCATGTTATTGATTCTAATCATTCTGACAGGAGTAAAGTAGCCTTAATTTGCATTTCTCTGAGGCTTAATGATGTTGAGCATCTCTTCAGGTGTCTGTTGGCCATATGTAGGTCTTATTTGGAAAAATGTCTATTCAGGTCCTCTGACGGTTTTTAAAAATTTGATTGTTTTTTAGTTGTTGTTGTCTAAGTTCTTTATATATTTTGGAAATTAACCCCGTAGAGGATATATCATTTGCAAATATCTTTTCTCTTGCAGTTGTGCAAGTTGTATGAATTATTTATGTACTTTGGCTGCTAGGACTGTGAGTATACTAGTGTGTGTGGTTATCTTTCAGTGCAGCAATTTTAAATGAGTGGATTGTGTTTAAGTTATATTATGAAGGGTTCAGGAGTGATTTGAAATGAAGCAGTAGTGAAGTAAATAGGTCACTTGCTTGAGAAGCTTCACTAAAAGGGAAGATGTGAATGTGGCAACAGAATCAAAAGAAGACTTTTTAAAACATTTTTAGTAATCTCTACACCCAACGTGGGGCTCGAACCCATGACCTCCACATCAAGAGTCATGTGTTCTTCCAGCTGAGCCAGGCAGGCACCCCAAAAAAGAACTTTTTAAAACATGGTGAAGGAAAACAGCCTATAGAAAGGCAGAAACCAATGGTATAGGACAGGGGATAACTTCCTGGAACACTGAAAAAATTAAATTAAATTAAATTTTAAAAAGATGGGATAACTAGTGGAAGGAGGGAAGAATGAGGGAGATCTAGCAGACAGAAGTATTGACTTTCGAAAAAAATAATGAATACTGTTTTTCTGAAAATAAATAAATTGGGAAAAAAAAAGAAGTATTGACTTTCCTCAGTTTCCTCTGAAAATGGAGAGAAGATAAAATGGTAGGGGTAAATAATTGTATCAGATGGAACTTGCAGAATGACTGGTTAGAATAAGGGATTCCTATAAGATATACTATATTTTCTTTGTGAAGCAGGAGATGAAGTCATCTGCTGGGCAATAAGGAAGGAAGTGATGGTATAGAGGTTTGAGGAGGTTGTTGCAGGTCTGAAATTGCTGTTGTGAGGAACTTTTTGGAAAGTATTTGGGAAATATAGGAGTTCTAGGCAGTGCTGATGGTCAAACACAGAATGGAAATAATGAATCTGCAGTAATATCTACATGTGCAATTTTGTGATTTTCCTCCTACAATGGTCAGGAATTAGCATGTTAATTTTGATAGCTGGATAGATCCAGGGTTGGAGAGTTGCGTGGCAGATGCTGTAGATACAAGGATAAAAGTGATAAGGTTATTGGCAATATAACTGTCAATGTTCAGTAGTTTAGGGAAGGATTTTAAGCCAGGAAGCAGCCAGATTAGGATAATAACGAGAAATGAAAGACTAGAGTTGTTAATAAAATCAAGCAATGGTTGTAGGGGAGATCAAAGTGAAAAAATAAAATATAAGAGGATGGGATATCTGAGTTTAAGATTTTAGAGAATGAATATTCCCAATGACTACAAGATCCAGAATGTGGTCCTTAATATGGATAGCTGAAATGTAATGGAGTAAAAAATCACTAGCAGTAAAATCAAGAATGTAAGAATGGAAAAATGGCTATTTCCAAAAGATAGTGAAATCACTTGGGATGATGGGCTGGAGTTGGGGTACAGGAGTAAAGTTAACCTAAAATGCAGAGAGTATAATGAGGAAGTCTGTACATAATAACATCAAATAGAGATAGAGGGTATTATGAAATGGAATGACAAGAGCCTCAAAAGAAAAGTGATTTTTACATGAGGATAGGGATTAGAGTAGCGGCCTAGAAATGCCAGTGGTAGCTCTGAAATTAGAAAATGAATAGTCTCATGAACTTTTCAAGTTGTATTTTTTTAAAGATTTTTATTTATTTATTTGACAGACAGATCACAAGTAGGCAGAGAGGCAGGGAGAGAGAGGAGGAAGCAGGCTCCCTGCTGAGCAGAGAGCCCAATGTGGGACTTGATCAGGGCCTGAGCCAAAGGCAGAGGCTTTAACCCACAGAGCCACAAGGCACCCCAACAAGTTGCATTTTTTGGGAGAAGAACCAGCCAGGTTTCTGTTATGGTAAGGTGATGAGAGAAATCTGTAAAGTGAGGATGCAGGAGAGTTATTTAGAGAGGGAGTTCTACAGGGCAAAGTGAAAGGGATGGGTGGGAGGAGTGGGAGGATGGGTGAAGGCAGAGGAACCAAAGAACAGACCAATGGGGATAAGAGTACATTAAAGGATAAATCATTGGGAGGGTCTACATTATGGGTTTTGGCCAAGCATAATGAGAATAAGAAGCCTGGTGGGATTAGTTAGGTGTCAAGGATTCAAATGGAATTCTGAAGTTCATTTATTTATTTAACAAATAGTTACTTGAATGCTTGAACGAATAGTTACTTGAATGCTTGAATGAACTATGAACAGTTACAAATTTTGAAGGTATGTGAGGAAACAAAATAAAGTCCCCACCCTCTCAGAGATTACATTCTAGTGGAAGAAATGGACATTGAAACAGTAAATAATTTCACAAAGTGAAAACCATTGTTAAAACAAATCAAGTAAGGTGTATTCAGTAAGTAAGTATTCATGAGAAAAAATAAAGTAGGATAAGGGTACAAACAATGATGGACAGATGAAACTACTATTTTTGGCATTAGCCAGAAAATAAACTTTGAGGAGTTAACTCCTCCCTCCCTATGTTTTATTATGTATTTATTCCTCCCTATGTATTTATTCCAGACATTTCCAAAAGTACAGAAAACTTTAAGGAATTTTATAGTGAACACTGCAGTATCTATTTATATTCTATCACTGATATCTCACTGAACTTGCATGAACAAAGGCTGGAATAATGTAAAGGAGTAAACCATATAGGGAAAGAGTGTTTGAGGACAAGGAAAGAAAGTGTAAAGACCCTTAAGTCTGAAAGAGTTTGGTATATTCAAGAAACAGCCAAAAGGTAGAGGTGATTGGATCAAAGTAAGTAAGGGAGGTATGTGTTAGGAGGTGAGGTCACAGAAGTAGGTAAATCACGTAGGTCCTGTTTGCTCTGTAAGGATTCCAGATTTTATCTTGGGTGTGATGGAAAGCATTAAGAGTGTGTTGATTAGAACTGGATGATTTCATTCATATGGCAGAATAGGATGCAGATGGACAAGAGCAGAAACAGAACAGTTAAAAAGCTACTGCAATAGTCCAGGCTAGCAGTATTTGTGAAAGTTATCTGTCTGTATTCTGAGTAGGCTCAGGATATATTTTAAAGGTGGAGTTGACAGAATTTACTGTTGAACTGAATATGGTATGAGAAGAAAAGAGGGGAGGCAAAGCTGACTTCTATCTTTGGAGCCAGGGCATGCTGAGTTAGCTGGAGGTGTGAGAGGTTTGGTGACAACAGCAGACTGCAGTTCTAAAAAGGTTGGTAAGGAGTCTGACAACTCTAAAGAAATCCCAGTTCTCACACTGGAAGAGGAACAACCCAAGACAAATGGCAATATGTGAGGGGGGGGAAGATTCAGTCTGTATGGAAAAAGTCAGGATTCTACAAAGTCTCATATTAGAAGAGAATTTCTTGGGATGATACAAAAGACACTGGCTTCTCTGGGAAGAGAAAGTTAGACTGGACTGATCTCACTTCCAAGATAAATAAATTCATTAACGGCAAGTGCATGCATCTAGGTATCTGTGTCCCTCATGTGAACACATAGTTTGTTTCCTTTATCAAATTTTGTGCCAAGGTTTGGTTACCTTACACCTGAAATTTATGTTATCTCCTTGCTGATATGCTTCCAACATCTCTTCATTTAGAATTTTTTACATTGCTGCCCACTTACTTGTCTAAATCTGTGCTAGACAAATAACCTGTAATGAATAACCAGTTTTTAAAATTTCAACCTGTCATGGACTGATATATTTGTGGAAGACAATACAAATAAATTACCTGAAAAAGTAGAATTAAAAAATATTACAAAGTGCAAGCCTAGTTGTTTAATTATTAGACCAATTGACATAAAATTACTCTATCAGATTGCTATGAAAGTTTCTAAGAGCAGAGCACCTGGGTGGTTCAGTCAGTTAAGTGTTTGACTCTTGATTTTAGCTCAGGTCATGATCTCATGGTCATGAGATCCAGCCCCAAGTTGGGCTCCTCTCTGAGTCTGCTAGGGAGATTCTCTCCTTCTGCCCTTCCCCACCCATTCTCCTTATCGCTCTAAAATAAGTAAATAAATATTTAACAACAAAAAAAAAAGGAAGGAAGGAAGGATAGAATGAGAGATTCTAAGAGCTTAATTTTAATTTCTGTACTGTTTTGTCCCAGATTGGTAACCACACATTCTGATTAGCAGTGGCATAAACCACTCAACATCTCAAAAGTCCCATTATCTATTAAACCAAATATAAATTTCTCACCATTGTCTTCTAAACCCTCCCAGGTAGCTCAGAATTACCTGCCTCTAATAGGCAAGCCCTTACCCTTAAGCTACTATTTTTAACCCATTCCTTTTTGGCCTCTGTTTATCCAGTGCATTCTGAATATATCTCATAACTGAAATACTTATTGTCTTTAAAAAATCTTCCAAGGACAAACTTACCTATCTTTATGTCTTCGACATTTGTATTTAAAAATTTTTTTAGTACAGATTAATATTATTTCTGTTGTTTTCTTTGTTGGACCATAAATTTCTTCAGAATAAAGTCAGACTTGTACCACTAATTTAAAAATGTATAGAATATAACCACATGAGTATAAAACATGTATATAAGTAATTACTTGTCTAAGAGCATACGTGCATGGGAAGATAAAGTAGTGATTTCTGTGTAAATATGGTCTTTAACTACAGGAATTTGCATTCATCCCTTTTCTCCCATGCCCTGCTTTCTTTTCTTATTAGGCCTATCTTCATTAACTCTGGACCCTAAAACAGCTCACCCAAATCTGATGCTCTCCAAAAACCGAACCAGTGTGTGGCATGGTGACATTAAGCAGGTAATGCCCGATGATCCAGAAAGGTTTGACTCAAGTGTGGCTGTGCTGGGCTCAAAAGGCTTCACATCTGGAAAGTGGTACTGGGAAGTAGAAGTAGCAAAGAAGACAAAATGGACAGTTGGAGTCGTCAGAGAATCCATCATTCGGAAGGGCAGCTGTCCTCTGACTCCTGAGCAAGGATTCTGGCTTTTAAGACTAAGGAACCAAACTGATCTAAAGGCTCTGGATTTGCCACCTTGCAGTCTGAAACTTACTAACAACCTCAACAAGGTCGGCATATACCTGGATTATGAAGGAGGGCAGGTGTCCTTCTACAACGCTAATACTATGACCCACATTTACACCTTCACTAACAATTTCACGGAGAAACTTTATCCCTACTTCTGCCCTTGCCTTAATGATGGTGGAGAGAATAAAGAACCCTTGCATATTTTACATCCACAGTAATTAGTCATACTATTGTGTATTCAGAGTATTATTAAAGAGATATTAAAATAGTTTACCAGTCTCACTGTTTCTCTTTCCAGTTTATGGGAAACTCTAGAATAATGAAGAAAGGATTCACAAAACTAAATTATATTCTCAGTGTCTTAAATGGATTTCACTGGAGCTTTTCAAGATGTTCTTCCACTTCTCTGGGGTCTTCTGTGACACAGGAGCCACTCTTCATGAGAATGATCATCATGCTATTGTTACTGGAGCAAACCGCAACTTCAGTTTGTGATGCCTGGAAAGCCTTTCCAAAAGTGCCCTGAAATTCTATTATGCTGCCACTATTCTTAGCACAAGACTCTTAATAGGTAAATTTTTAGATGTGTACTCTTCTTCCTATTTATTTTTTATTTTTAAGAGATTTTATTTATTCATTTTGAGAGAAACAGAGAGCACGAGAGGGGGGCAGGAGCAGAAGGAGAGGGAAGAGCAGACTCCCTGCTGAGCAGGGAGCCCAATGAGGGGCTCAATCCCATTACTCTAGGATCATGACCTGAGCTGAAGGCAGAAGCTTAATCAACTGAGCCACCTAGGCACCCCCCCATTTATCTTTTAATATAAATTTTGCAATAGCTTTCTTTTCTAGAACTTGTTGCAGAGATTTATAGAAAAAATAGGAAATCATCTGAGCTAGTTTATAATTTTGTCTTGAATTCTCTCAAGAGTCCAGCAAATCTGACTCTCTTTTTCTTGCTTTGTCTATGGAGGTACTTGTTCTTCTGTACTCAAATATATTTAAGTATTTCATTCTGCTTTTGACTATGTCTTTTCCATCATTCCTGCCTGTAATTTAAATATCAGTATTTTTAATCTTGTCCTCTCCAGTACACTCATCCTCCAGCATGTTCCTTCTGTCTACAGTTCTTAGCATCATTTAGCTCAGCAGTACCCTTGATGAACTATCCCTTCTTTTCCTTCAAAGTCCCATCTAATTGGGCTTCATTCTCTATATCTGATAGGGTTTTTGTCGGTGGGCGAGGGGGGTACCTAGGACCTACAGTACTGGCCCTTTAAAATTACAATTAGCACTCGCCAACACTGTTTGGCAGGGTAAAAACTCCCTTATTTATCTTTCATAATGGGAAGGATACACACATACCACAGGTAATATTCTGTGGCATTTGTACTGCTGGCATTTACAATACACACATATTCATAGCCGCTGAGTTGGGCAAACAGCATGACATGACTATGGCTACTTTTAAAGAAAACTACTTAAATAAATAAAAAAATTCATGGCACCTGGTTGTTTCAGTCAGTAGAGCATGCAAGTCTTATCTCGAGGCTGTGAGTTCCAGCCCCACATTGGACATGAGGCCTACTTAAATAAATACATAAATACATAAATAAATTGTGTGTCTTTTTTTCTTTATTTTTTTTAAGATTTTATTTATTTATTTGACAGAGAGAGATCACAAGTAGGCAGAGAGGCAGGCAGAGAGAGAGAGAGGAGGAAGCAGGCTCCCTGCAGAGCAGAGAGCCCGATGCGGGACTCGATCCCCGGACCCTGAGATCATGACCTGAGCCGAAGGCGGCGGCTTAACCCACTGAGCCACCCAGGCGCCCATGTGTGTCTTTTATTCAAAAGATTTTATTTATTCATTTGAAAGAGAGTGAGAGCACAAGTATAAGCGGGGCGGGGTGGGGGGAGGCAAAGGGAGAGGCAGGTTTCCAACTGAGCAGGGAGCCCAGTGAGGGTTTTGATCCCAAGAGCCCAGGATCATGACCTGAGCTGAAGGCAGCCACTTAACTGAATAAGCCATCCAGGTGCCCCAAATTGTATATCTTTAAATAAATAAATAAATAAATAAATAAATAAATAAATAAATAAATTCATTTTAATCAGAATGCAATAAGGACTTGTTTTGTGCCTGAAACCTTGCTGGATGTTTTGAAAGATGTGAAAGAAACATAAAAAGAAAAAAAGGTTCATTTGGAGAGACTTAAATTCAGATGCTTGGATATTTAATCAATATCTAAAGTCTGTCTTTGGGGATAGAGAAGTACTACAGAGTTCAGAGAAAGGAGAGGTTAATATTCACCAGAACAGGAAGATAAAGTTCTAAAGAAAAGTTGTTATTAAGTTGGAGATAGCGAAAGATGAATAGGAATGAATAAAAAATTCTAATCTGAATTGGTAAATATATTTCTTAAAAATGAATGTTTTTTGTGGTTGATGGTTGGATAGCTGCATAAATATACTAGAAATTTTAAACCATATACTTATAACAGGCAGATTTTACGGGATGTAAATTATATCACAATAAATTTTTCAAAAAAGGGAAAAATAAATATTTTTTCTGAATCACCAGGGGAACCAGGTGTATACATATTTTCCACTATCTAAGGTATCTACCTTAATATTTTCTCTAACATACTATCTTAACTTTCCAGCATTTGTCTTATAATAGATAACACAAATTTATTTTCATGCAGTTTTCCCTGATAATTGGTTATTCTATACAGAATAATTTGAGCAATCCTTCTATATAGAACTCAGATTACAATTAAAGGCAGGAATCCTTCTAATGAGTATGAATCATAAAACACCAATATGAGACTTTCCTGCTAGAAATAGATTCTGAATGGTATTCACTAAGAATTATTATTAGAGCTATCTTATATATTGTTCTATCCCAGGCTATAGGAGATGAGTCTGCTAGTAACAAAAAAGTAGAAGGTAAAGTCACTGTGTTAGAATTCAGAGATGAGAACCTTAAAAGGAGAATGACTGCACTTTTCTGTGACAAATTGACCTTTAGAATAGCAGTGGCAATATCATTGCACAGTTGTATAACATAGTTGAGATATAGGAGAAAAAAAAAAGAAATATTGGATTACCAAGTACTTCCTAGGAAAGAGATGCTCTGGACAAATTTATTATTCAGATGAGTAAAAGTGATTTATTCAAGGCCAGAGATATGCTTAACTACTTTACAAAAAACCCTCAAAAGTTTACCTAATTGATTATTCTTAAGAATTAAATTGTAAAATATACACAAGGGAGTATATACATATATTATATATATATATAATGTGTGCATGAGTGTATATATATATATATATATATGCAATTTAGAGAATGATACAAAAAACAAATACTCACTAATTGACCATCTAGTTTTGCATATAGAATAGTATCAAAATCTTTTAAGGCCCCCAGTGTCCCTCTCTAGGTCCTGAAGTAATCATTATTCTATATTTTGTACCTGTTTTTTCCTTTCTGAAAATAATTCATAGGTATATTTTTCCAACAACCATACTGATTTGTTTTTTCATATATATGTATCCTTAAAAAGAAAGTTTCATTATGCCTGCATTTTTTTAATTAAAAAAATATTTATCTAAGTAATCTCTACACCCAATATGGGCTCAAACTCACCACCCTGAGTTCGAGTCTCATACTCTTCCAACTGATCCAGCCAAGAACCCCCCTTATGTCTGTTGTTTGAAGTTTAAATGAATGGAATCATGTTCTATGTCTTCCTTAGCTTTTTGAAATTCAAAATTATGTTGTATTTCGTTCTATGAAACTACAA
Organism: Neogale vison; assembly: GCF_020171115.1. Lineage (NCBI taxonomy): Eukaryota > Metazoa > Chordata > Mammalia > Carnivora > Mustelidae > Neogale > Neogale vison. The sequence continues at coordinate 82,927,277 of NC_058103.1, read as the reverse complement.
CAGTTCAAATATCCAAACTACTATTGACAAATAAGTAGTTGTTTCTAGTTTTGTTTTTGGTTGTTACTGTTGCTTTAGCAACAATTTTGCCATAAACATTATTGTACAAGATGTACTAGTAAAGGAGAGCAAGAGTTTCTCTAGGTATATATCTAATAAATGCTGGCCAGTAGGGTATGCACATTTTTAAGTAAGTAATGCTAAATTATTGGTCAAAGTGACTATGCCAATTTACGTTCCTAAAGTTCCCATTAATCTATGTTTTTAGCAATTCAGTTATTACCAGTTAAGTGAGTACATGATGGTATCTCATAGTTTCAGTTTGCATTTCCCTAAATACCCCTATGGCTGAGCATCTTTTTTTAAGTTTATTGGCCACTTAAATTTCTTCTTCTATGAAATGTCTATTCAGGTGTTTGCCCATATTATCTATTGTGTTGTCTGTCTCTTACTGAATCATAGGGTTACTTACGTGCTCTAGATACCAATCTTTTGTTGGTTATTCATAGTGCAAATACTTTCTACTGGTTAATACTTTTGTCTGTTAAAATGTTATTCTCCACCCAGAGGCCTGAGAGGTATTCTTCCCTGTTTTATTCTGGGTTTTAAAGTTTTGCCTTTCATATTTAAGGGCTTAATAGTTCAGTCAGGTAGAAAGTATACATTAGCATGTGCCTAACAACATAATTTCAATATATATAAAGCAAAAATTAACAAGACCCTCTCTCTCTGCCTGCCTCTCCATCTGCTTGTGATTTCTCTCTCTCAGATAAATAAATAAAATCTTTATAAAAAAAATTAACAAGAAATCAATTTATCCACAAAGGAGATTTTAGTATGCTTCTTTCAGTAACTGACAATAAAACCTGACAATATGATTAACAAACTTGACCATATAAACATGCTGAATCCTGCATCCAACACTCAGAATATCCAACAGCTGCAGAATATTCTTTGCAAACACACAGAGAACACTGACTATATTCTTCAATCATAAGGGAAATTTCAACACATTTTAAAAGATTATAACCATACAGGCCATATTCTTCGACCTTACTGCATTTAAAATAGAAATCATTGGGCGCCTGGGTGGCTCAGTGGGTTAGGCCGCTGCCTTCGGTTCAGGTCATGATCTCAGGGTCCTGGGATCGAGGCCCGCATCGGGCTCTCTGCTCAGCAGGGAGCCTGCTTCCTCCTCTCTCTCTGCCTGCCTCTCTGCCTGCTTGTGATCTCGCTCTGTCAAATAAATAAATAAAATCTTTTAAAAAAATAAAAAAATAAAAATAAATAAAATAGAAATCATTAACAACAAGTTAACTACATAATCTCATGTTTGGAAATTTTTTTAAAAAAGATTTTATTTATTTATTTGACAGAGAGAGATCACAAGTAGGCAGAGAGAGGGGAAGGGAAGGAGGCTCCCTGCTGAGCAGAGAGCCCCATGTGGGTCTGGATCCCAAGACTCTGGATCATGACCTGAGCCGAAGGCAGAGGCTTTAACCCCTTGAGCCACCCAGGTGCCCCTGGAAATTTTTAAGCCAACACAATTTCAAGAAAATTTATAGCCTTATATGCACATATTAGAAAACAGAATGAAAATCACTCATCTCTTTCAAGAAATTAATAGAACAGCAATTTAAAACCAAGAAACATACAAGAACAAAAATTAATGATATAGAAAATACATTAGAGTATCAACAAAGCCGGAAATTTATTCTTTGAAAAGACTGATAAAACTGACAAAAACCTGTGGTGAGACCAAGAAATAAAATGGCACAAATAACCAATAACAAAAATGAAAAAGGAACCGTTGTTACAGAGCCTGCAGATATTTAAAAAGATAATAAAATGTTTTATCACCTTTATATCAATATTTTTGAAATTTTAGATTAAATGGACCCAACACCAGAAAAATATAGATTATCAAAACTAATGTAGGGGGTAGGTGGTGTGTGGTGGAAACAAAAAGCAAAGTATAATTTTGAAAAAAAAAAAAAAACCAGAAATTTCAACACTGGTGCAATTTGACTGTATTAAAGAATTATTATTTTTAAGTGTGATGATGGTATTGTGGTTTTGTCTTCCTAAAAGTCGTTATCTTTTACAGATTCTAATTGAAACATTTATAAATGATAAAATGAGTTTGGCTTCAAAATAATACCTTATGCCACAGAACCTGTGGCTATGCCTGTAACAACAGCACAATAACTTTAACACTGAAGGTTTAACACTCACAAGCATGACTGACCCTTCTCCGCCACCTCGGGGGGTGAAAGCTGAGCCGCTTCTTCACAATCCCACGCATCGGTCGCTTGCCAGTAGTGACCATACGCCTCTTCCTTTAGCTTCGGGCTTTTCCCGCCCATTACTCTGAGAACCAATCATCGAGCTTCGCTTCGCACCTCAGACCAATTAGCGATCGCCATTAGGCCCCCCTCCCCCACACCCCCGGGTGCGAGCAGATCGCCATGTTTCAAGGGCAGCGGGGTTGGTTCTGTGGCAGCGTCGGCCGAGAACTGAGGCAGTTCTGGGGTAGGCAGCTGGGTGGAAGGTGCGGGTGAGGTGGTGGGCAGACCATCTCTGTTTTCTATGGGGCTTTTATCCCAGGGTACTAGATAGGCTCACCTTGTGCTTTTGCCTCCACAGTGGCCGAAGGGGGCTCCATCAGTGACCCAAGGGACGCCGACTTCTTGTTCAGCTGTGATGCCTCCCACCCAGACACGCTGAGGTACCTGAAGGCCATCAGTCCGTGCCTCTCGGGTCCTGATGATCCAGGAGCTGAAAATGGAAGTCGCGGTCACTAAGAAATATTGATGATAGGAATAGACGGGAAAGGAGCAAATTTTCAACCCTAGATTGGAAGGGGAGAGGGACATAAACAACCTTTCTCTTCTCCTTTCTGCCACAATGACATGGCCTCCTACCTGGTCCATGAGCCTTCCCGAGTTCCAGTCTTGTGCTTCTCTCCCACAGCTCTCCGTGGTGCTTTGTAAATGTTCTTGCTCACTACTACTATCTTCCTACACACGGTCATTACTTCTTGCTGGACTATCACACTAGCTTTGAGAGAGATTACTCTGCCTCCAATCTGCCCACCCGCTATCCCCCTTCACGTTATCATTACAAAGCAGAGATCTAATCACCACCCTGGCTGCCCTTTCCCCATTCCCTTATTCCCCACTGTCCTGATTGCCTGTAGATAATTATCCCTACTTCCACTCAGTTATTCTTTCTTTTGAAAGGTTGAATACATTCTTGTTTCTTTTATAACCTAAAATATTTCATTTCTTTCTCCTAGAATATATCAGAGTCTTGATTACATAGAAGATAATGCTACAGTTTTTCACGCCTACTATCTCTCTGCAGTAGCTAATGCTGAAATGAAAAACTCAGTGGCTTTAGGTCATTTCATTCTTCCTCCTGCATGCTTGCAAGAAGGTTAGCAAAAATCATTTTTCCAATCTCTATTAGCCAAATCCACCTAGGTCTCCCAACTTGGTTGATCTTCATTCTCAATAAGAGATTTTTGCGTTTTGCATCATTTAATATAAGTGGAAAATCAGAGACTCGGGATCAGATTGCCTTGGGTGTATATTCTAGCTTTGTTTGTTGCTCATTCACACATTCACTGAACTCCTGTGTGTCAGGTTTCAACCCAGGTGCTGGGGATTCAGTAGTGAATAAGACAAAAAGCATATCTTGCCCTCCCAGTGCTCCTTGGAAAAGATACAATATTTACTAGTTTTGAGAATTTTAAAAAGTTGTTTTGAGGATAAAATGAGATAATATATTAAGTAGTCTGACATGTGAACATTTAATAAATATTTGCTAGTTTTCAATCTCTTCATTATTATAAAGAAATTTTAAGATTCATTTTAATAATGAACCCATATATTTGTATTATTCTTTATACATTGGGGTGCCTGGGTGGCTCATTTGATTAAGCATTTGACTCTTGATTTCGGCTCAAGTCATGATCTCAGGGTTGTGAGTTCAAGCCCTGCATTAGGGGCTGCATACTCAGTGCAGAGTCTGTTTAAGACTCTCTCTCTCCCCCTCTGTTCCTCCCTCACCCTACAACATATGCGTGCTCTTTTTCTCTAAAATAAATAAATAAACCTTTTTAAAAATTAAATTAATAAATAAAATTTTAAAAGATCTGTTTTAAATAAAAACATGTAATAAAAAGTATACATTATTATCCACCTAGACCAGTAGAGTCTAGTAGAAGTGTGAGATGCAAATATGAACCACATACTAATTTTAAATTTTCTAGTATAAATAAGAAATCTGTTGATAAAATAGGTGAAATTAATGTTTTAAAGATTTGTTTGTTTTTAGAGAGAGAGAGCCCAGGGGAGGGGAGGGGCAAAGGGAGAAGGAAACAATCTTAAGCAGACTCCCCACTTGATTTCATGACCCTGAGATCGTGACCTGACTAAGCCAAAATCAAGAATTGAACACTTAACCAACTGAGCCACCCACGTACCCCTAGGAAAATTAATTTTAAGAATATAGTTTATTGGGGTGCCTGGGTGGCTCAGTGGGTTAAAGCCTCTGCCTTCGGCTCAGGTCATGATCCCAGGGTCCTGGGATCAAGCCCCACGTCGGACTCTCTGCTCGGCGGAGAGCCTGCTTCCTCCCCTCTCTCTCTCTGCCTGCCTCTCTGCCTACTTGTGATCTCTGTCTGTCAAATAAATAAAATAAAATCTTTAAAAAAAAAGAATATAGTTTATTTAGCCTAATATATCTAAAATGTCATTTCAGTATATAACCAACAGAAAAATTATTGAGATATTTAATTCTTTTTTTGATGCTAAATCTCTGAAATTTAGTGTTTATTTTACACTCATAGCTCATCTCACTTTGGACTAGCCACATTTCAATATGGTGCTCATATATAGCTAGTCCAGTGGTTACTGTATTGGACAACATAGGTCTAGAGGAGTGTTACCTTTTTGTCCTCAAGTGGTCTACTGTGGAAGCTTTTGAGATTATTAAGGATGATGACATATTCCTTTGATATGCTGAACATTCTTAGAATTCCTATAATACTATGCCCACTAGACATGTTTCTCTTCCACTCTTCTTTTACCAAATTACTGAATTCTTGAGGACCTCTACTCTACAAATTTAGGAATTTTATGCCTTTTATTTTGACTGATTGGTCTATTTTATTTTTATGGTTGGCCTAAGACACATATCTAATGAAGGCATAAATTCCAGCAGAAAAAATTTACAATAGTTATTTTCATAATGCTTTGGAATCATCTGGGGAGGTTGTCAGAAATGCAAATTCCTGAGCTCCTCGTCAGTCTTCTGATTCAATAAGAATCTGTGTTTTAAACAAGTATCTTAGGTGAGTTTGATGGAAGTGGAATAATGCTGACCTAGAAATTTCAGACTTCAGGTAAACTTCAGAAAATTCTACAAAATTACTTAAAAAAAATAATATTGGATTTGTCTTTCTCACCACAGAAATAAGAAGAAAACTTGGTAGTTTTATTTGGGAACAAGACCAACATATTCAGAGAGAGAAGGTAAGAGTAAATTAAAGTATTTGGTTAGAATCTCCAGTTTCAAAAGTTTTTGAAAGCAATGTAATCTGAAAAATGCTTATTTGTGACATGTTAACACAGTGATCCCAGTTATGGAATTTAAAGGGCATGCTTTTATTGAACATTAAGTACTCTGACATTGTTTTCACACTAGTACACTGACAAATTTGAGATATTTTTGTATGAATAAAATTATTCATGTAAAAAACTTGAAAATTTGCTTTTATCATTAATTAGGGGAATAATAGGTTCACAGTATTTACCAGTTTTTTTTACTGCCAGCATAGATTCTGATTTACTAATTCCTGTGTTGTGTCATTTGTTAAATGTTTTGAATAATACCCCTCAATAAATGTGTACAATACTGGAAATTGACTGTTTTATAGCTTCTGCTGTTCTGCCTCAAAGTTGTCAATGCTTTTGACTTACTTCAAAATCTTTATGCAGTAGCCAAATTTGAGATAATTTGAGAATCAAAAAGAATGACTAGTATGAATAAGTAATGAATAATGCATTAAATTTAAAAGAATCCATGATTCAATAGTGATACTCCAAAAGCAGAAAGAAAGAAAGAACAGCAGGAAGGAAGGAAGAGAGATGAGAAGAAGAAAGAAAGGAAGGCAAGAAGGAGGGTTGGAAGGAAGGAAAGGAAAGGTGGAGTAAGGGAAATTTTCCTTATAAAATAGCAGCTAAATAGAAAACCCTATTTTACCACCCCCAATAAAATAACTGATTTAGGCAGAGTCATTATTGGGTGTTAAAACCATGTTCTCAAATTATCACCTCACAGGTTACCTATTAGTTACAAAGGTAAGCAATGTACCTTCACAGTAGGGAGATCTGGCAGACACCATCTTAGCCAACTGGTCAAATTTAGCATCACCAGAATTGGAATACCCTCTCATTACGTTCAGCTGGATGTGATATAGTAGAAAGCATACAGTGTTATCTATATAGTGTTCTTGTTCAAAATGTTTAACCTAATTAACACTCAGACTGTTCCAGGATGTGAGACATATCACACTAGACTCTTTAAAACAATATCATAAAGAAAAAAAGCAGGAATACTGTTCTAGATTAAGAGACATAACAACCAAATATGATATATTAAACCTTGATATGATTCTGGACATTTTAAAAATAGAAAGTAAAAAAGACATGTTGAGAACAATTGGGAAAATTTAAATATGGATTATTAGGTGAGATTGAATTAATGTTAATTTTCTTAATTGTGATGGTAGTATTATAAAGATAAAAGAATGCTCTTTAAAGAAAATGCAAGCTGGGGCGCCTGGGTGGCTCAGTGGGTTAAGCCTCTGCCTTCGGCTCAGGTCATGATCTCAGGGTCCTGGGATCGAGCCCCACATCTGGCTCTCTGCTCAGCAGTGAGCCTGCTTCCCCATCTCTCTGCCTGCCTCTCTGCCTACTTGTGATCTCTCTCTGTCAAATAAATAAATAAAATCTTTTAAAAAAAATGCAAGCTAAAGATTAAGGAGTAAAATGTCATAATATCTGCAAATCTTTTCAAATGATCCAGCAAAAAATAAAAAATGAGAGAAGTAATAAAATTTATTACATGCAGAGTAATAAAAATGTTGACACGTTAAGAATCAGGTGAAAGCTGTATAGTACTTACTGTATTATTCTCTAACATTTCAGAGTTTGAAAATTTTCAGAATAAACACTTAGGGAGAAAATCTTCTATGTCTGAAGTCAAGCATTTAACTTACACATTTTGTATTTCTTTCATTAGTTTTTTTTTTTTCCCCAAGTTGTCATCATCTGAAAATCATAGTTGTTTTAGTATCTTTGGCTGTGTTGTACTAAGGACCATAATATCTAATCCTTGGCTTGTGATAGTGTTTTCAGGAATGTGAATGGTGACTGAATGGTTGTTATTTAACAATAATTATTGAGTATGCAGAACTTTAGAGCTAAAAACTCCTTAAAGCCCATTAATTAATCACTCAGTTCTGAAACTGAGAGAACCAAGGTAAAGAGAAGGTAAAAACCTGTTTTAGTTCACATGCTAGACATTAGCAAAATGGAATCAAATTTTCTCAGCTCCAACCCAATCCATTATTTTTTCTATGAAAAAAATTAGTAGAGTAAGCCTGATGATTCACAGACCTATACTCCTGGGTCAAATAATACATTATATGTTAATCAAAAAAAAAACAGGGAAAAAATTAGTAGAACATGCCTGTAGTGATAACTGACTCTAGAAATTATGTGATTTTATGATAAATGATTTTGTTAGTTCTTTCAAAATAATGATTGATATAGCCAATTATAATAATGTAACTATAGAATATGTAAGTAGAAAGGACTTCATTGAATGGCAACAACAAGGGTAAATCTGGTAAGTAATTTGAGGAACATTATTATTGTTTGGAGTGGATTTGTGATCTAAACAGAGAAATTTCCTAATGGCATATTAAGTAATTATATTATGTGACAGGTACCAGTACCTGAGTCACTTTCACATATCTTTTTGAAAAGCTTTATACACATTTTACTCTTCCTTAACTCCATAGCCTAAGACTCCATTTTAATTTTGTGGGTTTTTTTAAAATTTAAATTTTTCTTTAATTTTTTATTTTTTTAATTTTAAATTTTATTTAAATTTTAAATTTTTAAAAATTTTATGTATTTATTTGAGAGAGAGAGGAAGAGAAGAGAAAGAGAGAGAGCAGAGAGGAAGAGTGAGAGGAAGAGGGAGAAGCAGATTCCCTACAGAGCAGAATTGGACATGGGGCTCCATCCCAGGACCCTGAGATCATGACCTGGGCCAAAGGTAGACACTTAATGACTGAGCCACCCAGGTGCCCCTCCATTTTAGTTTTGGAGGGGAAATGTGATTTGTTCAGGTTACTTCATACTTTTGATTTGTAAGTCAAGGGAGTCTGGGAATTTTCGAGTCAAAAGATTTTTTTTTAAAAAGATTTTATTTATTTATTTGACAGAGAGAGAGATGACAAGTAGGCAGAGAGGCAGGCAGAGAGAGAGGGGAAGCGGGCTGCCCTCCAAGCAAAGAGCCTGATGCAGGGCTTGATCCCAGGTCCCTGAGATCATGACCTGAGCCGAAGGCAGAGGATTGACCCACTGAGCCACCCAGGCGCCCCTCAAGTCAAGGATTTTTAAGACAGTTTAAGTTAATAAACATTTTTTTGTTTCCTTATCTTTTAAAAACTAAAAAGTAATAAGGCTACATCAGGGAAAATGTAAAAAATTGAAAAGAGAATAAAATTAGTCAAAGTTTTATGATCTAATACAATCAGAACTGATATTTTAAAAATACAGTCTTCATTACATAGCCCTAAAAGCAGATAGTATAATTGTGTGTGTGTGCAAAGTTTTGTAAGTTTTTGCCAACGCACTAGATTCAATGTGCCTAAGTGTATAAATATTTTTATGACTCTTGATACATATTGTCAATTTACTTTTTTGCTTTTTTAAAAACCATTTGATTGGATCATTGGTGTGCTCATTTTAAAAAATGTGATTTCTTGGGACGCCTGGGTGGCGCAGTTGGTTGGACGACTGCCTTCGGCTCAGGGCGTGATCCTGGAGTCCCGGGATCGAGTCCCACATCGGGCTCCCAGCTCCATGGGGAGTCTGCTTTGCTCTCTGACCTTCTCCTCGCTCATGCTCTCTCTCACTGTCTCTCTCTCAAATAAATAAATAAAATCTTTAAAAAAAAAAAAAAAAAAAAAAAAAAAATGTGATTTCTTTTGCTATCTACAGCATGATGAAGTAATACCAAATGAAACAAAAGCCCTTAGGGAAAGCAGTGAACTAGCAACAGATCAAGAAAAAGAATTATCCAAAAGGTATTGAATTCATACATTTCTTTGATATTCAATTCCATGTAGGGATCTTCAAACACTAACTCTAAGTGTTTATCTCATTTAATTTTCACAGTCTTCTTGCATAATTGATATTATCATTATCATTATCATTATCAGCAAAAGAGATCTAGGATTAGACAGGTTAATTTGCTGAAAGTCATACAAACTTATTAAGTGGAGAGAAGTTGGATTTGAACTGGGTCAGTGTAATTCCAGAGCCAACCACTATGATGGACTATCCTTGCAAAAGAAAAAATAAGAATTTATGTATATTGTATTACTGTTACATTATTTTTTAATTTTTTAAGTAAGGAGATACATATAATATGAGCAGTAATTTTATTAGGATTGGAAGTTCTGAGTGATTTTCCCCTTTCCTTTCTAAATTGTTTGTAATGTGGTTACTTTGGTTTAAGAAATTAATTTTAAAAAGACAGACAATCATGGATTTACCATTATGTTGGAGCCAATCTCTGAGAGGCCCCCTTTGTTTCAGGCTTATTTATTATCCAATCCTAATTCCATATTTTCTGGTTCCTTTGTTTCCAAATACTGATAGAGATTACTGGCTGTTCGAAGGTCTGGCATTTAGCTGCAGAAATAAAAATTATCAAATAGTAGTGTCTCTTTTCAATATAAAAATTAAAGGGTTGGCTCAGACCTTTGGAGAACAGTCTCCCCTGAGCCCACCAGTGTTAAATAAACCTCCAATCATCCAAGAAAAAAAAAATTAATGGGTTTACATTATATAGTATCTTCGATTTTAAGTTTTTCTTTGTTTTTTACTTATATCTCTTGTACCTACTATTTGTTTGTTATAATTTGAAGTTGGTTGTTATCTAATTTACACAAAGTTTTGTATTTAATTAATTTTAGTAAACTATTGTTTCATGGTCCTGTGACTTCTAGATATTCTACCACTTAAGTTAGAGAATCCATATTTTAACTCTTGGGATCTCTATGTATAGCACTCCTTTGAACTTACTCCTTTGAACATAGCAAAAAAAGCTATGCTTTTTTTTGAGATAAGAAACTGGTAAAGAGAGGAAGGAAAATAAGAATGGAAGAGGTAAGACCATGAAGATATTCTTAATAGAGATATTCTTACTGGAAGAATATCTTAATGAAAATAATAGAGGAAAGAATAATAATCCTAAGTGACCTTGTAAGAAAAGGCTGGGAAATATAAAATAAAAAGTAACTCCCAGTGCTTCACTTGACTAGGAAAGATATAAGATATATAAGTTCTTTAGGAAATAGTTGCCCTGCAGAACACGGATGCCATCAAGGAAAAGATTGGTAAGTGTGACTATCAAAAATATTTTAAACTTGTACATGGCAATAAAAACACCATAAACTAAGTCAAAAGAAAAATATGCACGTGGAAAAACACCTAACAAAAAGTAGTTTAGGATACAAAGGTGACGTACTAATTTGGGGAAAGTATGTCCAATCCAATAACAATAACAATGGAAGAAGGATATGAACAGATGCCTTAGTAGGTGTCTAACCTAGAACCTTTACTTTATAGAACCACCAGAGGGTGCAGTGTGAACATAGATAAAATATACTTTGCCCTTACTCAGGAAACATTTTGATTTGTTGGCATACTACTAATGGTATCGAACAGTAGGTAATGAACCAGTTATTAAACACTTGCTAAATGTACAGCACTTGTGAGCTTATCGGTTCATTTGATTCTCATAACTTTGTAAGAGATAAATGCTATCAGCCCCATTTCACAATTGAGGAAACAGGTTCAGAGTGTTTAATGTCACCCAACATTACTTACATAGTGAAGCTGAATTTGAAGCTAAGTCTAGCTGATCCAGAATCCAAACTCTTAATTACAATGCTTTTCCTGCAGAGAGCCTGATGGAAGGCTCTATCTCAGGACCCTGAGATCATGACCTGAACAAAGACAGAGGCTTAACGCACTGAGCTGCCCAGGCGCCCAGGCTCCCCTCTAGTTGCTTATTTTAATGGACTTTTAGGTAATTTCAAATTTGCTGTTTAAAACAATGCTTCAGTGACTGATTATGTCATGTAGCTTTTTAGGGGTGTAAGTGTCTGTACGGTAATTCTTAGGAGGTCAAAAGGCATGTAGATTTGTATCCTTGATAAGTCTTACCAAATTGCCTTTCATACGGGTTAAATCAATTTATGCTCCTACTGGTTGTGTATAAAAGTGTCTTTTACAGCAAGGGGAACCAAACATCCAAGTTTGCTTAGAACTCTCCTGATTTTAACACTGAAAAGTCCCATGTCCTGAGGAATCCCTTAATCTAGGGTAAATTGGGATGGTTAGTCATCTTATTTTATAATACCTCCCCCAACATAGAGTACTATCATGTATTTTGGTTTTTGTTAATCTAATAGGTATAAAATGGTATTTTAGTCTCCTTTTGTTTGAATTGTTATTATTATGAACAAGGTTGTGTGTCTTCAGGTGTTCTTCATTTCTGTGAACTGTTTGTTCATATCCTTTGCACATTTTTCTATTGATCGAGTTTTGCTTTTATTTTTTGATAAGAACACTTTACATTTTAGGAGAATTGCTTCATTGTGAAATGTTGGAATTAATCCTTAGCCTATTGTCTAAAATGCTGGGTTTGGGGCGCCTGGGTGGCTCAGTAGGTTAAGCTTCTGCCTTCGGCACAGGTCATGATCTCAGGGTCCTGGGATTGAGCCCCGCATTGGGCTCTCTGCTTGGCAGGGAGCCTGTTTCCCCTTCTTTCTCTGCCTTCCTCTCTGCCTGCCTATGATCTCTCTGTCAAATAAATAAATAAAAAATCTTTAAAAAAATGCTGGGTTTGTCATGCAAATATATTTTACTATATACATTAATGCTTATTAACTTTTTTTTTTAAATGGCTTTCAGGTTTTGTGTTGTACTTAGGGAAGTCTTCCTTCTCTTAAGATTATTATTATTTTTTGCTTTGGTTTCTTCTTAATTACTTATTTTTCAATTTAAATTTGTAACACATTTGGAATATGTCTTTGTGTAATAAGTGAGGTGGGGATCCACTTTTTTTTTCTTTCCTTCAGATAGCTAACTACTTGTGGCTATTGATTAAATAATTTATCTTCCCCTCCCCTAACCTGCCTTAAAATGCCACCTTTATCAAAGGGTTAGATCCCTATAGGGATTTGGGTCTATTTCTGCATTTTATATTTTTATATTCCATTCATTTGCCATACAAATGACTCTGTTTTAGTTCTTTATAATACGATTTAGTATCTAGTGCTAGTTTTCCTCTTTACTCTTTTTCAAATTTTCTTCTTGCTGGTTTGTTTTTCTATCTGAATTTTAGAGCCACCTTGTTCATATATTTTTTAAAAGGTACTGTTGTTACTTCTAGTAACATTACAAAAAATATATAGATTAACTTAGGGAAACTATCTCTGATACTGAATCTTCTTATCTGAGAAAATGGTATTTTTTCCCCACCTGTTCGAATTTTCTTTTGTGGCCCTTGAGGAACATTTTCATATTCTCTTCACATAAATTTTATTTATCTTTTAAGATTATTGCTAGTTTTTTTTCCATTCCATTATAAATTTGGTCTGCCTCTTATTAGATATTCTAACATGTTGTTCAGGTAAATTTTAGAATTATTTTTTTCTTAATCTCTAAAATCCCTATTAAGAATTATGTTAAAATTTTTTAAAAAGATTTTATTTATTTATTTGACAGAGAGAGATCACAAGTGGCAGAGAGGCAGGCAGAAAGAGAGGAGGAAGCAAGCTCCCTGCTGAGCAGAGAGCCCTATGCGGGGCTCAATCCCAGAGCTCCACAATCATGACCTGAGCCGAAGGCAAAGGCTTTAACCCACTGAGCCACCCAGGCACCCCGAGAATTATGTTAAAATTTAAGAAGAACTGATAACTTTATAATTTTCTATATTCCTCTGCAGGAGAATGTTTTTTGTTTTTCTTTATTTTCCTTTTCTATATTCCAATAAATTTTCCCATTTTTCTGCATATAGAGTAACAAATACCTTGTTATGGTTATTTCTAGATTTTTATGAATTTTGTTGCTGTTGTGGATTGGTTCATTTTTTCCATTTTATTTTTTATTAGTTATTGCTATTATATAGGAAAGTTATTGATTTGGGGATATTTGTCTTATAACTACCCACTTGGAATCTTTAAGATTCTAGAAATATTTCAGTGATTCTCTTGGCTTTTCAGGGTGTATAATCATATCATTTGTTAATATGAAAAGATTGCTTCTTCCTTCTTTCTAGATGTCTTTTCCATTTCCTTCTCTACCCTCCCCCATCTCATTGCTTAGCCAGAAATTTTAAAGCCATACTAAATAACAATAATGGTTATCCTTTTATAGTCCTGACTCTTCTGGGAACATTATTTTGCTTTGTTTGAAGGATCTTATCCTAACTGGGCTGTCATTTCTTTTGTAGGAGTTCAGGGCACCTGGGTGGCTCAGTTGGTTAAGCATCTGCCTCTGGCTCAGGTCATGATCCCAAGTCTTGGGATCAAGTCCCACATCAGGTTCCCAACTCATTGGGAATTCTGCTTCTCACTCTGCCCCTCCCCCTGCTCATGTGCTCTCTCTCTCTCTCTCTCACCTGCTCTCAAAAAAAATCTTTAAAAGAGTTCAGATGAAACCTAATTTTTAAGCAAATTGAAAATAAAGCTTTACTTTCACTAAGTATAACTTTAGATTTTTTAAGGAAAATAATAAATTAAGGATGACCCCAACTTTATTATTGAGGTTTTTATTTTCATATAATCTATTGTATTATCTATTGGTTATATGTAGTCTAAATACAGTAAACATTATTACTTGGCACAGTTAGAAAACAGAATATTTTAGTTGAAAACTACTTAGCTCTTAAAAGTGAGAATATAATTAATTATACTATACAACCACACTCAGAATACTTTAACTTTTTTTCTTTTTAACTCAGAAGTCACTTCAGAATCTTAGTGTACCTCATGATTTCCCCAAATTTCATTTTTTATTTAAAGCATTGAAGTACTAGTTAATAGAGTTCCAATTCTTTAAATACTGAATAAAAAAATGCTTTGATTATTTCAAATAAACCCCACTATACTTTGGCATATTTAAAATTATATATATATATATATATATATATATATATACACACACACACATATATAATCTAATTATAAAGTATTATTGAATTATTTTGCTTTTAAGAATACTGAAAAAACACTGGGTGTGGTGAAAAAATAATGAATACTGTTTTTCTGAAAATAAATAAATTGGAAAAAAAAAAGAATACTGAAAAAGACTTATGCCTCTATATACACAAAAAATATGTTTTGTGAAGTGGCCAAGAAAGCCAAAAATATCTATATGGGAACTTGTATTACTTAGAAGCACAAAAGAAGTTTTGTTAACATTTTCACCCAATAAGATTGAAGTCTGCTCAAAAACAAATAGATTACTGTATATATATTGTCTGGAATAATTTCTCAGGGAAAAACAAATATAAATAAGACTTTCTGTATGTTTGATTTTATAGCACAGAAAAGCATTTTATAAGGACTCCAGTTACAGAAAAGCAGATGTACTTCCCTCTTCAGAATTATCCTGTGAACAACATGGTAACAGGTAATTTAAAATAAAATAAAATTTAGAGAAAACCCAAATAGGGAAGAAACAAAAGACTATTTTGTATGATAAAGCACTAAATACCCAATGTACAACAATGCATTAAATAAATCTGCAGAACTGACCCAGAGATAGGTCCCATGTTTTCTGTTAAAACATTTGTCTATTGGTAGCGTGAATACACATTCTTGTGTACACAAGACAGTCCCAGTTTATGTCTGTTGTCCTGGGATCAGTTTTTTCCTCTTGGGTGTCCCAATTTGGAAGATAAATTATATGGACAACTCTAATCATAGTTTTCTCTGAGAATCTGATGGAACATAGACCCCCTTCCCTAGCATGCACACATACAAACATAACACACCAACTTTGCATAAAATTTAAAGAGGTTCACAGGTGTCCCCAGACTCCGTATTTGGGTTTTCTAGTACCTGACATGTAGAAGGACTGCTTACTAAGGCTGACATGAAAGGGTGGAACCATGGGAATCAGATGACATTGGCCATTGGGATTTGGACAGCAGTTAAGTGAGGTCGGTATTTATATACTTTGATCTAGGTAGTATTCAGTAGGGTCACGGATTGTTTTTTAAAGTATTGTGTTTCAAACACAGCAACTTAGAAGTATAGGTTTTTGAAATTTCATTTTAAAAAATCATTTGTATATTTATCACATTCTCTTTATCAGTGTTAAAACTAACTCTTGCATCTTCCACAAATTCTTACATCTCTCATACTACTATTCCTTCTTATGTTTGGTCTAGTCATTTGTTCATTACTTTTTTCCTTCTGTTCATAGTCTTTAGAAAAGCACTTTATTATTATTATTTTTTAAAGATTTTATTTATTTATTTGACAGAGAGATAGATCACAAGTAGGCAGGCAGAGAGAATGAGCCTACTATGGGGCTCAATCCCAGGACCCTGAGATCATGACCTGAGCCGAAGGCAGAGGCTTAACCCACTGAGCCACCCAGGTGCCCTAGAAAAGCACTTTAAAAAGAACTTTTGATGTGTCTTCTGAGGCTGTGTCTGTTACCTAACTTTCACAGCAGAGAAGTCAGTTCTGGGGTTCTTAGGACCAATCGTGGCCTGCAAAGGACAATGAACTAAGTAGAAATACTTAAGTGTTCTAATATCAGGAGCAGCGATTGCTACCCTAATTTATCCCTAGGTCTAAACATTCAGATAAAATATAGGTACCCCTTAAACCATGGTTTTGGCCTATTACTGGTATTGATTTTGTTTCAGGCAACTTTATCACCAGATTCTAAATGTCTCATGTTCATTTGGATTTACCAAGTGTTTGATAGCATATTTTAAAAATCAATGATAAGTGTTAAAATCAGCCGTAAAATAAAGACAAATCCTTAGATTTGGACATGTAACAATACTGTTCTGTTTCATTGCTGACTATTCAAAAGACATGAAAGTGTTGTATTAAAAACAAACTAAAAAAGAACTATGAAAAATCATTAGTCAGATTTTTTTTTTAAAGGTTTTATTTATTTATTTGACAGATAGAGATCACAAGTAGGCAGAGAGGCAGGCACAGAGAGAGAGGAGGAAGCAGGCTTCCCCGCCGAGCAGAGAGCCCGATGCGGGACTCGATCCCAGGACCCTGAGATCATGACCTGAGCTGAAGGCAGCGGCTTAACCCACTGAGCCACCCAGGCACCCCATTAGTCAGATTTTTTAAAGTAAAATTTCAACCTGTGATAATCTTTTGTTAATTTTATTGATAGCCAAAGTAAAATTTTCTGATCTTTTGATTTTCTTGATTATTTTCTTTCCTTATATTTCTATATTAAGATTTTATTTTTTTAAGTTTATCTATTTTTTTAAAGATTTTATTTATTTGACAGAGAGAGATCACAAGTAGGCAGAGAGGCAGGCAGAGAGAGAGAGGAGGAAGCAGGCTTCCTGCTTAGCAGAGAGCCTGATGTGGAACTCGATCCCAGGACCCTGAGATCATGACCTGAGCCGAACCCAACACTGGACTCCAGCTCATGACCCTGAGATCAAGAGGCATGGCTCTTCTGACTGAGCCAACCTGGTGCCCCTACATTAAAACTTTTATAAAAAAATTTTTAAAACTTTAAACTGTACTTTCTTGAAAGAAAGTTTCAAGCTTTAGAGATGATTCTTTGACTTTAGTTTTGCTGTGAAATGACAACTACTTCCCTTTTTTTTTTTTTTAATCATGCCCATCTGCTCTATAGGAAGGAATAACTTCTTGTTGGAATATAGTGAGTGACAGTTCTAATTTAGGCAGTGGTAGTAACTTCTGTGACTGTAACTTGACTGTGTCTTCCTCAAAATGGATTGGGTTCATTTTAATGACTGTTAAGTCTCTTAAAATAGAACTAATTAGATTTTAGTTTATAGAAAATACAAGTTGGAACTATACCCTAGAACTGGTGGTCCCAAGTTGTGACAACCAAAAATATCTTCAGATAGTGCCAAATGTCCCATAAATTTCAAGGGATTTTTTTCTTTTTTGGTCTCTTTTTGTTAGTTTTTGCTTTTGATCAGAATTAAATTATTTTAGTCTGATATCATTACATATCACCCATGATAAGAAATTCTGATTGACCACTACATGTGTGACTAATTTTAAAAATTAGTAAATAACTGGAAATAACTTGTAACTGTAAATATCTTGCAGGCAAAAATTTTCAAACCAAAAAGTTCTGATAATTAAAAATCTGGGAACTTATAATAGATACCGTATTAGTTACCTATCACTGTGTAACATATTGCTCTAAAAGTTAGCAGCTTAAAACAATGAACATTTATTACTTGCTAGTTTCTGAGGGCCAGGAATCCAAAAGCATCTTAATTAGATACTCTGTCTCAAAATCTCTCCTAAGGCTGCAGTCAAGTTGTCAGCTAGGCTGAAGTTACTCAGGGACAAGTGGAACTGGAAAATCCATTTCAAAGCTCACTCATGTGGTTATTGGCAAGCTTTGGGTCCTTGCTGATTTTTGGCCAAAGGCCAAACTTCTCACCAAGTGGGCCTCTCCATAAGGCTGTTCACAACATGGCAGGTCACTTTCCTCAGAGTGAGAAATACAAGAAGGAAAAAAAGAGCATACCCAAGACAGAAGCCACTGGTCTCTTTTTCTATCCTACTCAGAAGTGGCATAAATCATTTCTGCCATGTGCTGTTGGTCATACAGACCAACCTAAGTACAGACTCTCCTTCTAGAGACTACACAAATTTGTGAATACTAATAGATAGGGATCATTTAGGGCCATCTGGGAGGCTGGCTACCATAGACATGTATGGAATTCTCCACCAAGAATACCTTCCTTAGGAACTTTCTTTTCTTCCCCTTCAATTCATCTGATACACAGAAATAGTCATTTCCTAAAACATGAGCTTGCTCCTCACCCCCAGCAGTTGCCTTGGGAATGAATACCTGATTTGAGTTGGACCAATCATAGCTTTCTCTAGATTTTTATACATAGAATGCAGCCAGTCAAATCATTCTCATTCAGGTGACCTTGGCTTTTTAGATCTAAAACTTGGAAGTCATGTGGGTCCATGTTTCCTACCATGTTAAAAAAAGCCAACTTGCCTCAAGAGAGAAGAACTGAAATTAACACAGAGAGAAAAATTGGATACCAGTGAGAGACAGCTGTGAGCTCTGGTTACTTCTGAGGCCCTGCAATATGTCTGCTTTCTTACAGTTTGGTTGACACAGCAATCTTTCTATTAAGCTAGTTTAGTTTGAGTGTCAGTGAACTTCAGCCTGAAGTCCTAATTGCTTCAAAACTGCTAAAATAATCCATTTCTGATGCAAAAATGTCCTATCCTTCTTATAGGAACATTTTTATTAATATTAAAATTATTTTAAAAATTCCTATCCTCACACATACCTTTAGAAACTTCACACAGTGCAATTAACTAAATGTTAATATTTTCCTTTACTAGTTTATTTTACACAGAAACCTAGTCATTAGGCAAAGATCATGAACCATATGGAGTACAGAAATAGTGCTCAAGAGATTTTCTAAAGTAAATGATTATGATTAAAATAGCTTTAAAGACACTAATCAGTTTTATATTAGTGAATTCATAGTTAATTTATTAACTGTCAATTTATTATATATTATTAAAAGCAATCAAACTATATACATGTGTACTGCATGTTGGTGGTGGTATTCTAAAATCAATCGTCTTTGAGCTCTACCAGAATTTTTTTCACACAGTATTGACTTCTAAATTAGGTTTCAGTTTTAATATCAATTATAAATATATTACTCATAAAATATAATAACTCAGATAAGCAGTTGCTGTGAAGATAATATTGCTTCAAGTCATTGAGTCCCTTTTTTTTTTTTTGAAGTGAGTAAAAGTTTATTAAGTGAAGGCAAGGACAGAAAGAAAGGGAAAAAATTCTTTAGAGTGAGAGGGGTCCCAAATGGGTTGCTCTAAAGTCATTGAGCCCTTAAGCTTTTAAGCTCTCCACATTCTAAGATGGGTTTTTTAATACTCTTATCAATTTCAGATTACTGTTATAAAAGTTAATCATACTCATAACCTTTGTTGACTTAGCAGTAATACTGATTATTCTTAATCTATTATTTTTAATTTTTTTTTTTTATTTATTTGACAGAGACAGATCACAAGTAGGCAGAGAGGCAGGCAGAGAGAGAGAGGAGGAAGCAGGCCCCCTGTTGAGCAGAGAGCCCGATGCGGGACTTGATCCCAGGACCCTGAGATCATGACCTGAGCCGAAGGCAGCGGCTTAACCCACTGAGCCACCCAGGCGCCCCTTAATCTATTATTTTTAAAAGATTTTATTTATTTATCTGAAAGAGAGCATGGGGGTATGGGTTAGGGCCAGAGGGAGAGAGAGAAGCAGACCTCCCCCCAGCACACACCTTAGAGAGCAGGGAGCCTGATTCGGGATTCAATCCCAGAACCCTGAGATCATGACCTGAGCTGAAGGCAACTTAACCAACTTAGCCACCCAGGCCCCCCTTTCCTTAATTTCTTATTATAGAATGCTAACCCTGTGTTAGCAGTGCAGGAAAGTGTGTCCTGCTCTACTAGTGAAGATGAGCTGTTTGTGTTGTTAGTAGCTATTGGATAGATAGTTCTAAGTTATTGTATTCTAAGCCAGACACTTTCCAGTTATTTTGGTCTAGGTACTTTATGGTTTATCCTCAACCTGGACATTATACTCTCAGTAGTCAAAGTGGATAATCAAATATTTGTGTTTTAAAAAGAGGTAGAAGGGGCTCCTGGGTGGTTCAGTTGATTAATTCAGTTTTAGCTCAGGTCATGATCTCAGGTCCTGGGATCCAGCCCTAAATTAGGCTCTGTGCTCAGCATGGAGTTTGCTGGAGACGGTCTCCCTCTCCCTCTGCTCTTCCTCTGCTCACTCTCACTCTCTCACTCTCACTCTCACTGCTCACACTCTCTCTAAATAAAAAAATAAAATCTTTAAAAATAAATAAATAGGGTGCCTGGATGGCTCAGTTGGTTGCGCGACTGCCTTTGGCTCAGGTCCTGATCCTGGAGTCCCAAGATCGAGTCCTGATTCAGGCTCTCTGCTCAGCAAGGAGCCTGCTTCTCCCTCTGACCCACTCTCTTCTTGTGCTCTCTCTTACTCTCTTTCTTTCTGCCTCAAATAAATAAATAAAATCTTTTAAAAAGGTAAAAGAAAATAAGAGGTAGATGGCTTCAGGGAGTGGGGAGTTGGGAAGGAGGTGTTCCATGGTAATTATCAAGTTTCATAGAGAATCTTCTCACTGGCATTATTTCTTCTTTTCACTTTTTTCTAAAAACTTTCTTTAGAAATCTTAACTCTAATAAATCAAAGATACTTCAAAACAGTATGATAACATGATAGGATTTCAAATATAGGTATTTTTTATTTTGTAGGTTATATATCAATTGATGCCATGAAGAAATTCCTTGGGGAGCTGCGTGACTTTATTCCTGGAAGCTCAGGATATTTGGCATACCATGTTCAAAATGAAATTAACATGTCTGCTATAAAAAACAAATTGAAGAGAAAATGTTAAGTTAAATTTTCTTTATATCTAGGCATTTATTTTTTCTGAAATTTTATCAAAGATGTGCATAATTTTACATTCTCCCCTTTGGGAGAGGGGAATGGGGAAATGGGGGAGAATTCTGTTTCTTTCTCAAAATGTGTCTTCCGGAATTTCAGAGTCATTCTGGCTCCATGATTTGACATTTGAGCTGGATTTTTTCCCCCAACTTGTAATGTTATGTCCACAAATCCTGAGTATGCAGTTGTTATGGAGTAGTTGTCTTTAAAACACTTCATAAGAAGTCTCAGTCCGTCAGATGGTCTTTTGGCTTTAACATTCTATTAATTATTGTTTTTCTAGGTTCAGCGCTTTGAGTACTAAGTTTAATGATTCTGTTCATCTTATTTTGATTTTAAAAAATTAAAATGTTATTGTTGAGTTCTAAATCATTGTTTCTATCTTGAGAAATATGGATAAAAATGTTTTAATGATGCAGACTTCATGTGTGGACAGTTCCTGATAACATACATGTACCAGAAGTGATTTAATGTATACAATACTATATCATCTGAAATAGGCCCTCACGTCACCTTAGAATCACGGTGCTGGAAAGAACCTTAGGGAACAATGAGGAAGTGAAGGCCTTGAGAGTGTGTCCTGCCTAGAGTGACTAACTAGGGGCCAAATAAGGACTAGAACATGACTGTCTTGATTTTCCTAGTCAGTTCCTCCCACTGTCTCACGTGATATGTGCTGTAGCCTGTTTCAAATGTAACTGACAGCAGATCTGCAAAGGGGACCAGAAACCAGCCAACATGCTTGGCTTATTTTTTAAATAATGATTTCAAGACAGCAACTTCTTATCTTTATATATATGGTCATGCTATATAGAATCTGGTGGATTTATTACTTTATATATATATATTTTGTGTGAGGCTATCATCTTTTTAAAACTGTAATTTCTCCTAGGAAGTGCATACCAGCTGCAGAATTATCTAAAGAAAATGCACTTTTTAAAAGTGTTTGGATCATTTGGATGTATGTGGGCTCTGACCTTTCCTTTCTCCCATGATTCAAATTTTATTATACAGCATATTAAGGTAATCTCAGCATCATTTGAAAATTCTATTTTCCCCATATGGTAACTTTTCCTTATTTATATTTGTATTTATGATTAACTCTTCTGAACTTGTAAACTAAAACAAAACAAAACAAAACAAACCCCACTAAACTAAATGTTAATAACCTTTTCCTGAAACATATTAAATGTTATCTCTCCTGAACACTTTATCTCAGTCACATTGTTTCTTACATAGAAACCAAGCATGTCTGTGGATCTTAAATTAATGATTAAAAGGACTAAGTAAATTTACATTAAGTTGTGTACACTGCGATTTCTGGGAATGTTCAATATTTTTCTGATAGTATTAATATAGTAAATAAAAAACTACAACCACAGTGATTTCTAAGGAAAATTAATTACATCTTTACGAGTGTAGAGAAGACTAGGTATGATGCATATCCTTGAAATACTACCAGAAGCAAAAAAAAGAAAAAGAAAAATCAATTGATAAGGTAAGCCCTTTGGAATTGGAAACATATGAACAAATGAAAGAGGCAAAAATAAAGTGTTTTGATAAAAATTGATGGTCTTAATGGGACCTGAAAGGAAGTGAGATTTTACTTATTGTTCATTTAAGCCACTTTTTATTTGCCTAGTATATCTGACTGATATTGCCTCTGGCTCCCATCTTATAAAAATACTCATCCCATTTTACTTTTCTTTTTTTTTTTTTTTAAGATTTTATTTATTTATTTGACAGAGAGAAATCACAAGTAGATGGAGAGGCAGGCAGAGAGAGAGAGAGGGAAGCAGGCTCCCTGCTGAGCAGAGAGCCTGATGCAGGGCTCGATCCCAGGACCCTGAGATCATGACCTGAGCTGAAGGCAGCGGCTTAACCCACTGAGCCACCCAGGCACCCTACTCATCCCATTTTAGAACTTTTGGTTATTTCTCTACCCTTTTGCAAACATGTCTCCTCTGATGCTTTTCACTATTAGGCATAGTTATTCCTCATACTGCTTAATTTTTTTTCCAATTTATTTATTTTCAGAAAAACAGTATTCATTATTTTTTCACCACACCCAGTGCTCCATGCAAGCCGTGCCCTCTATAATACCCACCACCTGGTACCCCAACCTCCCACCCCCCCGCCACTTCAAACCCCTCAGATTGTTTAGTGTATAGTTCTTAGTTCATCTTACTTCTTTCATCCTTTGTGACCAGATTACCTTTCTCTAGATTTTGATGGGGGTTTGTGACAGATAAATTCCGAGTTACTGGGAGAGTCTGTGAGTTTTCTGAATGTGTGTTTCCCTTTCTTTCATGATGATAAAACCCCTAATTTCTACCTGGGTACATGGTAACCTGGGATAAAGACCATATTCTCAGTCTCACTTGAAGTTAAGTATGGCTCTATCACAATGTTGTGGTCAATCAGTGCACAGCAGAAAGGGCATCTGGGAACTTTTCTTAAAGACCTTGGCACATACACTTGGTCCCCTTTCCTCCAACCCCTGCTCTTTCTGTTTCATCTTGTTGCTTGGATGAACTGTAACAGCAAGAACTCTACCCTATGGTTGACAGAGCAGTAGACTGTGCCTGGGACCTGTGACAGGAGCCTGGGATCCAGAGGTCATTTGAGAGATATCTGCCATCTCAGCCCTGGGTTGACTGTTATGTGACAGAGAAATAAACTTCTGTTTTGTTTAAGGGAGTATATTTTCATGTCTCTTGCTGATAGAGTAATTTGAATTGAGGCTTAAGGACAGGCCACTGACCTTATTGTATGGGAAAGAATTGTGTGGAAGATAATAGTTCTTTACACCTGTAAAGTGTTGACAGATTTATGATGTTGAAAACATGTAGGTGACCTTAGGGATATCACCTATCTATTATAATGTTTTGTAGTAGTTTTAGTAAAACACGGTTCTTTCACATGGAGTGTTTGGTTACACTAAGCAATGTGAAAAACTAAAAATGAACTGTTTAATAATAAACGAATAGAATGGCACCTTAAATAATTTTATTTATTTATAAAAGATTTTATTTGTTCATGGGGGGGGAGAGGCCGAGAGAGAGCACAAGCAGGGGGAGGGGCAGACCAAGAGGAAGAAGCAGACTCCAGGCTGATCAGGGAGCCCAACCATGCTCAATGCTGGGTCCCAGGACCCTGGGATCAGGACCTGAGCCAAAAGCAGGTACATAACTAAGTGAGCTACCCAGGAACCCGCCTCAAATCATATTGCATCAATTTAATGGAATAGCCACTTTTTAATAGCTTTATTAAGCTATAATCATATACCATAAAATTCACCCATTATATATAATTCACCCATAAAACCATTAAAATGGTTTTTAGTATCACAACAGAATTGTGCAAATACCACCACAGTCTGATTTAGAACATGTTTACCACCCCAAAAAGAAACCCACTAGTAGTCACTGCCCATACATCCCCCCCACCCCCAGCCCTAGGCAACTACTCATCTACTTTCTGTCTCCATAGATTTGCCCATTCTGGACATTTTATATGTACAGAATCATATAACATGCTCTTTGATGACAAGCTTCTTTCACTTAGCATAACATATTCAGAGTTGATCCATGTTCTATCATGTATCAGTACTTCTTTTCTTTTTTATTGCCAAGTAGCATTCCATTGTTTGGAAGATACTACATTTTATTTATCTGTTCATCAATTGATGGACACAGGTTGTTTCTACTTTTTGGCTATTATGAATAATGGTGCTATGAACATTTAGTGCACAAGTTTTTTGTGAATGTATGTTTCTGTTTCTCTTTGGTATATGAAAGTGGAATTGGTTTCTCTTTGGTATATGAAAGTGGAATTGCTGTATCACATGGCAACTACATTTAACATTTTGAAGACTGCCAAACTGCTTTCCAAAGTGGCTGCATCATTTATCCACCAGCAATGTATGAGGGTTCCAATTTGCCTACATCCTCACTAACATTTGTTATTATCTGTTTTTTTTTAATATAGCCATCCAAGTGGGTGTGAATTGTTATCTCATTGTGGTTTTGATTTGCATTTTCCTTATGGCTAATGATGTTGACCATTTTTTTCACATACTTATTGACTATTTTTATATCTTCTTTGGAGAAATGTCTAACTGTTAGATGAGGTCACCAAGAGGATGTGACCACTGATTAACCTGCAATTTGGACCCAGGCAATTGGAAGCTCCTCATCCCTTCCCATGTCCCTGAAATGTGTGTTCTGCCCACTGTTTCCCACAGTGAGAGCCATTTTAAAGGGTGCAGACTTGAGGAGAGCAATATGGTGTTAAGACCATCTGGCCAATATATATTCAATTTAACTCAGTTAAAGCCTCTATATAAATGTTTAAGATTCTGGTGGGTGTGTGCAGATATCTATCCATCTTGCAACTGCCCAAGACAAGCCTTGTATGTAAGTGCCCTTGCTTATTAAACTATCACCTACCAATCTGGAGTGGTCTGCCTCTTTCTTCAGCCTTTCCTTGTCCTCTATATCTGGGGCCAGTTACAGATTTCACCTTAGTTTAGGTTGTCTTTTTATTATTGAGTTGTAGTAGTTTGTATATATATATATATATATTCTGGATGTAAGTGCCTTATCACAGATATGATTTATAAATATTTTCTCCCATTATGTGGGTTGTCTTTTACTGCCTTGATGGCATTGTTTGCAACACAACAGTTTTTAATTTTGATGAAGTCCAGTTTTTATATCTTTCTTTTGGTTTTATATCTAAGAAGTCTTTGCCTAACCCAAGATCATGAAGACTTAGGCTATGTTTTCTTCTAAGGCTTTTTAAAATAAGATTTTATTTATTTATTTGTCAGAGAGAGAGAGACAGACAGAGAGAGAGGGAGCAAAGGCAGGGGGACAGGCAGGCAGAGAGAGAAGCAGGCTCACTACTGAGCAAAGAGTCCAATGCAGGACTTGATCCCAGGACCCTGGGATTATGACCCAAGCTAAAGGCAGCCACTTAATGGACTGAGCCACCTAGGCATCCCCCTTCTAAGACTTTTATAGTTTTAACTCTTACATTTAGGTCTGGGATTCATTTTGAGTTAATTTTTGTATATGGTATAAGGTAGGAGTATAAATTCACTTTTTATTTTATTTATTTGACAGAGAGAGAGAACACAAGCAGGGGGAGCAGCAGAGGGAGAGAGAAGAATGCTCCCCACAGAGGAGGAGGAGCCCAATGTGGGACTTGATCCCAGGACCCTGGGATAATGACCTGAGCTGAAGGCAGTTGTTTAACCAACTGCGCCACCCAGGAGCCCCACAAAGTCATTCTTTTTCATGTGGATATCTAGTTGTTGCAATACCATTTGTTGAAAAGACTATTCTTTCCCCTACGAATTATCTTAGCAGGAATAACCATTTTATTTTTCTGATTATGTGTGATGTGTTCTTATGAAAAATTAAACAACATATAAATAATATTAAAAGTCCCTTAAAATGCTACCTTCAAAGATAATGATTGTTAATACTATAAATAAGTGGTCTAAAATAATTGATCTCTAAGGGACCTTCCAGACCTATGAGTCTATAATATTTTATGAGGTATAAATTATTTCCAGAAATACTATTTAGCACAAATTTCTATTTAGTATGAGTGATTCCTTGAAGTACTCAAATGAAAGACCTAGTGGCCCACTGCCACATATATCATCCCGCTACTAATATATACCAGAAGAACCCACTTGAAGCTATTAACAATTTATTAAAATATATAAATCTTTCCTGGAGTACCTTAACTATTTTTTGTTTGTTTTTTTTACTTTGCATGCTGCAGTATGTCAAAGCAAACATGCTCATAAATGACACCTGGGCTCATATCTTCTGGCCTAGGGAGGGCATCTCATCTCAGTAGCAGTATAAGGGAGTGGCTAAGAGTAGAGTCAGACTGTCTTGTTTTAAATTCCAATATAGGGGGCGCCTGGGTGGCTCAGTGGGTTAGGCCGCTGCCTTCGGCTCAGGTCATGATCTTGGGGTCTTGGAATCGAGTCCCGCATCGGACTCTCTGCTCAGCAGGTAGCCTGCTTCCTCCTCTCTCTCTCTCTCTGCCTCTCTGCCTACTTGTGATTTCTGTCAAATAAATAAATAAATAAAATATTTGAAATTAAAAAAAAAATTCCAATATAGTGCTTATCTAGTTGAGTGATCTTAGACCAGTTACTTAACCTGTCTATGGTAAATGGGAATAATAATGCCAAAATCATGGGGAAATTGTGAGGCTTAAGCAAGTACTTCATGTAAAGTACTTAGGGCAACAACTGGCACTTAATAAGTGCTCAGTGAAAAAGTTATATAGGGGCACCTGGGTGGCTCAGTCGGTAAGGCAGCTGCCTACAACTCAGGTCATGATCCTAGAGTGCTGGGATTGAGCCCCACGTCAGGCCCCCTGCTCAGTGGAGAGCCTGCTTCTCCCTCTCCCTCTGCCATGCTGCTCTGCCTACTTGTGCTCTCTATCTCTCTGTCAAATAAATAAATAAAATCTTAAAGAAAAAAAAAAGAAGGGGGCGCCTGGGTGGCTCAGTGGGTTAAAGCCTCTGCCTTCGGCTCAGGTCATGATCCTGGGGTCCTGGGATCGAACCCTGCATCGGGTTCTCTGCTCTGCGGCGAGCCTGCTTCCTCCTCTCTCTCTCTCCTTGCCTCTCTGCCTACTTGTGATCTCTGTCTGTCAAATAAATAAATAAAATCTTTTTTAAAAAAAGTTACATAGTTTCATTACTATTATTACTACTAGCATATTTTAGTATCATACTAACATACTATAATATCTAGTATTATTACTAGCATATTTAGTACTTTCTAAACTCAACTTGGGGTTACCGGATATGGAGGAATGAAATAGAGTTAAGATGCTCTGTATTCTTTCCTGTAATTCACAAAAACCAAATAATTTAACTCAAATAAGAGGAGAAATAGGCAAATATAGAATTATAGTGAGAGATTTTTAATATACTTCCCAGTGATTCACAGAAAGCAAACCAAATCATTAAAGATATAGATTTAGATAAGCAAACTAATGAACTTGGCTTAATTGATACATACAGAACACCACACCCAACAATTATAATTGTCAGTTAAAAAAACACGCACAGAATATTTAAATAAATTGACCATGTTCTGGAGAACTATTCCTGCATTACAAATAACCCATAAATGTAGAGCTTAAACATAGCAATTTATTATCTCTCAAGGTTCTGTAGATTGGGCTCAGATGGGTAGTTTTCACTTAGAGTCTCCAGTGTGACTGCAGTCAGAAACAGCTGAGACTAGAGTCATCTGAAGTCTTGACTAGATAGCCAGGATGACTAGTCACATGTGCTGGCACCTGGGTCCTCCTTGGCCTTGCCTTCTCTTCTTAAGATATCTCATCCTCCACAGTCTCTCCACATGGCTCAAGTCTTTCAAGCATGGCGGCCTCAGGGTAGTCACTTCTTATATGGAAGCCATCATCCAAGAAGCTGGGAGCAAAAGATGTAAGGCTATTTTTTCTTGGTTATCTTGGAATTCTGCTGAGATTCCAGGGGATGGAAACCTAGACGTCCCCCTTCTTAATGAGGAAGCTGCATAGTCACATAGCAAAAGAGCATGAGGCATTGAAGATGTTTGTGGCCATCTTTGGAAAATATTATCTGTTACGGACCATATACTGGGTCATAAAGCAAGTCTCAACAAATTTCAAAGAACTGATATATTTGAAGTGCGTTCTCTAACCACAGTACAACTAGGCAAGAAATCAATAAAAAATAATAACTAGAAAATCCCCATATCTAAATATTAAAATATATCCTTCTAAAAAACCCATGCATTAAAAAAAATCATGATGGAAATTATAAAATATTTTAAACCAAGTGATAATAAAATAAAAAAGTGGTGGGAGGGGCACCTGGGTGGCTCAGTGGGTTAAAGCCTCTGCCTTCAGCTCAGGTCATGATACCAGGGTCCTGGGATCAAACCCCGCATCAGGCTCTCTACTCAGCAGGGAGTCTGCTTCCCTCAGCCCCCACCTGCCTCTCTGTCTACTTGTCATCTCTGTCTGTCAAATAAATAAATAAATAAAATCTTAAAAAAAAAAAAGTGGGATACTGCCAAAGCCGTACTTGAGGAAACTGTGTAGTCTTAAATAGATACTGGAGATAAAAATAGAGACTAAACGGGTGCCTGGGTGGCTCAGTAGGTTGAGCCTCTCTCTGCCTTCTGCCCAGGTCATGGTCTCAGGGTCCTGGGATCGAGCACCGCATTGGGCTCTCTGTTCGGCAGGGAGCCTGCTCTGCCCTCCATCCCACCTGCTTCTCTGCCTACGTGTGATCTCTCTTTGTCAAATAAATAAATAAAATCTTTTTTTAAAAAAAGAATAAAGACTAAAAATCAATGAGCTAATAAGCATCCATCTCAAGAAAGTAGGGGGGAAATTTACCAAAAAAACCTAATAGTGGAAATAATGTAGATAAGAGGAGAAATTAATGAAATAGGAAACAAATTTATAATAGAAAGGGACAACAAATCAAGAGATTGTTTTTTTGAAAAGACTAATATAATGGATGTATCTCTGGTAAGCCTAGTAAAGAAAAAGAAGTACCTGTAATGAATATCAGAAATGAAAAGAGGAATACATCTCAGATCCTAAATTGTTTTTTTAAAGATTTTATTTATTTATTTGTGTGTATGTGAGAGAGAGAAAGAGCAAGCATGAGCAAAGGGAGCAGCAGGCAGAGGGAGAAGCAGGCTCCCCACTGAGTAGGGGACGCCACGTGGGACTCGATCCCTGGAAGCTGGGATCACGACCTGAGCCAACAGCAGACACTTAACCAACTGAACCACCCAGGCAGCCCTCAGATGCTAAATTATTTTTAAAAAACAAAGTTTTTTGACCAGATTCATGCCAATAAGTTTGGAGGTTTAAATGAACTGTCTAAATTCCTAGGAAATGTATCTTACTAAAACTGATACAAAAAAAGGAAATCTGAAGAGCCCTATAACTATTAAAAAAAAGCTTCCTACAGCCCCATAGGTTGCTAGCATTGTGATCTTAGCAAGTCATGTAGCCTATCTCCCTGAGAAATGAAGATAGTAACATAATGTCATAGGTAATATTGTTTTTTTTTTTAAAAAAGTTCTATTTATTTATTTACCTGTGATGGGAGGTGGGCAGGGAGGGGCAGAGGAAGAGGAAGAGAGAATCCCAAGCAGACTCTGCTAAGTGCAGAGCCTGACAGAGGGCTCAATGTCACAACGATCTCCCCCACCCCCCAGATCACCACATGAGGCAAAACCAAAAATCTGATACCTAACTGACCAAGCTACCCAGGCGCCCCTGTCATAGGTAATATTGTGAAGACTAAATGAGATAATACCTGTAAAAGCACTTTGCACATGGCCTAGCAGTTACCACACACTCAATGTATGCTAGCAATTATTAGTCTCCATTACAGCTTTGGGTGTGTGTCACTGAGTACACAAACGTATGTTCTTTAGGCACCCTTGTATGCATGCTCTGAAAGGTGGAGCACAGTCTGGTCTGTCTTTTCTCGGAAATAAAAGTGTTTAGAGGCAACAGATGCATCTGACATTTAAAAATAAAACAGAAAGTAAATCAGTCTTCTTCTTAAATCAGATTCTGGTTTCCTTTTGTACACCTGTTCCAATGCCAGTCTTGGAATTTTTCCCGTTGCCGCAGATGCAACCTTTGTATGTGTAGATTACTACCTACACACCTCCAGGCGAGAATCCCGACTTCAGTGATTGGGAAAGGCTATCCCAACTTGTAATTTACACTATAACCTAGTCACCTGCTATTTCCAATCTGCTTTCATTCCCCCACCGGGGGCTGATTTCCCAGGCTGATGTCTGACTTGGCGTGCCGACTGCTCCTGTGATCTCTAGGGCACGCGGTACTGGCTAGACCGAATATTGCCCACATCTTCTGTGTTAGTTACGTAAAGTTCTTTCCAGCTTATCTCATATCTTCTCATCCTTTCCCTGTCACTCTGGGACTCTGCTCAAATCGGGTTGTTTAACATATTTAGGGGAGTCTACTTTCCTTGATCAGAGAAGGATTTTATTCTTCTGGTCCCTGCCTCTGCCACAGGAGTGTATGACATAAACCCATCTCACTTCCTTTTGGAATTCCCCGCTTCACTCCCCGAGCCCTTCTTCCCGGCATTGTCTTCTTCAACAAGGGTGCCTTCCAGGTCTGGAGTCCTCACCCCTCTCCTGAGATTTGCTCCTCCCCTACCCTGCTGTGATTTCTTCCACCCTGCTCTTATCTTTGTGGTCAGTCTCATTTCCTTGTCCTAAGGAGTCTCTTCACCACACCTCCTCTGTATTGTGTTTCTTCCTCATTTGTCAGATTTCTAAAAGCTGTTTGTTTCTCTCCTTCCATTCCCACTTGTCCAAATCCTGTCCTAGCCTCAAGCATCATCTCAAGGATAGGTCTGAATGAAGCCTCCTTTGCGAGTCCCTCTTCTTGCCCCTCTCCTACCTGGCCTCTTGATTCCCCTTATAGCCCTGAGGTTACTCAACCTAAAATTATAATTATTTGTGTAGACCTGTCAAAGGCCCTGTACTAGTTAGGGACTTGAGGGCAAGGGTATGTGTTATTCATTTGTGCACCTCCCAGAGTACCCAGCACGATGCCTGGGGCATGGAAGTTGTTCAGGAACTATTTGTTGAACTGAGTCTGTGTGCCTGAGATCCAGATGACAAAGACAAGTATTCCCCCCAGTTTCTAGGCTGGGACTGACAGTGCCCTGATTGGCTTCACTGTTGATGAGGAAACAGGCTGTATGGACCTAGGGGTGTCAGATAAAACAAAGGTTTCCATAATACAGGTTTACCAGTTCTGTAAGGAGTCATTCATTTATTCAACAATTATTCATTTGTGGATGACTAGGTGTTGCAAAAAGAGATGCCTTTGAGACCTTTGTAATCCAGCTGGGGATTAACATAACAACGGAGTGTAAAGCAAAATGAAATAGAATCCTATAACATAGACCACATTCTGTGAGAGCACTAGCCCTTGACTTCAGGAAGGGAGAGGAGAGGCATATTGGAATAGGTGAAGATGGTTCAGAAGAAGAGCGACTTGTTTTTTCCTAGTGAACTTACGGCATTGGCATGACAACAAGGCCTCTGAACTCCTGGCCCACCCCTCAAATCCCTGCATCTGATGGGAGTGGGAGATAGAGTGGGAAGGAGGAATCAAGTCAAGTACCTCTAGACCTGTGCTGTCTAATACATAGGCACCATCTATACCAGATGGAGGTATAGCGCACCTAAAACTGTGGCTAGGCTGGGTGCGCTGGGGGGTTCAGTTAAAGCATCTGACTCTTGATTTCAGCTCAGGCAGCTTAGGTCATGATCTCAGGGTTGTGGGATCCAGTTCCACATTGGATTCTTTGCTCAGTGTGGAGTCTGCTTGGGATTCTCTCTCCTCTCTGCCCATACCCCCACCCCTACTCGTGTACACATGCTCTCTCTCTTAAACAAATAAATAAATAAAATCTTTAAAAAAAAATGCAGTCAGTCTGAACTGAGATGAATGTATGCGTAAAAAAATGCCCCAGATTGTGAAGACAGGACCAAAAAAATTAGTTTTCATATTGCTTGCATGTTAAAAATAATATTCTGGATATACTGGGTTAAATAAAATATATTAAAATTAATTTCACCCATGTCTTTTCACTTTTATTGCATGAAAACTGCACAAGTTTAAATTAGATATAGGTTTGCATTATACTTCCACTGGACACCACTGTTCTAAAGGCTGTTCCTCAGGTTCAGAGAGCCTGGAATATTTGGAAAACACCTGAAGGAAATGGATTCCGATACTGAATCAGGACCCAGGCTCAGTGGTATTTACCGGCCCTGACCTATATTCAAACTCCCAAGGACTTCCGTCATCATCACTTGAGTCCGGGCTGGGCAGAGTCAACCCACAGATAGGAAACCTGGTTCTGTCCCATCTGTATTTCCTTATGACTCAGGCCAGGGGAATATATGTGACAGGGAGTTGGTTTGTTTTCTGTGTTTCTTTCAGGCAGCTTCCTTGAGGACACAAACAGCTCTTAAATAGCAAAGGTTAAGGGACAGATTTGGTAGCATCTTCTAATAACAATTAGGTTTTTGATCATTAATCAAGTTAGTATAATTTTTTCCTGGGAGGATATATAACAAATTGTTGATGGATCTTTAAGATGTTAAAAATGATACGTATTACTAAGACAAAACCCTAGGTGTGAGAATAACAAAGCTTTGAAGAAGGAGCTACTTCTTCTTCTTCTTCTCTTCCTCCTACTGGTAACACAGTTAAGTTGCCCATGTTGGGCATCTAGGTTCCCAACTATCCTTCTGAGCCCTACTGCCCTTACCCTTTGTGAGAGATCACAACCCCCTGACTATTGCTCTGAGGCTGTGCCCAGCCACTGATATCTTTATGTTCTCTCAGCTCCAAGCCTCGACTCTTGATATTTCCTTTGCCAGTAATATTCTTCTGCCTCCATTATGCCCCACTGTTTCAAGATCCATTTAAAAGTGAGACAGAACTACCACTTGGATTCTTTTTGTTTTAATTAAACTCTTTTGTGTAAAATAAGGATCCATTGACAAACTCAAGTAATAGGACTTTGTTTTAAGATGGCATGTGGCAATAAGGAAGATCGACAAATTGTGAAATCCAAGATTAGGAGCTTTTCTGAATCGAAGATGGCACTAGGCATCTCCGTGGCAGAAGTGAATGGGTCTTCACTCTTCTGTTCTGCCATTTTTGTGACTTGGCTGAGACTTTGCTTATTGGGGGAGTTCCCCACTTCTGGCTTTCTTAGCATCCATCCTATCACTTTTATCTTGACCTCCCTACGTTTGCATACTCATAGTTTCTGTTTCCTCAGTAACTGAGCCCTACTCAAGAATTATGTTAGCCTTGGGGTGCCAGGTGGCTCAGTGGGTTAAAGCCTCTGCCTTCGGCTTAGGTCATGATCCCAGGGTCCTGGGATCGGGCCCCACATCGGGCTCTCTGCTCTGTGGGGAGCCTGCTTCCTCCTCTCTCTCTGTCAAATTAATAAATAAAAATCTTAAAAAAAAAAAGAATTATGTTAGCCTTAAAAATAAAACTGCCGTTATTTTGCCAGCAAAAATGGGTTTATTTGGGAAGAGCAGAGAACTGCAATCCCAGAAGGAGGCTATAGCAAACCATAGGCAAATCCAGACAACAAAAAACCCTTTTTTTACGGAGGAAAGGGGGAATTGGGAAGGGCCATTATAAACAAAAAGTCCATTGAAGTAAACTGGGAGCTCAAAGTATAGTGGCTTTTCATTGGTTGAAGTTTTGACAGTCTCACCAGCCAGGATGTTGCCAGGGAGAAGGAAAAACTTTTTCCCTCCTGCTGGGATAGTGAAGAAATACACACCTGGAAAGCCTGTCCCTACCTGTAGGGTCTGCAATTCACAAGGAGTAGCGGGGTGTGAGAGCTCCTTCTGTTGGCCTCTCCACACCTTTCTAAACAAAGGTTTCCTTTCATTAATTATAACAATCACAACTTGCTTTTGGCTCCACCTCTTCCTTCTCAACATCTTTTTACCTCCAGTTCTTATCCCTAATTGCCTAATTCCCTCTTTACGTTCCATTTCAGGTTCCAGAGAGCAACCTGAGGTTATCTTACTGTTTAGACAGAACTTTCTCCACTGAACTGCATCATTAGCATCTGATCCGCCTATGGATCTTGCTGACTTTGGGATATCAGGCACCCACACGTGGTCTGACCAACTGTGGCTGGCAACCCTAAATCTGCCATCAGAAATCACCATTTATAAATTTTATTTATAAATAAATAAAAATAAAGAAAGAAAGAAATCAAGTAGCAGCCTCAATGGAACACATTAAGTGAATTCTCTAGAAACAAAATTACAAGGCAGAGAGATGTCAGAAGTAGGACAACACTACTGCTGCTCTCTGTTCCTCCCACAACTGCATAAAGGGCAGGTTTTCCTAGAAGAACTCACATATGGTTTATGAGTGTGTGTTGTGTGTGTATATGAGAGAGAGACTGTCCTGTGGATTCAAACCAAGGATATTACTTAGAATAAAGCCTGATGGGGTGCCTGGGTGGCTCAGTGGGTTAAAGCCTCTGTCTTCAGCTCGGGTCATGATCTCCGGTCCTGGGATCAAGCCCTGCATCGGGCTCTCTGCTCAGCAGGGAGCCTGCTTCCCCCTCTCTCTCTGCCTGCCTCTCTGCCTACTTGTGGTCTCTGTCTGTCAAATAAATAAATAAAATCTCTAAAGAAAAAAAAAAGAATAAAGCCTGATGGATGAAGTTTAAGATGGGGACAGGGTGTGTGGTGGGGCCAACTGAGGATGGGGCCAACCTACTAACACACCTCTCTATGATTAATGAGGAGATGGGAAAAGGTGAGAGTTGGATGAAATAATATATAGAAAGCCTTTAGAATAATGCCCAGCTGTATTCATTTACTATGGCTGCTGTAATAAATTACCACAAACTCGGCAGCTTAAAACAGCATACGTTTGTGAGTGACATTACCAGGATGGTGAAGTAGGAAATTCCTCCATCTCTCCTTAAAGATCAACAATTAGATAGTTACCCACAAATAAAAACAGCGCTGGAGAGCTCTGGAGTCCACTTGATAAACTTCAGCAGTGCAGTTAAACAAAAAGTTTGAGAACAACCACACAGAATGGGAAGGAAGAACCGCTTTGTTTTGTTACATCAACCCATGGCCCCTGCCAGCACTGCTTAGCATCAAGAGGGAACTCCCAAGCTAGAAAGGGTTCCCCTTACCAGGAAGGAAAGAGCCGTGTGAGCAATGGGCACTTGATAAGGAGCATGCAGTTGATGGGACAGCCCCCAGTGGCCTAAGCTGACAAGTCACCATGGCCGCCAGACCTGGTGCCACTAGAGGGTGTTCAGCATCACTGGATTTGCCTTACCAGAAATGCTGAAAGAGTTCCTCAAGCTGAAACAAAAAGATGCTAACTAGTAACATCAAACATGTGAAAATAAACAACAAAGATGTGCCTGGGTGGCTCAGTCAGCTTAGTGTCTGCCTTCAGCTTAGGTCATGATCTTGGGGTCCTGGGATGGAGCCCCGTATTGCAGGGAGCCTGCTTCTCCCTCTCCTCACCTCTCGTGCTCTCTCTTGTTAGCTCTGTCACTATCTCTCAAATAAATAAATAAAAACTTCAAAAAGAAAAGAAATAACATACTGGTAAAGACAAGGATACAGATTGAGAATACTCTAATATTGTAATATAGTGGTGTGTTTACCACTTAACTAATATAAAGTTGAGGAGCAAAAGTATTAAAAATAGCTATAGCTATAATAACTTATTAATGGATACACAATATAAAAATATGTAAAATATGAAACAAAAATGTGGTGGGGGGGGCGCCTGGGTGGCTCAGTGGGTTAAAGCCTCTGCCTTCGGCTCGGGTCATGATCCCAGGGTCCTGGGATCGAGCCCTGCATTGGGCTCTCTGCTCCGCGGGGAGCCTGCTTCCTCCCCTCTCTCTCTCTGCCTGCCTCTCTGCCTACTTGTGATTTCTCTCTGTCAAATAAATAAAATCTTTAGAAAAAAAAATGTGGTAGGGGTGTGATAAAAGGGTAGATTTTTGGTATACAGTTGAAGATGTTCGCAGTTCAAAATAAATAGACTAATGGAACCAGAAAAGACCTCGAATAGCCAAAGAGATATTGAAAAAGAAAGCCAAAGTTGGTGGCATCACAATTCCGGACTTCAAGCTCTATTACAAAGCTGTCATCATCAAGACAGCATGGTACTGGCACAAAAACAGACACATAGATCAATGGAACAGAATAGAGAGCCCAGAAATAGACCCTCAACTCTATGGTCAACTAATCTTTGACAAAGCAGGAAAGAATGTCCAATGGAAAAAAGACAGCCTCTTTAATAAATGGTGTTGGGAAAATTGGACAGCCATGTGCAGAAAAATGAAATTGGACCATTTCCTTACACCACACACAAAAATAGACTCAAAATGGATTAAGGACCTCTATGTGAGAAAGGAATCCATCAAAATCCTTGAGGAGAACACAGGCAGCAACCTCTTCGACCTCAGCCGCAGCAACATCTTCCTAGGAACATCACCAAAGGCAAGGGAAGCAAAGGCAAAAATGAACTATTGGGATTTCATCAAGATCAAAAGCTTTTGCACAGCAAAGGAAACAGTTAACAAAATCAAAAGACAACTGACAGAATGGGAGAAGATATTTGCAAACAACATAGCAGATAAAGGACTAGTGTCCAAAATCTATAAAGAACTTAGCAAACTCAACACCCAAAGAACAAATAATCCAATCAAGAAATGGGCAGAGGACATGAACAGACGTTTCTGCAAAGAAGACATCCAAATGGCCAACAGACACATGAAAAAGTGCTCCATATCACTCGGCATCAGGGAAAAACAAATCAAAACCACAATGAGATATCACCTCACACCAGTCAGAATGGCTAAAATCAACAAGTCAGGAAATGACAGATGCTGGCAAGGATGCGGAGAAATGGGAACCCTCCTACACTGTTGGTGGGAATGCAAGCTGGTGCAACCACTCTGGAAAACAGCATGGAGGTTCCTCAAAATGTTGAAAATAGAACTGCCCTATGACCCAGCAATTGCACTACTGGGTATTTACCCTAAAGATACAAACGTAGTGATCCAAAGGGGCACGTGCACCCGAATGTTTATAGCAGCAATGTCCACAATAGCCAAACTATGGAAAGAACCTAGATGTCCATCAACAGATGAATGGATAAAGAAGATGTGGTATATATACACAATGGAATACTATGCAGCCATCAAAAGAAATGAAATCTTGCCATTTGCGACAGCATGGATGGAACTAGAGCGTATCATGCTTAGTGAAATAAGTCAAGCGGAGAAAGACAACTATCATATGATCTCCCTGATATGAGGAAGTGGTGATGCAACATGGGGGCTTAAGTGGGTAGGAGAAGAATCCATGAAACAAGATGGGATAGGGAGGGAGACAAACCATAAGTGTCTCTTAATCTCATGAAACAAACTGTGGGTTGCTGGGGGGAGGGGAGTTGGAGAAGTGGGGTAGGGTTATGGACATTGGGGAGGGTATGTGCTTTTGGGTAAATTGGAAGGGGAGGTGAACCATGAGAGACTATGGACTCTGAAAAACAATCTGAGGGGTTTGAAGTGGCGGGGGGGTGGGAGGTTGGGGTACCAGGTGGTGGGTATTATAGAGGGCACGGCTTGCATGGAGCACTGGGTGTGGTGAAAAAAATAATGAATACTGTTTTTCTGAAAATAAATAAATTGGAAAAAAAATAAATAGACTATAATATCTACAAGATGTTTCAAGTGAGCCTTAGGGTAACCATAGAACAAAAACCTATAGGTGATACATACAAGACAAAAAGAAGGAAACAAAAGTATACCACTATGGAAAATCATCAATTCATGAAGGAAGACAGTAAGAGAGAAAAGAAGGAACAAAGAAACTACAAAACAGCCAGAAAACAATGAACAAAATGGCAATACTAATTCCTTACTTATCAATAATTACTTCAAATGTAAATGGATTGAATGTTCTAATCAAAAGGCACAGAGTGGCCACATAGATTAAAAAACATGACTCAGTTACATCCTGCCTACAAGAGATTCATTTCAGCTTTAGGAACACATACAGACTCAAAATGAAGGGTGAAAAAGGGTTATTTCATGCAAGTAGAAATGAAAAGACAGCAGAGGTAGCTATACTTATATCAGAAAAAATAGACTTTAAGTCAAAAACTGTAACAAGAGACAAAGAACATCATCATATAATCTTAAAAGGGCCAATTCATCAAGAGTATATAACAGTTATGAATATATATGCACCCAACATTGGAACACCTAAATATATCAAACAAATGCTCAGATCTGAAGGGAGTAATAGACAACAATATAATAATAATAGGGGACTTCAATACCCCACTTTCAACAATGGATAGATGATCCAGACAGAAAATCAGTAAGGAAACATTAGACTTGGCTATTCTTTAGACCAAGTGGACCTAACAGACATACAGAGAACAATCCATCCAATGGCAGCAGAATACATACTCACCTCAAGCACACTGGAACATTATCCAGGATAGATCATGATGACTCTCAGCAAACTCATAAATATTGAAAGTGTGCCAAATATCTTTTTTTTTTAAGATTTTATTTATTTGACAGAGAGAGAGAGATCACAAGCAGGCAGAGAGGCAGGCGGTGGTCGGTGTGGGGGGCAGGGACAGGCTCCCTGCTGGGCAGAGAGACGGATGCAGGACTTGATCCCAGGACCCTGAGATCATGACCTGAGCCGAAGGCAGAGGCTGAGTGGGTTAACACTGAGCCACCCAGGCGCCCCCCAGGTATCTTTTCTGATCACAATAGTATGAAATCAGAAATTACTAACAGGAGGAAAACTGGAAAGTTCACTAATTCATGTGGTAGCATGACCAATGGGTCAAAGATGAAGTCAAAAGGGAAGTAAAAAAATATATTGAAAGAAATTAAAATGGAAACATAATGCATCAAAACTTACAGGATGGGGGACCTGGGTGGCTCAGTGGGTTAAGCCTCTGCCTTCGGCTCACGTCATGATCTTGGGGTCCTGGGATCGAGCCCTGAATCGGGCTCTCTGCTCAGCAGGGAGCCTGCTTCCCCCATCTCCTCCTGCCTCTCTGCCTGCTTGTCATCTCTCTCTCTCTCTGTCAAATAAATAAATAATATCTTTAAAAAAAAAAACACCAAACTTACAGGATGATGGGGCAC
Organism: Neogale vison; assembly: GCF_020171115.1. Taxonomy (NCBI): domain Eukaryota; kingdom Metazoa; phylum Chordata; class Mammalia; order Carnivora; family Mustelidae; genus Neogale; species Neogale vison. The sequence continues at coordinate 82,887,347 of NC_058103.1, read as the reverse complement.
CTGGATGGCTCAGTGGGTTAAGCCTCTGCCTTCACCTCGGGTCATGATCTCAGGGTCCTGGGATCGAGCCCCACATCGGGCTCTCTGTTCAGAGGGGGAACCTGCTTCTCCCTCTCTCTCTACCTGCTGCTCTTCCTGCTTCTGATCTGTTAAATAAATAAACAAAATCTTAAAAAACAAACAAACAAACAAACAAACAACTTACAGGATGCAGCAAAAGCAATTCTAAGAGGGAGGTCTATAGCCATAAATGCCTACATTAATAAAAAGAAAAGATCTCAAATAAATAGCCTAACTTCATGTGTCAAGGAACTAGAAAAAGAACAAATTAAACCCAAAGTTATCAGAAGGAAGGAGATAACAAAAATCAGAGCAGAAATAAATGAAATAGAGAATAGAAAAACAGTAGAAAAGATGAGCTGGTTTTTTGAAAAGATAAATAAAACCAGCAAATCTTTGAGTAGATTAACCAAGAAAAAGAGAGAAGACTCAAATAAATAAAATTATAAATGAAAAAGGAGATATTATAACTGATACCACAGAAATACAAAGAATAATAAGGGACAGCTATTAAGAGTTATGTACTAACTAATTGGACAACCTAGTAGAAATGGATAAATTCTTAGAAATATACAACTTAGTAAGTCTGAATCATGAAGAACAGAAAATTGGAGTAGACCAATAAGTAAGAAAACTGACTCAGTAATCAAAAACCTTCCCACAAAGAAAAGCCTTTTGGAATGGATAGTTTCACTGGTGAATTCTACACAACATTTAAAGAATTGATGCCAAAAATTTTTAGAGGAAACAGTCCCAAACCCATTTTATGAGGCCTGTATTATGCCGATTCTAAAGCTGGATAAGAACACTACACAAAATGAGAATGTACTTCTGTCAATGAATGCTGAGGAATATATGGAATGTACACCTGACACTAACATAACACTGTATGTTAACTACACTGGAATTAAAATTTTAAATAAAAAAAGGTTTAAAAATCCTAAAAAAAAAAAAAAAAGAACACTACATAAAATGAGAACTATAGGCCAATATCCCCGGTGAATATATAGACACAAAATTTCTCAACAAAATATTAACAAACTGAATTCAAGAGCACATTAAAAGGATCATATACCATGATCAAGTGGAATTTATCCCTGGATACAAGAATGGTTCAACACATGTAAATCAATAAATAAGACACACCGCATTAACAGAACGAAAGACAATAATCATACGATTGTGTCAATAGGTGCAGAAAAAGAAATAGGCAAAATTTAACATCTTTTCATGATAAAACAATAAATTAGAAATAGAAGGAACATAAGTTACTCAGCCATGAGAAAGAAGAAAATTCTGCCATTTGTGACATCATTCATGTCAGAATGCTTAAGGGCATTCTGCTGAGAGAAATAAGTAAGAGAAAGAAAGACAAATATTGTAGGACCTCACTTATATGTGGAATCTAAAAAACTGAACTCACAGAAACAGAGTAGAATGGGGGTTGCCAGAGGCTGCGCAGTGGGAGTGATGGGGGATAGTGGTCAAAGGGTACAACTTTCAGTTATAAAATGAATATGTTCTGGGGATCTAATTAACGTACAACATGGTGACTACAATTAACAATACTATTTGTGTACTTGAAAGTTGCTAAGAGAATAGAGCTTTACTCTTCTCTCCACAACAATGACAAACTGGTAATTATGTGAGCTGAAGGATGGAACTAACCCTATTTCAGTAAATATCTCCCAATATATCTGTGTATCATATCATCACCTTGTACACTTTAAACTTACACAATGTTAAAAAAAAAAACTTACACAATGTTATGTCAATTATATCTCCACAAAAGTAAAAAACAAAAACAAAAACAACAAAAAACATTACCACACATTTATTATCTTATAGTTCTGGAGGTCAGAAGTCTGAAATCTGTTTCAGTGGGCCAAAATCAAGGCATCTGCAAGGCCACACACCCTCTCAAGGCACAGTAAAAAAATCCTGTTTCCTTGTCTTTTCCAGCATTGAGATCTGGGTTCTTTGGTGGCACCTTCCTCCATCTTGAAAGCCAGCAGTATAGCGTCTTGCTTTAGGCATCACATTGCCTTCTTCTGTACTAACATATTCCTTTGATCCCCTCTTAAAAGGACACTTTTGGTTACATTTAGGATCCACCAAGTCCATCTAGGATAATTTCCCCATCTCAAGATCCTTAACTTAATTACACCTGTGAAGTCCCTCTTGCCACATAAGGTAACACACATACATACAGGTTCCAGGAATTAATACCTGGATATCTTTGGGGGCCATTATTTAGCCTGCCACACTGGCATAAAGAAAATGCTTAAGAAACATTAGCTATTATTATTACTGGGCTAAGTACATCATCTGTACCACCTCATTTAATCCTCATTACAACCCTGTGAGGTGGAGACTATATCCCTATCTTACAGAAAAGAGGTATGAAAGCTTTAATAGTTGCCTAAAATCAGATGGCAAGTAGAATTTCAACTCAAGAGACGAAAACCCAGAGCCCATGACCTTGACCACGATCACAGTCTGGCTTGGGGAAGCACACCTAATATTCTTTCCTTACAGTAATGGTGAAGGCCATCCTACTTTTCTATTTCAGTCATTTGAATGGATACATCTTTTCTTTTCTTTTTTATATTTTATTTTATTTGACTGAGAGAGAGAGGGAGAAAGCAGGCACAAGCAGGAGGAGGGGCAGAGGGAGAGGGAGAAGCAGACTCACTGCTGAGCAAGGAGCCCAATGTGGGGTTCAATCCCAGGATCATGACCTGAGCTGCAGGGAGACATTTAACCAATTGAGTCACCCAGGTGCCCCTGGATGCATGTTTTCTTGGAGAAGGGACGTCCTTCCCCACTGACTAGACTCTCTTTCAGAATAGGGAGTTTGTCATACACTTTCCCTTGTGCCTGGTGCTCTGTACATACTGAAAATGAAATCAATGTTGTTGATTTAACTGTCAAAGCTAGAGACCATAAAGACAATTAAATGCAAACAATACTGATCAAACAGAACAAAACCCACAACCTTATTTTGCCAACCCTTAGAGGCTGACATAGTGAGAAGGGTGAACTGAAACGGAGTTTAGTTTTACCTTCTAAAGGTCAGCAAGTCTATTGGTCTGGGACATGCAGAGATTAGAACTACTTTTTGGGAAAACATCTCATTTTGTTCCATAAAGAATAAATATGGTTTTGTTAATGCAGTATGTTCTAGTCATCCTGGCACGTTGGGACTGTGGTTAAACTCGGCATACTCTGGGATGGGTAGGAAATGGGCAACATTCAACAGGAGAAAGTCAAATCAGCAAATAAACTATGAAAAAAGAGGTATCTACAAGGTTAAACTGTTAAGCATTCTGGGTGACGGTGGAGAAAAGTAGTATGAAGGAAAAGTGATAAAAGTATGTGATGAAGGTGGGGGACCTGATGGCTCCATCAGTTGAGGATTGAGTATTTGACTCTCAGTGTGGTGATACTGAATCCCAGCCTCTCCCCGACCTTCAGGCTCTGAGGCCAGCGCTGAGTCTACTTTTCCCTCTCCCTCACCCCCTACTCCCCCATAAATAAATAAATAAAATATTTTTTTAAAAGGTTCATGATGAAGGCACGTATTTCTGAAAGATAATAAAACATGATGAAAGAGAAGAAGAAAAGAAAGGCTTAGAATTAGGCAAGGAGAAGGGGAGGCAGTTTAAGACTGTCTCTAAAATATGAGAGAAAGGGGGCATGTGGGTGGCTCAGTGGGTTAAAGCCTCTGCTTTTGGCTCAAGTCATCATCCCACGGTCCTGGGATTGAGCCCCACATCGGGCTCTCTGCTCAGCTGGGAGGCTGCTTCCCTTCCTCTCTCTCTGCCTGCCTCTCTGCCTACTTGTGATCTCTGTCTGTCAAATAAATAAATAAAATTTTTAAAAAAGAAAGAAAATAACAGAGAGAGGAAAAGAAGGAGCAATAGTGAAATATTAGGAAGAAATGAAATGTGAGCCAGAAGACCTCAGGAAGGTGGAATAAAACAAAATCATCCCCCCTCCCAGAAAAATGAAAGCAAAACTGGAAGTATCACAAAAAAGTAGGCATTGCTAAAAACAGTGAAAGACACAGAGGACAGAATTGAGAAAAGTAAACAAAATGAAATGGAAAGGGACAAATTTAAAAGGAATAAAGAGAAAGTGACAGATATGGAAGATAGGCAAAAGAGATCCAATATTTGCATAATGGATTTCCTGATGAAGATAGCCAAAATAATGGAATAGAAAATAATTTCAATGTGTAATTTGAAAGAACTTTCCAAAAATAAAATAATAATGTGGGGAAAAAATATGTGCTAGGATAAGGGGTTTTTGGTTTCCAGAACCATCCTGGAGAGACGGTTCTCTGACCTAAGGCTGTGAGGAGCCAGTCCCCACTAACAGCTGTGGAGGCATCCGGCCACAGAAGCAGGGTGGCATCAGCAATTGTGAACATCCAGCACACCCCCTCTCCCATCCCGTGGTTTCATGCTCACTGTGCAATCTTCCTAGTGACATTTTGATTTCCACCCAGATTTGCTCACAGGAAAGGGAGATGAACCAATTGCATATCCGCTCAATCCCCTTAGTGCTGTATGAGTGGAAATCTAAAACTCCTTAGACCTTGGCCACCTTAATTCCCTGAGTTAGGCCCTTGGAGATGCTAGTAAGGATACTCTGTTACTTATTGTAGTTTCTATTTTTTTATTAACATGACACCCCATGTTAATACCATTTCCCTGTAAAGATGCCTTTCTCATTCTACTCAGGCTCTACACCTATGTTGCCCTCCCCCACTCCTGTTTTGCACCCCTTCCATCCTACCTTACCTCCATTGTGGAGATTGGATACCCTCTTCAGTTTAATGGCAAACTTCTCTATCACAACTTTCATTTGATCCCCAGCAATATTTTTCTGGTGAATGTTCTTTATTTCTTTTCCTCTACCTTTCTTCCTCTTTTCCTGTTTTGTTTCCTTTATCGTGTTTGTACAGTTCCTATTCTGGAACTTCACTGATAACTAATGAATAACATGAATTACTCCTGGACCAGTTATTTGTAGACATGACATGAAGAGAAGAGGACAAAGCAGAGTTCTAGGCTAACAGGAATTTCCTTTATAACCCAGGTTCTTTATAAGAGCTCTTTTAGCACTTAACCACGGGGTGGTTAAGTGTCCCAACTTTTGATTTCAGCTCAGGTCATGATCTCAGTTAAGATCGAGCTTCCTGCAGGGCTTCGCACTGATTCTCTCTCTCCCTCCCCCTGCCCCACCCTTTCTCTCCCTCTTTCTCTCCTAAAGAAAATAAAAATAAAGAGTTCTTTTTAGCTCCTACTTCTCCCAGCCATGGCATAGACCGGCTGTTTGCAACAGAGTCTGCCAGCTGCTCCCTATTGCCTCTTCCAAGACAGACTTGTTAATGGCATTCCCTTTCCAATCCTATCTTCTCTGATTCTTAGAATCATACCAGTTCTGGTGAAAGGACCTCTTCCCCCTTCCCCTTGCTTAAACAACCCTCCTTTGTTTTAACGGCCCGATGGCTAAAAAAGGCAACAGCATGTTGCAAAAGTGATAAGTAAACTTGCTTAAAGATATGCTGGGAGACCAGCCTCCTAGCCACGTTCGCCTAGTCACGTAGGCGGGATGCTTCTCTGCTGAGTAATGAAGACCTTGTATCCCCTTTCCCGCGCGCGCCAAGTATGCCTTTACATTCAAACCAGCCAATGAGAACCTTGTATCCCCCTTCCCGCGCGCGCCAAGTATGCCTTTACATTCAAACCAGCCAATGAGAACCTTGTAACTATGCTTCTGCTTCTGTACGAACGCTTCCGCTTCCCGAAACCCCATAAAAAGGCCCTGAACAAAGGGCTGGCACGCGAGTCCTCCTAAGACTTGATCGCCCGCAGGTACCTGTGACTACTCAATAAACCTCGTGCTGTTTGCATCTGATCTGTGGCCTCGGCTCGGTTTTTGGGTCCTGGGGTGTCCTCCTGAGGAGAGGTCCATTCCGGGGTGCTTGAAACCCGGGGGGATCTTTCATTTGGGGGCTCGCCCGGGATTCGAGACCCCCACCCAGGGACCACCGACCCACTGTCAGGAGGTAAGCTGGCCAGCGCTATATTCGTTGTGTCTGTGGTTGTGGTTGAATCTGTTACTTGTGATTTTGCGCACGCGTTTGGTTTGGGGTTCGATCGGATCCATTTGTATTTGGCGAGGGCCAGAAGGAGCTGACGGGCTCGGACTTCTCCCTCGCAGCCCTGGAAGACGTTCCAGAGGCGTTTGTAGTCCCACCAGGCGGGACATTTGGGTCCTTCGGGACATCTATGCCCCGGGGCAGCGGGGCATTTGGAGCTCGGCCGGTATCGGAGGGATACGTGGCCTTGGTTGGAGAGGGGGAATCCGGACCCCCTGGATCTCCGCTTGAGTTTTTGCTTTCGGTTTTGCGCCGAAACCGCGCAGCGCGTTTGTTTGTTCTGTGTCTGAGTCTAGTCTTTGTCTCTGTGATACTAACCTTTTTTGTTCTTGAAATTATGGGACAGACAGTGACTACCCCCTTAAGTCTGACCCTAAGCCACTGGAGCGACGTCCGGGACCGGGCAAACAACCAGTTGGTGGAAATACGGAAAAAGAAATGGGTCACCTTCTGTTCCTCCGAATGGCCCACTTTCAATGTAGGATGGCCACGCGATGGCACCTTTAACCTCGATATTATTTCTCAGGTGGAAGCCAAAGTTTTCAGCCCCGGGCCCCATGGACACCCCGATCAGGTGCCCTACAATGTCACCTGGAGGGCTCTAGCTTCAGACCCCCCACTTTGGATCCAGCCCTTTGTTCCCCTTCCTAAACCCTGCTCTTCCCCTATCACCCCCACCGCCCCGCCTCCCCTAAGAGAGCAATTGTCCCATCCCCAACCCACTCCTCCACCCACTCCTACTTCCTCTTCTCTTTACCCCGCCCTCACCCTGCTCCAAGATAAGTCCCCAAAACCCCCCAAGCCTGCTCCCGTTTTGCCTCCAGACACGGGGTCCCCTCTTATCGACCTGTTAACAGAAGAACCTCCTCCATACCCGGAGGCTGCAACAGAAGAGCGAGAGCCTAGTTCTCTGGCGTCACCCATTGCGGGGCGACTTAGGGATCGATGTGTGCAACCTCCAAGCCAAGCCTCCCAGGCTTTCCCCTTGAGGGAGGGTCCAAATGGTCGGCCACAGTATTGGCCCTTTACCGCTTCTGACCTTTATAACTGGAAGCAACATAACCCCCCCTTCTCTAAGGACCCCGTCGCCCTGACTAACTTGATTGAATCTATTCTAGTTACCCATCAACCCACTTGGGATGATTGTCAACAGCTGTTGCAGACTCTGCTGACCTCGGAGGAAAAGCAGAGAGTCCTCCTGGAAGCCCGAAAGAACGTACCGGGCGATGATGGGCGACCAACCCAGTTGCCCAATGAGATCGACACAGCCTTTCCCTTAACCCGCCCAAATTGGGATTTCGCCACACCTGCAGGTAGGGAGCACCTTCGTCTCTATCGCCAGTTGCTCATAGCGGGTCTCCGAGCAGCCGCGAGACGGCCCACTAATTTGGCTCAGGTTAAGCAAGTAATACAGGGGAAGGAAGAAACACCTTCTGCCTTTCTAGAAAGACTTAAGGAGGCTTATAGAATGTACACCCCGTATGACCCTGATGATGAAGGGCAAGCAACTAGTGTATCGATGTCCTTTATCTGGCAGTCAAGCCCTGACATTAGAAGCAAATTACAGAGATTAGAAGGGCTACAGGGGTATACGCTGTCTGACTTATTAAAAGAGGCAGAAAAGGTGTTCAATAAGAGAGAAACTCCAGAAGAGAAAGAAGAGAGAATGTGGTTAAGAATGAAAGAGGCACAGGACGAGAGAGACAAGAAGCAGAGCAAGGAATTGACTAAGGTATTGGCCACCGTAGTTACTCAGGGACAGAACAGAGAGGGAGTCAGACTGGGAGAGCGAAAACGAAGAGGGACCAACTAGACAAAGACCAGTGTGCCTATTGTAAGGAAAGAGGACACTGGGCACGAGAGTGTCCCAAGAACCCCAAGAATCTCAGAGGACCCCCGACGCCCAAACCACTGACTTCCCTACTGACGTCGGAAGACTAGGGAAGTCGGGGCCAGGAGCCCCCCCCGAGCCCAGGATAACTTTAAGCGTCGGGGGGCAGCCAGTTACCTTCCTAGTAGACACCGGGGCCCAGCATTCAGTCCTAACCCAGACTCTAGGACCACTCAGCAACCGAACTGCTTGGGTACAAGGAGCAACTGGAGGAAAGAACTATCGGTGGACCACGGAACGCGGGGTCCAGCTGGCTACCGGTAAGGTGACGCATTCATTTTACACGTACCCTGATTGCCCCTACCCGTTACTGGGAAGAGACCTTCTAACCAAGTTAAAGGCCCAAATCCACTTCAACCCGGAAGGGGCAGCGATAACAGGCCCCAACGGGGGACCCTTACAGGTACTAACCCTCCATTTGGAGGAAGAATATAGAGTATATGAACCTGAACAACCCTCAGAGGTCCAAAATGGAGCCTGGCTAAAAGAATTCCCTACGGCCTGGGCGGAAACGGGGGGCATGGGAATGGCTCATCAACAACCCCCTCTCTTAATCCAACTCAAGGCAACAGCCACCCCAGTGTCGATAAAGCAGTACCCAATGTCTCATGAAGCCCGCCAAGGCATAAGGCCCCATATTAAGAGACTTCTCGATCAAGGAATCCTAATTCCCTGCCGGTCACCTTGGAATACACCTCTCTTACCAGTAAAAAAACCCGGCACAGGAGATTACCGGCCAGTACAGGATCTGAGAGAAGTTAACAAAAGAGTTGAGGACATACATCCCTCCATGCCCAATCCATATAATCTACTGAGCACCCTGCCCCCTTCCCATGGATGGTATACGGTGCTAGATTTGAAAGATGCCTTTTTCTGTTTAAGACTACATCCGGTGAGCCAACCACTCTTCGCCTTTGAGTGGAGGGACCCAGATCTTGGGCTCTCAGGACAGTTAACTTGGACCCGGCTTCCCCAGGGTTTCAAGAACAGTCCCACTCTGTTTGACGAGGCGCTGCACAGAGACTTAGCTGATTTCCGGGTGCAGCATCCCTCCCTGGTACTTCTTCAATATGTCGATGATCTCCTCTTGGCTGCTAACACCAAGGAAAACTGCCTGAACGGCACTAAAGCCCTCTTACGGGCACTGGGACAGTTAGGGTACCGGGCCTCAGCAAAAAAAGCCCAGATATGCCAAAAACAAGTCACCTACTTGGGATACCAGCTGAGGGAAGGACAGAGATGGCTCACTGAGGCACGAAAGCAAACTATCCTCCGCATTTCCACACCCACCACCCCACGACAGCTAAGGGAATTTCTGGGAACTGCTGGATTTTGCCGCCTATGGATCCCTGGGTTTGCGGAAATGGCAGCCCCTTTATATCCCCTCACTAAGCAAGGGGCTCAGTTTCACTGGGGCAAGGAGCAGCAACAGGCCTTTTCCAACATCAAAAAGGCTTTACTAGAATCCCCAGCCCTGGGACTCCCAGATGTGACTAAGGCCTTCGAACTGTTCATAGATGAAAAACAGGGCTATGCCAAGGGAGTACTAACCCAAAAGCTAGGGCCTTGGAAGCGCCCGCTGGCCTACCTGTCAAAGAAGTTAGACCCTGTGGCCGCTGGTTGGCCACCCTGTCTGCGAATGGTGGCTGCCATCGCCATCCTAGTCAAGGACGCGGGCAAGCTAACCTTGGGCCAGTCACTGACCATCTTGGCCCCCCATGCAGTTGAAGCCTTGGTCAAGCAGCCCCCAGACAGGTGGCTCTCCAATGCTCGCCTGACTCATTATCAGGCCATGCTCCTGGACACTGATCGTGTACAGTTCGGGCCTGTGGTGGCGCTCAACCCTGCCACCCTACTCCCCTTACCCGAGGCAATGGAAACACATGATTGCCTCCAGATTCTAGCTGAAGTCCATGGCACCCGAAAGGATCTGATGGACCAGCCCCTCATGGGAGCGGACTACACCTGGTATACAGATGGCAGTAGCTTCCTGCACAATGGCGAGTGAAGAGCGGGAGCTGCAGTGACTAGTGAGACAGAGGTAATCTGGTCCAAGACGCTATCCCCTGGGACATCAGCTCAGAGGGCGGAACTCATCACCCTGACCCAGGCTCTGCAGATGGCAGAAGGTAAGAAACTAAACGTTTATACCGACAGCCGCTATGCCTTTGCTACGGCCCACGTGCATGGTGAAATCTATCGGAGAAGAGGGCTCCTCACCTCCGAGGGAAAAGAAATTAAAAATAAACCTGAAATACTGGCTCTGCTCAAAGCTTTGTTCCTGCCCCAAAAGTCGAGCATTATACACTGCCCGGGTCACCAAAAGGATAATAGCCCGGTGGCAAGGGGAAACCAGCTGGCAGATCAAGCTGCTAAGGAAGCTGCCCTGGGGGAAAAAGAGACTGGGCCCATTCTCACCCTGAGCACACGGCCCCCACAAGAAAATAATAAACCTATGGAATACAGTTCTGAGGATCAGGAGCTGCTAAAGAAAATGGGGGCTACATGGGACCCGAGAGAAGGGACATACATCATGAACGAAAAAATTGTTATGCCCACTTCGTATTCTCACCACATAGTCCAATCCTTGCACTCACTGACCCATCTGAGCGAAAACAAAATAAAAACCCTCCTAAATAATGAGCACCAACCGTATTTGTTACTAAACCAAGACAAGGCGTTGCGATCCATAATTAAAAATTGCTTAGTCTGCTCACAAGTAAATGCCAGGAAAACTTATGCTGCCCCTGGAGTGCGCGTTCGAGGACATCGCCCTGGTGTTCACTGGGAAATCGACTTCACGGAAGTAAAACCTGGACTCTATGGCTACAGGTATTTGTTAGTTTTTGTAGACACTTTTTCAGGATGGGTAGAAGCCTTCCCCACCAAGCACGAGACTTCGAATGTGGTCACCAAGAAACTACTTGAAGAAATCTTCCCCAGGTATGGGATACCCCAGGTATTGGGCACCAACAATGGTCCAGCCTTCGTCTCCCAGGTAAGTCAGAAGGTGGCCAAGTTATTGGGGATTAATTGGAAATTGCATTGTGCATATAGACCCCAGAGCTCAGGGCAGGTAGAGAGAATGAATAGAACAATCAAGGAGACTTTAACTAAATTAACGCTTGCAACTGGCTCTAGGGACTGGGTCCTCCTCCTGCCTCTGGCCCTATATAGGGCCAGGAATACCCCCGGGCCCCTAGGGTTGACCCCTTTTGAAATATTATACGGGGCCCCACCCCCTATTGTAAACCTTTTCAATCCTATTGATCCTCATGTTTCTTCTCTTGCTGATTGTGCTACCCTACAAGCCCACCTCCAGGCACTCCAGATCGTTCAGAAAGAGGTCTGGAGGCCACTGGCTGCAGCTTACCGGGAGCAGCTAGAAAATCCAACTGTGCCACATCAATTCCAGATCGGCGACTCTGTCTGGATCCGCAGGCATCAGATCAAGAGCCTTGAGCCCCGATGGAAGGGACCCTACACCGTTCTCTTGACCACCCCGACGGCGTTAAAGGTCGACGGCATCGCAGCTTGGATCCATGCCTCCCATGTAAAGCCAGCTCCTCCGGAACCAGACGACCCGGCAAAACCCGACCTCAAGGAAAAATGGAAAGTTCAGCGCACTCAAAATCCGCTAAAGATAAGACTCGTGCGACCCTAGCACTGACTATTCTTGCTCTGGCCTTGAATCAGACCTCTGACTATTGTGTGTTGGTACAACTGTGGCCCCGAATAACCTACCACACAGATGAACTGGTCCTCAGTTATCATGAATGGAGTGATCTTAGCCGAGTAAGGCGTGAGTCTGCCACCCTAATCACCCTAGCTATGTTGTTAGGGGTAGGAGGCATTGCAGCCGGGGTCGGTACCGGGGCAACCGCCCTGGTCCGAACAGATCAATACCTACTTTTACATCATGCTATGAATGAAGATCTTAGGGCCTTAGAGCTATCCGTACGAGCCCTCAAGGAATCCCTAACCTCCCTGTCAGAAGTGGTGTTACAAAACAGAAGAGACTTAGACTTACTGTTCCTTAAGGAGGGTGGCCTATGTGCTGCTCTCAAAGAAGAATGCTGTTTTTTTGCCGACCAGACTGGAGTAGTAACAGAAACTCTAGACAAATTAAAGGAAAGGCTAGATAAGCGTAAAAGAGACTTTGAATCCCAACAGTCTTGGTATGAAGGAGTTTGGAATCGTTCACCCTAGTTTACTTCCCTAATAACCTTCTTAATAGGACCCTTAATACTCTTGATGTCAATTCTAACCTTCGGGCCATGCATCATTAACAGGTTAACCCAATTCATAAAAGATAGACTGTCACTTGTCCAAACCATGGTATTAACCCAACAATATCATGCTATATATGACAGCGAGATACTAGTCCCCCGTAAAGTAAAAGATTTTACTCGGGCCAAAAAGAAGATGGGGGAATGAAAGGACCTCTTCCCCCTTCCCCTTGCTTAAACAACCCTCCTTTGTTTTAACGGCCCTATGGCTAAAAAAGGCAACAGCATGTTGCAAAAGTGGTAAGTAAACTTGCTTAAAGATATGCTGGGAGACCAGCCTCCTAGCCTCGTTCGCCTAGTCACGTAGGCGGGATGCTTCTCTGCTGAGTAATGAAGATCTTGTATCCCCTTTCCCGCGCGCGCCAAGTATGCCTTTACATTCAAACCAGCCAATGAGAACCTTGTATCCCCCTTCCCGCGCGCGCCAAGTATGCCTTTACATTCAAACCAGCCAATGAGAACCTTGTATCCCCCTTCCCGCGCGCGCCAAGTATGCCTTTACATTCAAACCAGCCAATGAGAACCTTGTAACTATGCTTCTGCTTCTGTACGAACGCTTCCGCTTCCCGAAACCCCATAAAAAGGCCCTGAACAAAGGGCTGGCACGCGAGTCCTCCTAAGACTTGATCGCCCGCAGGTACCTGTGACTACTCAATAAACCTCGTGCTGTTTGCATCTGATCTGTGGCCTCGGCTCGGTTTTTGGGTCCTGGGGTCTCCTCCTGAGGAGAGGTCCATTCCGGGGTGCTTGAAACCCGGGGGGGTCTTTCACTGGGAGGTTCTATGCTCCCTGTCCTTGCTACAAAAATGGACTTTTTGTACTTCAGAGGGAACTCCTGACCTTGGAGAGGTGTGATTTTCCAACTTTTCCCCTAGATCTTCAGGTATTCCTGCCACATTTCTTGTAGTCCTGTATTTCAGTAATGTGAAACACTGGAAAACCTATGTACATCCCTGGATTGGGTTCCCTTATTCACCATGGCCCTACCACATGGCTAACTAAAGATTTATTTTACTTATTTTTTATAAAGAGAGAGAGTACAAGAGCACATGGGTGAGCAGGGGGAAAGGCAGACGGAGAGGGAGAGGATCTCAAGCAGTTCCCAGCTGTGAGCAGAGCCCCACCCAGGTGCAATCACACTACCCTGGAGATCAGGACCTGAGCCAAATCCAAGAGCTGGCTGTTCAGTGGCTGGGCTGCTAGGCTCCGCAACACACTGCTAAGGTTTTTTTTTTGTTTTTTTTTTTAGATTTTATTTATTTATTTGACAGAGATCACAAGTAGGCAGAGAGAGAAAGAGGAGGAAGCAGGCTCTCTGCTGAGCAGAGAGCCCAATGTGGGGCTCCATTCCAGGACATTGGGATCATGACCCGAGCAGAAGGCAGAGGCTTTAACCCACAGAGCCACCCAGTGCCCCACCACACTGCTAACTTGTAACGCTGGTCTCTTTTGCCTCTAGGACTCCATGCTTGTGTTGCTGGAATACACATTCTCTCTTCTTCACCTCCCTGGTGTGACTGCTTAAGCCTTTCGATTACAGCTTTTGTATCACTTCCTAGGGGCAATCTTCCCTTGCTTTCAAGCCGGACTGGGTTTTTCCTGTTACACACTTTCATGGTATCCTTTCCTTTTTCTTCATAGCCTTTACCTTAATTATGCTAGAGTTAGACTTCTGTAGTCCTCTATTTAATGGCTTCTTCTTCTTGAATGGAATTGTTTCTGTCTCGCTTATTGTACCTCCAACATTTTATACCTGGCATGTCATGGATTACCTACTATGTATTTGCTAAATGGATACATGAATGATTCCAAACGAATATGGCTCCTGCTCCTATCTTCATACCAAAATTGTTTGCCATGATCACCCAGGACCTCCTTTTGGCTAAGTTCACTAGACACTTTTTGTTTCTATCTTGATCTCTCGTCAGTATTCAACAGTTGGCTGTGTCCTTCTTAAAATACTGGCTTTTGCCAATATGATCTTCTTCATTCTCAGGATTCTTTGTTGGTTCCTCTTTCCTTTTCCTGGTCCCTCAATGTTGGATGCTGGAAGTTCATACCTGAAGTGGGTCTTTTTTCATTCTATAGCTTGCAGGATTTCTTTTCCTTTATTGTCCACAGTTCTTGGTCATGCCACTTCAAAGAATAAAGAGGTAGACCTGAAGAAGAATGACAGGCAAAGCAAAGTTTACTGAGTAATGGTGAAGCAAAGTTTATTGGGCAATAGTACAAAGCTCCCGAAAAGGGAGGGGACCTGAGAGAGTTGCCAATTTGGCGTTTACATCTAGGTGTTTTTAGGGACTTTTGGGTGTGGGCTGCTTTTAATCTTGTTAAGTGTCTGTCACCCCATCAGGTTTTTGTTCAGGTGCTCATCTACCTATCAGGTAGTTGTTCACGTGGGAAAGGATAGAGGGTTCCTTCCAGGGTGGTGTTTCATAGCCCAGGGGCCAAGAGGGCAATGGCTGCCACTATCCTAAGGCATGCTGGGCAGCTACCAGTCACCAGATCAAGCTCTTTGTTTAAATATCCCACTGGCTGTCAAGCTGTCCCATAGGCCTGTGTTAGGACGCCCAGGGCCATTCCCTTAAGTCCCTTCCCTTTCTCCCACTAGCAGACTTAAAGCTGGGGCACTGAATAAATACAGTCTAGATTAACAGCATGGGGGCTTTTTCCTTTTAAGGGTAGTTTTCCTCTTAGGATGGGGGCCCTTGTCCCTGCCTACAATTTATTACTATATACTCTCCCTACATTACCTCCCCCTCTCTTATTGCTTTAAATACAGTTTATATACCAATGATACCCAAATTTAGTCTAGATTTTCCAAACCAAGACTTTCTCAGACACTCATATCCCTGGTTTATTTCTCTTGGATATCTCACAGGCATCTCAAATGTGCCCTATCCAAAATTACCAGCCTGGTTTTTCCCAAAATCTGTCCCTCCTCCCTCAGTACTGCCCATTAACAGATAACAGGACTCATCTATCCAGTAATCACGTCAGAAATCTGAGAGCCAACCTTCCAACTACCTTCTCCCCAACCCCTATAAACCAAAATAAATCGCAGGTCTACCCGCTTCACTCCATCTCCACCTCCAGCATTTATCCAAATCACCATCCTCAGCTAGCACGTGACAGTAACCTTTAACAGGTCCCCTTGCTTCCACTTGTTTGGGCCAGCACTGCCGCCACTACCAGCAAGCACCTCTCTTCTCTGGATAGTTCTAGACTAGAACACCTGCTATCCTTATTCTTTTCCTAAAGTTTTTTTTTTTTTTTTTTTAACAGAGAGAGATTCCTTCCTTCCTTCCTTCCTCCCTTCCTTCCTTTCCTTCTTTCTTTCTTTCAATTTTTTATTTATTTGAGAGAGAGCATAAGCAGGGGGAGCAGCAGGCAAAAGGAGAGAGAGAGAAGCAGACTCCCCACTGGGGCAGGGAGCTCGATGTGGGCTCAACCCCAGAACCCCGAGATCATGGCCTGAGCCCAAGGCAGACACTTAACCAACTGAGCCACCTAGGCAGCCGGAATCTGAAACAGACTGCACTGAGCGTGAAGCCCAATGCTGGGCTCATTGTCACCATCCTGAGATCACGACCTGAGCCAAAACCAAGAGTGGGGTGCTTAACCCACTGAGCCACCCAGGCTCCCTATTCTTTTCCTAACCTTCCTTGAACTTTGTTAATGGAGGTATGTTATTAGTTCCTTAGGGAGGCCCATTAATCTCATTCATAGCATATGGAATATATTAATTTAATTTTCATTGGTAAGCTTATTTCCAAGGTTTGCAAGATACACCATAGTTTCTTTTTTTTTTTTCTTTCTGTTTTCTCTCTTTTGTTTTGTTTTTCCTTTTTTGTTGTAAATAACCAGGCTGGAGTAACATGAACAGTTGATGACCAAATGGTGAAATCAGGATTTTACAACTCTATTGACCTTTAGAAAACTAAGGCCTCATGGCACACTTTACTTGTTAGTACACAGTGTTATCTACACCTTAAGTAACCCAGTGTTTATGATAGGATACTGCCTGGACTAAAGTCTCCCTTTCTCTTAATATGTGACCCCAGGAGATATGCAACTGTGATTTAATTTTTAAATTCCAATAGGAAATGTATCACCAACTTGTAGTTGTATTCAGTGGAGAGTGCCTCAAAGTGCTATGCTATATGGGAAAGTTAGGCAGAGACCCAGAGAAACTGGGCTGAGCAGGGCACCCACAAAGGCAAAGTCAGCATTTTATCCTCTATTCAGTAAAATGCCTAAAAAAAAAATCTGTTCCTCGCCATCATGAATGCTGGCCTCTGTTGGAAATTCTGTAGAAATGCCACACCAAATTGTTTAAATACTCTAATAACAACTTGCTTTTCTACTTTAAAAAATGTCAGTTTCTTAAGAATCCTTATCAACTCACCCTTTTGTTTTTTTCTTAAAATGGCCTCAGTCATAAAATATATTTCTAAATTAGTCTCCTGCTTTTCCAAATCTCTTTACCCTTAGGCAACAACCCTCAAGACAGTTTCCAAGTGTTATTACTCATGAGAGAACATATACCTCTCCAGAGTGTGGCCATTCTGTCATATTTTCTTGTCAAACCTCAGCTTTGGTTCTGGTGTTCTGTTTATTCAACTGAAAAGTCAGTGAGTGTCTACTTCAAGTGCCCCCCGTCCCACCGCTCTTAAGCCATTCCTAGGCCTTTCTCCATAGTCAGCTTCACCCACTGGAAAGCCATGCTTGGAAGACTGTGAAGAACTCAACAAGGCAAGGAGGGAAAGCTGAGTTTTAAGTTCAAGTGTATGAATGAAGCTGGGTAACTCCGAGTTAGTCCATCTCTCCAACCAAAGCCTGCTCAGAAGCTGAGTGCAGGAGGTGCTGGTGGGACCTGCCAAGTATAGTCTAGCCTTGTGGGATAGATCTCAAAGCAATGAACATGACAGACTCTACAAGTCCCCTACAAAAATCTATCCCATTGCTTTGTCACACCTTACCCCTGCCCTGACACATACTTTCATTTTTGCCATGACTGAGGTTCCAGAGCTTGATCCATGTTTATCATCAAATATTTTTTTTTGAGCTCCTTCATTGTCCAAAACACTTTAGCAAATTCTGTTTTTAAAAATGAGGCCTTGGGGGGCACCTGAGTGGCTCAGTGGGTTAAGCCTCTGCCTTTGGCTCAGATCATGATCTCAGGGTTGAGATCAAGCCCCACACTGGGCTCTCTGCTTCCCTTACTCTCTCTCTCTCTGCCTGCCTCTCTGCCTACTTGTGCTCTTTCTCTCTCTATGTCAAATAAATAAATAAAATATTTGGAAAAAAAATGAGGCCTTGGGGAACCTGGGTAGCTCAGTGGGTTGAGTCTCTGCCTTTGGCTCAGGTCATGTTCTCTGGGTCCTGAAATTAAGCCCCGCATCAGGTTCTCTGCTCGGCAGGGAGCCTGCTTCCCCTCTCTCTCTGCCTGCTTGTGATTTCTCTCTCTCTGTCAAATAAATAAAATAAAATCTTTTTAAAAAAATAAATAAAAATAAAAACAAGGCCTTGGCAAGGGTTCCAGAGAAAAAGAAAATTGGTGAGGATGTAGAGTAAAAAGAACCTTCATGCACAGTTGGTGGGAATACAAGCTGGTGAAGCCACTGAGGTAAACAGGATGGAGGTTCTGCAAAAAATTAAAAAGAGAATTATCATATGATCTAGGAATTCTACCACTGGGTATTTATCCAAAGGAAAAAAAACCCACTAATTTGAAAAGATATATGCATCCCTATGTTTACTGCAACATTATTTACAATAACCGTGATATGGAGCCAGCTCAAGTGTCTATCCATACATGAATGAAGAAGTGGTATATATTTATAATGGAATATTACTCAGCCATGAAAAAGAGGTGTGTTTTTTGTTGTTGTTGTTGTTGTTGTTGTTTGCCATTTACAACAACATGGATGGACCTAGAAGGTGTAATGCTAAGTGGAAGAAGTCAGATAAAGACAAATACCATGATATTACTCATATGTGGAATTCAAGAAAGAAAACAATGAAAAAAGATACAATAACAACAAAACACTCTTTTTTTAAAAAAAGATTTTATTATTTATTTATTTGACAGAGACAGAAATCACAAGTAGGCAGAGAGGCAGGCAGAGAGAGAGGAGGAAGCAGGCTCCCTGCTGAGTGGGGCTCGATCCCAGAACCCTGGGATCATGACCTGGGCCAAAGGCAGAGGCTTTAACCCACTGAGCCACCCAAGGGCTCCAACAAAACACTCTTGAAGTCAGACACTTTACCAACTAAGCCACCCAGTCGCCCCAAAATATCTAAAATCTTTGAAACTGACCATATGAACTGTTGGTGAGGATTTAGAAAAACTGGAACTCTCCGCTCCAGCCACACAGTTGCTGGGAATGTAAAATGGTACAGTCACTTTGGAAAACAGTTTAAAATTTCCTCCAGGGGCGCCTGGGTGGCTCAGTGGGTTAAGCCGCTGCCTTCGGCTCAGGTCATGATCTCAGGGTCCTGGGATCGAGTCCCGCATCGGGCTCTCTGCTCAGCAGGGAGCCTGCTTCCCTCTCTCTCTCAGCCTGCCTCTCCATCTACTTGTGATTTCTCTCTGTCAAATAAATAAATAAAATCTTTAAAAAAAAAAAAATTTCCTCCAATGGCTCAATGCAGAATAACAATGACCCAACAACCCAGAAAAAAGGAAAGCCTATGTCCATATCAAAGCTTGCTCATGAATGTTCATAGCAACCATATTTTTAATAGTAAAAAACTACAAAAAAACCATGTCTCCATCAACACATATATGAAAAACACATTACGGTACATCCACACCAAGAAATGATACTCAGCACTAAAAAAGAATGAACATATTGATATATCGATAAAAAGGAATGAACATATTGCTATATGTAACAACTTGGATGAATCTCAAAACAACTGTGGTAAGTGAAAAGAAGCCAGACTAAAATAAATACCCACGTTTTATACCATTTATATAAAATTCTAGAAAATGCAAACTAATCTGTAGAGAAGAGAGAGAAGCAATGGTTGCTTTGGATAGGGAGATGATTTTTGAGGGGGACAGATATGCTCATTGTCTTAAATATGATGATAGTTCATGATGTACATATCAAAACTTATCGTAGTGTGTACTTTAAATATTGGCTATCTACTATATGCCAATTATACTTCAATAAAGCTGTTTAAAAATTGAAAGTAAAAGGAAAGTAAGACATTTACTAGATTAAGGAAAAAGAAGGAAAGAAAAAAAAAAAAAAGAAAGAAATGAGGCCTTGCCCTCAGTGGCCTTCCAGAGCATTTGCGGAAAGTATGGCTACAGGTGAAAGTTACAGATGTGACCCACTTGTGGGTCATACACTGAGTGCCACAGGGAGATATCTTCAAGGGCTGGGCACTGGGGCAAGTCTCCTGGAGGAGATAAAATGATCCAGCGGTGTGTCTGGGCCTGGGGAGAGCTGTAGGGAATGAAAACCTGAGCACTGTTCTCAAAGAAGGGAAAAGTGTTTATGGACTTGGGCCTGTCCTGAGCTCTCCCCTTGGAGTACAACTTCACTCCTGAGGAAAAAGAGGCTTAAAGGAAGAATGTAGGCAGAAATCTCACTTTCATTATAAGAAGCACAGCCAGCTGCTCTGAAAGGGTTTGCAGATTCTATTTCATAGCTTTTTTACTCTGATGCATCAATCCCATGGGATGGTACTCCAATTCACTGACTTTTACTAGTACCAGGCGCTTGGCGGGATGCTGGGGACGCTGGGAGAACGTGCGGGTTGTTTCTCTTGTGTATAGACCGAATCCTACCTGCAGCCTCATAATTCCAATGCTACTACAGATACAGACACCCCCCGCCCCAGGCCTCACCCATAGGTAAGACCTAGGCTTACCCTATCAGAATCTCAGTGCTGGTCCCAAGACTCTGCTCCCCTTTGCAGAACCCCCTCCTTCTGCAGCTGAAGTCTGAGGACATTGGTCTGGTGGCTGCGGCCTCTGCAGGCTACTTGCAATGCAGCCATGTTCCCTTGAATTGGAGGCGGACAGAAACACCAGCGTCGGCAGATGGCTGCGGCGTTCAGGGTTCCCCCTGCTCCCCAGGACCCTCCGCAGTCCTCTCCCAACCTTCCCCCTGCCCTCTCCCGAACCCCCTAAGGTCAAACGGCGGAGCATCGCAGGGAGGCCCCGCCCCCCCTAGCCCCACCCCGGTTGTCAGGGGCGAGGAAGCCCCGCCCCGGGCCGGGCGTGCGCCTTTTCTGACAAGCGGGGCCTCCTGGCTCTAACCCTCAACCCTCGCGGGGCTGCCATCAGAACCGTCAGGCGTCCAAGCCCGGCAGGGAGAAAACGACATGGCGGCGGTCAAGCCCGAGAACCTCTCTCTGGTGGTGCACGGACCCGGAGACCTGCGCCTGGTAAAACGGGAAGGGGGAAGGGAGACCTAGCCCGACCCTGCCCTGCTGGCCTCCGGACTCAGCCGCGGTCCCAGCTCGCCAGTTCCAGCCTGGCGATGGCCCTCACCTCCGTGCCCCGGCCACCCGGATCAGAGCTGGTTACCATGTTGGGGGGAGGGGGCTGTTGGGTGTAAGGTGCTAAGAGGAAGGTTCTTGTCGCGTGCCTCCCCGGAACCCAGCCCCGTGGCCGGCACGTGGCCAGAGCCCAGGAAGTTTGCAAACCCTATTGAAGCCTTCTGCCTCCTCCTCCAGCTGCAGAGTCGTAGTCTAGCTCCTTGTCATTGCACATCGAAAGAGATCCCAGAAGGCTCCCTGATAGAGGACATGCCCTGAACTTCTTCGGGAAGAAATTTCTGCAGGGCAGAAAGGAGGGCCACAGGGAGATTTAAAAGCCGTGGGACTCGTGTTTAATGTGTCTTGGGTGGGGCTCATAACTCCTTTGCAGGATTATTATGATCACAAGAGTACCCAGCACTTAATTAGGTACTCAGAAAGTGCCAGTTGCTGCCTTTCTTTCCAGCACCGGCTGCATCTCCAGGACTCCTGTTGTTCCCTGTTCCTATGCCAGACTTCTGGATCTGGATAGTGACCATGTCTCTAAAACGTCTCTCCTCCTTACCGCCTTTAGTCCACACTTGGTTCACTTTTGGCCATTTTCCTCTGATCTGGCTCCATTGTTTCTTTAAGAGCATTGTGTATATGCCTCTGGGGCACCATACCTTTTCATCTGCTCTCTGGCTCGCAGGGCCAAAGTCAGGGTGATCGGCCAAAGTCAGGGTGCTGCAGGATCATCCCTGTGGTCGTGTCAGGGGTCCCCTGACAAAGTCCATCTCAGATGGGCCTGAGGTGCGTGGGACGGGTGCCAGCCCTCTCTACTGCTCCCTGGTGCTTCCTTCCTCCTCAAAGAGAATATGCATAAGGATCTAGATAGGAGAGACTCAGGAGATTATCCAGATTAGCAGTTCTTGACTGTTTGAGAAATCTGTGGTCTCTCTCCCCACAGAATCCAAATAGACTGAGTTTGGCAGCAGTTTCAGAGATTTTTGTGGACTTCCTTTAAGTCCCTCCATTAACTCTCTAGAGGTTTGTGGACCCCAGATTACAAACTCCTGCCTTGAGCCACTCTCCCATCTCCCTCAGTTAAGAAGGTGCTGCCCAAGGGTGACAGGCTTGATTAGTTAACAGAGCCCAGATGAGAGCTCGGGTCCAGTGTTCTCTCCACTCACTGTGGAGCCTCACCCCAAGGTCCTGAATTAAAGTGATGCTATTAGTGTTTATTGCTCCCAACACCAGGTGGTATTGTAAGGAAGGCTAAGTAGTACAGCTAAGTGCAGCTTGCAGAGTGATCTCCAACTCAGTCCTTCATTCCACAAACATGTATCAGATGAGTGGGTGTCTGCCATATGCCAGGCACTGGGCTGAGGGCTAGCAGCCCCTACCCTCAAACTGCTCTAGGGAGATAGATGAGATGAACTTAACAATGAGAGTGTGAGGGCTTTGATGGAGACTACACAGAGTAAAGCCCTCACAGGGAGGGACACTTGGCCTAGGAAAGAGGTCCTAGAGGAGATGGATGCTCCTTGACCTGTATCTTGAAGGATAAGTAGGAGTCATTCAGGAAAATATAGAAACAAGTGCAAAGATACATGAAGTACTAGATTATAAATCCTGTTTCCTGGTCCTGAAAATAGTGGGATGTACTGAATGGAATTTGAGCCTGGAGAGGTGGACAGGATCTGCTTCTCCTGCTGCTCAGGCCCTGCTTTAAGTCATGGACCTAATGTGTAACAGAACTAAAATTGCAATCCCAGGATCTGCTTTGCCTTAACTCTTAAACTCATGCTCCCCCACCACACTGCCACATGACCTCTCTTTGTCATGGCTCTCTAGAGCAAAGCCTTGAAGATTGGAGGGGGTAGGAATCTGAACTTAAAATTGATTTTATGAACAATAATAAACATTTTTTTAAAGATTGATTTTATCAGCTTTGCCTTAGAATCTGCTTTTTGTATTAGGGAGGAATTGGGGTAGGTGTGTCCTGAAGGCTCTGGAAAAAACAACGGGCTAGAGAATGTTGACTGTGGTTGTGGGATTGGTACACTGAAAGGGTTCAGGGTGGGTTCCTGAGGGCCTCAGGTCTGTTTGAGAGTAGGAAGTGGTGGGATCATTTACTAGACAAAAGAGTAGATTAGAATGATGAGATCAGGTTTGAGTTTAAGATGTCTCTGGGACGGCACAGCAAGGTATCTTTGAAAAATTACCTTGGTTCTAGGGATCTGGGATCTATGGATGATTTTTGGGCCAGAGATGTAAATTCAGGAGTCATCCGCTTCTTTACTGAGCAGTTCTGCACCCCCTTCCCATGAGGCATTTGGGAATATGTAAGGGGGGGGTGGTTGTCACAATGACTGAGGGACAGACTTCATTTGGTTTACAACTCTGGCTTCCCCTGACCAAAGTAGCACCCTAGTGGGAGTTTGTAGATGAACGAGCTTGCTAGGCTGAGTGGGACGTGCAGAGAAGGCAGCAAGTGGAGGACATTACCCTGGAGAGAGCCCCACACTCAGGCGAAGGGGCAGAAAGTTGTCCGCTGAGAAGAGTAACCAGGGATGCTTGTGCTGCCTCAGAGATGCCTGTGCCTCAACACAGACCCTCTTGGCCCCTCACCGCTCCCTCTAGAGAAGGACCCCCAGCACCTCCACAGAGAGTCCCCGACTTCCTTCGAGCATCTCTGCCCTTCCACCCCCTCCTGTAAGGCAAATAGGTAAGTTGTTGGGGGTTGGTGGTACTATTAGTAAACAAGGAAGCAACAAGGAGGAACAGCCCTAGGGCAGTTTTGGGAGCGAACACCAGTTCTCCTTTCCGTGGGAGAACCAAAATGAAATCCAAGATTTCCTGGGAATAGCAGGCTGTGGCCACTTTGGCTAGCCGGGGTCAGGGTCCACTGATAGAAATGGTTGTGCCTCGGGAGCTCGTGTGAAGGGAGTAGTCTGGGGACAAGTCATTTCTAAAATCTGAAGCAGGATTTAGAAGGGTTCCTGAAGCAGGAAGCAAGGGCTCAACCCTTCCTGATGCTGCCATCCCACTTCAGGCAAGCCCAGGGACCAGTCAGCATCCATGGCAGCGGTCTCTGGGGGACATTTGACCTGGGCCTCTTCAACCTTCCTGCCATCTTCCACCTGCCAGGAAGGAAACTTAATGTCTAGCTTCTTCCTACCTATGGAGAAGGCAGGAAGGATTCCCTTTTTTTTTTTTTTTTTTAAAGATTTTATTTTATTTATTTTTTGAGAGAGAGAGAGACAGTGAGAGAGAGCATGAGCGAGGAGAAGGTCAGAGAGCGAAGCAGACTCCCCATGGAGCTGGGAGCCCGATGCGGGACTCGATCCCGGGACTCCAGGATCACGCCCTGAGCCGGAGGCAGTCGTCCAACCAACTGTGCCACCCAGGTGTCCCTCCCTTTTCTTTCTTGATAAACTGGGGCTGCAGGGAAGGAAAAATTAAATTCCTTGCCTGCTGTGTAGCTAGTGATCCCCTTGGCCACAGCAAGGGAAGGACCCTGGCAGCTCCAGAACTCCCTGGCCTGGGGATTCAGGTCTGCATGGTGCCTTGGCTCTGGGCATTTCTAAATTGGGTGGTAAATCAGAGAGAGAGTGGATGTGTGTATACACACACACAGGTTGGTGGTTTATCTTTTATAATGAGGAAAACACAAATATGAGGGGAGGAAAAGGACTTTTACTTTCCCCTCCCTATTTTAAATAGAGCAAGGGGGAGAGGCAGCCAGCCTGATGTGTCAAAGAGGCAAAAGCCTGTCAGCAATAAGTGTCAACTTTGAAGTACAGCTCACTGAGGTCCTCTTTAAAGGGAAACAGTTATGAAGTCATGAGCCAGGTTGAGGCCCAGAGTGGGGTTTAGTGCCAGCTCCGCTGTTTAATAGTTGTGTGACTCACCAGACTACTTTCTGCTTCAATTTCCCATCTGTATAATGGGCATGACAGGAGTTCTCATCTCTGGGTTGAGGACTGAAGGGTGTCAGAGAACAAGAATTCCTGACCCCTCAAAGGTTCTAGCTGGACCCCAGATCAAATTGACGTAAGACAGACTAACAGGAGAAAGTCAAGTTTAATAGTTTGTATATACTATTAATACTATTAATCCACACATACAAGGAAATGCGAAAGACAGACAAAATGAGCTCTCTGTGTCATTCTGAACTAAGGGGGAAGAAGGTAGGGGCTTGGAACTTCAAAGGGAATGAATGCATATCACAGGAAAATCAAAAAGAATAAATGTTTAGTAAATAAATATTTCCCTTCCCATATAGATGGATTACTCAGATAAAATTTATCTGTGGTCAAGACCCTCCAATTTAGATTCTTCTTTGTAGTTAAGGGAGGGACAAAAGTTTCTCCTGATCCTGTAGAACCTTGATTGCCTTCAACTCAAAATAATCCACACGCCAAAATGGCCCATTTTGGGGCAGCCTGCCCTCGGTCAGACCTTACCATGAGATGGTGCCTGTAGAAGGCCCAGCATATGGGAGACTAGGGCCTAGGAGAATCAGACATTTAAACCTTCTCAGCATAGGGGTTCCTGGCTGGCTCAGTCAGAAGAGTACAGGACTCTTGATCTCAGGGTCATGAGTTCAAACCCCACATTGGATGTACAGATTACTAAAAAATTTTAAAAAATCATCTCAGCATAGGAAGAGATAAAGACCAAGACCTTCAAATACATGGGTGATTTTTTTTTTTTTTGAAGTTAAGTTTTATTTGAGAGAGAGTGCATGCATGAGCAGAGGAGGGGCAGAGAGAGGGAGGGGAGCAGACTGCTGAGCATGGAGCCCTGTGCAGAGCTCAATCCCACTGATGGGTGAGGTCCGGAACCAGGGGCCAAGAAAGAATTCTTGAGATGTCTTTGGTGCAAAAAGGATTTTATTAAACCAACTAGGACAAGACCCCAGGGCAGAAAGAGGGGCAGTACTGGAGTTGTGAGGAATGGCTGATGAAATACTTGGGGGTTGGGGTAAGAAAAAAGGGAGGTGTCTAAAATGACTTTCATATGCTAAAGTAGGCCCTGAGGATACTAAAGGGTTGGTTGGTTAAGTGGCTATTGTTAAACTAAGGTGGTTTTTCCCTTGGCAAAGAATTAACTTTAAGATAGTTGGAAGTAGGGCGCCTGGGCGGCACTATAGGTTAAGCCTCTGCCTTCAGCTCAGGTCAAGATCTCAGAGTCATGGGACTGAGTCTCGAATTGGGCTCTCTGCTCCGCAGGGAGCCTGCTTCCCCACACCCCCGCTCTCTGCCTGCCTACTTGTGATCTCTCTGTCAAATAAATAAATAAAATCTTTAAAAAAAAGATAAAAAGATAGTTGGAAGTTTCCTGGAAAAATGTCACACATAATCCACCCAGAAGGGGTGTGTGTGTGTGTGTGTGTGTGTGTGTTGGTGGAGTGGTTGTGGGGTGTCATCTTGTGCTTCGTCCTCAGCTTCCCTTCTGTCCCCTCATCACCACCACCCTGAGATTATGACCTGAGCTGAAATCAGAGTCCGGTGCTCAACCGACTGGGCCACACAGGTTCCCATGTATGGATAGTTCTGAACTAAATTGTAATAAATGTGGACCCAGGCAATAATCTTGTATTCATCTGTATTTACCAGTTTAATTACTTTGTGCCTCTTGGTCAGTTTTGAGAAATACAGAAATTCCTTTTGATTGGGAAATGAATTCTCTCTGAGTTACTAGTTCATGAAGTTGGAATATAAAACAGTCAGATGAGATTTTATCCCCAGAAGCTGTTTTTGCTGGTAGGGGCAGGGCGTGGCTTTGGTTTTTTTAATGCTCTGGGTTTCACTGGACAGGTAAGGGAAATGGAGAGAATGAACATGTTGAGTGTGTGCTGTATTATGAGGCAGCTGCTGGGTCCTTTGATGTAGTGCTTCACTAATGATCCCAGATGAAACACCAGTTCTATTTACATTTTCAGCCATGGACCAGTGTGTTTGTATTGTCGTATTTTGATGTTGCAGCAATGTGAAAATGTGGTAAATATTTCCAAATGCTCCGTTTCTGTACATGTTGCATCACAGATCAGTAGTAGGCCATCAACCACATTGAGCACACTTTATCTGTCTTACTCCTTTTTTAAAAAAATATTTATTTATTAGAGAGAGAGAGAGAGAGAGAGATCATGAGCAGTGGGGAGGGGTAGAGGAAGAAGCAGACTCCCCACTGAGCAGGGAGCCCAACGAGGGGCAGACACTTAACAGACTGAGCCACCCAGTCACCCTGTCTGCCTTACTCCTGACAGCTCTGCCACATTTCAAGCACCAGCATCTGGCCAGGGAGAAGAAAGGAACAACCCAGGCCCCCTTTGCAGGGGACAGAGCACTGGATTTGGGATGCCAGATAGTCAGATTTCTGGTTTTTTTGTGATGTGCTTCTAGGTTCTTGGCCGAGACCCCTTGTAATGGAAGATTTACAAGAGAAAAACAAGTTCAATAATGTGTAGGTAATGTACATATGGGAGGCATGATGAAAACTGAGTCATTTCATGAAATGGCCCAAGGTACACCTTAAGTACTATTTCCAGCTAAAGACAAAAGATCTTGAAGTAGGGGAAGCCAGTTATGGGAAGTTTTCAGGAAAAGCACTGTACACAAGGGTATGGTTGTTAGGCAAATTTAAATCTTTGCCTTCTTCTTTGGTAAGAGAGGTTTAGTCATTTTCCTGATGTGGAGAGGGAGACACCCTTACAAAAGGAGAAGGTAACTTTTCAGTTTTCAGAGCTTTTCCTAAGTCTGCTCTCTGTTAAAAATAATCAGCCTAAAATAACTCTTTTGTCAAAGAGATCTATTTGGGGATGGCAAATTCTGCTCCCCTTGAGGAAAGACCAAATTAAAGGGAAAATCGTTCTTTTAGAATGATGGGTTGATGTTTAATTATAAAGTGCAGAGAAAACATGTTTGCGTCAAGCTTAAATATTAATTAGGCCCCACGAAGATACTTCTTGAGTTTTGGCCCTTTGAGGAAATGTATTATACCCTAGGTCAAAAGAACTGCTTTGAATGTGTAATAATTGCTTTGTTATAAGGTTTTATTTATTTATTTGTTAGAGAGAGAGAACACAGGCAGGGGGAACAGTAGGCAGAGAGAGAAGCAGACCCCTCACTGAGCAGGGAACCCGAGGCGGGGCTCCATCCCTGGACTCTGGGATCATGATTGGTGCCAAAGGCAGATGCTTAACCGACTGAGCCTCCCGGGCCTCCCTATAATAATTTTTACAAAGTAAAATAATTCCATGTCTGTAATATAACACATTGAAAATATCTCCTCCTCACATATGTACTTTACTGTTAAGCTCTTTGGGGTAAGGAGGAGGGGATTATTTAATGGTGGGGGGTGGTCATCGACACTGGCAGTGCAAGTAAGTGGTCCTGAGCATCACAGTCTCTTTCTTCCCTTGATTATTTTTCCCACCAGCTGAGGGATGGAGATCAAATTAAAGGGCTGTAATACATTTTAAGTAGCAGCTGGATTAAACTGGGAGATTACAGGCAAGAGTGAGGAGGAAATGCCGCCTACTTAACCCTTTAACCCCTGAACTAGATTTATCAGTCAGAGGCACTGAAAATAGAATATAAAACTCCTGAAAAAAACAAAGAAAATAACTGGAAGAAATACCACTTCCCTTTATCTTAATTATGTTTCAGTAATAAAGCAAGACCCAAACCAGATAAACAACAGGAAATTAAATCCTGCAAATCTTGCCATCTCTGCCAACTGCTGTGGAAGGACAGTTTGTCTGCAATAGGCCTAGAATGCTCACTCCCCCACCCCCCCAAAAGTAGCAGCAGTACCACAAATAGAATCTTAACATTTTATGTAATAAATCCTAGTACTACTAAGAGGTGGAGTGAAAGTAGCCCTATTCTGGAGGGAAAAGCTAGAACTATGGGTATGGGGGAAATTTCTCTTTTATTTTATTTTTTATTTTTTGGAAATTTCTCTTTTAAAATGGCATGGCAGAGGGACGCTTGGGTGGCTCAGTTGATTGAGTGTCAGCCTTCAGCCCAGGTCATGATCGATCCTGGGGTCAAGGGATTGAGCCCCACTTAGGCTGCCTGCTCTGCAGGGAGTCTGCTTCTCCCTCTCCCTCTGCCTGCAGCTCCCCCTGCTTGTGCCCACCCCTTTCCCTCTGTCAAATAAATAAATAAAATCTTTAAAATGTATCACAGAGAAATTAAGAAGGGGGAGAAATACGTACTTTCCACAGTATTGGCATCCACTTGGTAAGTCTTCTAGTGTGGCTGATAAACTGGCAGTTCCCTCAAAATCAGATTTACACGAAGGAGGGAATATATTCAGATTTTACGAAGTGATAGTCAGCTAGATAAATAATTTTTTTAATGTAAATGTCCCATTTCCTAGCCTGAATGCAGCACTTAATCAATGTTACTAACACATGAGAACATCCAACAAAGATGAGAGACTTCATATATTTGCTTAAAGAACCATCAACAGGTATAATGTGCATTTTGAATTAGGGGGACATTAATTTTTAAAAATTGACTTATCACAGCTGAGAATGAAATAGTCTTTTAACCATCCTGTGTGGATCCAGTCCTAGGTGCTTGGGAAGCTCAAAGGAGAGAAAGGAACCACCTTCCCAGCCCCATGAGCACAGGGATGTCTTCTCACAGGAGGTGATAGTTTCAGTCTGCCCTTGTGTCTCTCGGTCCCAGGAGTACAGCCACCTATTGGACAGCCCCCCACCCCTGCCCACCGCCACCAGGATGTCCCCAGGCACTGCAATTCCAACCCATCCAAACCTCCATCTCCCTGAGTTCCCACAAGCATTAGGAAGTCACCCCAGATATCTCCCTTCCCTTCACTTCCTGCCTCATGTGGAAACTTGAAGGTGGGGAAGTGGTCCCAGGAGGTGAGGGAGTGAGCCCCAGGGTGTACTGGGAATTGCAGGAGGCTTCCAGAGCCTGGGGATCCACCAGGGCCACTGGGCACTTTAAAGGGATTTGTATTTTAAGAAATATTGTTAGCGGAAGGAGGCTGGTTGGAGCCCTGAGAGCATGGGCTGGAGTGTGGCTCAGTGGACTTTGGGAGAGTGTTCGACCCTTCTACTTTGACCCCAAGTTTGTCAGGGCTAATGCGGCTAGAACAAAGCCATTTATGACCAAATGGCCAATTAGGAAACCTTTGGATTTTCCTCCTATGCTCCAAACATGCTCAAGGGAGGAGGAAAATCAAGGTGGAAGGTTTAAGCAAAGTAAGGTCACCTGCTCTGCTCATAAGTGTGGGGGGCAGCTGGTGGGCAGGTTGTCAGGAGGCCTCGCAGGTGGGAGGAGGTGGTGAATGAGAGCTTGGAGGCCCCCAGGTGAGGCCGGCCTCCAAGTTCTCACTCTAAGGCAGGGAGCTTGGCTTGACACACTTTACAACACCTGGTAGAATGAGGCTAAAACACGGCTCGAATCCTATTTCCCTTTCTCCCAAATGCCAGCCTTTTAAGGAGCAGTGTAGTTTTCTTAATATTGACATGACAACAAGGGAAATAACTTGTCCCCAAAACAGTTTCTGAAAAAAGTGCACTTTGCAAGAGGAAGAGGACAAGGAAGGCTGTCCAGAGCTGGTTCAATCATACTGTGAGTTAATGATAGGAAATAGGACTTCGGTTCTACTTCTTTTGTAACAAGAGCTAATTTACTTATTGTGAGTGGGACACTGTGTCTGATGATTATCCTTATTACGCAGAGAGGGAAATCAAAGGCACAAAGAGCTTGCATAAGTGCCCTGAGGTCAGACAACTGGCAAGGGGAGCCTGGGTTTGCACATCACTCAGTTCCAGAGTGTGAGTTCCCCTGCTCTACTCGGGTCAGCTGCAGGAGGGAAAAGGCATTTTCCCTTGATTTCTCCTCATGTCAAGGCCGTTACTGCAACCCAGGCAAGAGGCACAGAGGGTGTGAACTCAGCCCTGTGGGTGGAAGTAGAGAATGGAGGCCCGTGAGGATCTACTTAGGAAATAAACTTTCAGGCTAATTTAACAAAATATATTTAGGAAATCCAAGATAACAGGAAGCAAGAGGCCCCTGGAATGATTCTAAGCTCCCACAGAGAGTTCTTCCTGAAGTATTTCCATAACTGATTGGGGGAGGTTGGGGGAGACCTGGAGGGATTGGAAGGGAGGATATGTATGTGATGTATTTCTGACTGGAAGTGAAAAAGGCTGGAAGACTGACATAACTACAGGAAAGAACAGTTACCTCTACTCCCCTTTATCCCTTTGTTAACTGTCATTCAAGAAAGGTAAGAAATCCTGTTCAGAAAACCATGAATATGCCTGATAACAAAACTCTGGGGATGAAAGGGCTGCAGGGGTAACAGTGAAAGCTGGGGATCTCAGGGGAGCTAAGAAACTGGTAGATGAGGAATAGGGTGAATGAAAGAATATCATCACTGAAATCTGAGACAGAAAAAGAGATTAAGCAAACAGAGGACTGTGGCCAGCGTCATTCCAAGGAACCACAAATGAAAAGCAAGTTGTTTTTGTTTTGTTTAGTTTTTTTTAGTAATCATGCGGTGATAACTTTCTCAACCATGATCTCCACAGCCTTGCTTAGGATAACATTTACAGACTTAAGGGCTGATCTTAACACGGTCCTGTGCTTCTGTGGCATGTCTCCTGCAGAGAGGGGAGTCAGGAGCCCAGCCGATTAGTAAGGGTGGTTGGAGTCAGCAAGAAAGAAGGAAAAGGAAAAGCTGATTTGCAAAGAGATAATATG
Source organism: Neogale vison (assembly GCF_020171115.1). Lineage (NCBI taxonomy): Eukaryota > Metazoa > Chordata > Mammalia > Carnivora > Mustelidae > Neogale > Neogale vison. The sequence goes on along the minus strand of NC_058103.1, from coordinate 82,855,694 downwards.
CAATCAGCCATTAGGGAAAAGCCGGGCTATCTGCACAGCACCCTCTAGTGTCTAGGAAAGTCACTGCAGCTATGGGGGGTGGTAGGGCAAAGATTTGGTCGCTCTGTCCCCTCCAACAAATGTTTACAGTAGTAATCACTAGCGACCCAGGGCTACTTGGTGGGCCCAGCTGTTGCTTTGAACTTGATTATTTTCCCAGGTATTCAGGGCTGGCTTGGTTGGAGGCAGAGATAATGAAGGAGAAAAGGTATATTCCACCTTGGTGTGCAGTGGGATGTAGTGAGGCATGCTGAGGAGTCAGGTTTAGTCCTGGTTTAGCCACTCTGTGGCGCTATGACTTTGACCAACTTATTTCACTTCCAAGCCTTGGGTTTCTCTTCTGCACACTGTGGGCCTTGTGCCATGATGTGCTTAAAGCCAGAACATTGACTGGTGCATAGCTGGTTCAGTGAACATCTCACCTCCCTTGTCTTCTTGGCCACCTTCAAGGAATTCATAAAATGAACCCTTGGATCTGGCCACACAGTGTCCTTCCTTCTTGTCACCATGAATTTCCCAGCTCGTTGCAGTTGGAAGCAGAGTTGGTAAATAATCATAATAGCTACGAATTCTGAATAGCTCAGATTGCTTTTTGAACCTGCGGAGTGGCTGAGGCGCAGGTCCTGTGTGTTCCCAAAGGGCCTCTAAAACTCCACATGGGAGGTTTCAGAAGAGAGGGCTGAGTGCTGGTCAGTGTGTGCGCATGTAAAGGGAAGAGCAGCAGTGTGCATTTTTTTCAGCGTGTCTAGAGGTCAAAGCCCTCACGTGCTACTACCAGATGCCTTCACCCTTCTCCCTATAAGAGTTTCCCAGACCAAACAAATCTCTATCTTAAGAATGTGTTTTTCGAGAAGGGAAGGATCTGATATGGATATCAGTCCAAACATCCTTTCTGCCTAGGGGAACGTTTAGTACACTTTATTAGTCTAGGGCAAATTGCACCATGGGGTGGGGTGAGGTAAGGAATTAGAGACAGCACGATTTAGGGGGCCCCCTCAGGCATCCGCTCAGCTGCCCTATGGTCTGAACCTGTGTTCATTTTAGAAAAAATATTTGAGTAAAACTCTACATTGACTAAACAGTTGAAAATAGCCATAAGGGAAAGTTTTTATGAATGCTAAATGATTTTTCTGTTTTTATTTCCTTCAGGAGAACTATCCTATCCCTGAACCAGGCCCAAATGGTAGGTCCTTGGGATACTCGACTTACATTTTATTGTTTCTTACTAACCTGAAGACACCAGTGCATTGTTCCTTACCCCTTTTTCCCTATTATTTATTACTTTGCCTCCAATTAAAAACTATCTTTTGGGGGTTCCTGGATGGCTCAGTCATTTAAACACCTGCCTTGGGCTCAGGTCGTAATCTCAGGGTCCTGGGATCAAGCCCCTCAACAGGCTCTCTGCTTAGCTGGGAACCTGCTTCTCCCTCTCCCCTACTCATTCTTTCTCTCTCTCAAATAAATAAATGAAATCTTAAAAACAACAACAACTGTCTTTTTGTTAAGCTGTCAACCTAGTCTGTCATCCACAGCATGACTAGATAGATTCAACTTGACTGCTACATAAAGTAAACAGTGATAGATTCAGAAGAGTTACCGTATCAGATTGCTGACTTGTCCCAGAGTTTTTGACATAAAATACTTCTCTGGACCAATTGCAGAGTTGTTCCTCATTTGACCTAACCTAGAGTTGGGTTACTCTGTGTACTTTAAACTGCTATTCAAGTGGCCAGATCCTGTCCTAACCCTAACCAAAGCTTTGAAAATGAGCGAGTCTGTAGAACTTAATCTCTTAATTAGAAAGAGAGCATCACTTTAGGAAGACTAGGACCTTCAGTCCAGTGGGGATGGGAGGGGCTGCATGGAGTGCTGCCCCAGGGTCCTGATCAACTCTGGGGCAGGCTTCCTGCCACCTTTGTTCCAGTCCTCTGGCCTCTCACTGGGCAAGCGTGTAAGACCCAGATGACAAGCACATTTCCTGGAGTGCTGTGTGTACCTGGGGAAGTCATGGCCCCTATTCCCTGGGGCAGATAACCTGCTGATAGTTTTCCAATCCCTCCCAACCATGGAGTCCCACTTCAGACTGCGGGACTCTGAACTGAGGCAGAGAGTAAGGCGAAGAGTGTCTATAGATAACTCACCCCATACCCAACCACTCAGGTCTCCTCTCTGTCCTGGGTGAGTTGGGGATGTGCGAACAACGGACTGAAGGCAGCTTTCCTGGAGCCCCCAGAGCTTTGCTATTCAAAGGTCAGCTGGCTTATTAATTGATAGTGATAAACATACAGACAATAGCTGTTTCTATCAGTGTTCAGCATGTAATACATATATAGGGCTGAAGCATTTTCACCAAGATACCTTGTTCAGAGAAGTGAAAGAGGCCCCTCACCGTGTCCTGAGAAATTGGTATGGATTCTAGAAGTTGCAAAACAAGGGCTGTCTTGGACTCAAAGGATCCTGGTGCTGTTTCTCTCTGTGACCCGGCATTCTGCTCTCACTTGTCTCTTGCTGCCCTTGAATTAGAAGGAGAAATGATGGTAAATTTCAGCTGGCATTCTAGCAAGTCAGATTTAACCTCTTATTATAAGTTGGTAAGTTTAGTATATGTGCTGCCGAAGCGAGCACTATAAGTTGGTAAGTTTAAAGAGAGGAAACTCAGATAATTTCCTCTACCTTGATCTCTATCTGCACCCTGCCATGTCTTACTCTGTTACCAAGGCCAAGGACAGAGAAGTTTCTACAGAGCCACACCTGGGGTGGACTGCTGGTGGGCAGGGGCAGGGTGTGAGACACCTGAATGCACAGCAGAGCTTTAGGTCTCTTTGTCTTTCTAAGACAGAGCTTTTTCTCAGGGAGATACTTGCAACGTGGTCATCTGAGTCAGACCAGGCCAGTAATCCTTTAACACTTACTTCAGCAAAGGGGCTCGGTGGCATCATTATTTTTAACTTGGAAAACTGACAACAACAATACCAACAAATCTCACTTATTCAAACCCGTGAGGGGGAAATACCCTTTGAAACCTTTGGATGGTTTAAACTAAAGCTGCATTCTTAAACAAAACGACAGGCATGAAGAACGTAGATAGCTCACAAAGTGTTGCCAAGCCTAGATTTTGCCAGCCTTTCTGTCAAGATAGGTAAGAAGCAGGCATAGCATATTAATTGTGTGGCATCAGTTATCTCCTAGAAAATAGTTTTTCCCTTAGACGGTTGATACATTTTTTTTTCCTATTAATAATATCTTGTTTATACAGTATATTAGAGTTCTCCAGAGAGATGGAACCAAGAAAGAGAGGAGAAAGAGGAAGAGATTTATTACATACATTTGTTTATATATAGGTTTATTATATATGTCTCTAGGGACAGGGCAGGGGAGATTTATTTTAAGGAATTGGCTCATGTGATTGTGAGGACTGGCAAGTCTGAAATTTGTAGGGCTGACCAGCAAGCTGGAAATTCAAGTAAAAGTTGATGCTTCAGTCTTGGAGGATTCCTTCTTCAGGAAACTGGTCTTTTCTCCGAGGGCCTTCAACTGATGGGGTAGGGCCCACCCATATTAGGCAGAGTACTCTGCTTTACTCAGGGTCTACTTGTTTAAATGTTAATTACATCTAGAAAATGCCCTCACAGCACAACTACTGTTTTTCTTTGGGGTTTTTGTTTGTTTGTTTGTTTTTGTTTTTTTGAAATATTTTTATTTATTGAGAGAGAGCTAATGAGAGAGAGAGAGAGAGCATGGATGGGGGAGGGGCAGAGGGAGAAAAAGGAGCAGGGACCACAATGTGCGACTCAATCCCAGGATGCTGGGATCATGACCTGAGCCTAAGGCAGACGCTTAACTGACTGAGCCACCCAGGCACCCCAATAAGTAGAATCCAGAGGGAAAGCATGGTGGTGCCTCAGACGGCAGAGGCGTCATTGTGCCTTCCCTCACTTGTTTTCTCCTTCCTCTTCTCAGAAGTGCTGCTGAAGATGCATTCTGTTGGGATCTGCGGCTCAGACGTCCACTACTGGCAGCATGGTCGAATTGGTGATTTTATTGTGGAAAAGCCCATGGTGCTGGGTCATGAAGCTTCAGGGACAGTTGTAAAAGTGGGATCACTGGTCAAGCACCTAAAACCAGGTCAGCAAAACTCTTCAACTAACTGATTTATTTATTCCTCAGCATAAATGAATATTTGTGTGTACTTTCTTGGGGCCGGACCCTCTATGAAGCTCGGGGGTTACAGGGGTGAATAAGACAGTCTCCATTTCTACACGCATGGAATGTGACTTTTCACAGAGGAAGACAGGTCTGGAACACACATACAGCTGCTTAGTTACTGTTGTGTTGAGGGCCCGAGAAGAATAGTGGTTTGATCAGTACCTTCTAACCAGATCTGACTCTTCTGAGGGAGGAACAATTAACCCAACATCTGAAGGCAGCAAAGGGATAAGCTAGGTATAGGGGTGGGGGAAATACTCCAGCCATAGGAAACACAAACTGCCTCCACCTACTGAGAAACAGGGTCTTGGATGTAGTCTTTGGTCTTCTTGGATGATTGGAAAACCACGAGTATTTTTCTAGACTTGTTTAGTTCATTCTCTTGGAGGGAGGACTTCTCAGCTGTGTGGTAGCCTGTGATGTTCCCCAACACAGTGAATTATATCCCACCTGTGTGACAAGGCCAGCTGTTGACTGTATCCTTCCTTTGCTGAGGAGGCCACTGTACAGCCTGGTGATGACAGCAGATGATTCGAGATAAGGAGAAGGATGGCAGGAGACACCATTCTGTGTCAGTTATGAGACTGCCTCAGCATAGCTACACGGAGAGGAACTGTCAAGCTCTGAAGAAGCTGGACTTGGGTTTCATTTCATTCTGAATAGAAGTCGAGGCAGCCCCTGAGGTTTTGTGGCATTATCCCCAAGAGGAAGATTCATAGTTCCCAATAGCCACTGATTGATTCTTACCTGTGGGACAAGATCCCTTAATATCAGTCAAAACAGGGTGGGGTTCTTTAAATTTAAGTTATAAGAAGTGCTTGGTCAGCATCTACAATGGGTCTCACATTCTGCCAGGTGCTTTGAGGGATACAGAAAATTGAGAAGAGCCAATCCCTGGATACTTTGATCTAGTTGGGGAGATCAGACATCAGGGCATATATAAATAGAAGTAATTAGAGAATAAGACCATAATGTGCGGGACACCTGGGTGGCTCAGTCGGTTAAGCCGCTCCCTTCAGCTCAGGTCATGATCACAGGGTCCTAGGATCGAGTCCCACATTGGGCTCCTTGCTTAGCGGGGAACCTACTCTCTCTGCCTCTGCCGGCCACTCTGCCTGCTTGTGCTCTCTTTCTCTTTCTGACCAATAAATAAATAAAGTCTTTCAAAAAACCATACTGTGCTATCAGGTGTGAAAAAGAATAGGGCTCTTACAGTTCAAGGAAAGGGCATTTGTTGTAGGCAGAGGTGTTTAAAGAAGGTTCATGGAGGAGATATGTCTTTGAGCTGGATGTTGAACAATAATAATTACAGGAAGAAAAAGGCAGCTAATATTCATTGATTTAACTATTTGTTAGCCTCCACGTTAAATATTTACATGTATAATTACATATTTCATTGTTGAAACAACTCTAATGTAGGCATTATTTTCTTCCTTAACAAATGAAGAAAGCAAACCATGGTGATTGCCCGGGGTCCCACACCAGCGAATCCCAAGCTGGGGTCCCAGCCTTGGTCTTTCTGATACTAAAGCAAGTGCTCAGAACCACTGGGCTGTCCAGCAACTGGAGAACTGAGAACAATTTTGTATTTGAGTTCGTGAAGAGGTCAGAAGTGAATATTCTGGTTAAGAGGAACAGAAAAATAAAATTATGGAGGCAAGTGTAACATATCTGGGTTGCTAATAATTCTGTGCTGTTCAGAGTAGAGGTTCTGTGTTGGGAAGTTAGTGGGGATGTTAAAAATTAGTAACCTGTATAAAATTCCCTCTTTAAAAAGCACTACACAACTGTGAGTTATTATTCTTTTATTATAACATAATCATTAAAAGACAAAACTGAGATGTACAAAACCCCACCTGATGATGATGGATCTTGAATCCTAGCTTGAAGAACTCATTGTCAGTGTTAGAACATAATTTGGAGCAAGGGCTGCAGAGAAAGCAGAGAGGGGTGCCTACAGGTGGAACAGCACATTTTGGTGGTTGCAGGGACTTTTGTGGATCCTATTTTAGAGATTTTATTTATTTATTTGTCAGAATGAGAGAAAGCACAAGCAGGGGGAGCAACAGAGGGAGAAGAAGCCTCCTGCTGAGCAGGGAGTCTGATGTGGGGCTCATGTGGGACTCAATCCCAGGATCCTGTGATCCTGACCTTAGCAGAAGGCAGATGCTTAACCAGACTGAGCCACCCAGGCATCTGTAAAACACAAAAATTTTTATTGAAGTGTTTCCCTTGCTGATTTGGACTGAAAGTTCTAATCAACTAGTCTAGAAAGAAGAAGAGCACTCACTGAGTAGTTCTTTACGTTTGTTTCTAAAATTCTAACATAAATCTTAAAGAATCAATAAGGCATGGAAGAATTTCTAACTTATATACAATCTGGCTATCTATCTTAGAGTGTGATTTCCTCTTCAATAACACCAGCTCAGATAGTTAGAATAATGATAAATACAATAAAAATAGTTAATACTACTTACATTACTACTACTACTAGTTCCATCACTGCCCCACTATTGTTAATGAACACTAGCTACATACCAGGACTCTGTACTCTTCTATAGGCACTTCTAACACAAAAAGACATAAAATTAACTTGTCTGTTTAGTAAAGGGCAAACCTCCCACGGGTGACTCGTGTCAGGCTAAGGAGGCCCCAGCTCACCTTGTGCAGCCCTCTGGGGGTAGGGAGTGAGGAGTGACTGGGAAGGGACGTGAAGGAAAGCATTTCCAAGGTAGTGGTAATGTTCTGTATGATGATGGGTGTTCGTATTACACAGGTGAGTACATTTATCAGAATTCATGTAGTGATCCATGTAATCTGGCCCATTTTATCAATACCTAAATATTACCTTAAAAAAGAACCAGAGACAAGTGGACAAGAGGAGAAGGACACTAGTTCACAAGCCTGAGTGTTATTCTCCACCAGAGCCTCAGACCTCCCTGGGTCTTTTGCCTGAGCCAGCCTCCTAACCCAAGACTCTGTTAACTCCTAGTTATATCTAAATACAACCAGACTGAACTTAAGACATGCCATAACTGTGGCTCTTGTGTTTGGTAAGAACTTGTCCCATATTTTCAAAGCAGGTGAAGTGGAAAAAGCCTGCGAACCCCACACAGCAGCTTGAGCTGGGTCCTGGCTTACCTTAGAGAGGGAGCTTTTCTCTGTTTCCCAAGCTGGGAAGTGATTGTGGAGCTGGGGGTGGGGGTTGGTTGGTTCCATGAGTGGGTGAAAGGGTAGGTCAGACCAGTCTGTGGAGAAGCAGGCTGGTCATTCGCTCCCAGAGTGTGAGTCTATCCTGCATCCCAAGTTTTCTGTGGCAGCTCTAGGATAGGACTTGTCTGGTGCACCCTGGGTCCCAGGGAGGGGGGTGGCTCTCTGGGACAGAGTTCCCCACTGGCACCTGCCCAGGAGCATGGCCCCCTTCACAGAAGCGCTGCCCCCACTCGCGTTTTCCTCTCCAGGGGATCGTGTTGCCATCGAGCCTGGCGCTCTGCGAGAAATGGATGAATTCTGCAAGATTGGACGGTACAATCTGTCACCATCCATCTTCTTCTGTGCCACGCCCCCTGATGATGGGAACCTCTGCCGGTTTTATAAGCACAACGCTGACTTCTGCTACAAGTTAGTGCCCGAGACCTGGCCTGGCCACCTGGGACCTCTCCCCCTTTGGTTGGGGTTCTTTCTTCTAGTTTCCTGTGGTGATTTGTTCTTTTCAGCTCATAATTCCAGACATGAAGCATCCCCTCGATAGGCCCTTCTTGGTGGCACTGAGGGAAGGTAGCTTGCCTAGGGCCAAGACTGACTCACACCACTTGGTTTAGTCTTGGCATTGAGCTCCCCTCACCTAGGGCAACAGTAGAAAATTGTTGCCAAACTCACTCCCCTCCAGCTATCCTGCGGATAATCTGCTGTAGTTTGTTCTCCATTACTGGTTTCCAGGGCAGCTCCCAGGAAAGAGAACTTAGCACAGCAGTGACCATGCTCACAACACCAGTAACAGCAGCCACTGGGGGTTTCCTGAGGAAGCATGGCCTGGAGCCAGCACTGAGCTCCGGGATCCTGGATCCCCTCCCTCCTAGTGAGTGACTTTGGGAGAAATGACATCACCTTCTGCTGCTTTAGTCTCATTTAAGTCACCTGAAGACCCAATAAGGCAATGCATGTGGAGTCACAGTTATTAGTACTCCATGCCTGGCCTTGTGGTCATCGATGCTTTGCACCATTTATCTGAATTAACCTTCATAAGAACAGTGGTGAGGTGGGCAGTTTGGTGGAGGGGTGCAGAGGCTGGAGGGAGGAGGCTAATTGGGCACACGGAAGAGCCAGGAGTCAAGCTTGGGTTCCTGTCCTGGGCTCACTACCCTATCCCAACTCGAAGTGGTTTTGGGGTGAGGACTTGTATCTGGCAGAGGCGAAGTATTGCCCCTTCCACATGGGTCCCAGCCCATGGAGCTGTGGGTGCTGATCTGCCACTTTCCTTCTGACCTTCTGGCAGGTATGTTTTCCTCCCTCCTGGCTTGGCCCCAGCTGTGACTCCATTGGCCAGGTTGGGGCTTGCCTGAAGGAGGCTAGCTGCCAGTCACAGGGGCAGCTGGACAGATCTTAGTTTTCTAGTGCCCACTGCAAGCCCTGAGAGGGGTCACAGGCCAGACCTCATGATGAATTTAAGTCAACACCTAACTGCTCCAGAAGAAAGCAGTTTACGGGTGTAGAGTCCACCTTTCAGCAAGTGGTTCCTGAACCAGCCCACTTTGTCGGGGCCCTTTCCAAGTGGAGGTACCAAACAAGGTTTTCTTGAAAGGCAGAAAAGCAAAATGGTAAAGTTTGAAACTGACCATGGGTCTCTGCTGTTTATCAACTGTGTGACCTTCAGCCTGTTAAACTTTGCATCCTTAAGGTCCTTGTCTGTAAAATAGAGATGGTAATAGCACCAATATGATGAAATGCATAGACTTACTGACAGAATTCAATGAGAAAAGCATATCAAGTATTCAGCATGAGGCCTGGCACATAGTAGGTGCTCAGTAAGTGCGGCCGTGATGTATCCTAGCCATGGCCTTGTGTCTGGGGGATAAGTACAGATTAGGTCTGAAAGGAAGCCTTGTACTGGGGATAGGTGTGGTGGAGGAGGGTGTGTTGGTGATGTTAATGGGAGGGCAGAATAGGGGACAGGCAACCCCCCATCTTTCCTTTCCTCCCAGGGTGCTTTCTGCTCACGTCCATACATCAGCCTTGGACCCACGTCCTCCTCTCTGGTTTCTGTATGAGGATTCCTGTACTGTCACAACCTCTTTTATTTTCCTACCGACCTTGTTTTCTTTCTTTTTATCTTCCTGCTTCCCCCTTAGCTTCTTGGTCATCCTCTACCCTTTGGTTATTCCCTCAACCTTATTGTGAAAACCACCAAGTTGTCTTATTCTCTGGTATTTATAAAGTCATGATTGATTGGAGCTGAGAAGAAGCTTAGGGTGCTCTCATCCTCCCTCTCCCTCAATCCCCACTGAACAAGGTCGGGGAAGGAGGACCCAGAGAAAGTGTGGTTTGACGGTTCCTTGGAAGAGTTTGGGAGTCTTCATTATTTCATTTCAAACTTTTGTCCCTTTTATAGAATCGGTGGGGTGGGTGGTGTGGGTACAAGGGGTGACGGAGGCAATCTAAGCAGATGAGGATTGAAGTGGGGGGATTGTGGGAGAAAAGCAGAGGGATGGCATGGGGGGGGTGAAGGCGGGGCAGCCGGCCAGCAAACTTCGGGCCTCATTATTCCGTGATGTATCACGGGAATGAGCACTTTGGCTGCCACCTGTCTTTCCTTTCAAACTTGAGGGATTTTATGTCTAGCATGTGGAGGTTTGGGGCACTGAATAAAACTACCGGCCAGCAAGGACCATGCAGAAATGAGATATTATCCACAGAGCCACTTGTACCAGGAGGCAGCTAGTAATGGGACAGGCAGGATGTGGAGTGGGGAGACCTGGCTTCAAGTCTTGCTTTCCAGCTCATCAGCCTTGTAACCTTGGGCAAGTCTCTGAATGTCATTGGGCTTCAGTTTCCTCTTCCATAGAATAAAGGTAAAAATAAAGCCTGTCCTTCCTGCCTGACAAGGTCATGGTGAGGATCAAATGAGATAATGGATGAAAAAGCCCTTAATCTGTAAAGCCTTATGCAAATGTTTACTGTCATCGTCAGTGGGGTAGGTAATAGGGTCAAGTGGACTCAAGTGAAAACCAAGAGCCCGGTGGAGAAGGTGACACAGCATTTAATCAGCTGCCGGAAGACAGGCCCTTTCCCCATCATGACCTGTCCAGGGACAGCCAGGCAGCTGCTGCCATCAGATGTGGTTCTTCTGGAACATACCATATGGGGACAACAGAGTGATACCAGGTTCTAAATCATGGTTCTGCAAAGCTGCTCATAGTTGGGATTGTTGTACGTAAGTTTGAGAAGCAGATGAGATGCTGACATGTGGTTATATTAACCTCTTGTTAGATGAACTTCTCATTTATTTGGTTTTATTTTTTTTAAAAGATTTTATTTATTTATTTGACAGATACAACAAGAGAGGGAACACAAGCAGGGGGAGCTGGAGAGGGAGAAGCAGGCTCCCCACTAAGCAGGGAACCTGATGCGGGCCTCTATCGCAGGACCCTGGGATCATGAGCTGAGCTGAAGGCAGATGCTGAACCGACTGAGCCATCTAGGGGCCCTGAAATTCTTTATTTATTAGTGACAGCCATACCATACCTTGTCTTGGATAACATGATAAAGCAAACATAATGTGTTCATTTACTGAAGTGACTTGTCCAAAGAAAACAATTTTCAGAGCAGGGCAGTGTGGCCTGGGCTCTCAAATCAGGCGTATCTGGTTTCCATTTCAAACCCTTTGAGCCTCTCACTAGTTTTGAACCTTAGAAGCAAGTCATTTAATTCTCCAAGGTTTTGTTTCCTTGTCTGTAAAATGGGAGTATTACTACCTGCCCCAGAGCTCTCCAAGGATTTACATGAGGGAATATATGTAAATTATTCAGCATTTAATAAATGCTCAGTAAATACTAGCTCTTGTTTTTATTAACCCAAAGGGACTAACTGAGTGTGTTGAATGACACCCCAGGCTTCCTGACAATGTCACCTTTGAAGAAGGGGCCCTGATTGAACCACTGTCTGTGGGGATCCATGCCTGCCGGCGAGCTGGAATCACCTTGGGGAACAAGGTCTTTGTGTGTGGAGCCGGTAAGAACCAGATGACCCCTAGTTATGAGTTCCTTAAAGGGGAATGTGGAAATCCCTCGGTCTATCTCATCTCCCCCCCACACACACCCCCCCCGCAATGTCTGAAATTGGTCCTTAAATCTTTCTGGGGGTGGGGAGGATTATGGTGTCCCCTTCCCACCATGAACAGAACTTTCTGCTAAATAAACCGTCTGCAGGCATAATAGTAACTGAGGTCATTTCCTAGGCAATATAACCCTTTCGGTCATTTAAAGAAAACAATTTACAATTATTTTTTAACTTGACAGGAAACAGGGACATGTTTTTGGTAGTAGAGGGAAAGGCAACTTCTGGAACTTTCACATCATGCCAGAGAAGTGGTCTCCTGGTCCATCCAGGAATGAGGTGGGACCTGTACATGACCAGTGGAAGGAATGGAGTCTGGTCCACTGTGAGCCAGCACTCTGCTTGTTGGGGTTACAGCTGGCTGCCTTCTTTCCACCCCTGCTTCCAGCCACCCAAACAAACCTGGACAAACAAAACCATTCAAAGTGTCTAACGCTAGTGACACAGACAGCATGCTCATGCTCCCTGCGGTTGTGATCTGGTCGGTGTTTCTCACACAGCTTTTTCTTTTTGGTATAATTGACATACTACATTAGCTTCAGATGTACGATGTAATGATTTGATATTCGTATATATTGGAAAATGATCACCGTCCAGAGTCTAATTGACATCTGTCACTATGCATAGTCACAAAGTTTTTCTTACAATGAGAACTTTTTAAGATCTGCTCTCATAGCTACAGTCAGATATGCAATATGGTATTATTTATTACAGTCACCACACAGTACATTATATCCCTGTGATGTATTTATCTCATAACTGGAAGATTGTATCTTTTGACCTTCCTCCTCTTTCACTCACCTCTCACCACCCTCACCCCAGCAACCAATCTGTACTCTGTATCTGTGAGCTTGTTGTTCCTTTTGTTTGTTTAAATTCCACATGTAAGCGATATCATACAGTATTTGTCTTTGTCTGTCTCATTGATTGCTCTTAGCATCATGCCCTCTGAGTCCATCCGTGTCACAAATGGCAAGATTTCCTTTTATGACTATGAATAATATTCCACTGTGTACAGACAGACCACATTTTCTTTGTGTCTTCATCTCCATGGGTGGACACTTAGGTTGTTTCCATATCTTGGCTATTCTAAGTAATGGTGCAGCGAACAAGGGGATGCATATATCTTTTTGAGGTAGTGATTTTCATTTGCTTCAACTAAATACTCAAAAGTGGAATTATTGGATTACATGGTGGTTCTAGTTTTAATTTTGTGAGGAACCTCCATATTGTTTTCCACAGGGATCAGAAATTTACATTCCCACCAACAGTACTTGAGGGTTCCCTTTTCTCCACATCATCGGCAACATCTGTTATGTCATGTCTTTTTAATAGTAGCTGTTCGAACAGGTGTGAGGTGATACCTCACTGTGGTTTTCATTTGTATTTCCCTGATGATTAATGATGTTGAGCACCTTTCCATGTACCTGTTGACCATCTGTTCGTCTTCTTTGGGGAAATGTCTGCTTGGGGGTGCCTGGCTGACTCAGTCAGTAGAGCATGCACATTGGAGATTACTTTAAAAAAAAAGAAAAAAGGAAAATGTCTATAGATCCTTGGCTCTTTTTAAAATTAGATTGCTTGGTTTTTTGCTATTGAGTTGTATGAATTCTTTCTATAGTTTCTGGGTATTAACCTCTTACCGGATATGATTCGCAAATATTTTTTCTCCTTTGGCAGATTGCCTTTTTTCAATTTGTTGATGGTTTTCTTGGCTGTGCAGAAGCCTTTTAGTTTGATGTGGCTCCCCATGTTTACTTCTGCTTTCATTCAATTGTGTCAAATTCAAAAAATCATGTCGAGGCTGATGTCAAGGAGCTTATGGCCTGTGTTTTCTCTTAGGAGTTTTAATGGTTTTAAGTCTTGATGTTCAAGTCTAACCCATTTTGAGTTAGTCCTCATACATTTTCAGGACTGATTTTGACAGGGCTAAGTGACTGTAGGACTAGGAGAGATGATGGGTGTAAAACAGACTTGCCTAAGTGAGCTCACAGAGTGTAGTATTCTGGTGACATCTCTGTTTTAAACCTGCATAAGTAATACCTTTTTGACATAGAAAAAGGAGTCATTTGTATCACATGTGTACATATATAGAGAGAGGTTGACCCGTAGCCCTGTCACCTATCAGCAGGAGAGAACCGCAGTAAATATTTTCATGTAGAATCTTTCAGGTTTTGTTTAAAATGAGACCATGCTAAACATACTTTATTTTACCCTTTTTAAAGAAAAAAAGCAGTATCTGATGAACATCTTTCCATGACACTAGATGAAAGAGTTATGACATAATTTTTAAGAGCTGTATGATATCCCACTGTAGTTTGTTTAGCTTATCACCTCTTTGCTGGTCAATTATTTTCCAATGTTTTGATTTTGGGGGGAATTCAACAAAAGTATTTTCAAAGGCATTGTGAAAAAGCCAATCCTCAAAGATAATCTGCATAGCTTCATTTGGTGGGTCTGATTTTTTGTATTAAAACTATGTCATCTAGCATGCAGATACTGTGGGGAGAGGTGGTCTCTGGGCTGATTTTTAGGTACCTGAACGACTTAGAGCCTCCTGAGCAGCTGGGTCAATCCAGGGGGCCAGTTCCCTTAATGATACCCTCCAAGGTAGTCCTCAGAGGGCACCTGTAAAGGATGTGTCTCTCCTTGGGGAGATGTGATGGGATGTAAGAAGGTAGGGGTCAAAGAGAGAATAGGACAATGTATCCAGACCTCCTAAGACATCTTATTCTCTTAGTAAATATATGTTTTCTTGAGCCTTCTGGTTCTTTGATATTATCCCCAAGCAGTATCCAAGAGTAAATGGCAAATTTCTAGCTCTGAGGTCTGAGAGAATTAAATAGAACTCAGCACTAGGAGAAAAATTTCATGTAGAGAACAATTCTTCATATATTCATTTACTTAACCATTCAAACAGTTGTTAAGGTCTCAGCATGTGTGAGGCACTGGGATAGATGCTAGAGGTGCACAAAAGATAGGGTTCCTAGCCTGGCCTGGACAAGGGGGAGAGCTGATGAACTGATGTTTAACATTTCACAAACATCTCCCATTTCCTGCTTTATTTAGGGCCGATTGGACTGGTCACTGTGATTGTGGCCAAGGCAATGGGTGCAGCTCAAGTGCTGGTGACTGGTAAGAAGGTTTTCTTTTTAAATCTCCTTGAAGGGGGGAGTGCCTGGGTGGCTCAGTTGGTTTGACACCTGCCAGGGTACTGGGCTCAGGATCTGCATCAGGCTCTCTGTTCAGCAGGGAATCTTCTCCTCCCTCTACCTCGGCAGCTCCCCCTGCTTGTGCGATCTCTCTCAAACTAAGTAATAAATTTTTGAAAATCTCCTTGAAGAGGAAACAGCTGGCCTATAGTATGGGGCAAGGGCATAAGAACTCTTCTCTTCCTGGGGTGCTGGGTTTCTAAAAGGGCTTCTCCTTTTTCCCCTTGGGTTCCAGCATTGAAAATCCCACCCAGGGAATGACCAGCTCAGGGCTCAGGAGGAGGCTCTTTTAAAGCTTCTGGGAGAGGGTAGATGCTGTGGAGAAGAGGGCCTGGCTCTTTATGTGTGGACCTCAGATGCTACTTCTCACTTGTTTCTAAGAAGTGGCTTAGCCCTTGACCCATTTGGCCAAACCCAGGAGGCACAGAAGGTGTGCTGATGTGGAGTTAGTGGGATGTATATGTTTATAAGAGGGTGTTTGTGTGTGAGGTGTGTGGTGTGGGTGGGAAATGTGTGTATGTGTGAGGAGAGCTTATCTGTGACAGCATGTGTGGGTCAGGGAAGTATGTATGGAAGCATGTAGGGTATAGAAGAGAGAGTGTGTGTGTGTGTGTGTGTGTGTAGAAGGCATCTATGAGACAGAATGTGTGTGTGGGTGCGAGTAAGTATGTAGCATTGTGTAAAGGGGAGTAGGGTTATAAGCAAGTATGTTTTGTGTGCAAACAAGGTATCAGAGTGTGTGTAGAAGGTATCTGCAAGTGTTATGTGTGAGGAGCAGTTACCTGTCAGAGAGGGAATGTGTGTGCAGTGGTGTGGTGTGTATAGGGGTGTGTGGGGGTGTAGAACAGTGTGGGTGTCTGAGAAGTGATCTGAGAGAGAGATGGGGGAGGGGAAGGAGAGCTTGTGCATGCGCAGCTGTGTGGTGTGTGTGGGGAACCTATAAAGATGTACAGAGTATGTGTGTGCTGGGCTGTGGACACCATCCACTACACCCGAGCTTCGCTACCATTAAAACCTGCACCTCCACCTTTTTCCTCCTAATCCGCCAGCCAGTTTTCAGTTGTAAAGAAGCTTTTCGTTCCCCTTTAGATCTGTCTGCCTCTCGGTTGTCTAAAGCCAAGGAGGTTGGGGCTGATAACGTCCTTCAGGTTTCCAAGGAGAGCCCTAAGGAAATCGCCAGTAAAGTGGAAGGTCTGCTGGGGTGCAAGCCGGAAGTAACCATCGAGTGCACAGGGGCGGAGCCTGCCATCCAGTCAGGCATCTATGTGAGTCGGATGAGGATGGCCAGAGCTGGTGGGCAGCTTTGGGGCATTGGCACATGGCAGGTAGCAGTAAGGGGTGCTGGCACCTCTCCTGTGACGACCCCCCCACCTCCAGACAAAATGAGGTGATCTCGGTATCTCTGGATTCTGTTTTATCTCA
Source organism: Neogale vison (assembly GCF_020171115.1). Lineage (NCBI taxonomy): Eukaryota > Metazoa > Chordata > Mammalia > Carnivora > Mustelidae > Neogale > Neogale vison. The sequence continues at coordinate 82,839,483 of NC_058103.1, read as the reverse complement.
CTTGCTTCACATCCATCCTTATTGAGTCATTGTGAGGCTTCCGAGGTAACAGCTGTATATGGCCCTTGAAAGATGTTAAAAGACCCACCCCTTAAGTGATCGTATCTGTGATCATAAAAGGACTCTTGGCAAAAAAAAAAAAATATCAACAGGAGGAAGGGAGAGCCATGCCTTGTGTGTGGGAAATCCCTTTCTTCCTTTATTGAGGAAAACTGCAGTCTTTGAGTCGTTGTTAAAAAGCAACAGCCATTAATGTAGTCACAAAGGTGGGACGGTTTTTCAGAGTCACAGTCGGCTGCTACTCTTCTTTCCCAGACCTGGGAATGGATAAGCTACCAATGCCTGATTTGACCCTCAGGGACCCACCCATAATTCATGGGAAGTTGCCAGAAAAAGGGAGTGGCGGGGGCACATAGACACATGAGGGTGGGAAGTGGCGTTGATGGATCCACGTATGATGAAATGAGGGGAGAAAGAATACTTTCTAGGTTCCAGCCCTACCATGCGCTGGGTCTTCTGCTGGGTGCTTTATACATGTGCTGTCAGTGTGCACCAGATGAAGACTAGTTCATCTGGTGACTTGCCTTGAGCACACTGCTCCAATGCCTGAGCTTTTCTTACTCTGTCCGCTGCTTAGGAGAGAAGGAAAGGAGGGGACAAGGAGCCGGTGGGCAGCCATGCTAGGAGGGAGGGACAGGGCTGAGGACAGCAGTAGCAGCAGCCTGTCCCCTCTACCCTCTGGGCACTCCTGCCCTGCTTCCCACAATGCTGTCCCACAGCAGCGCAGGCTTCCTCCTTCCTTCTGAGTCACAGCTGGGTCATGGAATAGGGCACTTTGCACCACTCACGACCTGCTGGGGAATGCCGGCCTGGTACCCTGGCTGAGCTGCCTAGTCATTTGCCCACCAGGATGCCCCTGGCATTAGGGGTGAGAGGAAGAGGTGGGACAGGAGAGGAACAGCTGCCACTTTTACTCTGTCCTAAGTTCCAGTTGAAGCCAGCCCACCCTCTGCTCCACCGTCAGAGATAATGGTTGCCTTGTGGGAAGGGGCAAAGAGAACCCAAAACTCAGAGGATGATGGGTCTGTGTGATCAGTCAACCAGTGACCTGTCTTGGGCACCTGCAGTGCCCTGGCTTCGTGCTGAGGACCTTGGGGGCTCTGATGCATAAGGTGTATCCAGCCGTCTTCAAGTTGTTGGCCAACTTGGCCAAGTTGTTGGCCGAGTCAGTGACCCCCATCCACAGAGAGGCAGGAAAAGACATGGCTTCACAATGCAAGACTTTCTTCCTCTTCTCTGCTGCCTGGAAAGCACTGGGAACACTTGGCATCTCCCTCTAGCTGTTGATGGTGGGGGCCCCATTGCCAGGCTCCCTGAGGTGGGTGCAGAGGTAAATGCCCAAGGGCCTCACCACGCCTGAAGCTGGTACTTCTCCCAAGTGAGGAATGGAGCCATTCTGCATGACAGATGCTACAGAATGCTGCAGGCCACCCTGCCAATGGGCAGGTTAGGTGGAGGCACCTTATACGGACATACCCGAGAGTCACTTTCCTGCCAGATTCGTGATTAGAAAATCTTTGGGAGGAGACGTGGCAAATGCTTAGGGTGGAATTCATGTCATCTTGGTGCAGAGGTCACACCCACAAAACAATGGTCAGTTAGTCCAAGCATTCCTTCGTGGTCAGCATCCTGGCACCTTAGGATGGCCATTCGGCAGTATTCGTTGTCGTCGTCCTCCTCCTTACTAGGTGGAGAGGAAATGCGAATAGGGAAACAGTTTCCAAGAAAATTTCTCGCTTACGAGTTTTGTGTGGCTCAGTCACAACTTTGACTCTACTCCCCACCCCACCTTTTCCAGTGGGGAGAGAGCCTTCCCCGTTACCAACAGTGTTCATAAGTCACAGGTGGTTTGTCAGGAACTCTGTGCTTCAGTTAAAAACAAAAAACGTGCCAGACAGTGAGCCCAACCTAGTGCTGAGCACTAGGATTGTTAGGCCAACCACTCTGCTTGGGAGGCATCATCCTGATCCTCCACACAAGGAAGCTGGTTGAGAGGGTCTCACAGATCCATCCAACGTGTAAATTCCAGAGTCACCCCCGTGCTACAGGCCTGTCTTCATGGTGTATCCTTCCCCTCAAAGATAGAGGCTGTGGTGCGGGCCTCTTTGTAGCTCCACTGGTTAAACTGAGAATGGTTCCAGTAAGTGCTTGCTGCTGGCAACTGTCATGAAAACTGAGGCAAATGGACTATTCTTCTGTCTCTCACAGCACTGGCCACAGTGATCTCCAAAAATCTCTGGAGCAGGCACAGCATTCTTGTGGAATCAGGTAGAGATTATCAGGAGAAGTTTCCATGTCTGGCCCACGCCAAGGAGGGAACTGATAAGGCAGATAAATGTTCAAGGAAGACAAAATCCATTGTGGCTGATGATACTATTGGGATGAATGTCTCTGGAACAAAATATTTCCAAATGTCAGCCAGTGTGCTTATATAAGGCAATGTTCAAGCCATAGAATTCTAATGGCTCTCCCCATCTGTATGTGCTTGGTAGTTTCCTCACCAAGAGGGTGGTTCCTTAGAGGTTTGACAAAGATTCTGTCTTTTGTGGAGTTGACATTCTGGAGGAGGGGTGGGTGCTAAGATGAGGAGGTACCTCAGCCAGCACCTGGTATGGAATTAGTAAAGCTCTGAGAGATGCTCAGGATCTCTCAGCTGAAGGTTAAGCTTGTTTGTAGGGAAGATTCTCGCTGGGGTCTGGAGATCCTGGGCTGTTGCCTAGGATCTTGTGGACAGTGGAAGGGGCTCCCACTGGGCCTGGTCCTCCACTGGTAAAGTGTATGATCTCAGGATCCTCCAAGAAGATAACTCTGCTGCTCTGTTAGGTTTGGCTGACATACGGAATAGCTAAATGGTAGAGAAAGAATCGTAATCTCTGGAGTATTTGGATATTCACCTGATGCAAACAGATATTTATGTGACAAAAGTCCTTTTGAATGGAAAGACTGCATTTTCTTATCTTCTGGGTTTTCTTGTTCTCATCTCCTCTTCAAGGCTACTCGTTCTGGTGGGACCTTGGTGCTCGTAGGGCTGGGCCCTGAGATGACCACTGTGCCCCTGGTGCATGCAGCCATCCGGGAGGTGGACATCAAGGGCGTGTTTCGATATTGCAACACGTGAGTATGTGGTGGGTGAGCTGGGGAGGGGGGACGATCAGATGGCAAGACCCCTGCTCAGCCTCTGGGACCAAGAGTTGTCCCCATTTATTCATGGGAAGCACTCCCGAGCCACACTGACACCCACATGTCATGGTCGGAGTCCAAAGAGAGAGCATCACTGCTGGTTAAAAAACGGGAGGGCAGAGATGGCAGAGGGAAGAAGGGAAGGTAGGGGATCTTGAAGGAAGCATGTCTCTTCATTTCCTCAAGTGGCCTGCTCTTCATTTTCCCCCTGAAAGAAGGAGAGAAAAGGGAACCACAGTAAGAACTCAAGTCCCTTGGTTTCCACCCCAGATCCCAGGGCCCATCCTGAGAAGTGAGAGGGTTTTAGTTCATCTACTTCCTGCTCTGTGGCTCTAGGCTCTCCCCAATAGGGGAACTTTCCCAGGACCACCTTCCCCAGCAGTGTCCCTACTCCCACCATTATAGTCTATGACCATTCTGTCAGCAGAGTGCCATTTTCCAATAAACTCTGCCAAGCCAGAGGGATATGGATGGCTGCAGAGCGATATGGATGGCATATCATTGGCTGCTTCTCTGGGGCTTTTCTGCCTTTTCACAGTGGCCTCTGTATGCCTTATGCCTTCATGCCAAAGGAATTCTAGACTTTGTGACAGACATTGCAGTGGGGTGGAGGCGTTGGGAATAAATAGACTGTACTCCCAGTTTGTAAATCACAAGATCATTTCTACCATTGTTTGTCGAGCAGACCTTGTAGAACCATAGTGCTATATAAATAAATAGAGCCAAGCTGTTCTTGTGCTTGGTGGCTTTGGGGACCTGGTTCTTTCCTCTTGTAGGTTGAATGTGACATTTGTGATCTTTTACAGGTGGCCGATGGCAATTTCGATGCTTGCCTCCAAGTCTGTGAACGTAAAGCCCTTAGTTACCCATAGGTTTCCTCTGGAAAAAGCTCTGGAGGCCTTTGAAACAGCCAGAAAGGGACTGGGGTTGAAAGTCATGCTCAAGTGTGACCCCAAGGACCAGAATCCCTAATAATGAATTGGGTTTTGCCCTCAACCCCCTACCCCCAGCCCTGTGCCAGTATCTTGGCAGGGCGGGGCTTGATGCAGAAGTTTCTTTTAAGTAGGAAAAATAATTAAAATAATTCATTACAAGCAGAGAGCTTTAAACAACAGAGGAACTGGTGTACCTTAAAAACACAAGTAGGGACAGTTTAGGGGAATTTTCAGGCAGAGTGACCTACCTGTTCATACAAAGCAAAGTTCAGCAAGTAGAGCAGAGTTTGTTAGGCAGGTGCTGGGAACTCCCCTTCTTCCTGGAATGCCTCAGTTAAGTGAGGAAAGAAATCTGCCCATTGGGTTCCTGGTTCCACTGTGACTGGGCAGGTGGGGTTGGGAGCTAAGTTACGGAGAGACAACTTGATCAGACTTGACTGGCACAGAAACTGATTTCATGAAAAATCTCAGCTCAGGGTCTGGGTTAAAGGGTTGTCAGCAGTTCATAGATGGTCTTTCTAGACATAAGTGCTCTTTGGTTGGATGATAAAAGGAGACTTTAAGGAACTAACCTTCCTGGGTCTAGGGTAATTTTTAAAATCAATTTTAAAAAACCTAAAACTGAAATCCCGTGTGAGATCCAACCAGCTTACATTCTCCAAAAGTAGGGTCAGGCAAGCTCTCAATACTGCTGGAAGATTGCCTTTTCGGCAACTCCTCAGAATTCTGTTTAACATCAACAGCCTTCCCCACACTTCCCATTCCACCCTTCATTCCTTCAGGGGCGGTCACTGTGGGCTCCTTTGTCACTAGTCAACCAGGAGGCGCCTTCCTTAGGGCAACTATCAAGGGGAGTCCTCCTGGGAGACTTGCCCAGGAGGGTTTGGCCAGTGCCCCTGTCTTCCCGTCTCACAGGGTCAGCATTCCCTTCACTCTCATGATGATGGACAATTCCATTTAATTCTGATGATTATAAACAGAAATCCCTTCTCCTTCTCATAGACTGTTAATACTGTTGCTATCATTCTGTTGGAACGATCGCTCCCATCTTATTTTAATCGTAGGATTTTCCTGTGTAAGATTTGGGGTCCAAATCACTTGATGCCCATCTGGGATTTTGAGATAGTTAGTCAAGAATGAGGATATTGTAGCTATGACATAACTTGGGCTGCAGCCTTTTAATCCTTCAGCTGGGAGTGGAGACTAAATTTGAAGAGGCTCTGTCTTTCCTATAACTGGGGAGGGCTGTGACCAATGCTTGGAATCCCTCAACCTGCTTTGGGTAATAAATTATGGTTGTGGTGCCTCACCGTTGCTGCCCCTTTGTGTCCCTTTTTATGGGAGGTGGGGTGGCTCTGGTTACTCATTTCATAAAAGGAAAGATCCAGGATTTCTGAAAGGGACACATTTTCTGCATCAAATATAATGTCATTAACTGCTGGAAATTTATGGTAATGATCTCTAATCCTCTCAGCAAGTCTCAATGCATGGGATTATTTTACACCTAAGGAAGTAGAGAAGCCAAGCAGTTTGCTCAAGGTCACCCACAGCCTTTCCTCTTTCATGTTATCTCTGGAGGAGGGCGGGGAGAATCTTGAGACTTCGGCACACTCGGCAGCCAGGCAGCCTGCTTGTGGAACTGTCCCACTTCCTTCTCAGAGTCCTCTTCAGCTCTAGGGGCACACTTGCCAGCCGCCTCCTCTTGAAACCAGTTCCAGCTCCGTGGTCCCCAGAGTTCCTTGAATGTGGAATGGGAAGACCTTCCCCTTCTAGACAAAGGCTTCCAACAGAAATGCCCCCCAAGGGAAGTGGATTCCCTGTTAAATTCACAGGCAGCACTTTTCCTTTGATTGTCGTCCGTTGGAGGGAGGAGGCCACAGAACCTGACGGGGGGGGGGGGTGTACCCTGGAAAGGTGAGGCTACCAAGGGCAAAACAGGTGTCATTTATGTCACAATCGGTATTGGTCTGGATCTTCCAAGTCGGTAGCCTGAAGTCTCCATTTCCTGGTGTGTTGACCCGGGCGGCCCTGTGCTGCTGCCACGTGTGCAGTCGCAAAGACCAGACAGCCTGATGGAAAACAGCATCAGGGAATACCTCCCCTTTCCAGATCCTTCCACCACTCCCAAACCATGCTGCACTATCACAGCTCCCAAGGCGGGGGTGGGGGGAGTGTTGGAGGGGAGGGAGGGTTGCCGGTGGGCAAGGGAAGGCTGGCTACCCAGAGAGTCCTCTGGGCGGTGGGAGGGCTGGAGCTGGTGTTGCTGAGCTCTGCCTGGCTCCCTGGCCTTTGCAGCCTTGTTGGATGTTTCCCCTGCTGCTGGGAAGGACATGCAGGAAGCCCAGGAATTGATTCCTCCCACCACCTCCACTGCCTGCTCAATAAATACTGATTAACTCAGTGAATCAGTCCCGGAACCCAGAATATGGCCCTGCCGGCCAGTGTGTGTGCTGTCACCAGTGCCTGGCACCTTGTGGGCTTTCCATCAACACCAAGGGCCCCACCCAGCCAGCACTCCCGGCATGAGGGTGGTGTGTACCAGTGGAGAGCTTCGAAGAAAGACCCTGAAGATAGGCTAGGTGGTGGAAGGGAGAGGCCTGCTCATGGATCCTAAAGGAGAAAGGGGGCCACATCTTCAGCAGCTCCCTCTTGCCGGCCACCTTTGGCTCCTGTGGCTGTGGATGTGAAGTCACTAATGGACTGACTGCCTGTCCCTGGCTCTCAGGCCATCCTGGTCAGCCTCACTTCTGTGTACTCAGTGCAGCTTCTTCCTTCTGGGTTTTTTACTACCTTTGGGAGAACAGTGGAGGCCTGTGGGCAAGTCGCTTGGGCCAGAAATTAGGAGTGCAGGAGATAGGATTTAGTGGGTATTTGCCTTTTCCTGAACTGTCCTCTGCACACCATCTCAGCCTAGGCTTGGAATACAGAAGGTCAACAATGGGACCTGCATTTCTGAGCGGGAGGCAGATCTCTGCCACCTCCGCACACCCCCAACATGTGCCCGCACACGTGTACACACACACACACACAAGTCCTGGGAGGTTCAGGGAGGAGCAGGGTGAGGAGCAGGCAGCAGGGAAGTTGTGTGGCCAGGAGCTCCTCACAGAGCAGTCTGCACCCCCACTCACTGGATCCCCCACTCCTGATCCCCCCCCCAAAACCCTACTAGAATCGAACACTGAGCTCCTCCCTGGGTACCTGGAAGAGGGACAGGATGTACAGCCGGTGTTCCTGCCAAGAGACTGCTTGGCAGATCTTACCATCAGTGGGGTGGAGAAGTAGCCTCTCTTCTCAGGGTCTATGACCCAGCACAGCGAGAAGAGACAAGGGTTTGATGCCAGGATTTAGGGTTCTTTTCTTTTTTTTTTTTTTAAAGATTTTATTTATTTGACAGAGCACAAGCTGGGGGAGCAGCAGAGGGAGAGGGAGAGAAGCAGACTCCCTGCTGAGCAGGGAGCTTGACACGGGGCTCAATCCCAGGACGCCAGGATCATGACCTGAGTGTAAGGCCAGGTGCACTGGGTTCTCTGGAATCCTAGACGCCTCACTGACTCACTGATTTGCCTGATCACTTTCCCACTCCAAGTCTCAGTATCCTCCCTTTTTAACCGAAGGACAGGGCAAGATGATCTCAAGGTCTCTATCACCACTGTTCTTGTCACCAAGCTAGACCCTAAGACCTGATCTCCTGCCCATTTGCTTGTACTCACTGACCTTTGTTCCACTTTTCCCGTAAGCTCTTCTTTCCAGCTTATCTCTTAACTCAGGCAAAAGACTGAATGAGCATAACATCCCATGACGGAAACCAAAATTCAAGCAATAACTTCTGCCCTGATAAGATCCAGATGACCCAGGCCACTTTGCCTGAAACGCCCAACCCAAGTCACACAGACGAGCCATGGAGTGGCCTCCAGGATGACTGGCAATTACCTTATCTCATTATAATGCTAAAATCTCCATCCAAGGAGGAGCACAAGCCTCCTTTACATAACATACAATGTATGTATGCATGGCCCTATGCCCCCCTCTACATACCATGACAAGAATACCCTTTTTAAATGGTAATCCTAACCCAAAATAGGAGGAACTCATCCACCCTTGCTTGGAAGGGTGAGGGGCGGTCACAGCTTTGGAAATTATTTCCCATGATTCTATTTGCTGCAAATAAACTGTAGATTGTGCAACAACCTATCTGGTGGTGTTTCTACCTGCCATTCACCAAGGAGGGAACACACATGAGTTCAGTTACAATATTATACAGGGTTCCCATCATGCTAAAGCCCTGGGAAGTGAGGACCACTTGCGGTGGCAGTTGAGGGGGGAGGCCTTGGGCTGGAGGTACGAGGGCATTCTTGGGTTTCAGTTCCAGTCCTGTGTGTGTGTGTGTGTGTGTGTGTGTGTGTGTGTAGGTCACCTGAAGGAGGGAGATGAGAGGAAGTGGTGGTGGGGTTGCTGCCTATGGAAACATCTGCCTCTTGGGCATCACCTTGTTCTGCTGCTTGGCCTTGGGCCTCCAGGTATGGTCCTGAGATGGTCTGCACAACCCAGAGCTGGGCCCTAGGAGATCTGGCCCCATCCTTGCTGGGGTTACTGATTCACCTTTCTGCACTCTCCGTAGGACTGGATGGAGAAGCGCAGCCTAGCAGGGGGTGGGGGACCCCAGCAATCCATCCATAATTAGGAAGGAGCTCTGGGAAGAAGGTGAGCCTGGGCCAAAAGTGGGCCCATTGTGGGCACAGCAGGGGTGCAGCTCCAATGGGACCAGCTCCAGCCTTCCGGAGGGTAGTGCTGAAGCCCCATATGTCTTGCCTACTCTCACAGGCTCTCTGTTTGCTGAACACCCCCCCACTTGATCCTGGAGCCTGTCCCACAGATGTGCCTCAGCTCCTCTTCCCTGAAGGAATGGCAAGAGGCTCAGCTGTTTAGTTCTATGCAGAGCCCTTGTCACCAGGAGATAACATTGTGTATGCCTCCCCTTATCACATGCATTCATACATTGTGAAGAAAATAACACCAGAAAAGTAAGAAGAGAAAATCAGCCGTAATCTGTCCTTTAAGGATGCTAATAAGTGGGAGACCTTCCTTCCAGCTTTTCCCTGTGTATCTCCATACATCTCTAAAGCATGTACACATGTATTTATAATCAGGAATGGGAATATACTTTACCTACTTTCCCTCCATTTTCACCCATAACAAATAACGACTTTTTTTTTGCTGTTCACTTAACAATCACAATTCCCATTAACGAAATTTAACAATAACTGCACCATCTAACACCCTATCAATCCAAGTCCAACTTTCCCTAATTACCTAAAAAAAAGTGACTTTCTCCACCTCATTTTCTTCTTTTTCTTTTTTTCTCTCTCTCTCCCTCCCTGCCTTTTCTCTTTTTTTTTTCCCCTTTTGAGCTCAACCTTTTAATATAAAAAAATTCACTGGTGTACAAAATATGAAAGCCTGAAAATGACAACATATGAAATCCTGTGATTGAGAGTCCCCTCAAGTGTGTGCTGTGATGCCCAATACATACCCCAGTGTGGAAACAGAAACTAATGCAAACCACTGCTAACAAGCTGTGCAGACAGGTGCATTCTCCACTCCACCAATCACAGACAATGTCTACTCCAAACATTCAGTAAGGAAAAGCATGGCATCTTCCAGAAGCAGAAGGCAAACTTCTTACAATGCACCAGCACAAATACACCCAGCCGAAAGGGTATTGCCTACTTAAATTTAGGATAGTCATTCATGAGGATCATCACAATAAGGAACAAACCTCTTGCTTTCCCCACAACATCTTTCCTCAGGGACAGCCAGTACTGTCCCTGTTTATAGAGGCCTCAGTCATCAACCACGTTATTATCTCCTTTTGTCAAAAATTTGGTATGTCTATTTTGCTTCTTTTTAAAAAAAAGGTTTTATTTATTTATTCGTCAGAGAGAGAGAGAGAGAGCACAAGCAGGGGGAGAGGCAGGCAGAGGGAGAAGTAGGCTCTCCGCTGAGCAAGGAACCTGGCTTGGGACTCTATCCCAGGACCCTGGGATCATGACCTGAGCTGAAAGCAGACGTTCAGCCGAGGGAACCACCAAGGCTGTCCCCATTTTGCTTCTCATGAGTCTTCAAGAGTCCAAGGAGTCTCTCTTCCTTCTATCCTAAAAACAACCATTTTCTCCCAATCGAATGGTATCTTCAACTCAATTTGTTAAAAAAAGGAGATCTCTATGAATGCAGGTTCCGTGATGCCACGAGCACTACTCCAACTAGACTTTCACTTCCAGTTATGAGCACTAACCCATTCCAGATCATTAGAGCCGAGGAGATGATCATTCCAAAATTTAGGACTTGATAATACAGTGGAGCCCTCTGCCCAGGCTCAGCCTCCTGCTCCTCGTGAAGGTGGCTCCCTGGGTTAGCTGGGAGGTTGCCCTGCTCCAAGGCATTTTCTTGAATCAGGATCCAAACACATTGCCTGAGTGGTTAATATGTCTCTTAAGTTTCTTTTAATGTGTTATAGTTTCCCTACGTTTTGTTTAAATGTCCTTATTATGTTGAAGAAACTGGGTCATTTGTCCTCCACGTACTGTTTTCCATTTGTTTTCATTTAATAAATTATTATATTCCTTTTTGTGTCAATATTTACACACATCATTACTTTCAATCACCATATTCCATTGTGTGGATGTACTGTCACCCATTAAGCAAATCACAGTATTTGGGGTATTTGTATAGTCTACAGGGCTTGGGGCTTACAATAAGGTTGTAATTATTAATTTATACATACATTTTTGTACTTCTTGCTTTCTAAAGTTATGTTTTTTTTTAATTTAATTTTTAAATTTTATTTATTTATTTTTTAATAAACATATAATGTATTACTAGCCCCAGGGGTACAGGTCTGTGAATTGTCAGGTTTACACACTTCGCAGCACTCACCATAGCACATACCCTCCCCATTGTCCATAACCCCACCCCCCTCTCCCGACCCTCCTCCCCCCGGCAGCCCTCAGTTTGTTTTTTGACATTAAGAGTCTCTTATGGCTGTCCAGTTTTCCCAGCACCATTTATTGAAGAGACTGTCTTTTTTCCACTGTATATTTTTTCCTGTTTTGTCAAAGATTAATTGACCATAGAGTAGAGGGTCCATATCTGGGCTCTCTACTCTGTTCCACTGGTCTATGCGTCTGTTTTTATGCCAGTACCATGCTGTCTTGGTGATCACAGCTTTGTAATAAAGCTTGAAATCAGGTAACGTGATGCCGCCAGCTTTATTTTTGTTTTTCAACATTTCCTTAGCGATTCGGGGTCTCTTCTGATTCCATACAAATTTTAGGATTATTTGCTCCAGCTCTTTGAAGAATGCCGGTGGAATTTTGATCGGAATGGCATTAAAAGTATAGATTGCTCTAGGCAGTATAGACATTTTAACAATGTTTATTCTTCCGATCCAAGAGCATGGAATGGTCTTCCATCTTTTTGTGTCTTCTTCAATTTCTTTCATGAGTGTTCTATAGTTCCTCAAGTATAGATCCTTTACCTCTTTAGTTAGGTTTATTCCCAGGTATCTTATGGTTCTTGGTGCTATAGTAAATGGAATCGATTCTCTAATTTCCCTTTCTGTATTTTCATTGTTAGTGTATAAGAAAGCCACTGATTTCTGTACATTGACTTTGTATCCTGCCACGTTGCTGAATTGCTGTATGAGTTCTAGTAGTTTGGGGGTGAAGTCTTTTGGGTTTTCAATATAAAGAATCATGTCATCTGCGAAGAGAGAGAGTTTGACTTCTTCATTACCAATTTGGATACCTTTTATTTCTCTCTGTTGTCTGATTGCTGTTGCTAGGACTTCTAATACTATGTTGAACAAGAGTGGTGAAAGTGGGCATCCTTGTCTTGTTCCTGATGTCAATGGGAAGGCTGCAAGCTTTTTCCCATTGAGGATGATATTTGCTGTGGGTCTTTCATAGATAGATTTGATGAGGTTCAGGAATGTTCCCTCTATCCCTATACTTTGAAGCATTTTAATCAGGAACGGATGCTGGATTTTGTCAAATGCTTTTTCTGCATCAATTGAGAGGACCATGTGGTTCTTCTCTCTTCTCATATTAATTTGTTGTATCACATTTGATTGATTTGCGAATGTTGAACCATCCTTGTAGCCCAGGGATGAATCCCACCTGATCATAGTGCATAATCTTTTTAATGTGCTGTTGGATCCTGTTGGCTAGTGGAAAAAAGACAGTCTCTTCAATAAATGGTGCTGGGAAAACTGGACAGCTATATGTAGAAGAATGAAACTCGACCATTCTCTTACACCGTACACAAAGATAAACTCAAAATGGATAAAAGACCTCAACGTGAGACAGGAATCCATCAGAATCCTAGAGGAGAACATAGGCAGTAATCTCTTCGATATCAGCCACAGCAACTTCTTTCAAGATACGTCTCCAAAGGCAAAGGAAACAAAAGTGAAAATAAACTTTTGGGACTTCATCAAAATCAAAAGCTTCTGCACAGCAAAGGAAACAGTCAACAAAACAAAGAGGCAACCCACGGAATGGGAGAAGATATTTGCAAATGACAGTACAGACAAAAGGTTGATATCCAGGATCTATAATGAACTCCTCAAACTCAACACACACGAAACAGGCAAACATGTCAAAAAATGGGCAGAAGATATGAACAGACACTTCCAATCAAGACATACAAATGGCTATCAGACACATGAAAAAATGTTCACCATCATTAGCCCTCAGGGAGATTCAAATTAAAACCACATTGAGATATCACCTTACACCAGTTAGAATGGCCAAAATTAACAAAACAGGAAACAACATGTGTTGGAGAGGATGTGGAGAAAGGGGAACCCTCTTACACTGTTGGTGGGAATGCAGGTTGGTGCAGCCTCTTTGGAGAATAGTGTGGCGATTCCTCAAGAAATTAAAAATAGAGCTTCCCTATGACCCTGAAATTGCACTCCTGGGTATTTACCCCAAAGACACAGATGTCGTGAAAAGAAGGGCCATCTGTACCCCAATGTTTATAGCAGCAATGGCCACGGTCACCAAACTATGGAAAGAACCAAGATGCCCTTCAACGGATGAATGGATAAGGAAGATGTGGTCCATATACACTATGGAGTATTATGCCTCCATCAGAAAGGATGAATACCCAACTTTTGTAGCAACATGGACGGGACTGGAAGAGATTATGCTGAGTGAAATAAGTCAAGCAGAGAGAGTCAATTATCATATGGCTTCACTTATTTGTGGAGCATAACAAATAGCATGGAGGACAAGGGGTGTTAGAGAGAAGGGAATTTGGGTAAATTGGAAGGGGAGGTGAACCATGAGAGACTATGGACTTTGAAAAACAATCTGAGGGGTTTGAAGTGACGGGGGGGTGGGAGGTTGGGGTACCAGGTGGTGGGTATTATAGAGGGCACGGCTTGCATGGAGCACTGGGTGTGGTGAAAAAATAATGAATAACGTTTTTCTGAAAATAAATAAATTGGGAAAAAAAAGAGAGTCTCTTATGGTTTGTCTCCCTCCCGAGTCCATCTTGTTTCACTTATTCTTTTCCTACCCTCCAAATCCCCCATGTTGCATTTCCACTTCCTCATATCAGGGAGATCATATGATAGTCGTCTTTCTCTGATTGACTTATTTCGCTAAGCATAATACCCTCTAGTTCCATCCACGTTGTTGCAAATGGCAAGATTTCATTTCTTTTGATGGCTGCATAGTATTCCATTGTGTGTGTGTGTGTGTATATATATATATATATATATATATATATATATATATATATCTCCCCCACATCTTCTTTATTCATTCATCTGTTGATGGACATCTAGGTTCTTTCCATAGTTTGGCTATTGTGGACATTGCTGCTATAAACATTCAGGTGCACGTGCCCCTTCAGATCACGACGTTTGTATCTTTAGGGTAAATACCCAGTAGTGCAATTGCTGGGTTGTAAGGTAGCTCTATTTTCAACTTTTTGAGGAATCTCCATGCTGTTTTCCAGAGTGGTTGCACCAGCTTGCATTCCCACCAACAGTGTAGGAGGTTTCCCCTTTCTCCACATCTTCACCAGCATCTGTCATTTCCTGACTTGTTAATTTTTGTCATTCTGACTGGTGTGAGGTGGTATCTCATTGTGGTTTTTGATTTGTATTACCCTGATGCCAAGTGATGTAGAGCACTTTTTCATGTATCTGTTGGCCATCTGGATGTCTTCTTTGCAGAAATGTCTGTTCATGTCCTCTGCCCATTTCTTGATTGGATTATGTGTTCTTTGGGTGTTGAGTTTGCTAAGTTCTTTATAGATTTTGGATACTAGCCCTTTATTGGATATGTCATTTGCAAATATCTTCTCCCATTCTGTTGGTTGTCTTTTGGTTTTGTTAACTGTTTCCTTTGCTGTGCAAAAGCTTTTGATCTTGACGAAGTCCCAATAGTTCATTTTTGTTCTTGCTTCCCTTGCCTTTGGCAACATTCCTAGGAAGAAGTTGCCACGGCTGAGGTCGAAGAGGTTGCTGCCTGTGTTCTCCTCAAGGATTTTGATGGATTCCTTTCTCACATTGAGGTCTTTCATCCATTTTGAGTCTATGTTTGTGGGTAAGTTCTTATTTCGTGGTGTAAGGAAATGGTCCGATTTCATTTTTCTGCATGTGGCTGTCCAATTTTCCCAACACCATTTGTTGAAGAGGCTGTCTTTTTTCCATTGGATATTCTTTCCTGCTTTGTCAAAGATTAGTTGACCATAGAGTTGAGGGTCTATTTCTGGGCTCTCTATTCTGTTCCATTAATCTATGTGTCTGTTTTTGTGCCAGTACCATACTGTCTTGATGATGACAGCTTTGTAATAGAGCTTGAAGTCTGGAATTGTGATGCCACCAAGTTTGGCTTTCTTTTTCAATAAATTCTTTGGCTATTCGAGGTCTTTTCTGGTTCTATATAAATTTTAGGATTATTTGTTCCATTTCTTTGAAAAAAATGGATGGGATTTTGATAGGGATTGCATTAAATGTGTAGATTGCTTTAGGTAGCATAGACATTTTCATAATATTTGTTCTTGTAATCCATGAGCATGGAACATTTTTCCATTTCTTTGTGTTTTCCTCAATTTCTTTCATGAGTACTTTATAGTTTTCTGAGTATAGATTCTTTGCCTCTTTGATTAGATTTATTCCTAGGTATCTTATGGTTTTGGGTGCAATTGTAAATGAGACTGACTCCTTAATTTCTCTTTCTTCTGTCTTGTTGGTATAAAGAAATAAAGTTATGTTTTAATATGAAATGCAGCCAGGGGCACCTGGGTGGCCTAATAGGTTAAGCAACTGCCTTTGGCTCAGATCATGATCCCATGTTCCAAGAACACTAAAGTGAATTATGTCCCTTGTCCCCACTTTGTGGGGTGGGATGGGATGGTACTGCCATCATTGCTAGTATCACGGATTGAATTCTAATGAACTTCTGAGAAACTGTTTGTGATAAGCAGAAAGAAGACAACGCATGACCTGGGAGAGAATGAATGAGGAAAAAGCTGAGAGGCCAAGAAATTAGTAATCTAGGGCAGGGTGAAGAGTGTGACTCAGCTGTGGCCTTTGGGGACTGGGGTTGTTGGTTCTGAGGAGCAGCTGGGGTGTCTGCACAGCACAGGGGCAGACAGGCTCCAGCCAGAACTTCCCTGAGCCAACCCAGCTTGGCTTCTCCTGGTACCACATGTAAGAGTCCCATATCTTGCTGCACACCCAACAAAACTAGAACCTGAAGAACACCGTTGCCCCGTTCACTGATTCCCCAAAACCATGCTGCCTTCTCTTAGAATAGGGTTCCAGAGGGAGTGAGGCTTCCAAGGGGAAACAGACATTGTTGGGGTTGTTGTCTGGGGAGGTGTTTCTGTCACCCAAAATATGTCTCATATTTTACCTCTCTCAGTATCATGGGTTTGCCTGGAGGAAAAGCTCCCATGCATTTGGAAGAGGTGGTAAAGAAAGAGACTAGCAGGGGCACCTGGGTGGCTCAGTGGGTTAAAGCCTCTGCCTTCGGCTCAGGTCATGATCCCAGGGTCCTGGGATCGAGCCGCACATCAGGCTCTCTGCTCAGGCAGGAGCCTGCTTCCCTCTCTCTCTCTCTCTGCCTGCCTCTCTGTCTGCTTATGATCTCCGTCTGTCAAATAAAAAAAAAAAAAAGAGAGACTAGCAGGGTGACTAGATGTCATGACCTCCCTACAGTAAGAAAGAGGTAGGTATACGTTAGCCTATCCTATTTCCTTATGACTTTGAGCAAATCACTTCAATTCTTTAAGCCTCAAGCTTCTTCATCCTTTAAGTAAGAAAAATAATACCTAGCTCAGGGTTGTCATTAAAACAGAAAGAAGTGATTTTGAAGTCTTTTTTTGTAAGGGTAGAATCAATATTTTATTGTCACTTATAATGAAATGGCAGTTGAGAGACACCTGGGGTGGCTCAGTTGGTCAAGCAGCTGTCTTTTGTTCAGGTCATGATCTCAATGTCCTGGGATGGAGTCCCACATCGGGCTCCTTGCTCCACGGGGAGCCTGCTTCTCCCTCTGCCACTGCCTGCCCCTCTGCCTGCCTGTGCTCTCTCTCTCTCTAAAAAATAAATCAATAAAATCTTTTTTTTTTAAAAGGCAGTTGAGTGTATAGCCTTCACACTCGATCTTTCCTTTCTGTAAATAAAAAAGAATTACAAGTTTTAAACAGCCAAAGCCTAGTTATGTTTTCAGAAGATTAGTTTGTTCTTAGTTGCCACAAGTTCTTCCTTATTGGCTTCCGAAAATTCCCCTGAGGAGTCCCGGTGCTACCTCCGGCTCTTCCGGCTCTTGCGCGCTCCTCCCTTCGCTTCAGTCATGGCGGCCTCACTTCCGCTGCGGCAAGGACGGTGCTGGGGCGCTGAAGCCTATGCTCCTGGAAGCCCAAGTGTTTCGAGGACTTGCTTCCAAGGTTTCTCTCTCTGCAGAATGAGAGAATAGCGAAAGGGGGCTGCCCCCAAATTCCGAGAGACAAAGTCCACCAAAAAAGTCCGCTCAAGCCGCCAGCCCTGCCGAGCCGTGAGACAACACCACGTACAGGCACCTCCAGCACCATAACTACACCCCGCACGCCTTCCAAGACCTCAGCCTGGGCCTGTCCTAGTTCAGAATGCCCCAGCCCTCTTCCGGACCCGAGTCACCTTGCCACCAAGTGCTCCCCGGAGAGAGGAAACCTTCCCGGGTCTGGCCCCAGAAAGAAAATGCGCTCGGGTCATGAGGTCTGACATGTAAAAAAGAAGGAAAGAAAAGAAAGAAAGAGAGAGATGAGAGGAAAAGAAAAGAAAAGAAAATTCACTAACCTTTTGTCCCTTTTTAAAAAATTGGAAGGTTGGCATGTATTTGGCTTCACACTGTGAAGCAACGCCGGGACTGTCATCCACGTCTACTTCAAGGAACACCAGGACGTTGGAAGACTTCTCCGAGAGGGAGTGAAAGGCTTGCTCATTTTGCAAGGCCCACACCACCTGACTGAGAAGTCAACAACTACAGGTTTATTTCCTATGTTTCCTGAAAAGCATACTCGCTCTTCCATCTGTTTCACCATTTTGCTGGCTGGGGTCTGACTCGTGACTGTAAGGGCTGATGCAAGTATATCTAAAACTCCAGACAGAGCTTAGACTTGAAGTCTTCAGCTTGGTGAATGGCGCCATGATTGTTTTTACTAAATGCATGGGCTCCCCCCTCCCCCTCACCAAAACTCATCTCCTCATCTGGTAAATGAGCAGGGGGGATGATCCCCAAGACTTTTCCAGCTCTGCGCCTGGAGTCTGGAAAGGCTATTGCAAGTAAGTGAGAAGTTCCCAGAGTGGCAGGAAAGCCCTCAGCTCATCACGACCCAGCACCCTCAACCCTTCCACAGACCTGTCAGGGCGAGGACATAAGAAGTAGACCTGGAGGGCAGACAGAGAGGAGGATTAGGAGCCAGGTAACTGTACTCGGGAGCTGCCCCTTACCTGCCTGCCCTGTGCTGCCCCTGAGACCTCCCCCGCTCAGAGGAAGCCCTGTGCCCAGGAGCCCTGAGCAGTTGGCCCCAGTGGGACAGGGACTCCTGGAGGCATGGAGGTATCCCCCTGGTTAGCACAGTGCCTGGAACACACAGAAGGAGCTCTAGAAATATCTGTAACCTTGTAAGCAGCCAGACCTCCCTCTCAGTTCCAAGCCATTGCCATCCTGCCCATCAGCTTGAGCTGACCCCAGAGTGGCCAGGAGACCTCAGCAGGACTCATTGTGTGAAAGGGGAAGTCAAGCCCCAAGGACCCAGGAGGGGCATGTTGGGAGACTGCAGCAAGAGGAAGGCTCATCTGAGCCACAAGTCCCCAGCCCTGGGAGACCCAGGAGACAGCCTGGAGTCCTAATAAGATGGGGACCTGCTGCCCACTCCATACCTTTTGGTTTTAAGAGAGATTGTGGGGGACCCTGTGGTATGGTAAGAACAATACTGTATCAGGAGTCCTTGGTTCTGGGGCCAACAGAACCTCCCAACCCCAGCTAATTTTAGGAGAGCTAATTAATTTGTGTGTGGTCTCAGGCATCTGTAGTGGGGTCAGTAACACCTGTCTCAGTATCATTATCATTTATACATTAGAATACTAAGCTGCTGTGAAAAGAATGAGGGAGTAATCAGAACAGCTAAATGCCCAAGTGCTCACTAGCATATGGGCCAGACACTTCTAAGAAAACTTAATGTCTTAACTCACATCACCTTCAGATAACCCTGTGGATTAATATCATTCCTCCTATCTTAAAGCTGAGAAAACTGAGGTACAGGGGTTAAATAATTTGCCCCACTCCCCACTCCACCCACATATTTGCAAATGTTTGAATATGTCGGTGTGGGGTGGGGAATTCCTATGAGGATAGATACCAAACTGTTAATGACAGTTAACTCTGGAGGAAAAGATTTTGAAGTTTTGTATTGTTTGAAGGGAGGGGAACAGAAGGAATTTCTTTTTAAAAATCATATACATTTCTTTATTGATTGAAAAAAAAAATTTTTTAAACCAGTATCATGTTTCACTTTTGGAATTTAAGAAAATGAATAAGGAGGGGTGCCTAGGTGACTCAGTGGGTTAAGTATCCGACTCTTGATTTCAGCTCAGATCATGATCTTGGGGTTTAGCCCCAAGTTGGGCTCCTTGCTCAGTGGGGAGTCTGCTTGAGATTCTCTCTCCCTCTCCCTTTGCTCACCCCCACCCCACTCTCTCTCTTTCTCTCTCTAAAGTAAATTAATAAAATCTTTTTAAAAAGAAAGAAAGAAAATGAATAAGGGAATCACAGTTCACTGGCTTTCAGACCTAACCACAGAAGAGTATAAGCAGCAGCATGGGTCCCCAAGGCAGGGGACACCCTCCATTTCCAAAAAGCCTTTGGCTGCAGACATTTCCCAGAATCAGTGAGACAGAGGGAGTTACTCACCCTCAAGCAATTAAAACCCTACCCCAAGACCCAGCAGACCCCTGGGAGTCTGGGCAGGCTGATTTGTTCCATCATGTGCCTCAGGGTCAACCATGTGACCTCAAGGACTTTGGGATAGATCCACTAGTTCTGGGAAGCCAGCTGCCTGCGTGCTTCAGCCATGAGACTGCACTGTTCATCTTTTTAATTAATTGTCTTCTGTATCTGATGACTGGCAGAGTGACCTCCAACAGCAGGTCAGTCTTTGGTGTCTCCTGTGAGTCTCCAGATGTCCACATCTTTTGCTCTTAACCATGTTTATTGGACTTCATTGCACTGAGTTTTGTTTTTGAATCACTGATGACCCTTCCACTGTTGGAGGAATTCAGCTGGTAGTCGCTATAGCTGTGACAATGGTGTATATGGCTTCCTCTTCCCTTGGACCTGCCCCGGTTTCTCCTTCTGTTTCCTTTCCCTGTATGTGATTTCTGTAGAGGACTTTGTATTTTCTGGATCCTTGAAAGTGAGGTCAGATGAGAACACTACCTCACCTTTCTCTTTTTTTTTTTTTTTTTTAAGATTTTATTTGTTTATTTGACAGAAAGAGATCACAAGTAGGCAGAGAGGCAGGCAGAGAGAGAGAGGAGGAAACAGGCTCTCCACAGAGCAGAGAGCCCAATGTGGGGCTTGATACCAGGACCCTGGGATCATGTCCCCGGGCTGAAGGCAGAGTCTTTAACCCACTGAGCCACCCAGGCGCCCCACCTTTCTCGTTTTTTAAACTGATTTTTTTTTTACCGTAAGAATCTTTAATAGGTATTTTTATCCTTTCTACTCCTGATTTCATATTTTAATCTTTCTTTAGAGAAACATGGGTTTAAGTTTCCACCCCAGCCTTACTAGCCCTTTGATATCATTCAATTGTCTAGAAAACCCTGCGAACCTCACTGTTCACTTGCCTGGTAGTTCTCGGGATATCGAAGCTGTTACACCATTTAATTAGACCTCACACCATTAGACATGACCTCAGTCTCTCAAATCACTCCTGTGTTCATGTCCTTGCTATTACTACGAATGACTTCTGCAGCCCATGACCTCTGTTGGTGAAGACTTTCAAGTTTTCCATTTCTTGAAATATGCTCCTGGGGTAGCAAAGTCTCCTTGGGGTCCTTATCTTACATTGCTGGTTCCTTTTTCTTGGTGTTGTGGGCCTTTTCTTTCAAGCTCTTCTCTTTCCCCACACTTGAGACAAGAGGCTCAAAAAAATTTTTATTCTAAAAAAAAAATCTTTTTTATTCTAGCTTTCTTAAAACATCTCTTACCAGCAGCCCCACCAACCACTCACCAGGTGATGTACCCACATTTGTATGATCCTATTTGATCTCACCTCAGAATTTGCAGACTTGGCAAATAGTTGTACAAGGAAATATGGAGGATTGGGTCGCACTGTGCGCTTTACAAACATTATCTCATCTTGCCCTCACATTAAGGGTCAGTGCTGTGATGGAACTTGAATGGGGATGACTGGCTCATGGGGGTTTGAGCTCAAATGACGATCTCTCAACCACAGTGATGCTGCATTTTCTTTGTGATATTCTTGATTGCAGTGTGGCCCTTGGACCTTGGTATTCTCTCTGTTCAGCTGCTAGGTACGTGGTGGGGCCAGGGTGGTTTACATTATAATCAACTCGTTGTTTAATTTGGCTCTATTTCTAGGCTAGTATTCTTGGCATTGCTAATTATTTGCTCTCCTGTAAAATGGAGATTCAACTCAGCTGAGAAATATAATTTCCCTACTTTACCTCAATCGCCATTTTTGTAGAACCCTGCATAGTTAATAATTTGGAATATGTCCTTGCAGATACCCACAAATGTTATATATACACTATATCCATGTATCTATGTCATACATATACAGATTTAATTCTGCAAAAATGGGATCATGTCCCCATTACATATACTTATATAATAGTCCATGTAGACCATATTCATTCTTTTTAATGCTAAAATTATTCTATTGACTGGATATACCATGTACTGTCATATACCTTTTCCAATATGTTGCCGTTACAAATACAATGAATTTTATTGTACATATATCTTTCCATGTAAATACATAAAACATTTCTGTAGGATTGTTAGAAGTAGGATTTCTATGCTGAAGATTTTTTCTTTTCTTTTCTTTCCTTCTTTATTTTTTTTGGAGAGAGAGAAAGAGAGCGTGAGCTGGGGAGGGGCATCAAGGAAAGAGAAACAGAATCCTTAAGCACACTCCCTGCTGAGCGCAGAGTCCAATATGGAAGGTTCCACTGCACCCTCCCTGAGATGACCCTGAGATCACCACCTGAGTCAAAATCAAAAGTTGGCTGCTTAATGGACTAAGCCACCTAGGTGCCCCTGTGCTGAAGGATATTAATGCAATTTTTTTAAAGATTTTATTTATTTATTTATTTGATGGACACAAGTAGGCAGAGAGGCAGGCAGAGAGAGAGGAAGGGAAGCAGGCTCCCTGCTGAGCAGAGAGCCTGATGAGGGGCTCGATCCTAGGATCCTGGGATCATGACCTGAGCTGAAGGCAGAGGCTTAACCCACGGTGCCACTTAGGCGCCCCTATTAGTGCAGTTTTCAAGGATCACCCATTTGCTCCTTTGGGGAAGCAAAAATATTTTCCTCTTTTCTTTTTAATAAATGCTATCTATAATGGATAAAGAAGATGAGTTATATATATACACAATGGAATACTACGCAGCTATCAAAAGAAATGAAATCTTGCCATTTGCGACAACATGGGTAGAACTAGAGGGTATTATGCTTAGTGAAATAAGTCAATCAGAGAAAGACAACTATCCTATGATCTCCCTGATATGAGGAAGTGGAGATGCAATGTGGGGGGCTTGAGGGGTAGGAAAAGAATAAAGGAAACAAGATGGGATCAGGAGAGAGACAAACCATAAGAGACTCTTAATGTCACAAAACAAACTGAGGGTTGCCGGGGGGAGGGGGGTTGGGAGATGGTGGTGGGGTTATGGACATTGGGGAGGGTATGTGCTATGGTGAGTACTGTGAAGTGTGTAAACCTGGCGATTCACAGGCCTGTACCCCTGGGCCTAATAATATATTATATGTTTATTAAAAAAATTAAAATATTATTTAAAAAACAAAAGATCAGGGGCACCTGGGTGGCTCAGTGGGTTAAGCCTCTGCCTTCGGCTCAGGTCATGGTCTCAGGGTCCTGAGATCGAGCTCCGCATAGGGCTCTCTGCTCAGCAGGGAGCCTGCTTCCCTCCCCTCCTCTCTCTCTACCTGCCCCTCTGCCTACTTGTGATCTCTATCTGTCAAATAAATAAATAAAATTTTTTTAAAAAAATATTTTAAAAATGCTATCTAGTCAATTGGATATTTGCAGTTCTTCAGCATTTCTCCCACTGTTTCTTCCTTCTTCAGTTTCCTCTTAACCACCTTTTCCCTTTTGAAGGTTGAACATTGATTTAAAAACAAAAACAAAAACAAAAAAAACAACAACTTTTTTTTAAAAAGAAAGAGTTGCTAAACATGACCCTTCCAGGTTGAGACATTATATGAAGTAAAATATACTGGATGATGTATTAGAGGATGTTACAGTTTTTAATTGCTGCACAAAAAACCCAACACACACCTAATGGGTTAAAACAGAAACCCTGATTTAAAAAAAAACTTTTTTGACACAGCTGTAATACAAATTTTGACTTGACAACCATTAATATAACACATCAACTTTGACTTTTTCTCTGTTGTCAATCCTTGCTCTCTATTTTTTATGACTATGAAAGTGATATATACTTCTCATTTTAAAAATCTTAATAAATACACTTCTTACTAAAAAAAAAATGAAAGTCATTCTCAGTTCTACTCCGCCCCCAAAGATAAGCACTATTAACAATTTATAAATGTTTTCATAGTTACCATCAAAGCATAGATATGATTTATTTTTACCCAGTAATAAATATTAGTTATTTTTACATGTTTACAAAATCTTTGTAATTATAGTTTTTGCCAAAATACTTTTGTTTGGACTGGAACCCATTTTAAAAAATTTTTTTTTAATTTTTATTTAACAGACAGAGATCACAAGTAGGCAGAGAGGTAGGCAGAGAGAGAGAGGAGGAAGCAGGCTCCCTGCTGAGCAGAGAGGCCGATGCGGGGCTCCATCCCAGAACCCTGGGATCACGACCTGAGCCAAAGGCAGAGGCTTTAACTTACTGAGTCACCTAGGCACTCTGGGACCCAATTTTTTGAAAGATTTTATTTATTTATTTGAGAGAAAGAGAGAGAATGAGTGGGGGGCGGGACAGAGGGAGAAGCAGACTCCCGATGTGGGACTCAGTTTGAGGTCCCGGGATTATAACCTGAGCCAAAGGCAGACACTTAACCCACTGAGCCACCCAGGGGTCGACTGGAATCCATTTTTAATGTTTCTCTTTTCCTCTTATTAGAAATACCTTGTATTTCTGAACAATGAAGAAAATTACAAAAGGAAAGTAAGATCAACCATAGCTTTGTCACTTAGAAATGATCACTATTGCAATTTCGGTGCATTTGCATCTATAAATGTAAATCTTTGTCCAGATTTTTTAGCATTTTCTTGGGATAGGTTCCTACAAGAGGAATTGGTTGGGGAGGGGAAAGAGCTTAAATATTTTAAGCCTCTGGAGATATTTCTATCCTAAATTTCCTAAGCATGAGATTACTCGTCGAATATTTCAAAGATTGTATTTATTTATTTGACAGACAGAGATCACAGTAAGGCAGCGAAGCAGGCGGTGGCGGGCGGGGCGTGAAGCAGGCTCCCTGCTGAGCAGAGAGCCTGATGTGGGCCTCTGTCCCAGGACCCTGGGACCATGACCTGAGCTGAAGGCAGAGGCTTTAACCCACTGAGCCACCCAGGTGCCCCACTCGTCTAATATCCAGATGTTAGGGGTGTCTCACAGGGCTGCTGAGAAAATTAAATGAGAGAACATAGTAGGGAACCCTGCCCTGGGCCTGACTCAGAGGGCAACTCCATTACCTTGGAAAGAGCAGAGAGTCTCGAATTTCAAGGAACCTGGGTTCAAATCCTGATTTTGCCTGTTACCAGCTGGATACTTGTGGGCAATTTGCTCTCTGAGCTTCAGGTGCCTCCTCTGTACAATTGGGGCAAGAATATCTCCCCCAAAAGTTAGTATGAGCATTTAATGAGGAAATTTATATAAATATGATATAGAATCTTTAATGTCAGTTCCCTTCCCCTAGCCAATTGAACCTTGAATGAGAAAACTAGGAAGTCTTTTTTCCTAAAATGGGGGCTTCCATTCATTTGAGATGACAAGTGTAGAAGGAAATAGTCAAATTTTAGGTCTGGAAGGGATCTTAACTTAGTCCTTTTATTTTCTTGGTGAGGAATTTGAGGCCCGAAGAACTCAGGTGACTTCCCTAAGGTCATGCAGTGATTTTAGTAGGGTGGCTGGCGATAGAATCCAGGTCTTGATTCCAGCATCCAATGTGTTTTGGGCAGTCTTTCCTAGAATCTCATGGCCAGCCTCTCTCTCTCAGAAAAGGAAGTGCCTTCACATTACAGTTCATCTGAGGTCACCCTCGAGGGAGGAGAATTCCTGTGAAACTGGGTGGAGAGATTCTCACGTCCTTTATAAAGTTCTGGAGACTGGGTTGGAAAGCCATCAGCTCACCTTGTCACCTTCCATTTCAGGCAAGGCAAGGATGGAGTGGCTTGCAGATGATCTGTGGACTAGATATCCCTAGAGGGTACAGTAAGCCTCCTCCTCTCTTTTTTTGGGGAGATGATAAGGTGGGGGAGTGGTCACACAGGACAGGCCTGGACTAGAAACAAGGCATTAACATCACTCAAGACCCAAACACTCCAGGGATGCCTGGGGGGCTCCGCTTAAGCATCTGCTTTCAGCTCAGGTCATGATCCCAGGGTCCTGAGATTGAGACCCACATTGGGCTGCTTTCTCAGCCAGGACCTGCTTCTCCCTCTGCCTGCTTCTCCTCCTACTTGGGCGCTCTCTCTCTCTCTCTCCCTCTCTCTCTCTGACAAATAAATAAATAAAATCTTTAAAAAAAAAAAAAAAGAAGATCCTCTCTCCCTCTGCACCACCCCCATGCCTATGTGCTCACATGCACACACTCTCTCTAAAATAAATAATAAATAAATAAACCTTTAAAAAAGAAAAAAAAAAGAGCCCTTATTCTCAACTACTTTGCTAGATTGACCCCACTTACTCAAAAATTCTTAGGAAATGAGTGGGAAGGTTTCCACATCTTGTCAACTTTCTCTCAAGTGGGGTAGAAAGTCAGTCTGGGAAGTTGGAAAAAGAGCCAAAGAGCTAGCCTTCATTCCTTTTCTCCAGAGCTTAGCCTCAGCACTTCCCCATTCTCATCCACCCTTTCCAGCCTGACCCTGAAGCTTTTCCATCCAATTTCATCCTTATCCTGATCTCCTCCATCCCCATTCCCATTGCATCCAATCCCACATGATACCTTCTCCATCCTTGTTCTATTTTCATCCTCATCCCTACCCCTTTGAGGTAGAATTTGGGTTGGGCTTTGTCCCAAGTCCTGAGATCAACATCTGTAACCTAAGGTAGAGGTTTGTTCCTTTTACACTGTTAGTATGTTTCCATGAATTTCCTCTAAGTCACCCTTCCCCAGTTCTCTTTCCCTGAGGAGTTTTTGTGGCTTGCCTTGTGTACATAATTTTCCAGAGTCCATCCTCTCCCCTACACCCACTTGCACAGTTGATGACCTCATTTTCTCAACCCAAAGGCACATCGTGTGATTTCTGCCTCTTCCTGACTTATCCCAGGGATACTTACTCTTATCTCAGCAACAAATGGCTTACTGGAAGCCTTATCTCAGCAACAAATGGCTTACTGGGCAAGGTTAGGCTGAGCAGCCAGATCACAAGAATATATGACCAGCAGGGTGCCTGGGTAGCTCAGATGGTTAAGCTTCTGCCTTTGGCTCAAGTCATAATCCCAGGATCCTGGGATCGAATCCCACATTGGGCTCCCTGCTCAGCAGGGAATCTGCTTCTCATTCCCCCTCTACTCCCCCTGCTTGTGCTCTTGTGCTCTCTCACTCTCTGTCAAATAAATAAATAAAAATAAAATCTTAAAAATATATATATATATATATATGACTAGGGTTGACATGTAGAACCTGCCTAGAGTAGGGAGTCAGAACTGAGGCCAGGCCAGCTGAGTACCTGAGCTATTCAAGATCATGATGGCACGTCCTGCTTTCCAGCTAGACAGCACTTGACATTTTGTGGTATCTAGCCAAGCATGATCATGGAGTCTTCAGGAGATCCTTGGGCCCTAGCATGGCAGGGAGGGTGGGGCTGAGTAGAGTGTTATGGATAATCATATCAATATCATCAATATCATCCTCTAGTCTGGCAAGAAGAGGTGAGTTAAGATGGGGAAGATAAATACTTTATCTTTAAAAAGATTCAGTCTTCAGAGGCACCTGGTTGGCTCAATGGGTTGAGGCCTCTGCTTTCAGCTTGGGTGGTGATCTCAGGTTCCTGGGATCGAGCCCCGCATGGGGTTCTCCGCTCAGTGGGAAGCCTGCTTCCTCCTCTCTCTCTGCCTACTTGTGATCTCTGTCAAATAAATAAATAAAATCTTTAACAAGAATAAATAAATAAAAAGACTCAGTCTTTAGAAAGGAATAAGGAAGGCACTGATGGGCCAGATTTAGGAATAAGCTAAGGTCAAGATTTAAGAGACTAGAGTTTAGGATTAATCACTGGTTGTGCACCAGTGAGGAGCAGGAGGGCTGGAAGCTCATAGGCTTGGTGCTGTTAATAAACAGGTAGATTAATAATCATCACATATTGCAATTATACAATACATTCTTATACTGGAGTGCAAGCCCTGATCATTTTTTCTTTCCTCTTTCCCCCTTTCCTTTCTCTTTCTTTCTTTCTTCCTTTCACTTTCCTTCCTTCTTCCTTCTTTCCATCTTCCTTTTCTATTTATTTTTTTTCCTTTTCTATTTATTTTTAATTTTTTTTTAAGATTTTAGTTGTTACTTGACAGACAGAGATCACAAGTAGGCAGAGAGGCAGGCGGGGGGGGGGGGAAGTAGGCTCGGGGCCCTGGGATCACCACCTGAGCCAAAGGCAGAGGCAAAGGCAGAGGCTTTAACCCACTGAGCCACCCAGGTGTCCCTCTATTTCTTTTTAAATGCAAGTGACTAACTTAACTTTTGATTGCCAAGGCACTGGCACAGTTGAGCATCTGATTCTTGGTTTCAGCTCAGGTCATGATCTCAGGATCCTGGGATAGAACCCTGTATTGGGCCCCGTGCTCAGTGCAGAGTCTGCTTGTCCCTCTCCCTCAACTCCTCCCCCTGCTCTCTTTCTCTCTCTTTCACAAGTGAATAAAATCTTAGAAAAAAAAAATCGTCAAAGGACCAAAGAAGACATAAAAAAGATCAACAGGTACATTAAAAGATTCTCAATATTGCTAGTCATTAGGGATGTGCAAACTAAAACCTCACACCTATTAGAATAGCCATCATCAAAAAGATAAGAGACAACAAATGCTGACATGGCTGTGGAGAAAAGGGAACCCTTGTGCACTGTTCCGTTAGGAGGATTGTAATTTGGTATAGCCACTGTGAAAAACAGCATGGAAGATCCTCTAAAAAGAAAACACAGAACTACCATATGACCCAGCAATTCCACCTCTGGGAATATGTCTAAAGGAAACAAAAATGTTAACTTGAAAAGGTATTTGTACTGCCTTATTTATAGAGGCATTTGTGTTAACCAAGGCACAGAAACAACTTGGGTGTCCATTGATGGATAAATGGATAGAGAAGTTGTGGTATGTAAGTATATATGTGGACCATTATTCAGTCAAAAAAAAGAGGAAATCCTACCTTTGTGGTAGCATGGATGGAGCTGGAAGGCTTTATGGCAAGTGAAATAAGTCACACCGTGAAAGATAAACCCCGTATGATCTCGCCTATACATGGAACAATAACAGAAAAAGCCACCAAACTCATAGAAAAAGAGATCAGATTCATGGTTACCAGAGGTGGGTGTGGGGAGGGGGAAGTAAAGGAAGGGGATCAAAAGGTACAAACTTCCAGTTATAAGATATATAAGTTCTAGGGATGTAATGTACAACATTACATTAGCTAACGCTGCTGTATGATACACAGGAAAGATGTTATGAGAGTAAGTCCTGGAGGACCTGGGTGGCTCATTAAATGTCTGCCTTCGGCTCAGGTCATGATCCCAGGGTTCTGGGATCGAGCCCTGAATGATCTCCTTGCTCAGTGGCAAGCCTGCTTCTCCCTCTCCCACTACCCCTGCTTGTGTTCCTTCTCTTGTGGTCTCCTTCTGTCAAATAAATAAATGAAATCTAAAAAAAAAAAAGAGATAGAGTGACTCCTACAAGTTCTCATCACAAGCAGAAAAAAAAAGATTTTTTTCTTTTCTTTTTATGGTAGTTATATGAGATGATGAATGTTAGCTGAAGCAATTGTGGTGATCATTTCACAATATATGTAAATCAAACCATTATGCTGTACTCCTTAAACTTATACAGTAATAGAGTGATAAGGTTAATTATTTCTCAATAAATACGGAAAAAAAGAGGCAGTCATTTAAAAGATAGCTATCTCGAATAAACACATTGCCAGCCACATGACTAGATAAGAGCCGGGCCACAATCCCTCCCACCTCACCACTCAAAGCTCCATTGTTTAAGAAATCTACGTTGAGTTTGATAACTATTTGAGCTTCTTTCTTTTTCTCTTCCTGTACTTTCAATTCCTACCCTTATGGGGATTTTTTATTTTTATTTTTTAGAGATGGGGGTGAGGGGCAGAAAGAGAATTTTAAGCAGGTTCCATGTTAGGGCTTGATTCATGACCTGAGCCAAAATCAAGAGTCAGATGCTTAAATGACTGAGCCACCCAGGTACCCCTCTTATGGGTTTTTTAAAAGATTTTATTTTTAAGTACTCTCCACCTAACTTGGGACTCAAACTCTCAACCCTGAGATCAAAAGAGTTGCGTGCTCCACCTACCAACCCAGCTCACCAGACACCCCTCCACTCTTATGTTTTAAATTCACCAATAAGGTGTGAGCTTGCAAAACCCTAAACACCCATCCTCTACCCCAATAGAAGCAGAACCCCAGGCCTGAACTATGACCTCATTGTGTGGCCCCAGGTGTGCAATGTAATTTCCAACTCTTAAAAGTAATAAGCCTCATCTCTTTCAAAGTCCCCTGATGGTTATCGCTATGGACATCTTACAATCAGAAGGAGAAACCCAAGGACTGGTCCAGCTATAGCACTAATTATTTTATGCTGAGACTGGCACACAGCATATACATTTTCTCATCTGAAACATTTTCTGTGCCTATATCGGTATCTGACTTCCTAATACCCATATAGACATTTTAATACATGAGGAACTGGCTCAGAGAAGTTAAGGGTTTTTTTCCTCTGTAGCTACTTAGGGGTAAAGTTGGCCCCAGAATTCTGGTCTCTGATCCAGCATTCTTCCACTTTTGCCAGAAAGATTCCTTCAATATAGAAGGTTGGGAACCAAAGGCATTTGGCCTGGAAGAAGAGGTTGGGTGGGACCAAGGAAGAGAGGAGCCTGGGGCAGGCATGTGGAGATGGACAGAAATTCTCCCTCCCTCATGTTGGTTGGAGACTCCATGATCCAGCAACTCCATTACTAGATATATACCCAAGAAGAATGAGTGCACCAGGTCCAACAAAGACAGGTACAAGAATGTTCATTGACGCTTTATTGAGAATTATAAAAAAACTAGAAACAACCCAAATGTCCATCAGTGGAAGGAAGGATAAACATTTTGGTACATCTCTATAACGGAATACAACTCAGCAATGAAAATGAATATACTATTGATAACATACAATATGGATGAATCACAAAGACATTCTGCTTAGTGAAAGAAGCCAGTTTCCAAAGGATACATTCAGTATGACCAAAACTAATCTGGAGTGACAAGAATCACATCAGTGGTTGCTTCTACTGGTTGGGGGAGACTGACTGGAAGGGGTACAAGGAAGTTCCTGGGGTGATGGAAATGTCATATGTCTTGACTTGAGTAGTGTTACCACATGTACATGTAACTTTAAGATTTGTATCCTTTGCTGTATGAAAATTATACTTCAATTTATATTTAAAAAACTAAAGCCCAACTTTTTAGGAAAGGGTCAGTTACAGAAGGAAAAGCAAGGTCTCAAAGAGCCCAGTGTGGAAGTGACATCCCAGGCTGCCTCCTGTTGGGGGGTGACCAACTTTGTCAGAGTTGCCTGGGACTGAGGTGTTTCTGAGGACAGGAGACCTTTGGTGGTTGTACAGGGAGAGCCCTGGGCAAACCAGGACAGCTGGTCACCCCGCTCCTGTGGAAGTAGGGAACTAAAAGGGAGTTCTCAGCATCTGGCAGACAGGCTAGACTACCTTGGTCTCAGAGCCCAGAGGTTGTTCCATAAGCTCAAAGAGGGGCCACAGAAAGATCACAGACGCAGGCATTACTAGTTGACCATGGGAACATCAGGAGTAGGGAGCCATGCTTGTTCTTTGAGCTCTCTTTAGGGGCAAGAAGGGGTTGTGGGTGGAGCTGGAGGGACAAGGCCTCAGAAACTGAATAGAGGCAGTTTGTCCAGGTTCTAAGCATCATGGCTTCTGAGATAGGCTCTGAGGTGAGTCTCACTTAGCTCTCTCTTCACATCAGATATCCCCACCCCATCGTCCCTTAAATGCTTCGGTCAGGAAAATACCAAAGAAACACACTGATTTTGTGCAAGGAAAACAGAGACATGGGGACCTATCAGAGGCAAACCCTATTGTATCTCTTCACCTCTACAGATGTTACAAGGCAGAGGCTGTCCCCACACTGCTTTTGTTTGCCATAACCTGCTGTGACTTGAGCTGGAGGGGTCTTTTCTACCTTCTCAGAGAGGGCCATGAGGGAGGGGCTCATCCAGCTTTCTAGCTGAGGCCTGAGGTGGATTCTGACAAAGAAGCTGCCGGTAGGGCTGGTCCACAGAGGGGAAACAGGAACCAGGAAGTTCTCAGAGGTTCTCAGAAGTTCTCATAGTGGTGCACGAAGTGGGCCTGGTCCTGCCTGTTGATGAGCTGACAGGCCTTCTCTACATTCTTGGTCATTCCTGGAGGGCCACAGCTGAACACTCCAATCTTTGGTACCTGTCAAGTGTGTTGAGGGGAATGGTTGCAGAGAGGAGAGGCCTGAAAGCTTAAGATTCTCACCCTGGGAAGAAGCTGCTTCTTAAGCTTGCTGGAATGACCAGCGAACTGACCCCCCCCCCCCGCCCAAAGCGGGAGGCTTGAGCTGGGGAAAACAGGGGGTTGGGCTTGAAGCCTTCCTCCAACTCTTGATCCTATCCTGGGGCTGGCATGGGGTGGTCCTCCACTCAGATTACATCTGTAGGGTGCTTGAGGGCAGGATATCCTGGCAGGGGAGGGCCAGGGTCCCAGGACAGGTGACATGGGACTGACCTGCGGGTGGACCTCCTGCAGGGACTTAAAGAAGGGCTCGAATGGGGGGCGGCCGAAGTGGGTGATGGAGCGCAGGCCCGTGAACAGACTCCGGTTCAGCACCTTCTGGAAGTGTCGCTCACAGATGTACTGAGAGAGG
The DNA here is from genome assembly GCF_020171115.1 of Neogale vison. Classification (NCBI taxonomy): domain Eukaryota; kingdom Metazoa; phylum Chordata; class Mammalia; order Carnivora; family Mustelidae; genus Neogale; species Neogale vison. Next base: position 82,807,159 of record NC_058103.1, on the reverse strand, counting down.
GAGTAGAGGAGGAAGGGCGCCGCCAAACGGAGCCAGAATTAACTCTTGGTCTAGATGGTGGCCCACCTAGCTGCCCTGACTGCCGGCCCTGCCCTACCAGCATGGTGGTCCTGAGGTCAAACTTCTCGGCCAGCTGGGTGATGTAGATGTGCACGGACACCAGGTCCTGGCAGTCATTCTCCTCCACCTCCCGGATGATGTCAGCCAGCCACTCAAACTGCCGCTGCGTTCGCGTCACCCAGATGAAGTAGATCTGGGGACACATGGTGGGAGCTCAGGATCTGGCTCCAGTCACGGTTCCTCTACTCCAGATGCCTTCACCCAAGAGGCCAGAAAACCTCCGACCACCCACAGACATCAAACGTTGGCAGCCCCACAGGCTTTTAATCAACAAATCCCAGTAGAGGCCCTTCTGTCTATACCTCCTACCCTCCCTCAAATGTTGAGCACGTGGACAACAGCGTATGAATGACCCCAGCAGAATCGGTGTCTAGAAGCTGAGGGCTTTTCCTCTTATTGTTCTGCTGTGACGTGGGGCCACAATCAGGCAGTCTGTCCCCTTCAAAGGATGGGAAAGAGACACTCACCTTTTTACAGAGCATTTGACTGCCCAAGGATGACTTGAAGACCAGGTCTTTGAGGATGGAGGCAAAGGGGGTGACCCCAATGCCCCCTCCCACCAGTACTGACACCTCAAACTTATGCCATTCCTGGTGGCCCTCTCCAAATGGCCCATCGAGGTACAGCTGCAAGACGAGTAGGTTGGAGTTAAGCCCCACCACCACAATAGTTCTGAAGCTAGAGGAGGGAGGCAGGGAAAGGCGGGTATGTTTACAGAGAGAGGCAAAAGGGGGTACCATGGCATTACCTGGAAAGACCGGTCTCTGGACTGGGGGAGGGGAGGGACACTGGGGAGCCTGGGGCTGCAGGGCAAGGCCTGCTAAGGGATGTGGGGTGGGTAGCTCATCTGGCCTGGGTCTGGTCACCTTTGGGTATTTGGCACAGCCATCTCCTGTTGGAGGTGAGTAGATCTCCCTGAGCCGAGTGGTCCAGGGTCCTGCCGCCCGGATGTGCAGGCTGAGCGTGTCCTCGTGGGGCGCAGAAGTCAGTGTGAAGGGGTGGTACTCAGTGGTCCCCAGAGCCAGACAGGCGATCCGCACCCACTGTCCTGACTTGTACTCAAAGCCTTGCGGCCGCTGGAACTCCAGGTGGGTCACTCCTGGGGGTCATGGGCAGGCAAGGGCAGGGATCAGAAGGCTTGCTCCTAGTACCTGAGGACAGGCAGATACCCTGTCTTCTCCACACACCTGAGGCACAGGGAGTGGGCATATATGGTCTGAACAAGTGGAGTTCCTGGGGGTGGGAGTTGGAGGATCCCCTTCTCTCTTTCCTGGGTAACCCAAGAGCTGAGTTTCTCTGCTCCTGGTTCCAGCTCTTGTCTCCCCTCCATTCCTTATTCCGACGAAAGGCCCAGGCCCTATATCACTGTCCTGAATACCGACCTACAGGTCAGGGGACCACGGGGTCCCCAAGGACCATCTCAGTGTTTACCAAACCTCTACCATTTGAGAATTACCTTTGTGATGGGCCATTTCTGCACACCTCTGCACTATTATTTCCCTAATACTTTTTTTAAATTGACCTACTTTTTCAATTTGATTTACCTTGACAAACTTCAGCTCACTAAGACAGGTGGAAAACCAGTACCATGTGTTCTGAACAGAAGGCAGCACATTTTATCAGATTTTAGCTGGATGCTATTTGGTACCTGACTGTGGCTGAGCTTCAGGCCTGTTCTCTCTTTGTTAAAAAAGTTGATTAAAAAAAAAAAAAAAAAAGTTGACTTGCGAGTACTGGAGAGTACAAAGGTTATACTAACACCATGCTGAGCTTTTGTCCTTGAGTAATCTTAATTGACATAAAGTTGAAATGAGGTTAATTTTCTTACTTGGTCCTGAAGATTAGATGGTCCCACAATACCTACAATCATCTGCCAGCCTCTACAGTGATGTGAATCCTCACCTTGGTCAACAGACTCTTGAAATGTTGTTGAAATGCCAGTTGCTCATCTCTGATTGGGGGGGGGTGGTTATTTGTGGAGAAGGGAGGAGTGTATATGGATCCCCAAGGTGCACTCGGGCCACACACAAGAGGTGTGGGGTCTGTGTTGTCCTTAAACCTCTCTGTATGAACCTCCAGCTGCCTCTTCTCATGGTTACTTCTACTTGTTTGCAAGTCCTCCTGGGGGCAAGCATAGCCCTTTCTGGGGCTCTGTTTACATCAGGAAAGGCACAGTTCCCCAAGGGGCTCTAAGAAACCTCAATGGTGGTCTGGAGGCCTAGGGAGCTGTCTCCACATATCCCTAGAGTTGACTTCTACTGCTCCCCGCCGGGGTCAGGCTGGGCCTGGTACCTGAAGGCAGCAGCTCGGCCTTCACCACGCTGATCTCCACCTTTTTCCTGCTCAGGCTCACCAGCTTGTCTCCCACATAGATCAGTGCTGGGACCAGGAAGTAGATATGGAAACGGGGCAGCTGGATCAGGCCAAAGCTGCCATGGATAATGATCTGGAGAAAAGGCCATTTAGTACAACTTAGGCCCAGCCAGGCGCCCCCACACCCCGCACTCCCCTTGCCCAGACACTTCCTGCCTGGGCCCTTGGCCTGGGTTGGGTCAATGAAGCAAGTATAGACTTCACAGACTGGGGTCTCTGATCTCAGGGTCATACTCTGAGATCTTAGGTCCAGTTCAGCCAGCTCCCTATCCCTCATGAGGGCTCATCCCTGCCCTGTGGCCTGGCCCCGCCCAGAGGAAGCCCTCACCAGCACGTAGAGCAGGATATAGAGGTGATGGGTCAGCCAGAAGCCCCGGAAGCTGCGGCGCCGGAAGTGGTGGGAGGCAAAGACATACATGATGGCCAGTACCAGGAGCAGCAGCACCCCCGTCATACCTGGGAGCAGGGGAAGAGGGCCAGATAATGCTCTCAGGACCTCCGCATGGGCTGAAAATACAACAGAGCATGCCCCCGTTCTGCCCTCCTTTTCTGACCTCGCACGCCCCCAGAACAGCTTAACTGCAGCTGGGGCCTGTCCTGGAGACGAGAAAGAAATCATGACCACTACAAACAAGGAGGTACTCATGGGAAGAGGAAGTCAAGCAGAGATCCTCAGCTAGAACCCCCAGACTCCACATACAGCCCCACTCCCTACCTGGGACAGTCTGGAAGAACCACCAGTAGAACTTTTGGGGAAGCTGGGACCTGTGGGACAAAGGCATATGGAACTTCTGGCTGGGGCAGGATGGCCACCCCCCACCAACCGTCACCATGTGATGCTGCTCCCACCAGCACTGACGGCTGAGCTTCCTGGACCTCCACCACTCAGATGGCTAGGGATCCATCCAAGGAACATGGCACCCAGCCTCCCACAAGTCTACCCTCTGCTCTCTCGGCCATTTTTCCTCCTGTGTTATCTTGAATTCTCCTACCACAGCTGACATTTGCTTCCTTGAGTGCTTGGTTCATATTCTGTAAGCTCCATGGGGGCGAGGGTGGGGCTCTGCTCTGCTCATTGCTCTAATCCCTATGCTCAAACAATGTCAGGCACGTAGTAAAGACTCAGTAAGTATTTGCTGAATGAGTGTGTGAATTTGGCCTGCCTGTTCTCTGCACCTGGATGGGCCCATAAGATGTGCTCCATAGATGGTTGCCCAGTCAATGGAGGATAGGCTAAGATGCCATGCTCTATGCCAGGCACACACGGGAAAGGGTCTCTGATTCATCTCCTGAACACCTTTCCCAGATAATTAAGGCCAGCTTCCTTCCATGGCAAGGAAGTCACTTTCAGCTTCCCCAGCAGGCTTTTCACCCTCATTCAAAGATAGAGCAGAGTGTCCATGGCCATCTCTTGCTTTTCCATTATGCCCTTTGGCCTGCCCAAATGTCCCAAGGGGGAACCCTCCCCAGAACTGACCCATCGTTCACAAATACGTTGGGAAACATGCAGGCCAGCAGGCTGAGGGGACTGACCGAGAAGATGAAGACATTGACCGCGTGGCCAGCACTGTGCAAAACTGAGAGAGACCCCATTCAAGATGCTACCCAGGCCCGACCCTACCTCCCACCCTGAGGGACAGAGGACGCCCAGAGGGACAGATGGGGGGATGAGTAGATCCAGTCTCCTCACTATTTCCCCCACAGGTAGACCCAGGGGGTTGCAGCAATGGGGGTGGGAAAGGGGGCCCAAGAGCCACGGACTGGCCAGGACAACAGCAGCCATGGCAATCCAGCGGTGGAAGTCCACGGCGGCGTCAAAGGGCACATAGCGGTGGAGGAAGGTCTCTCGCAGGAAGGTGATGAGGTTGCGGCACATGGTGAGCAGGATGTAGGAGAACATGAAGGAGATGCTGGCGGCTGTGCCCCGGGACAGGATGATGCCCACAAATGTGGTCTCCGCAATGCCTGAGGGCGGCGAGGCAAAGGCGTAATCTGGGGAGGGGGCAAGGGGTGGATCAGCACGGCCCAGAGGTTGGGGGCCCGGGCCTGAGTTGGCACACCTGGGCTCTGGTGGAAAGAGCCCCCAGAAGACTCTCCATGTCTCCCTTCCCACTGCCCGCAGCCCAGAGCTCTTACAGTAAGCACGCTCTGCAAACAGGCCTGCACAGATGGCTGAGAAGACCGCCACACACACGATGTGCCGCCGATAGTTTTCCACGAAGCGCTTGTACTGCCGAAGCTTCTGGGCCAGGAGGCCCCGCTGCATCTTCTCCTTCAGCGCCTCCGTGTACAGCCGGGGAGTGGACCCTGCCACCCTGCAGCTGTGGGAGGCACTGGCCATGAGACCCGGGGGCCCTAGCATGCCCTAAATGCTGCCCCATGAAGGAGACCTGGCAGGGTTAGGAGGGGCCGGAACAGATGAAGGAAACAGCACCTGGTGAGCAGACCCCAACTTGTACCTCTCATCTTTATTTGCTCCATCTACACATACTCTTCTGTCTCGCCATTACTCCACCTCATCTCCCTCTGTCCGACTGTCCTTCCCTCTTGCTATTCCCTGCACAGGCCTTGCAGCTGTGCCCAAAGCAGGCAGGAGCCAAAAGACCCCCTATTGCCATCTCAGTCTTGCCTTTGCGTGCAAGGCCCTATGCCTGAAGATTAGGGTGCAGAGCTTGGAAGATGTCAAAGAATCACTGACTCTATGTCCCACCAGTCAGGAAATGAGACACATGACCTTGTGTGTCCAGGAGGAGTAGGCTGGGCCCTGAGACTCTGAGGCTTCTCCCCATGTTTCCTTGGACTTGATGTTCTGGAAAATACTCACTTTTTGCCAAACCTCTTCTTCAGCCCAGGGCCTCCGAGCTCTGAGGCTTCTGAGGGAGGGAGCTCCAGTTTCTGGGAGCAGGAGCTGAGAAATGGAAAACGGGGCTTGTTCTCTCCTTGTCTTTGCAGCCAGGAGAAGAACCACCTGATCAGAACTTCAGAAGATGGGGATGGATCCTGGGGCCCATGGGCTGCCCACAGAACCTGCCCATAAAACTGGTCAGAGAGAAGCCAGGCAGGAGAGGCAGGGCAGAATGAACAAATATGATCTGGTCTTCTGTTTTAGAAGATTCTGTCCTGGAGTGGCAGGGAGAGAGCCAGGCTCCTGAGCCACATGAGATGTGGGAAGCAGTGGAATTTGGGCCAGGATCGATTGTGGACTAAGAGCTACTTTCAGAGGGCAAATATCTGGTCCCGGGGACTGATGCAGCCAGTCCTCCTTCCTTTACTTCTCTTCAGGGGATCTGCCGATACCCATTCATGCTCACCGTTCCCCAGGAGTCCGAGTGATGAATGAGACTCGACAGCTGATGTTTGGTTTAAAGATGTCACCAACGCCTGAAGTGAAGAACAAGAGTCTGGACAGCTTCCCCACCAGGGCAGAAGCATAGGAGACTGCCCCCAACCCTGCCACCCCACTTCTCTAGGAAGGCTGCCACAGCACTTGCCAGTGACTTTGTCACATTCTCATCTCTTGTTCCAGCCTTGTTCCCCTCACTGCCCACACTGAGCACCCATTGTGCACAGGGCAGTCATTGCTCGGCAAGGTAGTGACTTGGTACATTTGGGAAAGGGGACCACTGCAGGCAGATGCAACCCTGCATCCTTTGTATAAAGAAAATAATGCCTCTTCCTTTGACTGGGTGTATCCCAGGCAGTGCACACGAGCTCAGTGAGTGACATGTAGGCTGGATTTCAGCCCACCCGCTGACCTCTCAGTAGGCATCTTTGTCCAGTGCACAAATGGTACAGCTGTACGTGACACCCTTGATGACAAGTGTTTGGCTCTATACCAGGCACAAAAGACTTGGGGAGACATACAACCCAGGTCCTATCCACTCTCATGTTAAAGGAACACCCCTCCCTGACTCCTACAACTTCTTACATACACACACCTCCCCCTCTGACGCAGAGCTGCGTGCGGCGGAGCTCGCTGTCATGGTCCCGCAGCATGAAATGGAAGTCCTCCCACGTCAGCTCCTCCTTATCCTGGAAGCCAGACTCCCGGAACATGGAATCCACCACCTCTGTCAGCTGAGCCTTGGATAGGCAGTTGTTGGAGATCTCAATGAAGGACCTTGGGGGAAGAGGAGAGACAGAGTAGCCTGTCATCCAGCAAGGTCAGGTTCAGGCAGGAGCAGGGTGGGGCGGGCCCCAGATTATCTCATGTGGTTACCAGTGACCCAGGAAATGGCACTGAGAAGGTGTTCATCTAGCCTGCAGCTGACGTGAAGCTGGGTGGGGCGGCCAAGGGTTTGAAATTGAAAGCAACCTTGACCAATTACAGAAGGCAGCCCTCAAATGAGGGGGCACTGAGAGTTGGGATAATTGTCCATTCAGTGTAGGGACACGTCCAGATGAGCCATGGGCTTCTCACGTGACAGGCTCTCTGACCACTCTCTTGCGTTAATGCATCCCATGCCGCCGCTGGCCTCCCCCTTTCACAGTCCAGTGAGGGCACAGATGGCCCAGGTGTGGGGAGAGGAGATGTAGCTACAACGGTTGCTGCTTCCTTGTGTCAACACCCCAGGGCCCATGCAGGAGTGTCTCCACACCCCATCTGATAGCACCCAGACTGGCAGATGCGGTGGCCACACTCTTTTTATAGGCTAAGCTTTGGGACACAAACCAACCAACCGTGCACATTTGTGTGAGAAGACGTCTGTTCACATGGCCCAGCAAACACATTTCAAAAATGCATCATCCAAGTGAGACTGAGCAGGATTCATAACTGGGTAGGAGGAGATGGTGGTTGCTCAGCCCTAGGGGACAGGGACCCTCTCCTGGATTCCCTAGAGTCTCACCCAGGCCTGGGTCTGCGATGGCACCCCCAGTGAGGGATGGACTGCAATCGGCTTCACCCTTGCCTTTTAAAGATTGATTGATTGATTGATTGACTAGAGAGAGAGAGAGCAGAGGTGGGGGGGAGGGGCAGGGAGAGATGGAGGGAGAGAATCTCAAGCAGGCTCCAGGCTGAGCACGGACCCAATGCCGGGCTTGATCCCACAACCCTGAGATCATGACCACTTAACTGATTCAGTCACCCAGGCAGCTTCACCCCAGCCTTTTAGACGCCCATACCCAATTGTGGGGATCTGGGGTGCAAGAGGGATGCAGCAGTTCAGGGAAATGCTGAAGGCAATGGAAAGGTAGAAAAGGTAAAAGACTCCGCACAATTTTATGCATTCTATTTGTTAATTTGTTCACTTATTCCATGTGATCCAGGTAAGTTTGTATTTAATACATGCCAATCACAGTGAAGAAGAGGTGGATTTGGTGGGAAGCAAAAGAGAAATCAGACCCTTGTCCTTACGGAGCTGAAGGGGGCTGTGTAACCAGAACAGTGTTTTTTGGAATAAGAAGTCCATGCACTCAAAACTGGTCTTTATCAGCACACCCTAACCAGAAATAGCTTACGCAAGAGGAAGAAAGAGGATTGGAATATAGAGGAACTTTCTAGGTTTCTCCTCCTGTATGTCACGGTGATTAATACAGGAAGAATGACCAAGCTCATCTTGGTCATTATTTCATAGGGCAAAGCACAGTGTTATGTACAGTGGACAAGAGTTTATAAAGGTCCAAAGGCATCCAAAAGGGGGCTGATAGACTTTTGTTATTGGTCATATTGGTTTGGCTGTTGTTGCTTGTTTATCTGTCTGTTTGTTTTTAACTAGGGAGGGAGAATTTTCTGGCTGGTACAGACAGTGCAGATAACAGACCCTCCTAGAGGCAGGGGCCTGGCCAGATAAACTTCTTATGAAGCTAGATGCTCTTTGAGTCTAGGAGGATGCAGCTAAGCCACCTTTCAGTACAGATGGTCACATACCCTCCTCACCCACCCTCTGATTTGACATTCCCTGTCTCAAATAGCAGGGAGTCTCAGAACTGGAAGGGCCCACACCATACCGCATCATGGTGAAGAACTCATCCTTGGAGAGGAAGCCATTTGCGTCAAGGTCATACATGGTGAACATCAGGCGGGACTTGTCCTCTGGAGAGCCTGGGAAGAGAAAGAGGGATGCAGGTCACCTCTGCGCTGAAAGACTGCAGGTTCCTGGAATGGCCCACCTTCCCCCTACCTTTCATGAAGACCACCAGGATGTCCAGAAACTCCCGGAAGGACAGGTAGCCATTGCCATCTTTGTCAGCCAGGGAGAACATGGACTCCACAAACATGTCCTGGGGCTTGAGGCCCAGGGACTCGGCAAACTCAGCTCTGCTTAGCTCACAAGTCAGGGCCTCCCGTACTTTCTGGGATGAGTCCAGGGGCAGGGTCCCTGCGTCTGCCTGGTCGATGTCCAGCACCTGCCCCCGGGCAGCAGCAGAGGGAGGGAGAGAGAAGGAGGTGAGGCCTGGGTTGGGTGCAGTTCAGTGACCCTTTCTATCTCCCCAAAGTCTAATTCAGAAAGGGTGAGCCCGGTGGCTACTCCCGGTCCTTAGATACACTTCTAACTTGGGCCTTGGCTCTCCTGTTAAGGGGGTGACTCCAATTTCTAGCAGCTAGCCCATTTTCTCCCTGGACCCAAGATCCAGGAGATTTACACAGTAAGGAATGGTGCTAGCTGGGTGTGGTGGGGTTGGCGGGTCAGGCAGGGAGCGAGTGGCAAAGCTACAATTCAGTCAAGGCTGACTGTCCCCAGCCCACAGACCAGAAGCTTAGTTCACCCCAGGTAAGATCCTGTCCAGCCATGTCCCGTCTCCAAAAGACACAGCCATGGCACCTGGGCAAACAGGTGTCTGAAGAAGATCTCCAGGATGCGGCCCCGCTGCTGCTTGGTCACAGCCCTCCTGAACAACTCTTTCTCTCTCATCTCAGCCACATCAAGGCCTAGAGCCCACTGCGCACAGAAGTCCCGCAGGTGATTCACGAAGGTGCCCCGCTCCTCATCAGAGTTAAACAGCAGCACCTGGGTGGGAGGAAGCCCGCTCAGTGCTCGGAGCTCCAGCTCTGGCTCAGCCTCCCCTCAAAAGGACCTTGAGTTCAGGGAAGACGAGAAAAGTTGTCCCCTGCCCCCTCCCTCCATCCAGGCTGGAACCAGATGAGTGGCCCAAGGCGGTCAGAGGGAGGGTCACGTGGAGTGCGGGTCTGCCTCTCCCCAGCACTGCCTTCACAGGGAAGCTCTGTAGCTGAGGAGAGGGTGAGCTGACAGGACTCGCTCTGAGAGGGGAGACTGGTGAGCATTCCAGGTAGGGGAAGCAGGACAGCCATACCAGGTCATACTCCTTGGGGATTTTGAGCAGTAGGGCGCGACGTCCGCGGTCGCCCGAAAGGATGAGGTTGACCTGCTGTGGGGACCGCAACTGGACCGTGCGAAGCACAGAGAGCCGCCTGTCCAGGACCTGCAGGCGCCTGTCTGGGAGCAGCTGGATGGTGATGGGATAGCTCTTCTCCCTGGGGCCCGGCCACTCCATCGCTGGGGAAAGGACAGTTGGGCAGAGCGGTTCAGCAGAGGTAGATACCCAAGCCCTGACCTCAAGCAAATTCCACTCTATCAGTCTGAGCAGGCACACAAAAGCCTGGCTTTCTCCCCATATCCGTAACCTGTTTTTTCTCCCAGGGCTCCCCATCTGGCCCCCAGCCCCTCCCTCCCCTCAGCCCCATCTTACCTGGCACACCATCTTTGGCTGCTTCTTTCTTCACACTCTCTTTGCCTTTCTTCTGTAGACTCTTGCGCTCTCGGCTCCGGAAATGGGCCACCACACCAGAGATAAGCAGACTCACTGGAAGAGATCAGAAAGAGCCTGTGGAGAGGGGAGCCCCTTGCCTGCAGCCTCACTGAGGGTTCTGCTGCTGCCCCTCCCTCACAGGGTCCTCTGAGCCGGGCTTTGACAGTGGCAAGGAGCTCATGCCACAGACCAGCAGGTTATGAGGGGCAGAGACAGTCAGCGGGCGCAGGGGTGGCCAGGGGAAAAAAGGTGGATGAGCATGTGGAGAGCTCACCTAGCGGAAGACAGCAGAGAGCCACAATGGTAATGCCAAACCCAGGACCACTGCCCTCGAAGTAGTCCAGTATGGTCAGGGGCACACAACGGGGCAGGCCTTGGGTTGTGAGTTGCCGAGGCTGAGGGCAGGGGGCACCTGAGGAAAAGGACACAGAAGACCTCAAAGTCAGCATCTCATTCAGGGCCAGGGACGACTCCTCTTTCTCCTGTAAAGAACTAGGTACAATTCCCCTTCCAGGCCCACCTCTCTAGGGCTGTTCTCCTCAAAAAGTTCCCTTCCATATCCTGTTCTCAGCACCCACCACAGCCTGACCACAGAGTGCAGCCTGCAAACTAGTCCAGTCCTACTAGGGGAGGCAGCCTCATGCAGGCTTCCCAGCACCACAGCAAACAGGCTGCCTGGCACCTACTTCCCTGGACAGGACCAAGTGCTCCTGTCCCCCATCCTTGGTCCTCTCGCTGGTTGCCATTCGCTATGTTCTCCCAGGCCACCCACCGTCCTGCCAGATAAAGACGTTGGGCTGCAGGGCACTGGGGTCCACGTTGGTAACAGCCACCAGCACATCCCAAAGGGTGGTGTTTCTGATTTCTGCGATTTCCTCTTTGGAGAACAGCCTAAGTTGGAGAGAGTCAGGAATTGCTGGAATGGGAAGGGGCTGCCAGCCTCCAGCAATCTGGGACCCAGGGCCTTAGATCGGGGAAGAGACCCAGAAGGGCTGAGGAGGAGGAGGAGGAAGGCCAGCTGGGAATCAGGGGCCCACATCAGCCACTGACATTACACGCAGGCGGCCTGGGGCCCAGGCCAAGGTGAAGTCTGAGGAAGGGACCCAGGCAGGCCTTACCCATTCCCGGTGTTCTCAAACCAGTAACGGTCGCCATCCCGCAGCCGCACAAACTGGTCAAGGACAATGGTGCTGAAGAGGGGCCCGGGGTCCCCATGGCTCTCCAGGAGCCCCCCAGGGAGCAGCTCCAGCCGGGACAGATCCTGGTTGTACAGGGCAGCTGTGGCCTCCAGCACCTGGGCACCATGGGAGGTGAGGAGTGTGTGTGCGTGCCCGTTTGTGTGTGTGTTTGTGCACGCCCATGTGCATGTTAGGGAGAGCACTCGCTGATGCTCCCTCCTTCAAACACAGGACTCCGTCAGCTGCCTATCTTGCTGCTCAGGCCCGAGGGGGTCTCCTCTTCCTAGGCAGTCCCCCTCAGGATGGCAAGTCTGATGGGAGGACCAGTGTGTCCCTGCCCAGGTTAAGACCACCATTAAGTGTCTGAGGACCATATTCTCTGACCACCAGTGTCCAGACTATCTGGTCCCAGTGATGAGCAGCTTCAAGGTCACCCAATTCATTCCTGCAGGAGGGATCCTGCAGAAATAGGACACTGGCACCCAACCCAGGCCACCCTGCAGGAGTGGTACAGTGTAGTGGTGAGGAATGTACTCTGGAGTTGGCTGGCTGAATTTAAATCCTGTCTCTAGGACTGACTTAGCGGCTATGTCATTGGTAAGATAAGGATGATGAAAGTATCTACCCTATAGCATTTTTTATATAGATTAAATGAGTTACATGTATACAGGTCTTAAATTAAGAAAGTTTTAGCTCCTATTGCCATCATTACTATTTCTCACCTGGGGGTCCACACTGGGGTTGATGTGACTCCAGTTCTGTGGGGTATCCAACCCCAAAGCCATCAGGGCTTGGGTATAGCTGGGCAGTCCCATATCTCGGCCACGTTGGATACTGCTGGCCACATAGTCTGTGCGGGAGAACTTGCCAGGACCAGGCCAGTAGTCTGAGAAGGAGAGACACCAGGCTATAGGGCTGAATCGTCCTGACCCTTCTTCGCCCAGCAACCCTACATTAGGCTGTTGGCACTACCTGTGTCTGGCACACTCCCCACATGTGACCTGTGCCAATATCAGCCTTGCCTCTATGTGGGGCTCTCCCTAACATACACATGGGTGTGTACAATGTTATCATGTGTGATCAAGGGCAATTTTTCTGGCAAGAATCTTCCCCTGGGACTCAAGACTGTTCTAATCACCAAGCAGTATATTCCCTGTTCTTTACCTCCTCAACCTCAAGACAGGACTGGATGAAAATCTTTAGAGACCTAAGCACCAAGGAGATTGTGCTGTCACCCCTCCCCCCTCCACATATTCAGACACAGGTTAATTTAGAATGAAAAACCACACTAAACTCAAATTAAGCAAAAAAAAAAAAAGTTAAAACCTTTTTCTTCTAATGGCTATTTGCATCATGTATATTTGTGCTTCTGCATTGTAGGTACCCTAGGGTCTGCCTGTTGGTTCACTCAGAAGGGTCCCCAGGCTCCCGAGCCTCTGGCCCTTATCCCCTCTGGCTCCCAAGCTCACCCCTCAGATCTTCAACCACTATCCTGTCCTCCAGCTCTGAAATCTGGGAGGCCATTCCCAGTAGCAGCTGATCCACGACTTGGGCACTGTTCAGGCTGGCATTCTGGAAAAAAAAAAAAATAATAACACATTCAGGATAGGCTCTTGGGCCTCTTCCCACAGCCTCGTCCCTGTCACCCTAAACCATGCAGCACCTCAGGACTGAGAGCCCTTGGCCCGTCCTGACTCTTGAGCTGCTGTCTCCAGATAATTTTCTGATCATTCTCCCCTTCATCTCCTACTATCTGGAGTGGCAACACGCAAGATCTGGAATGGTTGCTTTGCCCAGCCTGTGTGCCAAGACCGACATTGACCCACCTTCCCCTGACCCAGACCCCAGGCTGACCTCCCGACGCCAGTAGCTGTTGCAGACCCTGAGAGCTGGGGTATGGCCAAAACCCTCATTCAGGACGATCTGGAAATGACAGCTGGCATTTCTGAAATGGGGAATCAAAGATGGGATGAGAACTCAGGGGGAAAGCTGAGATGAGGTTGAATGGGGTGAGGGACTCCTAGGGGTTTGGCCAAGACTGAGGACGCAACTTCTTTGAACACAGCAGGGATATGGCAATATGTGTGGATTGAAGGTATGGGTTGCTCTTTGTCCACCTAGAGTGGGAAGGGAAGGAGGGACCAGAGTAACAAGCTGCTGGACAAATCCTGTTGTCAGCAACTAAAGCCCAGTCATTAGGAGGGGTTGTTAAGGTTGAAACTCCTACCCCTGCGTCTTATTTAGGGTTTCAAATCTGCTTCTCTTCCCCTTTAAACTGTGGAGGTGTATAAAAGTCTCCAGGTCCCTAAGGTCCTTGACCCTTTACCTCTGCCAGTGTGCTATGCCTCTCCCACTGCCAGCCTCTCCCTCACCTCATGTAGACGCCAGGAGGCACCATGGTAGAGAAGAACTGCTCAGATGCTGCCAGGAACTCTGGGGAGATGCTGGGATCCAAGAAGGAACGATACCCTGCCCAATAGGGGTAAGAAGATAAATAGACTCCTTATCACATCTTGCCATCACATGCAGCCACCTGTTTTTTTCCCCCTGTATATCCTGACCATTGTCCCTCACTGTCCCCCCACGGCAGCCCAGGTGTCTCCCCCGCAACTCCTTTACCTGTATATCCTGGAGGTGTTTTCTGCAGGAAGCTGGGCAGCCACTCATACAGAGCTATGTTCTGAGGGTCAAGACAGGGCAAAAGGGAGGCAAGTGCTTGAGCAGCCACGCTGAGAACGGTCTGAGCCCAAGGAAGGCTTAGGTGGGAGATGAGGGCCAGGCAGGGGCAGTCAGGAGGGAGGCAACTCCAACAGGACAGGGGCAAAGGCCTGTCCCCCACTGGGAACATGGGATGGCAGTGGCCTGATAACTAATAACCACAGCCAAGTCTCGTGTATAATGGCCCTTGGCCTGCTCCTCATCTTCGGGGTCCATTTCTAGACGTTAGCTCCAGTTCTGGGGGCTGTTTGTGTGAGGATAGAGGGCTCTGCGGGGCAGCGGAGTCTCCCGCGCAGCAGCGGGCAGTGGGGGGGGGGGGGTTACCGAGCTGGGGGAGGCGGGGACGGGGCGTGTGACTGACCTGGTAGGTGGCGATGACCCTCTTGCGCGCGTGCTGGAACAGCTCCTCGTCCCCCCACTGCGGGTGCTCGCGGGCCAGCCGCTGCGCGCACAGGTTGTGGTAGCGGAACCACAGCAGGCCCAGCGCCTGCAGGAAGGGGTCGCGGTTCCCTCGCTCCGCCCCGAAGGCTGCACGCGACGCGGGGCCACAGGGCGCCGGGGCCGCAGGGGAGGACGTGAGCGGCGGACTGACCGCCAATGTAGCCGCCCGCAGCCCGCAGCCCACCCCGGCCCGCCCCGCGCCCCGGCCGCCGCAGCCCGCCCCGCCGCCTCACCGTACAGCCCCCGGGGCCCGCGCTGTCCGGTGGCCGGGTCGGGCGCAGTCCACATGAGCAGGGGGCTTTGGGCGTCCCGGGGGAAGGCGGGGTCGGGCCCCGACGCCAGCTGCCCCCCGGAGAAGCTCCGCAGCGCGTCGCTCCAGGAGTGCGAGGAGCCGTAGATGGCGCTGCCGTCCAGCCAGCCCGTCACCTCGTTGCTCTGCGGGGGCACGAAGACGGTGAGCCGCCAGGGTGAGCCGGTGGTCGGGGAGCGGAAGCGGGTGTGGGTGGGAGAGGAGGTGGGAGCCCCGCCCCGCCCTGTCGGGCCGCGACCCCGCGACCCCGGCCGCCTAGTCTCACCAGGTCGCGGGGATTACTGGGGCTCCGTCCGGTCTCGGGGTCCCAGCGGCTCCTCTGGAAGGGGAGGACCACGTCCCCGCGCCGGTCGGGGTCGAACACCGGGTCGCCGGGCGGGATGTGGATGTTGAGGAACTCGGCTGGGCAGCCGGGGGTCTCCACGCTCACCAGGTCCGAGAGCACGTGGTAGCCTGCGGCCATGGCAAACTGATGAGAATCGCCACTCACCATGGGCTCGGGGTTTCTCTAGGTTTCTCAAGACTCAAAAGACATGTTGGAGTGCAAGCTCGGCCACCGGCTCCGGGTCTTTTTTTCTAATTTTCAAAGTGGGGATATAGTACCCTCTCCAGCCACCTCATAACATTGTTGTAAGAATCAAAATAATATAATTAATATAAGGGCTCCCCCAAATCAATTCCCATCTTCCAACAGATCTTGCCTCCTCCTTTCACTTCGGAGGAAAGAGGATATAATCGTATGGGTAGGAGAGCGGTGGCAGGGGACTCAACTCCTAGAGCTATAATGGAGATCCAATGACACTCCTAGGTTTGGAGTAAGGGGTAAGAGAAAGATAAGAGAAGCAAGTATCCCTGACTGGACACTTCCAAATCCCTCGAGATAAAGAAGGGCTAGAAGTGTTCGACACTCCCCAATCCCTCGAGATAAAGAAGGGCTGGAAGAGTTGCTTAAGGCGGAGGAGGTGCCTGGGAGTCTGCGGTCCGTCCCCCCGGCTTTTGCGGACAGGCCGCAGGGCCCCTCTCCCCAGGCGCTGAGCTAAGTGACTGCTCACCCTCGGCGTCTTCCCACTTTGCTCTCACCAAAGAAAACCCCCAGCACCGTGCGGTTGCGGCGGGATGGCTGCCCGGCTGCGCCGCGCATGGCGGCGTCGCTGAGTCGGCGCGGGTTGGGCAGCAGCGGCTCCCCCAGAGCCTGGTAAACGCCGTCCGCGTAATTGGCTGGCATGAGGCGCTGGAGTCGGGAGCCTGTGGGAAGCAGGGAGCTGGGCTGTCAGAGCACCCCGTCCCCTACAAGCCCACAGACTTCTCCCTACGCCTACCTCAAATCCCCATCCTCACCCTCAAGACTCTCTTCGCCGGGGTCTCCTGGCCCCAGGAGTGCGTAGGAGTTCACTACACAGACAGCCGCGGGGGCGGGGAGATGGAGGCGGCGCGGCGCGCTGTCTCCGCTTCTTTGCTGGTGGTCTCCTGCCGCCCGGCCCTCCACTAGTCATCCCCCTAACTCCTACCCAGATCTCAGGACGCACCGGCTGCGCCACGCTCGTGATGCCTCAGGTTGTTGAACCAGCCGTCATAGCGCTGCACTTCCCAGGACAGTGGGAATGAGTCCTGGCCGCCTGCGGGTCAGAGAGCGGTTCCGTCAGCGCTTCCCTCCCTACGACAGCTCCCGCTCACGGAGCGCCCCCAACTCTACCTAAGAGGCAACACCTGAGCCTCTTGAGGCGCAGTTGAGGCTGCGCTGGGAAATTTCCCATCCCGCGGAGCCGCGCTGCGATTTGACCGATCTTGTAGCTTGCCTCCATCTGTTTCTTCCCCCCACCCTCAGGAGGTGCAGGGTGACATCCCGAAGCTAGGGGCACCGGACACTTACCCGCTGGATCCAGGGATGCAGTCAGCAGAGCTCCCAGGAGCATTACTGCCTCTGGCCTTGGGCAGAGCATGCTGACCTTGCTGCCTGGGAGGTGGGAGGTGAAAAGTGAGGGACAAGGAGCAGGTATCCCCCGTGCCTACAGCCCACATGGGGGAGGAGGTGCCTGCTGCTTTCGTTTCTGGAGCAAAGCTTTTAGAAGCATCACCAAAACCCGCATCCACATGCCACCCTTTTCAGTACACCTGGTAGGCACTGACACTGGTCCCTGCTTTCCACCTGCTGGAAGAACTAACACTGGTTAAAGGATGCCCCCCACCCCTGCCCCAGGGCTACCAGTCCTCTGGGGTTTGTCAGTTCCAAGCAGAAATTTACATCCAGCCTGGCTGCCTTCCCCTACCCCCCAACTCCCAACCTCCAACCTCCATCCCCAAGCCCTCAGTAACTGCTTCTCCTAAAGGAGGCAGGGAAGGGAAAGCGGTTAGTGAGCTGGGAACCGGGACCTGCAGCTCCTCCTACTCCACGGTGAATGCCTGTGCATGGATAGGAGGGATGGAAAGATCAGGCCCCAAACTCCCTCCAACCTCTGGTTTACAGCTTCTGGCTGAGGTCAGAAATCTTTCTTCTTGGAATCTTTGCTTCTCTGCCCTCCTCCCAGGCTTCATCCTCCCAACACAGCAATACCTCTACCCCCCAACCCTCCGAGCTCTGAAGATCCTTCCGCCCAACCCCAGCAACACCCTTACCCTCTTCTCCGGATCCTTTAAGGCCAGCCGCCCTGGTGTCTACTCAGGTCAGACCAGCGCCAAGTGACCACATCTGGACGGGAGGCTCGCCCTCTTACTGTGAAGGCTGGGCTCCCTCATTTGCATAGTAGCCTCCGCCTGTTATTTGCAAGATCTCTTCCGAGCTGCACCCAGCTGCCAAGCCCTGCCATCCGCCCAGCAAGCTGCCCAGGCTGTTATAAAAGGGCTCCAGGTCTTGTACCACTTTCAAACATAGAGCAAACCACAGAGCCTCGAAAGTAACTGGCTATAGCCAGTGAGAAATAATTCCTCTCTCCCGCCTACCCAACCCTGCCTGGGCCAACCCAGAGCACTTGAAGGCAGCCAGCCAGCCGCTGTGCTTCCTTAGGGGCAAGTTGAGGAGCTCAGACTTGACCAGCCCCTTAAGTCCTGTCCGAGAACGCAGGGAACAGGGTAAAGAGAAGTGCGGCCCCAGGCTTGGTTGCCAGGTTTGCACTTTTCCCTCTCCAGCGGACCCAGCTTGGCCCAGTTGCAGCATGACTCTGTGGAATGGCCAGCTGCCTTTCTACCCCCAGCCCCGGCATGCCCCCGGCTTCAGCGTGCCATTGCTCATCGTCATTCTGGTGTTCTTGGCCTTGGCCGCCAGCTTCCTGCTCATCTTGCCTGGGATTCGTGGTCACTCGGTAAGCGGGCGCTAGATGCTAGGACGTGAGGGTCATGGGCAGCTTGACTGTGAAAGACCTAGGACAGGTGCTACTGTAACAAGGGCCTCCGTGACTAGTCAGATGAAACGTTGAACCAGCTGAGCATAGGTGGAGCAGACCCAGAAGTCTGGTACAGCAGGGACCCCTCCCTGCCCAAGGACTGGGAGAGGTGGAGGCCCTGTGTAAGACATTCTAGACTGACCGTACCTGGATCATCCAAGAGGCTGCTGCGGAGAGTGGGTGCCCAGCCCAGTAATCCAGGAGCTAAGGCTAGTCTTCACATGTTGCCGGAGTTTCCCTCCTCTCCTCAGACTGTCGCTGCACTCTAATCTCAGCCTTCAGGTGCTGACCAGTCGACCAAGAGGACAGAAACCAGCAGCTGAGACTGTTGTGCTGGGTTGAGATGCATGTGTATGCATGCTCCCATCCTAAGGACTGAGGGACTTCTTCAAAGGACTCAAAACTGTAGCAGACTGAGTACTTATCCTTTGGCAATTCCCCCAGACCTCTCCCTGCTCCCAGAACCTAAGTTGTTTTTCCAGTCTAGAAGTACCTGGCCTCCCTGAATTTTTATCTGTGTCAGTTTCCTTGGGAAACTGGTGCACCTAGGACTATCTAAGAGGCTGCATTTCTACCTCCTCTACTTGGCAACAGGACCCTGGGGCTGCCCTCTCCTGGGGGAGGTGACCCCAGCCTGCCTGGCACTTCTGGACTCACTGAGCCTCATCATAGTAGTTACTCCAGTAGCCGGCAAGACCAGGACCTGGAGCCAGGGAGCTGGGACAGTGAAGGTGATGTGATAACACCAGGCAGGGAGCCAGGTTGCAGGGTGGACTGGGAAATGGGGCTAGAGAGGCAGAAGTGCACAGCTAGAAAACATCAGAAATGCCAGCGGCTCCAGAGGGACTTGCACAAAAAGCAAGACTGAATTTAGCTTTAAAACATCAGGAATATAAGTAGGAAAAGAGTATGGGGCAAGAAGGGACAGTTGCAGGGTCACTAAAGCTCTAGGTGGTATGGGGTCAAGGGAGGTCTTGGGGACTCTGGTGTCAGTTACCGGGCCTGACCCAGATGCCTGTTCCTCCAGCGCTGGTTCTGGCTGGTGAGAGTTCTTCTCAGTCTGTTCATAGGCGCGGAAATTGTGGGTGAGTGTGTGGTGCCACAGATGGGAAGAGGACCTGGGGTGAGGATGGAGGTGGATGGAGGGCACCTGGGGAAAATGGAGATTTGGGGTTTGTTTGCTGCACCCTCTTTCCGTTCTTCAGCTCATTCTAGTGCCCACTCTTCTACCCTTACCATGGGTGGAATGGACTCTGCACAGTGTCCTACCTGCCATCACCACTCCCCTCATTCCATCTCCCCAATCCTTTCCCTAACCCTCCCCTCTGACACTGGTGTCTCTCCCCACAGCCGTGCACTTTAGCGCACAATGGTCAGTGGGTGGGATGAACACCAACACATCCTACAAGGCCTTCAGTGCAGCACGAGTCAGCGCTCACGTTGGTCTCCACGTTGGCCTGGAGGGAATTAATATTACGCTCACAGGTGAGGGGGCTGGGTCAAAGTGAACTTCTGGATTGGCAGACCCCATGGCTGGGGGAGTGTGGTAGGGGCAGCTGGAGGAAATCTCAGACCCCACAGGCTGGAATAGTTTTTAGCCCTCGTGGATCCGAGTCCCCCCCCACACACAGCTGCCAAACCCATTTCTCTCACACCTCCCCTTTCCGACACGTACTAGCTTAGTTGCGGTGTCCCGGGTTGTGCGCAGCTCCATGACCCCGGTTCGCCCTCGAACTCCCGTCGCAGGGACCCCAGTGCAGCAGCTGAATGAGACCATAGACTACAACGAGCACTTCAATTGGCGTCTGGGTGAGAACTATGCGGAGCAGTACTCGGAGGCCCTGGAGAAGGGGCTGCCCGATCCTGTTCTCTACTTGGCGGAGAAGTTCACGCCAAGCAGTCCCTGCGGGCTCTACCGCCAGTACCGCCTGGCGGGACACTACGGCTCCGCCACACTGTGGTGAGCGCTGCGGGGGAAGGCACGTGGGAGGGAGGGAGTGTCGGGGCGGGGCGGGAGGATGTGAGGTCTAGCTACAGCCCCACCGCACCAGCCTCTCCGGTCGGAAAGTCTTGAGGTCCGCACAGACCGTCGAAACCCAAAGAGACCCAGCAAAGGCTGGGAGTCGGTTACTCCCCGGGAGGATTCCCCTGCGCCTTCGCCATCCCAGCCCCGCCTTTCGTACTGTGGTAGGGACACAGAGCAAGCGGGGCTGGGGGAAGCCAGCTCACTGTGCGGCGGGTCCCCTCCGCAGGGTGGCGTTCTGCTTCTGGCTCCTCTCCAACGTGCTGCTCTCCATGCCCGTCCCGCTTTACGGCGGCCTCGCTCTCCTGACCACCGGCGCCTTCACGCTCTTCTCCATCTTCGCCTTCGCCACCATCTCCAGCGTGCCTCTCTGCCCGCTCCGCCTCGGCTCCTCCATGCTCACCACTCACTACGGGGCCGCCTTTTGGGTCACCCTGGCCACCGGTGAGGACCAAGGGGATCGATTCCGGGAGGCTGGGGGTGGGGGCGGGATTTATACCGATGTGTTCCTCTCCCGTTTACAGAATGAGTTCACATATATTATCTAATTTGCTTCTCTTAATAGTTCCTAGAAACGGGCAATTATGCCCATTTTACAGATGAGGCAGGGGGCTCTGAAGGGTTGGGGGGCTTGCCCCAGTTAGCGCATGAACTCATGTATCACGTAATCCATATTAGAGGTCTTTCTGCCGTGTGGGGTTGGGGGAGGAAATGCAAGGGGTAGCCCCCAAGGGTTGTAGGGGGCGGGCCAGACTCTGGCCTGGAGCCCTGACTACCCTGTTTCTTTCTGTCCGCGTCGCCGCAGGTGTCCTGTGCCTCCTCCTCGGAGGAGCGGTGGTGAGTGTCCACTACTCTCGACCCCGCGCTCTTCGCACCTTCTTGGACCTAAGTGTCAAGGACTACGGTAGCCAGGCGAAAGGGAACTTGCATCTCATCCTGAGCAACCCACTGCCTAAACAGTTCGGAGCCCTGGACTTAACGACCAGCACTAACCTTTGAGGGGTATTCAACCTCGGACTCCTACCCGGCCTCTGCTCCCTGCAGGCGGGATAGCAATACCTGCTGGGCTCCAGCCAGGAGAGCTCCGGAGGGTCACTGCGCCGCAGGCGCCGGGAAAAGCAGGCGGCCTCAGATGTGCCGCCTGCCTGCGCCCGGGGAAAGGTTTCCCAGGATGAGATGTAAATAAATTTTTTCCTTTTTTAAAAAAAATACTTATTTCTATTACATTCTATGGCTTTTCTAGGCTTGGGGGATATGAGTCCTCGGCAGATTTCCTTGGGTTGGAAACAGCCTGCTCCATTTTCTCTGCCTTGCCACAAGGCTCTGTGAGAGGGGCGCCCTCTAGTGAGCCCAAAGGGGAACCCGCCTGAGCCAGCGTCTTCCTGAGCTGCCCCAAGGTGGATGGCAAGTAGCAGTGACCAGACAGGTCGCCTTCCGATTTAATCCCCCTCTGCTGGCTCAGCTGAGTGGACTAGGAGGGAATGGCATTTCTGAGGTCATTTGCTAACCAGTTTATTGACTAAGAGGTAGTGTCCAAGGGCCAAGGTAGATGTCAGCAAGGCATTAAAATGTAAATCCTGGGATTTTTTTTTTTTTTTTTTTTTTTTTTTTGGTCCTTTGCAAGACCTACAATCTTATTTGGCAAATTTGAGACGTGAAGCTTAAAGATAATGTAGCACATTCAGTTAATATTAGACCTGGGACAAGATGTTTGGTTTCTTCTGATGCCGAGGGCTTTCATTGTACCAAGAGATCACACAAGTAAAAGAAGGACAAAAGGGACCCAGGTAAAAGGAAAATAAGAGGTACAGAGGGATGAGGGGGACTACATGGGAACCGCATTGTAATCCCCCCCACCACACACACACACACACACACACACACCCTATGTAGATGAAGCAAAGTTTCAATAAATGGCCCCTCAAAGAGGCAAGGCATCAAGGGAAGACAGGGCTGCTGTGCAGAAATGGACAGCACCTGCTTGCTTTTAACATGGAGACAGGATTTATAGGCAGCCCCAATGTCTGTTTAGCATATTAGGGCTTTTGTTTGTTTTTGTTTTTACACCAGTAGGAAGAGGCTCTTTTTCTGACTCCACCTACAGGTTGGGGCTGGGGACAGATCAGATATAACCCATCCTGCAGTCAGTTCTGGTAGGTTTATGGAGCTCCAATGATATCTGCAACCAGACTGGAAGTCCAGGTGTCCACCAGGGAGAAGAACCTTATAGGGCACAGTCAGGCTCTCTGTGATGCTCCTCCTTACAGCATGCCTCCGAGGAAGCTTCTGACAGAGGAATGTCCTGGGGCTCAGGACTCTCAGCTGTGGACCGGTATCGTGGGCTCAGGAGTCCCCCTTCCTCAGGATTCCACTCCAGCACAGGATCCTCGCCTGTACTCTGATTGAAGAAAGCCTTAAGCCTCTGGGGCTGCACCTTGTGGGCCACTGCCATGGCCAGGCCGAGTAGCATACAAAGCAGTCCTGGGGATGAGACAACAAGTGTCCTGCCTTGGTGATAGTAATGCCCTCCCAAGGACATCTTCTCCCAAGAGCATCAGAACAACTCTAAGAGAATTGCTGGAGTCCCTGTTTCAGGGCAACTTGGGCTCAGAGCAGTGACTGACTTAGGGTCATACGGCTGGTGTGGCTCTGTTGTTCTGAGTTTGAGACTCTAAGCCCAGTGCTCTTTGCATTACCTCTCAAAAGAGAGAGAGAGAGAGAACTCTGAAAACAGAGAACCCTGGGGGAAAAGCCAAGCACAGAGGAGGAGGCATGAGAAAGGGCATGAGAGAAGAGGAGAAGAGAAGAAACCACAGGACAATTTAGGACTATGTGAGGCAGGGGAAGAGAAGAATGGGGGACACAGAGAAAAGTGTTTGGTGGGAGTGAGCAGGGACAAAAGACTGGAAGATTTAGGAAAGAGCTGGGTGAAGAGAGAGTGAGGGGCTGAGGGAAATGACAGACAGAAGACACAGGGAGTAGGCATCTATGGAGGGGAAGAGGGTCGAAATGGGGAGAGAAAACCCAGAGATGAGTGATATAAGAGAGATGGGGCTTTAATGAGAGGAAAGGCATCCTGGCCCCCAGAGGCAGACCCTCAACCCCTGCCAATATGGTGGTCCCTGGCCCTCCCTCCCTGGCATTAAGCCCTCCAGTGTCTGGTCTTCAGGGCTGCACCTCACCTGTAGTCAATGTGAGCCAGAAGGCAGGCCCACGGTGAGTGTGCAGCGTAGCAGTACCCAGGCGCAGGGCACAGGGTGATGCGAGTGACGTGGCCGTGGAGAAGAAGAGCAGTCCCAACAGCTGGAAGATCCCTGTGGCTAGCACCATGTGGCCACCGTAGACCAGCACAGGCATGGACAGCATCACGTTGGCCAGCAACCAGCAAAGGAAGGCCACCCTGGAGAGCCAGGACTCGTTGAAGGCTGGCCTGGACACCTCTACTTGGAAGGGCCCAGGTGGAGGCTCAGGGACCCAAGCATACCCCAAAGATGTGAGATAGGGATTTCTGCCTATAGGTTTCCCAATCAAGCACTGTGGGGCTGGGGCCACCCTGTCCCACCAGGGATTTCCATGTAAGTGAAGGAAAGATGGGTAGAAGCTCCATTCCTGGGTCTAGGCCAGCAAGGGCCTCCATCCCACCCTCACCAGAGCATGGCTGAGGTGTAGTGTCCTGCCAGGCGGTACTGGCCATGTAGACCACATGGGCTGTTCGGGGTGAACTTCTCAGCCAGGTAGAGCACGGGGTCCGGCAGCCCCTTCTCCAGTGCCTTTGTGTACTCCTCAGCATAGTTTTCACCCAGCCGCCAGGTGAACTTCTCATTGTAATTGATGGTCTCATTCAGCTGCTGCACTGGGGTCCCTGGGGAATGGGGCAGGTGTGCTCAGCAGGAACCCCAGGACCAGAGTGGGCATTTGCCTGGGTAGGGGCTCATCACATTGGGTAGAGGGACAGGAGCTGGTCTCAGTCTCTGGAAATTTCCCTTCCTACCATCCCCCCCCATCCTGTAGATCCAAATTAGATCCCAAAGACACAGAAGAATCTTCTCCTCCCTTCCAGGTTAGAGCCATCCCTCACCTGTGAGTGTAATGTTGACTCCTCCCAGACCAACCTGCAGCCCCACATCAGCGCTGATCCATTCAGAACTGAAGGCCTTGTATGATGTGTTGGTGCTGACCTGACCGATGAACCACTCAGAACTGAAATTCACAGCTGGGGTTGGAGAGGTGGACATGTGGGGGACTCAGGAAGGTCCAGGCATTACTGGGTTAGAGTCAGAAGGAGAGCTACAAGAGGTCTAGGTCTGTTTTGCTCATAATTGAGTATCCGTTAACTAGATCAGGGTCTGAATCACAGTTAGTTTGTCAATAGTATGTTTGCCCAAGATGAACAAAGGGTCAGAACTCAAGATTTCCTTTGGTGACACTCTGCTTACGGCCCTCCCACCCCTCCCTCCCCTGAAGCAGAAGATGCCATGAGGAAACAGGGAGAGGAGAGGCTGGCTGCAGAGGGAACTAGATGGGACAGAGGCAATTGACCAGGATTGTACTCACCCAGGATCACAGCCCCGATGAACAAGCTGGTCACCACCCGGAGCAGCCAGAACAGCCTCTGAGTCACAGGGTGGGTGGGGTTAGGGATGAACACCCTCCTTCCAAATCCACCCTTTCTCTTCCAGACTTGGGTGTGTGTGGTGCGGGGGGAGGGGATTCTAAAACTGGGGTCACTTGGTCAATTGTGATCAGAGTGTCTGGCATGTAATAGGTGCTCAATAATTATCCATTGAATCATTGAGTAGGAAACTCCCTCCTGGGGGTGGGGGTGGGTGACAGTTTCTCAGGACTGAAGTTTCTTTCCTGAGTCTGGTTGTAGTCAGAGAGTCTGGCCCCCTCACCTTGAGGCCAAGATCTCTCTGGGGCTGGGGTCTCCAGGGCTGGGCTTGTTTCTCACCATCTTGCCCCGAATGCCAGGCAGGATGATGATGAAGGTGACCAGTGCAGTCACAAAGATGGCAACGATGACGGCCAAGGTGGTGTCCATTGGGAAGATCGGCTTGCGGCCCACATAGAAGGGGAATGTGTGTCCCAACGTAGCCATTTTGCCAGGGTTGTACAGGGGAGGTGTATGCTGTAGGACAACAGTCATGTATGTCTATGTGCCAGGCACTGTTCTTGGTGCTGGAGATACAGCAGAGAATAAACTAGCCCAGGTTGCTCAACTCTGGAACTTATCAGACGCTACTGCTACTGCCATTCCTCTGCCCCTCTGCCATTCATCTCCCTTTGTTTCGACTGTGAGGGCACAAGGGTCTTGGTCTGATAGTCTCTGTTTTCCCATGCTCCTTTCCTAACCTGCAGGTCCCCTAAATCAGGGCCCCAACTACCCTCAAGTGTTCTCTGCTCCCTCTGGGACTGTCTTAAGAAATATAATTCTCTTTTATCTCTCTCAGGCCTCCAGCACAATCAGATCACAGGACATAAAAAGATCTATGTTTACTATCAAGTGAAGGCATAAGGGTGAAAGATGGTATAGATTACAAAAAGTTGGCTTTCCTCTTCAGTCCCCAA
This sequence comes from Neogale vison, assembly GCF_020171115.1. Lineage (NCBI taxonomy): Eukaryota > Metazoa > Chordata > Mammalia > Carnivora > Mustelidae > Neogale > Neogale vison. Next base: position 82,781,341 of record NC_058103.1, on the reverse strand, counting down.
AGAAACAAAGGCCAGAAAGCACTGCTAAGTATCTAATCCAACTACATCATCAGAGGGCTGATTCCCAGGCCTGGCACTGCTCACACTGGTCTGTCCAGCTTTCTCCAGCATCCTGGCTCCTGCTCTGGCAGCTCCAGAATAAACAAACTAAACTGAGTTCACTTTATCTTACAGTCAATGATGCCAGCTCTGCCAGTATCCCTGTGTGTGACCTGTACTGGAGCCTTGGTTTGCCTGGGAGGCTCCCTTATTTATAGTCTGACCTGGTAGTGTCTTGTTAAGCGATGTGGTGAAAGAATAAGTTTGGAGTTGTGCAGCTCTGTGTCTGATTTCAGCCTCTGCCACTTCAATAGATGGAAAAAGGGGACATTTTATTGCTCCATTTATCTCTTTATCCAATCCTTCTTGGAAGGAACCCTGGGCTAGAATCAGTTCTGGGTCCAGTTCTATTCCTCACTAACTTTAAAACATTGGGCAGTCAAATGACAACCTCCCTGGCCCTTGGTTTCCTCATCTACATTTGTTTATGATGCTCTCCAGCTCCACTCTATTTCTAAATTCTGTGATTCTTCTTTAATACTTTGTGGCTCCCAGCCTTCCACTCTCTTCCTTGGCTGGCCACCTCCTATGCTGTCTCTGGGGTAGCATAGTGTCAGGCAAAAAGACAAAGTGACAGTTTTCTTTTAATCCTGTCATTTGGACAAGTCACACAACTTCTGAGTCTCAGTTTTCATATGAAGTTTTGCTTTTTTTTTTTTTTTAACTCTCCAATTCTTCCATTCCAGAGGAACAGGTATCTCTTTTCCTCCTGGGCTCTCACTCCAATCCTGCCTGCCTTCAATACCACCTTTCTTATTAGCCATGCCCTTTCTCTTTACAATTTTTCAGCTTCTCTTTCCCTGCTGGCTCTTTCTTCCAAGGATATGTGTAAATTTCTCCCATCTTAGGAACACAAAGGAACACAAGCACAAGACTCTCTCCCTTGACCTTCTTAGTCCCCTCCAGCTACTGTCTTATCCTTTCTTGTCCTCCTTAGACCTCCATAACACCATGCTCTCCTGGGGTCTCCTGCCTTTGGCCATTCCTTTTGTGGCTCCTTGGCCAGTCCTTCTGAAATGTTTCTGTTTCCCAAGAGTCTGTCTCGGTTTTTCCTTCTAGCACTCTTCATGATGCCCTAAGCAAACTCATTTATTCCCGTGGCTGATGCATCTCAAATATATGCCCCCAGGTAGACCTCTTACCAGGGCTCCAAACACAAAAGGTCCAATTACCCTGTTGACATTTTCACTTGGCTTTCACATGGATGCCTCAGATTTAACAGGTCCCATACTGAATTCACTGTCTCTGCTCTACTTTTTATTCTGTTTTGTCTCTTTGGTGGCATCACCACTGTATCAATAAAATAAATCAGAAAGCTGGACCATCTTACCTCCTAAACATTTCTTGAAACCATCCATGCATTTCCTTCTCTACTGCCCTACTTCAGCCTCATACTACCTTGCCTGGTGCCAGAACATTTTTTTTCCTAGCAAGCAAATATAATCCTTTTACTTCTTAGCTCTGGGAGAGCAGAGATTAGACTTCAATCACAATCTCACAATCACATATGAAGTCCTCTGTAATCTGATCTCACCTCTCATTGTATCTCTGTGTTTGGCGCAGCCTAACCTCCAGACATACTGAATTATTGGCCTCTTCCTGAATCTGACATGCTCTTTCAAGTCTTCATGCCTTTGTATATACTATTTCCTCTGCCTGGAATGCTCTTACCCTTTAGCAAACTCCTTTTTACCCTTCAAGTCTCAGCTTGTGTTACTTCCTCTGTGAAGTTTCCTCTGACACTATTGGACCAATGTGGATGTTCCCACCTCTAATAATCTGATTACATTTTGAATAAGCCTCTATGATTACAATAATTACACCCTATTGTAATTGTTTGAACATCAGTCTTCCCATTAGCTTCTAATCTCCATCTTTGCACCCCCAGCATGTAGCATATACTACTACTCAGTCTGTGGGGTGAATGAACAAATATATGAACGAGTGACTTCCTCTCCCTGGAGGTGGCATCTTCTATTTCACACACAAGAGGGAGCTCTAGAAGGTATTAAACTGTCATTCAACATTGTCACCAATATAGGGCTAAGATTGGGCAGGAAGGGATTTGACCAACCCTGTCCATTTTTAGTGCTTTCACAAAATTTTGAGAAAACCTCTTCCATTAGTTGGAATCCAAAGCATGAGTGGTCATGTTTAATCGAACATTTCAACTCTAGCTGAAGATAAATTATTAAGAACTTGTGGATTAAGTTATCTTTTATAAACTGTGATATGCTACTTATTTTATTTATTGGCTTAAGAATATTTTATCTATGACACCTAGACTGAAGCCATTACAATTGTGATAGAAAGCTATATATATTTTTTAATCTTTTTTTAAGATTTTATTAATTTATCTGACAGACAGAGATCACAAGTAGGCAGAGAGGCAGGCAGAGGAGGAAGCAGGCTCCCTGCTGAGCAGAGAGCCCGATGCAGAGCTCCATCCCAGGACCCTGGGATCATGACCTGAGCCAAAAGCAGAGGCTTTAACCCACTGAGCCATCCAGGCGCCCAGAAGGCTATATTTTTAAGAAAAGTCTATAAAATGTAAAACATCTTGGGTAATAAGGTAGGAAGATAAAGCAAGTTTCCTGATACTATGAATATATTTTATATGCCAAGATTTCAAAAACAAACATTTGCAATATAAGCAAATAAAGTGTAATGTATTTGGGTTAGCGTTATATGTTAGCATTATTCCTACATATATTTTAATGGGAGTTTATAAAATATTTTACAAGAATGGCTCATCTCTATTAACATCGTGCTTCAAAGAAACACTAACAAAAGGCTCTCTAAGTACAAAAGAACAATGTTAACTTATTTCAATTCTCCAGAATATTTATTAAAGATGACTAAAGAAAAAAGATAGTTGGTGGATAAAATTCACCTTCTTTAATTTCTTCTTACTTAACTTGATGAATTAGGTTTTCCTTAATCTGCATCCCCTAATCTAAATTTAATTTTGGATGACCCTGATCCCAAATTAGTTTTAATTTATGAAGGTACCAGGCCTCCTGCATGAAGTGATGGGACTGAAATGAAAAGTCCCTGCGCCCAGCCATCCTGCTCTTCCTACAAAGCTTGTAGTTTCCCTCTGGAATATCTTCCTCCTTGGCTTGCCAAGGAGGCTCTGACAGTAAAATTTCCTCCAACCTGAGAAAAATCTCTTGTTAGTTCTGCCCTAACTCACCACCATGACTGGCAGATATACACAATGGACACCGATATAAATAAGACAAGATACAGTCAGACATACACCTACAATTTCATGTAAACAGAAATATAGACACAAGAAGTAAGTAGTTCTCAGTAACATAGAGAACTGGACACAGTTAGAGGCCCCAGTGACAAAACTGAGGTGCTTTCTCAATGGGCTGGGCCAATCGCCACACTCGGGTCCTCCTTCCTCCCTGGCCTGGAGAAGTAAGGGTCATTTTTTCCCCTTTCTGAACTCCTTCAAAATACTGAAACATTTCTAATGCTCAGTTGTGTTTCAAACAGTTATCTAAACTTTACCTATATCAGGTTGAAGTGGGGTTCCTGTGTGTGTATGAGGGATGGGCAGGAAATAAAGTTACACATCTTTAAGAAAATTCAGCCTGGTACAGTTGGTCTTTAGTATTCAAAGTTGTCACATGCTTTCTTAGTGCTCTGTGGCCCCTCTTGTAGCCTCCCTCTGCCCACCTCCCCCATCCTCTGGAACCCAGAAAGACTACAAATTCCCTACAAAGGGGGAATGGGTGACATGGCTGGAGTTGCCACAAGTTCTGGTTGATGACACACAGCTACTAGAATGTGGTATTTTGTTTCTCTGGTTGGGGTTGGTCCCATTAAAAGTATACAGCTCTAGCTGGCTATGGGGACCCTGTCAGGAGCTCCTGTCCCGGCCCCTTCTCTTGAAGAAGGCATGTGGACATGTGTATGTGTGTTGTTGCACTAAGTGTTGAAATAGAAGATCTGAAAACTGGGGTTGGCCAGGAATCCCCAGTAAGGGCTGACGTTAGTAAGGAGTCCCGGGGTGCTGAATCATGCAGTCAAACTATATAGTTTCCAGGTAAGCCAAGATAAGGATCCCATGTCTGTAAACCTAGCGGCATTTATGGCCTCCTCTTCATTTCTTACCAAGGCCTCTTTGAGGAACTGGCTCTTGATCTGAACTTGCCCTTGGGTGGATGCGGGAAGTACGCCCCTAGGGGCCGGGTCAGGGACGGCACTCTAAGGCTCCCAACATCCACTCCCCAAAAGGGACCGCACCGACCCCAGCAGCCCCATCCCCGCCACTCACACCCGGACCACTGTTTCCTACCTTCGCGTCTGGCAAACGATGCGTGCGTGGCAGCCCGCGCCGCTCGCCTCCTCCTTGTGGAACCTCACGGGCAGCCCTTCTGGGGGTGGGATTAGGGCGGGAACTAGGGCCAGATGTTCTATCACCGAAAACGCACTCCCCTTTTCTCCGCGAAGCTCGCGTCCCACCCCACGCTTCTCCTAATGCACTGAAGGACCAGGCTTCGACCGGACAAACCGGGTCCGGGGTGCTTCCCCGCCCACCACTCCAAGTCGCTCTCAACCTTCCCAGACCGCACCCGAGGCTTTGAGGCACTGCACACCCCCCACCCCCCTCCTCGGCCTGGGACAGAGGAGCGCACAAAAGCGGTCCCCTCAGCAGCCATCCTTCTGGCCCCCCTCCTCCTGCCCCCTACCCCGAAACCCCGGCGGCTCCCGCACAAACCTAGCGATGTAGTCCGGGGACCCGCGGGGCGCGGGCGGGGCTCTAGGGCCTGAGACCTCCGAGAGCTCACGAGGAACCCTGCGGGGGGTGGGGGGTGTTGGTTAGGGTTGCCACAGATTCTTTCAGGGTCTTAGGACGAGTGCCTTGCTTGGACGCCTGGCCTGGATTGCCGGCATTGACCGATCCTCTTGGTCTTGGAGCGCACATCCGAAGGTGTGGGGAGTTTGGCGGAGCGCCTCCCCGGTCCCCCCACGCCCGCTCCCCGGCCACAGCAGACTTGCCCCTTTCGCTGTCCAAGTGGCCGCACTAGCCGAGCCCTCGCCACGGACCGGACCCGCCTGAACCCTGCGAGCCGGCGCCGTCTCACCTGGAGCGTCCCGGTCCCCTCAGAGCACCTCGGCGGGTCCCCGGCGCGCCGGCTGGTATCCCGCCCCACTCCGCCCCGCCCCGCCTCAGAACCCGCCGCGCAGCCCTTCTTCACCCCCAGCCCCGCCCGCCCCGCGCAGAGCTGCGGAGGAAGCCGGCCGGGAGCGGGCGTCGCTGCAGCGCTGCCAGCGGGGAGGAAGCCCATCCGCCCTCGGGGGTCCAGGGACGCCGCCGCCACAGGTCAGACCCGGACGGCCCGCGGGCCTAGGTGCTCCGGGGGAGGGACTCCGCCCGCGTGGCTTCGGCGGAGCGTGCCCCTGCTCGGCCACGCTTTTTGAGGGAAGGGGAATTCTAGCCCTGGGCCCCGTACGCCTCAGTCGTTAGCTTGGAGCTAAAATTGAGCCTGTTCAGACCTCTTCCTTCCGCACCTCCACCACCAAAGTTTTGGGTTCTTCGAGAACTGGGAATGCTGGGTGGCCTGGTTTGCTTGGGCCTAAAGGATCTCTGCGGAGCGACACCAGGGAGGTAACTTTGGGCTTTTAAGAGTCCAAGCTTCCCCTCAGCCTTCCCTTGGGGCCGGATTGGAATCCCTATGGCCTTGGCTTATATTTCTCCTACTTCAGGGTCACCGTTGTAGGACTTCAGGCTAGAAAAGTAGCCATGTGGGACAAGCACAAGGTAGGCCTGTGTTCCCTCCGGAGTTCTGCCACGGCCTGCAGCTTCACTGCCCTGTCATAAGGTTATGCCCTCCACTCAAGGCTGTTAGAAAGTCACTGAACCAATGTTGTTGTATAAATCATTGTGGCTACCCACCCGAAAGTAGTGGTTATTAAGCACGCCCACATTCCTCTTCAGGTTTATCCCCACAGCCGGGCCTGAAAGTTCACTGCATGCTTTTCCCAGCTGAGTGGTCTCTGGGGCCCAGATCCTGAAGAAACGGTGGAAGGAGAGAAGAGGCAGAGCATCCTAGATCAGGGAAGGACCACTGTGGCCAGTTCAGCATGCCCATCCTTATGGCTTCAACCATTCAGGACCCTGCTTTTCACGCACTATCAAAGGTCACCATGTGGACAGTCTCTGGGATGGAGTGGGTGGAGTGCTGACCTTTTGAGTTATGACAGGGCCTAAGGCTTTTCACTTGTTTAATGGGAGATGGCAAGTTGGGATGAGCTCACCCTCTGGGACTAGACAAACTGTTCAGGAGTCCTAAGGGTTTGGTTTGAGATAAGGCTTTCTCTGATAGTTCCCCAGTCCCACCCCCAGCCCCCAGTTTCTATGCCACCTTTGGAAGATCTTTACTGGCCTGAGGTACTTCCTGTGCCAGTCAAGAGTCCCAGCCTGAGTCCCCTGCTGCCTCTGTTTCCCTCTTGTCCCTGGGTGATTTGTTAGCCTGGGGAGAGAGAGCAGAAAGCTGGCACCAAAGACGGGAGAGCCTGGCACTGCATTCTTTGAGTCCACCAAGAGGAGCCTATCTCTAACCCACCCTCTGTCTACATCATATATACATAACACCTGTTGCCATTCTTGCTTTGTTCAGCCTCATTCTCACATTTGATTCTGGCAACCATGCTAGGAGATAGACAGTTCAGGCATGGTTACTCCCATTGTTGGAAGAAGTAACCAAGGTCCAGACCAGGTAAATGACCTGCCTAAGACCACACTCGTGGACTTGCAGCAGCTCAGTGTCCTGGCCCCCAAGTAAGGCTCTGTCCAAGGAATATACACTTCAAGAAGCTGGGCCATAGCAAGGTGTTTCAGTTAATCTAAGAAGGTAAGTCCAGAAAAGCAGAGATTTCTGTCTGCTTTGTTCATCACTTAATCTCCAGCTCCTAGGTCAGCCGGTGCCTGATACATAGTGGGTGCTTGTCAAATGTTTGTTGAGTGAGTAAAAGATTATTGGGAGACCTTGAGTCTCCTGCTCTTTGCACCCCACTGTGGTGTTGGCCCAGGCCACACGTAGATTCTCAGAGACCTTCAGAGGCCCTGGCCTGACTCTCCTGAATTGCTGGGACTCATTCTTCCTGTCTTCTTCTTCTAGGGTCTCCATTTTAGGGTGTTTTAATATCTGAGCCCAATTATCATATTCATCATGGGTTTCTATCTGGCTCTGGCATGGACACTCCTAGTCGGGTCATGGACAGCCATGGGTAAGTACAGATTGAAGAAGTATAGCTGGGAGCAGAGGAACCCTGCTCTGTCAGCATTTCCTATTTCATTCCTTACAGTCCGGAGGCCCTTTCTCCCTTCTCTGTCTTCTCTCTTTTTCATAAAGTAAGGACCCCTGATCCCAAAAGGGAAAAGACAGATGAGGCATAACAGATAATAAAGGATCCTGTGGTCAGACTAGACCAAAGCTGAAGGGAAGTCACCAATGTTTCAAAACAATATGAACAAAACAAAAGCAAAAACAAAACCAACCAACCACCACTACTAATATGGGTGGTCCGTTTGATTTCATCTTGTTTCTGTCAGCTTTGGACAGTCTCTTACTAGACTCTGAGGCCATTCTCTGAAGTCTGGGTCTCTGAGAAGGAAAGTAGGTTTGAAATGCTACAAGTTAGGTTAAAAAAGAGCCAGTTCCTGGAGTGCCTAGGTGGCTCAGTTGGTTAAGTGTCTCCCTTCAGCTTGGGTCATGATCCCAGGGTCCTGGGATAGAGCCCCACGTGTCTTTGTTGAGCTCCCTGTTAAGCAGGGAGTCTGTTTCTCCCTCTCCCTCTGCTGCTCCCTCTGCTTGTGCTCTCACTCATTAGCTCTCTTTCTCTCTCAAATAAATACCTACCTTTTTTCCTTTTTTGAGCGCCAGTTCCTTATCATCAAGGGCAGATGGGGGAGATAGAAGAAAAGGAAGCAGAGAAAACCTTTGGAAAGTCCTATTCTGAATGAAGGCAATAGACCCCTACAGCTTCTCCCAGGACAGAGCTGTTTGCATTCTCATTCCTTCTAGCTCTCTCTTTGCCTTGACCTTGGATTTTCTTTTTCTTGTTAGCTCTTGTCACTTATTCCCAGGAGGCATTCTCCCTTTTGCTCTCCACCAAAGACCCTCCTCCCCCTTGTTCTGCCACCAGTTCATCTTTCGTTAGAGATCACATGTATGTAGCTGTGCCAGTTCCTGCCCCAAGTCCGGGATTCTTAGCTGAGGTCTTTGCTCAAACATCAGAGCCTGAGTCATTTTCCTTCTCTGACCTTCTGATGAATGAGTGTGCACACATAGGAGTGTGGGTCAGGAGAGAAGCTCTAAGATCTTGTGCTTGGTCTGAGTGTAAAGACAATCAGGAATGGGTCTCTCTCTGATGAGTGTCCTTTGTTCTGTTCCCCAAAGTGAGCAGAGAGAGATTCCGCCCTGTAGTCTTCTAGTTTGGGGAAAGAGATCTGACTGGTCATCTAATCTACTAACCAGAAGGACTCCCATTCCACTTCTGATTCTGGATCCTTCCCTCCCCGTTCACTGCCTGAGTTCTTCCCTCAACAACTGAGTGCTCCCTCCCAGATTCTAGTTTTTGGAAAGTGTAATAGGGTCAATAAGAGGAATTACATGAGGAACATGATGCTTCAAAAGAGGAGGGGCTAAGGTTATCCCATGACCAGGCAGTCCCTGATCTGGTCCCCACCCCAGAACCTGGAAAAGAGACCAGAGTAGCAACAGGCCCCAGAGCCACAGCCCCAGGGCCCACACCCTTGCCCTCACTTTGCTGAGCAGGAGAGGGCTAAGCCCCTCTCCATACTTCCCCTACCCAGGGAGTGGTCACAGCATGACCTCTCCTTCCCTGGTTGGAAGAGTGGTTGGCTTTTGGGGTGCCATTGGCTCTTGCTCCATATGATATCTTAAGGCTGGGAATGGTTTCTGTCCTGCCTTGTCCCCGCAGGGAGCTGAGGTGTGAGGGCTGTAGTAGGCTCCTGTGTGCCGTTCCACATTGCCACTGTTCTCCAGCTCCATCTTGTTCTGATTATTTGTCAGCACACACCGCCTCTGGCTACACCGCTTCAGTGCTCCTTGCCATGTTTGCATGAGCAGCTGGAAGACTGAGCTTGAGTTTGAATATCACTTTGTCCTCTGTTCTCTCCCTCTGCCGCCCACCTTCCACGCTGTGCTGGGTGTCCACCTTCTGCTGCTTCTCTTGCCAGGCTCCCAAGAGCTTTATCCTGCAGGCTTGCCTGTCCTCTCATGACTCGCCCAGCTGCCCCTTCCCTCTGTTCTCACACAGGAGCTCAGAACCCCATTTCCTGGGAGGTACAGCGATTTGATGGGTGGTACAACAACCTCATGGAGCACCGATGGGGCAGCAAAGGTAGGTGAGGGCCAGGTGGAGACAGCCCCAGGGGCAAGGTTGCCCGAAGGGGCAGAGGCTGGCAGCCACCAGCAAAGGCTCATCCATTCTTAAGGTTTTAGGATCTGTGGTATGGAGGGAAGCCTGGGAGAGAGGCGGTAAGGGAGCCCCACTGAGGATTTATCTTTGTCCCTACTCCCTCCTACCCCAGGCTCTCGGCTTCAGCGCCTGGTCCCAGCCAGCTATGCAGATGGTGTGTACCAGCCCTTGGGAGAACCCCACCTACCCAACCCCAGAAAGCTCAGCAACAGTGCCATGAGGGGCCCTGCAGGGCAGGCCTCCCTACGAAACCGAACAGTGCTGGGAGTCTTCTTTGGTGAGGCCCTCTACCTCTGGGGGAGGGCAGCCAGTAGGGTTGGCTGGACACCTCTACGTCTGAGTGGGGAGTCAGGGAGTGAGGGAGAGAAGTGATGGAGGATCTTAGAAATGCAGGTGAGAGATGGAGGGAAAGACAATGAGATGGGGTATTCTTACCCAAAACTGGATTTGCCTCTTGGAGGGTATTGAGCTAAAAGACACAACCAAGCCAAGAATAGGAAGAGTTTTATTTAGAACTAGTAGAGGAGAACATGGAGGATATTTCTCAAAGCAGTGTCTTCCTGAATAACAAAACTGAGGAAGTTTTAAGCTAAGGGTCCATATGGATTCATGAAGGCACTTGTACAATGGGGAATTTCCCCTAGAATTTAGGCAAAAGTCATCTGGGAATGACAGAGTCCAGGGCTTTTTTATTTTTATTTTTTTTAAACAATTTTCTTTCGGGACACCTGGGTGGCTCAGTGGGTTAAAGCCTCTGACTTCGTTCGGCTCAGGTCATGGTCTCAGGGTCCTGGGATTGAGCCTCGCATGGCATTGGGCTCTCTGCTCAGCAGGAAGCCTGCTTTCCCCTTTCTCTCTGCCTACTTGTGATCTCTCTGTCAAATAAATAAATAAAATTGTCAAAAAAACACCAATTTTCTTTCTTTTTTTTTTTTCAGATTTTGTTTGACAGACAAAGATCACAAGCAGGCAGAGAGGCAGGCAGAGAGAGATGGGGAAGCAGGCTCCCTGTTGAGCAGAGAGCCCCATGTGAGACTTGATTCCAGGACCCTGGGATCATGACCTGAGCCAACAGCAAAGGCTTTAACCCACTGAGCCACCCAGGCGCCCCCAGAGTCCAGGTCTTAATTGATGGAACTCACAAGGGCTAGCAAGGGTTGGCATCAATTGTCTGCCTTTAATTGATCTGATATCTGAGTGGGCAAAGGGGTTTTAATCCTGCAAAGATAACTCAAGAATGTGCTTTGGGCAAGTAGTCATAAATCACAAGATGTCTGGGGCCTAAAATGACTTTTCTTAAGTCAATAAAGCTATGTCTTGTATTTCTTTTTCTGGGGAAGAAAAAGTACAGGGAGAAAGTCTGGTTGGGGGAGGCATAAATTTGTCCCACATTGAGCTGTTGATGGGACTGCAGGTAAAGACAGGAATATGACAATAATCTGGTAGGGACTCTTGGTGGGACCCTATTCTCACTCTTTGCCTCTGTGACTCCTAGGACAGTCTCAGGGCAGGGTTTTTATTTTGGCAAGAGGGTTGGTGGGTGGAGTGTCAAAATGGGGGTGCTAGAGTGGTTGGCCAGACCCCAGTGACTGTGGGTTGTTGCTACCAGCAGGAATGCCAGGCTCGTGCTGGCCACCCAGGGTGTCTCTATTTGATTCCCAGTGTCCAGTGTTGCAGTGAGACTGGGAGATTCTCTGTGTGGGCTGCTCTCAGCTGCATGTTGGAGCAGGTGTTCCCAGCCCGACTGCCTAGGCACACTCACCAGGGCACCTCCCAGTTACCAAGGAGAAGACCAAACTGGCAATGAAAACAGTTTGGACCAGGGTGTAACAAAGGACTGGGAAGGGTGAAGGAGGTCAAGACTTGGGCTTGCCAAGACTGGCTGAGGAGTCTTTTGAAGCTTCAGGGGAAGTTGGGGAAGGCTTATAGATACTTGATGAAGAAGAGAGAATGGTCCTTAGCTGGTCCTTGCCCGCCCTCCCCTGTTGCGGACAGGCTACCACGTGCTCTCGGACCTGGTGAGCGTGGAGACCCCCGGCTGCCCAGCCGAGTTCCTCAACATCCACATCCCGCCCGGCGACCCGGTGTTCGACCCCGACCGGCGCGGGGACGTGGTCCTCCCCTTCCAGAGGAGCCGCTGGGACCCCGAGACCGGACGGAGCCCCAGTAATCCCCGCGACCTGGTGAGACTAGGCGGCCGGGGTCGCGGGGTCGCGGCCCGACAGGGCGGGGCGGGGCTCCCACCTCCTCTCCCACCCACACCCGCTTCCGCTCCCCGACCACCGGCTCACCCTGGCGGCTCACCGTCTTCGTGCCCCCGCAGAGCAACGAGGTGACGGGCTGGCTGGACGGCAGCGCCATCTACGGCTCCTCGCACTCCTGGAGCGACGCGCTGCGGAGCTTCTCCGGGGGGCAGCTGGCGTCGGGGCCCGACCCCGCCTTCCCCCGGGACGCCCAAAGCCCCCTGCTCATGTGGACTGCGCCCGACCCGGCCACCGGACAGCGCGGGCCCCGGGGGCTGTACGGTGAGGCGGCGGGGCGGGCTGCGGCGGCCGGGGCGCGGGGCGGGCCGGGGTGGGCTGCGGGCTGCGGGCGGCTACATTGGCGGTCAGTCCGCCGCTCACGTCCTCCCCTGCGGCCCCGGCGCCCTGTGGCCCCGCGTCGCGTGCAGCCTTCGGGGCGGAGCGAGGGAACCGCGACCCCTTCCTGCAGGCGCTGGGCCTGCTGTGGTTCCGCTACCACAACCTGTGCGCGCAGCGGCTGGCCCGCGAGCACCCGCAGTGGGGGGACGAGGAGCTGTTCCAGCACGCGCGCAAGAGGGTCATCGCCACCTACCAGGTCAGTCACACGCCCCGTCCCCGCCTCCCCCAGCTCGGTAACCCCCCCCCCCCCCCACTGCCCGCTGCTGCGCGGGAGACTCCGCTGCCCCGCAGAGCCCTCTATCCTCACACAAACAGCCCCCAGAACTGGAGCTAACGTCTAGAAATGGACCCCGAAGATGAGGAGCAGGCCAAGGGCCATTATACACGAGACTTGGCTGTGGTTATTAGTTATCAGGCCACTGCCATCCCATGTTCCCAGTGGGGGACAGGCCTTTGCCCCTGTCCTGTTGGAGTTGCCTCCCTCCTGACTGCCCCTGCCTGGCCCTCATCTCCCACCTAAGCCTTCCTTGGGCTCAGACCGTTCTCAGCGTGGCTGCTCAAGCACTTGCCTCCCTTTTGCCCTGTCTTGACCCTCAGAACATAGCTCTGTATGAGTGGCTGCCCAGCTTCCTGCAGAAAACACCCCCAAAGTATGCAGGTGAGGGGAGTATGCAGGTGAGGGGATGCGGAGGGAAAATGGGGGAGCTAGCAGGAGTTTTTTGGATGGGGGAGAAGAGGTGCAGAGGGAGCGGGGAGAAGAGGAGGGGAAGGAGGGTAGGTGGTTTAAGGGCTAAATATTACTGTCCTCTTTCTTCTCCCCTTCCCCCAGGATACCGCCCTTTCCTGGATCCCAGCATCTCCCCAGAGTTCCTGGTGGCCTCTGAGCAGTTCTTCTCCACCTTGGTGCCTCCTGGCATCTACATGAGGTGAAGGCAAAGCATAAACGTCTCTGTGTTAGGAGGAATGGGGATGTCATTTGAGAAAAATCTGCCCTCAGGAGCCCTCAGGAAAGGTTTATCAGTCGGAAGTGTGCTAATTTCCCCAGAGAACAGTGAATTTGGAGTGGGGAGAAAATTGTTTAAAAAGACATCATGTGGTCTTGAAGCACTTTGTGTCCATTTTCCTACAGCTGGTGTATGTATAACCCCCAATTAAACACAAGCTAATTGAGGCTTAGAGGGTGAGTCACAAACCCTCCTGGTCTGAAACTTAGGTCTTGACACTACATTGGGGGCATTTGTAGTTATAAGCACAGGACCTGGATCTTGTAAGCATTTCTAGGAAATTATAATTTAAAAAGTGTGAGAGCTGAGGAAAAATTTTGACTCCAAAATAATGAAAAGCGAACTTTAAACTAAAAATATACATATTTAATTAAATGTATATGGAACAAAACATTAGTTTATTTTTTATAATTGCATTATAATTTGAAACAATTTGTTGGTTAGGAGCACCTGGCGGTTGGGTCAGTTAAGTGGCTGCCTTCAGCTCAGGTCATGATCCCAGGGTCCTGTGATGGAGTGCCGCATCAGGCTCTCTGCTCAGTGGGGAGTCTGCTTCTCCCTCTCCCTCTACACCTCCCCCCTGCTTATACTCTCTCTCTCTCACTCTCTCTGTCAAATAAATAAATAAAATCTTTTTTAAAAATTCATAGGTTTGATTTTCTTACTCTGGAACAATTTTTAGATATGCCTAATGATAGCCAAGAAATCATAGCAGTTGACTTATCCATAGACAAGTAATTTCAAAAGAACAACTAAAAATCCTTTTGAAATCTTTTAACTTACATATATGTGTGTGTGTGTATATATATATATATATATAATGAATTTTGTCTTTGGGAATTGGGAGAGAAGAGGTACTCTGAATAGAGCCCCGTGTGTGTGTGTGTGTGTGTGTGTGTACACTGAGTGTATACACACACACACACACACACACAGAAATGGAGAAAGAAATGGGGAGGGGAAGCATGTGGATGCTTTGGGTACATTTTTAAATGTTTACAATGACCTGGCCTCTGGCTATATCCAGTCCTGGAGACCAGCACTGACCCCATGGCCTAAGTCATCACGCCCCCACTCTTTGCATTTCAGAAATGCCAGTTGTCACTTCCAGGAGGTCATCCATACGAACTCAAGTACCTCCAGAGCTCTCCGGGTCTGCAACAGCTACTGGAGCCGAAAGGTCAGCACCGGGGGCACATATGTGGGTGTGTGGGGTGTGTGTGGTATGTGTGTATGTGTGTGCATGCATTTGTGTGCATCCGTGTCTGAGGTATGTGATGCAGGTGGGCAGTAGGGCCGAGGGAGCCGGTGTACATGCTCAAAAACCAATCCTCCACCTCCACCTGAGGGCTGTGTGAGGGACAGCGAGGCCTATGCAGGTGTGGCACTACATTCATTGCTTCCTTGTGGATTTTTCTTCTCCTTTGTCAGCTCTGAGTCCCTTGTAGGCCTTGGAGTACCCCAGCCATCCCACCCCTCCCCCCAAGGAAATGTCCCAGTGAGACATACCTCAGGCAGTGTGTGAATGTGTATGTTGAGGGGCAAGCAAGGAGGAGGAAAGAATTCTGAGATTATCAGGGATAATCTGTCCCTCTCAAACCAGGTCAGTGTGGGTGAAGAGAATTGACAAATAATTTAAAGCAAAACCTTATACTTTGTGTAGAGAAGAAGAGAGGTGGGAGGAAAAGGGAGAAGAGGAAAGCACAGGAGAAGAGTCACAGAGCTGAACTGAAGAAGACCTCAGTGTCCTCCTAATTGTTTTATTTTAATTTAACTTAAATTAATTTTATCCCTAATACCCTTTTTATTAAGGGGAAGGCACTGAGTTCAGAGAGGTCCTGTGATTTGCCCATGGTCATACACCTGTTCACTAACAGAGCAAAGACCAAGACCTAGATGTTCTAGTGCCTTTGTCGATCATATTGTCCATTCTCCTAAGTGGAAGTAAAGTTTTAGATCCCTTGTGTTTGTGGGGACTTGTCTCCCAGCAGCATGAGCTTTGGATGGGGACGTCACTCACCCTGAGTGAGGAATCAACCAATGGAGGAGAAATGGCCTGCTAGTTTCAGAGCAAACACCAGTACCGGGTGGGTCCAAGACATGCACTGTGGTGTGGGGAGATCCTGGCTGCTCAACCTTCAGCCCCGCCCTCTCTCCCCATTCCCAAAGCATCCAAACCTGCAAAGAGCTGAGGACGTGGATGCGCTGCTGCTGGGCATGGCCTCCCAGATCGCTGAGCGAGAGGACCATGTCGTGGTCGAGGATGTGCTTGGTGAGGCTGAGGCTGTCCCTTCAGCCTGTGCCCTGCTGGTCCTTGGGTGGGGCTTCTGCTGGAGCTCCCATGTCAGGGCAGAGAAGGTGCCTGGGGCTGGGAACCTGCACTCCTTAACTGCTGAGAGACCTAGTGACCATGGTTCCCTCTGTGTGACTTCAGTCCCCCTGGGGCTGGTTGGAGCCTGGGTCCTGGGCTAGTGTTGCTGTGGTGGCCCTGAGCTCCCTCAGACCCTCTGCTATTTCATCCCCAGATTTCTGGCCTGGACCCCTGAAGTTTTCCCGCACAGACTACCTGGCTGGCTGCCTGCAGAGGGGCCGGGATCTGGGCCTGCCCTCTTACACCAAGGCCAGGGCAGCACTGGGTCTGGCTCCCGTTACCAGATGGCAGGACATCAACCCTGCACTCTCCCAGAACAACCACACCGTAAGGAGGGGTTGGGACCCAGAGGGCAGGGTGGGAAGGTGGAAGCACATTGGCCCAAGACAGGGAAGGCAGTCAGTGAGATACAAACACTAGAGACAAGTCCCTGGGGAGAGGGATGGGACTCACCCAGGTGGCATCCCAGTGTCATACACCACGATGGAAGTTACCAGACCAGCAGGATTTGGCAGTAGACCTTGTGACTCTGCCAATCTAGCAAATGTTTGTTGAGCATCTTTTGCATGCCAGGCACTTAATAGGCATTATCTCATTTGCTCTTCTAACAACCATCTGAGCAGGTGTAGAAGGTCCTTGACCCAGGGAAAAGCTGTACTATTTTACACTTTTTGATACTCAAGCTGCCTTTGGGGAGTCAACTGTCACGCCCTGAGCTATCACCTGGGCAAGTGACGTCGCTTGCCATCAACAGACCAGTTTTGGTTGCCTTACCCTCTTGGCATAGTGGCATTTCTACAGTTTCATGCTTGCTTTATTGCTTTTGTCCTTACTGTTTTATAAGATTGTTGAAAAGTGGAGAATTGAAAGGTTGATGAAGAAGCACTATGCACATGGGGCATAAGCTTTATAAAATCAATATAAAGATAGGGATCACCGGGCACACCAAAAGTAACAAATCTTTATCTTAACTGGGCCTTGCTGGAATTAAGTTGGGCAAATGTTTGCTTACATTGCAGAGAAAAGAGCTAAAGTAAAGGTCAGGTAGAAAGTGCTGCTCGTATAATGTTGAAGTCTGTCTCCAAAAAGAATGTATATGAAGGGATTTGATTTTTAAGAATTTCTTTAGCTCTCAAGAATAGAAACCTTTTCTAACACATCATTCTACCTTTCCAGCTTTTGTATTGATTTTGATCCTCAACTTTCATACCTTTTTGAGAACAATCCACATAGGGAAAGGGCTGCCCATTTTATTCTAATGTTCTAAAATAGGCAGCTGAGTCTGTGAGTGAGTTTCCATAAATGAGTTAACTTGTGTAAAGCACTCAGAATGGTGCCTGGGGCTTAATAAGTGAGTAATTGTCACTTTCATTTATTATTATCATCCCTAGGGCTGATCCCTGCAAACTACCTCTTTGCCCCAGGGTGGGTGCCAGGTCCTTGCACTCACTGATATCCCTTCTTGGCCCCAGGTGCTGGAGGCCACAGCTGCCCTGTACAACCAGGACCTGTCCAGGCTGGAGCTGCTCCCCGGGGGGCTCCTGGAGAGCCATGGAGACCCTGGCCCCCTCTTCAGCACCATCGTCCTTGACCAGTTTTTGCGGCTGCGGGATGGCGACCGCTACTGGTTTGAGAACACCAGGAATGGGTAAGGCCTGCCTGGGTCGCTTCCTCAGACTTCACCTTGGCCTGGGCCCCAGGCCCTCTGTGTATAATGTCAGGAGCCCCTTGATTCCCAGCTGGCCTCCCCCTCTCCTTGGCCCCTCTGGAGCCCTGGGCTAGAGCAGGCATTTCTCTCCCAATACAACATCTCCCCAACTCTCCCATCCCCAGGCTATTCACTGAGGAAGAAATAGCAGAGATCAGAAACACTTCCCTGTGGGATGTCCTAGTGGCTGTCACCAGGATGAACCCCAGTGCCCTGCAACCTAATGTCTTCTTCTGGCATACGGGTGAGTGACCCGAGAGATGCTTGGAGTGGCCTGGGGTCTGGTGTCTCATCCCTCCTCAGCTGTGGGCCTGGTTCGGGTGTGGCTGGGCAGTAGACTTCAAGGAGGCAGTGAGTCATGGTTCTGCCCTTGGGAACTTTGGTTCTTGGCACCAAGGTGGCCACATGTGGCTGTGTAGTTTCCCTTCTGCGCAACCCCAGGGGGTACCCAAGTGGGGGCAAGACTGAGACTCAGAGAGACCTAGGGAGGAGGCTCGCATCTGCTGGGCTGAGCCTGGGGTGGGTGTGATATCAAGAAGGCCCAGTGCAGTTAGGATATCTTAATCCCCCAGCTGTGACAAGGGAAGTGCTGTGTGTGTGTGTGTGTGTACATACATATGTGTGTGTGAGAGAGAGAATGACAGGGTAAGCAGCTCCCACACCTCTGCTACCCAGAGCACCCCCCCCACACCCTATGTTTCCTGCTACCCTAACCTCCTCAGTGATTCTGTACCAGAGCCTCTGGTCCAGCACCCTCAGAACTCTAGCTTTCTCTGCCTCCCCAGGAGACCCCTGCCCGCAGCCAAGACAGCTCGGCACCGAAGGCCTGCCAGCCTGTGCTCCCTCCATCATGCGCGACTATTTTGAAGGCAGTGGATTTGGCTTTGGGGTCACCATTGGGGCTCTCTGCTGCTTCCCCCTGGGTAAAAGTGATGGGCAGGGGGGTACTGGGTGAAATGCGAAAGCTGAGGGGTGGCAGTACGGTGGTTTCATCTAGGACACTAACAATGCAGAGTACTGTTTCTTTGGGCGTATGATGAAAACATCAGAGCAGGAGGGGACGTGAGAAGTATCTGACCCGCAGATAAGTCAGCTTCAGGGAAATTTGCCTTTCTGTCCTCCTGGAGTCCTTCCAGGGCCCCGGTTGGTCAGGAGCCACAGAGAATCCAAATCTCACAGTTACTTGCAGGAGCCTGGGCCTGGGAAACTGTCCAAGGCAAACCCTGCCTGAAAATCAGTTGAGAACTAGCTGGGGCAGAGGCTTGAGAACTAGACTTTGGCATGGCCATGTGTGAGTCCACCAGGAGCATGGCAGAGCAGGTCCAGTCTCTGGCACAAGGACTCTGGCCTTAGTCTCCGGCTGGCAAGGGACCTGAGTGGTGGAAGCCGCAGAGGCTGTGCTGGTCTCTTGGAGGATATTCAAAGCTCCCTCCCCACCCCCAACCAGGGAGCTTCACAATTTGAGACAACTGAATGAGCTGACCTAAGAGGTGGGGAAAGCAAGGGGTCTTGCCTGTTAAAGGGGCCACTGATCTCGCCAGACCCCCCACCCCTTCCTCTGAACATCCTCCTGCCTCTGCCCTCTCAGTGAGCCTGCTTAGTGCCTGGATTGTTGCCCGGCTCCGAAGGAGAAATTTCAAGAGGCTCCAGGGTCAGGACCGCCAGAGCATCATGTCTGAGAAGCTCGTGGGGGGCATGGAAGGTAGGTCTGAAGCTGCCAGGGCAGTTCAGGGGAGGACATAACTCAGATCTGCAGACCACCCCCACCTCAGCAGCCTAAGGAAAAGGCCTCCCTTTTCTAGGCCTC
This sequence comes from Neogale vison, assembly GCF_020171115.1. Lineage (NCBI taxonomy): Eukaryota > Metazoa > Chordata > Mammalia > Carnivora > Mustelidae > Neogale > Neogale vison. The sequence continues at coordinate 82,762,245 of NC_058103.1, read as the reverse complement.
CAAGCAGATGAAGGCAGGTGGGAAGAGCCATGGAGGCATCAGGTGGACTTTGGACCTGGACTCCTTCACCCTCCATAGATCTTCCCCATGGTCCCACAAAAAGTGGGTGTGATGGACTCACGGGGAGGGGTCACAAGGCCCTGACTACATTTCATAGGCTTACCAGGACTCTTTAGAATCCTCGGCAATGGATGCTGTGTGGCATCTTACCCTGGAATTTCAGGCAACAGAGAAGAAATTAATGGAAGTCCAGAGTCACACTGATGAGGACTGGAATCTGGATTCCACCACTTGGGCTTTTGGGCCTTAGGCAGATTTTTTAATTCCTTTAAACCTATTTTTTTTCTTATCTGTTAAACAGGAATAATAACAGCACTTACCTCACAGGTTTATGAAGATTAAATTAACTAGTTCACTCCAAGTGGTTGGTACAGTATTGGGCACACAGTAAACACTCAGAAAATGGTAGTTGTGCTTCACATGGGCTACAGGCACAGCAGGACTCTTGGGGAGGGGCCTCTGTACCTAAGAAGGGGCCAGGAGCTACAGAGGCCTTGACCTAACTCCAGCCTGAAGCCAGCCTCGTTCATCCTGGCCCCAGCCGACCCAGCCCTGTCTCTCTAGCATTGGAATGGCAGGGCCACAAGGAGCCCTCCCGGCCTGTGCTGGTGCACCTGCAGCCTGGACAGATCTGCGTGGTGGACGGCAGGCTCTCTGTGCTCCGCACCATCCAGCTGCGGCCCCCGCAGCAGGTCAACCTCATCCTATCTGGCAACCGTGGACGCCGTGCCCTGCTGCTCAAGATCCCCAAGGAGTATGACCTGGTAAGGCCCAGCTGGTCCCATTCCTGGGCCACAGCCAGGGAGGCAGCCCGGTGGAAGGGAAGGAGCACTGAATCAGGAAGGGTTTCCAGCTTCTAGTCCCAGGCTATAGTACCTGATAGAGAGAGAAACGTGAACACGTTTGTCTGGCTCTGGACCTGTGGGGTGAGGTGATCTCCCGTGCCACCTTCTTCCTGCGCAGTCTTCCCCCCCCTTTCTAAGGATGCCCCGGTGGGCCCTAGCTGGGAGTCCTTGGAAGAAGTCAGGCCCTCTTCCCTGCCCTCTGATTATAGGATCTAGTGAATTGTTAGAGATTTTGGAGAGGAACTCAACCAGAGGCTGGTTTTCAGCTCTGTCTGACTCCTGGTCCCTTCCATCATCTCTCCTCCCTGCCTTCCCTTCTCTTCTCCAGTGCGAACAGAGAGGGAAGGATGGCTGCAGACATGTGTATCTGAAGGCAGTCTCTGCACCTATAAGCGAGCCCAGAACCCCACTGAGCCCAGGACAGAACAGTAAATTCCTTTTATAAGGGCACTCTTTCCAGCGGCCTCCGACAGAACTCACGCAAAGCTCCTGGCCCCAAGAGGCCTCCACAAAGTGTTGCTCTCCCTGTCACCACTCCGTAGGTGCTGCTATTTAACGTGGAGGAGGAGCGGCAGGTGCTGGTGGACAACCTTCGGGCGGCCCTGAAGGAGAGTGGGCTGAGGTTCCAGGAGTGGGAGCTGCGGGAGCAGGAGCTGATGAGGGCAGCTGTGACGAGAGAGCAGCGGAGCCACCTCCTGGAGACCTTCTTCAGGCACCTCTTCTCCCAGGTATGTAGCTAGGCTTGGGTCTATCCATGCATGTCTGCTTGTGGTTGTGCGCTTGCCTGCATGCGGCCATGGGGTGACTCCAGGGAAAGTCAGGAGCCCTGACACTGATAATCAGGCCTACTGCATTTTTGGCCCAATCACCTGGCCTTTCTGTAAGGAGATGCTCTGATGCCTACCTGTGCGACTCCAGGGAGGGCACGTCAGAAGTTTATCTGCATGTGTCACTCAGCTTTCTCCTCAGGACTGTCCAGCCTTTCTGCCCTCACTTAACTCATTCTGGCTAAAAGGCCACAGAAAGCCCTGGTCAGTGTGGGGGCAGTGAGGGCCTTTGGTCCCCCCTTCCTTGGTGGAGTGCTGCTGCCAGAGGCCTTCATGGGGCATTCGTGCTCACTTTGCATACTTCCAAGAACTACTGAGAGGATGTGGGAAAATAAGCCAGGAAGAGAAATGCAAGGACTCAAGTCCCTATCTGGCACAGAAATAAAGTAGTCTGGGTCAAGGAGGGTGGAGAGGAGAAGCTTGGTAGAGATAAGATCCATCCAGCCCAGGCTTCACACAAGGACTCTGTCCTGCCTCTGGGAAGAAGGAACAGCCACAGAAGGGAAGATAACCAGCACGGAATGATGGCTACAAAACAGCTAGGTGCTAAGCAGTGTAGGAGTTCAGCAAAGGTGGTGAGTCTTCAGGCTGGTGGACAGTCATGGTTCGGGTCACATTTGGTGAGAACTTAAAAAGAGGTGGAAAATTCTTGCTCAGAGGAAAGGAGCAGGAGGGACTGCACAGTAGTGCCCAGTAGAAAGGCAAACAATTAATGTTTGAGGAGAAGGAGCGGGGTTGGCTGGCCTCGGAGAAGATCTGTGAGGGAAGTGGCCAATTAATGGTCATTTACAATGTGCCAGGCACAGGTCTTTTGTCATTTACTCCCCAAGCCCATTGAACTGGAGTATGCACTAGAATGGAGGGATCCCCAGGAGAGGAGACTCATTGCCAGGGCCTGGGGGGGCCAGAGCACCTCTACTCAGTTGGGGACCCATCAGGACTACAGGGACTCCTTGTGCTGAGGGTGCGAGAGTGGGCTGCTATGACTTGGGGGTAGCTGCCAACCCTCTCTATCTTCACAGTGCTTCCAGTTTTCAAGACATTTTCCACACAGTTTCTCTTGTTGATTCTCACAATAGCCCTGTCAGACAAGTAGGGCACATGAGGAAAATGAAGGCCAGACAACTGGAGAGACTTGCCTGTGGTCACACAGCAAGTGGGTGGCAGAGCTGGGACAGGAACCCGATCTTTTGCCTCTAGCCCCAGGCTCTTTCTACTAAAGCTCCTTGTTTGAAGCAACAAGGTTTGCCTCATGAAATCATAGCCAGGTTTGGACCGAGGGCCCCTAGTTGACAGGCAGGAGTAACAGGTCCTGTGGCCTGAGGCCTGCCTCCTTCCCCCACTGCCTGTTCTGATGCTTGGGAAGCTCCTGGATGGGCTGCAGATAGCCCACTGTGAGAATTCTCCTTTCCCAATCCCAGCTTTTTCTCAACTCAGCTGAGGCTTTTCTTTTCTTTTTCTTTTTCTTTTTTTTTTCCAGTCAAAACTCCTTTGGGTGTAAGAGCAAGCTTGTACTGACAAAGGATCAGTTGACTGAGGCTACAGTGATGTCTCAGGAATTCCAAAGGGAGGACTGTGTCCTGGCCTGGAAGGGGCAAGGAAAGGGAGAGTTGCCTGCCAACAGGGTCACTTACTTCTCTCTCTCAGCCTGCCTGGTTTTCTCTATATGTTTACTTCCCTCTGTCTGTGTCTCTGAGCACTTGGAAGAACATGGTTGTCCAAAACTTCTGAGTTTTCTTGTGCTCAGGTCAAGACAGACCTGAGACCTCTTAGTCCCATTCCACATCGCCTGCTTGGATCAAGTGTGCATCCCTGGTCCACCCAGCTAACACAGAGGACCAGAGCTCTGTAGAACAAATGGCCCCAGGGACCACCTGCAGGGCACAGGACAGGTGCTCAGGAGATGGTGGAGGGCAGACACCTGGAAAAGGCAGCTCCTATAAGCCTCAGCTGGACTTCAAATCAAGGATACCTTGTCTCCTTCTCTCTCCCTCCTTCTGCTACTGCCCGGGGGCAGGTGCTGGACATCGACCAGGCAGACGCAGGGACCCTGCCCCTGGACTCATCCCAGAAAGTACGGGAGGCCCTGACTTGTGAGCTGAGCAGAGCTGAGTTTGCCGAGTCCCTGGGCCTCAAGCCCCAGGACATGTTTGTGGAGTCCATGTTCTCCCTGGCTGACAAAGATGGCAATGGCTACCTGTCCTTCCGGGAGTTTCTGGACATCCTGGTGGTCTTCATGAAAGGTAGGGGAGAAGGGAGTAATCGTCCAGGTAGGCGGTGATAGAAGGGGCTAGAGACTGAGGCTGGAGGGTAGCTGACCCACTGGAGATGGGGAAGTGCCAGGCCAGGTCTCCAGCCACAGCAGGCATCTGGGAGCACCCAGGTAGAGATCAGGAAGCAGAGTGACCCCTTGTGCTCAGCAGTGGGTCACACTCATGTGAGGCCCCTTCTGGCCAGCCTGGGGTTTAGGCAGGTAGGTTGGGGCTCTCACAGGGTCCTCCTCCTCCCAGGCTCTCCTGAGGAGAAGTCTCGCCTTATGTTCCGCATGTATGACTTTGATGGGAATGGTCTCATTTCCAAGGACGAGTTCATCAGGATGCTGAGGTTGGTCCTGTGGGATGGCCAGAAGAGTGGGCCAGGACAGGGACTGCTGGAGGAAAGGAGTGGGGGCATGAAGGTGGGAACAAGAGGGTAAAGAGCAGAGGCCATATAGCCGAAGACTGTTATAAACTAGGAGGGGGCTTGGGATTTGGCCAGTTGGGGCCCTTCTGTATGGGCTCCGAAGGCCTGGTGGGATGGCCAGTAGGTCCTCTTGTCTAGGCCTCAAGCTCCTTTTTGGGGCCTTATGGCTTCCCTCCCCCATCCCCAGGTCCTTTATCGAGATCTCCAACAATTGCCTGTCCAAGGACCAGCTGACGGAGGTGGTGGAGTCCATGTTCCGGGAGTCTGGCTTCCAGGATAAGGAGGAGCTGACGTGGGAGGACTTCCATTTCATGCTGCGGGACCATGACAGCGAGCTCCGCTTCACGCAGCTCTGCGTCAAAGGTGGGGCGGTCTGGGCTTGGGGCTGACTGATGTAGCCATTAGACACAGCAGGCACAGTGCCTCGGGCCCACCTACTTTAAGAAGCCCGCAGAAGGGGCGCCTGGGTGGCTCAGTGGGTTAAGCCTCTGCCTTCGGCTCAGGTCATGATCTCAGGGTCCTGGGATCGAGTCCCGCATTGGGCTCTCTGCTCAGCAGGGAGCCTGCTTCCCTCTCTCTCTCTGCCTGCCTCTCCATCTACTTGTGATTTCTCTCTGTCAAATAAATACATAAAATCTTAAAAAAAAAAAAAAAAGAAGCCCGCAGAAATGTTTTAATCTCTTTAAAATCAGAAGAAGGAATAATAATAATGAATAGGTGGCAACATATCCAGCCTGGATTATATCCTTCTATATATCAACATGACTGTAAAAAATATTTACCTTTTATAAATACATGTATTTACTTTTTTTTTTTTTTTTTAAGGGCAGAAGTGGTTTAGTAAGTTGCCAGTGCCTAGGGCCCACAAGAGTCCTAATGCAGTTTTGCCCCAGGGGTGGGGAGGCAAGATCGGGATGGGGTGCAGGAACAGCAGATAAGATTCTGCCTCTCCCGGCTCTCTGTCAAAGCCCCTGTCCTGGGTGCCCAGCACCGGGGGAAACAGTGTCTCCCTATTACAGCCCTGGGCCATATTCACCTGAGCTACAGGGTTTGGTGGCAGGTGTTGATGAGGGGGAGGGGTGGCTCTGGTTTTGTTTGCCTTTATATTCCTTGTCTGTGTGCTCAGTTCATGTTTGCTTGAGTGCACGGAGACCCACTTCTGTTGTCCTTCCCCCTACTCCTGTCCCACTCGCGTCTGACTCAGGTGGGTGGGGGCTAGAGCCAGGGTGAGAAGGGGGCAGGTAGCAGGACTCTGTGGCCTCCTCCAAGCTGTTACAGTACCATTACATTGTCTCACTGGGGCATGTTGAGACCAAACCCAGCCCCTCCCAGGATTACGAGAACATGGGGGAGTTGAGCAGCTCAGATCGGGGAGAGGGGTGAGTTGGGCAGGACAGAGCTGACACTCTGCTCAGGGCTTCCCTAGCCCGGAGCTGGAGAAGAGGAGCAGTACAGTGCAGTGCAGACCCAGTACTCCCAATTCTCCTGCTTCTCACTTTTCCCAGGCAGCCAGGGCGGTAGGCACCTGGGCCTGAGGGCAGAGCAGGGGCAGGTGCCTGGAGATGAGCCCAGGCCAGAGTCCCAGGAACATCCAGCCCCTGGGGTGGAGGACCAGGCTGGGGGAGTGAGGATTATGTAGAAGAGTACCTCTGAGTCCTATCTTGTTTTGCTTTTAGTTGTTGTTGTGTCTTGCTGTTTCCTTCAGATTTACTATGAAACACTTTAAACATACCTACAGAAAAGGTACAAGAATAGCACAAGGATCATCCCTTTCCCTGTGCACCTAGATTTGCCTTTTGGTACCATTTTGCCCCTCAGTGCTCAGCCCAGACAGGCATGGCTGGCTCATGGGAGAGTATCTCCCTCCCCAGCATTTTATTATGAAAATTTTTATTTTTTATTTTTTAATTTATTTTTATTTATTTATTTAATTAATTTTTAAAATTTATTATTATTTTTTTATTTTTACTTTTACTTTTTATTTTTTTATTTTTATTTTTATTTTTAAGATTTTATTTATTTTCTGACAGACAGAGATCACAAGTAGGCAGAGAGGCAGGTAGAGAGAGGGGGGGGAAGCAGGCTCCCTGCTGAGCAGAGAGCCCAATGTGGGGCTCGATCCCAGGACCCTGGGATCACAACCTGAGCCAAAGGCAGAGGCTTTAACCCACTAAGCCACCAGGTGTCCCGGTTATGGACATTTTTAGACAGAGGAAGGTGGCAAGGATTTTATGGTGATCTCCATTTATGCACCTCCTAGGGCTACATTTAATTCCCAGTAGCTTTTAAGCTGGAGGGTTTAGCAGGGGTTTTGTGGCAGAATGGTCTCAGCAGGAAGATTGTACATAGTTCCTTAACTCTATCCCATAAGCCTGGTTCCAGTTCCAGGAGTGGGGCTGAAGGTGGACATGCACCCAGGGGACACTGCCTGGCCAACTTTGTTTTAGGCCTTCTCCCTGCCCGCTCATGGTTGGGACCGGGTCCCACTGGGAGCAGAGGTTAAGGCTGGGGCACCCAAAAGGCAAGGGTACTGGCCAAGGACCCTCTATGGTATGGATATGGGGTGAGTGCCAGGGCTTCCTGGGCTCTGGGCCCTGAGCTGCTGCTCTGCATTACAGGGGTGGAGGTACCTGAAGTCATCAAGGACCTGTGCCGGAGAGCCTCCTACATCAGTCAGGAAAAGATCTGGTGAGCTCTCATTGGAGAATGTTGGAAGGAGGGCTGAGGTGGGAGGATGACTTTTCTCTCCCCTACCTGCCTATGTTGTGCCTTCACACAAATTAGAAAAAAGGGCTCCTCACTCTGGGCAGACATAGCCCTGCACCAGGAAGAGCAGAGAACCTGCTGGATTTCAGCCCTCACATACTTCCTGGGTCAGATGCCCTTGTGAAGGGCACCACTGTGTGTGTATCCCCAGGACATAACTCATTCTCTCTCTAGGTCTCTAGAGAATCCTGCTGTCCCCTGGCTGAGAGCTCTGACCCCTCTGAAGACAGACTGGGGCAGCAGAGGATTAAGTGGCTCAGGTGGCCAAAATCCTCTCTCTCTCATTCCTGTCCTAGTCCCTCCCCCAGAGTGAGTGCTCGCTGTCCCCACAGCAACGCTGACGTGGAGTGGACAGCACAGAGACTGAAGTGCCCCATGGACACAGACCCTCCACAGGAGATCCGGCGGAGGTTTGGCAAGAAGTACGCCTGCCCCTCCCCTTAAGGCCAGGCAGGTCATTCATCCCTTCAGCATAAAGGGGTATAGGCAGGAGGCAGAGTTCATGCCCAGAGAGATCACAGTCTGACAAGATGATCTGGTACATTGATAGATTGTCCCACTGATGACTGTTGTAATAGTGGTCAGAGCAAGGGGCTTCAGAGCTCAAGGAGGTTCTCACCTCTGCCTGGGAAGTCAAGGCAGGCTTCCTGGAGGGGGTGTCTTCTGAGCTTCCAGCAAAGGGTGAGAAGAGAGCGGGGTAAGAAGGGCCAGCTGCAGACTGGGAGGGGAGAGGGCTATCTGAGTGTGAGTGGGAACTGGGCTAGAGGAAGAGCATCCCCTGGGATAAACTGACCAAGTGAGCACTTGCAAGGCTGTCCCTACTCTGACTGCTTGAAGAGTGTGGTAGAACCTTAGAGGGTCTGCACACTGTTTGGCTTGAGCAACTGATGGCCTTTCTTTGCTCTGGGAAGATGGGTTTGCACTGGGGGAGGGGGCACTCCATAGCCAGAGCCAAGACTTCCCATCTCCCAGGGTCACATCCTTCCAGCCTCTGCTGTTCACGGAGGCTCACCGGGAGAAGTTTCAGCGCAGCCGGCGCCACCAGACCTTGCAGCAGTTCAAGCGCTTCATCGAGAACTACCGCCGCCACATCGGCTGTGTGGCTGTGTTCTATGCCATTGCTGGGGGCCTCTTCCTGGAGCGTGCCTACTGTGAGTGTGGGCAGCCCTGCGGTCCCGGCTCCTGTGGGCCCAAGGGGACTTTTTGAACTTGAAGAGAGGCTCTGGGGGAGGTGGCTGGGGTGGGCCCTTAACCCGCCTCCGCAGCTCTCTGTCCTTTGCACTGTTCCCCTCTCACCCACCTGGGCTCCCCGACAGACTATGCCTACCGGGCTCACCACACGGGCATCATGGACACCACCCGTGTGGGCATCATCCTGTCCCGGGGCACAGCCGCCAGCATCTCCTTCATGTTCTCCTACATCCTGCTCACCATGTGCCGCAACCTCATCACCTTCCTGCGAGAGACCTTCCTCCACCGCTACGTGCCCTTTGACGCCGCTGTGGACTTCCACCGGCTCATTGCCTCCACTGCCATCATCCTCACAGGTAGGGCCCCGCAGTCCCAGGGGTTCTGTCCACGTCCTCCTGCACCCTGCTGCCTGCCCCTCTGCTCTCCTTTGTGCTTGAGTGTAAGCCCCGGATGTCCTTCTCAGAAAGATGGAGCTGGCCCCATGGTGGTGTGAAGTGAGCCCAGGAGCCCCACATGCTCTCTTCCCATGCTCTCAGGGCCCCCTCACCAGCCTCTAGCTGACAAGCTACCCACACCCCAGAATGAGGGCACATCAATGCCTTCTTTCCCAGCTTTTATGTGGTAAAACGTACTCTTTGAGAGAAACCTAAAGAATGAACTTCCAATGGTATAATTTCAGATTCCTGTGGCTGTGCTCACAGATGGTATATATGGGGCATGGTGGGGGTGGGGAGGGACAGGAGGATGATGAGAGACCAGAAGTGCAGACCCCTACGGTCCTTCTTCAGGCCTCCAAGACTGGGTGGCTGGAGTCCTCCAACTTGGGCTGAATGGGTTGAGGGCCCCCACCAGGCCACCCCCTGACTCACTCCCACCCTGTCTGGTCTTCCTTAGTCTTGCACAGTGCGGGCCATGTGGTGAATGTGTACCTGTTCTCCATCAGCCCACTCAGCGTGCTTTCCTGCCTCTTTCCTGGACTCTTCCATGACGATGGGTGAGTGAGTGGGTGACTGTGTGTGTGCATGTGCATATGTGCGTGTATGTGTGCATATGTGCGTGCATGAGTGTGTGTGTCAAGGTGGGGGATACTTTATGGAGCCAAATTTCCTTGGCTCAGAGGAGAGTGTCACCTTCCAAGCGATAGGACAAACAATGATCAGCCAGAGCCCTGGCCCCAAGTGGGCAGAAAGGGAGACTGGTGGCTGGGTTGGGGTGTTTCTTCTGGAAGATTCTTTCTGGAAGTCCCAGACATCTGTCAGCATCCTTCCTTGATTTCCCTTCTCCACAGGTCTGAGTTTCCCCAGAAGTATTACTGGTGGTTCTTCCAGACTGTGCCAGGTGAGAGTCCCCCCTACTCTGAATTTCTGGGTCTGGCTCCGAGCTCCTGGCTCTGGGTTCCAACTGCCATGAGGCAGCACTCACTCAGCTCTCAGGGTGGGCCAGGCTCTGCCCTCTGGTCCCGAGGACTCTCCGGGGCAGTAAGAGCCTCTGCTTCCCAGTCCTTCTCTTGGGAGTTTGGCTAGGCTCCTGCCCCAACTCTGAACATCCTCTGCTGTGGTATGGGAGTGTTCCCCTCTCCCTACACCCCAACATACACACCTACCATGACAGTGGCTTTGAGGAATGCTATGCCCCAGCTGCATGTTGGAGAGATGGGGCTTGTCAAACTAGGCAGAGCCCTCCACCCCTTGTAGTCTGTCTCGACAAGGGCTGTTTAGGGACATATCCCTAACTACCCATAATCACCTATTTTAGAACTATTAGCTGTGAATCTATTCAGAAGCTTCTCAAACCTATTTATATTTTCAGTCTGTTTCCTCCTTGGGGTAATACATTTTCTACACTGCTCTCTGTGAAACACAGCATTTTTTTTTTTTTAAATCCTAAAACAATCTGCTTTGAACTTCAGAGTGCTTGCTAATTCCTGCACACTGGGATTTAGTGGGTAAGGCTGTGTTTATGCCCTCCTCTCTGTTCAGGCCTTTACAGGCTTTGGTTAGATCCCTTCTTAACCTCAGCTTTTCCATACTGCAGGGCTCTAATCTTCTTAATTCCTGCCTCTCTCCTCCTTGACACTTGAGAGGCCATTCTCTGTCCTCATATTCCCATCCTGAATCTAGTATTGGTCTCTTGTGTACCCCAGGCCTGGGATCCCCTGTGAGAGGAGGGGGTCTGAACACAGGGGTCTCAGGTGGCTGTGCTTACTCATTAATGGTCCCACAGCCCATGCTGTTGTAGCCAAGGCAGGGGCTATGGGGCTTAGACAAAGTCTTGACTCCATGGGGGCAGAACCTGCAATGTCCAAAGTCTAATCCAGAGGGCCCAGAGTTGTTGCCCCTGCCTTCTTTCAGTCAGCACACATTTATATGAGGCTCACAGGATGCCAAGCCCTCAGGAGGTGCTAGGATTCTGAGCTGAACCAGCAGCAGCCTGGTCCCTGTTCTTGTGGGCCCGACAGTGAGGGAAGTGATAGACAAAAAACAAATGACACCAGTACTCGAGAAATAACAATCAGGACAAGGCTTAGGAGGGATGAGCAGAGTCTGTTGAAATAAAAGGAATCTGTAATCAGTGGTGTGGGGAGAGAACAAAGGAGAACCCTGGCTTCCACCACCCCCACCCAGAGCAATGAAGTGGGATGGGAACCCTGACCTCTGGCTGCCTCAGAACAGCCACCCCCCCGCCCTTCTCCCCATATTCATTTCGCAGGGCTCACAGGGGTGCTGCTCCTCCTGGTCCTGGCCATCATGTATGTCTTCGCCTCCCACCACTTCCGGCGCCATAGCTTCCGGGGCTTCTGGCTGACCCACCACCTCTACATCTTGCTCTACGTTCTGGTGAGGGCTCCTGGGGTCTGGGCAGGATGATCCCAGGAAGGCCATGATGGCTTCTCCATTCCCTTAGTCCTCTCAGGAATCCCCTCCACTTCTCACTTCACAGCTGGAGAATCTAGTGTGGGGCTGCCAAGCAGACAGACCCGGGGATGCAGCACCTGGAAGATGGGTGCCCTGGCAGGGGTCTGGCAGTAGCAGCCCCACCAGCCTGGTCTGCATTCCTTGAGATACCCCCACATCATTTCTGCCCAGCCAGTGATTCTGTAGTTCCCCGGTGGCTAGTGTGAGCTCCTAGGTGGGCTGTCTACATGCAAGGGAGCAATACCCTTTCTATTTGAGAAAACGTATCTTAATTTGGTTCTGCCACTTTTGTTCCGATCCTGTTTTTTGAGGTCTTAGTACCCCAACCCCTCTGCCCAGTGGAGTGCCACTTGTAGAGTTAATGAGCTTGCTCAAAATGTCTTCACTTGGTTTATTGATAAGATGGATTTTTAAGACTCTACCTGTTCCCTATCCTTCTCCTTAACCCAGGCTCTGCCTCCCTCTCTTCTCTTGTCCTTCTGTTCCCTTTATCTTCTGTGGGTTTGCCATCAATTGCACAAGCTAGTTAGTTCCAGAGCTGACTCCAGTCTGTGCCTGTGTCATGGTTCCACTTGGCTTCCCTTCTTCATGGACACAGGCAGTTCCCTAAAGAGCACCCGAGAGTCCTGCTGAGAAGCTAAACTAAGTCCCAAGGCCCCAGTGTCCCCACCGATGATAGCTTGGCTGCCAACATTCAGAAGCACAGAGCCCAGATGGTTGCCATCTGTCACCTGGCTCCAGGCGGAACTGCACACAGTTGTGAGACAGAGGGAGAGAGTCCATGGTGGCCTGAGTCAGGCTGGCACCTGGGGGCTGCCCTGCCTCCTCTCAGGTGCAGTTCTGTCCTCACCGATCAGAGGGTCTGTTTCCATGTTGCCCGAGGCTCAGCACTTCACGGTTCTGAAGATGAATACCCAGCCTTGGGTGAAGTCGTTTCCTAGAACTGATGATGTTTGTTTCCAAAGGGATCTCTGCGTTCTTTGGAAGCTGGCTAATTTGTCCCTCCCTACCCACCCTTGCTAGGGTGGAGCCGCAGCCTCCTGGGTCACAGTTTCTGCTGGGGGCGGAGGTAATGTTCTGGGTCCTGGTGAAAAAGCAGCTATTCTCGATGGGAGATCCAGAAGGGTGGCCAGACTGACTCCCTGAGACCAAGACCCCTTTCTGACTTATTCCTGGGTTTGGGGGATCACTGGAGTTCAGAGCCACCCTTCCCGCCAGCAAGGAAGTCAGTGGCTCAGAAAGGTGCGGGACCCTCTGCTGGGCAGTCCTAGAGCTGGCCGCTAGAGGGAGTCTCACCGGGGGTGGATATCAGGGCCGAAACACCCACTTATCCCTCATGGCCACTTGACTTGGGACAGAAAGAGAAGCTACAAGTAAAGGACCCCAGCGTGGAGTGGACCCTGCAGAAGGATGTCCAGGCTCTTGATCCAGGCAGAAGAGGGCAGGGCTAGCTCCCGCCACCCCACCCCAGCTCCTCAGCCAACCATGAATCTGCAGCAACTTTGTGGTTGTAAAAGTAGAGCCAACACTAAATGCGATGTATAAACAGAGCGGTATGAGGTCACCCAGACATTGTGCTCAGCCTGGTTCAGTGCTCAGAAAGCCTTGGGGGTGGGTGTGGGCTCCATAATGAAAGAGGAGCTTGGGGAAAGTGGAGCCAGTTCAGGGAAGAGCCCAGAGAGGTTTGGGTTAGTCCTGTGGGCAGAGGAACACTAAGCTGGGGACAGGGAGAGCTGAATGAGGTGCCAGAGTTCAGTTTAACAGTTGTCCGTTGAAGGGTCTAGTACACATTTGTTCGGTGGTATGCCGTAGTAGTTGGGTGGAGGACAGGGAGACTCAAAGCTAGGCCCTCAGGAACTTGGGATTTGCTGCAGAGATAAGGGCCATGCACTTGAAATGGTCAGAATGAGCAGACAATATAGGATTAATTGCTGAGCTGAGTGTTCCAAACAGTGAGTTTATAGTAGCTCACTGAAGGGAGTTTCATTTGGGCCAAACTGGTTAGGGAAGACGTTGGGGAGAAGATGAGACTTGAGCCAAGCCTTAAGGAGAGGTAAGCTAAGATTTGACAGGGCAGAGTGGAATCTGAAGAGCATTCCAGATAGAATAAAGGGCATGAGCACTGGTGCAGAGGTGGAAATGATGACAGAATATTCAGGGCACAGATGGGACAGGCCTGGCTGTGGATGGCCCCAGGGTATTAGGTGGTGGCAGGACCTGTGTGGGCTGCAGTGGCCACTGAGGGGCTGTGGCTCAGTGGAGGGGCCGGGCCACATGGGACAGCATAGACAGAGGAGACTGGGCAACATGCAGGATCAGGGCTGGGAGAAGGAATAGAGAGCCAGTGGAGGAGATGGAAAATGAGTGGCCCAAGAGAAGCAGCAGATGTGGCAAGGAATGGGCAGTTGCTAGTGCCACAGATGGCCAACCGTGGGAGTAAATGAAAGGAGACCTTGGGGTCTGACCATTCATGGGACCGGTGAACCCCCAGCGAGCAGGTCCTGAGAAGAGGTGGAAGCAGAAGCCAGACTTACCCGACTTAGGAACAAGCAAATGGGAAGCATGGGGGCAAGTTGTGTCTGACCTTGTTAGACCAGCTTGTTGGGGAAAGGACAAGAGCTGAACAATTCCTCAGTTATTTCATGGAAAAGGTGGACTGGTTAGGTGTTCTTAGTCTCCAAAGGCAGAGGATAAATTGGAGGAACTCCTTTTACTAACTCAGCAGTTATTAATTGCCTGCTGCGTGCAACTGGTAAGAGCTGAGAGTATGGTGGCAAAAAAAAAAAAAAAAAAAAGACACACACAAACCCCCAGTCCAATGGGGAAACATGTCAATGAAGAAACAACATTAGTGTGGATGATGACAAATGTTCTGACAAATTTTAAATACATTTTAAAACAATGAGAGAGGTAGCCAGGGGGAAGAACCAGGGAGAAGCCATTCCAGGGAGAGGGCACAGCAGGTGCCAAGGTCCTGAAGCATAAAGACTTGCTACATTTGAAGAACAGGGAAGGGGAAACAGTGGCAGGCAAAGGCCAGAGCATCTCAAGATCCTGTGGTATAATGGGAAGTCCACTAAGGCTGGTTAAGTTGAGATGGCATGATAAAATGAACTTTTAAAAAGTCACACTGGCTGCCTTGAAAAGAATGGGTCACACTGGGCAGCCCTGTAGAAGACCACCCAGGAGGCTACTGCAGAAGACCCATCAAGAGTCAAAGGGGCTGGTTTAGGATGGTTCCAGAAAGGTGAAAGTAGTTGGGATTGGAAGTGGTTAGATCTGGGAACCTGGAGGGAGCATGGTACACGGAGAGGTGGGGGTGGAAGGTGACCGTGGGGTGGGGTGGGGTGGGTGGAGGATACTAGGGGCTAAGCTCTGAGCTGGCCACAGGCACTGTTGTGGGTATGGCTTGGTCTGAGCCCAATTCTTCACTCTGTCCAGCTCATCATCCACGGCAGCTTTGGCCTGATCCAGCTGCCCCGTTTCCACATCTTCTTCCTGGTCCCGGCACTGATCTATGTCGGGGATAAGCTGGTTAGCCTGAGCCGGAAGAAGGTGGAGATCAGCGTGGTGAAGGCTGAGCTGCTGCCTTCAGGTACCAGCCTAGAGACAGTCAGGGACCACCTGGGTGGTACTAACAAAGCCCACAGGGCATGGCCAGAGCCTGGACCTTGCAGTCTCCTGGCCTGGCCCAGTGGAGTTGGAAGGGGCCTTGGGGTGGCAGTGATGAGGGAGCTGGCAAGAGAAGCTCTTGGCCAGGGGACCTGAGCCTCTCTCACAACAGAGAGGGAAGGAGCCCAGGCCAGGCTTCTTCTTTCCCTGTTGACCATGAGTAGCAGTGCTTCACTGCCCCTCCTTCGGGTGGGCATGGCCCAAAGGGAGTAACGCCTTCTGGTGGGAAGAGGCCTTGGCATATTCCAGAAGGAGAGCTGAGGCTGCAGGTGGGGGAACTTTCTAGAGGCCACAATGGTGTTGGGTCCTGGATAGCAGCCTCCTGCCCACTTCCTTTCCTCAGGAGTGACCCACCTGCAGTTCCAGCGGCCCCAAGGCTTTGAGTACAAGTCAGGACAGTGGGTGCGGATCGCCTGTCTGGCTCTGGGGACCACTGAGTACCACCCCTTCACACTGACTTCTGCACCCCATGAGGACACGCTCAGCCTGCACATCCGGGCGGCAGGACCCTGGACCACTCGGCTCAGGGAGATCTACTCACCTCCAACAGGAGATGGCTGTGCCAAATACCCAAAGGTGACCAGACCCAGGCCAGATGAGCTACCCACCCCACATCCCTTAGCAGGCCTTGCCCTGCAGCCCCAGGCTCCCCAGTGTCCCTCCCCTCCCCCAGTCCAGAGACCGGTCTTTCCAGGTAATGCCATGGTACCCCCTTTTGCCTCACTCTATAAACATACCCGCCTTTCCCTGCCTCCCACCTCTAGCTTCAGAACTATTGTGGTGGTGGGGCTTAACTCCAACCTACTTGTCTTGCAGCTGTACCTCGATGGGCCATTTGGAGAGGGCCACCAGGAATGGCATAAGTTTGAGGTGTCAGTACTGGTGGGAGGGGGCATTGGGGTCACCCCCTTTGCCTCCATTCTTAAAGACCTGGTCTTCAAGTCTTCGGTCAGCTGCCACGTGTTCTGCAAGAAGGTGAGTGCCCTCTCTTTCTGCCTAGCCCTGCTCCCTATCACTATGTCCATCTCTGCCTGTCCCCCCTGCCTCTGTTCTTCATCTGAAGAACAAGGCACAGTTGGCCTGACCCCAGAGGGTTCAGGGTATCCTCAGACCCTAAGGAACAGAGTTGGAGAGGGTTAAAAAAACCCTCTCTCTGTCTTAGAGAGGTGGCCAGCCCCTGAAGGGAGCATTGTTAGGTTGGGAGAAGGAAGGGAACATTTGGGGTGGGGCAGAAGTGAAACAGGCTCTGCATTCAAGAGGAAGAAGAGGGGAGGTGGTGCGAGGCAGGACTGGTGGGCTGGGTTGGTTCCGGGAACACAGCCCAGGCCCTCAGGCCCCCTCCATCCCAGGTCCCTTCACCCCAGCCTGGACCCAGTAGCAGGCCCCTGCTTGTTTCTCTGGGCCTGGCGGGTGAGTCAGGGGCACAGGAACGCAGCAGGCAGAGGCCCAGCCCATGTGCTGTCAGCACTTGGAGGGTGACAGACCACTCCTCTTCTCCGCTGTCCATGCCAACTCTGCCTCTGCTTCTTAACTCACACAGCTCCGCTTCATCCTCTTCAGAAGTTGGACGTGGGTCTCTCTGTGGCAGCTTCCATCCTTTCAGTCTCTCTTTGAGCCCATTCCCATCTGCTCCAGGAAGCCAGCTGGGTCTTCCCTAAGGCTGCTCTGTGACGTGCCCCTTAGTAGAACCCTATCCCTCTGGGCTAGGGTTAATTTAGAGCCTCGCAGCCTGAGGAGGGCCCATTGGAGGCAATGGCAGGGCAGGCTAGGACTGAAAAAGCTGCTTCCCACCCCATCAGACCTTCAGCTCACTTGACAAGGGTCCTTTTTCACCACCCCAGGTTATCAAGCCTTCTACCTCTCTATGCTCTGGGGTAACGCCACACATACCCCCCACCCAGAACCTGGCCTCGTGGTCCCTGCAACACACCATCCCCCAGGGTGTCTGGGGAGAGACACAAGCTGGCCAAGACCAGAAGAGTTCTGTTGCTGGATCCCTGGGATATGGGGACCCTGAGCTAAGCCAGGTCCTGAGCTCCCGCCATGTGTCCCCAGATCTACTTCATCTGGGTGACGCGAACCCAGCGGCAGTTTGAGTGGCTGGCTGACATCATCCGGGAGGTGGAGGAGAATGACTGCCAGGACCTGGTGTCCGTGCACATCTACATCACCCAGCTGGCCGAGAAGTTTGACCTCAGGACCACCATGCTGGTAGGGCAGGGAGGCTAGGTGGGTATATGGGTTGGCAGGGTGACACAGATGGCCAGGCCAGGTGTGTGGACAGCCAGGTTCAGACAGCAGGAGGCACAGAGATGGTGGTCCTGATCCTCAGCCTCCAGCTCCCTCCCCACCCCATTCTTTGTCTCCTGAGCTGCCGGCTGGCTTGGGCTAGGCACGGACCCTGACTGTCCTTGGCCTGACCTACCCCTGTGCCCCCAGTACATCTGTGAGCGGCACTTCCAGAAGGTGCTGAACCGGAGTCTGTTCACGGGCCTGCGCTCCGTCACCCACTTCGGCCGCCCCCCCTTCGAGCCCTTCTTCAAGTCCCTGCAGGAGGTCCACCCACAGGTCAGTCCCACCCCTATGAAGGTTCTCCTGGCCTTTATCCCCTGAGGTCTGAGCAAACCTCCCAGGTCATCTCCATGAGGGAAGGAATTGACGGGTGATGAGAACACATCACCCAGGAAATAAGTGGGTTTCATGGAGTAGAGAAATAGTAGGGGTCACTCTGAGGGGCTAAGGGGGAAGCAGCAACAAGATTGCTTCTTTTAAAGCCAAGGTGCCTGTCCAGAGGGAAGGGTGCAGTGACAGAGCTCGTCCTTACCGCAAAGTCAGAGCTACTCTTACCATGAATACCCAGCCAGCCCTCACCCTAGATGCTGATCTTTACCATGAATGCCGGGCTAGCCACTGTCTCATAATGGCCTAACCCTCAGTGAGACACTAAGCTAGCCTTTAACTGGAACGTTTATTAACCCAGCCCTGATCTGAAACACTTATCATGTCCCCAAAGCTGACAAATGCCTTCAAGGAGCTGGAGGTTGGACCCACACAGAGCAGGTCTACCAAAACTGAGCTAGATGTAAATACATCGAGCCAGCCCTCACCACACATGGTGCAAAGCAAACCTTTACCAGAAACCTGGAAGGAGCCCTCATCAAGGACTCTTGCCTGTCTTTAACATGAACACTGAGCTAGCCTTCACGTTCCCCTCCCCCAACAGGTCCGGAAGATTGGGGTGTTTAGCTGTGGCCCCCCGGGCATGACCAAGAATGTGGAAAAGGCCTGTCAGCTCATCAACAAGCAGGACCGGACTCACTTCTCCCACCATTATGAGAACTTCTAGGCCTCCTGCCCAGGGGTTCTTCCTACTGCTCAGCTGAGCAGAGGTTTGGGCCTGTACCTTACTCTGTACTTCCAATTTCTGACTCCCTCTGCCTCCTCCCCATTCCCACCTCCGAATTTTGGTCCAGGCGGCCATGGTCACCCACCCATATGGGTTCAGAGACCCCCAAGTCCAGAATGTCTCAGCCTGGAGAAGGGGGAGGCACTGGCTGGGAAACAGGTGGGACCTGGCAGGAGAGCTGTTATTACTTTGGGGCAAAGTGATACCTCTTCTTCCAAGCTAAGAAAAAGTCTCTGAAGACTGGAGCTGACAAGCAGTGTGTATGTGTATTAGGGGGCTGTGAGCCTAAGGATGGAGGGGGAGCACAGATGCTGGCATCTTGGAACTCCCCCACAAAAAAGCCTCCCCCTCCCCTAGGCTCCCCACTGTCAAAAGGGCTGGCAAATGCCTTGGGGTGGGGTAGAGGCTGGGCCCACAGAGGGAAGTCTACAGGAACCCCCTCAGCATCCTAGTCTAACAGCACAACTGATCTTCTCTCCCCAGTTTTTAAACGTGTACTGTAGTCAGAATCTGGCCCAAAATCTATGTAGTGCTCCTCACGCCTTGTCTCTTCTTCCTACTGCAGCAGTCTCCTTTACAAATAAACCACTTTTCTGCCCTCTGGGTTTCTTTATCCTGCCCGAGAGTGGGGGTGGGCACTGGCAGAGGAAGCTACTCCACCAGCCAGCTCACCCAGGCTGGTGCAGACAGTCCTCTGAACCTGCCAGCACCTTCTGGATAAAGGAACCAGCCCAAGGCCGAGTGCTTTAGCTGGAAACCTCTTTCCCAGCTCCCGTTCCTAATGAAGGGCCTCTCAGGGCAGCTAGTGTGGGGCTTCTGGAGCCTGATCAGGAAGGGGTGGGAGTTCCTGAGAAGGTGGACCGGGCACCAAGTTGTGGGTGTGTGTGGCAGGACAAGGCAGGAGCCCACAGGGAGCCAGAGTCTGCCTGGCTGGCTCCAGGACCTCTGAGCAACAGGAGTTGGCCACTTGGTGCCTACATGGGTCTTCCCCATAAAGAGATGAAAGCAAGGACACGGATGAGCACATCCCCTAAACACTCTGAGCCTGTTTGCTCATCTCATCTCCAGAGTGACTCAGTACCCTTCAAGTTATAGGGCAAAGCTCTGAGGGAATTTCTAAAGCAGGGCCCAATTTCAAGTGAGACTTTCAGTTGTCCTCACAGAATTCTATTTGTGAGATCGCATAACCTCAATTTCGATAAAATATTTCGATAGAATAGAAAATCCGAAATCCCATGTTGGACACTACATTCGGATGTTGCAGGTCCCAGGGAAGCGGATGTTTGTTCAGCCCCATGGGGAGCCGCGTGGGAGCAGGAGGGCGGGCCTGGGGCGGGCCGCCAGCGGTTCTGACCGGCGACCCGGTGGGTATTCCCGGGGGCATGGCCCACAGGCTTTGGCCGGTCCAGGTGTGGGCGCGGGCCGGGGCGTCTCCGTGGCCGGGCGCCGGGTGTGGCCCGGCACCCGCGACTCGCGGTTAGAGGCACGGCCAGCAGGGGGCACGCGCGGACCGCCCCGTCAGGCTCAGCCGCCAGCCGGAGGCCTCAGCCCGAACGCAGATCGGGCCCAGACCTGCAGGCTGCGTTTCCTGGGGCCCGGAGTCCGGGTCGGCGAATGGGGGAGGCGCGGCAGGCCCGGCTTCCTCTGGAAAGAAAGCGCAGTCGGCCGCGCCAGCTTTCCCGCCTCCGCGGGTGCGCGGCTTCCGCGTGGCAGGGCCGCCCGCTCCCCCTCGCCTGGCGCGCTGCCCCTTTGTCTCTCCGCGGCTCCCCTCCTCCCAGACGAATGGCTGTTGGCAGGAAATTGGACGCGCTCTTGGGGAGCCGCGCAAGTCGGCGTGGCGGGGAGGGGGCGCCGCGCGGCCGGCCGGCTCCGGGTGCCCCCGTCCGGGGCGGGGGCGGCGGGGGATGTTTTTACATCTCGTCAAGGGAAGGAACTTGATGCTTCGAAAGTGCTTTTCACAGCCGGCCTGTGTCTGCTCCCAAGCTGATTTATAAACAGAATCTGCGCTCGCTTCGCAGCTCCCTCCCTCGACAGCCCGGGGGGCGGCGCTGGAGGCGCGGACGCGGCTGTGCCTGGCAGGACTGGGTTTATTTATTGCATCTGGCCGGGAGCCGGGGCGGCCTGGGGACTGCGCAAGTTCCCTCCGGCCCGAGCCCTTCCCCTCGTCTTCCAACCCCCAAGACCCGATCCATCCTTGGTGGGGCGGGGGTGGCGGTGGTTTCTGGCTTCCCCAAGCCCCGCACCGGACTCTGGACGGAGCCCGCCGGTGGTTTAGAGGTGGAGGCAGAGAGATGGCCAGGGCGCCCCAAAGGCCCGCGTCCTGCCCCACCCCACACTGACCCGGGGGAAGAAGACGGTGAGGAATGGGGTCTCCCCACTGTGCCCTAGCGGCGGAAAAGGCGGGGGGGGGGGGCCTGCGGATCTTAAACTCCTCTGGCTGGCGACCAGGGGCTCTGACGCCCCCTTCCTCCAGGGGCTGTCCTCTCTCCCCAGAGATTCCTCTGTCCTCAGCTCCAGACAGCCTTTTACTCCAAGGCCCCAGTAGGCCTTCCCGTTTAGAATAAATTAAGGAATCTCCAGCTTCCACTTGATCTTGGGAAGAGGGGAAGAAAGGTTTGTCAGAACATGTCCCTGGGAAGAGCCACAGACCTCAGCAGGGGGGTGGGCACAGGGCTGGTCCAGATTCGTCACAGTGCCCAGGCCTCCCATTTACAGAGTCCGAATGGCCACAGGGTAGAGCAGGGACATGTGCTCGGCCCCCTTAATGGGCAGCTTGCGGCTGGCGTAGTGATGCACAATTTCAGGGACGCTGCTGAAGGGTGGGCTGTTCTGGCCCAGCACGTACTTGTGTTCCTTGGTCCGGGACAGCTTCATGTGCATGAAGCCCTGACTGCTCCTGGGAAGAGGAGAGGAGACCCTGGTGAGTAGGGGCTCTCTCCGGTCCCCCTTCCCTCCCCAACCCCTACCCCTGCAGCAAATGCTCTTTCAGGCCAGCTGTGTGTGGAGGTGACTAGGGAAGGTGGAGGCCAGTCCAGAAAACAGGGAGGAGGCAGAGAAGATTTTGTGACTGGGTAACAGTAGGCATTGGTTTTGTGGTAAGGGCATTGGGTGTGCCAAGAATGTGTATGTAGTGTACAGGGCATGTGCAGGTGGAAACAAGCGACCACTCTCCCTGCCCCAAACCCTGGGACCCAGGCACCAGTGTCCTCCAGTCTGTATGGCGAAGGCTGATCTGGCCTCCCCATCTCTGAGCTGTGGAGGGGGTGGGGGTGGGGCTCCTAGTGACTCATACGGAGACACACACATCCTTGGCAGGACATTGTTGACAACCAAGTGAATCTTGGTTGAGGCTCTCTCTTGCAGAAACCAGGGGAGGGTGTGAGCTAGGGGCTCTGGAAATCCTTTCCAAATCTGGAAGTCTCAACTGCCTTGTCCTGGGGATATCCCTTTACCCTCCTGCTAACTGGGCCTTGAGCCAAGCCCCCCAACCTCCTTTATCCCTTCAGCCTGGGATGACATCATCGGTGAGGCTGTAACTCCCTCCCTCAGAGAGGAAACGCTCCACTGCCTCTCCCATCTCTCAGACACAATCCAGGAAATCCACATTAGTGCCTGGCCCTGCCCCCAAGACAAGGACCCTGCTGCTCAGAGCTCTGGCCAGCTCCCAGCTACCCGGACACCCTCTGTCTTAGAGAGAAAGCATGGGGGTGGGGTGGGGACCAAGCAAGAACAGGGTCTGCCCAAGCTACCACAGGCCTGGCCCACAGGCAAGAAGGAAGCAATCCTTAGGGGAGCCCCAAAGCCTGAATACTTGTCTCCCAGTCAGAGCCTACCTGGGGACAAGTGCAGGGCTCAGAAACTAGTAAGGAAGTAGGACTGGTGAGGGGGACCCTCATATGAGGTAAGGCTGGCAAACTTCATTTCCTTCCCCTGCCTGGGTACGAAGAGGGCTCTGACTGGACCTATTTCACTGGGCCCACAAGTGAAGATGGAGAGTGGATGACTGAAGAGAGGAAAGGGATAACAGGAAAAACCCTCCCAATTCCTTCTCCTAGGATACAGTACCCTAAAGCCTGCTGGGAGCCCCAGGCTGGGTGTATGGGGCAGAGGGTGGGGGACACAGGCATCCCTCTTCTGTAGGCCTGAGATAATGACTGAGGCTGATGATGACCACACAGGCCCTGGGGAAACTGTACAGTCCCTGAGGGCGGTGCAGAGAGGGGAGGCAGTGAGTAGATCCTCCCCCCTGTCTGCCCTATGCCATGGCCCAGGCCCAAAGCTGTGGGTACTAGCTTGGGCCTTGCTTTCCCTCACCCTCTCACAGTTTGGGGACAAGCCCCTACCCACAGTCCACTTGGGATAATCACCTCTCCCAAAAATTGCATTGCATCTTCTCCTTGAGGAACAGCTCTGGCCAAAAAGGGCAATAAGTGGCAATAAGCCTCCATCTGGAGAACTGACCTCCTGGGATAAAGTCCCAAGCAGAGTCCTTGCCCAACCCTCAGGAGCCTGGATGGGACAGGCTGGGCTGCAGGGCCAGAGCTGACATGGCTTTCGGAGGAAGCTGTTTAATTACCAGTGAAAGCCCTTCTATTACAGAGAGCAGAGAAACCATAATTGTATTTCAGAGAAGCCATTTATATGCAAACGAGGCTCTGGCAGACAGATGCTGGTGGGGCCAGATGAGGCTGGGCTGAAGCAGCATCCAGGCCTGCCTCCCCCTTGTACTCCCCAGGCAAGGGCTGAGCTCTGCCCCACTCTGTTCAGGGAGCCAGACCCTTGCTGTCTAACCCAGCCTTGGACTGTTCCAGATTTGATGTTGGGTGGAGCTATGCGATGGAAGACTGCGGGTCTTGTAGTCAGGCTGAACTGAGCTGGGTGCAAATCCTGCTTTTGGCACTTCATTACCTGTGGCCTCAACCAACTCACATAGCTCTTGGTATTTATTTCTGTCTATAAAAAAGAGATTCATCTTATAGGCTGGTGCTTTGGGAGAGGGTATATATGCTGCTCAGCACACAGTAGATGCTCTGTGACTCTAATCTATTAAAGCAATACACATTCCTAGTGTTTTATCAGATTTTTGACAGATTAACTTTTCCTAAATGCTCCTTCGATTTTATGATAATTTTCAGGGTATGAGAGTGGCAAGAAACCTAAGTGGTACCCATTAATGCATTTTGCAAAGGAAGAAACCAAGTCCCAGACAGGTTTCATGATTTGCCTAGGGTCACATAGCTAGTTTTATTAAGCCCAAGAATAAAATTCAAGTTATTTGAATATAGACAGGCATTTTTCCCCTTGTCTTTTAGTTGAAGTTGAATAATTATCCTCAAATATATCTGTTTAATAGTCCCAACTTTTCTGTATATTGCATTTGTTTGAAGTGGGGGTATACCTGTAATCTAATGCCCCCGGAAAGTGTGGTAGGAGGTGGTACAGATGTCCCAGCAGTGTTGCGGGGATATGAATAGACACACCATCTGACAGGCTGTCGTGTGGAGTGTAGGATCTACCAGGCAGAACTCCTGAGGACGAAGGGGAGGGCTGGCCATTCTACCAGGATGGCCTAGGAGGCCAGTGCTGATCTATCATTTCCTGGGAAGGAAGGCTGATGGGAGGGGAGGTCCTGCCACCCCCTCCTCTTCCTGGATCCTTTAAGATTCAGTTATCAGCCACTAGTACCCAGACCACCTGCCCACTTCTTCACAGTGAACAATAGCTTTGTGTCCGCTGTTCACCCTCCTCCCAGGACCCAGCCTCCCTTGAGCAAAGTTCCTCTCTTCTTGCCTGTGCTTTAAGAACATTTGGACTTCTATTAATCAAGATGATGGTGATAATTTATTTAGCATTTAGCACCATGTTAAGTGCCTTCCATATATTACTTCATTTGATCCTTCCCTACAAGGTAGATATTATTATTCTCCCATTTTATAAGTAAGAAAACTGAGGCCCAGAGAGGTTAAGGGGCCTCCAGGCCACACAGCTAGTAAGTGACGGGGGAGGGGTGGCAGGACCCTCCCCTCCCATCGGAGAGGCTTGACTATTTCCTCTAATGGACTCTGAGCTCCTTGAGATCAGGGGCTGAGCCTCAGACTGCTCCAAATCCCCAGGGCCTGGCCCAGGGTCAGCAAATGTTCATAGGGACAGAGCTCTCCCCAGCTTGGTCAGGCATGGGGAGAATGTTGGTCCTCCTGTCCTGCTGGTTGTCTTCCCATGGATTCTCCTTGGTGCCATGCTGATGAGCTAATAATCCTGCCTAACACTGCTTGTTGGCCCACCCCTACTCACTTGAGGGACAGGGAGAAATCATTCTTGCTGGTCTCACTGTTGCGCACCAGGTAGCTGGCCTCTTTGCACAGTCGGAGCAGGTTCTCGGCATCTGTTCGACTGATGGCCCCGTGGTACCAGCTGAGGACAAGAGAGAGGAAGGGGGGCATCTCTGCAGGGTCCCTCGCCGTCCTGGCCCACCCATTCTGGGTGTCCCCTGCAGGCAAGCCAGTGGCAGGAGGGGAAGGGAGGGGAGAGAGTCCCCAGCTGGACACAGACACTCACACCTGGTTTTCCAGAGGCAGTGCTGGGTCTGTCCACTCCCCAAGGGGGCTGCTGGGCTCCACGCTTAGGGGCTTTGCTGACTTGGGGTTCCCTGCAGAGAGTCGGGGAGGTAGCCGCCCCTTCTCCTCCCGGCCAGGTGACAGGCAGCTCTTCTCAGATCCTTCAAACTGGGCTGTGGGGAATATACCAGTCATAGACTCCGAGGACCCTTAGAGACAGAGCTCTATAGAATAACCAGTGCTCCCCCCATTTTCTGCTAAAAGGGGTCAAAGGAATGTTCTAGAAGGGTGGGACATGCTCCTGGGCTTGACTGGCTCTGGAGACAGAATCTTGGGTCTACTCCCCTGTTGGGGGTGGGGCTCAGCCCTCCTATGCCACACTGTACCTACCAGTCCCCATACTGTGGGAGGAGAGGAGAGAGAGGCAACATGAGAAACCACTTCAACTTCTCCCTCTGGAGCAGCTGCCTGCCTTCCCCTATTCCATTACCCCTCGGGGTGGCTTCAGCGCTGATAATATTGTTTCTTTCTCCTCCTCAGAGTTCATTACCGTTCTCCATATCACCCTGCCAAGCCATTCTGTAGAAATGACTTATCGATTTGAGAACAATTATCCGATTCCCCTTGGTGCCATCCTGACAGGCTAATCCTGCCCAAAGCCGCCCGCCAGCCCGCCCCTCCCCCGCCCACAGGGCTGCTGCCCACAGGCTCCCTGCCCCCACCTGAGAAACCCAGGTCGGGTAGCTCTGCCCCACTGAACCAGCAGCCCCCTGGAGGGAGGAAGCCAGTGAGCCACATGGGCACAGGCACACATGGACAGGTGACAGAGACCCTCTTTCATCCTACATTTACAAAATACCCCTCACACTCAGGCACAAATGTACAAACAGGTGTTCACAAACCCTTGGCTGCCCATTCTGTACAAAACTGAATGGAGATGGAAGTGCTCAATGCTTCCTTCCTTCTCATTTGGGTTTTTTCTCTCCTTGCAGCATTTTCAGGATCTTATTGTCTCTCAGTTACCAGATGCAAGGATCAGACCCTTTTACGTACTGGAAGGACTCAGACACTTCCTGTGCTAGCATCATCCCTGCCTCAAGAGTTATTTACACTGTCAAAGGGTGGGGTCAGGCAAAATCCTATGCAAATAAGCGAATCTAAAATAGTGGATTTTTGTGGCATGGTGGGAAAGATATTTGGAAAGGGACTCCTTTAGGAGACCCCTTCCCCACACGTTTTGGAGGAAGGGGGAATGTGTGCTTTGTCCCTTCTCTCTTCCTCCAGGACGAAGGGAATTCTTCCTGGGTTCTCCAAACCTTGCCCCATTCCAGCTCCTCCAACCCAAGCCCACAGGGCCTGAGGCATGAGAGAACATGTCACCCTGGCCAGAAGCTCCCACAGGACCCACCGCTGCCGTCCTCCAGGCTGGGCTCAGGGAGGGGTGAGGCTGGACCGGTGATGTCCCTGTCCCCGTCAGGGAGGGAGGGGCTGCTGTCCAGCTGTCCCACCGGCGGAGGCCAAGGTAGGTCTTTGATGACCTTAATGTCAACTGGAGCCAGCAGCAGGGAGAAGAGACACAGACAGGGACAGAGACAGAGAGAGACAGAGAGAGGCAGAGGTTGAGACACCAAAACCCAGAGCCAGGACACAGGATAGCCTAGAAAGGAGGAGGGTCAGAGCAAAGGCAGGAGTGGCTTCTGAGTGGGGAGCAGGACTCTCAGAAGGTTGGATGGAGCCACAGTGACCACACCAGGCTAGCTCAGTCAAAGGGTGGGGGGCACAGATAGCAAACAGGATGCAGAGTCTTGCCCTGCCAGCCACGTGGGTCCCCTTCATTTGAAGCCTCAGAAGCCTCCAGGGCCCAAAAGGAGCAGGAAAGGAAGAAAGGAGGGACAACGATCTGCCCTCACCTCCCGGCACCACACCCAGGTTCCCACAGCCTCCTGGCACCCTCAGACTTGCCGCCCTTCCTCCTTTTACCCACGGTCTGGGAAGTCATGGGCAGCGAGACTGACAGCCCAGCTCCAGGCTGTCAGGAATACTCCGATGTGGGGGCAGATGTTTTATTGAAATTTAGCCCCACACCCTCAATCTTGAGCCCCAACAATTAAGAAAGGGATGCCACTGGTGGCTGCAGGACTGCTAACGAGGTTTCCTAATGACGAGCATAGATTTTCCCATTAAGCAATCCAAACAGTATTGATTCTCCAAGGAGACTTCTGGAGATAAATGGTCCCTCCTCAATGGTGCACGCTTTACAGGAAACAAATTAGAAACCTGTGGTTTCCCAGTCTAGCCGCCAGGGTGGGGAGGACAGGGCAGAGAGCTGAGTCCAGCTCTAGCATGAGCCCCCTTGCCCAAGGAGGGGTGAAAGGGCCATAGGAGTGGGGGTGAAGTCAAATGGCATTTACATCTTTTATGTTCTCACTGAATCAAGAATCCAGGGGCTAAAGCCCTCTCCAGCCACACCCACTCAGCACGACGCCCCCAAGCCTCCCCGGGTTGGACTCCAGGCCTGGGATCCGCACTGGGGTGTGTGACACAGGAGAAACCTAACCCTCATTCAACCAAAGGGATTTCTTACAGCCTCCCTCTCCCCACCTGTTCCTGCTCCTCAGAAATACCCTCAGGGCACAGGTGCCCCTGGTCTCATCCAGCCTGCTACTGGGAGACAAAGCTCTCTGATTCACAGCTGGGATCTCTAAAGGTTACACACACAGCCGTTTTCATTATCTGGGCTGTTAAATGCCTTCTTTTGTTAAGGGTAAATATTTAACATGTCACAAGTTTTATCTTTTTGTTTGGAATTTCTGTATTTTAAGATATACCCTGTCTCCCAAAAGAAGGAAGTGGCCTAAGCCTTTTGGGCTCTGAGAGGTGGTGATGCAGGGAGACCCTCCATCCTCCCTTACCCGTTCCCTGACCCGCACACAGCGCTGCACCCACATGGCCCAATTCGCCAATCTCTGTGATGCACGCAACTATTCCTCCCTTGTGCCTAGCTTCAGGGCCTCCCCCAGTCCCTGGGGTCCACTCCTTCCACTGCCCTGGGCCTGGAGAGCTGTTTAGAGACCCCAGCAGACCCACCAGCTCCACCAGGGGCTTACCTGCAAAGGCTTTGGAAATTCTCTCCTTCTTCCACTCCCAGGGCTGGTCATACTCCTCAGGGGGCCTCTCATCATCCTCTGGCAGCCGGGACTCCCGAGGCCAGGTGGCCCCCTCACCCTCAGGGGTGGTCCCCTCCTCCTCTGGCTCATAGGGCGTGTCATACAGCGGCAAGGCCTGAGCGGCTGTCTCCTTGGAGCTCCGGATCTCTACCAGGACAAGGCAGGAGGGGAGGTGTGAGAGCGGCCCTGGCTGCCCAGCTCAGCTTCTCTGTCAGCACCCTCAGCAACACACCAAGCCTCCTTCAAAGGAGATGCCACTGGCTCTGGGGGCCCAATGGCCCTCAAAACATTTCTGGGGTTCCAAAAAGCATGGGATCCAATGGAGGCAGGGGCAGAGAAGCACCAGAGTGAAAGAAAAAAGATCTTTAGGTGGCCAGCAAGGGGCTGGGAAATGAGGCTTACACATTTCGGAAACTGAGGCAGGGTCCTCTCCTAATCCACCTCCTCCTGGCTACACAGCTCCAGTTTTTTCCTTGCATCCCAAGTAATACCACTTGACAATCAGAAAATACTTCTTTGTTGCTCAGCTACTGCTGAGCACTCCCTCCTTGCAACTGTCCCCTTCTGACAAGTCATTTACGTGGTTGTCCTCTCTGGTCACCCGTTTGGACTCCTTCCCTGGCCCCTCTCTTGGTCTCTGTTCCCCAGAACCAGGCCTTATTTGCCCTCACTCCTTGCCCAGTCTCATGGCACCATATACACTTCCAGTTGCCAATAAGATCTTTCACTTGAATGTTTCAAACCTGCCACTTTCCCAAGAAATTCTTCTACTCTGTTCTGTGATTTTCTTTTTGGGATCACTGGCCCCATTGAAAATACAATAAGAGCTATGGAGCTACTCTCCAGAACATGTGCAAATTCTCACATACAATTCCAGGGCATTCATGAGCCGCTAAGGGATACACACCACCCTGATCTAAAGAGGGTAGTCACCCTCCCACCTTCTCCCTTTCTGTCCACTACACTGCTCTCCTTGGTCCTGGCCCTCCTTCCTGCTCTAAATCCCACCTGTTTGCCCCCAGTACCTGAGGACTCTTAGCCTCATCTCTCCACATCTAGATTGCTGCTAGGGTGAGCCCTCCTCACCCTCCTCTACTGGCTTGAATTTCCATGAGCTCCATGGAGAACACTTCTGACCGCTCTTTCATGAGCTCCATGGAGAACATTTCTTACCACTCTCTGCCCCCTCACCCCACTCCCAAGGAGGGAGAGCAGCTTATCTGATCACCAGCAGATGTACACTCTCTTTCTCAGCTCTGCCTTCTGGCTCTTTCTCCTCCTGCCTCCTCGCCCTGCTCCTATGAAGGGGCCTATAGCTGTGCTGCATTGCCCAAGCCCGAGTGGGGAAGTTTAATTCTGTGAATTATTAAGCAGCCCACTGTGGAGACATAGCTAAGTGATGTTCTCCAATCTACTGTATCACTAATAAAGCTGACATTCTTATCTTTGTCCATCTAGTTCCTTAATCTGACTTCTCAGTGATCTCCAAGCTCAGGAGGGGAAGAAAGCGGTGCTAATTATTGCTCCCTTAAAGCCTCAGCAGTTTCTACAACTGCTAACTCATCTTTCTGATGCCCAGTTCTCCTGGTCTGTTCTGTACACCAAAGCCTCAGTAATCCCCTTAAAATGCCATATTTGTCCTGTTTCTGTCTTGCTCAGGAATCCATATTGGTTTTCTTCCTCCTTCAGAGCAAGTCCAAATGCCTCATTCCCGCCTTCAAGGCCCTTCACTGCCCCCGTGACCTCTCTCATTCTGGCTCCTCAGTATGCCCAACACTAAAATGGTATGCCCTTGAACAAACCTTCTTCCCCTCCTGCCTTGGGGTCTTGACTTGGACCAACTCACCCCTGTCCTCCTCTCAGATCACCCCTGCTTAGTTCTCTTTCCCTGGACCCTCTCTTGACCTCTGCTCTGCTCCCCAGGACCAAGTCCTACTCATTGCTCTCTGCCTGCATTCCTTGACCAACTTGCCCTTCTCCAGCCCTGTGGTTCCAACCGTTATAAAGCTGTTTCACTCTGACATCACAACCTCTCAAGCTCACCACCTTCCCTAAAGCTAGCGATCCTCTTTTTTGGGTTCCATGACTCCCAGCCCACACCACTTATCCTGCCCCTCCTGACTATCCTAACTCTATCGGCCTGACCTTTAGTTGTGTGGCCTTCTCTACTACCTCACATCTCAGGCACCACAAGTCATGGCTCCAAACTGACTCTCTTGAAGGCAGTGGCCAGTGACCCAAGGTGGTCCGTGGTGTACCCATGGTCTCATGGAATCAATCCTTAGTCCTGTGGGTCCCAGAGCCTGTTGCGCCAATACCTAGGTCTCAGGCAGCAATCTCCCACCCCTGACTCCATCACGCACCAGCCATCATCTTTTGGGCCTCATAGGGTTCCATGTAGCCATCATTTTCAGGGACCTTCTCTGGGGCTCCTGAAGCTCCTGCTGGGCCTTCACCAGTCTCCTGAACATCAAATGGGTCTGCGTAGTCTTCAAGGATTGCCAACTGTGGGAAGACAGTGAGGACAGCAGCTTCAGACATCTGAGAGACAGCTCTGCATCTCCCGAGATGCTTTGTCCATGGGAGCGAGTCCTGGACAGAATGTCTTAGACCTAGAGGAAGAGGCATCCACAGGCAGGCTCTGAGCTTGGACGGGGACAAGCTCTGCCTCTTCCTCTGCAGGTTTCCCCTACTGGGCTGCCGACAAAGCGGCAGATCTATCTTTTCTGTTCATTTTTTGCCTCTGGGTCATCACTTAGGTTAAATGACCAGGATAAAGCTCTGGGCACTAAGGCCTGCCTCAGTCCATGTCCAGGCAGAGCGACAGAGGTGTTCAACACCAGATGGTTCAACAGAGGGAATCAATTCAGAGAACTGGTTACAAAGGTATCGAAGGAGTTCACAGAACAAGTAGGAAATAGCAGGCAACTCAGAGATTAACTTGGTCCATGCCTACAAGTTCCATCCCAGATGCTGAACAAAGAAAAATTTGCTGACCACAGAGAAAAACAAAGTCAAATACTCACTTTATGGCACAGTCCTGCTGGTCTAGCCTCAGAACATTCATCACCACGTCATGAGTGCATTGCTACACTCATTTTAAGGAAATGGAGGCTCAGGGAAGGTAGGGAATAATACGGCCAAGACCATTTCACCTAAGTGGGGGAACCCAGTTGGAACGTGTGCCCTTTGTGCAAAATGCCGCTGCCAACCTGCCACCAGTGGGCGTCTTGGGCATCCCAGGAGAGAGACCAACTTTGACAGCCCTGAGGAAAGCCAGGGTTTGGGCTCAGTTGAAATCCCCTGGTTCCTGGAGGCTAGGAACAGGGAAGGCGTAGCCTTGACGCTCCACATCCCGCACTGCCCCTTTCTCCCTCACAAGTGGTTCATGACCAACCCTCTTGTCCCTGCTCCAGTCAAGGCAGAGCGAACTGTAAGCCACACACCCTGAGGAAGAGCCCAAGGTGCTCAGGGCGGGGTGCAGCAGAGGACAATAGAGCCTTTCTCCAAGCTGGGCACAGGCTCCTTGAAGGGGGCAGGCCTAAGCAGAGACAGAGCCCAGCCCACCAGGACTGCCAGCACCTGAGGGGAAGCACTGCACTGAGTTGACAGGCATTGACAAGAGGTGGCTCTGGGGCCTGTGGCATGAGGAGGGGCCACTCCTGCCTCTCCTCCATTCTCAGTGTAGGCTTTGGGTCTGGGCCAGACCAGAACTGCAGGAGCCAGTTGAGCAGGGAGGCTATGGGGGTGATTTTCTGCCCTGGGTCAGTGGATCTGGGACCCCGTAGCAAAGCAGTGATGGGGGAAAGGAAACTGCCCACCACAGGGACTCCTCCTGCATGTTCCTTGGACCCCCACGAGCCCCTCCAGGGGTCTCTGAAGCACATCCCAATGACTCCTACCATCTCTCCCTTCAGTTTAGTTCCCACCATGTTCCACTTTGTTCCACCCAAGTCCCCCATCTCCTTCATCTCCCTCAAATCTCCACCTGCTTCTGAGAAGACCACCATCTCAAGTCATACCATCCCCACCATCAGCTCACCCACCAGCCTAGAGTTCTTTATTGTTTCTGTCCCTCTAGCTCTAAGAAGCGCCTGGCTCACAGTAGGTACTATAAAAATGTTTCTACTAGATCACTGCCTGTCTCCCCTCGGAGCCCTCCACCCCTAGTCCTCCTTCTTCCAGGAAGGAGAGAAAAGAAATCCACTCCCACCCCAAGCTGCTTCCTCCCAGACATACCAGCACTCACGGCCCCACCCACCCACCCAAGGGGGCTCTGCGGTTGGCAGCTGGCACTCAGCCTCACACTCCTATGGAACAGCTCTTTAACAGGAACCGAGTTATCGGATGAGCTATCCTTAAACAGTGTAATGCCCACAAGAGAAAGTCCAGAGTTAAAGGGACTTAAAGATTCCACTTCCCTCTTCGGCTTCTCCCTACCCACCTCGGATCACTCTGTTGCCTGAAAGGTCTGTGCTTTGTTTCTTACCAAAGAGGCTTTCCCTCTGCCTGGATTATATGATTTTCCTTCTTCGGAATTCCTTTCCATTCTCCCCCTAGGTATGGTTAGATGCCTCTGTGCTGGGGTATTATTACACTGTGTAATAAATACTTGTTTCATCATCTGTCTTCCTGCAGATCCTGAGCCTCCTGAGGGTAGGACCATGCTTACTGCTAAATTCCCAGCACCTAAAAGTGCTCAGTAGGTATCTGTTTAAATTAGTTCACATAAAACAGGAAGAATGGACAAAGGACGTACTTCTCCTTGTTTATTCAGAAGAGAAAGGCATCATGAGTCCAGTGGGGGGCGGGGCACTGAGTCCTGGAGAAACTGCTCACAGAGAAGTGCTGCGCCCAAGCCCCAGTCCCCCAGGCTCTGCAGAGACCCCTTCCCTGGCTCTTTCCCCCAACCCAAGCCAGTGCCCTTCCTGCTGGAGCCCCAGGCTGGACTTGAGCTGTGACCTCTCCCTGGCCCAGCACGGGCCTCCCTAGGGCCAGCCCATGGTGCCTGTGGGCACCCAGGTGGCAGCTCTGTGGGCAGTTCAATGGCTCCTCTGTTCCACCCCAGACTCCACACCCTGCTCCAGGAAAACCTAGCCCCCCCGCCCAGGCGGGTCACCTAGAGGAGCCACCCACAGGGCTGGGAGGCAGGAGCAGAAGCAGAAACACCTGCTGGGAAGGTTGGCAAGAAAGGCACCCACCCGTGATTTCTAGGCCATGTGAGAAGGCCAAATGCTCAGTGGGGGGAAGTTGCCTCTGCAGGCTTCTGACACCTTTGCTCTATCATGATTTATTTTGTTCATGGGACCTTTGTCTGACTGCTGTACTCACTGCTGTATACCACGTCCGCCACAGGGCCTGGCACAAGGGAGGCACTCAGTGTACATTTACTAGATGCTCCAAAGGCCTCTCTCTCTAAGACTCTAGCTTCTGGAGCAACAGACTCTCAGGTCCCCATTCACCCCAACTCTGAGCACTCGGACAGACCAGTAGCAGCTGTGGGAGCAGGCTGTCCGGAGAACCGGCACTTGAGCAGGGATCAAAGCCTCTGGTTCAAGGGCAGAAGGGAAAAACTGGCAGGGAAGGTACCTAAAACCAGGGCTGATATTTAGGCAAACCTCTGGTAGGCAGAATGCTACTGAAAGGCTGAAATACTTCCAAATTAGTAGGCAAGTAGCTGCTGCCCGGAGGCCCCCTTGTCCCCACGCCTCCTGCCAACCAGATCCCCTCCCTCCTGCCATCCAGCAGGCTCCAGACCCAGGTCCTGTGCCTGTTCCAACGGGGCAGTGCCCCTCCCAGAGCAGCTGTCCTTCTTTGACTCTCCTTCCTGCCTGAGCCTCTCCTAAGATAGATGGCAGGCCTACCATCTGGTGCGACCTTCCGCTCTGCAGCTGGGCCCCACTAGGAGTTCCTGACCCTACCCATGGGGCTCGCTGGTCCAAGGGCAGCTAGCAGGGGGCACATGTCATAGGATTTGGGCTCTGCAAGGTTGCCAAAGTCTACCCCTGCCCCTTTCCTCCATGTCTTCAGTTGACATTTAATGTCTGGAAGCCTCTGGTTTTTCACCTGTAGAATGGGGATGGTATTACTACCCACCTCCTAGGATTGGAAAGAGGACAATGAGTGTAAAAGTCCTTAAGTCAGAGGCTGGAATGCAGTCAGTGCTCAATAGATGTTGGCCCTGCCACTGATCTCTTCTATTCAGACACTAAAGCCCAGAGTTTAGGTGCTGGACAGGGGACACAGATGGCGGCAGTAGAGACAAGACTGGCTCCCAGGTCTCCTGACTCTCACTGCCTTGCTGCAGATTTTCCAGACAACTCAGGAAATGTAGCATCCTCTCTCCTCCTCTTGTAGATTTAAAATACACTTTAGCATGTTAAAGGCTCTGAGAAATCGTGTAGCAAAGAGAGCTGTCTAATTTTGTTTAACTCGGCATTTCTCCAAAGTATTTAACCGTGAAATCCTTTTTCTGCCGAAAGTCTGTCAGTTTTGGAAACGGTATGTACTATTTACCTTCCCCAAAATCTAACTTTCTGTGTCCTCTGTTCCCACTTATTGGAATTACCCTTCCTCATTTTATCTGCCATGGAAACTCCTTCCCACGAAACAAATCTGTTAGCATCTTTTTCTAATTACAAAGAAATGTCAAACTTGTAAGACATTCGAACATCACGGATACACAATGGAGGTCAATAACCCTTGCAAGGTGTGTCTGAGGCCACCTCAGGACTGGGTGGCAAGTGCTGGCCTTTCCGTTCAGAAAATGGAGAACCCAGTACGGGGTGCACTCTTCATTCCTTCTCTGAGTCTGCTCCCCACACTCAGTGAACAGCTCCCTGAAAGGGGCTGTGGTCCCACAGCACGGTGTTGGCAGCCAGTCTGCCATCGGGCCTCCTGGCTGTGAACCTCAGCTCTCCTACTAGCTGTGAAATCAGGCACGGGTGACGCAACACTCCTGGGCTTCAGTCTCC
This sequence comes from Neogale vison, assembly GCF_020171115.1. NCBI lineage: Eukaryota > Metazoa > Chordata > Mammalia > Carnivora > Mustelidae > Neogale > Neogale vison. The sequence continues at coordinate 82,727,186 of NC_058103.1, read as the reverse complement.
CTCTAAATAACCTGAGAATAATAACAGAATCTCTCCTAGGGCCGTTGTCAGAAGCAATTGGTCTGTAACACATCAGCTGTTTCAAAATGGTACCAGGCACACGGCAGGTACTAGTTAATGGTCTGCGAGTATACCATGAAAGATGGAAAGACCAGATCTCTGGGTCTTCCAGGGGCTCACAGGGACAGCCACAAAGGAAGCTCCCTGAGTGTGGCTCCCCGAGGGGCTGTGAAGCCCTGCAGCTGCGCCCCCAGCTCCAAAGGCCCCGCAGGCTCCCTGTGTGCCGGTGGGACTGGGCCCCAACTCTGCTCTCGCACAGCATCCCCACTGGTTCTGCAGGGCGGGGGGTGAGCTGGAGGGGGCAGCAGCTGCCCTTCCAAGCCCCACGCCCCAGCCAGCTGCTCCCACCCATGGTCTGCAGCACCTTAGCTGTTTCTGGCTCCCAACAGGTGGAGTGCCAGCGCTAACTGAGGTGTCCTTGAGTCACTGGCCAACAAGCTACAGATGCCTTCCCCCAAGAGTGAGTGCCACAGTGTGAGGAGGCAGCAGTGGGAAGAGTGGGTAGGCCCACCATAAAGTCCCCTGGTAGCCGCAGGCCTTGGCAGTACCCCCTAACCCCCCGCAAAGCCCCAGTGACAGCAAAGATGGCCAGCCCTGGCCAAAGGGTTAAGAGCTCTAACCAGTCCACAAAGGTCCCTTCACCTGGACCCTCCTTTTTTCCTCCTCCTGCCTCCACTGGAAGACATGTGCAAGATAAACAGATCACAACTCCAGACTCTGTGGAAGTCAGAAAAAGGAAAATTAAAACAAGAACAAACTCAAAAAAGGCAAGGACCAGGTCTTCTAGGAGATGAGTACCTTTCAGTGCCTGCCTGGGCTAGTGTCACTTAATGTTCTAGAACTCCTCAGTGAACACTGGCTGAGGCACGGTCTTACAGCAGCAGTCCTCAGGTCAGACTCCTGACCCCAGAGCAGGAATGTCTTGTTTGCCTTCTGACACCATCAATGTCTCCTTCCTTTTCCTCTCTTTGCCTGACTTTTCACTTGCTTCCAAATTTGGGCCTGGAGGATCCAAGTCCATGTGAACACCATGTATTTATTTTTTAAAGTTCTTGGTATTTTGGGCCCTATGAAACCCTTTAAGCATCTGGAAGCTGTTAGCCTCTTCCCAGAGAAATGCTCATGCACCCAAATATTTGCACAAAATTTCTGGAGGTTCATGAACCCCCAAAGCCTCTCCATGAGCTAAGAACAAGAGCCCAAGTTTCAATGCATACAGGGTGCCTTTCTTATTGTTCACATCATCTCTTTCTTGGTCTCTCTGTCTCTTTGTCTCTCTCTCTCTCTCTCTCTCTCACACACACACACACACACACATCTTGGCGGCATAGAGGCAAAGGACACACTGTGCAGATGGTCACAGGCAGCTCCAAGCTTTATCCAATTAGGGCCCCTTTTCCATACCCATCCCCCTTTCCTAATTAGACCAGGTTTTTCCTGTCACAGATCTGAGAAAAGGAAGCAAAGCAACTAAGGCCCAATTCTCTCACCCCTCTGCCCAAGTGTGGCCTGGAGGCCAGACAGGGCCCAGCACCATGAGGGAGTTCTTCCCATGGCCAGATGGTGTGGCCCTGACTGCCTGGTCCAGGGGGCAGCTCCTGCGGCTCCCACACCTGCACTGCCAGGCCCGCCCAGATGGCCACCCTTGCCCCCTTGCCAAATGCAGCAGTGGGTCTCAGGGAGGGCCAGTAGCCAGAGCCCTGCATGGGGAAATACTAATGGGCCTAAGCTCCCTAGGCCTCTCAGGGCCCTGTAGAAATCCCCATTCTCTCCTGCCCTCCAAAGTCACTTTCCACAGGGCTCATTTCCCCTCCATCTTCTCATCATAGCTGTATTTCCACCCATTTCATCAAACCTCACAACCAGGGCCTCTCACGGGGTTCTGAACCACCCGGCACCAGCAACTGGGCTCCAGGAAGGGAAGGAAAGTGGGCCAGCCTATGGCCCATCCTCGTCTGCAGTCCCCATCTCACCTCAGAAAGTAACCCCAAAGCAAAAAGCCAAGACGACCTGCATGGCCGAGAGGACAGGAACAGAGGATAGGGACAAAACACTTCACAGAACAGAAACTCCAGCTCAACAGGCCAGCTCACCATTCAGGGACAGGAACTTGGGTTTAGGGTAAGGGGCTCAGGTGCCTAGCTTGGACTCTTCCTAAGGGAAGACTCTGGGACCCCCCCAAACTGTACTCCTAAATGAGTGGAGCTCCTCTCTCTCAATGGTGGGAGGCTCCAGGTCGGGTCCCGCAAAGATAGTGTCCCTGCCCCTGAGCCAGTTTGGATGGCATCCTGGATCCTTCTCATCACACCCACTAAAGAAACCACAGATTGTGTAGCTCCTGGGAGATCCTGCTGGATTTCATTCCTGTCCCTGCAGCTGACAAAGGAGTCAGACACCTCTTGGCCCCTAACGTCTGAATAGCCCACAGATCACAGAGCCAACCCAGGCTGAGGCATGGATGCCCTCGGTGAGAAGAGACCATGGATCTCTCACAGTTGTGTAGATGCAGCCCCTTCCTTGGGGGGTCTCTGTGGGGAAATGTACAAAAGGGAGCTGTAGTTAAGGGAGTCTCTGACCTTCAGGTCACCCTAGCAATGGCCAGTCACCATTCAATGGATGTATTTTATTCACCCCTTTTTATGCCAAGCATGTCAGACACTTGGGAAATTCAGGCATGAGGAGGACAGTGATCCTTGTCCTAGAGGAGCCCCTGGCTTCAGGGGCAACCTATTAGGCCATTCCAAGACTTCAGAGAGGAAGGCCAGGTATAGCTCAGGCCCATGTGCCAATGGATCAGGGAGTAAGAACAAGGCTCAATGCTTCCTCTGCCTCACTGCCACTGCCACCAACACATCACCCAACAGTGGGGGACAATGAGGAAGGAGAGGAGCTGAAGGTCATGTGGTGAAAGCAGTCTCCTTCTGCAGGCTAAGGATCCTGGCCCAGGATGGACAGTCAGGTCCCGTGGCAGGAACGAGGGGAAAAATAATTCACATTCCTGAGGCTTCTGCTCTGATCCTGACACATCTCTCTTATCCAAGACAGAAGGGCAGTTTCACCACCGAAAGCCTCAACACGGGATCCAATGGATTCAGACAGCAACTCTGCTCTCCAACCAAATAAAACTGTGTTCTCTGCTGAGGAAAGGGATTAAGCCCCAGGGATGAGTTTCCAGGGATGTGTGAGGAGGGGACAACAGAGCCAAGGCAGTCCAGAGAGTCACTGTCATGGAATTTAGGGCCAGAGGGACCTTGATGGCTTTCAGCTATCAAGGAGGGATAAGACTTAAATGGAGTTGGGCAAGGGCTGATTTCTCCACCAGTGGCCTCTGAGGCCCAGCTTTCCCTTCATCCCTTGCCTGCAGGTCCCCCAAAGGCTCTAGCCTTCCTCAGAATGGACCTGGGAAAGGGGAGGGCAGGAGGAGACAAGTGGGCTCAGCTGCACAGCCCCTTCTGGGCAACAGGTCCAAAGCACTGACTGTCCCCTTACACCAAGGGAAATAGTGCAGGAGTGAGCCTGCCTGGACCTCAGTGGTCAGTATCCTTGGTGAAGAACTACATACTGTTTGTTCTGGCTTCCTGAGAACAACAGTCCACCAGGCTCCAGTACCACTGGGTAAGGCAAAGGCCAGCTCTTGCTGGATCCACAGGGAGAAACCTCAGCCCTCACCTCCTTCCTGGGGCTCCAGCAACTGCAAGGATGTTTGGGCTCCCCCGAGGAGGAGGAATGGAGCTTTGTGCTGCCTCTGCCCCGGGGGGAGGGGTCAGAGATCAAAGGGCAGGGAGCTACTGCTCCCGGAGGGCAGAAAAGCTATAAACTGGCTTGGGGTGGGGGGTGTTCAAATACCGTTAGAAAAAAGCTCGCTGATTAGACCCTGGGAGGAGGACTGACATGAGGAGGGCAGAGCCCCTGAGGAACAGGGCCACTAGTCCTGGGGCGATAACAGGAACAGAAGCAGAGTTTAGGGCACACGTCCCAGATTAGTCGGTCGAGAATTTGAACAAAGGTGGATGAAGCCTCCGAGCCCCCGGGTCAAGGATTAAGATCTTGTCCGCCAGGAACCGTGACATTAAGGGGCCCAGGCCCGGCCCTGGCCGGGCCACCTTTGTCCCTCTTGAAAGCCCCAGACCTCCTACCACCTCTCCTCCCGGCCACCCACGCCCGGAGCAGCACTCACCCTGTCGCTGCTAGCTGGGGGTCCAGAGATCCGCTCCTCGGGCGGGGGCGCTGGGGGGCCAGGGGTCTCAACCCGAATAAGGCGGTGGGGTGGCGAGCCGTGGCGCGGGGGCGGCGTGGGGCCGGGGACGGCGGGGGTGGCTGGGGCAGCAGCGGAGCTGGATGGCCCCCCAGAGTAAGGGTCTTCGAAGTCGCGCTCTCTCTGCAGCCGATAGGCGGCCAGGATGTCCGGGGGTGGCGCAGGGGGCGCGGCCGGGGACGGTGCTGGGGGACGGTAGTCCGGCTCCGGGGGCGCCGGCTTGCCCCCACCTCCGCCGCCGCCCCCCCCGCGGAAGCCCAGGTGCTCCCGGAGCCACTTGGCCACTCCGCCACTGCCGCCCCCTCCAGGGCCGGCTCCCGCTCCCCCGGCGCCCCGGCGCGACCCCCCCGGGCCGCTCCCCGCGCTCCCCTGCGCCCGCTGCCCCGGGCCGGAGCCCGCCGGAGGAGCTCCGCTCAGTAACATGGGGCCAGCCAGACTGAGCGAGGGGAGCTCTGTGGCCGGGCGGGGGGCGGGGGTGGGGGCGGAGCTCCGCCGGGCGGCGGGAGGGGGCGGGGCTCGTCAGTAACAAGGGAGGGGCGGGGTTCCGCTCCCTATCGGGGTCTGACCTCCCCCAGGCAGGGAAGAGATGAGGGAGTGCGGGTTTCCAGCTGGTGTGGACGTACGAGAAGTAAGTGGGAGACCCCAAGGCAGGCGATGCGAATCCTGGACTTGAAGGTGAATCCTCCACGTGTCCCCACACGTGCCCCTGTGGGGGCGCACCTGTCTCCATCTGTTCCCCTTCTCCAGATCGCAGCTCACACGCGGCGCCTCACACCCCTGGGTTCCCAGCCCTCGGACTCCTCCGGTCCCTCCCCTCCCTTCCCCCAAGGACTCCTAACTGGGAAATATCCCAAGAGGAAAAGCTAGGGAGGGCGAGAGATGGGGCTGTTCCTGTAACATTCTGTTACAGATGTGTCTGTAACAATCCCCTCTTCTGTGTACCACGGGAGCCCCACCTACCTCCTCCCATCCAGCTGCTCCCACTGCATTGCTTCCCAATCCAGGCAGACATATCTCACATCACAGATAATCAACTCTCTAGTGGCACCCACTTCTCCCGTGTCTTTTCCACACACGCCCTCCTCACATGCAAACAGCCGTCCTATGAACACTTCGAACCCAGGCACGGCAGCTTAGAGCGGGCCCACCCGGCCCTGATGGCAGCATGCAAACACGCAGAAATCCCTTAAAGTCAAAGCCCAGGTTTCATTGTCAGTCAGATTAGTGACAGAATAGAAACAGACAAGTCAATAAATCAAGTCTAGAAACAGTTCCAATGTCGTCTATCACAAACCCCTTATCCTCTCCAGGCTCTGATGCTCAAGCCATAGGCATTTTTGTCTTAGAAATAAAGCCAGTTTCTCCACAGAAATAATGTAGCCCTGAAGCAAATGCCAACATTTGCTTTTGGCTCTGCTGGGAAGGTGGCAGCTTTGCCTCATCATCATCCCCCCAGGGCACTGCCTCAGAGTCTGTCTCACCCTTGGGCTCGAATCTGCATGGGAGGGAGCAAAGAGCCACATTAGGCCCCAAAGGGAAGGGGTCTCAGAGGTGGGGGGAGTAAAGAAAGATGTGATGGCAAAACTGCGAATCCCCTAGAAATCCCAGGGCCCAGGTCTCCAAACATTGGTTGGGTTTCGGCTTTGTGCCAACTCTAGCTGGCACCGTAAGACAGCGCTTCTCGAACTTTAATGTGAACACAATCACCAGGAGGGAACTTGTTAAATTGCCGTTTCTGGTTCTATAGTACTAGCTGGGGTGGGGTTCTAGACTGTGGTTCTAACAGGTTCACAGGTTTATACAGATGCTGCTAGTCCACCACCCCCATCCATCCCCAAACATACACACATGCTTGGAGCAGTAGGGTTGCAGGACACACTGACTCAGGAATCCAATGGTTGCAGGCTCTAGCCAGATCTCTGGGCAAGTTACTCAATGCAACCGATCTTCACTTTCGTTATAGCTGCAAAGGGCATAATAACTGTTGTGGGAGGATTAGGGAAGATGATGGACAATGAACAGGCTTTGAAACCTGTAAAATGCTTATAATAGTAGGTGTCAAATGAAGCCACCTTTGTTTAAGAAGTAGGGAGTTAAGGTGCTGACAGCTCAGAGGAATGGAATCAATCAAATCTATACAAAAGATGGCAGACTTCATGGGGGAGGTAGACCTGAGCTGGGTAGGATTTGGGCACTTGAAGCAAAAGAGCCAAAGGTTACTCTAAGCTATGAATGAGGTCAGCATGAACTGAGCCAAGGCAATGAGGTAGGAAGCAGCATAAAGAAGGGGAGGATTCCTGGTGGAGAAGAATAGGAAAAAATGTTAGATGGGGGTGGGGTGAACCATAAAGGTAGAATTTAAATGATAATTTTAAAATGAATACCCCGTGTGTACCTTGCACTTCCTGTTGTTTTAAATGATTTGTTAATGTGCTTTCTTCCCTCACCAGAGTGTGGACTCCTGGAAGCAGTCTGTTGAACACCTTGTGGGGGCCAAGCAGCTTGCTAGGAACCCAGGATGTAGAGGTGAGGTCATCATGGTAAGGCTCTCTGAGACTTGGATGAGGTTTGCCAGATCCAAAGTCTTGCATTTTAAGCATTACACCATAAAATCAGGATTTTGGAGGGGAGCAGGGTCCTCCCATCTCTTAATGCAGAGCTGGCAGGATCTTAACAAATGTTGAAATGAATAAAGATCACTTCTCTTGTTCTTATTTTTATATAGCTATAATTGTGGTATACACAATTTTATGTCCTTATTCTTTGTTCACTTAACATTGCATACTTTCCCCATTTTTATTATGTAAGCTTTATTTTCTTCCATTTTTCTAAAAATGTCAAACCTATAGACAAGTTCAAAGAAAGTACAGTGGAAATCTATATACCCTTCACTTAAATTCACTACTTTTTAACATTTTGCCACATTTACTCTACCCATTTCTCTTTTTTCCTTAACCGTTTGATACAAGGTGCAAACATCATGACACTTTTGCTTTAAATAATTCAGCAGCCATTTCCTAAAAATGAAGAATTCTTCTATAGAGCCATTCGGACACATCCATAATAGTGTTATTTATTATGTAGTCCGTTTTAAATTTTTTCCATTTTGCTGAAATATCTTTTATATATATTTTTAATCAAGGCTCTCCCATTGCATTTGTTTAAGTTTCCTTAGTCTTTTTAAATCTTGACCAGTTCCCCATCTTATTGTTGTTAATTTTTCATGACATTGATCATTATGAAGCGTCCAGAGCCGTTGTCATGTAGAATGTCCCACATTCTGGGTTTTCTAGTTGTCTCATGATTCAATTCTGATTAGACATTTTGGAAAGGACTACTGCATAGGCGATGTTGTGGACTTCCCACTGAATTACACTGGTAGGCCGGTAGTGCACATTTGTCTCTTCATTGGGGATGTGGGATTAATCACTTGGTTCATTTGGAGTCCACCACATCTTTCCTTCACAATTTAAAGTAAGCTGTGGTGGGATATCCCGAGACCTTTGATTATTTGTTCCCAACAATGTTTTGCCCAGTGGTTTTAACTTCCATTGATGATCTCTCCTATTTGTTATGATGCTGGGGGATTGCAAAATGGTGACTATAATTCTGTCATTTCTTCTGCATTTATTTTCTGGCATTCTCTTGTAACGAAGAACTGCTGCTTGCTTCTCTGTCTCTCTGTTTCTCTCTCTCTTTCATCCCCATGGTCTAAAAAATTATCTATTTATCTACACGTCTATTTATTCAGTGTGATATAATCCATTATTGGATTATAATAATGGATTATATATTGGATCCATTATTGGATCCATATAAAATGGATTATATAATGGATCCATTATAATGGATATAATCCATTATTACTGTTGTTACTTTTTGATGCTCAAATTATCCCAAATTTGGCTAATAGGGGCCCTTTAAAGAGGCCTCTGTGTCCTTTTGACTTGATTCCATCAATCTTTAAGCAGTTAACTTGCTTCCTTACAGAAAATATTTCAGACTTATAATCGTCCTGCTGGAGACCCGTAATCAGTCATTTTTTTAAAGAAAACCTTACTCCTTTTGGTTGGAAGTGGTATTTAAAAGTTGACCTAGAACTTCATTTATGTACTTTAGATACTTTAAAAAAGACTATTCAATATTTCATCAAATTAACATTTTAATTTGGCTCAATGTTACCTTATTTGTTGAGCATTCAGGATATTTGCACTCTCTTTCTTTCTAAATTACCCTGTGATAAACATCTTTATACAGATTCCTTTTCCAAGTTACGATTATGTCCTTTAGCAAGATTCCCAGAAATGGAATTATTGGGGAAAAGGATGTACATTCTTTTTTCTGACTCTTGACACACATTGCCTAGTTGCTCTCATAGAAGATTTTTTAAAATCAACAATGACTTCTAAGTGTCAAACTCAATGATTTTATCTTATTCCTCTTTCTCCTTTGCAGTACCTGAATCTGCTGACCTCCATTCCTGAAACCTTCTTCTCCCAAACTTTCCTTAAATGACACCGTTATGGTTCTCCTCCTTTCTTTTAGGCCACACCTTCTTCCTCCTTTAACTTCCTAAATTTGTGCATGTCCCAAAGCCTCATCTTTAGCCCTTACTTTTCTTAGTAGGTACTAAGTGGGGTGTCCTCACTTCTGTTTATCTAAATTTGGATGCCCAGTCCTCTCCTGAGTTCTGATCCCTTCTGAGTTTTGCCTTCTCCTAAGACTAGTCCTTGCCTTCTGTCTCCAGCCTTGCCTCAGGCCCATCTCTGTTCACAAACTTGAGAGGACAAACATATCTCAGTATACTCAAGCATGTACTCTGTTCTTTGAGATTCTAGATATAGATGGAGTTTCATTTGGGCCATGTTTTCTATTTGTCTGATATGAAAATAATATGTATTTGAAAGAATACAACCTAAGATACAATCATGAAGAAAACTGGCCCACTTCACTCATTTATGGACACCATAAGAAACCTCTCTTCAAATATTTATGTATGCTTGGAAAATATACATAGTAAGATTCAGTTCTGCCTTTGATTAACTTGAATTTTCTAACTCTAGTGGCCTATAATTTAAGTTTGATCCTCATAATAAAATAACAGAGAAATTGAAGTGAAGGGTCTCCCAACGGACTATCAAGTCAAGTCCCTCTTCCCAACCCCAAACCTAGGATGTTACCCCTGCCCTTCCAGCATGAAATCAAAACAGGACTGCTTCTCACTAGAGCCCAGGCTCCGATCCAAAGGGTTTTATAAGCACAGTAAGGAATCTCATTCCTCTGTCTCACCAACCCAGCCATCCCTCACCTGCCCCAGCCAGGATCCAGGGCCTAGGGACAAAAAGGACAGGGTGGGTGGGTGGATACTCCCTCCCTGTATGTGGTACTCTTCCTTGTAAAAGGAGATTGCCTATTAGTGCAAATATATCACCTCAAGTTCTTCCTGACTTCTAGGGATGAGGGCAAGGAAGGGAAGAGGTCATTTGTATTATGCAAGAAGGGGGGGATATATTTTTACACATATATGCTGTATAAATGTTTGTTTATACAAGGACTACCATGGAAAGGTATGAAGAAAACTGCAATAATTGGTGGATGAACTGAAGAATGAGGAGACTTACTTTTCACTGGACTTGTGCGCATGTATTCTCTAAACATAAGCAACTCAATTTTTTAAAAAAATTCATAAAAGGGAAAATCGCAAGGTCACGGGGGCGCTGTTTCGCTGCTGTAGAATGATTTAGATACCGATTTTCAGTTTCTTTGGGAGGGAAGGGATTATAACTGCTGTGAAACTGAATTCATAGTGTTAAGTTAGAGTTACTGGAGGTGGTGATCTTAAGGGTGGCTTACTCTTCAAGGCAGAAAGACGCGGTGGTTCATCTCAAAAAAGCGAATTGTGTTCTCTGTAGAACCTCGCTGCAAGAAGAAAAATTTTAATAAATAAATAAAATCTTTAAAAAAAAAAAAAAGAAGAAGAAAAATTTTAAAAAGATAAGCCCCTTGCCGTGCCATTGTTCCCACAATGCCGTGACTCGGATTCGAACCGAGGTTGCTGCGGCCACAACGCAGAGTACTAACCACTATACGATCACGGCGAGCTACCGGGGACCTGTAAGGACGGCTTTCTGATTGTCCTCTTCAATAGTCATAGGCCTTCCCACTGTGCACGTCACCAAAAGACCCACCTATGAGGCGGAGTTCCAGCCTAAAACCGAATCTGAGAATGCGCAGGCGCATGGGCTCTCGACAGTTGCTCGGGTTCTCTCAGGTTTGGGTTCCTTAGCCACAAAAGTGGTTATGTTGCGGTGGGGAAGGGTGGGTTCTGTGTGAATAAGGTGGGAGTTTAGGGGGGAACACTTGGGTATGCAGGGACGGGACTGGCCGGAACTCAATGTTCACAAGTTGTAATTCCCCCTCCTAGGACGATGCCCATCTGCTATGCTTGGGAGGTCCTTCCAGCGACCCGGTCTGTTGGGGACGCTACTAAGGGGTTCGTGTCCCTGCTGATTCCCCTAGAAGTGACCCAACATCGCCTCGTTGGAGGATATGGACACCCCCAGGACCGGTTGGTCACGCAGGAGGAGTTCAGTGAATGCGTCTCGCCCTGCTGATCTCCTCCCCGCCAACTTCCTTGCAGCTTCCGTTCCTGCCGGGACCGCCCTGAACTCCTCCCTCACAGTACTCCCGCCGCCCGAGCCGGTGGCCCCCTCGGTTGTACCCCGGGCGGCAGCAAGCACCAGTCCGGTTTTTCTTCTTGTCCATCGGTGCTCCCGCCCCCACGGCGCCTAGAACCAGGCCGAGTCCACAGCAGGCAGAGGCCTTTTGCTACAGTGAGAACGTGCCACTGGTTCTAACGAGAGAATCCACCGTGACCGCCTATCTGCTCTAATCATCACGCCCATCCCCTTCAGAGTCAAGGGGGGGATGCTACCAAACACGATTTGAATCCTTTCATTCCTCCACCCCTCACCCCCCACCCACAGACTGCGGGAGATTCGCCCACCTTTTCCAGCTCATCCCTTGGCCCTCCGTGTCATTTCCCATTCCTGAATTACTTGCATTCATTCACTCAACAGGTCCTTCAGAGGTGGGGAAGGAGGAAGATTTATAAAGAATTGCCGATAGTTCCTTTTTGAGACCTCCTTCGGACCTTTGCACACAAGAGTATCCTGGCTGCTCGTCAAATTCCTTCTCTGCCTTTAAGAGCTACTTCAAAAGTCACCTCTGCGAGGCCTTCTCTTCCTATTATTATTGGGAGTCCTTTTTAGCGCTGCCATGGAAATTCGTACATATGTCTATGACAATTATCAGCCTTACGAGAGCACTGTGCTTTGTCCCCCCTGAACGGTATCGCGGGTGGGACGAGTAAACGGTAGCCTATATTCTTCGGAAGTCCAATTTAGCCAGAGCTGGCGTGACGTAAACCTAGTTTCCAGCTGTCACAAAGGGATTGGGATCCATTTTCGAGAATGTTATTACAAATTCGGGGAAAAAAAAAAAAAATGGAGGACAGCGATAAAAGTCGAACCCCTTGCCGTGCCATTGCTGTCGCAATGCCGTGACTCGGATTCGAACCGAGGTTGCTGCGGCCACAACGCAGAGTACTAACCACTATACGATCACGGCGAGCTACTGGGGATTCGGCCCTCGGCCTCTTCGCCTGAGTTCTTCTGTGTTGAAAGCCCCGCCCCCTTCTCACGTCACTATCGGTTCCTGCGGATCTTTAGCTTTACTGTTACCCGCACACAAGCAGACGCACTGATCTCCGTGCGTTCTCGATTGCGATCCGCGCTCGGCCCCGGCCAGACCCCGCCGCTTCACGGGTCTGGCGGCTGCGCTGGAACTCTCCCTGGCCCCCGCGCCTTGAAGGAAGGAGTGCGGGTGCTTGGAACTAATGTTTCCTTCTTGTTGTAGAATTCGAGAGACAGCCCCATTCCCAGCCAGAATCCTCTCAGATTGCGTCAGCGCCGGGCACGGTGGGTGTGAGAGGGACGACCCCGGGGCGTCATGTTCGTCCTCTTCGGACCGAATCCTTTCGTTTGCCAAGCACTTATCAGTCCTTTCTTTTACGATGCGTGCGCACGACCGGCGGAGACCCGCGGAGGAGAACAACGGCACCCCAACTTCGCTTCGGGGTCAGCGCGAGGGCCAGGCAGGCCTGGCAGACCACGGGAGACGTTGGAAGGCTAAGGCGGAGGCCGGCTACACCTGAAGGCCCATTCGCGGGAGCCCGCGTCCCGTGGCGTCCCGGTAGCTCGCCGTGATCGTATAGTGGTTAGTACTCTGCGTTGTGGCCGCAGCAACCTCGGTTCGAATCCGAGTCACGGCATTGTGGGAACAATGGCACGGCAAGGGCGCCTTTTTAGCTTTGGGGAAAGCACATTGCATCGCGTGGTTGTTCCCCGACTGCCTCCTAGAGAGTAGGTTAGGGCAGGGCCGAAATTATAATGCGGCCAAAGTGGACAGAAGTTCTGCGGATCTCTAGGACTTTACTCCTTTAATTCTCTAAGTCCGAGGGGAGCGGCCCACCTCCAATCCTCTCTGCTGTGTGATCCTTTTTAGTAGGACTTCGTTCTGTGTGGTACTTTTCTCTTTCCTCGTTTCCTCAGATCGTACACACCAGGTCCTCAGAAAAGCCTCTCCCGGCTATAACTTCAATACTTGGAGTGGAGGGCTTATAGGAACAAAGGGCAAACATTTCCTGGGCGTTAGAAGAATTCACAATACGGTGAACCATTTCTGGTTCAGATCCTGTGACCAGTGAGAAACATGACCACACTAGAGGCACTATTTCCCATAGCCCCTGTGAGAGGTGCTAATGTGGGGCTTGTAGCCTCCTCTACCACAGCCTTCTAGGTGAGAGGGTGTTTTCTCCTGGAGGGCTCTTCCCCCCTCCCCCCCAAATCTACCTCAGATTTAAAGCATACTTCATTTGTAAGTTTGTTTTATGTGCACTTAAAAAATCTGAGCCTCCCAAATTCGGGTCTGTTATTTGGCACTGGACAAAATGGAAGTGAGTTTTGGATTTGGCTCTCAGGTGGCTGCTGGCGACCGGGGTCACTGCCAAGGAGGGAATGAGATAGGACTGAGTGAGGAATGAGCCTCTTCAGCTCCTCAGGGGATCTGGAGGTGGCAGAGCAAGTCAGGAAGCATTCCTGAAAGAGATGGACATTTCCCTGGGGCTGTGCCCCCTCTACCCACAATCCATCAGCAAAGACTCACTGAACAGCATGTAAAAAGCAAGACACTACTGCAGATGTAATTTCCTAGGGTCTCCCCGCTGCCAGTTCCCTAAATTTGAGCCCAGTTCCCTAAATTTGAGGAGTTTAAAGCCACAAAACGGGACACGAGAGAATAGAATAGCATAAAGTCAACCTGGGAACTTGCTCTCCCTTCCACCTTGAGGTCTTTTCTAGGTATCAGAACCAGGAAGGAGGCAGGAGATGTAAAACCTGTGTCTATTCACACATTCCAGCTCCAGCTCTTTCTGTTTGAGATGGATTTGTTATTTTTTGTAGGTTTCCTAGTCTCCACTGTAAATCACTTAATTTTTTTCTTTTCCTCTGATGGACTCTGTAGTAGCTGACACTCTTTAGGTTAGTCCTAACTCTAATTTTAAAGGTTAGCATAGCTTTAATTAAGACAGTGACACCTAGAAGCAGGCTCACCAAGGTTTGAATCTTGACTCTTGAATTAATTAGCGGGGTAACTTTAGGTAAGCTGCATAATGTCTCAGTACCTCAGTTTTCTCCTTTGTAAAATGGGAATAAAAGCAGGCTTATTATGAGAATTAAATAAGTTAATATTTGTAAAGCAACAGTGCCTGCCACTCTCTAAACCCTATTTAAGTTTTACTTAAATAAACTAGTAATGAAATCAACTCTTTAAAATGGAACGAAGTGGAACTAACAATCTAAAGGAGTGTTGTGTTTCAAAGGAGACATTCCACTTTCTCCAATCAGCTGCCCCAAATATTTTTGGAACTCTTGTTTGGGGATTACCATCAGGCCTAATTTATAAGTCATACAAGTAAATCCATCTCAATATTTAAGGTCACGTTTTATTTTGACATATTTTTTGACTGCTTTTAAATCCACCTTGAAAGAAAAAGAAAAACTGAGTTTTTAAGGTGCAACAAGCTTCAGCAACAATTCCAAAAATGTTTTTGGCAACATTCCAGCAAAATACTTTTTGGTATCAGTGTGTTGGCTTCTTTAAAAAACATTATTTTTATTAAGTTTTTAATTTTAATTCCAGTGTAGTTAACATACAGTATGCTATTTTTTTTAAAGATTTTATTTATTTATTTGGGAGCTGGAGCCGGAGCGGGATGTAGAGCCCAGTCCAATGCGGAGTCCAGTCTCAGGCCCCCAGGATCATGACCGGAGCCGAAGGCAGAGGCTTAACCGACTGAGCCACCCAGGTACCCCCAGTGTGTTGACTTTTAAGTGACAATTCTTGAAGGGGACAGCTGTAATTTATCAACTTGAGAATGTTTGCATAAACAGCCAACCACATGGCTTATGGGGCACACCTGGTGCACTGGGGGCTTCTGTTGCTCTAATCACTGGCCACCACAGAGGTGCAATACAGACTGGGCCAATAGCCTTGGTAGCTCCTGGAAGATGGTTGGTAATTCAGAATCTTGGTTCACCACCCAGAACTACCAGATCAGAATCTTCATTTTAACAAGATCCTCCCCAGGTGATTTATCTGGACATTCAAGTTTGAGAAGTAGGGCTATTCTCTAGAACATTTGGCTGGAATGTAGCCCTTCGTTGTTCACCTTGTCAGTCCTTGGGGTTACTAGAAGGGACCTGCCAGAGTCCACTGGGCCTCATTTAAGGGAGTAACATTAAGGTTTGGAGGAATGACAAGATGTAGTTCTGGGAGGGAGTCACCAAGAGGCCTGTATTTGGGGGATCCAGGGAGGAGGTAGCACCCCTGGATTTCCACTAGGAGGTGCTGCACCCCAGGAAGTGGATATAAAACGCTGAGGCTGGAGAAGACTCCCTTTTGGAGACACCACTTTGGCCTTAACCCCAACAGGGAGCCCATTCCTCAGAAGTTTTCTGGATATTCAAGACTCAAGTTTCATCCATTCATTCATTTGGTAGACTAGCATCTTTTAGCTCTCAAAGTGCTTTGCATCCTGGGGAGCTGCGAAGGTATGTAGTGATACTGCTTGCCCAAAATAGTTTCATTTTCCAGCTAGGAGAAACAACTAGCCCAGAAGCAACAATCAGAAAACAACGCAAAAGGGGCGCCTGGGTGGTTCAGTTGGCTAAATATCAGACTCTTGATTTCAGCTCAGGATATATTCTCAGGGTCCTGAGATGGAGCCCTTTCTCCTGCATGGAGCCTGTTTAACATTCTCTCTTTTCCTGCCTCTCCCCACTCTACACACACACAGACACACACACACACACAAACACACACACACGAGGAAGAGGCACATACACACACACACATACACATACACAGAAAATGGTAGAAGGCATGCATTTCTTCAGTGGAAAACTTTCCAAGAGAAAACGGATACAAACTTCTACTAGAATGTAAAAGAACTGAAGTTAATTTTTAGCACTTCCAGCCTCTCACTCTGACACTCTTTGTATTGTTCTTATCTCGTCATTCTCATTCATTAGATCAGTATTTATTGAGTGCCTCCAATGTTCCAGGCACTATTCTGGGTTCTGGACTATGGTAATGAGCAAGACAGATGTGTTGTTCTCGTAGATCTATAGTCTAGTGCAGGAATCAGGAAGGAAAACTAAACAAAAAATAAGTAAGAGAGTTTGAGCCATTGGAAAATAATGTGATACAGTGTCCTATTCTCCGCTTGTTGTCCACCCTTCTATTGCCTCAGCTCCTTCGTCTGTACAAAGTACAGTGACTGATAATAATAAGTGTTAGGGGCACCTGGGTGGCTCAGTGGATTAAGCCTCTGCCTTTGGCTTAGGTCATGATCTCAGGGTCCTGGCATCGAGTTCGGCATTGGGCTCTTTGCTCAGCAGGGAGTCTGCTTCCCCCTCTCTCTGTGCCTGCTGCTCTGCCTACTTGTGTTCTCTCTCTCTCTGTCAAATAAATAAATCTTAAAAAAAATATTTAAGGAATAATAAGTGTTACTGTTAGGGTGTGTGATCAAAGGAGCGAGACTGATACAAAGCAAAGGTAAAGCAAAGCTTTATTTCACGCCAGCACCAAGAATCAAACCAACCCGTCGGGGCCACCTCTTACAGGGAGAGCGACACACACAGGTGGCCAATGAGATTGTAACACACAAAGTTGCATAGTCAGGCTAGGTCACAAATGGGTGGCCAATTGAATTACTATTCACCCTATAGTAGTTATTTGAACTAGCCTATCACCTTGGTCAGAATTGGAGCCCAAAAGGCACCCAAAAGGTGGGGCCCACATTCTTTAGGGAGATAGTGACTGGATATCTCCACCTGCCTGACCCACCCTTGTATTTGGGCTCTGTTATCTGGGACTGGTCGCCCATTTTACTAGTTTCCCAGACTTGCTTTTAAGTAAGTCCCCTGGCTGGGGGGACAGGGTCAGTTTAAATTTTACTGCATAAACAACAGAACGGCTGTTCAACAGAGATGGAGCCACTCTGGCTAAACAGGCCCTTACATTACATTTTATTTTTTTTTTTAAGATTTGATTTTATTTATTTGACAGAGAGAGATCACAAGTAGACGGAGAGGCAGGCAGAGAGAGAGAGGGAAGCAGGCTCCCTGCCGAGCAGAGAGCCCGATGCGGGACTCAATCCCAGGACCCTGAGATCATGACCTGAGCCACCCAGGCGCCCCTACATTACATTTTAAAAGAGATCAAAGTTTTACACTGAAGAGAGAAATTCTAACCCTGAATGGCTGAGATGTGGCATAAAGAGACTTCAAATCTGAGGCAGTCTTTTGTGTGAGGATGATTCTAGTCATCTGCATGGACACACAGTAAAATCAAATATATCCAAGTGGATTCTAAGAACCAATGAGCAGAACCAGATGACCCCACTGGTAGGCCTAGAACTTACCAAGGACAGCAGGGAAACAAAAACCCAAAAACATAAGACAGCTTTTCGAAAGAGTAAAAAGCATTGAAGTGATCATTTAAGGAGAGAGAAAAAAACCCGAGAACTTTGTTGGGAAATAACGAACTATATGTATTTAAAATTTTTTCTTTTCTTCTTTTCTTTTTTAACCCTTTGCCTGTTTCTTTCTTTTAAAAAAATGGTTAATTAATTTATTTATTTGACAGAGAGATACAGAGAAAGCGCAAGTAGAGCAGCCGGCAGAGCAGGTGGGAGATGCAGACTCTCTGCTGAGCTGGGAGCCTGATACCGGGCTTGATCCCAGTATCCTGGGATCATGACCTGAGCTGAAGGAAGCCACTTAACTGACTGAACCACCCAGGCACCCCTGAAATTTTTTCAGTTACATGTGAGACATCATAATCTCATCAGTGCTTAAGACCTTGAGAGGTTTCATCTAGCCTGCTTGTGCACTAATTCAGTCCCCAGGATCAAAGATGAAAGAAAGGGAGAGGAACCCTGAATTAAGATTATATTTGTCACCCACTGGGACATAGTCAAATAGAAAATAAATTCAGTAAGAAAAAGATAAGGTTGCATTTCTCGTAGTCTTGAGTTTTTAACTGTAATGGTAAGTGCTCAATATGCACTTCTCTCTATTACTGCAATAAGAAACCCACAGGGAGATCCTGAAGGACTATTCCTGGCATGAGGCCTAAAACTCCTGAGGAAAAATGCTGGAGCCACCTCTCAGAAGCAAAGGTCTAAATCAGTGGTTTCCAAACATTGTTCTAGAACTGATAAACAGGGAGGAATTTTTCTTCATGGAATGAGAGAAAATAAGGTCAATGTGGTAAGGTTTTCAAAAGGCCAAATGTATTTAATACCAAGGACTATCTTCTAGGCTGATTATGTCCTTCCTACTTTTGAGGTTTTTTTTTTTTTTTTTAATTATTTATTTATTTGACAGACAGAGATCACAAGCAGGCAGAGAGGCAGGCAGAGAGAGAGGAGGAAGCAGGCTCCCTGCTGAGCAGAGAGCCGGATGTGGGACTCGATCCCAGGACCCTGGGATCATGACCTGAGCTGAAGGCAGAGGCTTAACCCACTGAGCCACCCAGGCACCCCCCTACTTTTGAGGTTTTAAAGTGACTTTTCTTTTATAACGTGATGGAGAAGGTAAGTGATAATTTCTACTGAAGTCTTTCCTTGGAAAATTAAAAAATTGGCGATCCTATGTTGATCTCAGTAAAATCTAAAAGTATAAAGCTCACTACAGAGCAAAGCATTAGGGAGAGAAGAAATGGCCCTCAGTTTATAGGGAGTCTGCAGGGGAATGCTCATAGGTTATCCCTGTTTTGTCAGGCAGAGGTCCAAGCTAACACCCATTCACCTACCCAACAAACAGTAGGCCCTAGTATGATTTATGTTAGGCCTTGGAGATATAAATTTGAATAAGACTCATTCTAACTCTGAAATGATCATTTTAGTCCAGGGTTAATCAGAAGAGTGAAGAAACAATTATGTTAGAAGTATATACAAAATGTATTACAGCTTAGATCATTCATTCCCTCAGGAGATGATATTTGAGCTGGGTTCTAAGGCATGCGTACTAATTTTCCTGGCAGAAAAGATGGAAAGGTATTCTAGGCAGAGAGAAAGGCAGAAACAAAGGCAATGAAGCATGAACATACAGGTAGTGTAGGGAAAGACAAGTCATAGCTGTGACATAAGATATGGAAGGGAAAGGAAAGGTGGAGTCAAATTCTGATGATTCTTTTGCCCTTTATTGAGTCAGACCTTTTTTCCTGGAGCCTGGTGGTTCTTGACATTTTGTGTAACTTACTGTTTGGGGGATCCATTTAAAACCATAGCATTATTCTCCAAATGATGTCCCTATGACAAAAATGTCAGGAATTCACAGATTTCCTAAGAGCCATGTATAGACTTTGCTATAGGTATTGGGGAACCATGTAAGCCTCCATTTTTACACAGAAGAGGAATATAATCATATATGTATTTTAGAAAGATGAGGTACAAATGGGTAATATTATCAAGTTTTAATCCAAACGAGAGACAGAAAAGAATTTCCAGTTATGGTTCTGGTTGTCGAAGGTCAGGGCTTGGGGACTAATCCCCCGATTAGAGTGAAGGAGGGACTCTTCCCTCACATCACATCCTTAGGTGTGTGATCAGAGGGCAGTAAGTTCAGAGGGTCTTGAGCTCAGAAGTAGAGGGGATGGACATGTTGGATGAAGGAAATGGTTGTGAGGTTTTAAAGGAAGCTCTAATATCAAGGGTGACATACTTTTTGTAGTCATGGTAGTTAAAATAGTATGAAATTTGTATGTTACTCTAATAGCCTTGCTGGTATTGAGAATCTGACATGATGACAGAATATGCAATTTTCAATTTTAAGTTAAAAGGGAGAGACACATGTATAAAACTGCAAAAAGATGACTTGACTCTTTTCCCAATTTCTGTTAAATTTCGAAGTCAAAATACTTCTGTGTCACGACTACTCTTTGGTTCACTGGCCTCATACTGAGTCTGATTTGAGGAGAGTGTTAGGAGAAGTTTGGGTAGGGTCTCCCTTCCCGTTTAGGGTAAGTGTAATCTTTAATCCCAATCACCTATCTCACCCATTCCCCACCCACCCACCTCCCTTCTGGTAACCATCAGTTTGTTCTCTATATTTGAATCTGTTTCTTGCTTTCTCTCTCTCTCTCACTTTCGCCTTTGCTCATGTTTTGTTTCTTAAATTCCACATATGAGTGAAATCATATGGTATTTGTCTTTCTCTGACTGACTTATTCCATTTAGCATTCTACTCTAGCTCTATCCATGTTACGAATGGCAGATTTTATCCTTTTTTATGGCCGAATAATATACCATTGTATATGTATACCACATCTTCTTTATCCATTCATCTATTGATGGACACTTGGGCTGCTTCCATAGTTTAGCTATTGTAAATACTGCTGCAATAAACAGGGGCACACGTATCTCTTTGAATTAGTGTTTTTGTATTTTTTTGGTAAATACCAAGTAGTGTGATTACTGGGTCATAGGGTAGATTTATTTTTAATATTTTGAGGAACCTACATATTGTTTTTCACAGTAGCTGCAACAGTTTGCATTCCCACCAGGAGAGCATGAGGGTTCCTTTTTCTCCACATCCTCACCAATGCTTGTTGTTTCTAGTGTTTTGATTTTAGCCATTCTGACAGGTATGAGGTGTTATCTCTTTGTACTTTTGATTTGTATTTCCCTGATGATAAGTGATGTTGAACATCTTTTCATGTGTCTGTTGACCATCTGGATATCTTCTTTGGAGAATATCTGTTCATGTCTTCTGCCCATTTAAACAAATAATTTGTTTTTTGGATGTTCTATCAGTTCTTTATATATTTTGGATACTCATCCTTTTTTTGATATGGCATTTGCAAATATCTTCTCCCATTCACTAGGGTGCTTTTTAGTTTTGTTGTTTCCTTCACTGTTCAGAAACTTCATTTTGATATAATCCTAATAGAGGGCTTACTTTGGCTGCACATATACTAAAATTGGAACAATGCAGAGATTAGCATGGCCCCTTTGCAAGGATGACACACAGATTAATGTATAGTCCTAATAGTTTATTTGTGCTCTTATTTCTCTTACCTCAGGAGACATATCTAGAAAAGTGTTTCTACAGCCTATGTCAGAAAAATTGCCTGTGTTCTCTTCAAGGGTTTTTAGGATTTCAGATCTCACATTTATGCCTTTAGTCCATTTTGAGTTTATTTTTGTGTATGGTCTAGTTTCATTTTGTTTTTGGTTTTTGTTTTTGTTTCTGTTTTTTGCAGGTAGGTGCCTAGTCTTCCCAGCACTATTTGTTGAAGAGACTATCTTTTTCCCCATTGTATATTCTTTCCTCCTTTGTTGAAGAATAATTGATCATATAGTTGTGGTTTACTTCCAGTTTTCTATTCTGTTGATCTATGTCTATTTTTATGCTGGTACCATACTGTTATAATTACTACCACTTTGTAATATAACTTGAAGTCTGGAATTGTGATACCTCTGGTTTGTTTTTTGTTTTTTTTTTTGTTTTGTTTTTTTCAAGATTTCTTTGGCTATTCAAGGTCTTGTGGTGCCATACAAATTTTAGGATTGTTTGTTCTAGTTCTGTGAAGAATGCTGTTGGTATTTTGATAGGGGTTGCATTAAATTTGTATATTGCTTTGGGTAAATAGTATAGACATTTTAACCGTATTTATTCTTCCATCCCATGAAGATTGAATGTCTTTTTATTTCTTTGCATTGTCTTAAATTTCTTTCATCAGTATTTTATAGTTTTCAGAGTAAAGATCTTTCACCTCTTTGGTTAAGTTTATTTCTAGATATTTCATTGTTTTTGGCACAATTATAAATGGGATTATTATCTGAATTTCAATTTCTGCTGCTTCATTATTAGTCTTTCGGGATGCAACCAATTTCTGTACGTTGCTTTTGTATCCAGTGACCTTACTGAATTAATTTATTAGTTCTGGTAGGTTTTTGGTGGAGTCTTTAGGGTTTTCTATAGATACATAGTCATCTGCAAGTCGAGTTTTACTTCTTCCTTACCAATTTGGATGCCTTTTATTTCTTTATGTTGTCTGATTGCTGTGGCTAAGACTTCCAGTATTTTGTTGAATGAAAGTGGTGAGAGTGGACATCCTTGTCTTGTACCTGACCTTAGGGGAAAAGCTCTCAGTTTTTCATCATTAAGTATATTACCTGTGGACTCTTCATACAAAGCCTTTATTATGTTGAGGTATGTTCCCTCTAGACCTATTTTGCAGAGGGTTGTTTTGGTTTTTTTTTTTTTTTATCATGAATAGATGTTGTACTAAAGTCTGAATAGTCTTGAAGAAGCTGCCTCAATTCTGTTCTCTTTCATGCAAGCACCTGTCATTTGTGGAATCTAACATAGAAAACAGTTGTCAAAGGATTCTAAGAAATATTTTCCAGAATTCCTAACTCTTAGGGGAGCACAGAAGTGGGAAGCTGAATTGTCAGTAGACAGTGTAGCATAGTTCATTATTTTAGGTACTGAGGATCCATATATACCATTTTATTTTATTTTATTTATTTATTTTTTTTTAAGATTTTATTTATTTATTTGACAGAGAGAGATTACAAGTAGGCAGAGAGGCAGGCAGAGAGAGAGAGGAGGAAGCAGGCTCCCTGCTGAGCAGAGAGCCCGATGCGGGACTCGATCCCAGGATCCTGAGATCATGACCTGAGCCGAAGGCAGCGGCTTAACCCACTGAGCCACCCAGGCGCCCCATACATATATACCATTTTACTCACATTTAGTTTCCAAACAATGATAGTGATGATAATAATGCTTATACCTAATGTGCTGTGACTATCTCTCTTACAAAGATGCCTTATCATCTAAAACCCAAAGTCTTATCAGTCATTTTTTTTGTCTATATGATGGTCATCCTTTTTCTTTTTCAGTCATGATCCCCCGTTAATATCCTATAAATTAAAAGCAAAATATGAGGTTAACTATCATCAACTCTTCCTATATGGAAGAGCACAGGAAGGGAAGAGAGGAGAAGAAAGAAACTAACAAGTATACATATATACAGAATAAACCAAGGGGAAAATATGCCTAGCTGTTAAGATCTTGTTTCTTAACTGGTGGTCAGTTGGTTCTTTATCTGATGACTCAAACCTTTACTCTTAGGTGTGTGAATTAATACTGGTCCTGACTTAATGGTATTGCTGTAGTCTTCCCTTAACTTCTACTATGTAACATCAAAGTATTAAGGGACACCATATTCAGAATAAGTGTTAAGTTCATAGAGGAACTGCTACCCCCTCCATGATGGGACAACATAATCAACTGTTAATGAGTGACTGGCTAGTGCCCCTGAAAAACAGTGCGATATTATGAACTTAGCATTGGTCACAGTTTTAGGTAGATTCCGCAATCACCAGCAGGAGAGGCCAGATTTGCCTTGGTGAGAAGTCCCTGTTGTAGAGCCTGTGCGTACCTTCCATCTCTGCCACCATGGCCATTTTGTTTATGAGTCCATTGAACAAACACTTGATGAATAGACTGAAAGATATCTAGTCTTTTGTCAGTGGTTCCCATTGGCTAAACCTAACCAAAAACCAGAAACTGAGGCAGCCTGATGATGTAGCTCACACTAGTCAGAGGAGGAGGAGAAAGATGGAAAGAGGATCTGGAGAAGGAAACAAAAGCTACGTGGTGTGTTCTCCATTGTTGTACGTCAGGTAAGATCTCTGCTTAACAGATCTAGACAAATTTTTTTTTAAAGGATTTGTGGGCATGTTTTATTGTTACTATCATTATCATTATTATTGCTACTGTTTTTTAAAAGATTTTATTTATTTATTTGACAGAGATCACAAGTAGGCAGAGAGGCAGACAGAGAGAGAGGAAGGGAAGCAGACTCCCTGTTGAGCAGACAGCCTGATGAGCTAGATCCCAGGGCCCTGGGATCATGACCTGAGCTGAATGCAGAGGCTTTAACTCACTGAGCCACCCAGGCACCCCATCATCACTGCTATTTTTAAATAAACTCTATACTCAGCATGGCGCTTGAACTCATGACCCCATGATAAAGAGTCACACGCTCTACTGACTAAGCCAGCCAGGCCTCCCAACTTTTTTTTTTTCTGTTAAGGCTTTTATAGACATTTGTTTTACTTCTATGGAGATCATGAACAATTAGTCAGTGACAAGGATGCCTATAGCTCAAACCATCCTGATTAACATACAAGACTTGTATCCTATTTCCCTAACCATGACTATACTGTCTCAGGCATTTATATGTTGCCCTTTAGCCCCTGCTACCCTGAGATCCCATTTTTCCCATTGAGATCAAGAAGTCTTGAAAAATGGCTAGCACATACAGTATGCTCAGTAAATCCTGTTAACTGCATACAGATTTTGTGAGTTACATATTGTTATCTCCTGTGTATGTATTTTGTTGGAGTCAACTGCCTTACCTTTCTGGCTGTATTTTATCAGTTCTCTCCTCTAGATCTTAGAATGATTCCTTAATGCCTAATATCAGTCTTAGTCAGATGTATTACTTTCAAGTCCAAAAGCTTAGTTGTTGGATGGCCTAAGCATCAACTCATAGGAGAAGCAGCACCTGCAATGTTCTTCAATGCCTCCATCTCAGAAGTTATATTTTCAGCTGTGAAAAGTGTGAATTTTTTCATGTCTCTGACAAAATCAGAACTTAGAGGATGTGGAAAGGTGGCAGGGAAGTAAACATAAGACTAAAGGAGTCCTGAGACTTGGGTTCAAACTTAGTTCTGCCCTTTGGGCGCCTGTATTTGCTTCCTAGGCTGTTGTAGCAGATGACCGTAAAATGGCTTAAAACAGAATTTTGTTCTATATGGCAAGGTATGTGGTGATTGGAGGGTGTGGGATGGGGAAGTCCCTGATGGGCAGTTCCCGATTGGGAAATTCCTGGATGGAGAGTTTCAGTTCCTGGCGGTGAGGTGGAGGCTGCAGTGAGGGTGGCGGGAAAGTCCACCATCTTGGAGAGGATTGGCGGGAAGATCCGCCATTTTGGAGCCCCAGTTTCCCAGCTGGCCCACAACTTAGCTCCAACACAAGGCCGAGTGAGGGAAAGTGCCAATGGTGGGGGTTGGAAGGGCTGGTATAAGAGGAGAGAAGCAAGTCTAAGGAGTACCTTACCCAGGGGTAACAGAGGGGAACTGGGAAAAGGTGACATCTGAGAAGATATAGGAAGTTCTTGTTTGTTTGTTTAAGATTTTATTTCTTTATTTGAGAGAGAGAGAGAGCACACATGCAAGCACAAGTCAGAGAAGAAGAATCTCAAGCAGGCTCCATGCCCAGCAAGGAGCCCAATGTGGGGCTCAGTCCCAGAATCCTAGTATCATGATGGGAGCCAAAGGCAGACACTTAACCCACTGAGCCACCCAAGTGCCCCGATACAGGAAGTTCTTTGGTAGAACATAGTGGTGCTGGACATCAGTGGGTCATCTAAATGGAAATGACTTTCAGGTTTTGGGGAAGACAGGAGCATGGAAGAAGACTTCTTAAGGTCAGGGTTAGAGAGAGGAACTGGATGTCCTCTCCAGGAAGCAGGAGGTATAGTAAGCTGTTGAGTTCACTGAGGGCCTGAATGCAGAGCCAGCAGAGCACCGAGTCCTAATGCCATATCCCTCAGGTGACTGCCTGTGGCTTGATGATTTGCATTATCTACAACCAGTATAGTTGTGATTAGCAGGAATATCTTAAAGGTCCAAAAAGCTCTAAAAAATCTATATGACTCTACTAGATAATCTGCTCCAAGCCCCCAGATAACAGCTATTTTATGACCCTGGCTGGCGCCAAGGACTTGAGATGGAATTGGGTAAGAGAGGAACAGGGGAAGGCCTACCTGTACTCTTCCTTGGTACTTTGATTTCTTCAGTCATTCTCTTGGAAGCAGAATAATTTCTAGAGCTGTTCTCTTAGCTGATAACAGGATCATATAACCACCCAACATTAACTCAGCCAATGATTAAAAGTTGGAATTTTCAGTCTCTTGAAATTTTCAGTCTCTCAGCCTTTCCTCTTAATATAATTCTTTCATTTTAAACAAAGTTTCAGCATTTTCTCCAGAGGTAGCTAAATGACATAAGCACTATGTTAATACTGGCAGACCCAACCTTAGAGCTCAAGAAAAGGTCACCCACATGGGAAGATTTCAGGAGTTCCTGAAAGATCCTGGTGTTCAAAGCTATCTAGCTCCTTTCCTTACAGCATGATTCCTTCTGTCTTCATTATTTAAAAAAAAAAAGTTCCCTTTTAAAAATATTTAAGTATAGATGACACACAATGTTAGTTTCAGGTGTACAATGTAGTGATTCATCAACTCCATATGTTATGCTATGTTCATCACAAGTGTAGCTTTCATCTGTCACCATGCAACACTATTATAATACCACTGACTCTATTCCCTATGCTGTACCTTTCATCTCTATGACTTCCATAACGGGAAGCCTGTACCTCCCACCCCCTCCTCACTCATTTTGCCCATCCCTTCCATCTTCCTCTGTCAACCATCAGTTTGTTCTCTGTATTTATGGGTCTGTCTCTGCTCTGTTTGGTCATTTGTTTTTTGTTTGTTTGTTTTTGGTTTATTCCATATAGAAGTGAGATCATATGGTATTTATCTTCTCTGACTTATTTCACTCTAGGTCCATCCATGTTGTCACAAATGACAAGATATCATTCTTTTATGGCTGAGTAATATGCCATTGTAGGTATATACACACACATATATATGTGTATATGTGTATATATGCATATGTGTGTATATATATATGTATATACACATCTTCATCCATTCATCTGTGGATGGACACTTGGGCTGCTTCCATATCTTAGCTGTTTTTAATAATGCTGCAGTAAACATAGGGGTGCGTGTATCTCTTTGAATTAGTGTTTTTGTATTCTTTGGATAAATACTGAGTAGTGAAATCCTGAATCATATGGTAGTTCTATTTTTAATTTTTTGAGGAAACGCCATTCCATTTTCCATAGTGGCTGCACCAATTTGCATTCCCACGAGAAATGCATGAGGGTTCCTTTTTCTCCATCTCCTCATCAACACTTGTTCTTTCTTGTCTTTTTGATTCTGGCCATTCTGACAGGTGTGAGATGATATCTCATTGTGGTTCTGATTTGCATTCCCTGATGATTAGTGATATTGAGCATCTTTTCATGTGTTTCTTGGCTATCTATATATCTTCTTTGGAAAAATCTTTTCAGGTCCTCTGCCCATTTTTTATTTGGATTGGGGGGGGCGTTGAGTTCTTCGTTATTAACTATTTACTATCCTATTTATTATCCAATTATTAACTATTAACTATCCAATAAGTATCAAGTATCTGCTGTGTAACAGCCTAAGAAGCACTGTGCATTTGTCGGAGCCAAGTGCTTTGGTTGGTTTGTTTGTGTGTTTGTTTCAACTGGGTTACTAGTCTGCTGGAAAGGCTTTCCGTCTATTTGGCAGATAGCTGAGGACATCACAGAGAAGAATGGAATCTTTCTGGGGGAGAGATAGGAGCAAAAAGGCCTTCTTTGTGTCACCTGACCTGTAGACAGTTTAAACAACCATTAAAAAAAAGTTTGAAATTGAACTTCTAGAAGTGAAAACACAAATCTAGAATGAAAGTACACTGAATGGGATTAATAGAAGCTTAGACATTGTAGGAGAAAAGATTAGTAAACTTGAACACACAGCAATAGAAACTATCTAAAATAAAACAGAGAAGGGGGAAAGACTAAAAGAAAGAGAAAGAGAACAATATTAGAGATCCCTGGGCTATCATCAAGTGGCCTAATATACGTATAATTGGAGTCCTAGAAAGAAGGGATATATGAGAGAGGCAAAAAAAAAATATTTGAAGATACACTATTTTAAAAATCTTATCTTTTTAAAAAAGATTTTGTGTATTCGAGAGAGAAAGAGGAAGCACGAGTGGCAGGCAGAGGGAGAGGGACCCTGGGATCACAACCTGATCCAAAGGCAGACACTTAACCCACTGAGCCACCCAGGCACCCCTAAAAATTATATCTTAAAGTATATTTCATTGAGCTTCATTTTTTGGTATACAGAAACACTGTTGATTTTTGTATTTTGTTTTTGCATATTCTTATGGAAATCATTCCCACCATCAATGGGTGAGAAGTCCACTTGCTCTGAAAACCCATTAGTATCTGGTATGGTTCTTGGCTATCCTGTAAACAGCTCTCTCATATAGAACCAGTCACCTTTTAAGTGAAAAATCTAGCATCTTTTTCTCATTTGCATGCTACCTGATTTTATACATCACTGAATATCATTGATCTCTCCTCCTTCTTACAGATTATATCTCTTTCTCACTTTTCCTCCTAGCTCACCAATTGCTTCTACTAAGTCTGCTCTCTCTTCTAGCTGTCCTATCAGAGTAACTATTCCGACTTCCTTGAGGATGGTGGGAAGCCTGGCAGGGTCAGGTGGGCATAGCAGGATAGGTGGGTGGGTATGAGCTGTACAAGTTCCCTGGGGGGAGGTCTGGAAGAACATCTCAGACTTGACTACGTTACATGTGAATGCAAATCCCTAGTGAAGAATTTTAGGCAGTGCATCCTTGGTAAGAGCTCCCTTGTTCCTCTCATTAGGGTCTGAGTGTCCTATCTGCAGCTGAAGAAGCTACATTTTTTGTGTCCTCAAATTCCTACTGAAATTATTAAAAGAATGTATAAATAGGAACAAATTATATCAGCATAGGAAGTCCATGATCAGCATTAACTGTATACTAGAAACCAGGAAAAACTGTTGCTAACAACAGAACCTAGGACTTGGCTTGAAAAGGCCACTGGAGCTAGAGTCACGATTCTTCCCACAGAGAGAAGCACCTTATCTGGGAAGACTTTACTGCCTGTCAGAACAGTGTTATCTCTAACTCTTAGAGATAAGAGTTCTGGAAGGAAGAAGTTGAGGGTGGGTTGAAGGGCCATTTGATATCTCACCTTACTGTTTTCATTGACCTTTGGCTTTGGATATCCACCCTTACTGGAAGCAGATCAGATGTTTTCAGTTGTCTGAAATGGGTAGAGGAAACAGATATTTGGATACTCCATGGAGAAAGCATTCTTTTCTAAGGTAACACATTCATCACAACTCAGCAGTTAAGCACTGGGCCCATTCTGGTTTAGCTTCCCTTCTCACTCTACCTGCGCTCATGGCTCTCAGAGCTGGTCATTGCCAGGTTCACAGAGTCTGTGCCACCATTCATAGGTTTGCTGGCCTCCATCTGATAGACTTTTCTCTTGCTTTCCAGGGTTTTCCACCTTCTATTTGGCTTTCCACTTTGGCTTATTGATAACGTTTTTGCTTTTCAGATTCAGTCGTTCTTTTTTAAGCTAGAGCAGCAAAGAATCAGCCTGGGCCACAATGCCAATAGCACTGGAGATGGATTTTCTGAAAGTCATCCTAACTTTTCCATTCTAACTACTAAATGCTGGTACCCCAGGCCTTTCTATAGCTCTGTCTCCCTTAGTTGGGAGTTTCCACACCCTGTGGATAAGGTCATTGAGAAAATGCGCGAACACCTTTT
Organism: Neogale vison; assembly: GCF_020171115.1. Classification (NCBI taxonomy): domain Eukaryota; kingdom Metazoa; phylum Chordata; class Mammalia; order Carnivora; family Mustelidae; genus Neogale; species Neogale vison. The sequence goes on along the minus strand of NC_058103.1, from coordinate 82,697,691 downwards.
CTGCTAAGCCTGACCTGTAATGCTCTGTTCAGCTAGCACTACCTACCACCTTTACCCTACTCTTTCTTGCTCTGTCAGTTGAGGCTACAGGCAGTAAGCATGAGAGAGTGCTATTGTTAGTCCATATTGGAAAAGCCTCCCATACACATACCTGGAGAATTTATCAGTGGGTACATACTTCATAGCAAGCTACGGCCAAGGTATTACGTTTCACCATTTATCAGATAGATTTCCTCTCAGTTCAGCTTTCAGATAGAACAGTTACTAATCCTTCAAATTGTACCATTATATAAAGAGCTAGGTAGTATTAACAATACCCCAGCTAAAAACAAACAAACAAACAAAAAAACCCAATATCCCAGGCTAAGCAGGATACCAAGACTATGAACTACCACATCCCTGTGCCCTGCTTCTCAGTTGGTTTAAGAGTGTGAGAGTTTTCTCTCTTCCTTTGCAATGCCCCTTATGACTTTTTTTTCCCCCACAAGAGAGGTCCAATTTCAACTTAATATTCCAGGATCAGGTTGTTAATACATTCTGCTAAAATGATTGTTCTTTTTTTAAGATTTTATTTATTTGACAGACAGAGATCACAAGTAGGCCGAGAGGCAGGCAGAGAGAGGAGGGAAGCAGGCTCCCTGCTGAGCAGAGAGCCGAATGCGGGGCTCCATCCCAGACCCTGGGATCATGACTGAGCCAAAGGCAGAGGTTTTAACCCACTGAGCCACCCAGGAACCCCTAAAGTGATTGTTCTTAACTGATTTCTGGTGGTACCTGTAAAGTTTTTTCCGGCGAGATAAACACAACACCAGGCAAAGTGGGTGCAAGATTTATTAAAAACACTCTCCAGCGAAGTTTCAGGGCTCAGGAGAAGGGGAGCCGAGAAAGTTGCACCGGGAGGAGGTGGGCACCCTCGGGCGAGGTTCCGCGACTCTGGAAAGCAGAGTGGCGGAAGTCGCGCCCAAGGCAGGGAGGAGGGGGCTTTTAAGGGGTCTTGGAGGAAGCTCAGTGGTCTTTTGGAAGTTTCCCTTATTTGGATATCTCGCCTGCTCGTCGGGATCCCATTGGTCCACAGGAGCCCGGGGCGGGGGTCTCAGATTCCTGCTTGGGCCTTTGTTCTCCTGTCCGAGCTCAGGTTCTGTGGCAGGAATTTTCGCCATCTTTAGTAGCCCTTCCTGCCAGCCCAACATTCTGACCTTTTGCTTAATATAATGGTGTCAGGGGCGTCGACTGGGTTCTGGCTACTTCCTGCTGACAGGGGGCGTCGTCATAGGGGTAGTCGGAAGTGGGCAGGTGAGAGTAGGCCTGGAGGAGGAGTTGACGGATATTTGGGCAAGTTCTTGTAGGCGACCCTGCAAGTACCGGAAAAGACAGGGAGCAACTGAGATTAGAAGGAGGATTATGCATACAGGTCCCGCCAGAGGGAGCAGCCAGGTTACCCAGTTGTAGGGGTCCAGGCCCCAGGAGGACATGTCTCGCTGCCGTGCTTGGATCCGATTCCTGAGTTCTTTGATCTTGGAAGTAACTATACCTGATTGGTTAACAAAGTAACAACATTCTTCATTTAAGAATAGGCCGGTCCCCCCTTTTTCGGCGGTCAGAAGGTCTAAGGCCCGTCGCTTCTGTAGAGCTAAGGCTGCTAGGCTGGTGATTTGCGTCTGTAGGGCTGTGAGGAAGTCAGCAACCCGTTCCGTGTCATCATTCAGGGCTTGGGAGAGTTCGTCAAGAAAGTCTATGAAGTTCCTATACCCGCTGTTCCAGTTGCCACCCCTGTGGCTGGCTACTCCTGCCATTATGAATGGGAGGAAGGCAGCCCTTCCTGCACGGTGTTGGGGGAATAGGATGGATAGCAACTGGGATTCAGAGTAGATGGTGGTAGAAGGAGATAGGAGAATGAATATACAGCCCAGGGAGTCATTAGTGGTCAGGCAGCGATAGGTTCCCTGAGGGCACGAGAGAAATATTCCCGAGGGAGTACAGTACAGGAGGGAGGAGTTAGTGATGTTGGCAGCTGCTGTGGTAAGGGGGGAGGACACATTAATAATAGGTATGTTTCCCCCATGCAGCCAATATGGACCGTATTATTTGTGGCCCTGAAGTTGGGGAGTGGCCAGTCAATAGGGAGGGGTATCCCTACAATGTAGAGTGAGGTAAGGTAGATAGGATAAAAGAGGCGGGGAAATGGCCGGAAGGCTATGATTTATAAGAAAGGGCTGGCTGTGTAGTAATTCAAATGGCCTTAAGCCCGAAGGCCCGCGGGGCGTAGCCAGGAGTCTGGTGAGAGCCCTAGGCAGAAGTGTAGGCCAGGAAAGAAAGGGTTTCTAGGGTAGGTTTGGTGAGTTGGGCTTTGAGCAGCCTGTTGGCCTTTTCTACCTTACCGATGACTGTGGGTGGTATGGGATGTGAAGTTTCCAGGTTATGTTGAGGCTCTCAGCTACCTGTTGGGTTACACTGGAGATGAAGGCGGGTCCGTTGTCCAACTGGAGGGTTCGGGGCAATCCGAAACTCGGGATGATGTGCTCGATGAGTATTGTAGCCACCAGGTCCGCTGTTTCCTGAGCCGTGGGGTATGCCTCGATCCAGCCTGTGAATGTATCAACCAACGTTAATAGGTAGCGAAAGGTTTTATGGCGAGGCATGTGAGTGAAGTCCAGTTGCCAGTCTTCCCCCGGCTGATGGCCTCGGAGCTGATGGTTAGGCCCTGGTCTGCGGATTCACGGAGGAACAGGTTTTGCAAGCTCTGTGGACAACTTTAATTACCTTAGATAAGGAAGGATGATAGAACAGTGGCTGAAGAAATTAGTGGAGAGCCTATGGGCCACTATGGAGGGATTGGTGGATGTCAGTAATCAAGGTGTGCACCAGATTGCCTGGCAGGGCAATCCTGTCCTGAATGTAGATCCACCCCTTATCTGGCAAGGGTGTAGGCAGTAAAGCTGCAGGGTTTAAGCAGGGGGGAGGTAGAGAGAGAGAGATGCGAGTTTTCTAGGAATAGCAGATGGAATAGCTGGAGATGAGGAGGAGTCAGATGGGCCAGGGATCGGTGGCTAAGGTCTGTGAGTCGGCGGAGAGTAGACCATGATTTGATAGAGGGGGTGACTTGATATCCCTTGGCCCCCCAGAAAGTTAAGTAGGGTGGAGGTGTCGTCTTGGGAGACCAAGAGGGAGGGGCTACAGAGGAGGAGGTCATCCACATATTGCAGTAGAGTACTGGCCTTAAGGATGCACTGCTGTAAATCTGTAGTCAAGGCCTGGCCAAAAATGTGAGGGCTGTCCCTGAACCCCTGGGGTAGAACAGTCCAAGTTAGTTGTCCAGAAGCGTGCCTGTCGGGATCCTCCCACGTGAAGGCAAAGAGAAAATAAGAATCAGGGTGCAGGGGGATAGTGAAAAAGGCGTCTTTTAGATCCAGTACAGTAAAGTGAGAGGTGTTTGGGGAATGCGAGACAATAGGGTGTAGGGGCACGGCCTCGTTGATAAGCCTAAGGTCTGATACCAGTCGATAAGCACCTGAGGGCTTGTGTACTGGGAGGATGGGGTGTTACAGGGGGAAATGATGGGGATCAGGAGTCCCTGACATTAAAGCTGTTCTATGATAGGTTTCAGGCCCCGGTGGTGGGCTAAGGAAATAGGAAACTGAGCTCAAGAGGGAAACTTAAGAGTTATCCTGAAGCTGTACTTTAACCTGGGTAAGGTGGGAAGCAATGATGGGCTCTGAGATGTCCCACACCTGAGGATCTACAGTAGGTAGGTCATCTGGAGTGAGGGTCGAGGGAGTGGAGAGGTGTAGGATGAGACAGGTTGAGGTGGATAGAGGGGAGAAAGGGGAGAAGCAGATAGTTGCCCTTAGTTTACTGTCTCGGGGGGTCCCCCACGTTGAGGCGCCGAAGATACCCCGAGGTTAGGGCAGTCGGATTTCCAGTGGCCCATCAAATGGCATTGAGGGCAAGGCCGAGTTGGCGGCTTTGGATTGGGGCACTGGCGAGCCCAATGTCCCTCAGCCCCGCATTTGAAACAGGCCCCCGGGGGGGGGGTGCGGTTGGTTGCCCCTCTCTCCTGGCTCCCAGAGCCGGCCGGCCGCAGGGCTGCTACCAAGGCTTGGGTCTGCAACTGAACCTTTTGCTGGAGTCTGGCTTGTCGTTTAAGCTCAGCCGCCTCCTCACGGGAATTAAAAACCTTAAATGCCATTTTCACCAAGTCAGAAATGGGGGTCTGAGGGCCCTCCTCAGCCTTCTTTAACTTTCTCGGTATATCCGGCGCTGATCGAGAGAGAAAATGAGTAGCCAGTACCGTGGCCCCTGCAGGAGAGGCGGGGTCCAAGCGAGTGTACTGGGTTAAGGCCTCGGTCAATCGGTTAAGAAACATAGCGGGGTTTTCATCAGGGGCCTGGACAATTTCCCTAATCTTGTTGTAATTAACGGCCTTATTAGAGGCTGCCCGCATGCCGGCTATGAGACATTGGACCATGCGGTCGCGGCGCCGGCGGCCATCTTGGCCATCCTGATAATCCCAACCTGGTTCTACAGCTGGGACCGCCTGGGCTCCAACTGGCATGGCAGCATCAGTGAGCTGGACCTGATCATCGTGCTCCCGGGCAGCAGCCTGGATGCCTTCCCTCTCCTCTGTGGTGAGGGTGGTGGTCTGGACCACATGTAAATCATGCCAGGTGAGGTCATAGGCTTGGGCCAGATATTGGAATTCTTTGATATAGTTATAAGGATTGGCCGAAAAGGAGCCCAAACGTTTCTCAATTTGGGAAAGGTCTTGTAGAGAGAAGGGCGGGCGCATGAACTTACTCAACTCCAGCAACCTCCCTTAGGGGGCAGACTAACTCGGGGGGGGGGGTGCTTTCTAGCCCTAGTGCGGGTGGAGCCATACAGACACATTCACGCAGTCAGGCACTCTTCAGATTCAAACAGATTGGACACCCTCCTCTTTGGGTATCTCTGGCTAATGGGAGGTGATCAGTCTCCCCTTCCATTCTTTATGAAAGGATCTAGCTCAAACAGTAGCCCTGCGGCTATTACAACAGAATTCAATTAAGCACAAAAGATGTTTACCAACAGATTTCAAAAGCGTAAACCAGTTCCAGCGACCAGCGCTCTGGTATTTTATTCCATTCTGTTAAAGGTTACCAAAGACTTTGAAAGCTACCTTAAGAATTACCCATTAAAACTCTGAGACACACAATTAACCATCAGTTCTAGTCATCTCTTTGCTAGCAGATTTTAACAAATAACAAGAGCCTATTTGACCTTCAGTAAACTTTGATTGGAGTTTCCCGTTTACTGCAGATAAATTTGTCAAGAGTTCCGAAAGGAGTGGGGAAGGAGAGGGGGAGGGGGTAGACGAGGGCGCAGGTTCAGAAATCCTGAATTTAAGGAACCTTGGGGTAAGGGATCGCGGTAAGGAGGAGGAGGAGGAGGAGGAACCAGGGGCCCTCTTGTTGGTGGGTGGGTGAAGCTCTCCGGGGGTTCAGAGAGAGGAGACAGGGAGGAGAGGTCTGAGTCTTTGGGAGCAGTGGGTGGCAGGGTAGGGGGAGGGGAGTGGGCCAAGAGGACCTGAGAGGTGGAGCAGTGAGAGCAGAGGAAGGGGCGAGAGTGCAGAGTCCAGAAAACCTGGACATAAGGGACCTTGGCCCATTTGCCTTGGTGTCTGCCGAGGTTATTTAGGTCCATGAAAATCTGATAGTTAAACGTGCTTTCTGGAGGCCATTGGGACTGATTGTCTAATCAGTATTGTGGCCAAGCGACAGTACAGAAACATTGTTTTCGCAGGTCCTGGTCCAGTTCCAGGGTTTTAAGATTGGCCAGCAGGCCTAAAACACCCCTGGGATGTTTTAGGGTCGAATTTGGATTGGGAGGTCCCCACGATTCGTTGCCGGGCAACCCGAGGGTTGAGGAAGGCGTCCCCTCGTCCACCACTGGGTTGCGGAAAAACTGTGTCGACTGCCGTAGAGGTTAGGACATCTCCTAGCCTCTTGGAGTCACGGAGGTCACCTGGTGACCGGCGGGGTCCGCCCTGACGCGGCCGCGATTAGGGCAGGGCTTTCTGGAAGGAGGCGCGGAATTGGGGGAAACTCACCACAGCTTCAGAAGTGGCGAAGTGGCGTTCGGAAAGGCAGGTCCGGTTCGGCCAGGGAAAGGAGAGAGCCTCCCCACTGTGTGGGGGCTCAAGCTCCTTCCCGGGTTTCGGCACCAAATGTAAAGTTTTTTTCCGGCGAGATAAACACAACACCAGGCAAAGTGGGTGCAAGATTTATTAAAAACGCTCTCCAGCGAAGTTTCAGGGCTCGGGAGGAGGTGGGCACCCTCGGGCGAGGTTCCGCGACTCTGGAAAGCAGAGTGGCGGAAGTCGCGCCCAAGGCAGGGAGGAGGGGGCTTTTAAGGGGTCTTGGAGGAAGCTCAGTGGTCTTTTGGAAGTTTCCCTTATTTGGATATCTCGCCTGCTCGTCGGGATCCCATTGGTCCACAGGAGCCCGGGGCGGGGGTCTCAGATTCCTGCTTGGGCCTTTGTTCTCCTGTCCGAGCTCAGGTTCTGTGGCGGGAACTTTTCGCCATCTTTAGTAGCCCTTCCTGCCATCCCAACAGTACCCACTGAACTTTAGTTCCCAGGAAACAGTCAAATGTGATTACGAAGATTAGAAAGATTAGAAATCTTTTCTAGGCATGTGATTTTTATTTATTTTTTGACTAGTGCATTCCCTCTAATTTTGCAGTGGCTTTACTGAACTAACATGTGACTGGGTATAATCTTAAATCAGCTTTAACTAGTGTATCAGTTTGGGACCCAACAGGAAAGAGATGGAATACTTAAACTCAGATTATAGGAGGGTTTATTTACAAAGAGACCATTACAAAGATGTGTGCAAGAAGGAGCAGAGCCACAAGAAAGGATTGTGCAAGAACCTGCCGCGGTAAGCAGAGAACTACTACTACTCCTAGGCCTGAAGGAACAAGATGTGAGAGAACCCAGGAGGAAAGTCAGATAAAGACCTCAGTACACTGACCTCAGTCTTCTTGGACACTCTGATCTTTTTGTGGTTCCCCCTGGGAGAACCCAACTAGATGAGCTTGAGGGCATGGGAGACTGTAGTCCACAGGTTTGGGCTCCTAGGATCCAGAGCCAGGAGGTGGAGAGTGGATCTAGAAGGGCAAACTGAAGGTATCTGATGCACAAAGGAAGTCTAGGATTAAAACTAAATTAGTTCCTTGATACACTTTGCAAATGATGTTCCAGAGGTAATGATGTCGCTCAGGCACACTGACACCTCCAAGCAAAACTTTTTACTCACTATGTTCTCTATTAAGCATGGAAAGACAACAGAGTTCTGGTGACCCTAAAGTAGCCTCTTGAATTGATTCAGTTAGATGGTGATAAAGATTATTTTCTCTTTTCTCAGATTACCTGTGTCTGGTAATATATACTCTACTCAGCTAACACAGGCTTGGGCTCCCTGCAAAGGGCAAATGAGGAGGAGGGAAGGGTGCAAAGGAAGGCTATGTATAAGGAAGTGGAAGCATCTCAGATGGGAGTGATAGCAGTGAAGAAAGAGTCATGGAAATCTGTGAATCAAGACCTGTGGGCATCTGCACTTAGTGACTGGTCCCAGCTGTGGCCTGCCTCAGCATGATGGCCAGTGGGGACATTCTTGCTGGCTTTGACTTCTTTGGACCTTCCTAGAGTTTGGAAATTGGAGAACTTTGCTCATATGACTTCAGTGTGCTGAGGATACTTAGGAAGAGCGGAGATGGGCGAGCCTGGCCCAGGTAAGGTGCAGCATAGGAGAAAGGGAGCTCAGATTCTGAAGCTAGGCTGCCTGAGTTTGATTTCTGTCTATACTCCTTAATAGCTTCCATGACCTTGGGAGAGTTACTTAACTTTTCTGTTTTCCAGTTTCCACCTCTGTAAAATGGAAAAAGTAACAGTAACCACCTCAAGAATTCTAAGGAGGAGTCAGTGAGTTACTCTTTGTAAAGTTCCGACGAAGAGCCCAGCACATAGAAAGACAGTTAAAATGTTCAATCAAACTGCAATAGCTCTACTTGCTGGGCATCTTGGCTCAGGTCCTGCCCACCACAGAGTGTTGAGGGTGGTGGTGTTTTCTTTCCAGTCTGTCAGTGCACATCTGGTTGACGACGCAGGGATAGAGGTTTGTGTCATTTTTTTTTTTTTAAGATTTTATTTATTTATTTGAAAGAGATCACAAGTAGACAGAGAGTCAGGCAGAGAGAGAGGAGAAGCAGGCTCCCCGCTGAGCAGGGAGCCCGATGCAGGGCTTGATCCCAGGACCTGGGATCATGACCTGAGCCGAAGGCAAAGGCTTGAACCCACTGAGCCACCCAGGCGCCCCGGTTCTTGTGATTTTTATGGAAGAATGGTTAAAGCTGCCTCTGAGAATAGGCCCTTTTCTGAATCTGGAAGCTAAATAATCCCTTGTCCCTATGGAACAAGGGAGAAAAAGTGAGTCTCAAGAGACTCTTCTGATGTCACTAGCGTCCCCTTCCATGGTAGGAGATTACTGAGATTACTGATTACTAGTCCAGGTTGGGTAGGCCTATTCTGACTTGCTCCTCCTTGGCAAGGTTTGATCTGGCCTTTTTGCCATTGCCACAATATTATCTAGTGTCCCCTGGCTGAATAATTTTCCTCATTGATTAGCAGAAAGTTTTCCTCAGGCCAGGTTAAGTTCTGGGAATTGATACAAATGAGATTAAGTAATTTTTGTAACTTAGTTTTTAGGTGCTTGTCAGGGGGAACCGACAGCCTTTCACCAGAGCAAGAGGTTTCTGCAAAACACATGCTGGCTTGTTCAAGTAGATCCTGCTGGGCCTGTTTGGGTGAGGTGTTGAGAATGCACGGAAGCAAGAGACACAATTTTAGGAATGTGACCTTGTGTCAAGACAATTACTAGATGGAAAACAACTCTCTTCACTAACTGATCTAAAGGGCTATTTGATGTATAGATCTTAGTTACTTGAAAGTGAATCATAATTTATTGAGTTACACTTCCAGGAATAGGTAAAATCTTGAGAATAAACTATTTTTCAAAACTGTACTATTTGATAGACTTAAATATTTGAGAGAATCTAGGTTTGGCTCTTAATTCAATGCAGGGCCTGGTTCTTGTAGCCTTTACAAGAGAAGCCTAGTATATAGTACTTATTTCTAGCTTTATTAGTAAGATCAATGATATAAAATACTTTTTTAAAAAGATTTTATTTATTTATTTGACAGAGATCACAAGTAGGCAGAGAGTCAGGCAGAGAGAGTGGAAGGGAAGCAGGCTCCCTGCTGAGCAGAGAGCCCAATGTGGGGCTCAATCCCAGGACTCTGGGATCATGACCTGAGCCAAAAGCAGAGGCTTTAACCCACTGAGCCACCCAGGCACCCCCAAAATACTTTCAGAAGAGAGAAAATATCCATTTAAAATATACTGTCAGTAATGTATGGGATATTGATGCCAGTATTAGAGGGAGCTGGGATGGTGAAAACAAACGTCTTATTCTGAGGTTAGGGAGCCATGAGGTGAGAACCATATGACTGTACTTCTTATTAGTAGCCTCAGATAAAATAGAAGGGAGTGAGATTTCATTAGAGATAAGTGAAAAAAATGTAGTATTCAGACTAAGCTGGACTCTCCCTGGGAATCCTCAAGAAGAAAACAGCCATCTCTCCGTACTTGAGGACTTCAGCTTAGTCTGACACTTTGGGATGGGTAGCAAGGTCGCCGGAGGGTTGTTCTTGCTTTAAGTCTCAGACCTTCATGACTGGAGCTTCATCTGCCCCCAAGGAGCCCTGCTTGCTGATCCTCACTCTGTACCTTCTCTTTTTAGCTTAAGCTGCTTACTTCCTAGCACCTGCATCGTGGATTCCCAGAGGGCACTGGCCTTGTCTGTCCTCACCTGTTTGGTGCTCTTGGTCCTGGTTCACCACTTTCTGAAAAAGGTTCTTTGATAAAAAACTAACAAGATGTCTAAAGCCCTTTAAAAACTCCTGCCTGAAGCTCTGGATGAAATGATGAGTAAGGCTTCAGCAACTTCCCTTTTTCTCCGTTGACAGCTCCTGGGCTGTGTCTTAAACCACTCCCCTGCACCTTCAAACCCAAGGCTCAGGGAGCGAACTGCAGCAGGTCTCTGTGCTTGGATCATCAGGTTCTTATAGCCTCGAGTCTCACTGCTAGGGGGCAGGAGGGGTTAAGTTTCAGAGAAGAGTTTCAGGCTGTTTATTGTCAGGCTTGTGTCAAAAATGAGAAAAACCATACTCCTGTTAAATGAAATAATCAAAACAAAGAGGCTTGCGGCTGCATTAAGCTAGTGAATTGGCTTGGTGGTCATATGTGTCTCCCTTACGTCCCTGATACTCATTAGGCTTTTTTCCCTCTAGTCCTCCAGACTTCTTGCATCCATTGCTGTCTTTTATTATTCCTTAGAGTTTAAGGGGAGAATTGACTGTCCAGTGTATACTGAACTGGATTCTATATCAGTCATAGTTCATCTAACTAACTATGGCAGGCTCGTGTCCTTTGATTGTAGGCTTGGGGTGAGAAAGTAACTTCCAGACTCTCTATGAGTTCCTCTTTTCTGCCTGTTCTCCAGTGGATGCACAGAAAATGTTCACACACACACTAAAGAAAAAAAGAAAGAAAGAAAAAAAGAAAAGAAAAGAAAAAAGAATGATAATTTGGAGAAACACACCAGAGTACAACCTTAATTTTCATACTTCATTTGTTAACAGGATGCATTCTGAAAACCAGATTTTATTCACTTCAAGTGAGATGAGTTCAGAGTGAGAACAGCTCTGAAATTCAACTCTGACCTATGAAGCTTTTTGTCATTGTTGTTGTTTCTGACACATCCCAATGGAGAACATGCTCTTTTTGTTTTCTTTTCTTTTGAGACCTCTCTTTTAATTTTCCTTCCTTGTCCAATACTTAGATGTGAGGAAGGCATTTTGTGTATTGATCAAACATGTCTGATACATCAACAGACCATAAGACCATAAGTAGTTGATCTGTGGCTTAGCCTTTACTTTTGCCCTTGGAGTGGTTGATATTGGGCAGAGATCCATAGGGGAACATTTTCCTCCTTTTTAAAAATACTTTGGTTTGGGCGCCTGGGTGGCTCAGTGGGTTAAGCCGCTGACTTCGGCTCAGGTCATGATCTCAGGGTCCTGGGATCGAGTCCCGCATCGGGCTCTCTGCTCAGCAGGGAGCCTGCTTCCCTCTCTCTCTTTCTGCTTGCCTCTCCATCTACTTGTGATTTCTCTCTGTCAAATAAATAAATAAAATCTTTAAAAAAAAATACTTTGGTTAGAGGTGCCTGGGTGGCTTAGTTGACTAAGCAATTAAGCGTCTGCCTTTGGCTCACGTCATGATCTCAGGGTCCTGGGACTGAGCCCTGCCTTGGGCTCCCTGCTCAGCTCTCTGTGTCAAATAAATAAATAAAATCTTTAAAAAAAATACTTTGGTATTCATTAGAATAGTCTTAAAAATAAACCTCTTTTAACATTTTTTAAAAGATTTTATTTATTAAACAGAGAGAGAGAGTACAAGCAGTAGGAAGAACAGAGAGGGAGGGAGAAGCAAGTTCCCCACTGAGCAGGGAGCCCGATGTGAGACTTGATCCCCAGACCCCAAGATCATGACCCAAGCAGAAGGCATATGCTTAACCAACTGAGCCGCTCAGACACCCCGAGAATAAACCTTTTTATCACATCTTACCGGTACAGAAACTTGAGGAAAAGGAAAAGGAAGTCATGTGACTTGTGTCCTCAGCTTGGACTCTTTTTTTTTTTTTTTAAAGGTTTTATTTATTTATTTGACAGAGAGAGAGAGAGACAGAGATCACAAGCAGGCAGAGGCAGAGAGAGAAGCAGGCTCCCCGCTGAGCAAGGAGTCCGATGCGGGGCTCGATCCCAGGACCCCGAGATCATGACCTGAGCTGAAGGCAGCGGCTTAACCCACTGAGCCACCCAGGCGCCCCTCAGCTTGGACTCTTTTAAACTTCATTCTGTGAGAGCTGTGGGGGAGAGGTGATAGCCAGAGTCTACAAAGCATTGACCTTCTTCACAGGAATCTGCGTGTTCATCCTCACCGTCTGCCTGCTTCAAACACGGCAGTGCAGTGAGTTTTGGGCATGCAGGATGGGTATTACAACATAGCCCAGGGCCATGTGTTATTAGTTAAAAAGTACGTAGGTCCACTATTGATTACAAAGGCATAGAACTAAGATCTGACAATCTCTGGAATTTGCTTCTCTGACAGTTTTCCTCCTTAGAGAAATTTTAAGGTTCTCAGAGGCCCTAGATCACTTATTTTCAAACTGTAGGTTGTGATCCATTGGTGAACTTTGATATCAATTTGTGGACCCAGAAAGAACAAACAAAAAATAAACAAAGAAGGAAAGAAAATAGAATCCACATTGCACACAGTAATAGTAAAGTATTGATTTATGACACTTTTATTTGTATGTGTATATGTATGCCATCTAACCTGTAGACAGTTTTGAAAAACCATATAGACATATGTGGCTCTTTATATATGATTTCTCTGTTTCCCCCCTCGTCCCCACTCCATCTCACCCAATTTACTGTTAACATCCTAGGTCGATTCCACCCAGAGTACATGTATTCATGTTTAAAAATCCAACCAGGTAACGGACATCTAGGATTCAGAACTCACATTGCAGTAATGTTCTGATTGGTCCTAGGTATCCTGGAGGGCAGCGTTTTGGGCCGGGGTCTTCAGTTTGTCTTTGGGATCTTTGTCATCAGAATTGATCCTCGATTTAATGTATTTCAGTGGCTGGAGACCAGATCCAGGTATGGGAAATTGAATGTGAGGGCTCTGCTTTTTGAGAATAGCTCTTCTAGACCCCAGAGAAAAGAAATTTGGGATAAGCATGAGGAGGTTGTGCTGTGTTTTGTTAATGATGGTAGTGGGAGATCTGGTGGGAGAGGGAAGAGTATACCAGAGTACAACTGAGCGTGTATATAGGGGAACTAAACAGCTGAGTCCTCTGTCATTTATGAGCAGCTCATAGGGATGAAGCCTGCCTCCATGTGGTCATAGGGAGGCCAACCTCAGTAGCAGCAGCAGGTTCTAATCCCACATGAGATGATCCCGTCTTCCCTTGTGTCCTTCCTGGCTTCACTCTTGTTCACTCTCTCTTTTTTTACTTTCAAAATTTCCTGAATTACACTGTGGCTTTCTCTGATTTTGATATGCCAGCCAAGAATGTCATTTCTTTTTAAATCATATCTGTTGCTATGGGGGGAGTGAGAGTTAGCGTTGGGGGAGGTATAAAGTAGAGGATGAAAATGTGTGTCCAGGGGCACCCGGGGTGGCTCAGTTGGTTAAGCATCTGACTCTTGATTTCAGCTCAGGTCATGATCTCAGGGTCCTGAGATCAATCCCTGTGTTGGGCTTTGTGCTCAGCCAGGAGTCTGCTTGGGATTCTTTCCCTCTGCTCCTCCCCCTGCTTGCACTCTCTCTCTCTCTCTCTCAAATAAATAAATAAATCTTTAAAAAAAGAAGAAGGAAAATGTATGTCCAAGAGATGAGCCAGTATATACATCAATTTGATTCTAAGAAGAGAATTTGATCCCATTAGTAAACAGCATTAGTCTCTTGCTCTTTGATTATTATCTTTGGAAATTGGAATGACATAGGGGTTGAGGAGGAAGTCTCAGAAACATCTCCTTGTGCTAGTACTGACAAGATGATAGATTTTTAATACATTTAAATGTATTCCTGAACTAGCTTGTGTTTAAATATCCACTGAGTATGTATACTGTATCAGCTGCTCTTGGGATGCTGAGAGTCTAATTCAGAGGCCTGAAATGCAGTTCATTCATGGCACACATGAGCACGTTCATCTCACCAGTTGCCCTGTCATTCTCACTACAGACCTTACCAATCATCCCTTTCCTTGGATGTGTGATGTCCATTCTTTGCTACCTGGGCCTTGTAGTGGGTGGTTCAGAACGTGAGCCATTCTCCTATACCAGTCAGGAGGTGGGCCTTCATCATGTAATCTGTCAAGAGGCATGAAGATGACATTTATTTTGGAAAAATGGATATGTGTAGGATGTAGAGGGGTAAAACCAATGTGAAAAGGCAAACACTCTCAAGCATGCCTGATTTCAGAAGTCAGGTCCAGACCCTATGTAGGCTGAGGGGCAGAAAAGAGACAAAAAATAGGCTGAACTCCACAAATAAGTGAAACCATATGATAATTGACTCTCTCTGCTTGACTTATTTCACTCAGCATAGTCTCTTTCAGTCCCGTCCATGTTGCTACAAAAGTTGGGTATTCAAATAGCATGGAGGACAAGGGGCGTTAGAGAGGAGTAGGGAATTTGGGTAAATTGGAAGGGGAGGTGAACCATGAGAGACTATGGACTCTGAAAAACAGTCTGAGGGGTTTGAAGTGGCGGGGGGGGTGGGAGGTTGGGGTACCAGGTGGTGGGTATTATAGAGGGCACGGCTTGCATGGAGCACTGGGTGTGGTGAAAAAATAATGAATACTGTTTTTCTGAAAATAAATAAATTGGAAAAAAAAATAGGCTGAACTACTATTTCATAATGAGGTTTAATGTACTTGTTCTAGAAGCCAGGAGTCCTGATTTCTGGTCCAGGATCTGTTTGTAACTTGCTTTGTGGCCTTAGGCTTGTCATTCTACTTTTCTAGGTCTCAATTTCCTTACCAGTAAAATGGAGGAGAGGTTTTGTGGGATACTCTCCCAAGACTCCTGCTAATGTTACTGCTTTAGGTCTTTATATCCCTTTAGGTAACCTGGTTTTTTGTAAATCATTACTGGTACCACTGCCACGGACTCCCAGGCTGTGGCAGGAAGCATCTTTATGGGGTTGGTAAGCACCCTAAGGCCTTTTGATCTTCTTTTCTTTGGGGACCACAAGGTGTGGCAGAAAACCCGTTGAGAAAAGTATGTTTTCTTTCCGATAAGTCAAATACCTGAGGACAGTATGGGCAGCCAATCACTGATAAAAGAAAACTTAGAAGCTCAAAGAAAACACTGCTTATTGCTTACTCACTTCTGGGTGAGTACTTATCTGGGTGTACTTAATTTGGATATCCTTAGACACTGATCCAACTTCTTACACAGGAATGTATGGAAATGTCCTGGTCCAAATCTTCTTCAGGGGCTCTGCAGGATGTTAGCTCTATATTCTGGTTTCTCCCTGTGACCCTTGTTTTCCAGTGTTTTTAAGGAGATAATAGCTTGCCTTGCTCAGGGCTAACGCAAAAGACTCTCTCTCATAATACTTGTTTGATACATTTGTCTGTATGGAGTAGGTGCTCAATACATGCAATTGACTGATCAGCTCAATGCTAGGGACAATGGCTTGTCAAACTGGCACAGAGTTAGTATTGAGGTCTTTCTCTCCCAAGGCCTTGTGGGTGGATTAACTATTTCTGAAATGTTCCTATGGTACTTCCACACACTTCTACCATAGCACTCTACATTTTGCTGAAATTATGTACTATCAGCTTAGTTTCTTCTGCTAGACTCCTAAACAGTAGAAGTTTGCCTTATTCATATTAATACCTCTATCATTAAGTGATAAATAACATTATTTTAGCTCAATACTAGATATGGTTTACATAGTTGAGTCTTCATCATTTTATAACATTTTCACAAACATTATTTTTTAAATTGAAGTATAGTTGACATACAGTGTTACAAAAAGCATGGTTTCTTTTGATTCTGTCATCAACACTGGGCTTTAATCATCTATTTGCAATTAATTTAATAAGTACTTTTCAAGCAATTAATATGTACTCCATAATGTCATTCATTAAGTCTACGGCTTCAGACACTGAGAACCTAAAAAGGAATTGTACCATTTCCCTTCTATAGCATTTTAAAATTTAAACGGATGAGACAAACTCATGTGAAAACAGATGAGAACAATGCCAGCCAGAATAAGAGTAGGTGCCAGAAGAAATGAGGTAAACACTGCGAAGCTCTGAGAGCAGAGCTGGGTGCTGGAGAGCCACTCACACTGAAGGGATGTGTCCTGGGGGGTGGGGTGGGCCCTCTGGGGCTGGGGAGTTACACCCTCTTGAAGCTACCAGCAATGGAGCTATGGGATGCCATAGGCCTTGTTGGTAATGTAGCAGACATCCTGGTCACCTTTTTTTTGGCTGTGTTCTCCTTCATCAGTGCTGCCCTGTGCTGGCTAGAAGAATTGGTAGACATACAGTATTAATTCCCCCTTTCCAGGTGAAAGTTGGGCTATCCCTCTAGAGTTCAGTGAGTAGTCCTTGAACTGTGCATATCCTGACCCATGGTGAGCTAAGGGAGAACATGGATAGCAAAAAGGTGGAGACTGAGTCAAGGCTCCAGAGAGAGTCCTTGGCTCCTGGCCTCCTTTTCCTGGGTTATCTCTTTCACCCAGGTCATCTGCTCCTGAGAAGTGGAGGGGTAGAGGAAAAAGTGAAGAAGGGTGGTTTCTGTGATAAGGAGGTACTGTATTTATTGTGATTGGAATATAGATATGTTGTAGGTAGAAGTTTGGCAATGGTCCTTAGTGACCAAAAAATTATGGGCTGCTTCTGACAGAAATAAGGAAGACTGAGATAGGATAGAGTTATCTTGATAAGGTACGCCTGGATGGTTCAGTGAGTTAAGCATATGCCTTTGGCTCAGGTCATGATCCCAGGGGATCGAGCTCCCCATCAGTTTCCCTGCTTAGTGGGGAGCCTGCTTCTCCCTCTCCTCCCTGCTCATGCTCTCTCTCACTATCTCTGTCTCTTTTAAATAAATATATAAAATCTTAAAAAAAAAAGTTGCCTTGATAAAACCATGATGCATTTAGATATTGCAAACATGAACTTGCTTACCAAATTCTGGGATATTATTAGAATGGAATGTAAGGAGTTTGGAAGTCACAACTCCATCCTAACAACAACTGAAAAACTGAACAGTCTGAAAAGCCAACAATACTTCTTGGATCTACAGGAGAGGTGATGAGACAAGGCAAACCATTGCCCCCAAGATCTCTGGGGGGGACCCAGTTGTAGAGGACATCCCCATACTTTTGTGAGTTTTATCTCCAGTAGCTACACCAGGTTCTCATAGTCATATAGGACAAAAAGCCTCTAATGCTTTGGCAGGGAAAGGGGAAAAGGAACCATTTTGAAACCAGAGCACTCTGTTCTTTGTTATTTAACAAAGACTTTCCGCAGGGGAAACTTTTTAACCAGAGCCTAACCTTCTGGGGTATTATCAGGGCCTACCCAACCTAGGAGAAGGGAAATACCTAACTCCAGCCCACTCTAGCCATCCTGTCCCACCTAAGGAAGGAGAAGAAAAAAGAAAAAAGAAGAAACAAAAACTAAGAAACACTTGTGAAGTCTACAGTCTAGATGCGTAGGTCACTAAAAGACTGAGACCTAATCACACCACTATAGCACACTTCCCCTTCCCCTACCCCTTACTACCACATTACTAAAGGTCTATTTGTAGTAGTTCTTTTATGGAAAAATGCATCATATACATATATATACATCATTCCTGACTATCGAGAAGAAACTACAAGGCACACTAAAAGTCAAAAAACAAACTTGAAGACATCCTGCCTGAAGGGTACATGGACAAAAGGATGAGACCGATACAAAGCGAAGGTAAAGCAAAGCTTTATTTCGCGCTGAGCATGGAGAACCAAACCAACCCACCAGGGCCACCTCTTACAGAGAAGGCGACCCCTCTCTGCCTTACAGACTAACATTTATAGAGTAAAGGCCATGTGGTTGAGCCTGGCCACACACAGGTGGCCAATGAGATTGTAACACACAGAGAAAGCTGCACAGTCATGCTAGGTCACACACGGGTGGCCAATTGAATTACAGTTCACCCCATAGTAGCTATTTGAACTAGTCGGTCACCTTGGTCAGAATTGGCACCCAAAAGGCGGGGCCCACATTCTTTGGTAGTCAGGGAGATAGTATGTGCACTTTACTGATTGGATGTCTCCATCTGGCCTGACTCGTCCTTGCATCTGGGCTCTTTCATCTCTCCCTGACCTGACACGTCCTGGTATATGGGCTCTTTTATCAGGGGCTGGTCAGCCATATTTTACCAGTTTCCCAGACCAGTTTCTAAGTGAGTTCCTCTGGGGGGAAGGGTCAATCTGAGTTCACTGCATAAACAACAAAATGGCTGTTCTACCGAGGTGGGGCTGCTCCAGCTAAGTAGGCCCTTACACTGCCATCTCTGGATATTGGAATTATCACACTGGGAATTTTAAACAACTACAATTATTATGTAGAGGACACTAATGGATAAAGTACAAAGTATGCAAGAACAGATGAGCAATGTAAGCAGAGATATAGGAATCCCAAGGGTGGAAAAAAAAAAAGAAATGCTACGGATCAAAAAACACTATAACAGAAATGAAGAATGCCTTTGATGAGCTTATTAGTAGACCGGGACACAGATAAGGAAAATATTTCTGAGCTTGAAGATATATCAGTAGAAACCTTTAAAACTGAAAGCAAAGGGAACAAAGACTAAAGAAGAAGAAGAAGAAGAAATAGAATATCCAAGAATTTCGGGATAACTACCAAAGATGTAACGTACACATTATGGAATACCAGAAAGAAAAAAAAGGAATAAATGAAATATTTGAAACAATAATGGCTGAGAATTTTCCTAAATTGATGTCAGACACCAAACCACAGATGCAGAAAGCTCAGAGAACACCAAACAGGATAAATGCCCCCCAGAATTACACCTAGACATATCATTTCAAATCACAGAAAGGCAAAAATTAAAGAAAAAATACTGAAAGAAGCCAGCAGGGGAAAAAAATTATCCTTAAGCTAAAATTACTACTTACAAAACACACAAAAAGATTTGAGGAACTAGAATGTTTGGTTCTCTAAAGCAAAAGGTATGTATATTAGTGGGGATACATGGGTAAATTAAAAGAGTTCTGGGAGATGAGGTTGAAAGATCTTTAAAAACCTTGTATGAGAGGCGCCTGGGTGGCTCAGTGGGTTAAAGCCTCTGCCTTCAGCTCGGGTCATGATCTCAGGGTCCTGGGATCGAGCCCCACATTGGGCTCTCTGCTCAGCAGGGAGCCTGCTTCCCCCTTCTCTCTCTCTGCCTGCCTCTCTGCCTACTTGTGATCTCTGTCTGTCAAATAAATAAATAACATCTTAAAAAAAAACAAAAACAAAAAACAAAAAAAAACCTTGTATGAAATGCTAGGAATTTAGATTTTGATTGTCAGAATTTTGAACACTGGCATGTTAAGATGTTTTTTCCAAAGATCATTCTGGTAGCCACCTGGATGTCAGGGAGATCAATAACCACATTGCTTAATGGCCCAAGTGAGACATGATGAGAGCTGTTATTACTAGGTGGTTGTGAGTATGGAGATGCAATAGACCAAGGAGAATCAACAGGATTGGTCACTGCTAGATAGGAGGGAAGGGTGATGAGGAAGGGAAAGGACTTCTTTCTGGTTTGGGCAAGTGGGTCTAAGGGGTACCATTCATTCACTGTGAAGAACAGGACTAGTTTCAGGAATAGGAGGAAAGAGGAGGGATTGTGACTTAATTCAGTTGGATATGTTGACTTGGAGGTACCTAGGAGACCACCATGTGAAGCTGTTCACAAGCCCACTGCAGGTCTGTGGTTCAGGAGAAAAATCAGAGCTGGAGATAGATTTGGAAGTTATCATTAAGTAAGTGATTTGTTCACAATACAGGTAGATGTTCAGGTGCTAGCTGTTTAATAGTTACTATGCCAAATTAAGAGTCTTACCCTCCTGTATTTGGAGGTTATAATCAGAACTCTTGAAAAAATAATCCTTTTGATGTACTATTAAAGATGAATTATAAATTGGAGAGATCATGGTCTAGCATAGTTTTGATTCCTATTTTCTTGTGGCAGTTCAGGGAATGTCATTGTAAGCACAATTTTAAGTAAATGAAAGTGAAAATTGCTAATTTTTGTTAAATGATGAGTTGTCTTTACATCACTAAACTTCCCTAAAAATTTAATAAACTATTCTTCCTGCTCATGTGTGCCTTCAAAGCTGCAATTGACTTTTTGCCTAAAGTCACTTACTGAGTGCCATTAGCATTTGGAATCTGAAAGAGATAATGTTTTTGTCCAACTCATTTATACTAAGTGAGTCTGGAGTGACTGCAGACCAAGATGGACACAGAAGAGGCTCCAGAACGTCCCTTCTCCCATAGATGTGCCAACTGTACACGTGGAGTAATTCCCTCAGAGATGTAAGGACCTATTTTATATTTTTATATTTTAGCCAGAGGCTTCCTTTGAGGTTAAACAATAACCTTGTTGTTTAACCCTTAAACTGTCCCTGCTCCCCTTCCCCCACGGGACTTACTTAAAAACAAATCCCAGAAACCAGCTCAAATACAAGGGTAGGTCAGGCCAGGTGGAGACATCTGATCAGTGGGGGGATGCATACTGTCTCCCTAGCTACCAAGGAGTATGGGCCCCGCCCTTTGGGAGCCTTTTGGGCGCCAATCCTAACCAAGGTGATAGGCTGGGTCAAATGTTTACTATAGGGTAAATTGTAATTCAGTTGGACACCTAGCATCACTGTGTAGCTTTCATTGTGTGTTACAATTTCATTGGCCACCTGTGCATGGCCAGGCACAACCGCATGGCCTTGCCCTTAAAAGCTAGTCCGTAAAGGACAGCAGGGCTGTCCCTCTCTTACTGTAAGAGGCGCGGCCCTGCCCAGTCAGTTTGATTCTTGATGCTTTGCTTGACCTTCGCTTTATATCAGTCTTGCTTCTTTAATCACAGACCCGTTCGGGGGGCATAACAGGAGAGAAATCCAGAAACTAGTGGCTGACTGACTCCTACATATCATTCAACAGAGAAAATGATGAAGTTTTGGAATATAACTGAGGTCTGGAGCTGACAACCAAGAAAGAATTCTTGAGATGTCTTTGGTGCAAAACGGTGGTTTATTAAAGCACCGGGAGGACGGAAAGAGCAGCTGTGCCAGGGTTGTGACAGGTGGCTCATTATGTACTATGGGGTTGGGAAAGGTAGGAAAAAAGAGGTTTCAAAAGAACTTTCATATGCTAAAGCGGACCTACAAGATAAGGGAGGCCTTGCCACTGCCAAATTAAGGTTGTTTTTCTGCTCTAGCAAGGCATTAACATTAAGATAGTTGGGAGATTCCTGGAAAAGTGTCACACATTATCTCTCCTAGGAGGGGGGGTTAGAGGAGGTTGCAGGGTGTCGGTTTCTGCTTTGTCCTCAGCCATACTACTGTTCCCTCATCAAAAATGCTAAGATCTAATTGGGTAGGGAAATCTGAGGCAGACTCCCCATAAACCACACCCCTGGTACAGTACTATACAATCCAAGGGAACTTCTCCTGTCTTCGTCCTGAAAAGGAAAGGGTTTGAATTGCACATCTAGTGTCCTAACTTTTAAGGCTCCCTGTCCTGAGCAATGGGCTCCCAAAACACCTAGCTCTGAAAGCCTATAGGATTAGAGTTCCTGAGTCCCAGAGAACTATAGCAAATAAAGAAGCGATTCTTGATAGTACATGACTACTCACTGTGGCTATGCCTCCATACCTCAGTGCAGAAGGAGCTGGCAAAAATGCCCGTTTTTTAGTCTTGCTCTGGGAGGGGTTTGACTATATACTTTACAAGCTGCTCCCTGAGGGTCCAGCTTCTAATTAGCATGTGTCTAAGTGCTGACCATCTTCCTGCAGCCAGAACAAGCTGATAGGCACTTCCCCACCTTCCCCTTAGGCTCACTCCAGTGGTAAAACGAGGTCATCAGCATCTCTCTGGAAGGAGCTTGTCCACAGGCCTCATGCCAGAGCTTTTGTGGCTGCCACCCAAGAGACAAGCTTCCAGATTGCCTGGATCTGATAGCCAAAAGGACTTGCCGTTCACTGAGTCCCACAGGACTGAAGCAGACAAAGAAGCTGTTGTTAATGGGCTCGTGCAAGAGCACTTACTGTGGCCCTCCCCCCAGGGCTCAGTGCAGAGGGAGCCAACAAAACACCCACCTCCAAGCCTTTCACTGGAAGAAGGGTGACTGCATATTTTGTATGCCACTGCCTGAGGATCCAGCTTCTAGGGCATGACTATGATCCTAGGATTCAGGCATCTAGGGCATGACTATGATCCTCCCTGGAGCTCACCTTTCCCCTCCAGCTCCCTCCAACAATAAAATTAAGTTGCCAGCATCTTCAGGAAGAGTTTGTATACATTTGTAGCACCCCAACTTTTATGGGTGCCACCCAAAGAATGAGCTCCAAAGTCACCTGGCTCTGATAGTAAATGGCATTTGCATTCATGAGTACAATAGGACTATAGCAAACAAAGACAGTTTTCAAATGGGTGGAGAAGCAACCCCCAACAGCTATCCAGCAGGTTGTACCTGAGTTTTCCCGTCCGAGAGACCACCAAGGAGCCAACACTGATGCAATCACATGAGGGTTTATTCGACAAGCTTAAGCTTGGGCTCAAGTATACCTGACACAGCGGAGTAGGGACTTGGACCCCGAGTTTAGTTAAGGCGGGGGTATTTATGGGTTCCTTTACTAAAGCAGAGTGGGGATTCCTGGAACCAAAGCAGGGTGGGGCTTCCTGGAACCAAAGCAGGGTGGGGCTTACTTACTAAAGCAGGGTGGGGGAAAGTTCAGCCCTTGGGCACGGGGGTCTGAGATGGCTGCCAGAGCTAAGATGGCTGTACCTATGCTAAGGCTAAACCTGAGGTGGGATGGCCTTCATTTTTTTCAGCCTCCACAAGAGCAGGCAAAAAGTGATCATTTCCCAGTTTCTCCCTGAAAGGGGTTTAACTGCATTCTTCCCCACGTGGTACCTAAGCATCTAGCTTCTAATCAGCTTGTATGTAGGTGCTGACTGCAATCATCCCCTTTAGGACACGAGAAAGGCCACAATGAAAAACATTATAATTAAATTGTCAGAAGTTAAATATTGGGGTGCCTGAGTGGCTCAGTCAGTTAAGCATCTGCTTTTGGCTCAGGTCATGATCTTCAGGTCCTGGGATGGAGCTCAGGTCATAATCTTCAGGTCCTGGGATGGAGTCCCATGCCTAGATGCCTGCTCAGCAGGGAGTCTGCTTCTCCCTCCCTCTCTGCTTCTCCCCCCCTCTCTGCTTCTCCCCCTGCTTGTGTGCACTCCCCGCCCATGAATAAATAAAATCTTTTTTAAAAAGTTAAATATAAGGAGAGATTCTTAGAAACAGCAAGATAAAAGTGATTTGTTACATACAAGGGAACCCCCATTAGACTACTGAAAGATTTTTCAGGAGAAACCTTGCAGCCCACAAGGAAGTGGGATGATATATTCAGAAGAAGCAACTGCCAACCAAGAATACTTTACGTGGCAAAATTGTCCTTCAGAAATGGAGAGATGAAGAGTTTCCCAGACAAGCAAAATCTGAAAGAAGACCCCTAGAGTGGTCTTACAAGAAATGTTAAAAGAATTTCTTTAAGCTGAAATACATAGTTGCTACTTAGTAACATGACACATGTAAGTATAAAACTCACTGGTAAAAGTACATATATTCTTAAATTCAGACTAATATTGTAATGATGGTGGGTAAATCACATAACTAACATAAAGGATAAAAAACAGAAGTATTTAAAATAACTATAGCTAAAATTTGTTAATGGATACATGGTAAAAAGCTGTAAATTAGAAGAGCGAAGGCAAAATATGTGTGTGTGTCTCTATATCTGTGCATTCAAAGTTAAGTTGTTATCAGCTTAAAATAGACTGTTATAACTCTAAGATGTTTTATGTAAGCCTCATGGTAACCACACAAAAACCTGTAGTAGGTACACAAAAGATAAGGAATCAGAGCATACCACTATAGAAAAACCATAAACTCACAAAAAGAGAAAGAGGAGAAGAAAGGAACAAAGGAATTACAATAAAGTCAAAACAATTAACAAAATTGCAGTAGTAAGTCCCTATCAATAATTACTTTAAATGTAAATGGACTAAATTTTCTAATCAAAAGAGACAGAGTAGCTGAATGGATTTTTTTTTTTTTAAAGATCCAACTATATGCTGTCTATGAGAGGCTCCAGTTTCAAAGACACATATAAACCAAAAGTGAAGGGATGGGAAAAAATATTCCATGGAAATGGAAACCAAAAGAAAACAGAGGTATCTACACCTACATCAGACAAAATAGGCTTTAAGTCAAAAACAGTAACAAGAGACAAAAGGCATTGTATAATGGTAAAGAGGTCAATTCATTAGGCAGTGATAACAATTATAAATATGTAAACCCCAACATAGAGTACCTAAAGATATAAGGCCAATACAAACAGATCTGAAGAGAGAAATAGACAGCAATACAATAATAGTGGTGGACTTCAGGCAGTGCCTGGGTGGCTCAGTGGGTTAAAGCCTCTGCCTTGGGCTCAGGTCATGATCCCAGTGTCCTAGGATGGAGCCCTGCATTGGGCTCTCTGCTCACCAGGGAACCTGCTTCCCTTCCTCTCACTCTGTCTGTCTCTCTGCCTACTTGTGATCTCTGTCAAATAAATAAATAAATAAAATCTTAAAAAAAAAATAGTGGTGGACTTCAGTACACCACTTTAAACAATGGATAAATCATCCAAACAGAAAATCCACCAGAAAACTTAAACTACATGTTAGATCAGATGGACCTAACAGACATTTATAGAACAGTCCATCCGACAGCAGTAGAATGCACATTCTTCTCAGGTCTACATGGAAATTGTCTGATAGAGCATATGTTAGATCACAAAACAAATCTTAATAAATTTAAGAAGGTTGAAATCATATCAAGCATTTTTTTCTCACAATGCTATGAAACCAGAAATAAAATACAAGGAAAAAAACCTGGTAAATTGACAAATATGTGCAGACTAAATAACATACTCCTGAACGGTGGATCTAAAAAAAGAGAAGTCAAGGGCTCCTGGGTGGCTCAGTGGGTTAAGCCTCTGCCTTTGGCTCAGGTCATGATCTCAGAGTCCTGGGATCAAGGCCCACATCTGGCTCTCTGCTCATTGGAGAGCCTGCTTCCCCCTTTCTCTCTGCCTGCCTTTCTGCCTGCTTGTGATCTCTCTCTCTGTCAAGTAAATAAATAAAATCTTTTTAAAAAGAGAGAAATTAAAATATCCTGACTCATGACAAGAAACAAATTTGCAACTATAAAGTGAGGTGAGGTGATAGATATTAAATAAACTTAACCATGGTAATCAGTTCATAATATATACATATATCAAATCATTATGTTGTATACCTTATATTTATAAGTGTTATATGTCAATTATATTTAAGTAAAACGAGTGAAAACTAAAAAAAAAAAAAAAGAGAGAGACAATAAGAATGGAAACATCAGATACCAAAACTTGAGAGATGGAGCAAGAGCTCCATCTCCTAAGAAAGTTTATTGCAACAAATACTACATTAAGAAAAAGAAAAGACCTCAAAATAAGCAACCTAATTTAACACTTCAAGGATCTGGAAAAGAGTAAACTAAGTTCAAAGTTAGTAGAAGATAGGAAATAACAAAATCAGAACAGGTATAAATGAAATAGAGGCAAAAAAAGACAATAGAGATGATCAATGAAACCAAGAACTGGGTTTGGTTGTTTGTTTTTTTTAACATAAACAAAGTGGATAAAACTTCAGCTAAGAAAAAGAGGGTAGACTCAAAGTCAGAAATAAAAGAGATATCACAACTGATAGCACAGAAAGGATCATAAGAAATTGCTATGAACAATTATACCCCAACATTTAGATAACCTAGGAGAAATTAATATATTTCTAGAAACATACAACCTACCAGGACTGAATCATGAGGAAACAAATTCTAAAGAGATTGATTACTAGGAAGGAGACTGAGTCAGTAATCACAATCCTCCCAACAAACAAAAGCCCAGGGGACACCTGGGTGGCTCAGTGGGTTAAAGCTTCTGCCTTCAGCTCAGGTCATGATCCCAGGATCTTGGGATCGAGCCCTGCATTGGGCTTTCTGCTCAGCAGGGAGCCTGCTTCCCCATCTCTCTCTTCCAGGCACTGTGCCTACTTGTGATCTCTGTCTGTCAAATAAATAAATAAAATCTTTAAAACAAAACAAAAAGCCCAGTATATCCATATGCAAATCAGATGGGTTCACCAGTGAATTCTACCAAGCAGTTAAAAAGATTTCATTTGAATCTTCTCAAACACTTCCAAAAAACGCAGGAGGAAAGAATACTTCCAAACTCATTTTATGAGGCCAGTATTACCTTGATACCAAAACCAGACAGGAACACTCCAAGAAAAAAAATTACAGGCTAATATTCCTGATGAATACAGATACAAAATTTCTCAACAAAATATTAGCAAACCAAATTCAACAGTACATTAAAAGAATCATATACCATGATTAAGTGGGATTTATTTCTGGGAAGCACTGATAGTTCAACATACACAAATCAATAAATGTGATATACCAGTTTAACAAAAAGAAGGATAAAAATCATATTATCATCTCAATAGATGCAGAAAAAGCTTTTAACAAAATTCAATATCCTCTCATGATAAAAACTTCCAACAAATTTGGACAGATGGAATATACCTCAACATAATAAAGGCCACATGTGACAAACCTTCAACTAACATCATACTCAATACTAAAAAGTTGAACACTTTTCCTCTAAGGTCAGCAATATTTCAAAAATTGTCCATCTTCATCACTTTCATTCAGCACAGTACTGGAAGTCAGGGCCAGAGCAATTAGGCAAGGATAAAAATAAAGGCACCAAAATCAGAAAAGAGGAAGTAAAACTGTCTATATGACATGATCTTATATATAGAAAATCCTAGACTGCATGAAAAACTGTAAGTCCCAATAAATGAATTCAGTAAGTTCAGGACATAATCAATATACAAAAATCACTTGTGTTCCATATACTAACAATCAACTATTGGAAAAAGAAAGAAGTAAAATCCCATTTACAAAAGTTTTTTTTTTTTTTTTAAATCCCACTTACAGAAGCATCGAAAGATAATAAAATACTTAGAAAAAAATTTAACCAAGGAGATGAGAGATCAGTACACTGTTAACTATAAAACACCGATGAAAGAAATTTAAAAAGACAGAAATGGAAAGATACTCTGTGTTTCTGGATTATAAGAATTAATATTGTTAAAATGTCCGTACCACCCGAAGTGATCTACAGATTCACTGCAATCTGTATCAAAATTCCAATGGTATTTTTCATAGAGAAAAAATAATCCTAAAATCCATGTTGAACCACAAAAGATCAGAATAGCCAATGCAATCTTGAGAAAGAACAAAGCTGGAGGCATCACACGTCTTGATTTCAAACCATATTACAAATCTATAAATAGTATCACCATAGTTGTAAGGGCCTACTTAGCCAGAGCAACACCATTTTGGTAGAACTGCCATTTTGTTGTTTATGCAGTGAACTTAGATTGACCCTGCACCCCCCCCCCCCAGGAACTTACTTAGAAACAAGTCTGGGAAACCAGTAAAATATGGCCGACCAGTCCCTGATAAAAGAGCCCAGATACCAGAATGTGTCAGGCCAGGCGGAGATAACAGAGCCCAGATGCAAGGACAAGTCAGCCAGGTGGAGGCATCCAATCAGTAAAGGGCACCTACTATCTCCCTAACCACCAAAGAATGTAAACCCCGCCTTTTGGGTGCCAATGCTGACCTGAGTGATAGGCTAGTTCAAAAAGCTACTATAAGATAAATTGTAATTCCATTGGCCACCTGCGTGTGACCTAACATGACTATGGAACTTTCTCTATGTGTTACAATTTCATTGGCCATGCTCACCCACATGGCCTTTGCTCTATAAAAGCTAGTCTGTAAGGCGGGGGTCGTCGCTCTCTCCGTAAGAGATGGCCTCAGCCGGTGGGTTTGATTCTCGGTACTGGCGCTTCACTTTCTATCAGTCTCGCTCCTCTGATCACAGACCCCATCATAGTGATTCACATAAAAACAAACACATAGATTAATGGAACAGAATAGAAAGCCCAGAAATAAGCCCATGCACATGTGGTCAATTCATTTTTGACAAAGGAGCCAAGAACATACAGTGGGGAAAAGACAGTCTCTTCAGTAAATGGTACAGGAAAGCTGTATATCCATATGCAAAGGAATGAAACCAGCTTCCTATCTTACTCCCTACACAAAAATTAACTCCAAATGGATTAAAGATTTGAACATAAGTTCTGAAACCTTAGAACTCCTAGGGGGGAAAAAAACCATAGTAAGCTCCTTGACATTGGTCTTGGCAATTATTTTTTAGATATGACACCAAAAGCATAAACAACAAAAGCAAAAATAAACAAGTGGGACTACATAAAACTAGAAAGTTTCTGCATAACAAAGGAAAATATCAAAATGAAAAGTCAACCTACAGAATAGAAGAAAACATTTGCAAACCACATATCTAATAAGGAAACATACAGCTCAATAGCAAAAAAAAAAAAAAAAAAAAGAAAGAAAAAAGAAAAAGACATAATCCAATTAAAAATGGGCAGAGGACCTAACAGACAGTTTTCTAAGATTTTATTTATTTATTTATTTATCTGAGAGAGAGAGATCACAAATAGGCAGAGGGGCAGGGGGAAGCAGACCCCCTGCTGAGCAGAGCCCAATGCGGGTGATGCGGGGCTTGATGTGGGGCTTGATGTGGGGCTTGATCCCAGGACCCTGAGATCATGACCTGAGCTGAAGGCAGAGGCTTAACCCACTGAGCCACCCAGGTGCCCCAATAAACAGTTTTCTAAAGAAGACATCTACATGGCCAATAGGTACACGACAAGGTGCTCAACATCCCTAATTAACAGGTATATGCAAATCAAAACCACAAAGAGATATCACTTTATACCTGCTGGGATGACTATTATCAAAAAGATAAGAGACAATAAATGCTGATAAGAATATGAAGAAAAGGAAACCCTCATACCCTATAGATGGGAATGTAAAATCGTGCAACCTCTATGGAAAAGAATATGGAGATTGTGGAAGAAATTAAAAATAGAATTACCATATGATCCAACAATCCCACTTCTTGGTATACATCTAAAGGAAATGAAATCACTAGCTGTACTCCCATGTTCATTGCAGCATTATTCACAGTAGCCATAGAATGGAAATAACCTACATACTGACTGATGAAAATGTGTCATATAAAGAAAATGTGGTATGTATACACAAAGGAATATTATTCATCGTTATAAAAGAAGAAAATCCTGGTATTTGCAACAACATGGATAAACAATTATGCTATGCGAAATAAGCCAGACAAAGACAATTACTGCATGGTATCATCTATATGTGGAATCTGAAAAAAACGTCCAAAACAGAATCAGAGCAGAATGGTGATTGCATCAGATTGGGGGGGTGGGAGAAATAGGGAAAGACCAGTATAAAGGCACAAACTTTCAGATGAATAAGGTCCAAGGATCTGATAAATAACATGGTGACTATAGTTGATAATACTGTATTATATATGAAATTTGAAACTTGCTAAGAGAGTAGAACTGAAGTGTTCTCACCAAAAAGAAAGAAAGGAAGATAGGGATGGAGGAAGGAAAGAAAAAGGTAAATATGTGAGGTTATATATGTGTTAATTAACTCAATGTTGGGAATCCTTTCACACATATACATATGTCAAATCATCATGTATGCACTCTAAATATATTATAATTGTACTTCTTTTTAAAAGATTTATTTATGTGCAAGTGGGGGGGCACAGGCAGAGGGAAAGAGAATCTCAAGCAAAGCCCCCCCTGCCCGCCCTCCACACTGAGTGTATAGCCCGAGTTGGGACTCAATCCCACAACCCTGAGATAATGAGCTGAGCCAAAATCAAGAACTAGCCACTGAACCAACTTAGCCACCCAGGCAATCCTATAATTGTGTTTCTTAGTTATACCTCAATAAAGCCAAAACAATAAATACATACATATAAATACATCAAATAAATAAGCTGGAGCTGTTTTCTCAGGAGAAAAACAGCTTTGGAATACCACCTTACTTTTTAGAATAAATTGAATTCTGTATCATATTACAAGGCTTAAATTTTGCCTCAGTGATTTGGATCCATCTATCAGTTTTCATTCTTGTTTTTCTTCAGCCCTTTGGTAGAACTTATTGATACACTTGTTGCATTATTTTTACCTGACCTACTATGTATCTCTTTCGCTTTTCATTATCTGACCTAGTACGTATCTCTTTGGCCAGACTTCTCTGAATGCACTGACCTTCCTGTCCCACCCCACTGCCTCTCCATCCCTCCGAAGATAGAATTCAGTGCCATATCCCTTACTAACTGCTGTGAGCTCTACATCAATGTTATCTATGCCTAAAGCTGGTCTATTTCCATAACAGTCCTGATCTTGATGGCTTTTTGATGGCAGAAGAGCTTAGAGTTTCTGCTTTACAATGAACTCACCATGATCTTTAACAGTAAATAAAAATTTAATTTCGGTTCAGTGTACCCCAATAATGAAAATTAGCATATATCTTGCCATTATTTGGCAGAGCCAAATAGGAAATTCCTTATGGGTTCTGTCTGAGCTTAGATTTGAAATAAAAAATATTACCGATCAGAAAAATCTTGCAAATCTTCTAGCTGCCATCTTAAAAATTATGTGATGTGGGGGCGCCTAGGTGGCTCAGTGGGTTAAGCCTCTGCCTTCGGCTCCGGTCGTGATCTCGGGGTCTTGGGATGGGCCCCGTGGTGGGCTCTCTGCTCCGCAGGGGGCTGGTTTCCTCCTCTCTGTCTGCCTGCCTCTCTGCCTACTTGTGATCTCTCTCTCTCTGTCAAATAAATAAATAAAATCTTAAAAAAAAAAGAAAGTTACATGAATATTTAATGATATAATTTTCTAGTTGTCACACATTTGTAAATCTGCCAACTCCTTGACATCATTACACAGTAAACAAAAAAAAATATTTCCTGTATGTAAATTTGCAAGGAACATCCATTTCTTAAAGGCCCTAACTTTGTTTGTCTCTTTTGTTTCAGTGACAGATTTGCTTCAAGTGTACAGAGAATCCTTTAAAACAATGGATTTCTGTGGGAAGAAGCAGAAATTTTTGCCACCCCTGGGCATTTGACAATGTCTTGAGACAGTATTCATTGTCACAACTGGGAGGATGCTACTGACATCTACTGGGTAAGGCCAGAATTGCTGCTGAACCTCCTTAAATGCACAGGTTTCAGGGCCCACAACAAAGAATTTTCCAGTCCCCATGTCAACAGTGTAGGTCTGAGACACTCTGATTTAAAATGCTTAATATATATCATCTAACTAATATTATTTATAATATGAATAATAATACAGGCTTAATAATGAGTTTCAAAAGGATGCAGGTGTTCCTCAAAAAGTTAGACATAGAATTACCCCATGGCCCCACAATTCCACTCCTAGGTATATACCAAAGAACCAAAAACAGGTATTCCAACACGTGCATGTACAGGCGTGTTCATAGCAACACTATTCACAGTAGTCCAAATGTGGAAACAGGGATGCCTGGGTGGCTCAGTGAGTTAAAGCCTCTGCCTTCAGCTCAGATCATGATCTCAGGGTCCTGGGATCGAGCCCCACATCGAGCTCTCTGCTCGGCAGGAAGCCTGCTTCCCTGCTCTCTCTCTCTGCCTGCCTCTCTGCCTACTTGTGATCTCTGTCTGTCAAATAAGTAAATAACATCTTAAAAAAAATAAAAATAAAAATGTGGAAACAGTCCAAATATCCATCAATTGCTGAATGGTTAAACAAATCATGTTATGTACATACAATGGAAATTTATTCAGCCATAAAAAGCATGAAGTACTGATATATGCTACATAGAGGAACCTAGAAAACATTATCTAATTCAAAGAAGTCAGACACAAAGACTTATTGTATGATTCCATTTGTATGAAATATTCAAATAGATAAAACCATAGAGACAGAATACAGATTCGTGGTTACCAAGAACTGGAGGAAGGCAGGAATAAGGGATGACCACTCAATGAATATCAGTTTTACTTTGAGGTGACAGAAATGTTTTAGATCTAGATATAGATGGGGGTTGCACAATATTGTGAACGTCCTAAATATCACTTCTTGTTCACTTTAAAATAATTTTGTTATGTGAATTTCATCTATAGTCACATAGTAAGTGACAGAGCTGGCATTTGAGCCCAGGTCTGACCTACCCCAAAGCCTTGTTCTTAACCACTGTGTCCACTCTTATACCATCTCAGCCCTTCCTGCCTTCCTCCTCCTCCATTTCAGTGCCTCAAGGGTCACAAGTTTAACCCAAGTGATCTCAACAGTTTCTAAAGTTTTTTAAACTTTCTGAATTATTTGTGTCTGAATCATGTCCTGCTGTGTGGCATTTTTTTGTGTTTTTGTCTCATTTTGATATTTGTCTTACTGTTGCCTTCTGTTGCAACAAGTGAAAAAATGATTGCTATTCAAGCTGGTAATTCCCTCAAAGACAGAGCTGACTTCGTTTAACAAGTTACTTTCATCAGCTTTCTGAATTTGGAGCTCCCTAAGGGCAGAGACCAAGTCTGTTTTATTTGTTACCAAAGCCCTAAGAGCTAGCATTGTGCCTAACACACACACACACACACACACACACAGTTGTTTAATATTTGTTGAAGAACAAAAAAGATGAATCTCAGGGTGCTTGGGTGGTTCAGCTGGTTAAGCGACTGCCTTCAGCTCAGATCATGATCCTGGAGTCCTGGGATCAAGTCCCACATCAGGCTCCCAGCTCGATGGGGAGTCTGTTTCTCCCTCTGATCTCCCCTCTCATGCTCTCTCACTCTGTCTCTGTCTCAAATAAATAAAATCTTTAAAAAAAAAAAAATGAAACTCCAAGGGTTTGGGCATGAATACCTGGGCACGACAAAAGGAGAGAAAATGTCTGCCAAATCAAAGAGCACATATAAAGTTCTTATACTTCCTAGTACAAAATGAGCTTTTAATCAGTGTTCATTGCTACTGCTACATAAGTATAATATGAATAGGGTGGGGTTTATGAATAGGTAGAAAATGGGAAGACGAAACAGGAAGAAAGAAACTAGAGCAAAATGATGCTAGCTGGGGATATTTGTGAAGAGATGGCCAGTGAGGACTTCTCAGAGGCAGAATAGGGCAAAGCACATTTAAGAACAAGGATACCTAATATCTACCCTGATGTAACCTCACCAGCTTTGCCTTCAAATCCTTAGTAAAAGTCTGCTCTATGTATGTTCTGCTGCCAATGGTATTTTGGAGAATTCAAGAATCTAGGTGGTGTGCCGTGTAGATGGTGTGGCATAGGCAGTCCAGTCAGCAGAGAGTCTCATTTTACATAGGAAGTGGGTGCAAAACCATTTCCATTAAATCCTATAGGATGGTGGATTCTCTAGTGGGCTGGGTGACTTTTGGAATATCAAGACAGCTAAACCTCAAGCTACACTTCTATGATTATATTTATTTCATGTCCTCTCAGCTTTACAAAAAAAAAATTACAAAAACATTGTAAATTTTTGCAACTAGAAATGCCAAGAAATGAGTTGAATTTGTATGGCACTTTTCTATGTATGAATAAATAAATTAATTCCTTCCTTTCCTTTTTTCTTTTTAGGGGTAGAGGGAGAGGAAGAGAGAGAATCTTAAGCAGGTTCCACACCCAGTGTGGAGCCTGACACAGAACTCCATCTCACAATCCTGAGATGATGACCTTGAGATCATGACCCTGAGCAGAAGTCAAGAGTCAGATGCATAAGCAACTGAACCACCCAGGTGCCCCTACACTGAAAAACTAAGGAAACTTTCTGAGGTAGGTGTGATGGTGTCACTCCCCTTCCCTCCATTTTAAAGACAGGGAAATTCAGGTAGAGGGGTATAGAGGTAACAAGGACTTAGGCCAGCCTTGTATAGTGAAAAGGACATGGTTTATTAAGGCTTTCACTATCTGGGTGAAATCTAGCTTTCCAATCTCTTTCTTACCACTGCCCCATGCCATCCATCCATGTACACGATCAGCACACAGAACTATCAACTTTCCCTAAGAAATCTATGCTTAAGTGACTTTGAAAAAGGTACGTAACTTCACCTCTCAGAGCTTCTGTTCTCACAGTTATACAAATGAAGATAAAATGGCTTTGTTAAAGGATTGTTGTGGAGATTAAATGTCTAAACTTTAAAGCACTTGGAACATAGAGAGGCTTAAAGAATGTTCTCAGTTTCCTGGCTTTCTTTCTCTTTCATAATTTCCCAACTTTAAGTTCAATACTTCCTGTATAATTCTACTATCTACTATATACTATCTATATAGATATCTATATATCTATATATATACTATCTATATTTCTCTGCTACTTTGATGGCACCTGATTCCATGTCCTGTGCATGTCCTACTACTCTCTCGGGGCCAAAGACAGTCTCAGAAGGTAGTTGCTCAGGTTGGCTTGCAGCATCATGCCAGGAGCCCCCTGCCATGTTTAGGGCACAAGGCCAAAGATCAGAATTGATGAAGCCAAATTTGTTCTCAGGCGTTGGAGGTGAAGAAGATCAGGTAACAGGGACAACTAGGTCATCACTTGGTTTCAACCCAAATACCTGACACTCATGGTAAACATTTATCATCAACAAGAAAAGCATGATGTAGGAAATTTATTAGAAATCACTCATGTTGTAGCTTACATTCTTCATTAGACTGAATAACTTCCATCAGTTTTTATTTTTAAAAACTCAGCCCTTGCTTCCAGAAAGGCAAAGGCATATATTTTGAATTCCCAAAATTCATTTTTTTCACTGCTCATGTCTATCACATTCATCAGTACAGAGATTTACTTTGACTATAAAAATCCTTTCCATATATTTTAAGCAGGAATCAAAGCAGAATATTGAAGCCATTTTTAACATAAAGAACAGCAATTTCTTTGCTGAAATCATGTTTCCACTTGTCAAGAGCTGTCATTCCCTCAAGGGAAGTAAACATTTATGTCTGTGGCACTAAATGCCTCATAAAGAAACATTTGAGGAAGGTAACGCTCTTTTCTATGGTGACAAGACTAAGATTTGAATTATGCATTAAATGAAAGATATTCATTTATGAGTAACCAAACTCAGAGGATGATGCAGAAAATTTCCCAAAGACATATTATCCTTCAGATATTTGACATTTGAGGGCTCCTGTATTCATGGTTTCAGAAACAAATCTATGACTCTGTGAATGGGAAAATTATCCTTCATCTACATGGCTATAATTTAGAAAAAACAACTATAGTAATTTATTTCTTTAGGGGATTTCAGAGACCAGTTAAAAGTTTAAAAGAATTTTTTAAGGTAGCTAGCCAATGGAAGGCATTATTGTAGTCATGTTTTTAGAAAAGCAAAATGCTCAGTACCATACCTGCATCCCACCAGGCTGGTGGCCACCATTATTATGAGTTTATTGCAGATACATTTGGCATCCTGGCTGTCTCCCACACTGTAGACAACAGCCCATAGCATTGTTGAACCACTCACACGTACATGTCTGTCTCTGAATCAGAGTGCTGACTGAGTCCAGAGGTGCTTAACAAAGTCTTAGAAGGGGTGGGACAACTGCTCATAACAGTCGAACCACATGATAATCACACATGAAAATTTCACTTAATTACTATTAATAATAACAACTAGCATTTGCTGAATGCTTACTATATGCCAGGCACTGGGTACTACCTGACTGAGTCCTGAGAAAAACCCTGGGAGGCATCCAACAATCATAAAGCCAGAGCCAGAGCCGCTGCTGCCATCTGGCCCCGACACATAGTGTTGACTAGGGGGAAGGACCAAAGCACCCCAAAATTAGCCAGAATTCAGAGGCTCCGGCTTCCCAAGAAGCTTCCTGGTGGGGTCAGGTAATACAGTCTTGCAGTACCGGGGAGTTTGTGTGGTAAAACTCAACCCATGAGAGACAGGAGACAGAAAGAAGCCAGCATTGTAAACTCCGCCTCCTGTGTGGTGGATGGTTCTGAGAAGCAGTAACTTTGTAAGTACTGCCTGGAGATGTCCTACAAGATGAAACAGTCAGCTTTTGTTTGCAATGAAACTATGGCCATCTTGGTAATACATCCATTATGTTTGTTTTAACTTTTTCACTACTTCACTTCTGTTCCCTCTCCCTCTCCCCCCACCCTTCCTGGGGATTTGCGCCCATCAGTAAAGCATTTGCACATAATCTTTTGCTTCATGTTTTCTTTTCTTAGTACCCTCAGTTAAAAATGCTGGTATTGGAAGTGGTCTTCAAGAGCAGACCCTCAAAATGGGATTTTGGAGTTGAGTAGTTCACCTATCTGAAAGCAATAGGACTGGTTTTCCTGATGGCAAGTGGATAGTAATCCCTGTTATGCAGTGGCATCACTGTTACCAAAGCTTTTAACTACAGTTAATTGGGGTGCGGTACAAATGGAAGATAAAGCATTGGGGTACCAAGTAGATTCTGTACTTGATTGGTATGGGTGAAATGATAATGATCAGAATTGAGGAGTAGACTGGTTGTTTCTAACAGCATTACAAGCCTTGCAGAACACATGTGCGCGTGCACACGCACACACACACACACACACACTAGTTTGAAGCAGCTTATTGCCAATGTAAGAACATTATGAAAGCCCTAGGACTTCTATGGCAACCATAAAGGAGACTCCCATTTCTTGCAGCGGTAAGTTAGACACTGTTGAAAATTAGGTACAGGATTTAGAGTGGCAGAACTGCAAAAAAGATTGAATGCATAGATACAACAACCGGTCTCTCATGTTAAAGTCTTTTCCAGATAGGAAAAATGTGAGACCCTAAGACCTGGACAATGAAATATGGGTGGCTGAGCCGCAGAACCCTGAGCTCCCAATTGTACCTAAATCTCCTTAGCTAAAAGAAGCAGACCATTTCCTCTTAGCAGAGGAAAACAACCTCCGCTTGCCTAGAGATCATATATGAACTCAACTGAAATAAATTCATTGCAAGAGGACTCTTGTTTTCTTCACCCTTTTTTTCCCCCAATTTATTTATTTTCAGAAAAACAGTATTCATTATTTTTTCACCACACCCAGTGCTCCATGCAAGCCGTGCCCTCTATAATACCCACCACCTGGTACCCCAACCTCCCACCCCCCCGCCACTTCAAACCCCTCAGACTGTTTTTCAGAGTCCATAGTCTCTCATGGTTCACCTCCCCTTCCAATTCACCCAAATTCCCTACTCCTCTCTAACGCCCCTTGTCCTCCATGCTATTTGTTATGCTCCACAAATAAGTGAAACCATATGATAATTGACTTTCTCTGCTTGACTTATTTCACTCAGCATAATCTCTTCCAGTCCCATCCATGTTGCTTGGCCACAGTCGCCAAACTATGGAAAGAACCAAGATGCCCTTCAACGGATGAATGGATAAGGAAGATGTGGTCCATATACACTATGGAGTATTATGCCTCCATCAGAAAGGATGAATACCCAACTTTTGTAGCAACATGGACGGGACTGGAAGAGGTTTTCTTCACCCTTTTGGCCTTCAGTCTGAAAGCCAGTGTCAGAGCTCTGCCCCGCCTGAGCAGGGAAGTACAAGTCCTGCGTAGAAGGAATCTGCCTATATCCCAAAAGAACTGTAGGACTTGAGAATATGTGGGGATCATAATAATATAGGAAGGAGCTTGACAACAGTGAAGCAGAGACAGATTTGAAGAGACTTTTGGGTCCAGGTAGGATAAAAGATTGAGATTATCTCAGATGTGATGTTCTCTTGAATAATGTTGGTTATAGGAAAATAACCGAGGACTGAATTGTCCACCTACACTGTGTTTAGACCTGTAATATTTCACCAACTCACTCATTCTATAGAAGGGAGTCTTAACTGACCTCCAAACTCATTCAGAATGTGCAGTGTCGAGAACCCAAGGAATGGTAGCACTTGGGGTACCAGATGGATGCGGCACTTGATTGGTATGGGTGAAATGGTAAGCCGCAGGCACAAACTGAGATGCATAGGGACTTTCATTGTTTTGGTAGGCATGTGAGGCAGATGTGCCAGGTATGTAGAGTAAGAGAAAAGGAGATAATACTTAGGAGGGGATAGAATGGGGCTTATCCATTAATTAGAACCAATTGTCTAGTTTCAAGTTTCTTTGGAAAGAAAGCTTAGTTTTAGAAAAAGTTCTAAACTCATGAAAAAATTTAAGAGGCTGGCATTATTCACTATATTCCAAAACTCCGTGGAAAAAGTAGAGCCGTAGGGCTGGGGAACAGACCATTTTTTTCTCTTTCCCCTCTGCCTCCATGTAGCCTGGGAACCCCAAAGGCTCTGGTTGACTACCATCATAATTTTGATTACCATCAATGACTACTGTGTCTGGAGGAATGACATTCTCACAGAGGTCACTGGTAGTAGACATAAGCGCTAAGCCTCTCAACAAAGTAGCTGGAGCAAGAGAATTTGATGCCCTTAGAAACACCAGCAAAAACTGGGTAAGACTTTGATAGAAGCTAAGGTCTCAAAGAATAATAAATTGATTAAGTGATCCCCCAAAGATGTCTATGTTCTAATCCCTGGGATCTGTGAATATGCTACCCTACTTGGAAGAAGGCATTTCAGATGTGAATAAGGTCAAGATCCTTGAGATGTGAAGATTATCTGGGATTGTCCCAGTGGGCTCATTGTAATCACATGAGTTAAAAGTGGATCTTTCTCAGCTGTGGAAGGAAACAAAGAAAGAGATATAACAACAGCAGAAGGGTCAATGAGATTCTACATTGCTGGTTTTGAAGATGGAGGAAGAGGATAAGAACAAAAGAATTTGGGTAGCTTCCAGAAGCTGTAAAAGGTAAGGAAAGGGATTCCTGTCCTAGAGCCACCAGAAAGGAGGATAGCCATGCTGACATCTTGATTTTAGTCCAAAGAGACGTGTGTTGCACTTCTGAATTGTGTTGCACTTACAGGATTGTAAGATAATAAGTTTGTGTTATCTTAAGCCACAAAGTTTGTGGTAATTTGTTATGGCATCAAGAGAAAACAAATACATGAGATGATTAATGTAGTGGATAAGAGATCTCATAATTGGGACCAATGTCAGTGTGATGAAAGTCAATGACCCTCAGGTCCTGAGCAAGATGACTCAAAATAATGTATAGCTAGACACACTGTACTGCAACTTTAGGTCTCCAAATGCAGAGAACACAATTTCAACAGAAGAGAAAAAAGACAGATTAACTACAAGGACACAACAATTGGACAATGAACTTCTCATCAGCATAATTAAAGGCCAAACAGTTCTTCAAAGAACTGAGGGAAATAATGGTCAAACTAGACTTCTATCCATACCTAAACTGAAAGAGAACTAAAGGTCTCTTCAGACAAAGAAAGACTAATGATTTTCATTCATCTATCCCTGAAGGAGCAAATGAAGGCTGTATTTCAGGAAGTCAGTACTTCTACATCACTTGGTAATGTTCTTTTGTAAGTGCAGTTTCACTTGGGAAAGCACAAAAAGAAAGGCCAAGGGGTTCAGCTGGCATACAGTTTATCAGCATAAAGAAAGAAGCATTCAATTTTCAAAAAGAAAATAAGTTTCTATATTCACTGTGTAATATTACAAATATCTTTATTTTTTTCAGTCATTCAATCCACCATTATTATTATTTTTAAAGATTTTATTTATTTATTTTAGAGAGGAGGTGAGGCAGGGGCAGAGAGAGGGAGAGGGGAGAACCTTAAGCAGACTCCCCACTGAGTGTGGAGACTGCCATAGAGCTCGATCCCATGACCCTGGGACCATGACCTAAGCTGAAATCAAAAGTTCGATGCTCAACTGACTGAGCCACTGACTGAGCCACCAATCAACAATTCTTATTAATCACCAGTCATGGGAGAGGCAGCTTCTTGTGACCGCATCAGTGAATTTCTGGTTCCCTATAGTTACATGCTTATGTAAGAGAACGTGTTACTGTAACATCAGAAAAATCACTTAGGAACCAACCACAAATAAAATTAAGTCATTTTCAACCCCTCTCTCTCTTCAGACATTCCTTGAAGTTTTTCAGTGCATGACCTATGTGACTGTAGAAAGTGGGTCTTTCTTCTTAAGACTAATTTCTATGCTCTCCTAATAATTTTTTTTAATACTTTAGTCTCTATGCAAATAGAAATCACCTGCATATTGAAATTAAAATTCTTGTATATAAGATAACAGAATTTCTAGAAATAAATGTGATGATATTACACAAAGCTTTTGACAATGAAGGATTATGCCTGATTACAGACTAGCTCACAGATGAAGAAAGAATCAACAAAGATAATGACATAGTGTAACCAAACCAATGTGAGTTGGCTCCTTGGTGAGTCACAGATAGAAACTATGTCGGGTGAGTTGCCCCACAAAGGAAACTTTATTTGCAGCAAATGAGATCATGGGGAATAACTTCCAAAGCCATGACTCCTGAAGCAAGGGTGAATGGGTTCTTTTTATTAAGGGTTAAGATGAATATTTATATAGGGAAGCCTTGTCATCGTATGTAGAGGCAGGCATAAGGCCATGCATGCACCTTAAAGAAATATGCCTATACATACATAGGTTATATGTATATGCCTATACATACATAGGTTATATGTATATGCCTATACGTAGGTATAGGAAATATGCCTACATATGTAGTTTATGTAAATGAAGCTTGTGCTCCTCTTTGAAGATTTTATTTATTTATTTGACAGAGATCACAAGTAGGCAGAGAGATAGGCAGAGAGAGAGGGGGAAGCAGGCTTCCTGCTGAGCAGTGAGTCCGATTCGGGGCTCGA
Organism: Neogale vison; assembly: GCF_020171115.1. NCBI lineage: Eukaryota > Metazoa > Chordata > Mammalia > Carnivora > Mustelidae > Neogale > Neogale vison. The sequence continues at coordinate 82,656,851 of NC_058103.1, read as the reverse complement.
TCCCCACCCTGAGACCATGACCTGAGGTGAAGGCAGAGGCTTAACCCTCTGAGCCACCCAGGTGCCCCAGCTTGTGCTCCTCTTTGGATGGAGGTTTTAGAATGATAATAAAGTAAAAGTACTTGTCCATCATTTTAGAGGTTACACCATGGTCTGTCTTCTCAGGCATAAGTCGGGGGTTACACTCAAAGCAGTTTGGGTGGTCTGGGCTGGGTGGATGTCCTGTGGGGCAATCCCTGTTGCCTGAGATTGTTTTCAGTTTCCATTTTCCTGTGCATAGAATCACCTAGGCTGGGCAGTCTCTGCTGTAGGAGGAGGTAAGTGGGCCTGAGTGCTGAACTCCAAGGCCTCCTTGTTCCCCAGCAGGAGCAGTCCTTGCTGCCTTCTTCCCCACAGGTGAGCCTCCCACCCACTAAGAATATTTTTCAGATACTGGTTTGGAAGTTGCCAAGTTATTAGCCTGCCCAGGAAGGCACTATCGGGACCCTGTTCATGAGGATGCAGAATAGGACTGTTACTTACTAGAGCTAATAAAAGTTGACCTTTCTGGCATTCCCCAGGGAGGTACTGAAAAAGGGAGGATCTGGAAGGTGATTGATTTTTTTTTCTTCTGATTCCACTCCCCATTTTACATTTAAAATGATTTTAAAAATATTGAACTCATAAAGGAGAGTCCCATCACTGCCCACAAATGATTAACTGGTACGAAAAATGTCCTCCCATAGTAAATAGTTAGAAGCCTGGACAAAATGTATTAAATGACTATTTTTGGACATTAAACAATAATCAGTGAAGGACTGTAACCCCTGAGAGAATGGATGCAAGCAAGGTGAGCCCTAAATCTATCCTCCCTTAATGTCCTGCTACTCGGGAAAGATCCATATCCTCTGTAGCCATACTCCTTGCAGAAGCCAAATTCATTTGCTCTTTGTACTTCCTTACCTTCCATTCATTCCATAGTCAAGTGCCATTTAATTGTCATCACAACCACTTTATTAAATGCTCTCGCTAAAGGTACACACACACAGCAGTCCTTATTTCAGCAGGCATCTCTGCAGCCAGATCCTTGAAACAACCCCTTCCCTTAAACAAAATAAAACAAAACATCTTAACCATTTTTAAGGTACAGTAGGCTAGTGTTAACCATATGCTCATTGTTAAGTTCTCTATAATTTTTTCGTCTTGCAAAACTGAAACTCAGACCCACTGAATAACAACTCCTCTCTCCCTCTTCCCGCCAGACCCTGGTAACCACCTTTCTATTTTCTGGTTCTATGAATTTGACTATTTTAGATCCCTCATATAAGTAGAATCATGTAGTATTTCTCTTTCTGTGGCTGGCCTATTTCACTCAGCCCAATGTCCTCAAGATTCACCCTGTTATGTAACACATAACAGGATTTCCTCCTTTTTAAAGGTTGAATAATATTCCTTTTTATGTATTTACCATATTTTCTTAATTCACTCATCCACCCATTACATTTAGATTGCCTCCACCTAGCCATTATTTAAAACACTGCCATGTGCATGGGTGTGCAAATCCCTTCCTTGAAATTCATCTCTGTGTTTTCATTACACCAAACTTTCTTGTTCGCCTACCTCTCTGGCTGCCCATTTTCTGTTTGCTTCATTAGCTTTTTTCCCCATCCTTGCTCTTTACTTGTGCTTTACTTTGCTAAGTACATGCAGGGATTTTGTCCATGGACTTTTCTCACTCCCTTGTCTTGATTTAAAAAGGAAATTTAGACTGGGGTTTCCTTTGCTGAGAGAAATAAAGAACAATTCACGAGGGTGACTAAGATAAATTCTTCATTTTCATTATAGACTTTGAGGTAGAGGATCTTCTCAGCATTAGGGACCCCGATGTTGGGGGGTAGGAGGTTCTGAGTCCTGCCCCCTACTTTGTGCCCACTGGTATTAGGGATGGTAGGTAGAACTGCCAAGATGAGCGCCTCACACATCTAAGAGGTTCCTCCTTTCTTCTCTTTTCCCCCCTTTCCCGTCTGTCCACAACTCCTCACCCAGCTGACTTGTCCTTGTGTGAATGGGAGCCAGAAAACCTTGAGAACTTCCAACCAAGCAGTGGTTTCTTCCTCGACATGGACATGGCACAAGAGAAAATGGAGCTAGACTTGGAGCTGCTGTCGAGTTCAACCACCACAAATGACATGCTGAGAAGATCCAACAGCGCCCCATTGATAAGTGGGCTTGGTGATAACTCACAGGTGTTCCAAGCTGACATGGTAACTCCAAGAAATGACACAATGCTTATGGCACAACATTGTCTGGTCAATACAATGCCAGTGAAGAATTCCAAGTCTGTGATTGACATGACCACATTCTCATCTTCAAAAGACTATCCTGGCTGCAAAGGGTTTTTACCACCTTCTCCCATCCCCATCCGTGCTTCCTTTGGTCGCCTTCATCAAATCAAACAGGAGGAAGGCATGAATTTAATGACTAGAGAAGCAATGCATGAAAGGAGGTACAAACCACACTACAGATAAGTCAGTCTTGGGAAGAGAGTTTTAACCTGAGTGACGGTAATTTAGAGAAACTATCTTCAAAGAGCATCAATTTAATTCCAGTATCCCCAGCAACTCCTCCCACCCAGAGGATTGGGAAGCAATGTTTTCCTCCATTGTTACAAACTTGCGCGAATTACACCACTTTGCCTGCAAGGCCCGTTTCTAGTCCCACGCAACGATTTCCAATAGGAAGTCAAAACCCCACCAACATTATTAGACCAAGTATCTGTGGACCATTAAAAGGAAAAGGTGAAATGATATTTGAAGATCAGCCAAAGAAACTTTTCCAAGGCACAACCAGTGCCTACTCAATAGTCTGATATGAATGAGTGGGATAAGAGTTGGCCTAGTCAGATCTTCCCAGTCTGCTCGAGGCTTTGCCAACCAAAGAGCCTCCATCTGACACTGATCAGATCTGTAAAATAAAAAAGAGGGCACCTTCATTCTCTGACTTTGTTTCCCGCCAGTGATGAAAAGGAAAAGTTTCTCCTTAAGTCTATAGTTCTAATCCTCAACAGTTACGGTGTTTGGGGGTGGGGACATGTGGGAAGGGTTCTCTGAAAAAGAAAAATGGGGTAAATTAAAATCTTTGCAGTCACTTAAAAGAAATGTCTGAGGGATGCCTGGGTGGCTCAGTGGGTTAAGCGGTTAAGCGTCTGCCTTCAGCTCAGGTCGCAATCCTGGGGTCCTGGAATCGAGCCCCACATTGGGCTCCCTGCTTATGGGGAGCCTGCTTCTCCCTCTGCCTGCTGCTCTCCCTACTTATTCTCTCTCTCTCTGACAAATAAAATTTTTAAAAAAAATTTTAGGGGCACCTGGGTGGCTCAGTCGTTAAGCATCTGCCTTTGGCTCAGGTCATGATCCCCGGGTCATGGGATCAAGCCCCACATTGGGCTCCCTGCTTGGCGGGAAGGCTGCTTTCCCTCTTCCACTCCCCCTGCTTGTATTCCTGCTCTCGCTCTCTCTCTCTCTCTCGCTCTCTCTGTAAAATAAATGAATAAATAAAATCTTTTAAAAACTAAAAATAAACTTAAAATTAAAAAATAAAAGAAAAAAAATTAAAAGGAAATTCAGGGGCGCCTGGGTGGCTCAGTGAGTTAGGAAGCTGACTCTTGATTTCAGCTCAAGTCGTGATCTCAGTGGTGATATGAGCCCCACATATTGGGCTCCCTGCTCAGTAGGGACCCTACTTGAGATTCTCTCTCTCTCCCTCTGTCCTTCCCCTGCTCTCAAGCATGCTTTCCCTCTAAATAGATAATTAAATAAATAAATAATATAATCTTTTAAAAAATGAAAAGCTAATTCACAGACTTTCATTGTTCTTCTAAGCTTCTAGAACTATATTTCTAACAGTTTGCCAAACATTTCCCCCTACGTGTTCCAGTGATAAACTAAATATGTTCAAAATCAAATGCAAATTAACTTGCATTTAGTCTGCTTGTCTACTCTGTCAGCTCTAAGTTATGTTTTCGGAATGCAAAAATGAGTAACTTCACACTTCCTTCCTAAATATGTTCCTCCTCCTGCACTCTGTTTTGTAAATATCATCACCATTCCGAGTCACCCCGGAAAAGGCCTCTTGGTCACCTCACAACTCTTCCTTCTCCACCTCCTATTGATTCTCCCAAACTTCTACGTCTTCTGCCTCCCCTTCTCATTCTTTCGCCCCTGGACCGCCACAGCTGCTTCCTAACTGGCCTTCTGTCCAGGGGTCACAGAACTGCCACCAGCATGACCCTTCTGAAACACAAATCTGGTCGGTGATGCTCGGTTGCCTACAGGTAATTCTGAGTTCCTGGGTGTGGTCTGGGAATAAGCAGCATCTTTATTCCTTTCCTGTATCTCCTTTCATCATCCTCCTATTATTCTCCCTGTTTGCTGGGAACATCACGTAATGCTGCTGTTTTCAAACTGCTAGGCTTGCTCAAGCTTCCTACCCATTCTCCATGCTGTTTTCTCTGCCAGAGACGCTCCCAAGTTCTCTCCCGCCCTCCTCCCCCATGTCCTCTTAGCAAACTCTTCCTCCTATTCAGCTCCTTCTTCCCAACGCTCGGCAGCCAAAGCTTCCTCTCCGCCTTCCCTGGAGATCTCCATCTAGATCTCTAATCGGAAGTAGTGTGGAGTATCAGGAACAAGCCCGCACTTGATTTGGGTGGCCTAGGACTTCAAGTTCTGATGTTGCCATCTGCTGGTGGTGACAGTTTTGTCTGTCCGAAAATTTTGGTCTTTGTAGGGACCTGCCCTGGGTGGCCTGAGGCTGAGGAGAAATAGCCTATCTCAGTAGTATCATGGAAAAGGTGCTGAAGAAAAGGTGAATTACTTTTCTTCTTGTAAAATTCACTTAGATATGCAAGCATCACCTCAAAGTCTATTTTTACTTACTTTCAAAGCAATTCTAGACAGGTCTCCTTCCATCAGTAGCTGTCACTCTTTCGGTCATCCAGGCTGAAAACCTATCATCCTGGATTTCTCCTTATTCTTCATCTGTCCATATTTAACCGGCTACTAGATCCTGCCATTTTTATTTCCTTCCTCTAACATCCTCATCTTATATTTCAGAATATCGTTGTCTTCTGGCTGGTCCCAAATACCACTTTTTCAGTGTCACTCCCTTGTGCCCAAATCCTCAGTGGGTCCATGTTAGCCATGAAATAAAGTCTAAATTCCTTAGTATATTTTAGAACCTTCCACATCTGGCCATACAGTTGCCAGATTTAGCAAATAAAAATACAGGGTGCTCAATTAATTTTGAATTTTAGATAACAATTTTTGTGTGTGTAAGTATATCATATGTGATATTTGGAATGTATTATATTAATAATATATTTGCTATTTATCTGAAATTCCAATTTAACTGGGCATCCTGTACTTTGTCTGGCAAACCCATCTGGCCCTAATTTGTCTCTCTTTGGTCCTATAACTCCCTACTTTTTATGAATCTAGGCTACTCATGAGTAGGTTTCATGTTGCTTGTAGCCTATATTTTGGCCTCAGGTGCCCAAGGAGAAGTACAGCCTTTGGAATCAGAAAGATCTAATTTTGAACCTCAGCTTTCTTGCTACCAACCCTATGACTTAGGCAACTAACTGAACTTTCCTAACCTCAGTTTTCTCATCTGTAAAATGTGAGTTCTAATACCCCCACACAAGAGAAAGATTGAGAGGACTGGGTGAACTATGCAAACGTAGGAAAGTCAGGTCTACTATATGTATTCAACATGTTAGTTTGTTGTCATTGTCACTAGGGTTTATGTAGAGCAGAACTTGGTCAGCTCTTTGGGCCCTCAGTTGTACTGCTGGCCATGATTTGCAAGAAGTAATGTGGTCTGGGTTAAATTGAAAGTCACAGACACTGGTGTGGAAGAAAGGGTGATCGCTCCTGCGTGACCTGCCTTTCCAATCATGCTCTATGCCTGGTGGTAGGAATGAAGCAAGCTGTTCAGCCGTGGGAATCTGGGGTCAGGGAGCTGAGGGGGCTTGGCAACACTGGGCACCACGCCGGCCTTTACTGGCTCAACCCTGCAAAACCTCCTCTCTTTGCCTTACTCCCTCTCATCCTATATCCCATCACTTTCCTTGTCTTTTTATTTATTGCCAAATGTCTTTAAAAAGTAGTCATGTTTGCTATTTTCATTTCTCCATAAGGCTCAGCTTACACTCTAGTAAGTCTTTTGAAATAGTACTTTCAAGGGTCTTCAGTCACTTCCTGATTGCCAGATTCAGTCTATTCTTTATTGATGTCTTTGAAACTGCTGAACACTCGTCTTCATGTTGACCTTTGAGGCATTGACATCTTCTCATCTCCTCTTTCTTCTCTGACTGCTCCTTCTAACACTCTTCTGCCTGCTCCTATGAATGATTCTTCTGAGCAGGATAGTGGTAGAGTATGGAAGCCTCGCAATTCCCTCCCTAAAGTCCACTGAAATAATCAGTAGAGCATGGATATAAGGGGAAATGATTTATCACTACTGAAAACTAAGGTTGGAATCAATCATCTACAAACTATAAATCCAGAAGAATTTCTTCTAGCAATAACCATAGGCTTGGATTGAAAAGAGTCAGCAAAGACTGAGGCCCACCCTCCTTCTTGAGGGAGGACAGCTTACCTAGAAGCGAGTGGCAGAACTCCCTGGCTGACTCCACCACCACTCCCTACCTTGGAGAGGCAAGGGCAGCTCTGTTCTAGTAGTGAGGAGGTGAGGTGGGTGGAGGGGCCTGCTGAGAGGCCTACCTACCAGAAGTACTTTCTGGCCTTTGTGGATCTCTTGCAAGGAACTCCACTGCTAGCTTCCAAGGACAGGTTTGCTATAGTCTGAAGCAAGCTTTAAACAGAAAGCTGAGTACTATGTGTATCTGAAGGCCTGGGTGTCCTTTTCCAGAGCCTTACAGCAGTGCACAAAGCTGCTAGCTGTGGCTCAGCCTTCCTTTTCATTCACAGCCCTGGCTGTTGATCTCAGTACTCATGACCTCCAGGTGCACCCAGCCTCACCTCCAGATTTAATCCAGACTCTGCTATTTGCCCATGCTCACCCCCTATGCCTCTGCCTGACCTTCCCTGGTTTTCCAACTCCCATTGGCCTTTTGACCAACCCAATCCCTCTGTGAGGGATGTCACTTCAGCTCAAATAAACACTAAAAAAAATGTGTGTCCAAAGAGGCTGGACTATGGGCTGGTTTTTAAAATCCCTGCCTCCTTTAATACTTTGCTGGGAAGGTGGCCCACCAAGCCACGGACTAGGTTCAAAAGAAAAATCCCTTGGAGGATTACGATGCCACAGCAAAGCAACTTCAACAATTGCTTACTTCAAGATATTTCCCCAAGCACCATCCCAGGTTACAGAGACATAATTTGACTAGTAGGTTGATAAGGATTGATGGCACTTTCTAAGGCAAGAAAGTGAACTACATACAGCCAGCAGCAGAATGAATGAATTTACACTGTCTGAATTTCAAGCCATTTGTGAAAATTCACCTGATCTCTCTGGGGGAATAGCCAAATATAAAACAAATAAATCTTTGCTTCTAAGGGAATTAAATTCCATTGTTGGAGTTTTGCATGCAGTGAAGGGTGGGTGTCAATAAAAACACCTCCTTCCCCACCCCAGTTCAGAATCAATTGAAAGGCAAAGGAAGTTTGTCAAATGGATTTTTTTTTTAAAGATTTATTTATTTGACAGAGAGAGAGAGAGAGAGATCACAAGTAGTCAGAGAAGCAGGCAGGGGGGAGGGGGAAGCAGGCCCCCCGCTGAGCAGAGAGCTGGATGTGGGGCTCGACCCCAGGACCCCGAGACCATGACCCGAGCCAAAGGCAGAGGCCCAACCCACTGAGCCACCCAGGTGCCCCTCAAATGGATATTTTTAAAATGAGAGAAAATCTGCCATTCTTCTTCAATCCCACCCCTTACCCCCCATCTTCTCTTCCTTTTTACTCTCTTTCCTTCCTGGCAGAGAGGCAGTGAGGCAGGGGTGGGCAGAGTGGTGGTGAGCTGCATGGAGGTGATTTGGCAGATTTGGCAGCATGGCCACCTACACCCAAGGACACAGAACACTAAAGTAGAGAGGAAGGAATTGCGTAGAAGCATGTTTATGTTGTGCCCACAGGTTCCCAAGAACGAAGAGGTGGTGTATGTAGCGATTAAACAGAGCAGACAACCAACATGGTTGGGAGACTGTTTACATTGAGCAAATAAGAAAATTGACTGAGCAGATAATTCAATACATTTAGGATGAGAGAGCCAAGTTTTCACCATGAAGAAGGTAAAACATGGAAGGAGGCAAAGTTTGAAAGAACCCTGAAACGTATTTGTGTTAGAAGTACTGACATAAATTCAGGGATATGTATATACATACATACATATACTTCCTAAGTCTGTCCACTGAAAAAAGTCTGGAAGCCACGACACTCCAGTAACAATGAGCACATCTAGTAGCCAGATCTTGGTTTCCCAATACCATCCTTCTCTAAAATACCAGGACTCCTTGGAGAGATGGCTGATTCCAGGGCTGGGGAAGAGAATAGATTAAAAAAAAAATCCTCCAATAGCTTGGTTCAGAAAGCAAGAAAATATTCACAAAATGATGAAGACCTGTCAGAGGTCATAGCATCCCCTTAATGGAAGTCCCATCAGCCAAACCTGGATCAATTTATGCATGAAAATAACAATACCAATTTATTATAACCAGTGAATAAAATAGGAGGCCATGAGTCCATACTAATATACATCAGTAAATGAAAGAATAAATGGGGAGGAGGGAAAGCTCTTCCTAACAGTAAAATAGCAACTAATAAACACAGCAGGAATGCAGGTAGTAGAAACATTCAGGCCAACATTCAGGTTCACTGTCAGGGACGGCTAGGTTTGTTAATGGGAGATTCGATGGCGTAATTTTGTAACACATCCTCACAGAGTACTAATCAACTACAAAGGGAAATGCTGACTTCACATGCTAATGTGACCAGGTGATTCACATTACCATCACCAGAGGTGGGGTGGATAGCCTATCTCAATCCTAAAAAGCACAGGATCATTTCTGAGGAGTTCCTGCCAAGAAAGCAAGGCCCAAGCATAGACGTGAGGGAACGTCACATCTGACTAAGGCTAATGATCATCTTTCTGGAGTGTAAGGCCTGTATTCTTTAAAACTGTCACAGACATAAGAAGTAGAACAGTTGAGGACATGAAAGGCAGGGAAAGGGGAGAACAGTTTCAGACTGGACGAGGCTGAAGTGACTTGACAACAGCAGTGTATGTTTCTAGAAGGGACAGTGTGCCAGAAAGGAAGAAGAGTTGTTGGGAAAGTTGGTGAGATTTGAATGGAGCTGGGGTGGGGAGGTGCACGGGTCTGTGAATTGGGTGATGGTGTTGTATTAATATTGGAGGGTTATATGGTGAGTAAGTAGCAAAGTGTCCTTGATTTGGGGAAATAGACACTGAAGTATTTAGGGGTGATAGGACTTCATGGATGCAACTTGTTCTCAAAAGGCTCAGAAAACAACTACTTGTTTTATATATGTATATAATTAGATATAATATATATAAATATAATAAATATATATATAGCACATACACACAGCCTATGTGATAAGATGTTTACAATTAGGAATCTGGATGGGGGAGGCATTCTGATAGTTTGAAAATAAAATCAAATTAATTTTCAACAAAGTTAATTTATCAATTTCAAAAATATATATATTTTTAAAATGAACTAAAAGGAATGTCTGCTTTTTTCTTTTCTTTCCTTCTTTCCTTTTTTTTTTTTTTTAACTAATGAGAGCTAAGTTGAAGAACATACAGCACTTTTCCATCCAGGACAAACACCTGAGGACAACCTCAAGTCTTTCCTGCAGGAACAGTCTCTTTACTATACACACTTAAACACTGGCATCCTGAAATCAGGTTGAGTCCCAAAGAGGATGAAGTTAGAGACTGAGCCTTATATTTCCTGTCCCTTCTCCCAAACTCACCATTTGCATGAATCTCTGCCCAGCATATCCCAAATACAAATACCCAAAAAGGAGTGAGGGAGGGAACCTCTTCCTAGCTTAAGTCTCTCTACTTAGAAACACAAAGACTGAACATAAGTGTTATCCCTCAACAGCCTTGTTTTGAGGAACCTCCTGTTTTTCAGATGTTGGCGGGTTCCCCAGGAGCTCCTCAATTATCTTGGGGTGCATCAAGCCAGGCAGTTGCCTGGGGATTCTCTTCTCTAGTCCTAAACCATCCACTGAGACCAAACATGTTGTTCTTACCATGGATGTGAATGCTTTTACAGTTGATTCCGCTTCCTTACTAACTGCATGTGCTCTCAACTCTCAGGTGAGCAACTCTGTGCCAGGTTCAAAATCAGAACCACACCAGGTCATCTCCTCCATACCAACTCCCATCTGGGAAAGGCCTACTTCCTTCCTAGTTCTCAGGCAACTTGGGAAACCTCTCCCAGGGAATCAACCTGCTTGGGCAACCACTGGGCCTTAAGTCTGTAGTGGCTCCTGAGTCATTTTTTGATGTTTCAGTCTGACCAGGGAATCAGTTCCATCTTTCTGCCTCCATATGCCCAAGCTAGGCCACCAACAGCTACTAGGGGAGTCCTCCCAGATCCCAGCCAGCACTTCCCCTTCTTTTTTTTTTTTCTTCTTTTTTAAAGATTTTATTTATTTATTTGACAGAGAGAGATCACAAGTAGGCAGAGAGGCAGGCAGAGAGAGAGGAGGAAGCAGGCTCCCCGCTGAGCAGAGAGCCCAATGCAAGACTCGATCCCAGGCCCCTGAGATCATGACTTGAGCCGAAGGCAGCGGCTTAACCCACTGAGCCATCCAGGGGCCCAGCACTTCCCCTTCTTTGGAATTGGTCTTTCCCCTTTGCCCTTCTGCCAGTCATCTCCCCACTAGCATTTTAATTAGGTTTATATATATTTAATTAGGTTTAATTAGGCTTTATACATTCTCAATTTACAAATGAGGAAAGTGAAGTTTGCAGAGGTTTAAGATGCTTACAAGTGAAGAGATGGCAGAGCCAGGACTTATACACCCTCTGACTACACAAGTTACACTCTGCATCTCAATCAGTGAGGTGTTCAAGGCTCTACACTGATTGGTTTCTCACCTCTTCCCCAACACACCCTCTCTGTTCTTCTGTCACTGTAGTTAGTGCTCTGAATCACCAGCACTGTCATTCCTCCACTTTATCCATGCTCCTGTTTAAGTCTCAGAGGATGCTTTCTCATTCCTCATCTATAGAAATATCACTCCGTTTTAATTTTTTGATTATTTTATTATTATTATTTTAAAGATTTCATTTATTTGACAGAGACATCACAAATAGGCAGGTAGAGAGAGCGGGAAGCAGGCTCCCCATTGAGCAGAGAGTCGGATGGGAGCTTGATCTCAGGACTCTGAGCTCAGGACCTGAGCCAAAGGCAGAGGCTTAACCCACTGAGCCACCCAGGTGCCCCTATTCTATTATTTTTTTTAAAGATTCATTTATTCATTTGCTAGAGAGAGAGAGAAAGAGAAAGAGGGAGAGCACAAGCAGGGGGAGCAGCAGGCAGAGTGAGAAGGGGAAGCAGGCTCCCAGAGGGAGCCTGATACTGGACTTGATCCCAGGACTCTGGGATCATGACCTGAGCCAAAAGCAACTGCTCAACTGAGCCTCCCAGGCGTCCCTCACTCCTGTTTTTAAAGTGTATTCAACTTAAATATAAATTATTGCATTAGTTTGCACTGCAGAAGACTCAGGAAAAACAACATTGAGGTTAGTAAAATCCTGAAGGAACATGGACTTGTTTACTAAATTCTACAATGTTAAAAGAAGGGGATATGTCATAGAGCTTCAAGAAGACAGTTTGGGGTCATGTAAGGAAGGACCACACAAAACTGAGTGTTAAATTAATGAAACATGTTATTCAAGGTATGATAAATCTGAAAGATCAGCCACTAGCATTGATTGAAACTTAGCTCCAAGCCAGTTCCAGGAGGTAAAAGGAAGAGCCTATGGTTTAAATGGAAAGACATGTGTTTAAGTACACAATTACAATACATTATGACACGTGCTGTGATTTGGTACAATGAGTGCTTTGGGGGGGTCTGGCTAAGGAAATCAGGTAGGGCTTTATAGGTGATGCTGTACTTACTTCCAGGGAAGGAACAGGAATTTCTCAGATAGGTAAGTGGCAGTAGGGAGAGAAAGATCTTCTAGGCAGATCAAGCAGGAGTATAAAAGCATGGTAATATGAGAGAGTATGAAATTTGCCTTTGATATTTCTAGAGAAAAGAGGTGAGTGTGTGCACATGTGCAAATCATGCACATGTATGTGTGGTGTGAGTGTGAGACATTCATGAAGTTTGGGTAGCTGAAGAGTCCAGGAAATAAGGCTAGGAAGGTGGTGTCAGGTTTTAACATGAAGGGCTGATGTGAAATGTTAATGTGTTTCACTCTTTTCTCTATAGTTTTGAATAGCTGCATTATCAGATTTTCTTTTTTGAAAGATCATCTTGGTTGCAGTGTGGATAACGAATTAAAGATAGTCGAGTCTAGGAGTGTAAAGTCCAGCAAGAAGGTTACTATAGTAGTTCAAATGAGAGATGATGAGGGCTAGTGTGGTAGAAACTGCGGTGCTCTGCCCAGATCACCTTTCATCAAGTGTGGGCCCCCATCCCCAGCAGTGACTGTGGATGCTGATAACTCACAGCTGCCCCTTTCTCCGGAGAAGCACCCACCGCTGACTTCAGCTACCCTACCCAGAAAACAATCTGTGATACGCCCCTGCCAACCACTGCCCTCTGTCAGTGACTGCTAGAGGTCTACAAGGGATTGTCCCTCTTGGGGGCGCCTGGGTGGCTCAGTGGGTTAAGGCCTCTGCCTTCGGCTTGGGTCATGGTCCCGGGGTCCCGGGGTCCTGGGATCCCGGGGTCCTGGGATCGAGCCCCGCATCGGGCTCTCTGCTCGGCAGGGAGCCTGCTTTCTCCTCTCTCTCTGCCTGCCTCTCTGCCTACTTGTGATTTCTGTCTGTCAAATAAATAAATAAAATCTTAAAAAAAAAAAAAGGGGGGGATTGTCCCTCTTGCCTGAAGGGGGCATAATTCCGCTGTGTGGTTAATGTTTCAAGTCCTTTACCTGTGGGTCAGGTCAGGCTAGACTTTACCTGAGACACATGATAGGTTCCTTTCCTTTCCCTAGTCTGCTTCTCTCCCTCCCTGATAGGTTTTTTTTTAAAACTCATTACTTCAAGAGATCACATACACCCAAAATCCTTGTTTGGATTCTCCTTCTAGGAAACCAGACCTAAGACAGCAAGTATTAACTGTTTATAAGGATGGCGATGCTTGATACACTGAACCAAATAGAATTAGTATGATTGGCCACTAAATAGATGAATGAAAAGAAAGTGTAAGAGGAGAAAAAGATCTGGAATGTTCTCTGATTCTAGCTTGGGTCTAAGGGTGTACTATTCATTCACTGAAATATAAAGGAATAGTTCTGGGGTGGATGAGGGTGGAGATAAGTAATTTGGTTTTGGATAGGCAAGGTTAGAGACACCCAGGACATCCAGGCAGAAATAAAGAAGGCCATTAGAGGTTAGAGTTCAGAACAGGAAATCAGAGCTAGAGATGTAGATTTGGGAGTCAACAGCAAATAAATGAGTCACAATAGAGATCTTATGTTCACTATCCTGGCTTCATACTGGGAAAGTTATAGGATGCTATCCTACTGAATTCCAATTTAACATCAGGGGTGGTAATCTAGTTCTCCAATTTAGTCCTTTTGGTCCATTGTTAGAATTCTTAGCTGGATAATCTTGACCTGGCTTTTTTTTTTTTTTTTTTTTAATTGTTTTGTTCCTGTTGTGGCTTTCTGTCATCATTAGGGCCAAATGTAGTAAACAAATAATATAAAAATAACCACTTTGTTTACCATGAGTTATAGTCCCAGCACTGATGTGTATTATGAACAAATGAAAAAAAAAATGCATAGTGTTTCTTAGTCGTTTTTTTCTGAGCCAGATACGCCTAAGGTTCCATAATGAAGGCCATTAACATCCTGAATCTAAAGGAAGAATGATTTTTTTTTAAAGATTTTATTTATTTATTTGACAGAGATCACAAGTAGGCAGAGAGGCAGGCAGAGAGAGAGAGAGAGAGCAGGAAGCTCTCCGATGTGAGGCTCGATCCCAGGACCCTGGGATCATGACCTGAGCCGAAGGCAGAGGCTTTAACCCACTGAGCCACCCAGGCGCCCCGGAAGAATGATTTTTATGCAATCGATCACTAGTAGACATTTAGCCTCAGTCTGTATCCTCTCTCCCTCAAAAGTAAAGAGATCTGAGGATACAACTCAACTTTATGATGGAGGCCCGCCAAAGAAACTGCTTGGCAAAGCATCAACTGAATTGCCACAAAGTCTGTGGAGAGTTTCCCAACAGGGGCAAGAGTTAGGCATGAAGCATAGGAGAAGACAGGGAAGAAACTAGTTTTCCTAACACATCTTCCAGAGTTCCTTACTGGTGTAATTTGAGGTAGGAAAAGGAAAATACATTTTTTTACTCACTCGGCCATTGCTGAAGTCTTCCCCTCCAGCTACATAAGATATTGACAGTTTTGTTGCTCTGTATTTGCAATTCAGCATTCTCTTAAGGGCACCATCATTTTCTAGTCCTTAAATGGAGATGAGTTTAGTATTTAAGTAGACCACTGTGCCTAAGACCAATTCATTTCTGTACCATTCCTTATTCAAACTACCTTTTTTTTGGCAAAGCTAGCTGAGTTCCTGCTCTACAATTTACCAAGATCTTTTATTAGAAAATGTTAAGTTTAGTCTTGTTCACTGTATCCTAATAATGAAAACTTACTGAACAATAATATTGGAAACTGTCCATGGGCCTTATCTAAACTTATATTTGAAATGATAAATGCCATAGCAAATAAATTTTTAACATTTTTGTTCCTGGCCATTCTATAAATTACAAAGAAATATGGTATGGTGAGTAATAGCACTTGTAGAGAAAAACTCTTGTTTCTGAAAATTTTGACAGTGAACTGAGATTTATGTGGCTACTCAATCATGTGAAAGGTGCATATAAATTTAATGGGCAAGGTTTTTTCTCTCCTCCCCCCATTTTGCATAGCTACTATATATCTCCTTAAATATTAATACAGAAACAAAAATACTGTCTATTTACAAACCCTAAGCAATACCCAGGCTCCTTTTCAGGATACCTGGCACTCCCGTGATACATTCTCTTGAAATAAACATAATACTGTATTTTAGTATTATATTAGCGAGCTATGTTTCCCCCCATTTTAGTAAGAGATCATTTGTTTTTCCTCTTAATATTTTAGCAAGTTGCCTTTAAAGAGTGATTTCAAAAAAATATCCATAGGGGTGCCTGGGTGGCTCAGTTGTTAAGTATCTGCCTTCTTCTCAGGTCATGATCTCAGCGTCCTGGGATTGAGTCCCACATGGGGCTTCCTGCCTAATTCTCCCTCTCGCCCTGCTTGTGTTCCTCTCTCGCTGGCTTTCTGTGTCAAATAAATAAAATCTTAAAAAAAAATCCATATACTGGGCGCCTGGGTGGCTCAGTGGGTTAAGCCGCTGCCTTCGGCTCAGGTCATGATCCCAGGGTCCTGAGATCGAGTCCCGCATCGGGCTCTCTGCTCAGCAGGGAGCCTGCTTCCCTCTCTCTCTCTCTCTCTCTGCCTGCCTCTCTGTCTACTTGTAATCTCTGTCTGTCAAATAAATAAATAAAATCTTAAAAAAAAATCCATATACTGTATATACACGCAAGGAATCCACCTTGCCCTCCCAATTCACCAAGCTCAGAGAACATAGAGCCGAAACCATCTCTTGGTCTTCTTTCCCATCCTCACTGTTCCTCCTCCATGTCTTCTAAATCTGACCCAGGAAGAGGTAAGCCTCAAAACTTTTCTTCTTGAGTTGCAGTGGGATTTATCCTAGGGTCCCAAAGGCAGTTGTTAGTTTGGTTTAGTGGAACCCGACTACCTGGTTCTACTCTAACTGCCACTTAATAGCTGCAATAAGAGCTGATCTCGAGAAAGATACTTCACTTCTCTGTAACTGAGTTTCCTCCTCTGTAAACGGGGATAACATATGTCTACCTTACAGAGAAATGAGCTAATTCTTACAAAGCATCTTAGAATAGTAGCTGTCGCACAGTAAGTCTGGAGTTTTAGCCACTACTAGTACTATCATGGACCTCAGTCCATGGTGGCGAATCCGTTTGCTGGACTTTAGAAATCTGGCCAAAACACAATGAACAAGAAGGAAGTTTGGAGAGGAAAGGCCGGCTTTCTAATTCGGCCTCCTATTTAAAGCCAATCTGAGTGCAGTCAAGAAACAGGGCAGATACTAGGCACGCCGCCTGCAAAACAGACTGCAAAGCTGGAAAAGGTACAGCGAAACCGCGGACACCCCCGCCAGAACCGAGGCAAACCCCTAGCCGCCAGACTTGCGGGTGAAAGCGCTCCCTTCCGGGAGAGGGGCGGAAGTGGTCCGGACACACTCAAGTTGGTAGCGGTGAACTACCCGTCCGGGGAGGCGCCCCCTGGGGACCAATCGCGCTCGGGCTCCGCCTTCAGGGGGTGGGAGAATCGGGCCGTCACGCACCTTGGGCGGGGCCTCAGCGGCTCGGATCCTGCTCAGGTAGGCGGGCCACAGTCAGCTAGACTAGGGTGAGAGCGGGATAAGGTCCGGAGCCGGCCGGGGGTAGAAAAGGTGAGCTATGAAAGAGGTGAGCTATGAAGGTCGGAGATGAGAAATAGGAAGCAAGAGGGAAGAAAGAGATAATGGGAGCTTGAGAGGGGCTGAAGAAGTGGGGACAGGGAGGGAGAGATGTAGGGGGAGCGGCGCGGTGAGGGGACTGAAGGACAAGGAAGGGAGAGTGCGAGAGGGACGCTGAATGGGTAAAGGGAAGAATAGGATAACCCACCCGAGTATGGGGTAGCCTATGGGTTCAGGCTGAGTGGGGCAGCAAAGCAAAGCCTGGAGTGTGTCGGGAGTCCGCTGTCGCCTGGACATCTGATCACCAGTTTAGCGCCCCGTTTGCATCAAACTGACGCGTGCACATTAATTTGAGTGCAGAGGTGATGTCTGGTCCTTGAAGAGGTGACTGATACACGGAATTTTCCTTAGCCCCACTGAGTGGGACTGTCATTCTTATCGAAGGACTGGGCCTAGACAACCAGATAAGCAGATTCATCCTCTAAATTACTGCAAGATCACCTGCACATCCTCCAGTTTGGAGAAAGGCATCTCTCTTCTTAACCTCTGCCTTTACAGGATATCTGGCACTTTGACTTACCTGACACATTTCTCTTGACGTGAACTCCCTGAAGACAGTTTCTACTGAATTTTCTGCTGCCTTTCTGATAACATTTCTTTCATCAACTTTCGTGTTATTTTCTGTAGTAGTACCTCCTTCATCCCACTGCCACCTAAAAACCCTAGCCTTGATCTCTAGACTTGTAGATTGGTAAAGCAGGAATGGGCCTTCTGGGATAATGTAATAGGGATGTGTTATTTTTAGGTAAAACAACAACAACAACAACAACAACAAAACCCCCACAAAACCCTGAGACTCATGAAGTGAGTGAAAGTGATATGTTTTGAGACCTTAGTAAATACTAGATACTATGCAGCTTATATGTTCTTCAAAAACCTAGGGTGTAGGTGCTTTTTCTCCCTTTTTACAAATGAAAAAATAGGCTAAGAGTGATTAACTTCCTAATTTGTGCTAGAGTTGGAATTTGATCTCAGGAAATCTAACTTTAAAACTTATCTGCTTAACTAATTGAGTAAAAAGAAATATTAGATAGTGGTGGGAATGTGATACCAATTCAGTTGAATGCTTTTTTTATTTTCTCTTTCAGCCACACAGTTTCCATTTAAGTCTAAAGCTTTTTTTTTTTTCAATTTCAGTTATCTATACTGTATATGAATGGCATATAAATCTACTTCACTACCTTGAGTTCCTTCTGTCAGATTGCTTCTACAAAACACTTCAGTTTCAAGAAAAAAATATATTTTGAGGTCCCTTTTAAATTAGGGAATGCTGACTTTACAGCTCTGACTATAGTAGTAGATTTTGCTATTGGCTACTGTGGAATAGGCAATTAGGAAGGGGTGGGAGGAAGTTGAAAAATACAGCTGGAAATTATTGGAATGATAGCTGTTAGCACTTCAGGGCTTACGCTATTGACTTTCCCTCAACTCAAGGCCTCCAGAGTTTTAGGTGTGGCTTGGGAAAGCTCTAAACCTAGAAATAATCATCTTATACTCTAGGTTCTAACTTCTGCTTACTATATCATGAGGCTGGAGCTGCTCATCTACCATTACCGTTTTTCTTTCATGTGCAACTCTACACAATGAGCAGTGCCATAATTTCTGTTATCTCATGAAATTATGCAATAATCCCAAATCCGTATCACATAGAATTTCTTTTCCATGCTATTCATTGCCTTCTTTTTAAAAAGACTTTATTTATTTGAGAGAGTGGGAGAACACAAGCCGGGGATATATACACCACAATTTGTTTATCCATTCATCTATTAAAGGACATTTGGACTGTTTCTACCTTTTGGCCATTGTGAGTAATGCTGACATGAATATGTGTTCTTGATTGAGCCCCTGTTTTCAGTTCTTCCACCTATACACCTACGAATGGGATTGCTGGGTCATATGGTTGAGTCTATGTTGAACTTTTTGAGGAACCATCAAACTGTTTTTCATAGCAGTTGCCTGATGTTACATTTCCACCAGCAGTATACAAGGGTTCCAATTTCTCCCTATCTTCATCAAAATTTATTTTCCATTTTAAAAATAGTCATACTAGTGGGCTTAGAGTGGTATCTCATTGTGGTTTTCATTTGCATTTCCCTAGTGACCAGTGATGTTGAGCATCTTCCTGTTTAGCTAACCAGTAGCATCAGTTTATGCCTAAAGACTCCAGTCCCCATCTCACAATTCTTTCTTGCTGTGTCCACCATCCCAGAACTGTTATTTTGTTCAGTCCTAATCAAGGGGTAGTGTTGAAAAACCTGCCTTAAACCGGGCGTCAACACCTCACGAATATCTCAACTTTGCCCTACCCCTCTGAGAGGCTACTAGTAGATTGTCAAGTTAGCACTTACTTCCTCAAGTAAGAATAAACTCAGCTTTGTTTTGTCAACAGTTTTTTTTTTTTTAGCAATGTTTGGCAAAGCCAAACTCATCACTTCTTACAAAGTAGTACAGAAAACCCCACCAGAGAGGAAAGTGGAAGGAAAAGGATAAAAAAGTTTAAAAAGATCAATTCAGGAGACCTATTACCCAATTTACAGGAACTCCAAACAAAAGGAGAACAGGGAAAATAGAAAAACATCAAAGAAGTAATTCCAGGAAGTTTCCCAGAACTGAAGGACATACATTTCCAGAATAGAAGGCATGATGAATTAAAGGAGACTCATACCAAAGTTAAAATCAAGATTGTAAAATTTCAGAAAAGAAGGAATCTAAGGCAAAGGGGAAAATTCTTTGTTGCCTATAGATTAAGATTATTGCCACAAGATGGCAGTATTGCCTCATAGGCTCTATTCCTAAAATGGTATTTTTCTTTTAGGATTTCTCCACTTCTTTAAGAAGCTTTAGAAAAGAAGTAGGCTTGGTTTGGATTATTTCCATCTAGTCATGCTCTATCAGAGCCGTCACTCCTGATTTCTTCCTAAAAGGCACTCCTTAAAAGGTCGCCATACAATCTGCCTGAAGGAAGAAAAAAGATTCAATTATTTTTTAGGAATTGATTCATGAGGCTCTGAGGGGAAAAAAGACTTTTAAGAGAATGGACTCTGAAGTATAATTGTCTGTTTTACAGAGGAGGACTCCTGTTAATGCAGGGATTCTACAAAGCATTCATGCATTCATTCTCTCAACAAGTTTTATTGATGCCTACTATATGCTAGGCTTTAGCAATAACAGGGAAGAAAATCAGACATGATCTTTGTCTTCAGGGAGCTTACATTCTGAGGGGAGAAATAAAAAAAAAAAGTGAAGCTAAAATCACGTATCTAGCTGAGGAATTTAACAGAGGTCAAGGTGAAAGTAAGCAGACCAATTGTGTAGGTGGAAATTACAGATGACTTGGATTAGGGTGGTATTAGGAGAAAGAGAAGTAGATGAATTCAAGATGGATTGGAGGTAGAATTGACAGGACTTGGTCATTGGATATGGGAGGTCAGAGAGCAGATGTATTAATATCTCTGGGTTGAGCACATGGCTGGGTGCATGGGTTGGCATTTTCTTAGGTGGAGAAGACCTGAGGAAAGAGGATTTGGAGGATAGAATGGCAGATAAGAATCAAGATTTCAGTGAAAAATGTTTGTTTGGTTTTTTAAGATTTTATTTATTTGACAGAGAGAGAGAGTACAAGCAGGGGAAGCAGCAGAGGGAGAGAGTGAAGCAGGCTCTCCACTGAGCAGGGAGCCTGGGTCAAGGCTTGAACCCAGAACCCTGGGAGCATGACCTGAGTGGAAGGCAGATGCTTAATCAACTGAGCCACCCAAGCGCCCTCAGTGAAAAATATTTAATTAAATTGCTCCTCCCCAGGTACTTAGGTTCTGGTGGATGTCACTTAACCTGGCTAGGATGAAGTTTGCACCAGTCTATGGCCCAATAGAATGGCTCGGGCTGGTATATTTGCTTTAAATTACCTTACAGATGGCATTCACTTAAAAATTGCTGTTAAATCACTCATTCTACTGACCAATAGCAAAATCTGCTTAAGTTTTTAGTGTTGTTGTTGTTGCTGTTTTTCTGAGCTGGGCGTTTGAGAGTTAAAGAGAACAAGGCAGGGGTGCCTGGCTGGCTCAGTCAGTAGAACATATGACACCTGATCTTGGGGTTGTGAGTTTGAGCCCCATGTTGGGTATAGAGATTATTTTAAGATAAAATCTTAAAAAAAAAAGGACAGAGTACCTTATACATTTTATTTTTTGTACTCTGTCCATAAGGGGGACACAATCTAAAAGAAACTTCTAGAAATGCAAGATGGATTTTTGATGGATCTTCTCAAGTTGTTATGTACAGGTCAGATTCTGAGTGACTCAGAGATGACAGAGATGAAAACTTCTTCCCTTGACTCTGAAGATAGAGACTATGTTTTGTCCCCAACATAGTGCCTGATACATAGGTACTCAATAAATACATGTTGAAATAAGGCCTCTCCATCTGGATTGTTTTCCAGGCTTCAGCCCTCAGTTGAACTCTCCATAGGACCTGAAATACCTCATATTATCTACTTTCCAAAAAGCTGACACATAACCTGTGAGCTGGGAGCAGGTACCTCTCCAAACTTCACATGGGTTAAGACCCTATCACCGGATGTGTTAGAAAAAGAGAGGTGCCCCACTGCACAGGAATATTTTGCCATCGTTGCCATAGCGTTAAGGCAAAGTTTAAAATCAACTTAGCCCTCAATATCAGTGTTTTCATTTGTATCCTGGAGGTTGAGTATTCTGTACTATAATCATAATCAACAGGTACCCCACTGGTCTTCTTTGATTCACTCTTTGCATTGTCTCTGCACCTGTTTGCTTGCACCTTTGGACTGTGCTTTTTTTTGAAGGTAAGAATTATATCTTTTTAAACTTTTACACATTGTAGAACAGTGCTATTTTATAGTCTTGGTAATGCTATGTATGAAGGAATGGCCTAAGAGAGCTTTAGCTCCCCCTACCAGTTTTCACAAACCCTGCAACCCTCCTTCGGAATCAATTAATATATAAAAAGAGAAAAGTTTATGAATTACAAATAAAAGCATTTTTAGAAAACACGTTATTTTTATCATTGTGTAGTGTGCAATCTAAGTAAAAACAGCATGCTTACAATGCAGGAGTAACATGAAGTTTAGACAAGTCCTGTAGCTTCCTCTTCCCACCAGATTGCTACTCCTATGCATTTCCAGGTAAAGAAATCTGACACGCCCAATGCTCAAGATTGTTAACAGCTGTTGTCAAAAGAATGGGTGCCAGTGCCTGGCAAAGGATGTAGCATTCCCTGAGAGCTGAGTCTCTCATTCTTTGTCTTTCCTTCTCCTGTTAGGTTATATTGTCTTTGTGCTGTGGCCTGTATTCTGGGTTTGCAGAGGATTCTGTTCTTATTCATCTTTACATGTGTGATTATGATCCAGAGCTTTTTAGGGAGTAAATTCTTTGGGAAGTGACATGTCTAAAGTACTATGAAAAGTCCTCCTTGAACATTTTGCGTGAAATATTAAGTAAGGAAAAAGCCAGGCTGCCATCTGGAAGTCAGACTCTGTTGCAAGTTCTTTCAAAGCAATGCAGATATGAGATATTTAAACTAACTTCTGGGAAGTTTTTTATGTACCAAGTTTTGGTTCAAAGCATTTGGGGAAGGTAGTTTGGAAACATCATAGCACGTTTATACCTCAATCTGAATAATAAAATGTGTAAAATAGTTTTCCTATATATTACTTTCCTTCATTTCAGAAGACTTTTCTAGGGGTGCCTGGGCGGCTCAGTCGGTTGAATGTCTGACTCTTGATTTCAGCTCAGGTTGTGATCGTGGATGCTACATTTTGGGGTAATTTGCTATATAGCAATAGGTACTACTACACTGACCTAGTTAGATATTTAAACATAAAGTTACAATGATAAAAACAGTTTGGTATATTATGCAGAAATCTACAGTTAAACGGAACAATATTGAGAGTCTAAAAATTGAAAATGTGTAGGAAAATTTTGCATATGATGCAGGCATCGTTCCAGATCAGTGCAGAAAATAATAAGTAAATAAATGACATTGGAATAATTGCATAGCCACTTAGAACCTTGCTTTATTTCAAATTCCACTTCTTTGTTGCTGGCATATAGGGAAGTGTTGGGCTTTTGTATATAAATCTTGTATCTGCTATTTAATTGCTTGACAGTTTCAGGAGTTTTTCTGTTGATTCTTTCAGATTTTCTACATAGCAATCACTTTGTGGACAAATACAGTTTTATTTCTTCCTTCCCAATGTTTCTTTTTTCTTTTCTCGCCTTAGTGCATTAGCAAGAACTCCCAGAGTGGTGTCCAGAGAAAAGGAGTGGTGAAAAGGGACATCCTTGGCTTGTCCCTGATCTTAATGGGAAAGCCTCTAGTTCTCACCATTAAGTGTGATGTTAGTTGTAGGTTTCTCTAGATGTTCTTTATCTTCGAGGAAGTTGAGGAAGCTTTTCTTTATTCCTAGTTTTCTGATAGATTTTATCAGGAATGGGTGTGGGATTTGCCAAGTGCTTTTTCTGCGTCTATCGATATGATCATGTGGTTTTCTTTAGCCTGTTAATGTGATGGATTACATAACTGATTTTCAAATGTTGAACCAAACTTGCATGTCTGGGATAAATCCCATTTGGTCACGGCAGATAATTCTCTTTATACATTATTTGATTTGGGTTACTAATATTTTGTTAAGTATTTTTATACCTATATTCATGAGAATCTGTCTGTAATTTTCTTTTCTAATAATGTCTTTGATTTTGGTATCAGGGTAATTCTGACCTCACAGAATCAGTTAGGAAGTATTCTCTCTGCTTCTATTTTCAGCGTGAGATTATGGAGAATTGGTATAATTTCTGCCTTAAATGTTTGGTAGGATTCACCAGGGAACCCATCTGGGCATGTTTTTTTAAAACAAATTAGAAAAAAACCCTCCACATTTCACTGAAATAAGATGAAATAAAAATTCACTTATTTAAACTTATTAGATTTAAATGAAACTGATTTTTCCCACTAAAAATAAGTCATATTTTTGATATTAAGCCTGGATAAGCCACAAAATGCTTTCCAGGTCAAGATGAGGAAGTGGATACAGTAACAGAAAAAGAAGAAAACAGATCAGTTCTCAGAATCCATGGTCTCTGAATGTAGTTTGATCATGAAACAGAAGTGTTTACTATATACCTACTCAAAAGCTTAAGACTTAAGAAGATGTAGCTTAACACAGTAATAAATAGCAACAACAAGTTATGGAACAAGAATGGTAGGCTCTCCCATTTGAACTTCAACTATAACTTGTTCCTTTAGGTTCACATGATAAAGACAAAACCTGTACTGACACTCTTATTTAATGAGCTCACAGTTTCTTTCTCTGATACTTCCATTAACTGTGTATTACAAATCTTTAACAGTATTCTTAAAACCCCAACTAGTCAAAGGTCAGTTGTGAGATTCATTGTAACATTTTATAAAATCTATTCTTTCCTCATACTCCTTCTCAAAATTTATTCCTTTCAAGAAGTGATAACTCAATACAGCTGGATCCACAGTGAGAATAAATGCCATATCCAAAATGACTTTAAACATTTCTAGAGTGCCAGAACCAGAGATCATGCAGAAATGAAACTTCGTACTTGCAATACTTTCTTCTGGAAGAACAGATAAATCTTCAAGGTGGGAGTATTTGTGGTTGTTTATACAGATTATCAGTGGCTAAAGTATTCAATAAAAGATGTATAGGCAAAGATATTCAGTGATTAAGTGAACTGTATATACTTTACACCTTTTGCACCAAATATTAAATAAAGGACAAAACCTTTTTTTTTTCTTTTCTTTTAATTTTACTTATTGGGCGCCTGGGTGGCTCAGTTGGTGAGTGTCTGCCTTCAGTTCAGGTCATGATTCCAGGGTCCTGGGATTGAGTCCCATGCTGGGCTCCCTGCTTTGCAAGGAGTCTGCTTTTCCCTCTTCCTCTGCCCCCCCCCTTTCCCGCTTATGTTCTCTCATTCTCTCAAATAAATAAATAAAAATCTTTAAAAAAAAAAAAAAGATTTTTGTTTATTTGAGCGAGAGAAAGACAGCATAAGCAGGGAGGGAGAGGGTCAGAGGCAGAACCAGGCTCCCGCTTGAGCAGGGAGCCTGACCCAGGGCTCCATCCCAGGACCTGGGATCATGACCTGAGCCAGAGGCAGAAGCTAAACTGACTTAACCACCAGGCACCCTATTTTTTAACATTCTCCTAAGTACTTTTTATGGTTTCCAAATTACCTGTAGGAAGCACTGACTTGTTTGTGTAGAGTTTGATATGTATATCTACCATTAAATCCAGATCATGTTTATATGAGTTTATGTTAAGCAAAACCAAGTTACTTGACCTTCATTCTGTCAGTGTATTCCTCAGGAATTTCTTTGAGATGCTTTGGGCATCTTCAGAGCACTCATTCTCAAATTCAATTACAGGAAGAATACATAAGACTTTCAGCCATGCATAAGCATTAGGGAGAAACTTGGAGTCAGGCTGATGGAGGGCTTCCTAAGTAGAGGTTGGGATCTCTACCTCTTTCCTTCTGTGTTTCTACTTAATTTTCTACCAGTGGAGCTGGGCTTAGAGTGTGTCAAGTTTGGCTAAGTCACTTCTGTACAAGTCAATATGGTATTTCTCTGATAATGTTGAATTTGAGCTGTCCTGTGACAGTACCCAAGATCAGGGTTTACAAGCTTTGGGGGTATGTTCTGAGACTGTATCTTTAAGTCCCTGAGTAATGTCTTCCACTTTTGGAACACTTCAGGATCCTTCATAGTAATTCTCAGAGGATAGTTGAGATTCCAGGTTAGCTTGCTGAGCTCTGTGGAATTCTTCAGGGAGTTTCGTTTGAATATCCAGTTGGCTATCAAACTTATGGCTTCCTCAAACTAAAAGTCCATGATAAGCTTTAACATTTTCCTTATCTCATTAGTGAATGCAGCACTGCAGTGGAGCGCTAGCTGCAAAGAAAACATACAAGATGTGTCCTGTGGGGATTTTGTCCAAGGGCTCTTATGAAAGGTAGGACTTTTTTGCAAAGGTTAAGATAGGATATTTTTAAGAACAAGAGTGACAAAAATAAAATGAAAATCTGGTGATAGCACAGCAGAGGGACAGATTCTTAGCTAGCCACAATTACTCCATCTAATATTTGTATCTCCATTTGGGGCAGTTTTATCCCTAGAGGACTTCTGGCAATGTCTGGAGACATTTCTGATTGTCATGACTTGAAATGGAGGGCACCCCTGATATCTAGGGGCAGAGACCAGGGATGCTGCTAACCATCCCTACAGTGTAGAGGATAGCCCCACAACAAAGAATTATGTCAGACATGCCATCTGAATGTCACTCATGCCAGAGTTGTAAGAAATCTTGTTCTAACCTAATAGTTTGATTCTTCAACTTGCAGTTGATGTCCCACATATGGGTAGTTTGTCTATATACTTATTGTTTGTTAAGACTGGCAAAGTGTAGAATATTGCTGGATAACAGCTAGTTGCAGGGATTTAACCATGGGAGGCTAATAAGGGTATGGGCATGAGACCTGTCAGCTATAGCGAGTGAGTGCAAGAATGTATCCATAATTTCAGGAAACAATATCATCTTTTTTTGGTAAGCAATATTATCTTTTAATGGCTTCCTTCCTGTGATGTTATGAATTATAATAAGAAATATGTATTTGGTCTTTATGCTGTTCTAAGACAAAACTTCTAAAACTCTAGGAATTTAAGTGGTGAGAGAGAGAAAATGGTGCCTCTTGTTATGTTAATGAGGTGGCTTTTGGAATGCCCCTGGGTCACCCAAGAATGGGGTCATATTTCCTGAAGAACATACAGGTTGGTGGTTGAATTGATCTCCAAAGGGTGATGATTTAATCAGTTTTGCCCCGTCATGAAGTCTCCATAAAAACCTAAAAATGGACAGAATCTGGACAGCTTCCAGGTTGGTGAACACAAGGAGGTGCTGGGAGAGAAGCACACCCAGGCTGGGCATGGAAGCTCTGTGTCCCTTGCCATATACCTTGCCCTAAACATCTCTTCCATCTGGGTGTTCATCTGTATCCTTTTTCATATCCTTTTATGATAAACTGGTAAATGTATGTAAATGTTTCCCTGAGTTCTATGAGCTGCTCTAGCTAATAAGTTGAATCTGAAAGGGTAGAGGTTAGGAGAACCTTTGATTTATAGCCAGTTGCTAAGAAGCACAGCTAACAACCTGGACTTGGCAACTGGACTGACATCCAGCGAGTGGATCTCTGGAACCTCCAATCAATAGCTGGTTGGTCAGAAGCACAGGTGTTAACCTCAGCTTGTAATTGGCTTCTGAAGTAGAGAGTGGTCTTTTGGGATTGAGCACTATGCCTTTGAAATCAGATGTTTTCTCCAGGTAGATAATTCAGAATTGAGTCAAACTGTGGAACACCTATCTGGTGTCCTGAGCATTGCTTGGTGGTATGGGGGGAGACCTCCTCCATACACAAGCTGGCATTGGTCTTAGAAGCATTTTACTTCCCTAGAAAACTCTAGAAGTATCCCCCGTGAGTTTTTAACCTCTCTTATAAATGCTCGTTCTGTGTTGGTGGCTTGAAATTGTACCCTTCCCTTATACCTGGATTTTGTCTCTTCTGTGCCAGACTTGATTTTATTTGTGCCTCAGAGTGATGCTTTCACGTTGGCTTTAACCTATAAACTCTGTACATCTTAGGACAACCCTGACACAATACCATATCCAACACAGTCTTCAGGGCCTTGTTAGTTTGGGGTGGGGTGAGGGTAGAGTTTAAGCACTTATAACCAAATTGTTAGCAAATTATTAATCCATGTATCTCTAAAGCTCAGCATTAGTGAATACCTCGTAGGATAGATTTTATAGTAATTTACTTGCAACTAGAGCATAGTCTATATTACTTAAAGTTAGAAAGCTTTTCTAGTACTGACTAGTTAATTAAATTTTGTTTTAGTATTCCATACAAGGTGTCTGTGACCATAGCTCAGTCAAGCATTCAGCGTTCTACACATACATAGAAACGGGTTTGGCCAGTTGGACTAAATTAGCTGATCCCAATTGTTTACTATATTCAACCAGATAAATGTTTAATCATAAGTTGGTAACTAGTCCCAGATTTGTTTTATCAACCAGCCATAAAACCCCTGTCATCGGACAATCCCAAATTAATTGGCAGCTATGTTTCATGTATTACTTCAGCATGTTTATATTATACATCTGAAAAAGATATTACAAGTTTCTTTTGATTTATCTTACAAGCATACATTTTTTTAAAAGGCATAAATATTTTCAGTTGAGTTTGTTAAGTCTAGCTTTATTTTCTGAGATTGTTTTTAGCCTTCCACGTGTGATCTTAAAAGTTTTTTTAGTCATCCTCTCTCCTAATTACCTGTTGTTGCATAACAAACCACCTCCAAATCTAGCAACATGAAAACAGCAGTTTTACTGTCCTCAGAGAATTCTGATAAGGGCATGGTGGGGATGTTCTGTCTTTGTTCCACTCTTTCCACGGCCTTAGCCAGGAAGACTCAGTGTTGCGTGGTGACTTGAACAGCTGAGAACTGGAATCATGAGAAGGACCTCTTCACTCACATGCCAGCACCTGGGCTAGGATGACACAAAAGCTAGACTCCGCTGAAGCCGTTGACTAGATCACTTACATAGGGCCAATCTTTCTGTCTGGCTTGGGCTTCTTACTGGGTGATGGCTAAATTCCAAGAGGGAATTTCCTGAGCGTGAATGTTACAGGAGACCCGGGTGGAAACTGTAGGGCCTTTTATGACCTGCTTTCAGAAGTCACATGACATTTCTTCCATACTCTGCAATAGAGAGGAGTGAACTGTGGCCTCCTGCCAAATCCAGCCTGCCGCCTGTCATAAAAAAGTGTTATTGGAGCATAGCCATGTCCATTCCTTTGCATTTCATTTATGGCCGCTTTTATGCTATGATGCAGACTTGAATAGTTGCAATAGATACTATATCGTCTGCAAAGCCTAAAATATTTACTATCTGGCCCTTTTCAGAAAAGATTTGCTGAGCCCTGCTCTATCAGCTAAAGCAATCACACCCTCTCAGTGTCAGTGTGAACCCCACTCTTGGTGGGAGGTAAGTCAAAGAAAGTACAGTCTTTTTTGAAAATTACCATAACACCTATTTACCTCTCAGGTTTTTGGTTTTTTTTTTTTAATTTTATTTATTTATTTGAGAGAGAGAGGGAGAACACAGAGGGAGAGGGAAAGGGAGGAGCAGACTCCCAAGGAGTAGAGAGCCCAATGCAGGACTTGATTCTGGGACCCCAAGATCACCACCCAAGCCGAATGCAGTTGCACCACTGAGTGAAGCACCCAGGTGTCCACCTCTCAGATTTTTTTATGTGTAATACTTTTATCCAGATGTTGATGGGGAGGGGAATTAAGAGGAAGAGAATGTAACTTCCAACAAGTCATACATTTATTGCAAGATACTAATAAATATTTTTTTTTGGTAAATACATTTTGTCATAAGGAAAAAATAAAATGAAAACATATTCCAAAAACTAGCTTTGCTTTATCCTTCTATTTTAGATCCTTCTATTTAGATTTTTCTTTTATTATGGTTAAGTGTACATAACATAAAATTTGCCATTTTAACCATATTTAGGTATACAGTTCAGTGGCATTAAATACAGCTGACTCTTGAACAACATAGGTTTGAACTGCATGGGTCCAGTTAAACTTACAACATTACAATACAGCACTATAGATTTATTTTCTCTTATGACTTAAAAATTTTTTATTTAATTTATTTAAATTCCATTATCATACACTATATTATTAGTTTCAGAGGTTACCTCCTTTTTTTTTTTTTTTAAGGTTTTATTTATTTACTTGACAGAGATCACAGGTAGGCAGAGAGGCAGGCAGAGAGAGAGAGAGGAGGAAGCAGGCTCCCCACCGAGCAGAGAGCCTGACGCAGGGCTTGATCCCAGGACTTCAAGACCATGACCGGGGCTGAAGGCAGAGGCCTAATCCACTAAGCCACCCAGGCACCCCAAGAATCTGTATTTTTAACAAGCTCCCAAATGATACCCCGGCTACCCGTCTATCATCCATGTGCTACTACTCGAATAGCAAGGTATTAAGATACCCATCCAGACTGGCTAATGGAACTCAGAACTGCAAATTCAATTTCATAATTAAGAAAAAGAATGAGGTCACAGGGAAAAGGGAAGGGGCTCTACAGTCACTTTACAATTCATTATACTATGCATAATGGTGCCTCTTTTTTATTTTTGAAAGAAATAACCTGCTGAGAAAATTATAGAGCTCTGTTGCTGGTTCTTTCTGCAGGTTTTACCAATAATTATTTTCTTCAGCTATGTGTTTTCTGCCCTCTACGATATAGACCTCATGTGGTGGTGAATCCTACAGGCAAATTTAGCAGCTCATTTTAAGACAGTTTAGTGTAGTGGTGATGCATTGAACTGGGAGTTGGAAGACCTGGGTTCTTTTCGTTATCACCTTTTGACCTTGTGACCTTGAATAGGTCACTTATTCTCCTTGAGCCTCAATCTTGTCTTTAAATCTGAGCTAATCATCCCTGCCATGTTAAGGTATTAAGAGGAACAAATAGGATGGTTGTGAAAGTGCTTCGTAAATTACAAAGTAACTTATAATGTGAGTTATTGTCTGCAGACTATTCTTTTCCTCATTCTTTTTTATTGAGGTATAATTGATGCACATTGTATTAGTTTCAGGTATATAACATAATAATTCAATATGTGTATATATTGTGAAAGATCACCACAATAAGTCTAGTTAACATCCATCCACTACCCATAGTTGCAGAATTTTTTTTCTTGTGATGAGAATTTTTAGGATGTATTCTCTTAGCAACTTTCAAATATCCAATATAGTATTATTAACTCTAGTTGCCATGTTGTACATAACATTCCCGTGACTATTTTCTGACTGGCAGTTTGTACCTTCACTCCCTCCTCCTCCCATTTTTGGCAACCACCACACTGTTTTCTGTATCCTCCATGGAGTATTCTTGAGCACACACCCACATGGATGCTGTTAACCTTCAACTATCTTTTCTAGTAGAAGGAGCATTAACAAGGTTTAGGTGGTAAATAAGGCACCTGGAGTTTTTCTCTGTTTCCTGGGTTCCAAGAGAAAAAGTTTAAGAGCCATGGAAGAAAGTCTGAAAAAAGAATCCTAGGGGGGAAATGGTGGTGAATTCAGACTTTGTTACTCTTCATCCCAGATAGCAAACCACTATCTCCTTTTCAGTTCCTTAGCTGGCACTGGGAATTATCAGAGATGTGGATGGGAAGGCCTACCCAACTGATTGTGATTCAAAGCCATTTTTGAATTAAAAAAAAGTAAAAGTAAACAGGTTTCTCTGATTCTTTCAGTGGACTCAATTTAGAGAAATTGTTAATACCATGTGTTTCCTTCACTCTCTAGAATGCTTGCTGCAGACCAATAATTTCCTATTATAATTATATATCAAAGAGACTTGATTTCGGGGCGCCTGGGTGGCTCAGTGGGTTAAGCCGCTGCCTTCGGCTCAGGTCATGATCTCAGGGTCCTGGGATCGAGTCCCGCATCGGGCTCTCTGCTCAGCAGGGAGCCTGCTTCCTCCTCTCTCTCTGCCTGCCTCTCTGCCTACTTGTAATCTCTCTCTGTCAAATAAATAAATAAATAAATCTTAAAAAAAAAAAAAGAGAGACTTGATTTCATTACAATAGGGGAATAAAACTATAAATTTAGAAAAAACTAATTCAGCCTCCGTGGTTAGATTAAAAACTCTATATGATTAGATAGTTAAATTCATAAATGACCCTAGGGTGAAAATCTGCAAGTAGAAAATAGAGTTAACTTTATGTGTTAATAGCATTGAAGCAGTTTTCCCTAAGCAAGTAGCCATCTCTGTGCTGGGGAACCTTAGGTAGGACCTGGGAAGGAACCCTATGTGAAAACTCCAAGGGGATTAAACTGAAGCCAAAGAAAAGCTAGTGCCCATCCCATACCAGTGTATAGTTCTAGGGATTAATTTAAGTAGAAAGGAGAACATATTTTTATTGTGTTTATTTTGCCCAGGCCACAGTTCTGGGACCTTTAACAGCTTCATCAAATGCCCAAACCTCTTACTTCTTTCATTGAGGCTTTCAGAGCATTAGACTGGTGGCTGCTAATCTTGAATAAATATGGTGACCTTTCTTAGTATACCTGATTATGTCCCTGAATACTCAAGAGTTGTTTTCCTTCCTCAGCTGAAGAAGATACAGAGGAAGAATACTCCTTCTTGACTACCCCATGATAGTTAATTCTGTGTCAACTTTGTTAGGCTATGGTGCCCCATTGTTTGGTCCAACATCAATCTAGATGTTGCTGTGAAGATGTTCTTTAGATGTGATTAACATTTAAATGAGTAGACTTTGAGAAAAGCAGTTTACTTTCCATAATGTGGGTGGGCCTCATATAATCAGTTGAAGACTCTTAAAAACAAAGACTGAGGTTTTCTGAAGGAGAAGGAATTCTTCTCAAAGCGGCAACATAGACACTCACCCTGTTTCCAGCCTCCCCACCTGCCCTCCAGATTTCAGATTTGCCAGCCCCCACATTGCATGAGCCAATCTCATTCTCTCCTCTCTCTCTGTCTATCAGTTCTGTTTCTCTGGAGAACCCTGACAACCTTTTTTTTTTTTTTTTAAGATTTTATTTATTTATTTGACAGGCAGAGATCACAAGTAGGCAGAGAGGCAGGCAGAGAGTGAGAGGGGGAAGCAGGCTCACCGCTGAGCAGGGAGCCCAATGCGGGGCTCAATCCCAGGATCCTGGGTTCATGACCTGAGCCGAAGGCAGAGGATTTAACCCACTGAGGCACCCAGGCACCCCTAATACAACCTTTTTAATAAGAATGTTATTCCTAGTGAAATAAGTCAGACAGAAAAAGACATACTGTATGATCTCACTTATATGGGGAATCTAAGATAAAGGAACCCAGAGAAACAGAAAACAGATTGCTGGTTTGCTAGAGGCAGAGAATGCAGAGAATGAGTTGGGGGTGGGGGGCAGGTAATGAGTGAAGGTGGTCAAAAGGTACAAATTTCCAGTCATAATATAAGTTCTGGGGATATCCTGTACAACATGGTGACTATAGTTAACAACACTGTATTATATATTTGAAAGTTGCTAAGAGAGTAGATCTTAGAAGTTCTAATCACAAGAAAAAACATTTTGTAACTGTCTAAGGTGATGGATGTTAACTAAACTTACTGTGATAATCATTTTGGAATATATACATATAACGAATCATTGTGTTGTACACCTTAAATTAATACAATGTTATATATCAGTCATATCTCAATAAAATGGAGGGGTGGGAAGGAAAGTTATTCCTGTATCTTTACTTTTAGCAATTTTTTCTTTAAAACTGGGATTGGATTTTTAATTTACATTAATTACTTGCATTTATTTGCAAGCATTTCTTCATGGGTTAATGGCATTTTTTTAGTAATAGCTCTAATAGATTTCTATTGTGCAGCTTCTTTTTTAAAAAAGAACTTTATCATTCAGGATGCCTGGGTGGCTCAGTTGGCTAGGTACCTGACTCTTGATTTTTTTAAAAAAATATTTTATTTATTTATTTGACAGAGAGATCACAAGTAGGCAGAGAGGCAGGCAGAGAGAGAAAGGAGGAAGCAGGCTCACTGCTGAGTGGAGAGCCAGACACGGGACTTGATTCCAGGACCCTGAGATCACGACCTGAGCCAAAGGCAGCAGCTCAACCCACTGAGCCACCCAGGCACCCCCTGACTCTTGATTTTGGTTTAGGTCATAATCTCAGGGTCATGAGATTCAGCCCTGTGTGGGTACCTCCATCTCCCACTCACGCTCTCCAAATAAATAAATAAATAAATAAACAAACAAAATCTTAAAAAAAATAAAACTTTATCACTCATCTTTTCCAGTAATATTTGAAAATTGTACTTAATAGTACGTTAAAATATAAATACAAAGTGATTTCTTCATGCTTCTCTGCCACAATTTGTTTTAGATGGAACTCTTAAAAATATTTAGGTCTTTAGGATGTCTATTAGATACTGTGCATTTCCTTTATGTCAAAATATACTTAGTTCTAGATAGTGGATTATGGGAGAGGAGAAGTACATTTGCATGAATTTAAGACACCAAAGAGTACAAGATTGTTAGTAAGAATGACCACAGAATACAAGTGCTGATTTGTAAGGGAGAAGGTAGTGCTGTTAATAGTGATAAATTAACAATCCTTTTAGAATTTCTCCTAATTAACTGGTAGGGTGGAGAACACAAGGCTACCTTAACTTCTCTTTTAATCTCCATCGTTGCCGGAAGCCTCAGTGGTATCCCACTGGAAGAGCAGCTGTCCAAGACTGTCACGAATGCCTTCATCACTAGTGCTTGTGTGACAAGGGGGTGCTTCTTTGGGTCTTGGTGATAGAAACACATATAAATATGATTAGTGCTTAAAGAAAGAAAGGAACTCACCCAGTTCCTAAGAGGGCAGAAAAAGTTGAGAAAAATCGGCAACATTTTTTTTGAGTACCCATCAAACACAAAACACCTTACTCAGGCTGCTGGGTGTAATCCCCACCACCACCAAAAAAGAGTAGAAAACATACCTCATATCCTCAGAGAAATTTCAGAGGGGCTGATTTTTAAAAAGCAGAAGATACACCTACTGTTTAAAAATTCCTAGAGGTGGGTGCCTGGGTGGCTGTTGGTTTCCACTCGGGTTGAGATCTCTGTGCTGAGCGTGGAGCCTGCTTGGGATTCTTTCGCTCCCTCTCCCTCACTCCCAGTAAATGAATAAATAAATAACTCCCAGATGGACTTAGATTCTGCACTCTAGCTATGGCAGAAGTTTGTCCCATTACCATAATATTTTAGGAATCTTTTATGTCCTCACAGGAGGTAAAGCCAACTCTGTTTCTTTCTCCAATACAAGCACCCCCCAGCACCTGTGACAACTATGTGCTCCACATAGAACTTCTCCAGAGTTTGGTGTCTCAGAGTTCTCCCTAGCACTTGATAGGAAAGTTGACCATTTGAGAGGAAAAAATAAAAGAAATGTGTGAAAATATTTCCATGTATTTAAATAGAGTGTATAAAAGGAGATGTGATGTCCAGCCTTGTGTTTTTCCTTCCTCCTTCCTACCAGCACAAGTTTGAATATTCATTATCCAGTTAGTAGAATTTGCAGATCCGAATAGAGGTTTCTTTGATTGGGGGAGCCTGGGTGGCACATCTGACTCTTGATTTCAGCTCAGGTCTAATCTCAGGGTCTTGAGATCAAGCCCTGAGTTGGGTTATGGAACCTGCTTAAGATTCTCTCTCACTTGGGGCAGCTGGGTGGCTCAGTCAGTTAAGTGTCTGTTTTCGGCTCAGATCATGATCCCAGGGGTCCTGGGATTGAGTTCCACATCAGGATCCTTGCTCAGCGAGAGTCTGCTTCTCCTTCTCCCTCTGCCTGCCGCTCCCTTGCTTGTGCCCGCTCTCTCTCTCTCTCTCTCTCTGACAAATAAAAAAAAAATTAAACTTTAAAAAAAAAAAAACCTCTCTCTCCCTCTGTTCCCCCAGCCCCGCTCTAAAATATATAAATAAATCTTAAGAAAAAAAGTTTCCTTGTCTGCCCAAAGGGTGATTATAGCTGGGGATTGGAAGCTTGGCATTTCCAGAGAGAGGAAGAGGTACAGAATCCCTTTTGTAGCTTTTAGACAGTGGTGAGAATTCTGTCCCTTTGTCTTTAAGCATATATTAACAGACTTGGGCTTTTTCTTTCAGCATTTTATTCCAGAGAAAGAGAGGAATCAGGGAGCAGTCCAAAGTGTTTAGCTTGAGCCACTGAAAGGATGGAGTTAACCTTAACTAAATAAACAGAGGCAGACAGTCAGGGAAAAGCAAGTTTGGGGAAAAGATCAGGAGTTAGTTTGGGATGTGTGAAAATTGAGATGCCTATTAGATATCCATGTAGAGACACTGAGGAGGCAGTTGGATCTACAAGTGTAGATAAGTCAGGGCTGGAAATAGAACTGGGAAAGCCATCTACACACATGAGACTCCCAAGGGAAAAAACATGGATAGGGTGTAAGACAAAGAGAGCCAAGACTGAGCCTGGGAACACGCCTGCCTTTAAAGTCAGAAAGGCAGGAGGAACCCGCTGAGGACACTGAGGAGCAATGGCCACTGAGGGCAGTGGCAAGCCAGGAGAGTAGGGTTGTCTAAAAGTGGGAAAGATGTTTCAAGGAAGAAAAAGAAAGTGGTTTACTGTTGAGAACACTGCTGATGGGCAAGTGAGGCTAATGGAGATGTGCCTTCGATTTTACAAACAGGGAGACATTAGTAACTTAACAAGAGCAATTTATATGGAGAGGTGGGGATAGAAGCCCGAGTGAGTGGGTTCAGGAGAGAATGGGAGAGAAATTGTAGGTGTGGGGATAGATGGTTATTGTGAGGACTTTTTCTGCAGTGGAAACAGAAATAGAGCAGTAAGCTAGAGGCAAAAGTGAGGTCAAGAGTGCCATTGTTGTTTAAGTGGAAGCTATAAAACCATGTTTGTGTATTAATGGAAATGTCTCATAGAGAAGGGAAAAAATATATCGATGCTTTGGAGAGAAGGGAGAAATTGCTGGAGCAGTTCTCAGAATGTCACAAAACTTTGTGCCAAAGTTCGTTCTCATTCTATGTAAATGAATGCCAGCAACTCTGATTATAGAACTAGTTTCTGCAGGGACAGAGTAGAAAGCTATCTGAAAGCCTCCATCTCTGTATCCTGGAGCCCAAGGACAGGGTGTGTGGACAAAAATGCTGACCAGCGCCTCAGCTTTGGCCCAAGGATACATATTTCTGGGCATCCACACAAACACCACCCAAAAAGTGTAGGTAGAAAAAGACCTCACTAAACCAGATTTCATACCATTTGTGATCATCCAAAGGGACAAAATCAGAATTTTCCCTTTTTAAAAATTTTTAAATTTATTTTTATATTTCTTTATTTTTTGAGAATTTTCTCTTTTACCTGAGAGATACTGTTTTCATAGAAAATTATGGCTGTTTACAAAATTATATGGAAAATTTTACATATTTTTTTTAAATATTTTTATTTATTTATTTGACAGAGAGAGATCACAAGTAGGCAGAGAGGCAGGCAGAGAGAGAGGGAGAAGCAGGCTCCCTGCTGAGCAAAGAGTCCAATGTGGGGCTCGATCCCAGGACCTGAGCTGAAGGCAGAGGCTCAAACCACTGAGCCACCCAGGTGCCCCTGCATCATTTTTTTAAAAGGCTTCAGACATTATCTTCAATGAGCATGCAAATAATAAATTTCTATTTAAGTAGCACCTTGTGATAAGCCCATGCTTTCATATATCAAATATCAAATCAGTTCATTTTTTCTCATATTTCACCGAAGTGCTCTATTAATCAATGTTTTCTTGGCCTACTTTGAATTACTATACTAGCAGATCAGAAAATAATAAAATTGCTGCATGTGTAAAAATATTCTGTCTAATTTTTAAATAACTGAAAAATTTCTCCCCCAGAGATATGCTTTTAAAGAGACTTTAAAGAATTGATCCGTGGGTGCCTGGGTAGCTCAGTCCATTAAGCATCTACCTTCATGATCCTAGGATCCAGTCCTGCATGGGGCTCCCTGCTTAGCAAGGAGTCTGCTTACCCCTCTGACCCTCCCCCTTCTCATGCTCTCTCATTCTCTCTCTCTCAAATAAATAAATTAAATAAAGTAAAAAAGAATTGATCCCTTCCTAAGCTTTCCTTAAAAAGAGAAAACCAGTTCAATCAGAACTTTTCAGTATTTCCCACCAATTCCCCTTATTGGCAGAAGACAGCAGTACATACCTGGAGAGTATGGGAGTGTGGCCAAAGTGGCCAACAAAATCCTAACATTCTTTTGGAGTCTCCCTTTCAAATATTAAAAAATCATATGAATTTTTCATTTCATAGTATAGTGATACTATATTTTAGGATATATTTTAAACATTTTAAGTTATCATTTGGGGAAAAAGCATTCTACTTGTCTCATTGGCTCAATGAGGAAGCTGCTTGTCATGGTTTCTGTCCATGTCAGAACACTGGAATGAGCTGAGGGACGGCCTGCACTTATACTGGTTCATCATCTAGCTAACTGCTCTTCTCAAGCAGTTCTTTCATAAAATAGGGGAAAGAAATGAGAGATGGCTGGGGAATGATATGATTTAAGAGAGTTTTTTTTGTTAAAATAGAGATTTGAGTGTGAGCGCTTAACTTTATTTTCTTTTTTAACAAGGAAAATAATACCTATCTGAAGTTTGTTGGAAGACTCCAATGAGGTGAAGCATGTTTTGTACCCAGGATAATGCCTAGCATACTGTAGACCCTTAATAACAGGCATTAATATTCATGTATGTTCACCATTCTTTTGGTAAAAAACAACAAAGTTTGTGTTTCACATGTTACCTTGTTATTAGGTTCTTTTTTTTTTAAGATTTAAATTTTTTTTTTTTTAAATTTGACAGAGATCAAAAGCAGGCAGAGAGGCAGGCAGAGAGAGAGGGGAAGCAGGCTCCCTGCCAAGCAGAGAGCCCAACGAGGGGCTCAATCCCAGGATTCTGAGATCGTGACCTGAGCCAAAGGCAGAGGCTTAACCCACTGAGCCATCCAGGCACTCCTATTATTAGGTTCTTAAACTAACTTATTTAAATCAAGATTGTACCCCTATTGAGTGTTTTGAAAATTGTTAAGTAAATCAGACGTTAACTAATTTGTCAAGGTTTTAGAACTTGAATAATTTTCATTTTGTAACTTCCTCAGCTTTTCTCCTTCTCAACTGGGTTCTAAGCTACTAAATCTGTCTTCACATGGCAGCCATTTTTCCCCTTAGATGATTTTCATTGCCTTTTTAAAAAAGACTTTATTTATTTATTTGACACAGAGAGAGAGCTTAAGCAGGGGGAGCAGTAGAGGGGGAGGGAGAAGCAGGCTCCCTGTTGAGCAGTGAGCCCCACACAGGACTGGATCCCAGAACCCTAGGATCATGAAGGCAGATGCTTAACCGACTGAGCCACCTGGGCACACCTTCGTTGTTTTTTTAAAACCATAATGCAGTCCTATAAATGGTTGTACAAATGAATCACACAAATCATACACTGATTTGGTATATTAGTAGGCTTATTTTTATTCTTATTAGTTTTTTAATGTGTTCTTTTTTTTTCCTGTAAGTCATACTTGAAATTACCACATGACCCGGCAATTCCAACCCTATTCCCAAGGGAAAGGAATATATCCACACAAAAACTTGTACACAGATATTTATAGCAGCATTATTCATAATTGCCAAAAAGTAGAAATGGACAAATAAAATGTGGAATATCCATACAGTGGAGTTTTGCCTTGCCATAAAAAGGAATGAAGTATTGATATGTGCTACAAAATGCATGATCTTGAAAACATTTTGCTAAGTGAAAGAAGCCTGTTACGAAGATCACATCGTGTATGCTTCCATTTATGTGAAATACCCAGAGTAGACAAATCTTTAGAGACAGAAAGTGGATTAGTAATGGGCTGGGGCTTGGAAGGGAAATGGGAAATGACTGCTAATGGCTATGGGCTTTCTGTGTGGGATGATACTTTATAGAGTCTACGTCTGATAATCTGATATCAGGAGTCCCTGTGGATATGTTTCTATTGAGTGTTATTTGCTGAAGGGGTCTTTTCTCCTTCTGCATCTATTTTCAGGTGGGACTTTGTGAAATTTTATTTTTTGAAATAATTGGATGGATAGATGGATATTTCTTCAAAAAAGAATTTTCATTGCTTTTTTTCAATGCATCTCAGAGTACCAGCAATCAAGTACCATCTTAATCCATTAGGAGGGTCGAGATTTTCTGAGCTACAGAAATTTGAAGGGCTGTCTGGGCTGCAGATGATCAGAAGATTTTCTGGGCCACAGACGATTTGAAGCTGGGCTGGAGACAGTGCAAGGGCTGGTTTACTTCCCCTTCCCCTTAATTCCGAGTGTGTGCCCAGTGTCATGCTGAGTCACATGGGAGGTGAGGCAAAAGAAACATCAATAATACCAATCCTATCTGTATTTAAAAATTTGATGTTTTGTTCATCATGAATTTTTCATTATTTTATTAATTAATTTTAATAATACTGCATTGAAGTATTATTTATGTAGATTAGTTAAGTTCTGGGGACGCCCAAATTTAGTGCCCAAGATGAGTACTTCACTTAACTCACTGTACTCCCAGACTTGGGATTTTTACATCCTAGGAGTCTGAAGAGACAAAGCTGTGGATTCCCCCACTCCGGCCACCCAGCTTCGTATAAAATCTCATAAGGATTTTCGGGGGTACTCCCTTAATCTCCTCCTTTATTATGCAATTTAGGATTAAGGGTCTAAAGACTTCTACAAATTCAGGACTAGAGTGG
Organism: Neogale vison; assembly: GCF_020171115.1. Classification (NCBI taxonomy): domain Eukaryota; kingdom Metazoa; phylum Chordata; class Mammalia; order Carnivora; family Mustelidae; genus Neogale; species Neogale vison. The sequence continues at coordinate 82,616,576 of NC_058103.1, read as the reverse complement.
ATTAAACACAAACATTTATCTTCATTTTCTCTCTGAAACTGCCCTAAAATGATAGCTGCAGAATAACAAGATTAAAACCCACCAGGATGAAGAGAAGGGGAAAGAGAGAATAGTAAATGAGAGCTGTCCACACATTTCTGGAGAGAAGACAGCTGATGGAGGAATGATATCTGATCCGATGGCAGGGTGCAGGAAGCAGAGCCCGAGTGTCTGCAGAGATAGTGAGAAGCGAGCCAATTCACCCCACAGAACCCCACAGAAAATATATTGTTCTTTTTTTTTTTTTAAGTTTATTTATTTATTTATTTGTCAGAGAGAGAGAGAGAGAGCGAGCGAGCGGGCATGAGCACAAGCAGACGGAGAAGCAGGCTCCCGGCTGAGCAAGGAGCCCGATAAGGGACTTGATTCCAAGACCCCTGGATCATGGCCTAAGCCGAAGGCAGATGCCTAACTGACTGAGCCACCCGGGCACAGCAGAAAATATGTTGTTCTTACTATCTCCAAGGAGAGAAAACAACAATCTGCGTTCCAGTCTCCAAGGAGAGGCAACGACAATCTGTATTCATATGTTATGATCTGTAACACACATGTACAGGATCCCCTCAAGGAGAGTGAACTCCCCCACACACTGTCAGTCTGGTCAGGTGGGACTGAGATCTGATACAACTGGACAATATTTCAGAACACTATTTTGGGGATATTATGATTATCTTAGAAACCAAGGATTAAGCTAAAAGAGACTTACTAAAATAAACTTAACTAAGGTCACAAAGTCATATGAGGATTGGGGATGATCAATTTAATTCTAATAAAATTCAGGGTCCTACGCAGACTGTAAAATCTGGGGGTATTGCACGGGCTGGAGCAACCTGTGGTCTACCACAGACAACTAGGAATACGTTGCTGTTGCTCCCTGACTGAGCCACCTGGGCACACCTTCGTTGTTTTTTTAAAACCATAATGCAGTCCTATAAATGGTTGTACAAATGAATCACACAAATCATACACTGACTTGGTATATTAGTGGGCTTATTTTTATTCTTATTAGTTTTTTAAATCTAAAATTACCTGGGAGGGGCACCTGGGTGGCTCAGTGGGTTAAAGCCTCTGCCTTTAGCTCAGGTCATGATCCCAGGGTCCTGGGATCAAGCCCCACATTAGGCCCTCTGCTCAGCCGGGAGCCTGCTTCCTCCTTTCTCTCTCTCTGCCTGCCTCTCTGCCTACTTGTGATCTCTGTCTGTCAAATAAATAAATAAATTTTTAAACATAAATAAATAAAATAAAATTACCTGGGAAAAGGCATTTGACTGAGGCTCTGAACACCAACAAGTCTTAGAACTGCAGAAAGCTATAGCTAAAATTATTCCATTAGGACGATCTGATCCTAAAGACGAGATTAAATTATAAGTGTTCTGGGGCACCTGGGTGGCTCAGTGGGTTAAAGCCTCTTCCTTCGGCTCAGGTCATTATCCCAGGGCTTTTGAACTAGAAAAGCACCAATTGCTATTCTCCAGTATACTCCTTCTAGAAAACAGCTATAGGCTTGTTACTGACTGATATGAAACAGGTCTAAGAACTGAAGGATGTTAAGATTATGCTAAGACCTGAAATGCCCAGCATGTCATGCGTGACGTCAGAAAAGCTCTCCCAATGTGGAGGACAATGCCCATCCTAATATGGAAATAGAGCAGAAAAGCTGAGGAGAAAAGCTGAGGGAGTGGACACTTGCTCTGTGAAAAATGAAACAGTAAGATCAGATAAGAGAACACAGTGAAGGTTTGGAATAGGCACTGGGGATAATGGAGGGGGTGTATGTAGTAAAACAGCTGAGCAGTATTTAGACCTGGGAATATATATATATATATATATATATATATATATATATATATATATCCTAAGTATGCCCTAGTCCACATGACTCTCTCGACTTCTTGAACAGGATTTGGCCCAGTGTAGAACTGATAGGTGTTCCTGTGAGGGGAGGGTGAGAAAGGACACCAGAATACAATGGAGCTAAAGGTGTTGGCAGGGGCACAGGCATAGGGTAAACCTATGGCTCATTTCAGAGCTCGTCTTCCCCATCCTCCGACCCCCCACATTTCTCATGAGTCAAAACATTTAGTGTCTTGAGAACAGATACTCTCTTCTCTGGGGCCTAGGATTAGTCCCTTGTTACTGACTGTATATGAAACAGCTTCAGAAAACATTTAGATATTTTTGAATGAATTAATTAATAAAATTTGGGGGCACCTGGGTGGCTCAGTCGATTAGGTGTTGGAGTCTTGGTTTCAGCTCAACTCATGATCTCAGGATCGTGGGATTGAGCCCTGAGTCCGGCTCTGTGCTCAGTGTGGGCTGCTTGAGGATTCTTGCTATCCCTCTCCCTCTCCCCCTCTCCCATGTGTGTGTGCACACCCACTCTTTCTCTAAAATAAATAAATCTTTTAAAAAACTAATAAAATCGGACTCTGCTAAGCATTTGTGAATACATGTATTAGGTTATTTACTAGGGATGAATGTATTACTTCAGAGCCTTAAAATTTTGTCCCTAGAGTTACATTCTTATAATTTACCTATGCTTAAAATAATTGGGCTGAGGGGCACCTGGGTGGCTCAGAGGGCTAAACCTCTGCCTTTGGCTCAGGTCATGGTCCCAGGGTCCCGGGATCGAGCCCCGCATAGGGCTCTCTGCTCAGCAGGGAGCCTGCTTCCTCCTCTCTCTCTGCCTACTTGTGATCTCTGTCTGTCAAATAAATAAATAAAATCTTTTAAAAAAATAATAATTGAGCTGATGCCAAACTCTAGTGAAATCCATTCTGTAACATAAAAGTTTATTAGAATAAAAATACATGTACAATCCAACATTAAAATTATTTCACATTGCATATAGGTTTTACCTCCATTAGTTTTTTAATGCTTTTAAGGTCTGTGCTTGAAATAATTTGCATATCTGTAAACCAAGCTTAGATTATCAAAAATGCAATATATCCATTAGACACTAGAGATCAAAATTTAGGATCAGAACTGATAGTTAACTAACAACCTATTGCACTAAATATTCTTTAAAATTTGGACAGAGAAGAAAGATTAAATCACTTGAAATGAGGTAAGTTGTATGAAAAGGTTTTTAGTAGCAAATAGCAATGTTGAAATAAGAATATTAAAAACATTCATGGAAAATTCACTTAATATGTTTGCATAGTCTAGGTTATTTTTTAAAGACAAAAAATTTAAAATTACCAAAACTCCTCATTAGAAAAAGAGACAATTACCTGGTTCTGCTTAAGATCTGTGTATATTGTAAGTCTTTCTCTCATTTAGAAAAAAGAAATGACACAAACATTCACAAGTCTTAGAAAAAAGGAAAAAAAATAATGAAAATTAGGACCAACATTTCAAGCTGCCTTTTGGAAAGAAAATTAAAAACAGAGGTAGATGGTTAAATATTAGTGGGCAAGTTACTCGAACAACTAATTTTTGTTGGTATACATTCACCAAATGTTTACACTTGAAGTCAAATAGTAAATGAATTTAGGAGGAGAAAGTAAGACCTAGCACAAGTTATTTCCTTACATCAAAGAAAAGCAGTAAAAATAAACCAGGCTTAAGACCCCTGTTAAGGATACGATTGTTTAAAGCACTACAGTTCATGCACTTTTACAAGTGGGAGAATGAACCTTATCCCTAAGCTTCCTAGATTTCTTGGAGGCCAAGCCACCAGCACCGTCAGGCCCCGTCAGTCAAAGTAGGACTGCAGGGTGCCTCGGCGCCGGACATCGCAGGTCCAGCAGTGGAAGCCTCCTCCCAGGGAATTGGCATTACGGATGCTAACCTTGATGGTACTGATACCTGCATCAAAAGAGAGACAGGTGGTCAGTTAGATGGACGCCCAAGAAGATTCTCCTGTAGAAAGTAAGCCCAAAGATAGGTAGGAACCCTGTGTCTCTAATCCTCAAGTCTACCTGAACCCCAAACAGTCTTTCAACTGTTTTGTCACTAATTATATTTCATCTAACCTATTCCACTGCTAATATAAAGTCTTCACCAGACAGCAGACACGGTGAAGTCTATTTTGTTTTGCTGACAGTTCTCAGGTCAGTGTCCTCAGTGGCTTGGATGAGTGGGACAGGATCAACTTCACCACCTTAAGAAAACAATGGAACTGAGCTTGTATTTTTAGTATGCTGGGTTGGATGCTCATTCAGGTACCAAATCTATTCAGGCAAGTAGTTTAATCTGGCATCATTTGCACTGATGAGCTTGTGATGATGTGCATGGCCCAGTTAACCAACTGTATTTAGAAAGAAATCTATTGTGTTCAGCACAATGGGATTTTATTTTTTTATTTATTTGTTTTCATTTTTGGGGGGTGCAGTTAACCAGCATATAGTACATCATAAGTTTTTTGTTGTAGTGTTCAACGCAGCATAGCAGTATTTTAAAAAGAAAATCTATCCTCTTCCCTCAAAGAACACATTATTTTGAGAGGAAAGATAGCTCTAGAGTCACTAAAAGTTCCACTGGGGTAGTCAGGGAGGGAAGGCAGCAAGAGCCATCGGAAAAGACTTTCCCAAGAAAGTTAGACTGGGCAGGGCTTTGGGAAGTAAGAACAGAGTTTGCAAGGGGTAAGGAGTGGGCTTGGGATAAAGAGTGGACTTTTAAACACATGTGTGTTTCCTGGTAGACAGATGTATTTCTCTTATTCAGATGGTCAGAGCTATTTTAATCCTGAATTGGAAAGGTTCCAGTTGTTGGATAAAGTTTGCTTTAACAAGTTCCTTGTGTGTAAATCATAAAATATGATGAATCATATATCTGGTTATTAATAATATTTAAAGTTGAGAAACAATAAAATCTTAATGGACAAAGAAACTGTTTCATGAAAATTAGGAAAAAACTGGCATAGCATTAGAGATCAAATCATTAGATTGGGCTCAATCTAAAATGGACAGGCCAGTCTTTTTCAACTGATAACACATTAAAGAGGGATGTGTCAAGGGGGAAAATCATTTCTTCTGGGTAGTACACCTGAAATATGAGACATGAATCTTCATACATGGGCACCAAGAGGTTAGATAAGTCACAAAAGATTGATATACTTATTGCTAAGGGATGTTTGAGGAGCCTGAAATGCATCTCCAACCCTTTGGGATTATGATTGTTAGAAATAAAAATATTGTGTTTCTATGAAATAATAACGTGGTACCTCTAAAAGGAATAGCAATGGAATTACGTAAATCATACATCAGACCTAGCAGTAATTTCTTTAGTTATTCTGATTTAATACTTTCATGCATGACGCCATGTCTCGTTTATAGTACATACCCAGTTTTTCAAACATCTTTTGAATTGGAACTTCATTGGCATCCACCATGACACGCTTCTCATCTAGCATTAAGACATTCATGGAAAGCCATTTGGATGACATCCAGAGTGGGTGATCTAAAAATTGTAACAACTGTTAAATTATGTCCACTATCATCTTTGTTTAAAGCAAGGCTTCCAAAGTGAAGAATATTAAAGTGACACTTCCATTCTTTCAGTAGTTCACGTTCCCTATGGAATTTTATTTTAATCTTAAGACAGTTTATCTATAAATGTTAGGATTCAATCTAGACTCAATCGATTCCTATTACACATTTGGATTTCACCTTGTTTTCTTTAAAAACTCATTTCTTGCTTTGTGATGTTGCTTTATGCTGATTTTTCCCATCTTCTCACTTGCATTGTGTATGGAAGGAGAGATTACAAACATAAGTCCCAGTCTTTTCTTGTACCTATAGGCCCAGGTGCAAGCTTACTCCTTCCGGGGGAAACATTTTCTTTATTAAAGTACTAAAATTTGGGCTGCTGTCTATAGATGAAAGCTCTTCAGTCACTGAAATACTCATTTTAGCCTGGAGTATGTAACAGTAAACATACCATCTGGGATGACTGGTATTGGAGGAGTAACTATGGTCCATCCTGCTTTCTTAAAAAGATCAATCTGCAAGACAGAAACAAACAAACAAACAAAAACCCCAAGGAGGTTTAAATCTATATATGCTATTATTATCATTTGTAGTCTCTGATAGCTCCTATGATTAATAATTCTTTTTGAGACACTGACTTCTCAGCTCCCAAAATAAAATTAAATTTCCAAACATTTGGAGTGATTTTGTCTGAATCCTAATTAGAAATGTAAAATAAAATTACCATATTACCAGGTTAAAGTTAAAAAAAAAAGTAACAGAAACGTTAAAGCTTTTAAAAATATTCTCATGCTTTATTTAGGTTTCAGAGATCTTAAAACATGGAAGATACTTTCCTTGACAAATTCACATTAAAGAAAATGAAAATATTTCCTATCTATTTAGCTATAAGGAAACAAAAATGTAATGACTGTGTTAAACCCATAGTCCATCCACTTCATAGTCTATCAGTCTGCATCTCTACCATAGCATAAAGACAGGTATTAAGGATGTACTCCCAAAGAACCATAAATGTCCTTACTGACCATTATAACCCAGCCATTCTTATGTTCACATACTCACTTAGTATATCAATAAATTATATTAAAGTGAAAATGGATAAGTAATCTGGTCATTGGGTATAAATATATGGGATGGAAATAAACAGTGACATGGTAAAGTCATTTTTTTTAAGATTTTATTTATTTATTTGACAGAGAGAGATCACAAGTAGGCAGAGAGGCAGGCAGAGAGAGAGGGGGAAACAGGCTCCCTGCTGAGCAGAGAGCCCGATGCGGGGCTCGATCCCAGCACCCTGAGATCATGACCTGAGCCGCAAGGCGCCCCTAAAGTAGTCATTTTTAAGAGGTATATTGCAGCCTAACAAATAACACAGAGTCACTCACCGCCAAACTAGAAGTAGGAGGGAGGCAGCAAAGGCAGGAGGCTGCAGATGCTTGCAGACCAGCTGCTCTCAGAGACCAGTAGCTTTGCTCCTTCCTGTGGGTTGGGGCTGGGCAAAGGGTACTGACCCACTGGAGAGGGAGAAAGACACCCACTACCCAGGGTCACTGTCCCGCCATGCAGGGATCATTCTGTTTGCAGTTCAGCTGCTGTGGGATCTTGGCTGCAAGCTGTAGGATAATATACTCTCTTCGATAAAAACACACAGAGACACACAAACTGGAGGCTTTGCCTTAAGGCAAGCCTTAAAGAAAGTCAAAGTCTGATGACACTACACTAATTATCATGGCTACAACATACATCTGGGAGTTCTGGTCACCTTATAGTAAATCCACCACAAGCAATCCAATGTTTGATTCTCATAATGTTGAGCACTGCTGAATCTGTCATTTAGGACCATTAGGAACCATGGAAGTGCTTAAAATAAAAATGGTAGTTACTTCAGCTGGTAGACTCTAATGCTTCTCCAGAGTCTTAAGGGCTCCCTTACCTGATCACACGGTCGGTCAGGGTTGGACAGCACAAGACCAGGTCCAATGATATTGAAGGTGGCATCAATATGCATTGGATTGGGGTCTTTAAAGGAGAGGATATGCACTCTGTAGTCTGGAGCAAGATGCCTACGCATCCATTCAATGCCCAGATAGTTTGTAACCTGAAAATGAAAGGAGGACATAATTCTATAAAGATTTGGTTCTACGTTTAGGTAACTAAAAATAGGATGAAAATATTTTCATCAAAAAATACAGTAATGTATAAGTAAATAATACAATAATGAATTAAAAATGTAATAATAAAGTGTGGAATTTAAGAGGCAGCTTTTATTGACCTGGCTTCTCTGTGCAAAAATATCTCTTCCAGCTCTAATGAAGTCAGCAGCATCAAAGCATGGCTCGAACTCAGTTGTCACAAATTTTCCCTGAGCAGCCAATTTGTGTCTGTCTTCTACTGAATGGATAGGGTAATTCTAATTGGAACGAGAATGAATACATACAAAGGAAATTATTTATGGGACATCCATTACTAAGAAAATTAATTCAACATCATCATTTCCCAAAATAGTACTACCCTGTTTTAGACTAAAACATGCACGGGGAAGAGGTAGGCCCATGCTAACTGAATCAAAATAAACTGACAACAAAAAACAAAAGCCCAAAACTAGGCATGACAGCAATTTCTTGATACTTACAAGAAAACGGTACCGCAATGGTAATTATTTTGAAAATATTCATGACTCATATTGATTTATGTAGCTATCTACAATAGTGACAGTCAACAGGATGAAGTCATTCTGTTATTTTAGAAAAGGAATTTGGTCCTGAGCCTAACTCATACCATCAAACAAGATGCCGTGCATCCCCTGCCAAAGTGGATTTGGTGTGGTGGAATGAATTCATTACTCATTTCTGTCTTTAAACACCTAGAAGTAATTTTGATCTTTTGATTCTTTCTATAAATGATCAAGTAATAAGTGACCTAACAAGGGATATATACTTCCTTTTACTGTGAATATGGCCTGTAGACCCCCGCTGTTTTTTCAGAAGAAAAAGTTACTTTTCTGTTTCTACCAATGAATAGCTATGTCCCTTTAGCTATTCCCGGTAAGGGAAGGATTGATGCTCCTCCCTCCAGATGGTTTTGTGAAGAATAAACAGGACTGACAATGTATAAAAGCATTTAGTTCAAGACCTAGCACATAATATGCACCAGATAACTGTTAGCTATTACTACTATTACTGTTATTATCACAATATCATTTACCTTATTTTTATCATAAAACAATTTTTTTTTAAATGCAGTTGATGTTCTCAGTTTCTCAAATGCATACCAGATACAAGGTTTCAGAGAATCTCTATCTCATTCTCTGGATTATTGAGAGAAGTTACTAATAAGCTCACCTATAATTAGGGTTTTACCTGGTCATAAAGCTTATCACCCATTGTTGGCTTGGGAGCAGTTGTCCACTTGGCGCCACGGTGGAAGTAGTCTTTAATAATTGACCGATATGCACGGTACTCAAAGAAGCGGGCACGCCACGCCATGGGAGCCTCGATAATCTCATTGCCCACAACTATCAGGATGTCTCGAGGCATCGCACCATATAAACCTATCAAACAAAAAAATTCCACAACAACCTCAGTAATGCTCATTTCCAAGACAGAATAATCTATATAATAGGATCCCATGTCTTGGTTAAAAAAAAAAATTACAGAAAATCTATAGGAATGTGTATGTATTGATTTATATGCAAATGGAAAAAGATGGAGTGATATATACTAGATGATATAGACTAGGTTGTGATATATTCTAGTGATATATACTAGATTGTTAGCATGTGTGGTGCCAAAGCTAGGAAAGGAAGGTAGGAAGGAATGAAGGTAGGAAGGAAGGGAGGGAGGGAAATGAAAGGAAAGGGAGTGAGGAAGGAAAGGAAAGGGAAGAGAAGAAGGAACAAAGGAAGGAAGAAAAGAAATGAAGTAATAAGGTCCCTGTTCAAAGCTATCTAGAACGACCAAGTTTTCACGTTTTGTAAGCTCCTTTCTTGCTACATAGAAACAGAGTTTTTTAGGGAGTATCAGTACCACAAGATAAAAATTGGGCCAAGGATCGTTTCTAGAACTGTGAATTAGAACACTGAATTCAGGCACAGAAACAATCTTGTAGCAATGTCAGTTAAAACTAAAATGGGAATGTTTCTGTTCCCCTCTTAATTTCTGTAAATGACATGGAATCCACTGTTCTGTGAAAGGAAATGATCATAACGTTTAGAAAAACTGCTTCTTTCAAGAAGATTTTGATTTACAATGGAGTTTAGAATATGGACATCTTAATCATATTGAAAAAAAACCAATCTGTTCCTAAGTAATCTTTAAAGTTTCAAAGGATTATTAAAAGAATCTCTGAGAGATTATCTGAGCTTTTAAGAAAGAAATTAAAAATTAAGACACTAGCAGTTGAGGTATCCAAACATCACTTACCCGTAGACTCAAAATCAGGAGTTTTATACTTCAGTGACCAGTCAATGGGGTCAGGTCTCCTCACTGTCACTCCTTCCATTTTTAAAATATTGCACATCTCTTCAATTTCAGCAACAGCCTTTTTCAAATGATCTTTGGGAAAATTATGGCCTCCATGCTTCTGGTAAAATGGCCAGTACTTTTCATATGTGTTGGCCTACAAACAGGAGAAAGTAAGTGAAATACTTAATCAGGGAAAAATACAACTCATGATAAAGTCCTAGGCAGTGAACAAGGATTTCTTTAACCTATTTTTTTTTCTTTTTTAAAAAAAAATTGTATTTATTTGAGAGAAAGAGAGACCATGAGCGAGGAGGAGAGGGAGAAGCAACTTCCGGCAGAGCAGGGAGCCAACTTGGGGCTTGATCCCGGGACCCTGAGATCATGACCTGAGCCAAAGGCAGACACTTAACTGATGGAGCTATCCAGGTGCCCCTGGTTTGTATAATTTAATGGAAATGAGATTAAGAATATGTCTTGTCTAGTGTTGATCCCCAGCACTGAGCACACTGCCTCTCTGAGAAGACGAATTCTAAATTTCCTTGATGTTTTGAGACCTTTTGCACTCTTTGCCCACGATCTTCTGCCCTACCATTCACAGCATGTCTGCCCTCAGGTGGGCTTGGAGTCTTCTCCACTTTTTATTGGTCCTTCATAGTAAAAGCCTCATAGACAAAACAGGACGTAGGGACTCCGTTAGACAGTCTTAATTTCCGCTTTCCTAATGGCACACCGAAGAGGAATGAGGCACAAACAAGTCAGCTGTAAGACAAGGAGCAGGGGACAACAGCTGGAAGGACTGTCACCCAAACAACTCCCCATTCTCATATTTATTAGATACAAGGTAGCAACAAAGGAGAAGAAAGAAGGTTGTACAATAGCCATAGATCTAGTACGTAAACAAGAAGGAATGTGAGTCAGATGTTGGTCACAAGTTTTAGAGGTAAACAAAGTAAACAAGAAGAAGAGCAAGGTGTGTCTGGTCCACAGCTTGGATTTGTAGTTGTGCTAGCACACTTAAAGGGATTACCTTAACAGCAGGCTTTCTCTGAGGTACAGGAGACAGGGAAAAAGGGAAGCAGGTGGTGTCCTGCCCTGAGCTGGCGGGCATCCCCAGCTGCTTGGCTTCAAGGGCGTGTACCATCCCCTCCACCAGAGGCCTGCTGCTAGTACGGGTTTTTCTCAAGGTCATCCTTAAGCAAGCTTACGTGACCAGTACAACTCCTCACTAGTTAAAGTTGTATTTTGAGCAGCATATTATTCTGAGGGATGGTTACACTAAACGAAATCAAATAAGAAAACAAACAAAAGAGCCTAAGATAAGAGCACATCCGTACTTAGATAAAACCATGTGCTACCCATGCATCCCAGAATTCTATCTAGGAAACAGCACTGCAAGATACTCTGTAGGAAAATAGGACACTGCACCCTTAAAATTAGGGACATATTGTCAAACAAACAAACATTGTCTTTGCTGCCCTTAAAAACCCATTACTGATTTTCTCATTCAACAGAATTAGCACTTGGCAAAATTGTGCAGTAGCCCAAGTCTGCCTTTGCTACTTCCTAGCCTTCCCTGTAGACATGCCTCCCCTCCCCAGTCTTTCCAAGTTCTCCTACCACTTCAAGTCCTTTTGTCACAGAAGGAAGTGATCCCATAAATGAATTCACACACTTGGCAGCTGAAAAAAAGCGTAACATTTAGAAAGTGTCCAAGGGTGATACGCATTTTAAAAAGACAACTGAGTGAAAACCAGTTAAATGCTTTTAAAAAGGCTCGATTTGCTAAAAATGACTATTGAAATAGGGCAAGCCTAACAACTGTAAAATAATGGTTTTCAAAAATATAAAAATGTAGAAGGATTCTTCATTCAGATTGTTTAGCATGTTCCTAAGTTCTCAATTTAAAGAAATATATTGGGAAATGTAGACAATGTTTATGGATGTAATTTATCAAGGTAGATGAGGCAGAATTCCAATCAGAAGATCGAAACGCTAGGAGAAAACTTGGACTTTCATCAGAAGACTGGCAAAGTGATATGCATCCATATACTTTAAGTTTAAAAAAATATTTAAAGGAGGTATTTAAGAAAAATACTTCTTAATATCATCGATTAACTGACTACCTACCAGTCCTGATCATGTCAGGTAAGGTTTCCACACAAATCAGACGATTTCAGATAGTGGTTAAGGGAACTGGGTGATGAGATAGAGTGTCTAGATGTTTAGCCCAGTAATGTCAAAGAAGATGTCTTTTCCAGATTTTCTGTCTCTACTTCCGTTTCCACCTCAGTCTGATAAATATCAAACATATAGAGGCAGATCTGCCTCTTGTTAGTTCGTTACCTAGGTTCATACCAGTAAGGCTGGAGCTGAGCCTGCTGGAGAAGGAATAAGAATCTGAAAAATATGTCTTTAACAAAAATGGAGGATGCCGGTGAGGCTCTAAAAATGGGTTGGCAAACTAAAAGTCCATGGCCATTTTTTTTTTTTAAGTGAATACAAGTTTTATGGGAACACAGACACACTCATTCATTTACATATCGTCTGTAGCAGTTTTGTTTTGTTTTGTTTGCACTATAGTGGCAGAGTTGAGAGGTGAGTGGTCATGACAGAAACGTGTGGTCTACAAAGCCTGAAATGTTTATTATCTGGCATAAAAAAGTTTGCTGATCCCTGTCCACATTATTGGCTAGTTGCTTTTCTTTTGAAGATCTATAGGAAAACAATAGGCTCAGTTTCTGGCCTGTGACAAATATCATCAGTATCAAACGATCAGTATTAATTCATGTAGTTTTTAAGATCAATCTACTCTTTTTAAAAACAAAAGCATTCCACTGTTTCTCACTCCTAGGAAGTCCGGCAGCAGCCCCCAGAAGGAGAGGATAACAATGAGTCTTTAGAGTCCTCTCAGACACATGGCGGTACTACTCCTCCATTCATCACTTTCCCCTTCTCATGCCAGGCACATCGCTTACAGTCCGCTAAAGGACAAGAAGCCTTTGAAACTTTAAAACTGGTTCCAGCAGATGCACAGCCATGCTGTCTTGCCGGACACATTCCAAAGTATTCTGTGTAACTATGCAGAATGAAGCTGGCCTTGGTAAATAGGAACTAAGCTTTCCTGGGCGGGGAGAAAATCTACTTGAACAGTGTGAGTTTCCTTGTGTAACTCATACTCTGTCTGGCTAAGGTTGAACAAAGTCTAAATGATCGAGGCACATTATATTTTCTAAGACATAGTTGGAAATTATTTACACTTCCTTTGTAACCCTGCTAAATGAGTTAGCAATCATTTACCAAGTGTCTGCAAGATAAAAAACACTATGTTAAATTCTTAGCATATGATGTTTTTAATAACCTGTTGCAGATATACGGCTGCACTCCTGGAAACTTTATAGTCTTTAAGAGCTTAAAACCCTTTGGGTTCGTGTGAGGGCTGGGGGGTGAGGGGGTCGGTTGCCAAACGAATTTTAAATAGTCTTTGGAAGCTATGAAATATCAAGATATATTTCATAGATAGATAGATCCAGCCTCAAGCTTATAGTACATTAACCTTGACTGACTTTGTATCTTATAAAAGGTCCTTTCTTACTTATAAAAGATCCTTTCTTATAAGCTTTGTTTTAAAGATAAAAGCAAAACAAAAAGCACATATTTGGTAGAAAGTATTCATTATGTTTTACAGAATAAAAAGCTACATAGCCTTTAAAAACTGTGCCTCCTGAAAACTATAGTCCTTACTCCCATAAAATTTCTGTAGCCTTTATATCTTCCAACTAATCTTATGCCTAATTGCTCAAAGCAGTTTAATACATTATTTTATCTTTCATTGTTCCCAAGATGATTGATACATCTGTATCATTTTTCTCCATTAGTAAGGCCTTGCCTTCTGTGGGGTATGCATGTCTTTAATTTTCTCTAGTTACCTAGTTTAGCATGTGGCATAAAGCAGAAATAACCAGACAAATGAATGAAATCAATACTGCTAATACTAGCAATATCTACAATCACTGCACTTACAGTGTACTTCTGTAATGTAAACCTAGATCCATACAACAGTAATGAAGTATGGTTTTGTCCCTTGAAACACTTAGCATGCAACCTTTTACCTTCATATTTAATCTTGTTAGGTAGATAGCAAACCTCTTAACATCTTCACTTTATTGAGGCCCAGAAATCTGTGGAATCTTGCACAAGGTCAAAGAGCTGATTAGCCAAGACTAGTATCAAGCTTCTTTTTTTTTTTTTTTTAAAGATTTAATTTATTTACCTGAAATCACAAGTAGACGGAGAGGCAAGCAGAGAGAGAGAGGGGAAGCAGGCTCCCTGCTGAGCAGAGAGCCCGATGCGGAACTCAATCCCAGGACCCTGAGATCATGACCTGAGCCGAAGGCAGCGGCTTAACCCACCGAGCCACCCAGGCACCCCTAGTATCAAGCTTCTTGATCAAATACGTAATTCAGTCCTGGTCTCCTGACTTCAGCCCGGTATACTTAACAAAAATGACAGAGAATTCAAAATCATGTGTGAGAATCATGTCTGTTTCTATAAGATTACATAGCACAAAAGTCAACAGTTTTACAGACAAGTAAAATTTAAGCTATTGTTTGAATCTTGAAATTTAACTCCACCCAATTAAAATGGTTAAGGGATGGGACTTCTTTTTAAGAAAAGACTTAAAAAAGGGATGCCTGGGTGACTCAGTTGGTTAAGCGGCTGCCTTCGACTCAGGTCATGATCCCGGCGTCCTGGGACCGAGTCCCACACCTTGCTGGGCGGGGAGCCTGCTTCTCTCTCTGCCTCTGCCTGCCTCTCTGTCTGCCTGTGCTCGCTCTCCATCTTTCTCTCTGACAAATAAATAAATAAAATCTTTAAAAAAAAAAAAAAGAAAGAAAAGACTTAAAAAAGAAAATGCCTTTTTAAAACACATGGATGATACATAAATTAATCTGTTCCACAAACATCACATATCAGAACCAGAGGTAGTTTCAGAACAATTAGAACTTACGACTTTTTCTATTACACTCTCTTCGAGGTCTAATTAAAAGTCATTTTCTTCAAGAAGACTTCCTAACTCTCCAGCATTTGGTCATTGCTTTTTCCTTTACTTTTCTGGCATTCAATTCAACTGCCAAGTGGCTGGCATAAGATACTTAGCTTTAGTCTTTGTTTCTAGACAAAGATACCTCTCTGAACAGAAAGCAAGGTCTTTTGTGCTGATACCTCTGGAGCCCCAGTACAAGGTAGGCAGCATTTCTGCTCATGAGGGCAATGATGTAATGGAACTTATTTCCTTAATCCATGTTATAAATAATATTGTAAATAATCAGGAGGAATTTAAGTACATTGAAGATATATTTCGAACCCATGATTAATGGAAGCTCAGGCTGTGTCACAATGTGGATGGCACTCCCTTATCCAAGATGAAACCTGAAAACCAAACCACAGAGGCCCAGCTTTAGGAATATTACACATAAAGAACACTAGGAGTTTTTAGGAGATATTACTTGTTGCCAGCAAAACCCTGGAAGGCTTTGGGGAAGGGACCATCAGATCTCTGTGGTAGTAAGGCGGGTAGGTTTAAACTACAGACAGGAGCAGTACAGGAACAGAGATGGAAGAGTCCTCAGTGGGAGCACAGTCATGATGGTTGTTTGGGGAACAGTGACAAGTCTAGTTTGGCTGCTTATAGGGTTATCATATAAAGTCTGGTGAAAACCAAGGTGAAATATTAGAGTTGAGAGGGACCCAAACAAGAATAGACATCTGCTAACCTGCCATATTAACACACCTCTATGATGAGCCAATGGGAAATGGGGAGTCCTGGAAAGGCAGATTAGAGCCAGATTGTGAATGATCTTGAATACCATGAGAACTTTATCGTAGGTAATGGTAGGGAACGATGGGGAAGGGGCGCCTGGGTGGCTCAGTGCGTTAAGGCTCTGCCTTTGGCTCCAGCCCTGATCCCAGGTTCCTGGGATCGAACCCTGCATCGGGCTCTCTGCTCGGCAGGGAGCCTGCTTACCCCTCTCTCTCTGCCTGCCTCTCTGCCTCCTTGTGATCTCTCTCTCTGTCAAATGAATAAATCAAATCTTTAAAAAAAAAAAAGAAAAGAAAGGAAGATTGGGAAATAGAGGAGTGATAGGAGCAGGATGAGCAACGTGATCCAATTTTGGTTTAAAAAAGCACTCTCGGGGTGCCTGGGTGGTTCAGTGGGTTAAAGCCTCTGCCTTCGGCTCAGTTCATGATCCCAGGGTCCTGGGATCGAGCCCCCCACATCGGGCTCTCTGCTCAGTAGGGAGCCTGCTTCCTCCTCTCTGTCTACCTGCCTCTCTGCCTACTTGTGATCTCTGTCTGTCAAATAAATAAATAAAATATTTTAAAAAAAAAAGAACATCTACTTTAAGAAAATCTCTCTTAAAAAAATAAATAAATAAAAATAAAAATAAAAAAGCACTCTCAGGTGCCTGGGTGGCTCAGTCCTTAAGTATTCACCTTTGGCTCAGGTCATGATCCCAGGGTCCTGCTCTGCAGGAAGCCTGCGTCTCCCTCTCCCTCTGCTGCTCCCCCTTCTTGTGTTCCCTCTCTGTCTCTCTGTCAAATAAATAAAATCTTTTAAAAAAATTAAAAAAGCACTCTCACAGAAGCTGGAAGGTGGTTTGGAGAGAAGAACAAATGAGGAAGACCAGTGAGGGATTAGCTGCGATGGTCCAGGCAGTATATGTGATCCTGATCTGAGGCAGCAGCAGAGGGATGGAGGTAAGGTTGCTTTTGACAAAGGACTTGTTGAATCTTGGACAATGGATGTAGAGGATGTGACTGAGGGAGAAATCAAAGATGGCTCCTTGTTGTTTCAGTTCTAGTAAATAGAAATGCCAAAACTGGAAAGGAAGAAATGAGGAAGGGTCCAGTATAGCAGTGAGGCTGGCAGCTGAACTCAAGATGTGCCAAGGAGTTTTAACACGTTGATCTGGAGAAAGATCTGGACCAGACTGGAAGTGGGAGGCGAAGCTGTGAGAAGAGGGCCAAAGTGAAATTCTGCTCAACAATAACATTACAGACAGTGAAGGAAGATGTGAGGAATAGGGAAAGAACTACATTTCCAGATGAGATCTGTCAGAATCTTAAGGAAGGAGTTATTTGTGTAAATAGTATAAAACACCAGGGTCGCCTGGATGGCTCAGTTGGTTAAGCATCTATCTTCGGCTCAGGTCATGATCCCAGGGTCCTGGGATGGATCCCCACCTTGGGCTCCCTGCTTAGTGGGGAGCCTGCTTCTCTCTCTCTCTCTCTCTCTGCAGCTTCCCCTGCTTGTGCACATGCTCTCTGTGTCAAATAAATAAATAAATAAAATCTTTAAGAAAAATAAAACACCACAGGTATTTCATGTAAGATAATTAAAATCACCACTGGGGTTCAGAGGTCTGGAATAAGCTACAGTGAAAGCAGCTATAGAGGAGAATGGGGGCAGAGGCCAGCCTGCAGAAGGTAAGGAGTGAACCGCCTTCAGACATGTGAATACCCTTGCTTTACCTTCACCTCCACAGTGAATGGTGGAACACAGGCATTTTCTGCTCTGCCCACTATCACTTCCTCTAATGGGTCCCATTCGTTGTAAGAAGAGACAGGGCAGTCCTTGGGCAGAGGATCAGTGGCCTTATCATCAGCTGCACAGGAATTCCGGGAGGATGCAGTAGCTGCCTGGGTGCTCTGGAAAGTTCTCTGCACCCACCCTGTTAAGGTTCTTCCAAGCTTCCAAGAACAAAGAAGAGATTATTGCATATTCCTATACAGTACTTGCAGGCAGGAGGAGATAGAATGAAACCCAGTATAATACAGACATTTAAAATCCTTTAGGAGAATGCAAATCAAGATGTTAGTTACTATATAGGTGGGTAGTGGGGCTCTAGTTTTCCCTTCTTGTTTTTTTATAAATTATCTTTTTCTCTATATGTGAATTAACATAACTCTTTAAAGCCCCTCATTAGATTCTATCCTAATATCTCAGAATGGTTTTCTGCATTCAAGTTTTAATCAAGCTTTAAGCAACCCTTCCATAAATGATGATCACCCCATTCCTAGAAAACCACAGAAAGCTGCTCCATATCTCCCTGCCAAGTCCAGCTGGAGGAAGAAGCCTCCTTCCCCCTTCAGTGCTAAAAGTCACCAATACTTTAATACTTTTTTTTTCCCAAATGAAAATGTAGAAGCATATGTAAAGAGCCTTATCTTTCAGAATAATCAGCTTCAAACTAAAAATTCTGCATTGCTAACACACACTTCCCACTCTTTGGCACTTCAATTCTGAGAGTAACCAAGTGCCATCTGCTCCATTTCACAGATAGTCCATAGTATCCCAGCCATGATAGAATTAACCCAAGCACAAATTTATAAGCCAGAAAAGAGAACTAAGGACTTCCAAAAAGCCTTTTGAAAATCCAGGGCCTATAAAATCTACAATAGGGAGAGTCCCTCACCCACCGCGCAAATCTCAAACACCACCCACACCCCACACAGCTCCCTGCGCCCAATGTCGCTCCTACTCCGTTAAATGCCTTAGGAAGGAGGCAGGAGGGGAGCCAGGGTGGGGACCAAAGGAGGAAGGAGAGAGACAGCTGTTCTAGAAGCAGCTGCCAGGAGAGAGCCTAACTGCCCGGCTATTCCTGTCCCAGGAGCTAGGAGGTCTGCAGACGCACGCTTAGAAACCGGCAAGCGGAGGGCGGGAACCTGGCAGAAAGTCTGGGTACAGCCTGAACTAGCTCCAACTCCTCTCTGATCTCGGGACTGCATGTTATTCTTGGAGTGGGCCTGCTTGCTCCCTCTCCATCCCAGATTCCCAGTTTGCCTCCTCTCCCGTCCATCCACACCACACGAATTTGCCCGAAGGCTCCCCAACTCAATGCCCCACCCCCTGCACTGAAGCCCTATAATTCCATTCTTGTATTAAGAAGTGTTCCTCGTCGGTCCCACACCCTCACCCCGGTTGGGAAGCCTCTTGGAGCAATCAGCGTCGGGCGGGGAGGGCGGCGCCCCCTGCAGTGACGGCCGCTGCGGCCCACGGGGTGTGGCCCCAATGCCTATCCCGCTTTCCCCGGAACCCGCCGAGCTCCCAGCAGCCAGCAAAGACTGTTGAAGCTGCGCTTCCAAGGGGGGCCCGAGGGACACTGTCATGCAATGCTGTCTGGGGAAAGCGAGGGAAGGCGAGGGGGAGCGCGCGGCCGCCAGCCGAGGCGGGAGGCGCACGCACCCGAGAGCCGATGTAGTGCACCGCCTCGGCGCCGCGGCTCCCGCCGCGCAGACACCGCACCCGCAGCATCGCCCCGCGCCTGGCTTGTCCACGAGCGGAATGTTCCAGGTGCTCGGCCGCGTCCGTCCGAGCCTCCCGAGGGCGCGCCAGCAGGCGATGTCACGGCGCGCGGCCCCCGACTTTTGTAGGCTCGCCCCGCCCCGCCGCCCTCCGTGCGCGCCCCATTGGCTGCTGGGAACAGGTGGCGGGGCCGGGGGAGCGCAGGCCAGCGCGCCACGCAGGCCAGCGCGCCCCGCCGCCGGGAATTTAGGAACCGTTAGGGCACAGCGAGTGGCGCGGGGTCCAGCCGCCGGTGTTTGCCTTTTTTTTTCAGTTTGTCAGTCGGCCGACTGGCTTCGGCTACCCAGCCCAGCCTCCATCCGCCGCGGGAGGCCCACCCGTGCTTCGGGGAGGGGACGAGCGCGCGACTTCTGACGAAGGAAACTCAATAGTACATTAAATGTACATTGTTGGATGACGTGGGTAAAGCGTAAGTACAGTTACACGGTTACGTTGGTCGGTATGCACTGACTCAGTCCCCTCATTTTGCAGTGAACCGAACCACCTAAAGTTTAGGTAGCTTCTTAAGGCAACACCGGGTTTAAGACTGGAGAAGCCTAAGTCTGGAATTCAGGTCATCTCTCCCCCGGGGTCCTGCACTTTCCACCTACTACTAGCCTGTTAGGTGTTTGGGTGAATACCAACGTTCCCTCGACGTTTCAAATAGTCGTTGGCCATGTGCCCTGGCTTGAGAAACTCAACCATGGCAATGGAGACTGATGTGGGCCAGAAATAAGGGAGGACTGCAGACGCATCTTCCCTTCTATTTCATGTATTTAAATTTTTGTTTCAACTTAATTAGGGTAGTTCCCTAGAGAAGTCGTTCCCGAACAGTGCAAAACTAGAGAATTCAGTCTAACATTTAAGTACCTCGGAGGAAAGGGGGCAGAGAGATTTAAATATTTCGTTTTGTACCTACAAAAGAGGTAATTTTTTAAAATGAGCTGTCGTTTTAATGCTGGTGTCTCAAACCAAAGTTCACTGATAGAAGGGACCACACAAGCAGGATGGCATGGTAGAAAGAGCCCTGGAGAGGGAACTGGGAGAACTGGGTGCTAGTTTTGACTCTATTACAGACTACTATGTGTCTTGAGTTGCAACCTTATCCTCAAAGAGAGAACACATGCATTTATTGTCTCTAGCACACAGGGTCGTTGAGGGGCCAAAAGGAGAGATTGTACATGCTGAACATGGTGTGGCACTAAGAGCTATATGAATATGAGATAATATTTTACCAGGCCTTACAGTAAGGAGGCCTCCAAATGTGATAATAGGGTGAAAGGAGTCAGAAAGTCTAGGTCCATGTCTTAGCTCTGCTACTAACTTGCTTTGTGACCTGGAATCAAATTCCTCCTCCTTTCTAATGAAGGCATCACCTTAATTAATCACACTATTAATTAAGGTTTTGTCTAATCTTTCTCAAAATTTATAAAGTACCTCTCCCAAGAATTAAATGCAACCACCTTGAGGGTCTAATTTTCTAACGTACTTAGGGTGGCCAAAGCTATACTCCTCCTCAATAAAGGAATTTAAGAATACAGTAAGTACACCTAACAAATGGTATTGACATTACTTTGTACCATTTCTGTCTGAGATCTGAGGACACCTTCATATCATTCATTAAAGACACTTTTAATTTTGGGGCGCCTGGGTGGCTCAGTGGGTTAAAGCCTCTGCCTTCGGCTCGGGTCATGATCCCAGTGTCCTGGGATCGAGCCCCACGTCGGGGCTCTCTGCTCAGCAGGGAGCCTGCTTCCCTTCCTCTCTCTGTCTGCCTCTCTGTCTACTTGTAATCTCTGTCTGTCAAATAAATAAAAAAATCTTTTAAAAAAAAAGACACTTTTAATTTTAATTTTCCAGATGTAAGAATTGGAAGTGCCTAGAAATAATGAGGCCAGGGTGTCATTAAATTTTCATAAAGAAAGGCTCATGTTATAGCCATAGAACATATCCTTATCTTCTGGAACCCAGGGGAAAGTGTGTGGATAGAGCCACCCAAAACAGTCCTATTTCTATAAAAGCAAATCAAAGCTCTTTCCTCACTCCTTTTTTCTTTCTTGTGTATGGATATATGTATTGTTCTTGAAAAAAATCTGTAACACTTTTTAGATTGACTTCATCAATTCAAAGCATAAACCTTCCCTACTGGTTTGTCTTATACTGTCTGTCTGACTCTGCAAAGTGTCTACAGTGATACCTGGAAACTCCTTGGTGTTTATGCTGCTTTTTTTTTTTTTTTTTTTTTTTCAGAAGAAGTGGAATAGATTGTGACTCTTGCCTTGTTCTCCCTCATTGGCAATAGGTTAATGTAACACCAATAACTTTATCAAACCCATGATTTTAAGATCTTGATGGTCCCATAATTAATGATTATACATATTCATGTCTAATTGTAGTATACTCTTATGGGTTAATCTAGGAGCATAATTTAGGGTCATGTGGGGGTAAAAGCACAAGGAATAGAAAACTCATCAGAAGCATGGCAAATTATTCCACTTTCTGATTTCTCCTTCATCACTGTTGCTTTGGGGACATGTTCAACTTTACCTGGTTCCCCCCAACAAAGTACAGAGTTTGTGAAATGTGTTCTGAGACTAGAAACCCCAAAAGCTAGTAAAGTCTTTGGATCAACACAATGAACAACAAAAGAGCCTATTGTAAGAATTCATTTATTTGACTATCATGATTGACGTCAGAATCTGTGCATAGGAAGCAAGAGTAATGTGTTCCTAGAACTTAAGAGATACAGAAACTCTGTATCTGTAGAGATACAGATACAGATACACAGTGGGTGGAATTAGCTATCTTGTCTAAGAGACATTTGTACTTATACTTTAGGGGACAGGATAGCTCTCAAATCAGAAAAAGTTGGTATTACTCAAGTTCAAACAGAGTGACTACAGTATATTTTCATGACTAGAATGTAACTAAAGAAAGATGCAATTTTTGGGGGGTGTCTGGGTGGCTCAGTGAGTTAAGCCTCTGCCTTTGGCTCAGGTCATGATCTCAGGGTCCTAGGATCGAGCCCCACATTGGGCTCTCTGCTCAGCGGGGAGCCTGCTTCCCTCCCCACCTCTCTCTGCCTCTCTGCCTATTTGTGAACTCTCTCTGTCAAATGAATAAGTAAAATCTTGAAAGAAAATAAAGAAATATGCAATTTTTAAAAAAAGATTTTATTTATTTATTTGTTAGACAGAGATCACAAGTGGGCAAAAAGGCAGGCAGAGAGAGAGGGGAAGTAAGCTCCCTGCTGAGCAGAGAGCCTGATGCGGGGCTCCATCCCAGAACCCTGAGATCATGACCAGAGCTGAAGGCAGAGGCTTACTCCACTGAGCCACCCAGGTGCCCCAGAAAGATGCAATTTTTAAAAAGTATTATTTGGGGTCACCTGTCTGGCTCAGTCAGTAGAGTATGTAACTCTTGATCTTGGGGTTGTGAGTTTGAGCCCCACATGAGGTATAGAGATTAATTTTTTCTTTTAAGGAGGAGGAGGGAGAGAGGGGGCAGGGAGAGAGAGAATCTTAAGCAGGCTCCATGTCTAGCTTGGAACCTGACAGACAGTCTTCACCTCATGACCTGAGCCGAAATCAAGAGCCAGATACTCAACCAACTGAACCATCTAGGCACTCCCGCCCACTGGAAAAAAACAAACAAACAAACAAATAAAAACTACTTTCAATTTAAGTTAAAAAAAAAAACCAGTATGATTTGTATTGCATTAATAAAATGTCTCTGGAAGGATACACAAGACAGTTATTGCAGAGGTTGTTCCTGGGGCAAGGACCTGGGTAACTGTAGGACAGGGGCCAGAGGAAGATTTTTCACTGCATACCCTCTTGTACTTTTAAATTTTGAACATTTGAATGAGTTGCCTATTAAGCAAATAAATAGTTAAAAGACCGCATTTACAGAGGTATGATTGTCAAAATGGAGTTTTTAAAAAGGAAGCCAGTGTGCACAGTTTGTCAGACTCTATTCATCCTGCTCTATGTAAGGATGGAATCAGAATATTCTGGTCCCTGAAAAGTTTATATCTATTGAGGACAAGAATAATTTCATGGGTTTTGATGGAATGTCCTTCTAGAATATTCACCTCCCCCAGCTTCTGAGTTAACTAAGCAACCTTATCATTTCTGGAAACCTTGACACAGGGAAGGGTTCACACTTCAGGCCAAGCACAAGTGAGAGATAGAGCTGAAAAGGTGGAGCCCCCATTGTAGACTTCTACATCAATATTCTAGCTTATCCTTCAGAGTCTGGTGAGTTTGGTAGGTAGAGCTCAGTCCTTGCTCTCAAAGTCTATTTCCCTTCTTAATATTCCCCCTTTCCTGTCTTCCTAGTAAATTGTAGGTTTACTGATGAAATCCGGTTTCTGGGCCTGAAAATATGTGAGACTGGCTCACACTCCCACAATACCATGTTCTCCTAACACTCAGCACCTGTCACGCTGCTGTGGAACTCCTGCTTCTCTGTTTGTCTCTTGCTGGGCTGTTGGCTCCCAAAAGGCAGAGAAAGCGGGTTTCATCCGCTGCTGCATCCTGAGGGGCCTGTCACTACACAGGTCCTCTGTCAATCTCAGTGAAGAGGTGCCGCCCTGGAAGCCTAGAGTTGAATAACTGAACCTTTGTCTTTGCTGTCTATCTTGCAGTCTTCGATTTCAACATCCTTTATGTCTCTGGAACTCCTCTCACATAACTTTAACTCTTCCCATGATTCAGATGATTTCCAGTAGTTCTAGTACCACTTTTTGTCGTGGGTGCCTGACCTACGTTGTCCAGTACCCTCAGGTCAGAATGTTGGCCCAGGAGCTCTGATAACCAATTTTCTGCTATAGATGGGCAAGTCACTCCTCTTCACTTATCCTGGGACTTCTCCTCTGAAATTAAAGGCCCTAGTTACTAGATAATCTCTGTGGTCCCTTCCAGCTCTAAAAATGCTGTGTTTCTACCCTGGGATTTTATCAGCACCTCACCCTCCGTCTCCTCACAGTGGAACTCACACCAGCCCTTCCTCCTAGAAAGGATCTATCCTCTTCCAGTCAGTTAGGCTTGAAACTGTCTAGACATCTTTGCTTCCTCCCCGTACTCTAGTCCTCCATATCCACTGAGCTGTGAAATCTTATGAAGGCCTATTCTGCACCGTCTTCTTACAGAGCCTTTTAGGATTTTTATTGTCAACATCTGGGTCGTTACTGGCCCGCATGTCTCAGAGATGGATTCTTTAATTAGACAACAGTTGCAAAACAATAGCACATGCTAAGTTAAATCCAGCACCCCCCCACAAATATTTAAAATAATCCCAGTTTAAGTCAGCACTCAAACCCATCTGGCTTTAAGAATATTAAAGAAGATGGGGTGCCTGGGTGGCTCAGTGGGTTAAGCCTCTGCCTTCAGCTCAGGTCATGATGTCAGGGTCCTGGGATCGAGCCCCGCGTGGGGCTCTCTGCTCAGCGGGGAGCCTGCTTCCTCCTTTCTCTGCCTGTCTCTCTGCCTACTTCTGATCTCTCTCTCTGTGTGTGTCAAATAAATAAATTAAAAAAAAAAAAGAATATTAAAGAAGAAACATCCAGAGTCTGCTCCAGAGAATCTTTTTTCTTTCACTTCAGTCTTCTGATAGCTTTCTGGAACTTAAAAGAAGTAAACATTATTCGCTTTTAGGTCCTAACTAAACTTAAACTAAAATGCAAAGGTCATCACCATCTGGTCATGTCTTGATACCATAAGTATATGGCAGGCAACTTTTTTTTTTTTTTTTTTGGCAGGCAACTTTTATTAATGGGAAAACAACTGCATCTGTTCCATTCTCATCCTAGTCTTTTATTTATGTATTTGAGAGAGAGAGAGAGAGAACACGAATGAACACGAGCAGAAGGGAGAGGGGAGGGAGACTGGAAGAAGCAGGCTCCCCACCAAGCAGGGAGCTCAGTGCCGGGGCTCTATCCCAGGACCCCAGGATCATGACCCAAGCCAAAGGTAGATGCCTAACCGATGGAGCCACTCAAGTCCCCTCATCCCAGTCTTTAAAAAAAAATGAAATAACAGCTCTGTTAAGATATAATTCATAGAGCATAAAGTTCACTCTTTCAAAGAATACAAGGTCATGGACACCTTGGTGGCTCAGTGGGTTAAGCCTCTGCCTTGGGCTCAGGTCATGATCTCAGGGTCCTGGGATCCAGTCCCACATCGGGCTCTCTGCTCAGTTGGGGAGCCTGCTTCTCCTCTGCCTGCCATTCCCCCTACTTGTGCTTGCTCTCTGTCTCTCTCTTGCTTGCTGTCTCTGTCAAATAAATAAAATATTTTTTTTTAAAAGAGAAGAGTACAAGGTCAGTGGTTTTGCATATATTCCCAAAGCTGTGCACCTATCACTGCTAAGTCCAGTCAGTATACTTCAGTTGTTCGAACGCAAAGTCCTGTCCCCATTAGCAGGCACTTCTCCTTCTTACCCCTCCCAACTCCTGGCAAACACAAATCTACTTTTTAATATGTTGATGGGCCTATTCTGAGCATTTGATATACGAGGAGCCAAACAATATGTGGTCTTTTGTGTCTGGCTTCTTTCACTTGGAATAATATTTTGAAGTTTCATCTGTTGTAGCATGTATCAGTGCTTCATTCTTTTTTAAGGCCAAGTAATATTCCATTATATGGCTATACCACATTTTGTTTATCTGTTCATCAGTTGATAGATATTTGTATTGTTTTTGGCTATTATGAATAATGCTGTTATTCATGTACACATTTTCATATGGATATAGGTTTTTGTGTCTTGTGGGTATTACTTCATCATATGGTACCTCTGTGTTTAACATTCTGAGGAACGGGCAAACTGTTTTACAAAGTAGCTGTGTTGGTTTTGCATTCCTAGCAGCAGTATGGGGAGGGTTCCAATTTCTCTTCACTAACACTTAAATTGGTCCAGCTTTTGGCTTATGTCCATCCTAGTGGGTATGATGGAGTATCTCATTGTGGGCTTAATTTGTATTTCCCTAATGACTAATGATGTTGATAATCTTTTTATGTCCTTATTGGCCATCTGTATGTCTTGGAAACACCTGTCTTAGAACAGGTAAAAACTGAAATACCTTTTTTTTTTTTTAAAAAAGAGTTTATTTATTTATTTGACAGAGAGAGAGAGAGATCACAAGTAGGCAGAGAGGCAGGCAGAAGAGAGGTGGGGGAAACAGGCTCCCTGCCCAGCAGAGAGCCCAATTCGGGGCTCAATCCCAGGACCCTCGGATCATGACCCGAGCCGAAGGCAGAGGCCTTAACCCACTGAGCCACCCAGGCGCCCCAAAACTGAAATACCTTTATTTAGGGTGGAACTGATGCCCATTTACAGGAACTAACATCCTTCCTTCAAATGAGACAAAATTAATAGTTGCTTACAAATACAAAGAAAAAAATACTTCTTTAAATACATTCTATGAAGGACGCCTGGGTGGCTCAGTTGGTTAAGCATCTGCATTCAGCTCAGGTTTGGATCCCAGGGTCCTAGGCACTAGTCCCACATTGGGCTCCTTGCTCAGCAGGGATCTTGCTTCTCCTTCTGTCTGCTGCTCCCACTTTGTGTGCTCCCTCTCTCTGCCAAATAAAGAAAGTCTTAAGAATACATAAATAAATACATTGTATAAGACGGGTTAAAAACACCCCTTATCTTTAAAAAAATTGTGAAAGATAACCTTAGAGCTAAATGACTAAGAGGAAATTTCATTTTTAGAGTAGATAAATAAGCAGTAAATACAGTTCCCTCCTAAAAAATTAGATAGGCTTGAAAGAGACATTATCACCAATATTACAATCTTTTGGAGGAGCATTTGAGACTTTCTTAGAAGTTAGTAGATAATGCAACAGATCTACTGTTTTGAAAAAGGTAAAGTTATTTTAATATAAATGAACCCATATAGAGAAACTCTGTCTACATAAAAGATAAAGTTTATGTGCATGGGAGTGGTCTCTATACTGCCGTGCCTCTAATTGTGCTCAATTTATTAATTTTTTTTAAAAGATTTTATTTATTTATTTGACAGAGAGAGATCACGGTAGGCAGAGAGGCAGGCAGAGAGAGAGGAAGGGAAGCAGGCCCCCTGCTGAGCAGAGAGCACGATGCGGGACTCCATCCCAGGACCCTGAGATCATGACCTGGGCCAAAGGCAGCGGCTTAACCCACTGAGCCACCCAGGCGCCCTCAATTAATTAATTTTACGATGACTCTCACTTTACTTAGTCATCATAGCTACTATTTACTGAGTGCTTACCATGTGCCGGAAAAGAGCTTCATCTGTGTTATCTCATTGACTCATCTACGAGGAGGTATTCTTATAATAATCTCATGTAGAGGAAGAAACTGAGCCAAAGTCAGTGAAACAGCTGCTCAGTTTCTGACAGAGCCAAACTCAAGCCCAGACCTCTCAGACTTAGAAGCCTGTGCCCTTAACTTTTATACCTCTTGGCTTCCTCACAACCCCCAGGGAGTATCTATTCCATAACACAAGTTACATATGTAGTCCACCTACTTCCAGTATTAGATACTGTCCTGTGAGCGTCAGGTATCACATGCTCCCATTTATGCTTCAAGATGTATCTGAGTATTTTGTCTGGGAGCTATTTACCAGGTAATTGCTCTTCTTAGGATAATGCTGTACCTACAAAGATTGTTTGGCGATGAATCTTAGACAAATTGAACATGGGTGGAGCCTTTTAAAGAAGTGCAGAAATTGGCCCTGAGGCCTCCTCCAGAGCTCCATAGAGGCCAGAGAGGGTGTGTGAGCATGGGTGTAGCTGTCGCCTCCTACTCTGCAGCCAAGGAAGGGGAAGACACTCCAGAAGGCTCTATCCTATTGGGATGGTTCTGGAAATAGGCTATTTATTCATCCTTACTTGAGTCCAACCTTAAGACTTTTAGCAGGGGCTGGGGCACCTGGGTGGCTCAGTCAGTTAAGTGTCTGCCTTCAGCTCAGGTCATGATCCTGGGGTCCTGGGATGGAGCCCCTCATCCAGGTCCCTGCTCAGCAGGGGTCTGCTTCTCCCTCCCTCTCTGTGTGCTCTCTCTCAAGTAAATAAATAAAATCTTAAAAGAGGGGGAGAAAAAAACTTTTAGCAGGGGCTAAAATAGCTCCACTCACCCTGCTGAGAAAAACTGTGCCTTACCTTTCCCCCTAAGCTGGCATTTCTCTTTCCAAACCCAACAGCCAGTAACACTGGCAGCACTGGCCAGGAGTGGCCACAGCCCATCAGCACCTAACAGGGAGGAATGCATAATGGCCAATTCCAGAAATGATGCAGAAGTTAATGAATCTGACACTATGTTACATAGAATCAGAGCCACAAAGATTCCTTTGCCCACCGACAATTACTGGTTTTGCAGAAAGTGTGTTTTGCATGCACGCAGTGTCACTGGACCCTCCCCCTTATCTCATTCTTCCAGCCCAGATTCCTCTCCCAGTATTTTTTCAACCCTCTTCTTCAATCTGACTCCCTATTGTCATTTCTGGTCTATATCCTCAAAACAAAACAAAACCCAAAACAAAACACTAGGAAATAAGAAACAGATTGAATGACAAAAACTAGAGAATGATTAAAGAAATTGCAACACATTCAGCATTTGGTTCTTAAATGATTAAGTACATTTTTCTTAATGAATATTCTTAAATGATAAATACATTTAGGACTTAGAATATATAAATTTTATCATAGGATGGTGATAGATGCAGCCACTAAGAAGAATGTTTACAAAGAGTTTTTTTTTTTTTTTTAAGCATTTTATGTATTTATTTGAGACAGAGAGAGAGAGTGCATGCAAGTGGGGAGGAAGGTAGAGGGAGAAGGAGACTCCTTACTGAGCAAGAAGCCTGATTCAGGACTCAAATCTCAGGACCCTGAGATCATGACCCAAGCTGAAGGCAGATGTTTAACCGACTGAGCCACCCAGGTGCACCTACAAAGGGTTGTAATAACCTAGAACAATTCTTACATCATAACATTAAGAGAAAAAGAATAGAATATGAGATTGTCTGTTCAGGATTTTCTTAACCATGTTGAATATCTATGCACATGAAATCCTGGAAAGAAATTCACTAAATGGTGACCATCTTTGGACAGAGCGATAGTGGGTGTTCTTTATATTCTTCTTTCTACTTTTCTGCAACTTGTGCAGTTTTCTCTCTAAGCCATTATTACTGTATAATCAGAAAAAAAAAAGCATAAATGCCAATTTTTTTTTTTGTTTAAGAAGCAAAGGGTTCTGTGTATACCCAGAAAGAACTGTCTTATTGTCACAGATGTTTTCCCTTGAGGCTCTGCCCTAAGGAAACTGTACACACTGTTCTGGGAGAAAGCCTCCCACAGCCACCTGGCTCCTCTCATGTGTAACCCGCAGGATCTGGCAGGACGGGGAGATTAGCGTGGGAAGGCACTTCTGTCTGTCGTGCACTTTGCCCGTCTCTCTCAGGTCTGTACTTGTTTTTTCACTCCTATCTGCCTCACTTGTTGCTGATAAAGAGTTTTCCGGAATTATGGCTCCCAGCAAAATGCACTTGTCCATTTGGGCCCTGGGAAAAAGAACTCAAGTTTGCTGGTTTTCTGACTGGGCTGCAGTAATCCCACTTAGCTTGGGCAACATCCCAGCAGAAAGCACCCACTGTCTCCCCTCCAGACCATTTAAGTGACAAAATGTGCCCCACAGACATGTTATCCTCACTAAAGAAATATCTGCCGAGGTAGAAAATTCAGAATTTGCAAGCTTAGGGTCAGAGTGGGAGCCAGTTTTGAACTTTTGCTTTGGAATCCTAAATTTCTGTTTCCACCATGCTGTTCAGAATTATTTTTTAAAGATTTTATTTATTTATTTATTTGACAGATCACAAGTAGGCAGAGAGGCAGAGAGAGAGAGGAGGAAGCAGGCTCCCTGCTGAGCAGAGAGCTGGACTGGGGTGGGGGTGGGGGCTCGATCCCAGGACGCTGGGATCATGACCTGAGTTGAAGGCAGAGGCTTTAACCCACTGAGCCACCCAGGCTCCCCAATGTGCTGTTCAGAATTTAAAAGGCCAACTATATACAGGTTTCCACCGCTGTCCCAAGGTTCGCATGATACCACTTTGCTTTCACAAAAGAACTGCTACATTAGTACCCATTTTCATTAACAGAAAGAAATCCAAAAAGGATTTTCCCTTTTTAGGAAAAGGTAATCACTTCTTTGTTTTACACCCTTTGCCTTATGAAAATGTCTCATGGGGCCACTGTGCTTTCAGATGGCGGGGGAACCCTGTGCGTGGACAGGCTTGCAAGGCCGGAGCCACAAGTATGCAGTGGTAAGACAGAAGTGGAATGCTCTCAGAGGCATGAACTTTTTATGAAGGCCTGATTTAGAAATGACAGAATATGACAGCCAACATATGGTATTTTCTAGAAAGTTATGTTCATGTGACAGCAGTTAAGGCACCTCAGGGGGCAGATTTCATGCATATCAAACTGCATTCCCAAGAGAGTGAATCTGCTAATATGAGATACTTGTGCGTTTCTGGCCCAGCTCTTCGGCAACCAGATTTCTCATGCGGTAGCCAATTTATGGCTGGGGAAAATCCAGTAGTCCCAAATGTTCATGCACAGCCAGTTAACATCAAGGTTTAGTATAGGACTGATTCCTCACTGGCTCTTGTTAGATCATGGAGTCATGATTCACGGTCTTCCGGTCTTCCTTGTTGCTAGGTCCCATGGCTTCTCTGGCCTGCAGAGGCAGAGAGAAGTGTTTCCTCCCTGCGCAGGAGGCTGTTAACAGCTTGTATGCAGGGATGCCTGGGTGGCTCAGTCAGTTGAGCTGCTGCCTTCGGCTCTGAGTCCTGGGATCAAGTCCCACACTGGGCTCCTTGCTGGGAGGGAGCCTGCTTCTCTCTCGCCTCTGCCTGCTCGTGCGCATGCACGCTCGCTCGCTCGCTCGCTCTCTGACAAATAAATAAATAAGTAAAATCTTAAACACACACACACATGCACACACACAAAAAAACAGCGTGCATGCAGATCTGTCTCCTTCACCAGACTCGAACCTCTGGAGGGCAGCCGTTACACCTGGCACAGTTCTTGACACTTAATAAATGTTTGTGGAATTAATTGCCTAATAAAAATGTTCATTTTAGCTCCTCCTTCTACTGTAAAGGTTTGACGGTACTTTGTGAATAATCTGTATCTAGTCATGCTCTTTGCAGCAGGAGAGGAAAGCTCTGCCCTGTCCCAGGAACTTCCTGATCTCAGAAAGCCCTGTCAACAGCCAGACTACAAAGTTTGCTCTGTGGGGTTCCCTGGGTCCTTGCTTCTCCAAGAGTGATCTATGGACTAGCAGCATTGGCATCACATGAGAGATTGTTAGAAATGTAGAATGCCAGTGGCGTCTAGTTAGCTCAGGTGGTTAAGTGTCCGGCTCTTCTTTTTCTTTTAAAGATTTTATTTATTTGACACAGAAAGCAAGCACAAGCAGGGGGAGCGGCAGAGGAAGAGGGAGAAGCCTTCCTGCTGAGCAGGGATCCCCATGGGGTGTTGGTCACAGGATTCTGGGATCGTGACCTGAGCAGAAGGCAAACACTTAAGCGACTGAGCCACCCAGGTGCCCCTGCCGGACTCCTGATTTCAGTTCAGGTCATGATCTCAGGATTGTGAGATGGATGGCCCTGCACTCAGTTGGATTCTCTTCCCCTCTCCCTCTCACCTCATGCCCCCCCCTCTCTCTCAAATAAATTTTGAAAAGAAAAGAAATGTAGAATCTCGGGTCTGAATCAATCATCCTTCTAACAACCTCCCTGCGTGATTTGTATGCGCAATCCTGAATGTTTTTGTGTGAACACCTATTGCTTATCTCTGATCTAGGAAGTAAGGCTGCAGCTATTATACCCCGACCCTGACGTAAAAACCTTAGGTTGAAAACAAGTCTTTGGCTATTTGGGAACATAGCTTCATTAATATTGTCTTATACTTACTAACTTGAGTTGGAACAAACTGTAGAGGTCATCAATTTCAACCATCACCCTTCTTGTAAATTTCAGTATAATGATCAACTTTTGTAAAAAAGGTTAAATTGTGTTTCAGCATATTCTGTTCAAGAAGGTGAAGAAAGCGTTTATGTCTTAGGACGGCAGCCATAAGAATGGGACAAATTCATATATTAAAAAAATTTTGTGGCTTCTGGGTGGCTCAGTCAGTTAAGTGTCTGCTTTTGGCTCAGGTCATGATCCCAGGGTCCTGGGATAGAGCCCCACA
Organism: Neogale vison; assembly: GCF_020171115.1. NCBI lineage: Eukaryota > Metazoa > Chordata > Mammalia > Carnivora > Mustelidae > Neogale > Neogale vison. The sequence goes on along the minus strand of NC_058103.1, from coordinate 82,584,055 downwards.
TCGGGCTCCCTGCTTAGTGGGAAGTCTGCTTCTCCCTCTCTGGAGCTCTGTGATCTCTCTTGCTTTCACACTCTCTCAAATAAATAAATAGAATCTTAAAAAAAAAAATTAAAAAAATAAAATAAAATGAAAACTTTGGGTGATTAAAGGAATAAAACTTAGTTATCTGGGTATCTTCTAATATAAGCCAAAGGAAGGAAAGAATTGTCTTTCTTAAGAAAAGTGCTTTCGAAGTAAACATTTCCTCAACTCTGTGGTTCCTTTGATATTGAAAAGTACCCAGACTACATCAAAAAAATAGTAAGTTAGTTTTATGTGAAGATCAGCTTTGTGGAAAGAAGTTCCAGTTCTAGAACTTGAGGCTTCCTACCCTAAAGTCACTCTTGAGGGTTTTAGTAAAACACTCACGTACATTTTATATGTTTGCTTCCATTGTTTTCTCACAAACAGGAAGTGGGTTTGTCTGTCCTCCAAGTTCTAAGCCACAGCAGCCAACCTTCAGTTGCTTTCAAATTAAGTTGATGGGACAAACAAAATCTACTTATTTAAATATACAATGAATGTGTGATTCTTGAGTGTAGTGTCCTCATTAGGGCAACTGATAAAGGGTTTCTTGACTCTGAGAAATCTTTCATGTTGTTGTGCTTGTGACAGCAGCCTGTCTGAGGTAGTTCTAGCCCGAAGTACAGTGCTGAGGAAATTCAGGCTGACCTGGAGACCTGACTTCTAGCCCCTGCTCAACCATTAACTACTTGGATAACTGACTACTTGAAGAAGTCCCTTAACCTCTCCAGACCTCACTAGTTAATCTCAAATTTTCTTTCAAGTCCTGGTTTTTTACCACTTGATTCTGCTATCTCAGAAGGATACTTTGCATGCATTTCAAAACAATGCTTATCCCTGTTTAATCCCAATGCCATTACTAAAGCTGATTCTGCCAACTTTGTGTCTAACCTTTGAGCAAGTAGCAGCCTGAATGTTATCATATATCACATAAACATCAGAGGAAAAATAGCTGAGATTTTGACCTCATTTCTTGAATAGATAGATGTACTTGTGGTTGTGAGCTAGCCAGTGTTTAGTTAATATTATAGAGTTATTGCTAAATTCTCCTTTTCCCCAGATAATGAGTAAAAATAAAAGTTTATAGCGTGAATTATTACCAGTTAATAAGATTCTGAATTTATCATAACAAATGTTATATTAGAGCTGATTTTAGAAAAAAAAAAAAAAAAGGACTCGGTTTCACGGACCTGATTATAAAAGGTAAAGAGGAAAACTGCTGCCTGCTGCCTGAAGAAGTTTGTCTTGGTAAACATGTGTCCAAGACAGTGGCAGGCACTGCCACAGAGTGGGAGAAAGTTCATGGTAGCATTTAGGAGTATGTGCTCTGAGCTACACATCCGGGTCTGAAGCCCAACTCTACTACTTGCCAGCTGCTTGACTTTGTGAAGTTACTGAAGCCCTCCATAGCTCAACTTTCCTGAATGTAACAGGCCTAATACAAATATGTAACTCACAGAGTTCTTAATGATTAAATGAATACAGGTGGTCCCCAGCTTAGGATGTTTGGACTTAAAATTTTTCAACATTATGATGGTGGCTCTGATGTGAAAGCACTATGCTTTCTGTAGACACCACATTTCAAATTTTCAATTTCGATCTTTTCTCAGGATAGTAATATGTGGTATGATACTCCCCCGTGATTCTGGGCATGGCAGGGAGCTACAGCTCCATGAACCACATAATCACAAGGGTAGACAACCCACACACTCACAACCATTCTGTGTGTAACTTTCAGTATGGTATTTAGTAAATTACATGAGATACTCGGCACTTTATTTTAAAGATTTTATTTATCTATTTATTTATTTATTTATTTGTCGGGGGGATGGGGCGGAGAACACAAGCAGGCAGAGCGGCAGAGAGAGAAGCAGGCTCCCCGCCAAGCAAAGAGCCCGATGCAGGGCTTGATCCTAGGACCCCAGGATCATGACCTGAGCCGAAGGCAGCGGCTTAACCAAGTGAGCCACCCAGGCATCCCATCAGCACTTTATTTCAAAATGGGCTTCGTATTAGATGATTTTGTCCAAATGTAGGCTGATGTAAGTGTTCTCACGTTGAAGTCTAAGCGATGATGTCTGTTAGGTTAGGTCTCTAAAATTCATTTTCTGCTTAGGATATTTTCAACTTACAGTGGGTATATCAGAATGTGACTCCACCATAAGTTGAAGAAGATCTTACATGTAAAGCACTTACGATACCACTTGCTACAAAATTAGCTGTCATGCTCATTATCATCACGAAGTGAAATTGGGACAGGAAGGCGAGCTTGGTCACATTAGGAAAGGAAAAGGTGTTAAAAGAAAAGATGTTGAGAGCAATTTCATAAGTGGGGAAGATAGTACTTTCCCCATCTGCTTCCTACATTAAGTAGCCCGAAGTACATAACTGTAACACTCTTGTATAAAGTGCTTCACTATTTGCACACGTGTGTGTATAGTACTTCAGAGTGACTTCATATATATCAACTGATTATCAGCAGTCTAGGGAGGTGGAGTACCTTACACAACTTGGCAAATACTGCTGAGTCTCACGGATTGTGGCGAAGGCAGGCACAGGACGGACCCTGTAGCGCCAATGCTCTGCGCTGGAGAATCCAGCAGGCCATCCACTTCAGTCTAGAGTCCAAAAAGAGTGTTGCTGGGCTCTTTATATATCCCCAGAGATGCAATGTGGGGCTATTTCATTTCCTAAGATGACCTCATTCTACATTTCCTGAAAGCCTTGTATGTGATCATCTTCGCAGTTTCACATTCGCCAACTGCACTTCAGATTCCTTCAGAGTAAGCCCAGTTTGCCTGCCTTGCCTGGCCTGAGCTACATATCAGAACGTAGCCATTTAAAGCACTTCCTCAATTTAGCCCTGAGAGATTGTTGTTTTGTGTTTTGTTTTGCTATGATACCAAGGCAATATCCTATATAACAGTGCCACAAAAAATGTTTCAAATAGAATGAGGGGACATTCTAGAGAATAGCTATGTGGTGAGAAAAACATAATCTCTAGCCAAGTAATGGGAAATAGGTATCTGAGAAGTTATTGGCTTATTATAATTAATTGAAATAATAATTGACATTGACCACTTAATATTACCCTGGCAATTTGGTAGATGTCTGGATCATCATGATCCTGCAGTATGCCCAGCACATAGCAACAGTAGGAGCTCAATAAGTATCGTTGAGTTAATGAATCTGAAGTAGGAATTGAATTACTTTTATCTATTTTACAAATGATGAAAAGTAGGTTTAGAATTTTAAGCTTTGCTTAAGGTCACATAATTCTTTTTTTTTCCAATTTATTTATTTTCAGAAAAACATTATTCATTATTTTTTCACCACACCCAGTGCTCCATGCAAGCCGTGCCCTCTATAATACCCACCACCTGGTACCCCAAGCTCCCACCCCCCCCCGCCACTTCAAACCCCTCAGATTGTTTTTCAGAGTCCATAGTCTCTCATGGTTCACCTCCCCTTCCAATTTACCCAAATTCCCTTCTCCTCTCTAATGCCCCTTGTCCTCCATGCTATTTGTTATGCTCCACAAATAAGTGAAACCATATGATAATTGACTCTCTCTGTTTGACTGATTTCACTCAGCATAATCTCTTCCAGTCCCATCCATGTTGCTACAAAAGTTGGGTGTTCATCCTTTCTGATGGAGGCATAATACTCCATAGTGTATATGGACCACATCTTCCTTATCCATTCATCCGTTGAAGGGCATCTTGGTTCTTTCCATAGTTTGGCGACCGTGGCCATTGCTGCTATAAACATTGGGGTACAGATGGCCCTTCTTTTCACGACATCTGTGTCTTTGGGGTAAATACCCAGGAGTGCAATTGCAGGGTCATAGGAAAGCTCTATTTTTAATTTCTTGAGGAATCTCCACACTGTTCTCCAAAGAGGCTGCACCAACTTGCATTCCCACCAACAGTGTAAGAGGGTTCCCCTTTCTCCACATCCTCTCCAACACATGTTGTTTCCTGTTCTGTTAATTTTGGCCATTCTAACTGGTGTAAGGTGATATCTCAATGTGGTTTTAATTTGAATCTCCCTGAGGGCTAATGATGATGAACATTTTTTCATGTGTCTGATAGCCATTTGTATGTCTTGATTGGAGAAGTGTCTGTTCATATCTTCTGCCCATTTTTTGATGTGTTTGCCTGTTTCGTGTGTGTTGAGTTTGAGGAGTTCATTATAGATCCTGGATATCAACCTTTTGTCTGTACTGTCATTTGCAAATATCTTCTCCCATTCCGTGAGTTGCCTCTTTGTTTTTTTGACTGTTTCCTTTGCTGTGCAGAAGCTTTTGATTTTGATGAAGTCCCAGAAGTTTATTTTCACTTTTGTTTCCTTTGCCTTTGGAGACGTATCTTGAAAGAAGTTGCTGTGGCTGATATCGAAGAGATTACTGCCTATGTTCTCCTCTAGGATTCTGATGGATTCCTGTCTCACGTTGAGGTCTTTTATCCATTTTGAGTTTATTTTTGTGTACGGTGTAAGAGAATGGTCGAGTTTCATTCTTCTACATATAGCTGTCCAGTTTTCCCAGCACCATTTATTGAAGAGACTGTCTTTTTTCCACTGTATATTTTTTCCTGTTTTGTCGAAGACTAATTGACCATAGAGTTGAGGGTCCATATCTGGGCTCTCTACTCTGTTCCACTGGTCTATGTGTCTGTTTTTATGCCAGTACCATGCTGTCTTGGTGATCACAGATTTGTAATAAAGCTTGAAATCAGGTAAGGTGATGCCGCCAGCTTTATTTTTGTTTTTCAACATTTCCTTAGTGATTCGGGGTCTCTTCTGATTCCATACAAATTTTAGGATTATTTGCTCCAGCTCTTTGAAGAACGCCGGTGGAATTTTGATCGGAATGGCATTAAAAGTATAGATTGCTCTAGGCAGTATAGACATTTTAACAATGTTTATTCTTCCGATCCAAGAGCATGGAATGGTCTTCCATTTATTTGTGTCTTCTTCAATTTCTTTCATGAGTGTTCTGTAGTTCCTCAAGTACAGATCCTTTACCTCTTTGGTTAGGTTTATTCCCAGGTATCTTATGGTTCTTGGTGCTATAGTAAATGGAATTGATTCTCTAATTTCCCTTTCTGTATTTTCATTGTTAGTGTATAAGAAAGCCACTGATTTCTGCACATTGACTTTGTATCCTGCCACGTTGCTGAATTGCTGTATGAGTTCTAGTAGTTTGGGGGTGGAGTCTTTTGGGTTTTCCATATAAAGAATCATGTCATCTGCGAAGAGAGAGAGTTTGACTTCTTCATTACCAATTTGGATACCTTTTATTTCTCTCTGTTGTCTGATTGCTGTTGCTAGGACTTCTAATACTATGTTGAACAAGAGTGGTGAAAGTGGGCATCCTTGTCTTGTTCCTGATGTCAATGGGAAGGCTGCAAGCTTATTCCCATTGAGGATGATATTTGCTGTGGGTCTTTCATAGATAGATTTGATGAGGTTCAGGAATGTTCCCTCTATCCCTATACTTTGAAGCTTTTTAATCAGGAACAGATGCTGGATTTTGTCAAATGCTTTTTCTGCATCAATTGAGAGGACCACGTGGTTCTTCTCTCTTCTCATATTAATTTGTTGTATCACATTGATTGATTTGCGAATGTTGAACCATCCTTGTAGCCCAGGGATGAATCCCACCTGATCATGGTGGATAATCTTTTTGATGTGCTGTTGGATCCTGTTGGCTAGGATCTTGTTGAGAATCTTAGCATCCATATTCATCAGTGATATTGGTCTGAAACTCTCCTTTTTGGTAGGGTCCTTGCCTGGTTTGGGGATCAGGGTAATGCTGGCTTCATAGAAAGAGTCTGGAAGTTTTCCTTCTGCTTCAATTTTTTGAAACAGCTTCAGGAGAATAGGTGTTATTTCTTCTTTGAAGGTTTGGTAAAATTCCCCAGGGAATCCGTCAGGTCCAGGGCTCTTGTTTTTTGGGAGGTTTTTGATCACTGATTCAATCTCGTTATTAGATATCGGTCTATTCAGGTTGTCGATTTCTTCCTGGTTCAATTTTTGTAGTTTATATTTTTCCAGGAATGCATCCATTTCATCTAGGTTGCTAAGCTTATTGGCATATAACTGTTCGTAATAACTTCTGATGATTGTTTCTACTTCCTTGGTGTTAGTTGTGATCTCTCCCTTTTCATTCATAATTTTATGAATTTGGGCTTTCTCTCTTTTCTTTTGGATTAGTGTAGCCAGTGGCTTATCGATCTTATTGATTCTTTCAAAAAACCAGCTTCTAGTTTCATTGATATGTTCTACTGTATCTCTGGTTTCTCCCTCATTGATCTCAGCTCTAATCTTGATGATTTCCCTTCTTATGTGTGGAGTTGGTTTGATTTGTTGTTGATCCTCCAGTTCTTTAAGGTGTAGAGACAGCTGGTGTGTTCTGGATTTTTCAATTTTTTTGAGCGAGGCTTGGATGGCTATGTATTTTCCCCTTAGGACCGCCTTTGCCGTATCCCATAGGTTTTGGACCGAAGTGTCTTCATTCTCATTGGTTTCCATGAATTGTTTCAGTTCTTCTTTGATCTCCTGGTTGATCCAAGCATTCTTAAGAAAGGTGGTCTTTAGCTTCCAGGTGTTTGAGTTCCTTCGGAACTTTTCCATGTAATTGAGCTCCAGTTTCAAAGCATTGTGATCTGAGAATACTCAGGAAATAATCTCAGTTTTTTGGTATCGGTTGAGTCCTGATTTGTGACCCAGTATGTGGTCTATTCTGGAGAAGGTTCCGTGTGCACTTGAGAAGAATGAGTATTCTGTTGTTTTAGGGTGGAATGTTCTGTATATATCTATGAGGTCCATCTGGTCCAATGTGTCATTCAATGCTCTTGTTTCTTTATTGGTTTTCTCCTTTGATGATCTGTCTAATTCTGAAAGAGGCGTGTTAAGATCTCCTACGATTAGTGTATTCATATCAATATGACTCTTTATCTTGATTAACAGTTTTCTTAAGTAATTGGCTGCTCCCATATTGGGAGCATAGATATTTACAATTGTTAGATCATCTTGGTGGATAGTCCCTTTAAGGATTATGTAGTGTCCTTCTGTATCTCTGACTACAGTCTTTAGTTTGAAGTCTAATTTATCTGATATGAGAATCGCTACCCCAGCCTTCTTTTGAGTCCCATTGGCATGAAAGATGCTTCTCCACACCTTCACTTTCAGTCTGCGTGTATCTTTAGGTTCAAAATGGGTCTCTTGTAGACAGCACATGGATGGGTCCTGTCGTTTTATCCAATCTGCAACCCTGTGCCGTTTTATGGGTGCATTTAGGCCATTCACATTGAGAGTGATTATTGATAGATACGTTTTTATTGACATCGAGTTACCTCTGAAGTCTTTCTTTCTGTAGACTGTCTAAGGTCACATAATTCTTAAATAACTAGTGAACCTAGTTTGCAAACCCAAATGTGGTTATAGCATAGCGTAGTGTAGTAATTCAGAGTGAGGACTTTGGAGCCAGCCAGATGACCTAGTTTTGAATCCTAGCTCAGCCACACACTAGCTCTGTGACCTTGGAGTAGTTACTTAACCTTTATGCGCCTCAGTTCCTTCATCTGTAAATTAAAATAAAAATTCTAACCTGCCAGTGTTAGTGGGAGGATTAAATGAGTACTCAGAACTATGCCTGGTACTCTGTCAGTATAGCTATTACTGTTCAGTAGAGCCTTATATTATACAGCAATAGAGCTACACTTCAAAAGAAAATCCAGGGGCACCTGGGTGGCTCGGTGGGTTGAGGCCTCTGCCTTCGGCTGGGGTCATGATCCTAGGGTTCCTGGATCAAGCCCAGCATCCAGCCCCACATAGGGCTCTCTTCTCAGCAGGGAACCTGCTTCCTCCTCTCTCTCTGCCTGCCTCTCTGCCTACTTGTGATCTCTGTCTGTCAAATAAGTAAATAAAATTTAAAAAAAAAGAAATTTCCACAAATTGTCTCATGATCACTTGAAAAGATAGGCAATAATAATTACAGTTATTGTAATTGCATATCACTTGATCTTCACATTAATCCATTTTATAGATTAATTTATGATTCAGGCTCAGGCTCAATGGATTGCTCAAGATCATACAGCAGCAAGCCAGTAGCCCCTGTTGGGGAAGGTACAATGAAAGATTAAGAATGACTAACACACAATGTTAACTCTCAAATTCAGAAGGAAATAGAGGGAAGATAGCTAAGAAAATAACTAGTTTATTCAGGATAGAATGAAGCCATGTGCTAAAAAGGGTACAAGATACATGCTGAAGAAAACCAGAGGAAGACTCAATGAATTCTGCCTGGAGGTAGTATGTTTGCCTAGAACTCAGCCCAGTGGCAGCAAGGCAGGTCAGACACTATTTCATGGTGAAAGATCCCCCCGGGGCTCCAAGCACCCCGGAATGGACCCCTTCTCAGGAGGAGACCCCCGGACCCAAAAACCGAGCCGAGTCCACTGGTCAGATGCAAACAGCACGAGGTTTATTGAGTAGACACAGGTACCTGCGGGCGGTCAAGTCTTAGGAGGACTCGCGCGCCAGCCCTTTGTTCAGGGCCTTTTTATGGGGTTTGGGGAAGCGAAAGCATACGTACAGAAGCAGAAGCATGGTTACAAAGTTTTCATTGGCTGGTTTGAATGTAAAGGCATACTTGGTGTTTGTAGATTGGCTAGTTCAAATGTAAAGGCATACTTGGCGCGCGGGAATACCCCTGATTGGTTCGCTCAGCATCCTTCATTTACATAGTGGGAAGTTACTTTCATTGGTCGTTAACAAAAGGGAAACAGACAGTATTGGCTAGATTTCAATCCTTCATTAGCATGTAGACTGACCATCGGCATTGGCCAGACCACAATCCCTTATTAGCATGTAGACTGACCATCGGCATTGGTCAGACTACAATCCCTTATTTGCATGTAGACTGACCTTTCAACATTCCTTGTAGTATCTTATCACTTTTTACAACATGGGAGGATTGTTTAAGGGAGTGGGAGAAGGGGGTGTTGGCTAAGCAAAGAGAAGGGGGAAGGAGGGGGAAAGGGAGGGAGAAAACCCTTTTCATTCCCCCATTTTCTTTTTGGCCCAAGTAAAATCTTTTACTTTACTAGGGGCTAATCTCCCGCTGCCCTATTGCATGATATTGTTGGGTTAATACCATGGTTTGGACAAGCGACAATCTATCTTTTAAAAATTGGGTTAACCTGTTAATGATGCATGGCCCAAATGTTAGAATTAACATTAAGAGCATTAAAGGTCCTATTAAGGAGGTTATTAGGGAAGTAAACCAGGGTGAACGATTCCAAACTCCTTCATACCAAGATTGTTGAGATTCAAAGTCTCTTTTACACTTATCTAGCCTTTCCTTCAATTTGTCTAGAGTTTCTGTTACTACTCCAGTCTGGTCGGCAAAAAAACAGCATTCTTCTCTGAGAGCAGCACAAAGGCCACCCTCTTTTAGGAACAGTAGGTCTAAGCCTCTTCTGTTTTGTAAAGTAACTTCTTTGTTGCAAATCTCAAGGACATTTGCAAACAAAGGGAGACTTCTGCCTTACAAGACTGTGATCTCTGCAATATAAACATTTGTTCTTCTTTCAGGGCAGTCAGGGGTGCCTGTGAAATGTCATACATATTACCAAGGGGAGTGGGTGGAGAGGGGGTGCAAGGCGCCAGCCCCTGCTCCCTCCTCAGCCAGCCTCCTGAACAATTTTGACCCTTAAATCTTTAAGGTGGTTGAAGGTGGAAGGTCTTATCTTCTGTAACTTCTTCCTGCTGAATAGGGGCGTAGAGCTGTCCCTACCTACTCAGGTCAACATTGATCAGTGGAGGAATGTATAGGGGAGTTACGAAAGGCGGAGGCAGCTGAATCCAGTGCTGACAGTGAAGAAGTATCTTTGCGCGTGGTAAGGATCATCTGTCGTGAAGTCATTGCAGCGATGGAGTCTCGGCACCAAGTAGAGAAACATTGAACAAAACAACATATTAAGGTTAATAAGGCGATAAGAATGAGAAGCCCGAAAAGGAGATTTGGCCACAGTCCTTCTCCAAACCATTAAGCTAACCAATTACTGAGAGAGAGAGAAGGATATTGAAGAGCATCCTATCTTTTATTAGTCCTGTGACATTTTTGTGATAGTCTGGGATGTACACACAACATTCTGTCTTGATAATTGCACAAGTGCCACCCTGTGCTGCTGTCAGGACATCTAAGGCCATCCTATTCTGTAGGACTGCCTTACGTATCTGTGAAACTTTGGTATTAAGTAGGGAGATGCTGTTTAGTGAATCACTGAGTGCCTTTGCAGTATATTTATTAAGGGCTTCTACATGCCACATGACATCCTCTAGTCCCGAGATGGAACAAAAATGGATGCTAAGTGATCATCCCATTTAAAAATGATCGCGTCCACCTTTGTTTCAAGTTGGGGAGATTAGCTGGAGTTGTAATGGTCTTAGTAACGCACCCATGAATCCAGGCAAATCCTAAGGTACAGCGACCTATCCACCCTGGAGGAAGCCAGGGCCACAGGTTGGTTCCACATATCCAGTGGTTTCTGTTTGGAGCTGACCATCTAATGCCAGGTCGCCTTGCCCAGTCAGTAGCAAACCAGTCAGTGGCCTGGAGTACTATTACTTGGGAACACATTTCTAATGATAGCTATCCCAGATATCGTGTGTTATTTGCCCAAATATCACTCGTATGATTTCTTTGTTCCCAGCATAAAACTGCCTTCTGACTGAGCCGTCCAATCGTGGGTGTAAGCCACAGATATGCATCCCAGATTTGATATATACCATCCTTAGTATAGCGATAAGGAGGGTTCCGTAACTTAGGCCCATATTTGATTGGGGAGTTATGGCTTGATAGCAATCCCCTTTCCTTCCAAATAGCTCCATGGGCATGTAGTACTAGGAAAGCATATTTGGAGTCAGTATAAATATTAATTCTTAGGCTTTGGCAATTGCAAAGTGCCAGTGAGCACTACAGTATACCTAGCTTTTCTTATTCTTTCTGTGAAAACTACTGTTATCAGAAAACCAAGTGTCATTCCTATTTTTAACAGGGTAATCTTAAATCTGGCCAAATAGAGTAAGCAAGATCAATAACCCCTGAACATTTTTGCTCTACAGAGAAAGAAGTACAGTAGTTAGGTTCAGGCATACAGGTAACTAGGTTTAAACTTTGACAAGTTTTAAGTATTATTTCTGGCATATCTGTAAGTATAGCCCAGTATTTAATAAGTCGGCCTCCATCATCCATTAGTGGCCTTTGGCTTCTAAGACAAATCTGGGCCTGATGTAAAGTCATCATTGTCAGGGACTGTCCCATCGTGAGCTTTGAGGCTCTTTTATGAGGGTTGTTCTAGGCTTCGCTAAAGCATCTGTTTGCAATTGCACCTCAACAGAGGTGGCCTCTAGGATAAATATGACTAAGGGATGAAACCAATAAGAAGACCTTTGAGTGGTCCAGCCTTAACAATATCCTGACTACAGAGGATCACTGGCAAGTGAGAAAACTTGTCAAGAGATAAGGGGAGTTCCCCATGCATCATTCAATCCACTCATAAAGAAAGTGGGGTCATCCATTATCTCCATAAGTCCATAGTTAATCCTATGGAGTGCGATAGGCTGGCTTTTAGGCAATTTCATTATCCCAGCCACACACAAGGTGTTAGTTAAGTTATACAATTGTAGGGGAATCAATCCCATTTTTCCAGTTGTTTAATCATGTGCCACGGGGTTCTGCTAATATCCCCACAAAATAAGATCGACTAAAGGAGCTATTGTACAACTTCTCTGAAGTTTACCTCAAATTGTTTAGCTTAGGTAAACAAACATTTAAAGACAATCAAATCTAGAATTTAACATCCATAAAGGTGTGTTACTAAAACATAATTTTTCTCTCTAAAATAACCCTCATTTCCAGAGATAGCCAAATCAGGACTAATTCACTTGTGAAACAAGTCCAGTTTTAACAAACTTGGCCTAATTATTTACATAAGCTCAGCAAGAACAGTGAGTGTGATCAATAGATCTTTTAGAGTCTGCTTTGCTGGAACTTTTTATAAGGAATCTCTAGGTTGAACTTTTAGTAGCCGCTCCAGGCCAGAAGCCAAGCCCTGTACTTGCCATCAGGCATGCCTGCAGTACCTTTGGGCGAATTCCTCTTCCTGAGACTGCACCTACCAAGGAGTGACATTCTTTACTCACCTGGTGAGGCTGCTGGGAACTCTGCAAGCAAGGTATGAGGCCAACAGTCCCAAGGGGCTTTATGGCTCCAGGTTTCATAAAGTCAACCTTAGTTCCTTTAAACTGTCTGGTCATATCTTTTCAAATATGACATCCCAGTCAAAGCCTTGGTAAAATAACCAGTTTCCAATGGTGTCCTGTTACAAGGAGAACAGATTCTTATTGAACTTATGCAAATGACTGATTGCCATGGAAGAAAGAATACTTACTGAGACCTTTTGGTTTCAGAGGGTTCAGATAGAGGGAAAAGTTGAATGCTTTGAGCACTTTTACAAATGAGCACTTTTACATGTCTATAAGTTACAGATAACTAAGAGGAAGTATCCCTAGTCTGGAAGAGCAAACATTAGAGAGAACCAGCAATGTCTAAAATAAGAGACACAACACTATAATCTTTTAGTTCATTTAGTTCCATGTTACTAATTCTGGTGAATGCACCTTTAGTTAGTTTTGGAAATTCTTACCCATTTCAGTTCTAGGATTTTCAAATATATCAAATATCTGTATTTATCCTGAAAGTCCTTTATATGAATCTCCTTGAAGATAAAACTCATTTTACAAGAGAATTAAAACAATTATAAATGACAAAAACTCAGAATGGGTATGGTTAGAGCTAAAGAGACACGGGAGTTTACAATTTAGCTGCAAGGAAATCAGGTTACTTCTGTGACACATAACATTTCCATAATTACAATATCAAGCGATGATCTCTTACAACATTAAAACTTTAGGAAGTGCATAGAATCTCTAGAATAGTTATAGCATTTTCCCAAATGTAACCCAAGGTTTATCATTGGTTCAGTAGTATTTCATGAGCAACTTCACATACCAAGGAAAAGCCTGAGTTAAAGAGATTTACAATTTAAATCTTGTCAACATTCGCTAAAATCTTATAAAGTTTAAAAGCACATGCCTAAGTATAATTAGGGATGTTAAACACCTGATAAAACAAAACATAGAAACTGAACTTTCTGGTCAGGCAAAGAGAAAAACATTTACATTTTCTTAACAGCAGATCAATTAATTCAAGAAAACATTGTCCTTTTGAACAGAGACAATTTCAGTCTTGTACCAGTGTACCTTTAAAATCCATTCATTTCAATCTTAGTCCATTCTTGACCATAGCTAAAATTCCTTTTCTGAAGTTTCCCTTCACAAACCTTCTACAACTTTCCTTTGCATTCAGGTTTTGTCCCAAGCCATTTCCTTCCAAACAACCATCTCATTTAGGACAAAATTTATCTACCCTTACCTTCAACAAAATGTATTCCCATTCCTTAAATCTTTCTTACATATCTCCTACTTTCCTACATACAGAGTTTCCCTTTATTTCCATCAGTCTTAGTTACACTAAGCAGAACTTTGTATTCTTAGAAACACCTTTAGTTATTAGCCATTTGTGAACTGTTACAACAGAATTCTTCAGGTGGCAATTTATGAATCAGTTAAGTGGAAAACACTTTTACCAGCAGATTTAAATACTCTTAGTTTCTTTGCAGTTAAGAAGTCAAAAACCCAATCCTACATCCAGTAATTAACGACTTAGCATTTTATCCTGTTTGGTTAAGATATAGATGTCCACAATTCAATTCCATTTGTCATCCAAGCAAAACTTTAAAACTTTCAGGTTACCAAAGACTTTGAAAGCTACTTCAGCAATTACCCATTAAAACTTTGAGACAGATAATTAACCATCAGTTTAGTCATTTCTTTGCTAACATATTTTAACAAGTAACACAAGCTTATCTGACCTTCAGTAAACTTCCAAGTTTTACATTTACTACTGTTAACTTAAAAGACAGGTCTTATCTTAATTAAACCAACAAACTTAACTTAGTTCCAATAGTGATTTACGTTCCACCTGGGCCCACTCCACTTTGAATGTTTACCTGAGACATGCATGGGAAGATCTGGAGTGGGGGTTTTAGGTCCAGGGGGTGCTCTTTTTGCTCCTTGACAGTGGAGAGAGGAGCCATGGTGCATGATCTAGAGGCTAGTCATGCAGGCTGCACGCACGTTGGTGCAGAAACACGATAAGGGGGAAACAGAGGAAAACAATGTGCTGCCAGGAGGCAGAGAAAGGATTCCTGGTTTTGGAGCTCATAAGCCCCAACAGAGGAGCAGATGCCATGCTTTCCCACCAGCAAGGGGGGAGGGGTTAAGCAGTCCAAGTCGGGCCAGAGAACACAGGGAAACTTCCCCGAAACAAAGAGAGTTTCGGCAGCTGCTCGGGAATATTCCTTATGGTCTCTGTCTCGAGTTAGACCAACCCCAGTTGGTTCCAGTTATAGCCATTAACACGGGAAGTGAGTGAGGGAGAAACCCCCACATCTGTTAGAAGAAACTCAGAATCTCTCCAGTGACCTAAAGTGAGACTTAAGGGGGTGGTAAGTGTTTGCCCCATTTTAAAGTCAAAGAAAACACCAAGGACAATAAGTAAGACACACAAAACAGTTAACAAGAAGGACGCTGCGTGATTTCGGTACAAAACCGAAAGCAAAAACTCAAGCGGAGATCCCGGGGGTCCGGATTCCCCCTCTCCAACCAAGGCCATGTATCTCTCTGATACAGGCTGAGCTCCAAATGCCCCGCTGCACCGGGGCCCAAATGTCCCGAAGGACCCAAATGTCCCGCCCGGCGGGACTACAAACGCCTCTGGAACGTCTTCCAGGGCTGCGAGGGAGAAGTCCGAGCCCGTCAGCTCCTTCTGGCCCTCGCCAAATACAAATGGATCCGATCGAACCCCAAACCAAACGCATGCGCAAATTCACAAGTAACAGGTTCAGACGCAGCCAAAGACGCAACGAACAGACACAACGAATAAAGTGCTGGCCAGCTTACCTCCTGACAGTGGGTCGGTGGTCCTTGGGTGGGGGGGTCTCGAATCCCGGACGAGCCCCCAAATGAAAGATCCCCCCGGGGCTCCAAGCACCCCGGAATGGACCCCTTCTCAGGAGGAGACCCCCGGACCCAAAAACCGAGCCGAGTCCACTGGTCAGATGCAAACAGCACGAGGTTTATTGAGTAGACACAGGTACCTGCGGGCGGTCAAGTCTTAGGAGGACTCGCGTGCCAGCCCTTTGTTCAGGGCCTTTTTATGGGGTTTGGGGAAGCGAAAGCATACGTACAGAAGCAGAAGCATGGTTACAAAGTTTTCATTGGCTGGTTTGAATGTAAAGGCATACTTGGTGTTTGTAGATTGGCTAGTTCAAATGTAAAGGCATACTTGGCGCGCGGAAATACCCCTGATTGGTTCGCTCAGCATCCTTCATTTACATAGTGGGAAGTTACTTTCATTGGTCGTTAACAAAAGGGAAACAGACAGTATTGGCTAGATTTCAATCCTTCATTAGCATGTAGACTGACCATCGGCATTGGCCAGACCACAATCCCTTATTAGCATGTAGACTGACCATCGGCATTGGTCAGACTACAATCCCTTATTTGCATGTAGACTGACCATCGGCATTGGTCAGACTACAATCCCTTATTTGCATGTAGACTGACCTTTCAACATTCCTTGTAGTATCTTATCACTTTTTACAACATGGGAGGATTGTTTAAGGGAGTGGGAGAAGGGGGTGTTGGCTAAGCAAAGAGAAGGGGGAAGGAGGGGGAAAGGGAGGGAGAAAACCCTTTTCATTGGTAGAGAAGCATATTGTTTACTTGAAGTCAGAAAGCTTGAAGGTCTGGGAGTAGCAGAACAACAGGGAAAGAAGTTGCCCAAAGAAAACTTTGAAAAATGCCTAGGCATTCATGACCACTCCTACGTGTTTTTGGACGTAGGAGGGAAACAGTGACCTTGATTTTAAGGACAAATGAAGTATTCAGTACCAAGGATAATGTGAACAATGTGATTATTCTAAAGAAATTTCCCTATCTGCTTGAGAGGATTGAGAATGTGTATCTTCTTCCTTTTATCTGTAGTTTTGCTACTTTGGAACCCAGTGGATCAATTTCTTCTGGAGTCAGTCCTCCCATTTTGAGGCCCAGGGGTTATGAGCTATTCTCTGTGTGTGTCTCTCTCCTCTCTTAGGGCTTATACTCTTCCAGCAAGGTCTTGCCAATCAAGGAGATATCGTGGTGCAGCAAGAATGATTCCTTCTCCTCTGCCAGATCTTGGTGGCTTGGAAAATAGAAATGAAATATTTTATTCTATTTTTGGATAGGGTATAGCAAAGCACTGGAGGAAACTTAAATGACGTATGTATCTGTGAATCACTATGAATAAACCATTTTCAGATAGGGTCTTCCCTCTTTCTGTAGCCTGGCCTTGTTTATGGCTCAGTCCCCAAGACCAGATCCTAGATCAATTCCTAGACAAGTCTGAGAGTGTGAAAGCTCTAGGATTCATTATGATAGACTAGAGTTCTCCAATCTAATAGATCTCCAATGTAATACTCAAACCAGATTTTCTGAGATTCTTCAAGCTCATTCTGCTAAATTCAAACCAAATCTCTAGTGATTAAAAGAACAGACATATTTAATTATTAAGCAACTAGCACTTCGCTCAGTGTTGGGGGTGGGGAGCAAAAAACTATAAAATATTATTAAAGAGTGGGACAAATCTCAAATCACCTGAAGATCTCACTGAGGAGAGAATACAAAGTTGCATAAACAATTGCCTAACGACACACAGAATGCAGCTAGATCCATGAATGTATGGGTCATGCTCTTGAATCTCAGACTAAGGCAAGAAGAGTTTGAACCGCAGTATGGAGGAAGAAGTTAGATTTGTATTGAGGATTTATAGATTAATGGACTGGAGTAAAGAATTTATTTGCAGAAGGGCATACCATTATCTCTGTCCTCTCCTCCCTTGTAGTGCTTTGGGTATTATTGCTTCCCCTTTCTTAGGACATTTCCTGGCACACAAAATGAAGTAATGAAATGGTATTCCAAGCTTTCCCCAACTGAGTCCTATATTACCAATCTAGCCTTGCTACTACTCATTCATTCACTCATTCAGCAGGTCTTTATTTTACAGGTGAATGCTTCAAGCTCAGTGGTAGGCACAGAGCATCCAGAGAAGAACAAGACCCATTGTCTGTCAGTAGAGTTTAGACAGACAAGGAGACCAGAGCTACCGTATGATGACTACTCTAAGAGACATGCACAGGCTGTTGAGGAAACCCACAGCAGAAACACTTATCTTGGAGAAGGGAATGGATCAAAGAAAGACATCAACTTTATTATTTTTATTAATTTTTTAAATTAAGATTTTATTTATTTATTTGACAGAGAGAGATCACAAGTAGGCAGAGAGGCAGGCAGAGAGAGAGGGGGAAGTAGGCTCCCTGGTGAGCAGAGAGCCTGATGTGGGGGCTCGATCCCAGGGTCCTGGGATCATGACCCGAGCCAAAGGCAGAGGCTTAACCCACTGAGCCACCCAGGTGCCCCTTTATTGTTTTTTTTTTTTTTTTAAAGATTTTATTATTTGACAGAAAGAGAGTGAGAGAGCACAAGCAGGAGGAGCAGCAGAGGGAAGAGAGGGAGAAGCCTGCTCCCTGGGAGCTGGGAGTGAGGCTGGATCCCAGGACCCTGAGACCATGACCTGAACTGAAGGCAAATGCCCAACTGACTGAGCCGGGCACCCCAAGTTATCAACTTTAAAGGTTTTTAAAATAGATTTTTCTTTAAAAAAAAATTATTTATTTCTCAGAGAGAGAGAGAGAGAAAGAGCAAGAGAGCACAAGCAGGGGGAACAGCAGGCAGAGGAAGAAGCAGGCTCCCCACTGAGCAGAGAATTTGACATGGGACTTGACCCCAGGACCCTGGGATCATGACCCAAGCCAAAGGCCGATGCTTAACTGACTGAGCCACCTATGCATCCCTCTGTTTTTTTTTTTTTTTAATAGCAGTTTTCATCACTCGTTACTTATCTGATTTATTCAGTTACTGATTTCTTTCATGTCTGACTTCCCTACTAAACTATACATTTCATGAAGGCAAGAATTACCTTTTTTTTTTTTTTTAACCACCATATACTAAGCCTCTGGGACAGTATGTAGCATGAAGTAGATGTTCAATAAATATTTGTCTAATAAATGCATGAATAGCATTACTTTGACTAGTTGAACTGTTTCAACCAATATCATAGAGGATAATTATTTTAAAGACTTCTCAAAAATGATGAAACAAGTAGCTTCTGGAAAATTTGCAAGAGCCAACTTTACGAATGGTGTTCTGTGAACCACTGTCTGCAGGTCATTTGTAGTCCAGCCAAGATTTCTGACGGCTCAGATCACCTGTGTCTCTGCATCTTGCAAAGAATAATTCTATCTATGAGAAAAACTAAAGAAGTCTAGTTTTAAAGAACAATTTTAATGATATCCCATTTTAAAGGATTTTTATTTTCATTTGCTTTAAATTGTTTGGCATGTTAAGTATCTGTGGAAATAAGTCATTTGATGAGTGTGTTGAGATAAAAGCATTTGTAAATCATGCCTTTTAAGTGTGGTTAAATGGTTGTCTACACTTACCTATTAGAACTCATAATCATTACTACTGTTCAAATATATTAGGGTTGAACATAACATGTTCATAACATGAAAATAGAAACAAAAGAAAGATTAGGGGTGCCTGGGTGGCTCAGTGGGTTAAACCTTTGCCTTTGGCTCAGGTCATGATCTCAGGGTCCTGGGATTGAGCCCAGCATTGGGTTCTCTGCTCAGCAGAGAGCTTGCTTTCCCCTCTCTCTCTGCCTGCCTCTCTGTCTACTTGTGATCTTTCTGTCAAATAAATAAATAAAATCCTTTAAAAAAAAAAAAGAAAGATTAGCATTCATGACTTACTACTAACTTAACCATTTTCTTTAAATTTTTTACAATTACAGTATGTTTCACATCCTTAAATATTAATATGTAATATTATTTGATGCTGAAGGCACAAAAATAATGTGCAAAACTTATACTAAAAATAAACAGCTTACAACTGTTTCTTTTTAATTTTAGAAGAATGCTTATAACTAATTTAATATTAGAGTGATTGTAACCTTAAATGTAGTAACTAAAATGAAGAGGAACAATTTGTTAAATGCGTTTCTTCAGGAAAATCTCACAAAAGATTTTGTTTAGCAAGCCTATTTGAAACAACCCAGAGCTAGAATTATTTCTAGGCTCTTGCAAAATAAATTCATTTTGTTTTGGGGTGCCTGGATGGCTCAGTGGGTTAAAGCCTCTGCCTTCGGCTCAGGTCATGATCCCAGGGTCCTGGGATCGAGCCCCACGTCGGGCTCTCTGCTCTGCAGGGAGCCTGCTTCCTCCTCTCTCTCTGCCTGCCTGCCTCTCTGCCTACCTGTGATCTCTATCTGTCAAATAAATAAATAAAAAATCTAAAAAAAATAATTCATTTTGTTTGGATTTTGATCCACTGGTAAATTTGAACTGGGGAGAGTATCATTTTGATATTTAATACGGCAGTTGAGTTATAACTCAGAAATGAATTCTCCATAGCCTGAGTCATGTAGAAATTATGTTAAAATAAGGAACTGACAATAGACCGTTTCACACACCTGGGTGTTACTCTTAGGAAATCTAACAGAAGCCATAGGTTAGAATACTTCAGTATCAACAATCCTGTAGCCTTTGGCTTATTTGGTTTTGGACTCCCTCTAGTGGTCCAACCTTTTGGCACTTTAATTGGTACTCTGGTTCATAGAATCACCACATTTGGGGACATATTAAAAACAAATAAGCAGGGGACCTGGGTGGGTCAGTCGGTTGAGCAACTGACTCTTGGTTTCAACTCAGGTCATGATCTTGGGGTCGTGGGATCAAGCCCTGTGTCAGATTTCATGCTCAATATGGAGTCTGCTTGAGATCCTCTCCCTTTGCCTTTGTCCCCTCCACCCCAATAAATAAGTAAAATAAATCCTTAAAAACAAATATGCAAAAGAACCACACAACTATTAGAATGGTTTTCCACAAGGAGAAGACTATGTCACTAGTCTTTAAAAGACTGTCATTTATCAATGGTAGAATAAATGTAGGCATTAAAATAGTTGAGATAATAGTGTTGCAAATGGTTTGACCTAAAGGGACTCAGATTTCATGCGCTGACTGGAAAAGCTAGTTATAGTTCTGCTAAGAGTGAGTGGATAAGGGCCAAAGGCCCGTAAACAGGATTCCTGGTTGCTTTTGTTTGCAAGCTAAGGTGAGAACCAGACTTTTAAAAAGAGGATGAAGTAAATATTTCTGGGTCTATGGGTCCTACAAGGTTAGGGAGCCCAAAGCAACCTGAGTTTCTTTCACATTAAATGTAGAAAATTCAGATTGATTTAATTTGATTTATGTTTGCTTTGGTTGTGCCCCTCAGCTATACCTTATAAAAAGTCTCCTACCTCTTCCATATAACAACAGTCAGAATATGAGAGACTCTTAGGTTTATTCCATTAACCTTTCACTTCCTGGCTAGTTCTGCACTGTTAAAAAAAAATATATATATATGTATATGTACATATATACACATACACAAATGCATGTATTTATGTTTATATATGTACGTATATATACATATATGTAATATATACATATATAAACATGTACGTATATATACATATATATGTATGTATATATACATATATATTTTTTTCATATTCTACCAACTCTTTTATATGACAGCCCTTCACATATTTAAGACCGTTATCATGTCCTCATTAAGTTGTCTTTCTGCCGTCCAACCCCTATTTTTTTTTTTTTTTGATCCTTAAATCTTCTTTGGACCAGAATAAAAGAACATCTATGAGGTATAGGCAGTATGATATAATAACTAGATGGGCATTTTCTTCACATCTATAGGGGTTAGTAAAAATAGTGACTCTTTATTTCAGAAAATACAAAACTTTTCTTGGAAAATCTGAATTTGGCGTCTTTGTTCTCCAAAGAGAACAGAAAGCAATGAGATTAGGAGAAAGAAGAAAATGGTATGTAATGGATGACTTAGGCAGGTCAGAACCTCCCCTTACTATGCTATTTCCTAATTCCTTTTAAGATTTTCCAGCTCCAGTGCTGGATTAAGTGAATGTGGAATCCAGAGGTCAGGCATAGTGTCTACCCTGAGGTTTGAGTACAGTAAGAGGAACTAGCACTGGTTTTAAGGTCCCAGTAGAGTCCACAACACATTTTTTGCATAAGCAGAAGGAAATCCACCAGCCTCCAGTGACTTAAGCACACGGTTGGCAATCACAACTTCGTAATCACACAAATTTAGGTTGCAGTGAAGTGGGGAAAATAGAGGTAGAGAGATGTGAGTAAGATAAAAACAAAGCATATTTTCTTGACTTTGAAGATCTGGAACTCTTTTTCTTGAGCACAATTAAAAAGGATAGGAAATGTATTCCAGCTGATAACAGAGGAAGAGTAATCCTCTAGCACAAATATTGTTAAAATGAAAACTCAAAAGCAATCTAGAGATTTAATGCAATTTCTATCAAAATATCAACAGCAATTTTTTCACAGAACTAGAAAAAGCAATCCTAAAATTTGCATGGAACCACGAAAGACCCTGAGTAGCCAGAAAAAGCTGGAGGTATCACAATTCCAGATTTCAAGTTATATTACAAAGCTCTCCTCATCAAAATAGTGTAGTACTGGCACAAAAATAGACACATAGATCAACAGAATAGAAAGCCCAGAAACAAATTCACAATTATTTGGTCAATTAATCTTCAACAAAGGAGGCAAGAATATGTAATGGTTAGTCTCTTCAACAAATAGTGTAGGGAAAACTGGACCACTTTCTTAAACCATACACAAAAATAAATTCAAAATGGATTAGGGACCTAAATGTGAGACCCCAAACCGTAAGAATCCTTGAAGAGAGCACAGGTAGTAATTTCTCTGACATCCGCCATAACATCTTTCTAAATATGTCTCCTGAGGCACAGGAAATAAAAATGAAAACTACTGGAACTACATAAAATAAAAAGCTTCTGCACATGGGGTGCCTGGGAGGCCCAGTTGTTAAGCATCCACCTTGGGCTCAGGTCATGATCCTAGGGTCCTGGGATGGAGCCTGAGCCCCGCATCAGGCTCCCTGCTCAGCAGGAAGCCTGCTTCTCCCTCTCCCACCCCCGTTTGTGTTCCCTCTCTCAATGTGTGTCTCTCTGTCAAATAAAATCTGAAGAAAAAAAAAAAGGCTTCTGCACAGCAAAGGAAACAGTTAACAAAACTAAAGGGGCACCTGCGTGGCTCAGTGGGTTAAAGCCTCTGCCTTCGGCTCAGATCATGATCTCAGGCTCCTAAAACAAAACAAAACAAAAAAAAAACAGAACAACAACAACAAAAAACCAAACAAACAAAACCTAAAAGATAGCCTGCTGAATGGGAGAAAATATTTGCAAGTAACATATCCATTAAAAGGTTAGTATTGAAAATGTATAAAGAACTTACACAACTGAACAGCAGAAAACCCAAATAATCCAATTTAAAAATGGGCCGAAGACATGAACAGACATTTCTCCAAAGAAGACATACAGATGGACACATGAAGAGATGTTCAATATCACTCATCATCAGGAAAATGCAAATCAAAACCACAGTGGGATATCACCTCATACCTGTCAGAATGGCTAAAATAAAAAATACAGGAAACAACAAGTGTTAGCAAGGTTGTGAAGAAAAAGGAACCCTCATGCTCTCCTGGTGGGAATGCAAACTGGTGCAGCAACTATGGGAAGCAGCATGGAGGTTCCTCAAAAAATTAAAATAAAACTACCCTATGATCCAGTAATAACACTACTGGGTATTTACCCAAAGACTATGAAAACACTAATTTGAAAGGATATATGCATTATTATAAATCATGCAGCATTATTTTCAATAGTCAAATTATAGAACCAACCCAAGTGTCCAAGTGTTTATCGATAGATGGATAAAGAAGATATGGCGTATATACAATGGAATATTATTCAGCCATAAAAGAGAATAAAATCCTGCCATTTGCAACAACATGGATGGAGCTAGAGAGTATAATGCTAACCAACATAAGCCAGTCAGAGAAATAAAGATACCATATGGTTTCATTCATATGTGGGATTTAAGAAACAAATGAAGAAAGGGGGAAAAAAGAGGCAAGCCTAAAATATAAACTCTTAACTTAGAGAATAGATGGTTACCAGAGTGGGTTGGGGGGTGGGGTGGGTGAAATAGGTGAGGGGGGATTGAGAGAGTACATTTATCTTGATGAGCACTGAGTAATATACAGAATTGTTGAATCACTGTATTGTACACCTGAAACTAATATAACACTGTATGTTAACTATATTGGAATTAAAATTAGTTTACAAAAAAAAAATACTGAGTCAAAAAGAGTAATCCCCTGTGGGGAAGGGAGAAGAAAGGAGGAAAGAGAATAGCAGGCAATAGTCTTAATAATGTAGATAGGCATCACCTCTAATACAGGTCTTAGCACTGCTGTGCACCAAATAGGCAATAGGCACTTATCAAATGACTAGAAGAGATTATGATTAAGTTTTGTCATAGAACATTCAGAGAAATGTAGGGAAGGAAAAAGTCCATCTCTGCCCAGTTCTATCAACTGGAGTAGAATTAAATTTACACAAGACAGATTAATAGGGGGAAAACCCCAGAATTTTATTATTATGCGCTCAGAGGCCCGATAATGAAATTGAGACTAAAGAAATGACCAAGGCAGGCAGTTCTTATGCTTTTTAGACAAAAAGACAATAAATTTGTGAGGAACTGACTGGATAAAATAAATGGGAGGTTTAATTAGAAATTCAAAGTGGAATCTGGGCTGAGGTGGTAGATTAGTAAAGTTACAAGGTTGGTTTCTACAACTCTCAGCTCTAACGTTCCTATCTCTGGTGAGAAGGATGTCTTCTTACTTCTTAGTACAGAGAGGGTACCTTTCACACGGGAGGTTTCTTGCTTGCTTTTGGGGGATAGCGTAGAGCCCGAGTGCCCTTGAACTAGCTGTTCTCCAGGTAGCTTCCATTCAAAATCATCAGTATGCCATTCTGGTACAGTTTGGCCCACCTGCCCTTGGCCCCTGCAGGAGTAAAAACTCCGAGCAGAATATATTGGTGTGCCACCAAATGTCAGATGGCCTGGTTTTCCTTCTCTCTCTCCCAGGGATTGGAAATGCTACCCTGTGCTTTTCTCTTGGCGATGGCGCTTTGCTATAGGAAAGGCATATCTGGACCTTCTGAAGACGTTAGAACCCAGATCCATCGAGCGCGCTAATGCTGTATTTGTCAGCTACTCCAAGTTACCTTAGGTATTAGCACCACAGCACTCCAAAAAAGTGTGCCCACAGACAGCTGAGGTTCGTTCACAAAGCGCTGGTGGTGATGCTCGAGTTTGACAGCCAGGGAGAGTATGCTATGCGGGCTCTCTCTAAGTCATCTACGTGTATGCTTAATGACCTCCTGAAGCTAGTTTATGAGGTCTCCCAGACACCTCTACCTAAGGCCTTTACCATACAGCCCTAGAATGGGCCGCTAGCTCTCATCAAATCCGACACCACAACACCCACTGCCAGAGCATCATCTAACTTTCCGATTGGCCCTTTCAGCCTCCACTTCTGGGCTATCGACTGAGAGTCATTCCTGGCGCATGCGCGTCACCAGCTTCCGGCCGCGGAGAGCGGTGTACCCGCCTTTCCCGACCGGATGGAATTCTTCCCTCCCTTTCCTCGGCCTGGCTTTTTGTGTGTGCAATGGCTCCGGACTCCGGTTCCTTTCCCGAAGAGCCGCTCTTAAAGGTGCTACCCTTAGACGCTAGGGACCGGGGCACCCAGCGCTGTCGCCTGGGCCCGGCCGCCTTCCGCGCCTTGGGCGCACACTTGGACTCGGCGGTGAACATCTCTCTGCCTGACGGCGGCTCCTGTCTCTGTACCGCCTGGCTGCGGCGGGACGGAGCAGACGGCTTTGTGCAACTGGATCCGCAGTGTGCGAGCCCCGGGACGGCTGTGGGGGCTTCGAGGTTCAGGGGCAGTCTCCGCTTAAGCAGCCTCCGCCTAGTGACCTGCCCGTCCCTGCGGCTCCTCACCGTGTGGCCGGTGTTGCGGGAGCGGGCGGGCGCACCCGGTGCCTTAAACCCAGCCGCGGTGCTGGAGGCGGCGCACGAGCTTCTGAGGAACCGACCGGTCTCCCGGGGCCACGTGGTGGTCGCTCCACCTGGGGCCCCCGGCCCCGTGGCCGCGCTTCACATCGTCGGCGGCGCGCCCAGCCCGGATCCGGCCGGGCGAGTCACCCCTCGCACCCGCATCAGTCTCAGCTCGGTGCCTCCGTCGGAAGCGGAACGGCAGCCCGAGGTGCCCCTAGGGGGTCTTTCGGAGGCTGCCGACTCGCTGCGGGAGCTCCTCCTCCTCCCGCTCCGCTACCCCCGCACCTTGGCGGCCTTGGGGCTAGCAGTGCCTCGCGGGGTGCTCCTGGCGGGTCCCCCCGGAGTGGGCAAGACTCAGCTAGTGCGGGCCGTGGTCCGGGAGGCGGGCGCGGAGCTGCTGGCAGTGAGCGCCCCCGCGGTCCAGGGCGCGCGGCCCGGGGAGACCGAGGAGAACGTGAGACAGGTCTTCCAGCGCGCGCGGGAGCTGGCCAGCCGCAGACCCACCCTCCTCTTCCTGGACGAGGTGGACGCCCTGTGTCCCCGGCGGGGCGGCCCACACCGAGCGCCCGAGAGCCGCGTGGTGGCCCAGGTGTTGACGCTGATGGACGGCATCAGTGGGGACCGCGAGGTGGTGGTGGTGGCGTCCACCAACCGGCCGGACGCTCTAGACCCAGCGCTGCGCCGACCGGGGAGGTTTGACCGAGAGGTAAATAGGCCCGGGCTGTCAGCCCCTTGTCCCTGCAACCAAGGCCTCTTCTGGCTCGGTTGCCTGCCCCGAGGGCCACTTAGGTTTGGCTGTCAGACTGGAGTGGGGTTTTTTGTAATGCAGAGAACACGTTCTCTGTCCTTGTGCGATCTGTGAGCCAGGACCCATTTTACCCCACAGTCAGATTGTTGGGAGAAGCAAGGTAGCCTTTAGAGATTAATTTTGTGCAGGACCCAAGTCGAGTACAATCAGTAATGTTAGTTTTTAAGGCAACTAGGTCAGCTGTAAGCATACCGAACTCCTGTGGATTTGGAGTAAGAATTTATTTAAAGTAGGATAGCCTCAAGAAATAAGTTTTTGAAATAAAAAGGGAGAAGGCATGAAAGAACTAAAGCAAAGCAGGCAATAACTCTTCCGGATTTATTCATTCCTTGTCAGGACGCTAACATCCTGTCCCACAGGTGAGAAGTTACCCACAAGTGCTCCCTGAGTTGCCAGAAGGATTGAGTATTCAAAGGTGTCCTTTATTTTATAAGCTTTAGTCCCAAATTGATCCTTTATTAAATAGGTTGAATAGTGATTAAGTGATGTTTAAACTTTGTGTTAATATTCTGAGGAGATGATAATTGCACACTTTTAGCTTAATCTGTGCAGAACTTGATCACATTTCTTTTTTTGTACTATCTAGTACTTGTCTCCTGAATAAAATCCTTAAGGGCAGGGACCTAGACTATCTGCTATACTATTGCATCCCTGGCTCACAGAACTTGGCAAGTTTTTATAAAAATAACAAAATGTTGTTAAATGAATTACAGAGGGCCCCCAATTTACAGTGGTTCAGCTTGGTGGTTTTTCAGCTTTACGATGGTCTGAAGGTCATATGCGTTCAGTAGAAAACATATTTTGAATTTGATCTTTTGCCAGGCTAGTGATATGCAGTAAATGTTCTCATGGTGCTGGATAGCCATGAGGTCATGAGGGTAAACATTGAACATACTGACCACCATTTTATACCAATGCAAACATTCTGTTTTTCACTTTCAGTACGGTATTCAATAAATTCTATGAATAGTCAAAACTTTTTTTTATGAAATGGACCTTGTGTTAGATGGTTTTGCCCAACCATATGCTAATGTAAATGCTCTGAGCACATTTAAGTTGCCTAGGCTCAGTTGCGATATTTAGTAGGGTAGGTATATTAAATGCATTATCCACTTACTGTAATTCGAATTTACAATGGATTTATTGAGGGGCGCTTGGCTGGCTCAGTGGGTTAAAGCCTCTGCCTTTGGCTCAGGTCATGATCTCAGGGTACGGGGATTGAGCCCCGCATCGGGCTCTCTGCTCAGTGGGGAGTCTGCTTCCTCCTCTCTCTCTGCCTGCCTCTCTGCCTGCTTGTGATCTCTGTCTGTCAAATTTAAAAAAAAAAAAAAATTAAACAAACAAACAAACAATGGATTTATTGGGATGCAGCCCCATCTTAAACTCAGGAAGATCTGTATGTAGTTTTCATTATGCAACTACCTAGCCATGGTTACTACTCTGGAAAATTAGGATTTTAATATATTGAGAGTCTGTGGTATTCTTAAGAGTACATAGTTCTGCTTCCAAATTTGTTTACCCAGTTAAACACATTTGAGGGGATAAAAATACTACATAATATTCTAAACTGTGGAAACTTTAATTTTTCTTTTTTTCCTTTGCATACAGGTTGTCATTGGGACTCCCACACTTAAACAAAGAAAGGCAATACTCCAAGTGATTACCTCAAAGATGCCCATCTCCAGTCAAGTCGATTTGAGCCTCCTTGCGGAAATGACAGTTGGCTATGTTGGTGCAGACCTGACTGCACTCTGTAGGGAGGCTGCCCTGCATGCTCTCCTTCATGGTGAGAAGGTAGGAAGAAATGATGTATGAGCCTGTATGTTGATCTTTTCATTACTATAACGAATTTGGGGATTAAAACAAGTAGTAAGTACATTTTCTTGCAATTTGTGATAACTTCCACAGCTGTTTCTTCCTTTTTTTTTTTTTTTTTTTTCTTACATATATTTTTATATCTCACCTTCGTGGGACTAGCATTTGACTGAAGGTGGGAATAGAGGACTGAGTCTCCCAGGTCTGTCAGGGCATGCTCCCTCATTTCCACAGTAACTCTCTACTGCCAAAGGCCAGAGCAGCCAGGAAAAAGACAGTGTGGCCCGAGAACAGTCAAACATTTTTCTTTTTAATTTTTCTTTATTTTGAAGCAATTTCAGACCAAGAGAAAGTTGCAAAAATAGTACAAAGAATTTCTGTATATATTTTACCCAGATTCCACAAATGTAGCACTTGACCAGGTTTACTTTATCTTTTTCTCTTTATCTGTGTTTTTATATAACTTTACATATAGATAAATCTCTTTTATGTATGTATATTTTTTTGTATGAAACATTTCAGAATACACTGCCACCATGATGGCCCTTTAGCCCTAAAATCTTATATGTATATCTTCTAAAAACAAAGACTTTACCTGCAGTACAATTATCAAGATGAGGAAATTAACACTAACACAGTACTTTTACCTAATATCTATAGACCTTATCCGGGCGCCTGGGTGGATCAGTGGGTTGAGCCGCTGCCTTCGGCTTGGGTCGTGATCTCAGGGTCCTGGGATCGAGTCCCGCATCAGGCGCTCTGCTCAGCAGGGAGCCTACTTCCTCCTCTCCGTCTACTTGTGATCTCTCTCTGTCAAATAAATAAAATCTTAAAAAAAAAAAATTAATTAGTGTCTAGGTACCCAACATCTAATGCTGCTAGTAGTTAGGGGGGAAAAAAAGCACTATTTTAAAAAATTATTTAATAGTGCTCTTTATGAGAAGTTAAACTAGATAAAAACATAAAATAAAAATTGCCTGAAATGTATCTCTCAGAGATTACAATTTTTAGGAACGTTGTTCATAATAGCTCTATACGTATATATGCACTTACATAATCTTAGGTAAATGGGATAATACAGTTTGTTGTTGAAAATGGGAATTTTGGAGGGTGCCTGGGTGGCACATTCAGTTAAGCGTCTGCTTTCAGTTCACGTCACGGGATTGAGTCCCACACTGGGCTCCCTGCTCAGTGGGGAGTCTGCTTCTCCCTCAGCCTTTCACCATGTTCTCTCTCGCTCTCTCTCAAGTAAATAAGAGAAATCTTTAAAAAAAAAAAAAATGGGAATTTTTTGACAACTAAATGGTCAGAATTTGATATGAGGGTAAATCTTAAATATAATACAAATATTACAAATACAAGCAGTTTTTAACAAAAAATCTGCTTCACTAGAATGATAAAGAAATTACAAGAAAGATCCTCCAAAATATAATCTTAAAGTGAAGATGACTTTTTTTTTTTTTTTAAAGATTTTATTTGTTTATTTGACAGACAGAGATCACAAGTAGATAGAGAGGCAGGCAGAGCGAGAGAGAGAGAGAGAGAGGGAAGCAGGCTCCCCGCTGAGCAGAGAGCCCGATGCGGGACTCGATCCCAGGACCCTGAGATCATGACCTGAGCCGAAGGCAGCGGCTTAACCCACTGAGCCACCCAGGCGCCCCTGAAGATGACTTTTTAAACATTTATTTTAGAGAGAGAGAGAATGTGCAAGGTGCAGGGTTCAGAGGAAGGAGTCTTAAGCAGACTCCATGCTGATCTTGAAGCTCAAGGCAGGGCTGAACCTTACAAACCTGATTTCAATACCTGAGCCAAAACCAGGAGCCCTATGCTTAACCAGCTGCAACATCCGGGCACCCCAAACATGGCCTTTCTGTTTTGTTTCGTTTTTAAGATTATTTATTGTCAGAGAGCAGCACAAGCATGGGGAGAGGCAGGCTCTCCAATGAGCAAGGAGCCCAATGTGGGACTCAGTCCCAGGACTCTGGGATCATGACCTGAGCTGAAGGCTGCCACTTAAACACTTGAGCGACCCAGGTGTCCCTGGCCTTTCTAAACACAACATAAAACCTAATGGTCAAAAAGGAAATGATTTAATTTGGTCATTTGGGGATGGGCAAATAATAAACAAAGACAGGATAAAAGAGAGACTGGAAAAAATACTTTTGGCCCATGACAAAAGGACCAGTAACCTTGATAAAGAATTCTCATAAATCAGTAAGAAAAGACCAACAATCCAAGAGAAAATGGGTAATAAAATAAGAATAGGTAGTAGACAGTAGAAGGATTACAAATAGCTAGTAAACATGAAAAATTCTCAACTTTACTTTCTTTAAAAGTTGGTCTTGGGGTGCCTGGGTGGCTCAGTCAGTTAAGCAGCTGCCTTCAGCCCAGGTCACGATCCCAGGGTCCTGGGATCAAGCCCTGCATGGGGCTCCCTGCTCGGTAGGGAGCCTGCATCTCCTCCTTTCTCTGCCCCTCCCCCTGCTTGTGCTCTTTCTCTCAAATAAATAAATAAAATCTTTAAAAAAAATTAGTCTCTTTCAGGGGCTAGCCTGACTGTCCGACTCTTGTTATTGGCTCAGGTCCTAATTTCGGGATATAAGATCGAGCCCCCCCTCGGGTGTGCTCAGTGCAGAGTCTGCCTGAGATTCTCTCTCCTTCCCTCTCCCACATGCTCGCTCGCTCTAAAATAAATAAATCAGTCTTAGAAATATGTGCTGCAAAAGTGAACAATAAATGAATAAATCTTTAAAAAATTGATCTCTTTCAGCTTTAACTCTTTATTTTGAAATAATTAAAAAGTTTAGGGACGGGCGCCTGGATGGCTCAGTGGGTTAAGCCGCTGTCTTCCGCTCGGGTCGTGATCTCAGGGTCCTGGGATCGAGTCCCGCATCGGGGGGGGGGTCTCTGCTCGGCAGGGAGCCTGCTTCCTCCTCTCTCTCTCTCTGCCTGCCTCTCTGCCTACTTGTGATCTCTCTCTGTCAAATAAATAAATAAAATCTTTAAAAAAATAAAAAGTTTAGGGAAAGTTGCAAAACAGAGAAATCCTGCTAAACCCTTCATTCAAATTCATCAGTTTTTAACATTTTGCCAAATCAGTTTTATCACTCTCTCTTTCTCTCTCTCTTCTCTAAATGTATGTGTATACACACATTACTTACTTTTTCTGAATCAGTTGAGGATGGGTTGCATACATCATAACCCATTATCCATTTTCTAAGAAAAAGTATGTCCCCATACGAGACCACAGTATGGCTATGTATCATCATTATATTCAGGAAATTTAACACGGATACAAAACATGAGCTCTACTGCCCATACTCTGATTTTGTAGTTGTCTCTGTCTTTTGGGTTTTTTTTTTCCCTCTAGTAGAAGATCTAGTTCAGGATAACATCATGTTTAGTTTTTAGTTTCTTTTAGTCTATAATTCTCCCTTAGCTTTTTTTTTTTTTTTTTTTTTTTTTTTTTAAAGAAGGAGAGAAAGTATGCAGGGCCAGGTGCAGAGCAGGAGAGAGATCATCTTAAGCAGGCTCCATGCCCAGAACCTGACACAGGGCTTGATCTCACAATGGAGGTCATGACCTGAGCCAAAACCAAGAGTTGGAAGCTTAACTGACTGTGCCACCCAGTTGCCCCAGCTTTTTTTTTTTTTTTTTTTTTTTTAAGATTTTATTTATTCATCAGAGAGGGAGAGAGAGACAGAGGCAGAGGGATAAACAGGCTCCTGATGCGGGGCTTGATCCCAGGACCCTGGGATCATGACCTGAGCCAAAGGCAGATGCTTAACCAACTGAGCCACCCAGGTGTCCCCATTTTTTTTTGAGATTTTACTTATTTATTTGACAGAGATCACAGTTAGGCAGAGCAGCAGGCAGAGAGAGAGGAGGAATCAGGCTCCCCACAAGAAGAGAGCCTGATGTGGAGCTCAATCCCAGGACCCCAAGACCATGACCTAAGCCAAAGGCAGACGCCTAACAACTGAGCCACCCAGGCACCCCCCCCTTTTTTTTTAAAGATTTTATTTTTTTATTTAACAGACAGAGATCACAAGTAGGCAGAGAGACAGGCAGAGAGAGAGAGGGAAGCAGGCTCCCTGCCGAGCAAAGAGCCTGATGTGGGGCTCAATCCCAGAACTCTGGAATCATGACCTGAGTCAAAGGCAGAGGCTTTAACCCACTGAGCCACACAGGTGCCCCTCCCCCCACCCCCCCATTTTTTTTTTTTAAAGAGATATTTTACATTGACAGTTTTTAAGGATGTAGGTCCGTGATTTTATAAAATGTCTCTCAATATGGGTTTGTCTAATAATTTTTCATGGGTTTATTTAGGTTTTTTTTTTGCTTACACATTCTGGTTTGGGATACTCCATAAATGTTGGTATCCTTTTTTTTTTTTAAAGATTTTATTCATTTATTTGAGAGAGAGACAGAGAGAGCATGAACGAGGAGAAGGTCAGAGAGAGAAGCAGGCTCCCCGTGGAGCTGGGAGCCCGATGTGGGACTCGATCCCGGGACTCCAGGATCATGACCTGAGCCGAAGGCAGTCGTCCAACCAACTGAGCCACCCAGGCGTCCCTGTTGGTAAAGATTTTATTTATTTATATGACAGAGAGAGATCACAAGTAGGCAGAGAGAGAGAGAGAGGAAAGCAGGCTCTCCGCTCAGCGGAGAGCCCGATGTGGGACTCGATCCCAGGACCCCGGGATCAAGACCTGAGCTGAAGGCAGCGGCTTAACCCACTGAGCCACCCAGGCGCCCTGTTGGTATCCTTCTTAAGGTATCACATGTGAAGGCCCAAGCTGTCTGTCTGCCCCTCCTTGCTGTCCATAATTGGTGATTACAATCAACCAGTCAGGGTTTTGTCCCATTTTTCCACTGTATAGCTGCTATTTTTCCCTTTGTAACTAAAAGAAATCTATGAGGAAGCCCTTTGAGATCATGGTTCTTGTAAAACTTCCCCTACCCTTGTTTTACATCTGTGGATGATTCTTGCCCTGAGCAGCTTTTACTATATGTGATTGTAAAAATGATTTTCTGATTCCATATTCCCTCTACCTCACTCTATTTTTTTTTTTTAAAGATTTTATTTATTTATTTGACAGAGACACAGCGAGAGAGGGAACACAAGCAGGGGCAGAGGGAGAGGGAGAAGCAGGCCTCCTGCGGAGCAGGGAGCCTGACATGGGGCTCGATTTCAGAACCCTGGGATCATGACCCGAGCCAAAGGCAGACACTTAACCAACTGAGCCACCCAGTGCCACTACCTCATTCTTGATTAAAGAAATTAGTATAATAGTACCATTTCCTCTCTCACACTGGCAAACATTTAAAAGTTTGGTAATGCCCCGTGCTGGAGAGGGTATAGGAAGAAGAGCTTTGTATTAACGGTGCAGCTTTGAAGGCGGTGTGATAATACTTGTCACAATCGTCAATGTGCATTCTACTCGGAGGAAATATAAAAATACTTGAACATGTGCACAAACATTTTCAGCTGTATCTTTTTTTCAATAACAAAAGACTGGAAGCAATCCAGTGTTCAACAGAAGGATGCAGTTAAATTATGGTACATTCATACACCAGTGTCTTTTGCAGTTGTCAAAAAAAGTTAGGTTGAACTAAATTGATAGGAGAAGATTTCTAATATAAGTGAAAAAGAGTACAGGTTAATTTGTATAGTAGAGTCCTGCTTATGTATCTGTTTGAAAGGATGTCCTATGGGGCGCCTGGGTGGCTCAGTGGGTTAAGCCGCTGCCTTCAGCTCAGGTCATGATCTCGGGGTCCTGGGATCGAGCCCCGCATCGGGCTCCTTGCTCAGCGGGGAGCCTGCTTCTCTCTCTGCCTCTGCCTGCTTGTGATCTCTGTCTCTCTCTCTCTCTCTCTCTGTCAAATAAATAAATAAAACCTTTTTAAAAAAAAAAAAAAAGAAAAGAAAGGATGTCCTATGTACTGCTGGAGTACATAGGAAACGGTTGACATCCTCTAGAGATGAATAGTGGGGAGAGCTGGGGGAGGAGACATTTTATATATGTAAAATTTTTTTATAATGATAAAAAATTTATCTTTTTTTTTAATTTTTTTTAAGATTTTATTCATTTAGTTGACAGACAGAGATCACAAGTAGGCAGAGAGGCAGGCAGAGAGAGAGGAGGAAGCAGGCTCCCCACTGAGCAGAGAGCCCGACACGGGGCTCCATCCCAGGACCCTGGGATCATGACCCTAGCCAAAGGCAGAGGCTTAACCCACTGAGCCACCCAGGTGCCCCAAGATTTATCTTTTTTTTTTTTTTTTTTTTTAAAGATTTTATTTATTTATTTGACAGAGAGAAATCACAAATAGACGGAGAGGCAGGCAGAGAGAGAGAGAGGGAAGCAGGCTCTCCGCCAAGCAGAGAGCCCGATGCGGGACTCGATCCCAGGACCCTGAGATCATGACCTGAGCCGAAGGCAGCGGCTTAACCCACTGAGCCACCCAGGCGCCCCAGATTTATCTTTTTTAAGATAATCTTTTATAAGATCATTTATATATTTATTTATATATATATATATATATCATTTATATATTTATTTATATATATCATTTATATTTATAAAAATTTACCTTTATAGTTTTATAAATTCAAAAGAAGGGGTTTTTTTTTGTTTGTTTGTTTTTTAAAAAATAAGTGGGGTCACCTTGGTGGCTCAGTCATTGAGCGTCTACTTTCAGCTCAGGTTATGATCCCAGAGTCCTGGGATCAAGCTCCACATCAGGCTCCCTGCTTAGCGGGAAGCCTGTTTCTTCTCCTACTCCCCCTGCTTGTGTTACCCTGTCACTGTGTCTGTTTTTAAGATTTTATTTATGTGAGAGTGAGAGAGAATGAGAGAGAAAGAGAACATGAGAGGGGAGGTCAGAGGGAGAGCACACTCCCTGCTGAACAGGATGCTTGACGTGGGACTCAATCCTGGAACTCGAGGATCATGACCTGACCTGAAGGCAGTTGTTTAACCAACTGAGCCACCCAGGCGCCCAATAAATAAAATCTTTAAACAATAATAATAATAAAAATAAAAAATAATTTTGCTCCTGTAGCACAAAAAAGGCCCATGTAATTTTTGGTCTGATTTTGTTTTTGGGCATATTTCTTCAGAACAAGGACAGCCCAGCTGTTGATGAAGCAGACTTCCTTGAAGCTTTTAAAAAGATTCAACCTTCATCATTTCGAAATATCATTGGACTGATGGACATCAAGCCTGTTGACTGGGAGCAAATTGGTGGCCTTGAAGATGTCAAACTGCAGTTAAAACAGGTGATCTAGAGAGTTCCCTTATGCCAGTAGAATGGTTGGGTTTAATGTATCACTTTTATGATGAAGACAAATGATACTTTCTGAGACTATCTTGCTGCCATCGGTCATACATCCTATCGTCACAATCCAAGGAACACTTTTCAGTCCTGGCTTAACTGGCCTTCTCTAGGCATCAAATACCATTTTGCATACCTTCCTACCTCACACTTGTTTTGCTTGTTTTTGCTTTAAAGGCTTTATCATGTAGAAAGGGGTCAGCAGGAGAGTAAATATTTTAGGCTTTGTGGGCCATCCAGTGCCATTGCAACCACCAGCTCTGTCTTAAGGCCACAGAACCAGTGATAGATAATGCAAAATCAGTATTTGTGTTCTAGTGGAACTTTATTTATGAACACTGAAATCACATTATTTTCACATGTCACAAAGTATTTTTTTTGAGCATTTAAAAATGTAAAAATAGTTCTTAGTTTGTGTGTAGTAAAATACAGAATTTTAGTTTGTAGGCCTGAGTTTGCCCTGGGACTGGTAAAAGCACAAAATTACACAGTATGACCTGGGTCTGCTTAAGGACACAACTCTCCAGATGCTGTCACTTGGCATTTCAGTTTCAGAAGTTAATCTTGTTAATTTACCTTCAAGTGATCCTGCCATAAGGAATTAGGTTTCTCTGACTGTATGTATAAAATACTGATTTATAAGTATCATTATAATTTATTCATCTTAACTAGAAGCTGTTTCTACACTGAATCATAGAATCCTTGTGTCCATGGATCAGTGCATTTGTGATATTCCCTAATTTTTTACATACATTGTCTCACTTAATCTTCAGGAAGTACAGGAGAGATTAGCCACACCTTCCTGTTGTAAACGCTCTTTCTTCAGCTTTGAGATGTTAAGCTTTCCTGCCTTTCTGAACGTTCTTTTCCATACCTTAAATGTTAGTGCTCCAAGCTCCTGGGAGGCCTCTTGTTGTGTTCTGTGAGCCCATGATCTTAATATCCAGGGCTTCGACTGCCCCCTGAAAATTGTTAACTCGAAAATCTTCATATCCAGTGCAGATAGTTCTTTTGAAAAATCTTCATATCCAGTTCAGATAGTTCTTTTGATCATCAGAATTGCTTAGCTGCTTGCCTACCAGGTAACTTACAGGGATCTCAAACTCAGCATGTCCAAAACTCAGCTAATGAGTCCCACCTCCATATCTGGATTCCCTGCCTCTGAATACAGACAGCCACCTGTGTCCTAAGTCAGAAACCTGTCTTCTAGAAGCAGTTGGGTGGCTCAGCTGGTTGAGTGTCTGACTCTTATTTTCAGCACATTCCTGGGATCAAGCCCCATATTGGGCTCTGTGCTCAGTGCAGAGTCTGCTTAAGATTTTTTTCCCTCACTTTCCCTCTTTCTCTGCTCCTTCCCCTCCCCATGCATGCTCTCTTTCTCAAATAAATAAAATCTTAAAAAAAAAAAGAAAAGAAAAAAGAAACCTATCTTCTAAATGCATGGGTCATGTCTTACGTATGTGTAACTTCCCCTCTGGATTTAGAGCATAGTCCCTGCATAAAAGAGTTACATTTTATGTTGCAAGTCCATCCCTTTGACACCATTGCCACTGCCTGTGACACATCTGGCTTTATTATTTTTGTAGTCTGAGTCATTGCAAGAGACTTCTAACTGGTCTTTCTCCTCTGGTTTTATTTCTTTCCAGTCCATTTTCCATACTGCTTCCTCAATGTTAACTAAAACTTTCAAGGTGCAACACAGTCTGACTCCTTCTACTTCAACTCTATTGTTCCTTGCTTCCCTTATTCTCCCCTCTGTTCCTGCTTACTGATGATATGAATTAGAGTTTCATGTGTCTCTGCATATTGTTCCTTCTCTGTGGAATGCCCTTTGCTGGTCTCATTGTGAGTTTACAATTCTGTCTCTCCAACTAAAATCTGGATTCCCATGGTCCAGGGATGTTAGCCTTTTTTGTAGATAGGCAGTAGTTAAGAGTTTGTACTTCTTGATCTACACTGCCTGGGGTTCTCAGTTCTGCCTCACTAGAAATAAGACTTGGGCAAGTTCCTTAACTTTTGTAAGTCTGAGCGTCTGCATCTGTAAAATTATGATGATAGTAAAATCACCTACCTCAGAGATACAGGAGACCTGTTTACTATTGAGTTAAAATTTGTGGAGCGCCAACTTCGTGAAGGTGACATTCTGTATGTGGCTTTTTTTTTTTTTTTTAAGATTTTATTTATTTATTTGACAGACAGAGATCACAAGCAGGCAGAGAGAGGAGGAAGCAGGCTCCCCGTTGAGTAGAGAGCCCAATGTGGGGCTCGATCCCAGGACTCTGGGATCATGACCTCAGCGGAAGGCAGAGGCTTTAACCCACTGAGCCACCCAGGTGCCTCTGTATGTGGCTATTTAGAGTGAACTTTATTTATGTTCTACCAGAAGCAGAATGACAAACTCAGCATGGAAAAATAAATACAGTTAGTGAATGATTAAGTGCTCCCAAAGTAAAAGATGGGCAGTAGTGTAGAGTGGCTGGGAGAATGTGGGGTGGGGGGCAGGAAGAGTGTGTTCTGCTTTAGAGTGGTTAGTGAAGACTTTCCAAGGAAATGACATTTGAGCTGAGACTGAATGATGAGGGGTGGCCACACAGAACTTGAAGGAGTGTTCAGACAGAATAGCAGAGGTCTGCGATAGGAATAGACTGAGGTGTTTGGGAAATAGGCTATGTAAGGCCTTATAATCACTGTAGGAAGGATCTGGATTTTGTTCTAATTCTGATGGGAGGTCATTGAAGGATTTTAAGTAGGATATGATATGACCTGACTTAGGTTATAAGAGCACTGGTACTGCAAGAAGAATGGACTGTATTTCCAGCTCAAAGCAGATACCTAAGAATTGTTGAGTGAACAAATGAATTTACTGAATTATTTGTGATGTTTAATCTTTATTCTAAAATAACTGTCTCTTTTTGTATACCATCTCTTTTTGTGTACCTGCAGAGTATTGAGTGGCCTCTAAAATTCCCTCGGGAATTTATCCGGATGGGCCTGACACAACCAAAGGGAGTTCTCCTCTATGGTCCCCCTGGATGTGCTAAAACCACCCTGGTCCGGGCGCTGGCCACAAGCTGTCACTGCTCTTTTGTTTCCGTGAGCGGTGCTGATCTCTTTTCTCCTTTCGTTGGAGACTCAGAAAAAGTCTTGTCTCAGGTTTGTTTATTTTCCTCCATGTAGATAAGTGTCCTATTGAATTTTCTTGGCATGCCTTAAGGATAAACCTTAGTTATTAAAAATATTACTGGCCTTTTTATTAATTAGAAAAGTTACATACATTT
Organism: Neogale vison; assembly: GCF_020171115.1. Taxonomy (NCBI): domain Eukaryota; kingdom Metazoa; phylum Chordata; class Mammalia; order Carnivora; family Mustelidae; genus Neogale; species Neogale vison. Next base: position 82,545,425 of record NC_058103.1, on the reverse strand, counting down.
TTATAGAAAATACAGGAAAGTGTTAGATAAGAAATCCTTTGTAATCGCTCTACTTACTGTTAACATTTTGGTGAGTTTGCTTCATTTTTATGTTTTTCTTTTAAAATTGAGGGTAGATTATGGGGTGCCTGGGTGGCTCAGTCAGTTAAGTGTCTGCCTTCAGCTCAGGTCATGATCCCAGGGTGCTGGGATTGAGTCCCACATCGGGCTCTCGGCTCATTGAGAAGCCTGCTTCTCTCTCCCACTCCCCCTGCTTGTATTTCCCCTCACTATGTCTGTCTCTGTCAAATAAGTAAATAAAATCTTTATTAAAAAATAAAATAAAAATTGAGGGTAGATTATATCTTTATCATGGTTTTTTAATCATCACTTTCATTTATTTTTTTTTTTAAGATTTTATTTATTTATTTATTTATTTATTTGACAGACAGAGATCACAAGCAGGCAGAGAAGCAGGCGGAGAGAGAGGAGAAAGCAGGCTCCCCGCTGAGCAGAGAGCTCGATGTGGGGCTCCGTCCCAGGATCCTGGGATCGTGACCAGAGCTGAAGGCAGAGGCTTAACCCACTGAGCCACCCAGGCGCCCCAATCATTATCACTATTAAAACTCCATAGTATTGGGCGATCTCTGTCTGTCAAATAAAATAAATAAAATCTTAAAAAAAAAAAAAAAACTCCATATTATTAAATATTTTTTGAAAATACGATTTTTAACCTGTATGTAATACTGCATTGTTTCTTGTTCTATTTATTCATTCCCTAGTTCTTGAACATTTAGCAGCTTTCTCTCTTCGTATTTTAAAAATTATAAGTAGTAATGCAGAAAGCATATATTCACTGGAATATTAAATAATGTGTGGCTTTTCAATAATTTTATTTTCCTAACCAAAGGTATTCCGACAAGCAAGAGCAAATACTCCAGCAGTTGTGTTTTTGGATGAGATTGATTCAATCTTGGGCTCTCGATCCATCAGCAAAACAGAATGTAATGTTCAAGAACGTGTTCTTTCTGTTCTTCTGAATGAATTAGATGGTGTGGGACTAAAGACTACAGAGAGAAGAGGAAGTAAATCAGATCAACAGGGTAAATACAAGGAGCTGAAAAAAAAAGAAGAGGTATTTATTAGCCAGAAAATGCCCAAAACCCAGGCCAGCATTAAATACAGTGCATATACACTAGCTTTTCCTATGCTGGATAAATCTCATAGAAGAAGTTACATAATTTCAGCTTGACTGTATTTGGATATCTATAGACCTAAAAACTGTGATTTGGCTGGGAAGGAGGTAAATTTTATAGTAAGTTACCTTAAATATATATGAATGAATTTCATTTTTCCTAAGATTTAGAAAAATAATTTTATACATACTGCTAATAGAAAAGGGAGTTGATTCTTAATTTTATTTCTTGTAGAACCAGTGTTCATCCCTTTCTAAAAATTTTTATATGAAACAAAACAAAACATTGTTATTACCAATGATCTTAGTAATTTAAAACTTCTAATTTTCTTGAGGAATGGGTTTCCTTAGTTACAATGAAATTAAAATGACCTTTGGAAGTCCCTTTCTCCCTTCTGAGTCTCTTTCTAGATAGAATTTGATATCCTTAAGTTTTCTAGTGAATAATTTTTTATTCTTTCCTCGTTTTTTTAATCTTGTTTGCCATTTGAAAAATCATTCCATGGAAGGAGAATCTTACAGCTTCTTAAGAACATAGAACACTAGAATTTGAAGAGTCCCTAAGGTTTTCTAATCAAATTTTGTCATAATGCAGGAATTCCTTCTACAGAATCTGAACAGTGATTAGTCAGCCTCTGCTAAAAAACTTGCAGATACAGGGAATTCACTACTTTGAGAGATCACATTACTGGAGAACCACTCTGATTATTCAGTTCAGTTTAAAAGAAATTTTTTTAAAATTCCAGTGTAGTTAACATACAGTATTATATTAGTTTCAGGTGTATGGTATAGTGATTGCACAATTCATATATTATTCAGTGCTCATGGAGACCTGATCCCCATCACCTACTTCTTCCCCCATCCTACCACCTCCCCTCCTCTCTGTCCTCTATAGTTAAGAGTGTATTTTTTGGTTTGTCTCCCACTCTCTTTTTTCCCTTTGTCTGTTTTGTTTCTTAAATTCCACATATGAGTGAGATCATACAGTATTTGTCTTTCTCTGAATGGCTTATTTCACTTAGCATTATACTATAAAGCCATCCATGATGCAAGTGGCAGGAGTTCTTTTTTTTTTTTTTTTAAGATTTTATTTATTTATTTGACAAACAGAGATCACAAGGAGTCAGAGAGGCAGGCAGAGAGAGAGGAGGAAGCAAGCTCCCCGCTGAGCAGAGAGCCCGATGTGGGGCTCGATCCCAGGACTCTGAGATCATGACCTGAGCCAAAGGCAGAGGCTTTAACCCACTGAGCCACCCAGGTGCCCCGAGTTCATTCTTTTTTATGGCTGAGTAATATCTGTGTCTGTGTGTGTGTGTGTGTGTGTGCGTGCACGTGCGCGCACACCACATTTTCTTTATCCATTCATCTATTGATGGACACTTGGGCTGCATCCATAATTTGACTCTTGTGAATAATGCTGCAGTAAACATCGGGGTGCATATATCCCTTCGAATTAGCGTTTTCATAGTCTTTGGGTAAATACCCAGTAGTGCAATTACTGGATCATAGGTTACTTCTGTTTTTAATTTTTTTAGGAGCTTCCATACTGTTACCAAAGTGACTGTACCAGTTTGCATTTCCACTAGCAGTGCAAAAGGGTTCCTTTTTCTCTACAACCTCACCAAGACCTGTTGTTTCTTGTGTTTTTTATTTTAGGTATTCTGATAGGTGTGAGGTGATACGTCATTGCGGTTTTGATTTGCAGTTCCCTGATGATGAGTGATACTGAGCTTCTTTTCATGTATCTGTTAGCCATCTGTATGTCTTTGGAGAGATGACTGTTCATATCTTTTGCCCATACTTAAATTGGATTATTGTGTATGGGGTTATATAAGTTATTTATATATTTTGGGTATTAATCCTTTATTGGATATGTCATTTGTAAATATCTTTGCCTATTCAGTAGGTTGTCTTATAGTTTTGTTGATTATTTTCTTTGCTGTATAGAAGGTTTTTTTTTTTTTTTAAAGATTTTATTTATTTGACAGAGAAAGAACCCAAGTAGGCAGAGAGGCAGGCAGAGAGGGGAGGGGAAGCAAGCTCCCTGCTGAGCAGAGAGCCCGATGCGGGGCTCGATCCCAGGACCCCGAGATCATGACCTGAGCTGAAGGCAGAGGCTTAACCCACTGAGCCACCCAGGCGCCCTGAGGGTTTTTATTTTGATGTAGTCTCCCAGTAGTTTATTTTTGCTTTTGTTTCCCTTGTATCAGGAGACAAGAAAGACGCTGCTATGGCTCATGTCAGAGAAATTACTACCTGTGCTCTCTTAAGGGATGTTTATGGTTTCAGGTCTCACATTTAGATCCTTAATCCATTTTGGGTTTTTTTGTGTGTGGTTTAGGAAAGTGATCCAGGGAATGCGTGGGTTGCTCAGTGGGTTAAGCCGCTGAGTTTGGCTCAGGTCATGCTCCCAGAGTCTTGGGATCGAGTCCCACATCAGGCTCCTTGCTCAACGGTAGCCTGCTTCTCTCTCTCTGCCTCTGCCTGCTACTCTGCCTGCTTGTGCATGCTCGCTCACTCTCTCTCTCTCTCTCTGGCAAATAAATAAACAAAAGAATTTAAAAAAAAGAAAGAAGGTGGTCCAGTTTCAGGGTTCCTGGGTGGCTCAGTCAGTTAGGCATCCAGCTCTTGATTTTAGCCCAGGTTATGATGTTCAGGTCATGAGATTGAGCCCTGTGTAGGGGTCTGAGCTCTGTGGGGAATCTGAAAAGATTCTTTCCTCCTTCTCCCTTTCCCTCTGCCTCTCTATCCATTCACATGCTCTCTGTCTCAAATAAATACATTAATCTTTTTTTTTTTTAAAGGCAAGAAAGTTTCAGTCTTTTGCATTTTTGTTGTCTAGTTTACCCAACACCATTTGTTGAAGTGCCTGTCTTTTTCTCATTACATATTCCTAACTCCTTTGTCAAAGATTTGTTGGCGGTATAATTGTGGGCTCATTTCTGAGCTGATTTTTGGTCTTTCTGTTCTGTTTTATAGATCTATGTGTCTATTTTTGTGCTAGTACCACACTGTTTTGATGACGACAGCTTTGTAATACAATTTGAAATCTGGAATTGTAATGCCTCCAACTTTTTTTTTTCTTTTTCAAGATGCTTTGGCTATTCAGGGTCTTTTGTGGTTCCATACAAATTTTAGGATTGTTTTTTCTAGTTCTGTGAAAAAAGCTGTTGGTATTTTTATATGGATTGCGTTAAATCTGTAGATTGCTTTGGGTAGTTCTTCAAATCCATGAGCATGGACGATCTTTCCATTTGTTTATGTCATCTTTGATTTCTCTCATTGCTGTTTTATAGTTTTCACAATACAGATCTTTCACCTCTTTGGTTGAGTTTAGTCCTAGGTATTTTATTATTTTTGATATAATTGTAAATGGGATTGTTTCCGTAATTTCTCTTTCTGCTGCCTCATTACTAATGTGTAGAAATGCAACAGATTTCTGTACCTTGATTTTGTATCCTGTGACCTTACAGAATTCATTTGTTAGTTCTGGTGGTTTTTTGGTGGAGTCTTTAGGGTTTTCTGTATATAATATCATCTCATCGAGTCTTTAGGGTTTTCTGTATATAGTATCATCTCATCTGCAAATAGTGGAATATTGGTTTCTTCTTGCCATTCTGGATGTCTTTATTTCTTTTTTTTTTTTTTTAAGATTTTATTTATTTATTTGACAGATCACAAGCAGGCAGAGAGGCAGGCAGAGAGAGAGGAGGAAGCAGGCTCCCTGCTGAGCTGAGAGCCCGATGGGGGGCTCGATGCGGGGCTCGATCCCAGGACCCTGGGATCATGACCTGAGCAGAAGGCAGAGGCTTTAACCCACTGAGCCACCCAGGCACCCCTCTTTTTGTTGTCTGAGTGCTGTGGCTAGCACTTCCAGCACTGTCGAATAAAAGTGGTGGAGTGGACGTCCTTGTCTTATTCTTGACCTTAGGGGAAAAGCTCTCAGTTTTTAAACTATTGACTATGATGTTAGCTGTGGGGTTTTTTAATATGGCCTCTATTATGTTGAGGTCTGTTCCCTCTAAACCTATACTTTGTAACCTACACTTTGTTAAGGGTTTTTATCATGAATGGATGTTGTGCTTTGTCAAGTGCTTTTCCTGCATCTTTTTTTTTTTTTAAAGATTTTATTTATTTATTTGACAGATCACAGTAGGCAGAGAGGCAGGCAGAGAGAGGGGAAGGGAAGCAGGCCCCCTGCTGAGCAGAGAGCCCGATGCGGGACTCGATCCCAGGACCCTGAGATCATGACCCGAGCCGAAGGCAGCGGCTTAACCCACTGAGCCACCCAGGCGCCCTTCCTGCATCTTTTGAAGTGATCATATGGTTATCAAACTTTTTCTTACTGATGTATCATGTTGATTGATCTGTAAATATTGAACCACCCTTTCATCCTGGGAATAAATCCATTTGATCATGATGAGTCATTTTTTTTAATGTATTGTTGAATTTGGTTTGCTAGTATTTTGTTGAGGATATTTGCATCTAATGTTCATTAGAGATACTGGCCTTTAATTCTCTTTTCTTGTGTATCTTTATCTGTTTTTGGTATCAGGGTAATGCTGCCCTTGTAGAATGATTTTGGAAGTTTTCCATCCTCTTCTGTTTTTTGGAATAGTTTGAGAATAGGTTTTAACTCTTCTCTAAATGTTTGATAGAATTCACCTAGACGCCATCTGGTTCTGAACTTTTATTTGTTGGGAGTTCAATAATTTTGAATGCTCAGTGTGTGTATGGCTTTGCACTGGCTGCTTTTTTATATTTCTTACCTTTATCTAGGATTTATACATCTGCAGCTTATGTTGTCATATTTCTGCCTTTCGAGAGAAAAATAAATAAGAAGCAAAGTAATTCTCTCTCTTGCAGGACATGAGAGCCAGAGTGATTCATAACCATACATCTCCACCTGTTAGTCATATGCTTTGTCTTTTCAAATCATCCACTTAGGTTATAATCATTCTTTGGGGCTCAGGTGCATTCAGTAGGTGTTCTCTGCTGTGGTGGTATAAGATTTTCCATTGGTTCTCATGTGGACAGATGTCCCTAAAGAACGGCCAGTCCCTTCCCCACACACAAAGTAGTTCTTTGATTAATAATTTGTTTTAGCATATATTGATATCAAGAAGGTGGTCTGGATAGGAGGTATAAGTCAGTCCCAAGAAAAGATTGCTTATTTAAAAATAAATGGACCATTTGATTTATAATTTGGCCAGCTTACTGACATTACTTTGGGTTGGTGTTTTTCCTCAGAGTTTCAAGAAGTTTTTAACAGAAGTGTCCTGATTGTTGCTGCAACAAATAGACCTGATATGTTAGATGATGCCTTGTTACGACCTGGAAGATTAGATAAGATTATTTATATTCCACCTCCAGATGAAAAGGTAATCACTGTATATGTTTAATCTTTGTGGATTCTGAACAGATCAATATCTAAGCTTTAAGGAGCCTAACAATTGAATTTCAAGCTAAATATATATGTATGTGTCTTAAACTGGGTTTTGCAGTCTTCCCTTGCTTGATGTCCTTCATAAAATCTTAATTTTGATCTGCTTTTGCCGGATTCTCTAGGCATATCTTCAGAGAAACATATGCCTATAAGTAAAGTATTACCTTATTTCACTGTGTGGCAGACTGAAAATACCAAGCTTGTTACAACTAGAATGGAGGAATCCCAAAGTGTTAAAAGCATTTTGGAGATGATTTGCATCAGTATCCGTATTTTACAGTGGGAAGGTCTGAGATTAGAGAGATTACACAGTGTATCCATAGTCTAAGAATCACTAAATCTTTGCCCTTAACATCCACAGCCACTGGCAGGGAATGGTTAAAAACAAAGATGAACTTTTTCCTTCCTTCCTAAAAAAAAATAAATAAATAAAAATTAAAAATTAAATACTATTTATTTTTAAATCGTGTCTAGATAATTCATGTTTTTGCTTCTTAAGCCATGTCTGATAACACTATTTGTACCCAAAATAGGGACTCATGTTTCTAAAAGAAATTTATCTACAATTGTCTATTTAAAAGAAAAATTTTTTTAAAGATTTTATTTATTTATTTGACAGAGATCACAAGTAGGCAGAGAGGCAGGCAGAGAGAGAGAGAGGAGGAAGCAGGCTCCCTGCTGAGCAGAGAGCCCAACAGGGGCTTGATCCCAATACCCCGGGATCATGACCTGAGCCGAAGGCAGAAGCTTTAACCCACTGAGCCACCCAGGCACCGCTAAAAATTTTAAAAATATTAAAATTAATCACGTAATTTTTGGGGTGCCTGGGTGGCTCAGTGGTTGAGCCGCTGCCTTCGGCTCGGGTCGTGATCTCGGGGTCCTGGGATCGAGCCCCGCATCGGGCTCTCCTCAGCAGGGAGCCTGCTTCCTCCTCTCTCTCTGCCTGCCTCTCTGCCTGCTTGTCATCTCTCTCTGTCAAATAAATAAATAAAATCTTTAAAAATAAATAAATAAAATAAAATAAAATAAATCACGTAATTTTTGCCATTATCATATGAGCCATTGAGTTACTCTGTCTTACTCTTCAGAAATGATTGTTTATTAAATAAATATATACACTTCCGGTGCAGTATGCCAGGAAACACTAACTTAAAATGTTTTAATACAGATTTGTGTCTAACATAAATGTTGTGAGATTATAAACATATTGTTCTTAATTTTTTTTTTCCAGGGTAGGCTTTCTATTTTGAAAGTCTATACAAAAAACATGCCAATGGGGCCTGATGTTTCCTTAGAAAACCTAGCAGCAGAAACCTGTTTTTTCTCTGGTGCTGATCTTGGAAATCTTTGCAAAGAAGTAAGTTAATTAGTGAGGGAATGTATGGTTGACAGTATTTCTTCAATTATTCAGTTCTTCATTTGCCACTTTCCTAATGGCGCAGGGGAGAATGGGGCACAAACTAGTCAGCTGTAAGAGAGAGGGAGCAGGGGACAACAGCTGGAAGGACTGTCACCCAAACAATTCCTCAGATACAAGGTAGCAACAAAGGAGAAGAAGATTGTACAATAGCCATAGGTCTAGTACGTAAACAAGAAGGAATGTGAGTCAGATGTTGGTCACAAGTTTTAGAGGTAAACAAGGTAAACAAGAAGAAGAGCAAGGTGTGTCTGGTCCACAGCTTGGATTTGTAGTTGTGCTAGCACACTTAAAGGGATTACCTTAACAGCAGGCTTTCTCTGAGGTGCAGGAGACAGGGAAAAAGGGAAGCAGGTGGTGTCCTGCCCTGAGCTGGCGGGCATCCCCAGCTACTTGGCTTCAAGGGCGTGTATCATCCCCTCCACCAGAGGCCTGCTGCTAGTACTTGGTTTTTCTCAAGGTCATCCTTAAGCATGCTTGCGTGACCAGTACAATTCTTCATTAGTTATTAAAGTTATATTTTGAGCAGTATATTATTCTGAGTGACGATTGCATTCATTCACTTGGCAACATTTACTGAAAGACCTCCTATGTGGCAAACACTGTATAAGGTGAAACAGACAGATAGGGACCTTTTCTTTCCCTTCCCAAACTTACAGGTTTGTGGCAGGTTGCAGAGAGGCAAATTGTCATACTGCATTGGCAGTTGAAAATATGTAGTGAATCAGGAAGTTTAGGGTGTTGTGGGAGCACCTGGGAAGGATATGGACCCAGACTTGGCATCAGAGAAAGCTTTCTGAGAGAAGGCATGTGTAAGGGGAAATTGGAAGGATGATGAGAGAGGTAGGCTAAGGGAGGGAACTGGGGGTGGCATTGAGGCAGAGGGAACAAAATGCAGGTGACTCGAGTGAGAGATAACATGACACTACGGAGCTGGACAGTGGCCAGATCACACAGGTCCTTGTAAGCCATTTTAAGAGATTTAGACTTTGTTTTGAAACCAAAAGAAGCCATCATAGGTGTTTCCCTTTCCATAAACTTTTATTAAATGTGCTATTCAGAAAAATGCACGAATCATCAGGGCATAGTTAATTGAATTAACATAAAATGAACACACTTGTTTAACTAGATAGAGAACGTTATCAGTGCCCTGGAGGCTCCTCTTGGGGCTTTCCCAATCTTCCTTCCAAAAGGGAACCACACTCCTGACTTACAGCACTGGAGATTAGTTTTCTCTGCTTTTGAACTTTATATAAATAGGACTATATATACTTTTGTATTTGCTTTTTTAACTCAAGATTATGTTTGTGAAGGGGCGCCTAGGTAACTCAGTTAAGTGTCTGCCTTCCGCTTAGGTTATGATCCCGGGATCCTGGGATGGAGCCTCCCATCGGGCTCCCTAATCAGCAGGAAGCCTGCTTCTTCCTCTCCCACTCTCCCTGCTTGTATTCCTTCGCTGTCTATCTCTCTGTGTGTCAGATACATAAAATCTTAAAAAAAAAAAAGCATGTTTGTGAAATTCATCTGTGTTTTGCATATAGGGGTAGTTCGCACATTTCCATCACTTTGTAATATTCTAGTTTAGGAATATACTGCAGCATTCATCCATCTTTTTGGAACATTGTTCATAACAGAATTTATAGCAAAAAAGTAACCCAAACTACTTTTTTGTTACAAATTCAGCTATGAATAGTCTTGTACATGTCTGTTAGTACATATGTGTACTTACCTCTGTCACATATATATATATATGTGTGTGTGTGTGTGTGTATATATATATATGTATAAACCTACAAAGAGAATTGCAGAGTTACAGAGAATGTGTTTGGTCTTATGCTTTGTGATCAGTGCTGTGTCCTGTTCAAAAACTCCTACTGTAGGGGCGCCTGGGTGGCTCAGTGGGTTAAGCCACTGCCTTTGGCTCAGGTCATGATCCCAGGGTCCTGGGATCAAGTCCCGCATCGGGCTCTCTGCTCAGCAGGGAGCCTGCTTCCTCCTCTCTCTCTCTGCCTGCCTCTCTGCCTACTTGTGATCTCTCTCTGTCAAATAAATAAATAAATTCTTTAAAAAAAAAAAAAAAAAAAAACTCCTACTGTAAGGCCAGGAGTATAGTCTCTCATCCTTAAATATATAAATGGGCTCATACTGTGTATATTTTGCTGCAACTTGCTATTTCTTTTTTCCCATTTAAGGGTAGAATTTAATGTAGAAGAAATAGTTTGTTAAGACAACTTTTCATTTTTTTTAATAAAACTTAATTTTATTAAAATTACCTTATTTAACTTTTTCATTTTATAGTGTCATGAATATGGGAATTCTAAGAAGTGGGATTGAAGTTTTTACCCTCAGATTTTGAAGTATTACCATAAATTATGGGGCACCTGGGTGGCTCCATCAGTTAAGCAACTGCCTTTGGCTCAGGTCATGATCCCAGGGTCCTGGATCGAGCCCCACATCGGGCTCCCTGCTTAGCAGGTTGTGGGGGGTGGTCTGTTTTCCCTCTCCCTCTGCCCCTCCTTTGTGTTCTCTCTGTAAAATAATTTTTTTTTTTAAAGATTTTATTTATTTATTTGACAGAGAGAAATCACAAGTAGGCAGAGAGGCAGGCAGAGAGAGAGAGAGGGGGAAGCAGGCTCCCTGCTGAGCAGAGAGCCCAATGCGGGACTCGATCCCAGGACCCTGAGATCATGACCTGAGCCGAAGGCAGCGGCTTAACCCACTGAGCCACCCAGGCGCCCCCTGTAAAATAAATTTTTAAAAATCTTAAAAAAAAAAATTTTTTTAAAGAAGTACATTAATTATTTCCTGTTGTTTTTCTCTTATAGGCTGCCTTGCTGGCTCTGCAAGAAAATGGATTAGAAGCAACCACAGTGAAGCAAGAGCACTTTATAAAATCACTGAGGACTATAAAGCCATCCTTAAGTCATGAGGATTTGACTTTATATGAAAACTTATTTCAGAAACCAGGATTTTCTAACTTAAAGGGTGTATAACCATTATATCCCTGACCAAGGATTAACTGCCCTATAGTTTGCAACTTCGCACTTTTAGAGTTTGTGTAGTTTCCTGTAAATAAGAGACTTTATACCTAATAAGCTAAAAAGCATATTAAAATATCATAACTTGGGAAGAAAGTATATGTATGTTGACTTTTTTGAAGATTTTACTTGTCAGAGAGAGCACAACCATGGGGAGTGGCAGGCAGAGAGAGAAGTAGGCTCTCTCCACTGAGCGGGGAGCCCCATGTGGGGCTCGACCCCGGGGACACTGGGATCACAACCTGAGCCAAAGACAGACATAAGGACTGAGTCACCCAGGCACCCCTCATATCTTATTAATCTAAGTTTACTGTGCCCTTGTCTCTAGGTTAATGCCTAGACTGCCACAAAACTAGACTGCATTTTTAAAAGAAAGGACATTGGTGAAACAGGGCTCTGAGTTTAAAGTCATCAGTGGTCAAGGGCTACACACTGTAATTTTAATTTGGGGACATAATAGATTTCCTGTAAAATTTCTTTCTCCCTTTCTCCTTCCCCGTCTCTCCCCCTTTTTTCTTTCTTTCCTTCCTGGAAGCAGTTATCTTTTACTTGTTTAAAAAAAAAAAAAAATGGGGCTTTTTAAGAAACTTCTGACAAAAGTAATTTTAGAAATCCTGCAGAAGGAGTATTAAAAGGCTCCTTTGATTATATATAATACAAACCACAGAGAATCAGTGTTGAGTTTTCTTTGAACTGAATAATGAACCTAACCGACCAGAGAATGTCTCCAGTTGCAGTGCTGAGGTCACACAGTAAAAACCCTTATCAGAGTAAGTGGGTGTGAAGCTATGTTTATCACCTGCCCTGTATAATCCTTGTGAATAATAATTACTAGTTATTAAATGCCTACTACAAGCAAGGCAGAATGCCATGCACTTAACATACATTCTAACATTTTTTTCAGCCTTTTCTTGTGCTAGGTTTGTCCCCATTTTACACATTTATAAATCGAGACTCAAAAGGTTAAGTAGTTTCTCGAAGTCATTCAGCTGATAAAGTATGGCAGGGTGGGCTCCAAGCTCATGTCTGTTTCACTGTAAAGCCCATGCCTAGAACTAAAATGGGCTGAAACAGATCTGGCCCTGGCCCTTTCCAGAGGACATACAGAGGTTTGCTCTTCATTAAGATTTTTTAATCTATGGATTTGTCAGAGAAACAGCACAAGGCAGGGGAAGCTGCAGGCAGAGAAGCAGCCTCCCCACTGAGCAAGGGGCTGATGGAGGACTTGATCACAACCTGAGCCACATTAACCCATAGCTTGAACCTCAAAAGAGCTTCAAAATAATTGTTTTAAAATAACCGAGCTAGTGCTCTTGGCTTAATTGCAGGAGCTAAGAGCGTGGTGCTGAAAGAACAGCTGGTGTTGGGTGCCAGACTCACCTGGGTTCTGATTACATGCCCGCCACTAATTGGCTACGTGACTCGAGCCTCTCTGAGTCTAAATAACATAATCGCCTTGCAAAAACGCCAGAAAGATTCAGACTCAGAATCTGGCACTAGGCCTTGGTTTAACGGAAGGGTTAGCATTTCCGTGCTTTTGCAACCTCCTGCATGCTCTGTGCAAGGCAAGACTGGTAATTTAGGGGCGAGTTAAAAGGAGACCTCAAGACGAAAGCAAAGACTGTCGTTTCCGAGATGGAAATGTTTCCAAAGCTGGTTGTTTCTTCTCCCTTACCTCCTGATTTTCTCCATTTAAAGAAATGGGGGAAGGAGGGGAGTGGAAATTTAAAAATTGTAATGGAACAAATCAACACCATGGGAGTTCTTCTGAAATTGATATTACAATTTAATTATCTCTATATGTGTGCTGCATCACACGCTGGAGCTTTTAATGTGATTGGATTGATTTTAATTTACCTGCCTGCACCTAGGAGCCCCACCGTACCCCCGCCCCCCGCTCCGCGGCTCCTTGCAATTAAGCCAAGAGCTCTAGCTCGGTTATTTTAAAATAGTTATTTTAAAACAATTATTTTAAAGCTCTTTGAGGTTCAAGCTATGGGTTAATTGTGGCTCAGGTTGTGGATCCAGTCCTCCATCAGCCCCTTGCTCAGTGGGGAGGCTGCTTCTCTGCCTGCAGCTTCCCCTGCCTGCAGCTTCCGGGTTGCCTTTTAGAGGTCTCGGTTTTCACCCTGGCCTTGGCCATCGGAGCTCCGCTTGTTCTCAGGGCCCACTTCTTGAAGGCGCTGGGCGGGGTCCCAAGCGCCGAAATCGCGGAGCCTGTGCGCTCGCGGGGCGACGCGGAAGGACCACGCCTGGCAGTAGAGGGCGCCAGTGCCCGCTTTCGGCTGCGTCGCGTCCGCGGGGAGGATGTCCTACAGGGGGCGCCCGACAGTCGGACGCACAGCAGGGAAGGAATAAGCCCCGCACACCCCTAGCCCGGTCCGCGTGATTAGAGTGCCTTGGCCCGGCCCATCCTTTGTGATTAGTATATAAGTGCGGACGCTGGGACCCAATTCTGTCTGGGGCGGTTGCATCGTCCGCGCGAGTTGTAGTGGCCCCGCCTCCCAGGTGAGCCGCGGGAGGCTGACTTCAGGAGGACGTTGTTGGGAGGACGTTGGCCAGTCGGCTCTCCCCAGGTTGGGTGGGAGTGGCTGAAGTTTTGATCAGTTTCTTGAATTTTTTCTTATTTTTAAATTCTAGATTTGGCGTTGTACACTGAAGTCATCATGAACTTTTTCCAAATCCTGAGGAAGAAGAAGGAAGTAAGTTTTTAAGATCATTGAAAATTCTTGACTTAAATACATTTTAAAGATAAGGTGCAGATTTTGAAGAAAGTATTAAATGATATTTAGTTACTTGTGTTAAATTTCACGTGTTTCACACTGAAACATGGGAATATTTATCCTCCATCTGTTCTCTGTTAGCTTATTCCTTTGATGCTGATCATGACCACAGCAGCGGGTGGAGCTTCGTCTTTTGCTGTATATTCCCTTCAAAAAACTGATGTGATGTAAGTAGGCATTTATAAAAACCTTTGTAGCACTGACCTTAGTAATGCATGACTTCAGTTTCCTAGCTTTACCTCTAGGATAAGAATGTCAAACTTGGGGCCAGAAAGCTTTCTGATAACCAGGAGACTTAAATTACGATGCGGATAAAATTAGTTTGTCCTTTCATCCATTGGCCCTCTTCCACTTGTGCAGTGAAGTATAGTTGGATTTTTTTTTTTTTTAAGTTGTGAAATTTAAAGTTACTAAAGGGTCTTTTGGGTTATTTATCATCAAACTTAAATCATTATTTTAATGAAATTTTAAAGTCACAGTTTATTAGCTCTTTTCCTAATGGGGTAGAGTATCCTAATGTGGTAGAGCATATAGATTGAGTTGTCTGCAGTGAACCCAATCTCAGCTCTGTGTAAGAAGATCAGATACCACGGGACCTGGAATACGAGGAAGAGAAAAATTTGAAACTGATCTTGACCCAGAGCAGGACTGAAAGGGGGATAAATAAAGCCAGGTCCTGGCAGAGGGGACTTGCACCGTGCAGTTAGTTCACCACTTAGAGTTCAACCCCAGCCCTTCTGCCTGTCTCAGAAACCAGAGCAAGAATACTGTGGGGGGTTTTTTGTTTTGTTTTGTTTTTTATTGCTCTTAGTCTGACATTTCAAACCCTGACTGCTGCTCTTCAACTTAAGGGAAGGAACATCCTCCCTCCCCGCCCAACAAAGGGAGAACAGAGTTTCAACCCTCAGAGGAACTAGTCCTCAACATTTGAGCCAAATCCTGAGGCTCCCTTACTCAACCTTCCATCAGTTTCAGTGAACTAACTGATGAATGCCTATTTATCAGTCTGGATCTGTTCTATGATGTCCCAGCATGTTTACAGACCCAGTGTCAGAGTTGGTTTAAATTCACTTACATTTAGGGATGCCTGGGTGGCTCAGCTGGTTAAGGGCCTGCCTTCAGCTTAGGTCATGGGATTGAGTAGGGAGTCTGGCTCCTTGCTCAGCAGGGAGCCTGCTTCTCGCTCTGCCTGCTCAGCCTCTTGCTACCCCTGCTTGTGTGCTCACTTGCTCTCCCTCTCCTCTCCTCTTTCTCTCTGTCAAATAAAATCTTTTTAAAAAACAAAAAATAAATAAAAATGTATAAATTCACTTAACTTTAGTGTTTAATCAGCTTCCTTTTTATTTTTAGCATTGATCGGAAAAGAAATCCAGAACCTTGGGAAACTGTGGACCCTACTGTACCTAGAAAGGTATTGCTGTATTATAAAGTGGTTTACGGGATGCCTGGGTGGCTCAGTTGGTTAACTGTCTGACTTTTGATTTCACTCAGGTCATGATCTCAGGGTTATGGGATCAAGCCCCCATGTTGGGCTCTGCACTCAAAACGGAGTCTGCTTGAGGTTCTGCCCCTTGCCCCTCCTCCAGCTTGTGCTGTGAGATAAAAAAATTTTTTAAGGTGATTTACATTTAGCCTGAGCTTTAACACCCTTGTCAGCAAAATGGATTTAATACCTTTTCACATTTATAGTGCCGTTTAGTGTAGTGGTAAGGGGAGTGCTGTGGTGTTGTAGAGATCTAGTTCAAGTTCTTGTTCCATTATTCACAGGTGATTTTGGACAACCTGGCCTTTCTGAGGCTCTCAGAATCTCTAAAGTGGGCTCAATAATAGAGCTGTACCTCAGAGTTAAGAGGATTAAAGAATGTAAAATACATAAAAACCTTTAGCATAGTGGCTGGCCCAGAGTACCTACTCAAATTCATCATTGTAGTATTTTTATCTCATGGTATCATTTACCTAAAGTTAGTGTAAGGTCTGTTGGGAAAAATAACAGGAGCTCTGGGAAACAGGAGTGGCCTTTTCTTCAAGCAAAATCAACTAATAGGCACTCATTCTTTGAAGACTAGCAAAAATTTTGTAACATTTTAAATATTTTGGAAGTATATACTGAGTCTGTTGGAACTAACACTACTTAATGTCAGTCAGGAAAATTTTTTTTTTTAAACAAAACTCTAAAATAGCAGAGTTTGACCTAATGAAGGACATTTAGAATCTTCAAAACTACCTGCATCTCTAAGCAAAATAAGTCAGAGCAAGACAAATACCGTATGATTTCACTCATATGTGGAATTTAAGAAACAAATGAGCAAAGGGGGAAAAAAAGAGGCAAACCAAGAAACGAACTCTTAACTGTAGAGAACAAACTAGGGATTACCAGAGGGAGCTGGGGGAAGTAGGTGATGGGGATTAAGGAGTGAACTTGCCATGAATGCTGAGTAATGCATAGAGTTGTTGAATCATGAGCTGCTAGTAATGTAGAGAATTGTTGTATGCCTGAAACTAAGATAACATTGGATGTTAATGATACTGGAATTCAATTTAAAATTAAAAAAAAAAAAAACAGCAAAACAAAAAAACCTGTATCTCCTGGATCCTGCAGCATTAGAAAACATGTAAGGGTAAATGAGAACTGAATTTGAGCTTTTTGGAAGTCAAGGACTGTCCACAGCTCTGCCCCTTTTCCCTTATTGCTTAACTTAGATCATTTGTACCTCTGTTGCGTAGTTACAGTGAGGAAGTTTGGTTAAGAGCCTGCTATGTGCCACGCCCCTGTGCTGGAGCATTCTATAGCTGCTCACCGGGGTTAGACAAACTTTTTGAACTTAAAAGAGTTCACATAAAGCCATGTGGAACTTAAAAACCTAGAACCTGTTACATGAAAGTGGGAAAATACATATAACGTTTCTTTCTGATCTATGATACTTGGGAACCCACAAGTTCTGTAGGGCCCACATTACTGTTTTGTGCATGTCTTTAGAGATGGTTCTTTTTTATACCTATTACGGTGATGATTTTTCCAAAGGGAGTGTGGAGAACCCCAAAAAAGGGACATGAGGATGAAGGACAGATCCTTTAAAAAAAAAAAAAAAAATTGCTTTTTTTTTTTTTTTTCAAGCTTCTAACCATCAACCAAGAGTGGAAACCCATTGAAGAATTGCAGAGAGTCAGAAAAGCCACCAAATGACCAGCTTTTGCTTCTTTCTTCCAAAAAATACTCTATGAATCTAGTGGAAACATTGCTGCACAAACTAGATTATGGATACCAGTGTGCGGAAATGCTTCTGCTACATTTTTAGGGCTTGACTACATTTTTGGACTCTGGATGGGATTTATAAAAGTAGTGTAGCAATAGCCACATAGTTCAAAAATAAGTTTGTGTTTATTTTCTTGTTGTAAATTTAATTTGCATATTGAAATTTTTGTTTATGATGGCCTGAATGTTATCTTAAAAGTGTGTAAAGATTTATAACCTAAATTGTCTATAATAAAATACTACTTGTGTGAGATTTTTTAAAGATACATATTTAAATGGAGAATGTCCTTTTATGGGAGAAAAACACATTTAGCAACATAGAGCTTCATTTTTAAATTAATACATAGTGCAGGGCACCTGGGTAGCTTAGTGGGTTAAGCCTCTGCCTTGGCTTTGCCATGGCTCAGGTGATAATCGCAAGATTTGGGATCAAGGCCCGCATTGGGCGCTCTGCTCAGCAGGGAGCCTGCTTCCCCCTCTCTCTTTGCCTGCCTCTCTGCCTACTTGTGATTTCTCTCTCTGTCAAATAAATAAATAAAATCTTTAAAAAAAAATACACAGTGCAAATTTTGTGTAAATGGTTTTGACAAGTGTACTCATTCACCAGAAATTATATTACTGAGCCACTGCTGTTAGCTGTACACCATTCTTGTGCAGGTGAGATAAAGCAATGAACAAAACCAGATTTAGGAAGAAGATGAATGAAAAATGGTGAGCACAATGAGGAAAATGAAGATACGGGGATGAGACCGCCATGACAGTTGGTCTTGGAAGGAAGCGCTGGGATTACAATGGTGAGTAGGAATGTGGGGCATGCCCAGATGGGCCCTGCAGGTACCAAAGCTAACACAGGTACCCTGCAAGGGTTGGAAGGGTGCATAATGGGTAGCTGGTAGCTTTGGCCATACTTTGCAGGATGGGGACTCTTCACTCTGGCCAATGGTGACCTGAAGACTGAAAGGGCAACCAAACCCAGCATGCCCTTGGGCTCCCCCCTTGACTGTTCTTAAAAATGGGATTGAGTAGGTATTACTTTCCATTACATTTTTTTTTAAGATTTTTTTTTTTTTATTTGACAAAGATCACAAGTAGGCAGAGAGGCAGGCAGAGAGCCCGATGTGGGACTCGATCCCAGGACCCTGAGATCATGACCTGAGCCAAAAGCAACGGCTCAACCCACTGAGCCACCCAGGTGCCCCTCCATTACCTTTAAAAAAAAATCGAAATATAACTTCATACTAGAGTATTCATTGATGTACAGTGCACATTTCATTGGTTTTTAGTATATTCACACAACAGTTTTACAACCATCTCCATCTGACTCCAGAATATTTCCATCCCCCCATGTACCCATTGGCAGGCATTCTCCCATCCTGACCCCTCTGCTCTCAGCCCCAGTCAGACACTAATAAATTTAGTCTTAATGAATTTTCCATTCTGGACATTTCCATATGAATGTTATATAACCTTTGTGTGAGCTCCTTTGATTAATGTTTTCAAGATTCATCCATGTGCCACATAAGCATATTTTATTCCTTTTTATAATTTTCCCCTGTATGGATACACCACATTTTACTTACCCATCATTTGATGGACATTAGGACTGGTTCCACTTGAGCTGTTACATGAATAATAGCGCTGTGACCGTCATGTCCCACGTTTTTGTGGAACCATTTTCATTTCTTTGGGGCATATATCTAAATTCAGCTCTTAGAGAAAGGTGATAAATGCCTTTTAAAAACTTGTCTGAATGTAGTAGAAATTTAAGAGAAGGGCTATCCTCTTCCCTCCTGGAAATAACTAGCTCTTGCCAGATTTGAATCCCTCAGACTGCTCCAACCTTAGTGATACGTTAATCACCTCAAGTCTTTTCCATATGAAAAGCTCCAGTAGTTGATGTCAAGATAGCACATGGACCAGTGAGAAAGTGCAGTTTCATTTGCTTAGGTTTATAAAGTTCAATATGCTGCCATTTAGGGGAATCAACAGTCTTGTGAAGTTTGGCCACCTAGGAGAGTGAACTCGAGTGTTTTGTGAGGGGTAGCTGTACCGTGCAACCTTAAAAACACGAAACTTAATTACGGAAATGCAGTGGTTTTAAGGGGTGAACATGACAATGGAAGGTACCAGGCAGTGGGTTTGGGCAGGAGAAACTCAAAGAGCAGTATTAATACTTAAATTTCAAAAGACTTACAGATTTTATTTTTGGTTGTATTCTTAGCATTTGCCCCAAATGTATTTTGAGAACTTGCAGATATGCAGAGAAGTTGGCAAATTAGTACAAAGAATACTCCTACTTTTTATTGAAAAAATAATTTGCTCTATCTCTATATTACTTTGCTCCTTTTATTTTTATTTATTTATTTTTTTAAAGATTTTATTTGACAGAGATCACAAGTAGACAGAGAGGCAGGCAGAGAGAGAGAGAGGGAAGCAGGGCCCCCACTGAGCAGAGAGCCCCATGTGGGACTCGATCCCAGGACCCCGGGATCATGACCTGAGCCGAAGGCAGCGGCTTAACCCACTGAGCCACCCAGGCGCCCCTATTTTGCTCCTTTTAAAATGAACTCTTTGAGGGGCACCTGGGTGACTCAAGTTGGTTCAAGTGTCCCACTCTGGCTCGGATCATGAGATCGAGCCCTGTGTCAGTCAGTCTCCATGCTGGGCATGGAGCTTGCTTGAGATTCTTTTGCTCCCTCTCCTCCTCTGCCCCCTATTATCAGCCCTCATGGGCACATGATGGCTTGCTTGCTTGTTCTCTCTCAAAAATAAATACAAATAAATGAACTCCTTAATAAGTACAGACCTCATAAAGTTTTTTATGCCTAGGGAAAG
Source organism: Neogale vison (assembly GCF_020171115.1). NCBI lineage: Eukaryota > Metazoa > Chordata > Mammalia > Carnivora > Mustelidae > Neogale > Neogale vison. The sequence goes on along the minus strand of NC_058103.1, from coordinate 82,525,479 downwards.
GACATGTAGCCAATTGTAATATCATTCCTAAAAAGATTAACATTAATTCAATAATATCACTTGCCATACAACCCATTTCCATTCTCTCTAATATTAATGTCCTTTATAGCTGTATTTCTATGTCCAGAATCCAATCCAAGATTCCCTTGTATTTGGTTGCTAGGTTGCTGTACTGAATACTTGACAAATAAGTGGTCATCAACATGACTCGGAAGGAGCTTGTGTAGAACTGCTATCCCAATGAAGTTCAAGCTGGATAAGAGTGTCTTGGGTGTGGCCTTTGAATTTTTAAAATCTGAGATCTCATAAATTAATATTTAAGAAATTTGTACCATTACAGAGCACTCACCGTGTGGTAGGCATTGTGCTGGGTTCAAGAATCTGACGCAGGAAAGGCAGAATGCAGAGATGAACAAATCAGAGCAATACAGGGATGATAAAGCTAGAAGAGAGATAAGCACAAGGTACTAAAAACTTCCCAAAGAAGGTGGATTCTTCAAAAACCAATAATTGGAAATCAGTTCAATTGAGGTAGAAGTACATACTTGCCAGGGCATAGAGGGCTAAAATAGCATATCTCCTGGAAACTTTTCATTTAATACATGGAATTTAGGGGAACCTGGGTGGCTCAGTTGGGTGCCTGCCTTTGACTCAGGTCATGATCCCGGTGTCCTGGGATGGAGTCTGCATCAGGCTCCCTGCTCAACGGTGAGCCTACTACTCCCTCTCCCCCTGCGTGTGCTTCCTCCCTCCCTCCCTCAAAATATTAAAAAAAAAAAAAACCCATGGGGGTGCCTGGGTGGCTCAGTGGGTTAAAGTCTCTGCCTTCAGCTCAGGTCATGATCCCAGGATCCTGGGATTGAGCCACGCATCGGGCTCCCTGCTCAGCAGGGAGCCTGCGTCCTCATCTCTCTCTGCCTCTTTGCCTATTTGTGATCTCCATCTTTCAAATAAAATCTTTAAAAAAAAAATGGAATTTAATGTTGGAGTGTAGATTGGAATATTGAAATGTAGATCTGACCATGTATTTGTCAAGTACTCAGTAGGGCCTCTTATGCTGTTAGCTTGCAGGTACAAAGGAACCAGAAAAGGGTTTAAGTTACGGCAGAAGGGAATCTGGTTTCCTGTTGGCTACAGCAAATAAGGTAGGACGTGGACACTGGCAGGGACTTTTTGGTTGGAGGCCAGAGCCCAGCTGCTGTGAGGGTGGTCCAGGGAACAGATAGTGAGGGTCATAACTAACCAAAGCAATGGCAGAGGGAATAGAGAAAAGGAGGATGTATTTGAGAGCCATCGATGGGAAGACCTCAAGGATTATTGAATGTATAGATGGAGGATGTCCAAAATGACTCTCTGGTTTCTCACCTGGGTAGGTGGGTGGGTGGTGGTGCCACGGTGAATATAGGAGAAAAAAGTGGAATGTTCCAGGGAGGGGTAGATAAGGAAGAAAATGAGATAGACTTTGGAATTGTTGGGTTTGAAAGTCCTGTGAGCTATCTAGGTAGATTACTTCTGCAGAACTGCAAGGGGGTGTGAGCTGGAGTGAGCCCAGGGGCGGGTGAGACCAAGGGCGTGGATGAGGCAGCCTACAGAGGGCAGAGGGCATTGAGGTAAGATGAAGACCGTGCAGAAAGGAACATCCTCAGGGGATGTGGGGGCTGGGGGAGGGTGCAGAAGGGCAGGATCTGGTCCCTGATGGGGACTGAGAGAAACGGGGGAGGAGACCCAGGAGATGCATCCTGGAGTCCAGAGAGGTAGGAGTGCTCTTCTGGGTCAGATCTTTATAGTTTGCAATTAAACTAAGGCCCAGAGTCCTTTCAGCTTTATGACCTTCAGACTTAAGCAAACATCTATAATTCTCTCTCGTGTGAAAATAAGAAGTGAAGAAATTTTTCTGAATAAAGTTGAAATCATATTCCATACACTAAAAACCGGTATGAGGTCTAATGAAATACTCATTCATCATTTTCTCCTCCTTGAGAAGATTGTCTAGTAATTTAGCTGAGACTTTCTGGCAGAAAGAGAAATTACAGGCTCTGAGATCAGACTGCTTGGCCACTTATTGTTGCTTTGGACAAGCCTCAGATTCCTCAACTATAAAGCTGGGTCAATTTGTACCTGCTTAGGTTGATTGTGAAAATCACAAGAGACAGTAAGGTACCCAGCTGGGTGTGGACAGCACTAGTTGTTCAAAAAGTGTCCACCCCCCCTTTTTTTAAATTATTTTCTCTGTAAAGTAGAAGGGTCTTAATGTATTTAAAATTATATACTTGGGGCACCTGGGTGGCTCAGTTGGTTAAACGTCTGCCTTTAGCTCAGGTCATGATCCCAGGGTGGAGCCCCACATTGAGTCCCTGCTGAGCAGGGAGCCTGCTTTTCCCTCTGTCACTCCCCCTGCTTGTGCTCTCTCTCTGTCAGATAAATAAAAATCTTTTAAAAAAATAAATAATAAAATTATATTCTTCCATTAGTGGGAACGTTGCCTGTTTGAAATTCACACATCCCTACCTCTAGTTACTGGTCCACTTTGAGTATACAACGCCCCAATTCTAAACCTTTGTGAGAGCACAAACACACCCATAGATAAATACATCTCACCCCAGCTCTCTCCTACACAAATACTTAGCTAGAGATAAAAACCCCTACATATATGCCCACATAGATGACCTCACATCCAGAAAACACATAAGAGCAAAAATATTTATATAAAGACACATCCTTAGAAACAAATGTGTGTATTTTAGTAATCACTATATTCACACAAGTACATTACATATATTTTCCCACTCAGAAGTGACGATATGTGGTTTGAATAACAAGGCAGGTGAAGCTGAGTGCATGTACCCAGGAGAGCTATGAAAATCAAATTCGATTTTCTGGTCATCGGCCCTTGTGTTGTCTTTTCCCCATGCTTAGAAGGTTGCCTCAGGTGATTATGCCATTTTTCTCTAGAAACTAAAGCTTTTGTGTTTCGTTTAGTGGATGTTTTATTCCATCATTTGCCCATGTGCATACTACTACACTTTAAAGTAAAAATTAGAATAAAATTAAGGAGGGGCGCCTGGGTGGCTCAGTGGGTTAAGCCGCTGCCTTCGGCTCAGGTCATGATCTCAGGATCCTGGGATTGAGTCTCACATCGGGCTCTCTGCTCAGCAGGGAGCCTGCTTCTCCCTCTCTCTCTCTCTCTCTGCCTGCCTCTCCGTCTACTTGTGATTTCTCTCTGTCAAATAAATAAATAAAATCTTAAAAAAAAATTGTTAAAAAAAATTGTTAGAATAAAATTAAGGAAAACTGAATTTTAAAACTTGCAGACATGCTAAAACCTACTTTCTCATTCCCTTGGCATGACTTATAATACATATATAATGAAGTGCTGCTTATTTGGGGAGTGGGCATGCTGTTTAAAAAATTAAACTTGGGTTTTTTGTATTTACATTAAGTAAATGTATGTGATTTTTCCTTTACATAGTTGCGTGTAATTGTGAGGTTGATACTAGTCCTTGGTGTCTGTTAAGGCTATACTGCCTCTGGCAAGTTAGCCTTATTTTATAATACCTTAGCTTATCTGAATTTTCCTTACAAACAAATGAGAAATGGATCTGTACCACAAGGCAAATGTGACCTGTTGTTTGCCTCTTGTTTGGAGACAAATTCATTGAGTCAACCGCTGAACATTTCTCAGATTTTAAGTGTTTCAGATTTTTTTGGAAGTGGCACCATTTACTTTTTTATTTTTTTTTTAAATATTTTATTTGTCAGAAAGAGAGCACAGCCAGAGGGGAGCAGGCAGGCAGAGGGAGAAGCAGGCTCCCCGCTGAGCAGGGAAACCGATGCAGGGCTCAATCCTAGGACCCCGGGATCAGGACTTGAGCTAATGGCAGAGGCTTAACCACTGAGCCACCCAGGTGTCCTGGAGCCATATACTTTTAGAATTATTTTTTAAACTAAGATATAGTTTAGATATAATAAAATGAATAGGTCTTAATGGTTCGGTTAGAAGAGTTTTGTTAAGTATATATATATCCATGAAGTCATCATGCAAAACAAGCTATTGAACATTTCTATCACCCCAGAAAGTTCTCTTGTGGCACTTTTTATTTGTTTATTTGTGTGTATATATGCATGTATGTATTATTTATTATTTTCTTTTCTATTTGTTTTTTATTAACAAGCAAAATAATAATCAAAAAACAACAACACAAGAACAACTACCTTAAAGTTGTTGGAACAGCAATGAGTCAAATTGCTGCTGAAGTTTCTGGATGTACCAGGGTCCACGCCCTCTCATTGCAAGGCAAGGACCCAGGCACGTGACTGTGCATTTAGGTGTATGTATCACCAAGACAAGTCTGAGAGATGGAAACCATTGGAGATCAGAAAGCAGGGAGAGTTTTTTTTTTTTCATCAGGAAATCGCAAAGCGCTCTGCCCTTGGCCTGTGTATCCTCTGTGGCTCCCGTTGCAGCTGAGCTTGTGACAATCCCAAATCACTCCTTCCTCTCTATCAGCTTCTCATCATCTTCAAGACTTTCTGGAGATTATTCAAACGAAATCTTTGAGCTCTTTTCTTTAGTTTACCCAGGTTAACCATAGTCTTGGCGTCAGATGACAGGCCTTTGGATAGAACTGAAGAAACGCCAAATCTCGCTGCCTGAGCAACTTTCTTACTCTCCAAACTCATGGATACATGGACTCATTCAGCTCTCTTCTACCTTCTCTCCGCCTGTGGTATCTCAGAAGTAATTTTTACCACTTCCCTCTCTGCTGCCTCATCCGCAGTTTCCTTGGGGTGGGTGGTTGTTCTCCCTCCTTGATAGGTTCTTCCTCTGTTTTCCTCTCCAGTACATCTTCATTTGCCTCCTCTTCAAGATATGCCTGGAGCCTGTTGATGAGATCTTGTTTTATTCCCTTGGTCTCCAAACCATGAGCACAACATACCTGCTTTAGTTCAACAAGCTTCAGCTGACAGAGCTCCACCATCTCCACACCATCTTGTTACCCTTCCAGTCCAATCTCTTGTGGCACTTTTATTATTTTTTTTATTTTTATTTTTTTTGTGGCACTTTTTATTTTTTTATTTTTATTTTTTAAAATATTTTATTTATTTATTTGACAGAGAGAGATACACTGAGAGAAGGAACACAAGCTGGAAAGGGAGAAGCAGGCACTCCGCCGAGCAGGGAGCCCAATGTGGAACTCAGTCCTGGGACCCTGGGATCATGACCTGAGACGAAGGCAGATGCTTAACAACTGAGCCACCCAGGAGCCCCTGTGGCACTTTTTAAATTAAAAACCACCTAACTGAGGCACCTGGGTGGCTCAGTCGGTAAGGCATCTGACTCTTGATTTTGGCTTAGGTCATGATCTCAAGGTTATGGGATCAGACTCCCGTGTTCAGCAGGGAGTTTGCTTGAGATTCTCTCTCTCCCTCTCCCTCTGCCCCTTCCACTCACTTGCGTGCGTGCTCTCTCTCTCTCTCTCTCTCTCTATATATATATGTATAAAATATAAATATTTTAAAACCCTCCACCAAACTGTACACTTAAAAGGGGTGAATTTGACATGTGAATTATTGCCCCCTTCAAAAAATAAAAATCTGCTCCACATTTACCTGTGATCTTTCCTCAAGAAATAAGACAGGTTGACTTTTTTTTTTTTAACTACCCTATGAAGTAATCCCCTACCTTATATATTACACTTGATCTGCTTTTTTTCTGGGAACGGGAAATTGGAAGTTGCTGAAGATTGTAAGAAACCCGCTAGCGAGATCCCTTGGACCAGGGCTTCTAGTTTAGTTTGTCGCTGCAGGGACAACAAAGAGGCTTCCCTGTGTGCAGAGACCTGGGAGCAGAGTCTGGATACTGGGTTTACCTAGTGCCTAATCGACACAAATATTACCCCCCACAGAGGAAGGGCCTAGGCCGGGTTCAAGAGTTACCATAGCAATGAGGCTCTGCCAGCAGTAAATCCTCTCCAGGGCAAGGCTGTCACCAAGTGAAACAGGAGAAGTTACAGTTGACTTCACAGCTGGGTTAACATATGCTTTACCAGCTGCTCTGCCACTGGTGTATGCGAGAGCTCACCCAGGGAGCCCAGAACCCGCCATATCACCAGGTCAAGTCTCCACTAGCAGTCTGCTTAATTCAGTAGAACAGTAGTTCTCAGCTGTACCTCAGAACCTTCTGGAAGGCATGTTAAAATGTGGATTGCCGGGTCCCAAACGCAGCATTTCTGCTTTGGTATATCTGGGGTGGGACCCAAGTATCTGGGCGTCTAACCTGTTCCCAGGCAAGGCTGATGATGCTGGTCTGGGCACCACACTCTGAGCATAGTGTTGAAGCTCTTTGCTCCTTGGACATTCGGTAACTATAGGGGAATTCCACCCAGTGCTAAGCCATCCGTGGAATGCTTGCTCTCAGGAGAGCAGGTAGGGCGAGGCCTTGAGGACCTGGGTAGGAACGCCTCTCCCAGTCAGGCCACCTGCTCGGTCACCCTGGTAGGGCCCCTTAACCTGGAAGCAGTGGATTATCAGCATGTGGGTAGATGCTCGTGCGCTTGAGAACGTCTTCCTCTCTCTGCAGAGGTGACACAACTGACCACCCTTATCAGGACAGATGATAGCAGTTCTGTGAGGGACCATGGGGCCACACATTAACGCAGCTTCCCAGCGGACACAGTGGGCCAGGAGCAAGAAGACTGGTCAGCACCTGATTCCAGGCTCTGCCAGCCAAGAGCTGCGTGACTGGGGCAAGTTTCCTAACTTCTCAGAACCTTGTCTTGCAAAGGGGGATTCATCTCAGGAAGCAGCCTGTGGGGTGGGTTAATATTTAGAAATGTATTTGCTTTGATATTACATGCCTGCATTATTTTCTCAATTGCCCTACTTTCCTCCAGTAGTAAGTAGGGAGCATTCCTCACCTGGGGGTGGGGGCTGCAGGTGCGAACCCCCCTCCCACTGCCCAGGCTGTTGGTTCCTCTAGTCTGAACGGCATCATCTGGGACCATGCCCCAGGCCTAGTCATTCTGAATCTCTGGGGTCGGGGAGGCCCATGATTCTGTGTTTTAACACATAACCTCTTCAGGTTAGTACACACAGCTAAAGCTAGAGAAGTTCTGGTCTAGAAGAAGGAAGTTTCAAGGAAGAGGCTTTGAAATCCATAGCTGAGGGGCGCCTGGATGGTGAGGCTGACTAAACCTCCATCTCTTGGTTTTGGCTCAGGTCGTGATCTCTGCGGCATGACATGGAGCCCTGTGTTGGGATCTGTGCTCAGTGAGGAGTCTGCTTGAGATTCTCTCTTCTCTCTCTGCCCCTTCTCCCCTCATAAACGAATGAATGGATGAAATTTTTTTTTAAAAAATCCATAGCTCAGACAGGAGCCTGAAAGCCAGGGTGCGAATGTACGCAGCATGCTGGGAGACAAAAGGGCGTTTCTGTGGAGGGACAAAGCTTGAGAAACAGCCTGGAGCTTGTGCTCTAAGCCATGGAGTCAGGAAGAATTTGTGAAGACGTAATAGCTATCTATACATCCAAAAGGAAAACCAATTCAATCAGTGGAAAGGAGAGAGCAGGAGAAGGGGTGAGATTAGATCTCAAAGTATTCCCAGCCCCCTTCTCAAAGACCCCAGGGGGCCTGAATTGCAAAGGCTTACGAGGTCAGTCAGACCCTCTCCAGAGGTTAAAAGGAAGAGATAGACAGGAGGCATACACCTGAGGAGAAAAGTCGAGACTGAGAATCCATCGTAGGGCCACTGGCACCCCACATTACTGAGGGAATAGACATGGAGAGAAGCCAGTCAGGAGAGAGAGAGCGAGCTGAGCAAAAAGCCAGAAAGAAGCTCTGCTGACGGGACAGCACCTTCAGGGCCAGTAGGATCAGAAGCATGAGCTAGTAAGAGCCCTGAGTAGGCATGAAAGCACCTCAGAGGCAAAGCATCGGAGGGAATAGAGGTATCAGCCATCTCCTGATCGTTGACAGTCTGGCCTCTGAGCTTCTGCTAGCTGGTCCAAGAGGGTCACTTCTCCAGACCTGCCCTTGCCCTCACCCTGTGCTGCCCCTGGGGAAGTTTTGGCTCTCGAGGAGCTGGCACTGAGGCAGGGGTCCCCTCAGTGCCCTGTGGCTGGAGAAGAGGCCTGGGAGGTGTCTGGGCTGCACGGCCCTGCACTATTGGGCAATCAGGGTGTGCCCTGAGGTTCCTGGAAAGTTGGCTCATTTCCTCCTCGGTCACCGAAAACTACCTCAGACGCCCGTGGTGAGGTCAGTTTCAGTTTCAGCTGCTTTGCATAAAAAAAAAAAAAAGCAAAAAATCCTCTTTCCTCTTGACCAGAAAACGGCAAACCTTGAGGTGGCGTTGAGTAATGACAAGGTGGTCAGAAGACTCAGGTTCTCCTCTTGTTCTTCAGGACCGTGGCTGGGAAATCACTCAAGCAGCCACCAGACGCCTGGCATCTCGCTAAGCAAACTCGGGAACGTGGTCCATTATGGTTGGTGGATCATTGTGCAGACCTCTTCCTCAGACCTTCTCTGAGTCCTCTGCAGGCCCTCTTCCCCGTACTTCCACAGTCCTGTGACCCTTTCCTTTAAATAGTGTCATTTAAAATGACACTATCACAGTGTCATTTTATGTGGATTTGGGAAACGAATTTCCTCCCCCACAAACACAAAGCTCCATGAGGAACATTTTTTTTTTCTTTTTTTGGCTTACCATTGGATCGCTAGCAGCTGGTGTGTGCCTGGCTCACAGCAGGCAACTCATTGAATACATTTGTTGAATAAATGAATACTTTAAAATGCCTGAGGTTAAGTATGCCAGAGGTCAACTGTGGCATGAGTCTTTGCAAAAAGATTCATCAATGGGTTTCGTCATTCAGAAAACCTTTGAGGAGTACCTGCCACGTGCCGTGTCCTGTGCTAGGTAATAGGAGGAGGGCGCTTACACAGGGTGAAGAAAACAGGATCTCTATCCTTAAGAATAATTGCAGCCTGGGTGGGGAGACCTACCTAATCCTGTGGCGGCTCTGGACCTTCCCTCTGTTGTTCTCCTGTCCAGAAAGCTATTTCCCATGTGGTCACAGTGGGGTGAAGCCACGAGGCACATTCCAGCCCCCAAGACTGGAAGAACAGACACTAAGAGATGGCTTTTCATGGTCAGGCCGTCGTGAATCATGACTTAGAACCAGAGAGGCTGAAAGTTCGGCATCGGGAGAGATGGTCTAAGTCCATTCTCCCAGGACCCTCCAGATAGGAGCCCAGCACTGATGCCCAAGGCACTGTGTGGTTCCAGGAAGCCCCAAGCTCATTGCATTGAAAGCCGCACCCCAATTGCTATGGGGCAGATCGATGAAATTGTGCTCCCAGCACCTGTGTGATGAACAAGGGACTCAGGGCACCCAAAAAATGTGGACAGTGTCCTGTGGACTCCATACGCCTACACCATGCTGCCAATTTCCATCCCACTGGGCCCTGGGATCCTAAGAGGGTTCTGGGGCAAGGTCACGCTCCCATTGGGCAAGGATGCCAAGGTCATTGTCTGCTTTTTGTATTTATTTCCTGAGTCACTGCCTGGGCTTGAGAAGGGAAAACCCAGGCTTGCTGCTTGCAGCCACATGGCCTGGCAACACTGGCCCTGGGATCCTCACAGCCCCTCAGAGCCTATGCATGCAGGGCATCCAGCGGCTGCTGAGTCTGACAGTCGTTAGACAGTGGGCCCAGGAGCCCTCTCCCCACTCTCCTGGGACATGTCAGGGTGTGTTTCCATCCCTCTGGCCTGCAGCCCACACACCATTCATCCAGCATGCTTCCATCAGCTGTCTTCGCTGGCTTTGAGCCAGATCTTGGCTCCTCCATACTGAAAGCCAGGTGACCGGTGGCCTGGAGAACCCACACGCTGCCCCCCCCACCCCCGCCTTTGCATGGAAACCATGGAATTTCCCCAGCAAATTGTCTTTGGCAACTCCGATGCTACAGGAAGGTCAGAGAATGCCAGGGAGGAAGTGCTAGCTCTGCCTGCACCGTCTGGGGGCCCTCCCAAGGGGAAAAGAAAGCTCCGTGTCTGGACGCACAGGACCCTGACCCTGACCGGGAGCATCTCCGCTGCAGGTGGGTCTCCCTTACCCGTTGGACACTGCACTCCCTCATCTCAGCAGGGATTCCCAGCCCTGGCTGCATACCAGAACCCCTGGTGCCCAGGTTGCACCCCACAGCAATTACATTGAAATCTCTAGGTGGAGCCAGGGTGGGCACCTGTGCTCTTTAAAGCTCTCCAGGTGCTTGTGGGATGCAGATGGTGTTGAGGGTCATGAATTAAGGAAATAAAACACTTCTACCAGAGCTTTCTGCTTGGGCATGTGGTGTTTGGGTTCAGATCCTTCCCCCATGGCTTATCAGTTATGCCGTTGCAAGTCTCCCTGCTCATGAAAGCCTCAATCTCCTCATCTGTAAAGTGGGCATAATAATAAAAGTGCCTACGTTGTAGGCTGGCATAGGAATAAATGCACGCACCAGCTTACACCAGCAGGTCAGTCATTTCCTTCCAACTAGTCCTCTGCTCTGCCTTTCTGTAGCCTCAAACTGTAAATTCCTGAGTCTACTCCAGCTTTTGAGTTTCTAGAACTTTGTTCAGTGCTTTGCACATAACAGTCCTCAAGAAATATGAATCGGTGAGCTGCAAGGGATTCTTGTTTTGCATTGAGACTTGCTTCCTCACAGAGCTCTGGAATAAATCCAGGGTCCATACACAGATTTTGTTTAGCCACTTATTCCACTTTTTTTGCATGTGTACTATGTGCCAGCCTCTAGGAATTTGAAGATAAAGACACAAGCGCTGTCACTGAGCAGTTGAAAGTCTAGTGAGGACACAGATTCATGACCTTGTATTTTCTTTATTATGCTATGAAGGTGACACAGAAGCACTCCCAGCACAGAGGAGGGGAAGGGGACCTTTGAGCTGGGTCTAAGGAGGAGCTTGCTCTATGCAGATGCAGGGAAGAGCATTACAGACAGAGGGAACAGCATCAACAAGGCCAGAGGCCTGGAGGGTGTGGTGCAGTCTGAGGGTGGTTTGCTATGAGAGGAGAGAGCTTGGGGTTGGGAGTGGTGGGAGATGAGGCTGGACAAGCAGGTTGTGGCCCGAAGGGCAAGGTCTTGAGGGCTAGGCTCAGAGGACACGGAGCTTTACCCCATCAGGAAGAGAGGACCCAGTCATGTTTGTGAGCCAGGGAGGTAAACAGAGCACACCTGTGCTTGTTTCCTTCCATAAACCCGTTCAGCAGCCACTCCTTCCTCCGATGAGTCCTGAGGCTTGGTGTCTCCACTGCCCCTCCTCCTGGTCCCAGCCTGGGAGAGGACTGCCAGGTGGAGGCAAGCTTCCCCCCACTTCTGGGTCAGAAGGTCAGATGAAGGAGAGGGGGTGTGCAAGACAGTGTAGGGTGGGGGCAGCGATGATTCCTGAGAGTTTCTATTTGGTGGAGGCAAACTTTTGAGTTCAGACCTGCTGAAAAAGCTGGGGCAGCCTTGTAGAAGGGGCCCTGGGGTGGCTGGGGAGTCAGGACGCTGCCCTTACTGTTTGTTTTAAAGCATGACTCTGCCCTTGCCGGCTCTGGGACCTTGAACCCTCGATGCCCTTCAGTTTCATCAGCTATAAAACACAGGCCATGGACCAATTGATCTCCCAACTCTGATTCCAGGGAAAGAGGAAGCACAGGAGAGCTGTTTGGGATTGGAAGGATAAGCAGCTGCAGGTGGGGGCTTTCAGACAGAACGAGGCCTCCTGGAGGGGCAGGAGGCTTTTGAGAGTGGCTGGGAGACCTGGGCTCAGCCCCAAGGCCTGGACTGGACGTGAGGGAGTGGAGTTCATGGCCAGGCCCAGCAGACAGAAGTCCAGACGCCTTGGTGAGACTGCCCAGCGTAAAGTGCAAGAATGCAGCTGGGGTCCAGCTGCTCCAGCCCCCATGGGGGGGGTTCCCCTCCTTTCCCAGCTGCCCCTTGGTCCCCCAGCAAAGTGTAGCTCAGGGGGTTAAGCCCAGGGGCAGATACCAGGCTCCAAGGGGGCAAAGAGGTGGAATGTCGCCGGGGCCCCTGGGCCAAAGAGCCTGAGGAAAGCAAGGCTGGGCTGCGGGACACATCACTGGGCCTCTCTGGGACCAGCCCTGCCTCCTGCTTTGACATAGTCATCGTGGAGTCCTCAGGTTCTCACCTATCCTTGTTTTGAGAAATATTTCCTTATACCTTTATTGGCACAAAATGCTACCATTTTTCTGAATATATGATAGATACTAAGATAAATTTTATAATTACTTTTTTAAAAATGCAAACACCTTTTTAGATGTGAGTGGATGAAAAGATCTGGCAGGCAGTTTGCGTTCACACAACAAACACTGCCTGAGAGTTGACAGGGCTGGGTCCCGTGCTCACTCTGGGCTCTGCCTTCTCATAGGAGTGAGAGCGGGATCCCATGGAACCACCTGGAAGGTTCAGGAAAGACTCACGAGGGGAGGACCCTGAGCTGAGACCTGGACAGCTAGAGAGATTTGGCCAACTGAGGGAGAGCGGCAGTTCAGGAAAAGGAACCGCCTAGGCAGAAGGCAGGCACCAGAGATGCTGATTGTGGTGGGAGCAGACAGCTGACACAGAGATGTTCCTTTTCCTACCCTCACAACTCCTGCATTCAATTATCCATATTTGCCTCTGTTTACCATCTCTCCCCCACCCCTACCCCTCTAGACTACAAGCTCCAGGAGAGGGGATGGTGTACGTTATATTCTCTGCAGAATTCCCGTGCCCCGCACAATACCTAGCATATAGAACAAGCGTTCACCGAAGCTGGTATTGAGTGAACAAGTAAATGGGAAATAATTCCTGTGTTAATGTGAGATCAAGTCAGAAAGGACTTTGAAGCTGTGCTAATGAGTTGGGATGTTATCTTAGAGGCAATAGGGAGCCACTGAAGGTTTTTTTTTTTTTTTAAAGATTTTATTTATTTATTTGACAGACAGAGATCACAAGTAGGCAGAGAGGCAGGCAGAGAGAGAGAGGAGGAAGCAGGCTCCCCGCTGAGCAGAGAGCCTGATGTGGGGCTCGATCCCAGGACCCTGGGATCATGACCAGAGCCGAAGGCAGAGGCTTTAACCCACTGAGCCACCCAGGCGCCCCGCCACTGAAGGTTTTAAATAGGGGAACAACTCCGTCAGCTTTGTGTTCTAGGAATCCCATTCTGGCTTTGCCTGGAGAAGGGCTGGAGACAGAGCCCAAGCAGCAGAGGCTGGTGACCTAAATCCAGCCATGGCTGTGGAGGTAGGGGACTGTACGGACTTGAGAGTTCAGGGAGATGTGCTCTGGGGGCCAGGAGCACCTGGACATGGGGGGGGGTGGAGGTGGCCAGCAGGGGGTGCCCAGGTTGCCAGTTTAGACAGGTTTACCACTAACATCCCATAGGACTATGTGCGCATACCATCACTGTCCTTACCTCGAGGCATTGCTACGATTTATGATCTCTTTATGTGACCCTCCCCTGAGTAGGCCATGAGTCCTGGAGGGCCAGGCTGTCTTCACCGTCACATCCCACATATTGGCACGGTGCCCCCAGCATGTGGTCCTCCTCAGTGGGCGTTTAATGGATGAAATTCTGATTGAAAATTGTATGTACAACTTTAAGGGTGGGTGGTATTACTATTTAATAAATACGTGATAGGCATCTTTTAAAACATGGGGCACATGCAAGAAAAAGACATTTAAGTTTAGGGAGCAGTGGTCAGAGGCCCGGGAGGCACTCTGGGGAAGGAAGAGAGACTTGGGGGAGCAGAATGGAGTGGGGCTTCCCTGGTCAGTGAGATGTGCTGAGCAAAGGAGGCCTTTTAGGTTTGGCAGCTGGCACTCAGTTTGGTTTGAAAGACTAGAGCAGGTTTGGAAGACTAGATGATGAGTTTGGTGTCTGTGGGACTTCTGATTTGTGACAGAAATTGGTGCAGGCTGGCAGGGGAGTGGGGTAGGGTGCCTGGGTGGCTCAGTCAGTCAAGTATCTGCCTCTTTTTTTTTTTTTAAGATTTTATTTGTCTATTTGACAGACAGAGATCACAAGTAGACAGAGAGGCAGGCAGAGAGAGAGAGAGAGAGAGAGAGAGAGAGGGAAGCAGGCTCCCTGCTGATCATGACCTGAGCCGAAGGCAGCGGCTTAACCCACTGAGCCACCCAGGCGCCCAAGTACCCGCCTCTTGATCTCAGCTCAGGTCTTGATCTCAGGGTCCTCAAAGCCCATATTGAGCTCCAAGCTGGGTGTGGAGCCTACTTTAAAAAAAAAAAAAAAAAGGATAGAAATTAAGGTGTCTCCAACAACTGCAGATTCTGGAAAGAAAAAGTGTGACAAGATGTAGAGAGGAGAGCTGAGATGCCCCAGAGAAAAGGACTTTTAAAGAAGAGGTTGGGAGCACCTGGGTGGCTCAGTGGGTTGAGCATTTGCCTTCAGCTCAAGTCATGATCCCAGGGTCCTGGGACTGAGCCCTGCATCTGGCTCTCTGCTCAGCCGGGAGCTTGCTTCTCTCTCTCCCTCTGCCTCCTGCTCCCCCTGCTTGTGCTTTCTCCCTCTCTCTCTGTCAAATTAAAACAACTCCAGAGGAGGGTGCTGAGGGATGAGTGGGAGCTGGAAAGGCACCAGCAGCTCCTTCCTCTGCACTGGGGTTGGGGGTGTGTGTGTGTTTTGTGACTTCCTCTCCCACCCTCCTCATTATTATCACCCCACCATTACTGCAGGGAGAGCCACCAGCTCTGTAGAGCCTTCACTGAAACGCCAGCTCCCCAGGATTCACTCCGGCATGCCCGACTCTTTCTCCTCAGCTCAGTCACGTATCATTCCTGCTGCACACCCTCCCGACAGTCTTCACACTCCTGAGTTCCTGAGGTAGTCCTGGCCGTCCCCCAGGGAGCGGTGCCCTGGGGAGAGTCAAGGATGTTTGCGGGGTCCCTTCCACTTCTGCCCCTTTCCTCTGCCTGCTCTGGTCCGGCTGGGAGGACATCCGGGTCCCAGGCTGGCAGCCGCGGGGCAGTGCCCCGGCCCGGCTGCCCGCCATGACACACCCGGCTTCCACAAGCTGCAGGTGGGGAGCGGCAGGGCGCCAGCAAGTGTCTAACGGGCACTGGGGACAAAATGCCACGATGGATGCCATTTATCGATTTCTGTGGGTAACTTCCTGCCGTGACCAATTTCGGCTACCAACGTGATGCCGCTGAACGCGGAACCGGGAGGAGGCGGGCAGCGTACAGTATGTAGTATTACGCTTTCCTGTCATACCCCCACCGTGCAGACGCGAGAGGTGGAGACGGCCTCGAGAACGTGTGTGATTATGACCTGTAATTAAGCAGGAAATGAGTTTTTTTTTTTTAAAGATTTTATTTATTTATTTATTTGACAGAGAGAGATCACAAGTAGGCAGAGAGGCAGGGAGAGAAAGAGAGAGAGAGAGGAAAGCAGGCTTTCCGCTCAGCAGAGAGCCCGATGCGGGACTTGATCCCAGGACCCTAGGATCATGACCTGAGCCGAAGGCAGCGGCTTAACCCACTGAGCCACCCAGGCACCCAGGAAATGAGTTTTGAGTATTTATTGCTTTTTATTATTTTTATTTTTTAAAAAAAGATTTTATTTATTTGGCAGAGATCACAAGTAGACAGAGAGGCAGGCAGAGAGAGAGGAGGAAGCAGGCTTCCCGCTGAGCAGAGAGCCTGATGCAGGGCCCAGTCCCAGGACCCTGAGATCACGACCTGAGCCGAAGGTAGAGGCTTTAACCCACTGAGCCACCCAGGCACCTCTATTTATTGCTTTTTAAAAGTATAACTTATTTTCTCAGAAGTTTTTATAATCTAATTTTTTAAAATAATGGCTGTTTAACAACTGGTTTACCAAATTCCTGTAAATTTAACAGGTCTTACAAGCAGCACAGAATGGCCCCAGGAAACCAGTGAGTGGTCCCTGGGCCAGGAGAAAAGGGGGACTCTCCAAACCCCAAATTTTAAGGGGTGACATTTCCACCGATGTGGATCTCTGCTGGCATCCTCTCCCTATCCGTCTGTGGGACCCGTCAGTCTGGGCGGCAGGTGATGGGCAGCAGGCCTCAGCATCCCTGTTTATAGTTAGACCCAGGGGGAGCAGAGCCTGGGCACCCCTCCCTCCTGCAGACGTGGGCTTTCCTAATACTTGACCCCTGAGCCCTGTGCTTACCCAGACCCCAGTCTCTGGACCCCTACCCTGGCAGCCCAGAGCCAGGAAGCTTGAGAGACACAGTGCCCTTTGTCTTTGAAGGTGAGGGTTGGAACTTCCACATTGGGGATGATGGGGCAAGCCTGCTTTCTGGGCAATGAAGAAAACAAAAGAGAATAGAGCTTCCTTTTGTTTGTTTATTAAGAGCTGCAGGGTGAGGCAGGTCCTTGCTAGATCTGACTGGATGTGGGACCCAAGAGAACTTCAGGGCTGCTAACTCAACCTGGGCTCACTTTGCAACAGGGAGAATGGAAAGCACCGAGGAATTCAGTGGACACATTCTAAATGCGTCACTCTTTGCACTAGGTCTTTGGTGATGTCAGAGGTGATGACACACAGCAATGAAAACTTTGTCTTGGCTACCCCAGGAAATGAGTTGGATCTCTGGTTTGATGCTCCTTGTTCCTGTCCCTGTCCATTGTGGAAACTGAAAGAAAGAGGTCACCTTCTACCACATCCCAAATATGTCTCAGTCCCTGGTTGATGTCTTTCACTCAGCTAAATGTGCCTTCCCCTTGTCCCTAATCACAGCCCATCACAAGGCAAACTATCACACCAGGCTCCCTCCTAGCTCCTTCTCAGAGGAGCTGCCTTTCTTACTTATAGGGCTTCTGCATTGTCCTTGGGGTCTTCCTTAGAGTGTGGGGTTTATATGCTCTGCTTTCTAAGCTCTGGAAGACTAGGACCTTGTCATTCACTCATTCATTCATTCATTCATTTCCTTATTCAGTGGGGAGGGGGTTGGAGGAGAAGGAAGATGGAAGTTTTCTCGAAGACCGAGCATGAGGCAGCTAGAGGGAAGCATCCACTCTGAGTGGAGTCAGAGCGGGCAGACCACCCATCACTTTCAAGGCCTCACAGTTCAAACATGTTCACTCTACAAACGCCATTACCATCAAAGTGAGTGGGCTGGTTTCCCACTAAATTTCTGAGACCCACCACAGCAGTTTTCTGCAGCATTAAGATATATCTAATGAAAAAAGTAATAAGGAAGAGGAGGTGGGAAAATCTCTCTACTCTTTCAACAATCCTAGTTCTGCTGTCCTCTCAGACCCTGCACTAGTAGGGTACCTGATTTCTGTAAAGAGTGAAACAGTATCCCAATGCCATGCATGGTACTTATTCTCTTTTTTTCAGTCTGCCTACAGGTTACTCTCAGAGGGTATTTCCATGGATTCTGCTCAGTGTAGCCCTGCCTGAGGACAGCCTCAGCCCTGCTTTTCTGCCTTCTGGTAAAGAATGTTTTATTCCTTTATTCTGAGCAAAAAAAGATTAATGTGTTGTTCCCTTTAAGAAACCCAGTCCTGTTTGTATTCTATGTAGCTGCATAATGGTTTAAAGTTTAATTTCTCACCCTTTAATGCTGCTTACTTAAAAAATATTTTGGGAGATTTAGGTGAAATTCAGGCATAGCCGTCAGAAGGCTCAGATGTGGGACTATGTTGCCATCTACTGGTCACTTCTGAGTATGACAAATTGGAGCTTGCATTGAGCCTCCTGTTGATACATTTGAAAATTTTGAGTCAACATGAAGGTTAAAAGGCGGAAAAGCTGTGTGGGACAACAGGTGTAACTAACAAAGGATTTGTGTCAGATTCCATGAAGAACTCTTAGAAATTAATATAAAGAATACAGTAGAAAAATGAGCAAGAGGGGCGCCTGGGTGGCTCAGTTGTTTAAGCAACTCTTGGTTTGTCTTGGATAGTGATCTCGGGGTCCAGGGATCAGCGTCATCGGGCTCTGTGCTCAGCACGGAGTCTGCTTGTTCCTCTCCCTCTGCTCCTCCCCCACCATCTCACTCTGTCTCTCAAGTAAATAAATACATTTTAAAAAGAAAATTGAGCTAGAGACTTTTAAGGGGACGTTTCATGAAAGAAGATATGCAATGGACAATGAGTTTATGAAAGATGGTCAGTTTCTTATTCTTAGACTCTTGGGGGAAGAAGAGAGGTACAGTGAAAGACCGAATACTAAAAAACAAAACAAAACAAAAACCAAAAACACCTCCCAAGTAATTCAGATTTCACCCATTGCGGGGGTGGGGGGCGGTTTTACCTCACTTTGCATCAGGGAGTTGCAAATTAAAACCACAATGAACTATCACCATATACCCTTCAGAATGGTTAAAACTGAAAGGTTAACAATGCCAAATTGGCAAAAAATGTGGGGCAACAGGTACTCTTACTGTTGGAGGAAATGCAAATTGACACAATTTTGAAAAATTGTTCCACATTATCTAAAAAAAAAATTAACAGCAAAACAACAACAAAAACAAGCAAAAAACTGGACTTCAAAGGAAGTGAGGCATAAAATAATGCATACTATATGATAATAAGCGTATAAAGGCACAAAACAGCATATACTGTAGATGTCAGGATAATGGGGACCTCTGGCGTGGAGGGTGGAAGCCAGGATTGGGACCCGGTTTGAGAAGGCCTTCTGGGGTTGGTAATGTTAGGTTTCTTTACCTGCATGCTTAAGGAGTGTATTGACTTTATGATAATGTATCTTTGATTTGAGCACTTAAAAATATATTTAACATTTCAGTTACAAAGTTAGAAAGTAAAAATTTTAAAATGGAAGTGTAGGGGGTTGGCTTACCCAGTAGTTGTCGGTGGAGGCAAGAGTGTAGAAAGGAGACACCAGAAAAAACTCAGCACAGGGCAGATGTAGCTGTTGGCCATAAAACAATCCCCAGGTAATTCGGGTTCTACCCTCTGTGGGGGGAAGTCTGCTCCCTCTTCCAGTCCTTTCTCCCTGAGAATTCTGGCTGTAGGCAAAGATTCGGTTTTGACCTTTTTTTTTCTTTTGAATTCTTTCTGTAGGAAGAGTGTCCACAAGTGGAATAATTTGGTCAAAGGGTACATTTTTATTTTATTTTATTTTAATGTCTTATTTCATGAACTTCCAGACTGTCCTCCAAAATAACTTAGAGCAACTTAGCATGACCCCAAAGGACTTATTTCCTCAGGCCTTCCAACAGTAGATTTTTAAAACAGGGTCCTCCAGTAGGTGAATGGATAAAGAACCAGTGGTACCACAAGGCAATGGAAAGTCTTTGGTGCCCAAAAGAAATTAGGTCTTAAGCCATGAAAAGACATAGAGGAACCTTAAGTACATGCTACTCAATGAAAGATGCTGGTCTGAAAAGTCTACATACTATATGACTCCAATTGTGTGACATTCTGGCAAAGGCTAAACTAGGGGGATAGTAAAAGGATCTGTGTTGGAGAAGGGTGAGGGAGGAGGGTTGGAAGAAGAGGTGGAGCACCGAGGATTTTTGTGGGGATGACACTTCTCTTTATGATACATGTCAGTATTAATTAGTCCAAATGCACAGAAGATACAACACCAAGAGTGAAGCCCCACGTAAACTGTGGACTTTGGATGATGATGGTCTGTCCATGTGGGCTCATCAGTTGCAACAAATTATAACCATTGTGACTAGAGATGTTAATACTGGTTGTGTGTGTTGGGGGGGCGGTGTCCATGGGAAATCTGTACCTTCCACTAAGTTTTGCTGTGAACCTAAAACTGCTGGGGGGTGTGGAATAAAGCCTTGAGAAAAATAGTTGCAGATCCAGTGATAAGTCACCTAAACAAAAGCCTGAGGAAGCACTCTCATGGGCGGGAAAACTCAAGAGAGAGCAGTTCCTGGTTGAACAGAGCACTGAGTGTGGAGGGATGGGGAGAGGAGGGATGATGGGGCGTTTGTGGAGGTAGGTGGGGGTAAGTTCTGGAAGAAGACACCTAAGCACCTAAGATAGGTGGTTACTTAGTGGAGGATGGACAGTGAGAACAGTGAGAGCCAGAAGAGTGAGAAGTTTGCCATGTCACTTCTGTATGGCTTTAATTTTGGAACCTTATGATGGTTTATGTATTGAAATCAGAGAAAGTTTGAAACCTAGTAACTTCAAAGGCTGAAATACCTCCGACGGTGTCACTTGAAAGAGCACTGGTGACCTTGGGGGAGATATTTGGTCAAGAGGAGGCGGTGAAACCCAGTCCAATAAAGTCGGGTGAGAAGGAGGAGAAGCAGAGACAGACTGGAGGCTTGTTTGTCTGACTTTGCTTGTGATGGAGGGAGGGAAGTAGGCAGTAGCTAGAGGGCCAGGATCAAGGGAGGTTTACTCTGGTGAGAGATTTGAGAGATCTACTGAGGGTGAAGGGGTGAAAGGGAAGGAATCGCAGGGGAGGGAGGGTGAAAGGCCAGGAGGCTGGGAACCCAGAGCTGGGGAGCTCTGCCCAGGGGCTAAATCTTGCTGGGGTGTGGTGAGCCCTGGGGACAGGAGAGGCCACAGGGGCTGCCCAGGAATTTTAGAGCAGATGTATGATCTGGTCACGGGTTGTGCTGATGGCTTCCGAGGCCATTGTGAATCTGCTACTTTATGCAATGATGGAAATGTTCTATATCTTTGCTGTTTGGTGTGGTAGGCGCAAGCCACATAAAGCTAGTGAGTGCTCAAAATGTGGCTAAAGGGACTTAGGAAATGAATTTTTAGTTTCATTGAATTTTTTTTTTTTAAAGATTTTATTTATTTATTTGTCAGAGTGAGAGTGAGCACAGGCAGACAGAGTGGCAGGCAGAGTCAGAGGGAGAAGCAGGCTCCCTGCAGAGCAAGGATGTGGGACTCGATCCCAGGACACTGGGATCAGAACCTGAGCCGAAGGCAGCTGCTTAACCGACTGAGCCACCCAGGCGTCCCTCATTGAATTTTTTTTAACATCCAATTTTAATTGAGCTATAGTTGACAAACAATATCCTGCACATATTTAAAAGGTACAGTTTAATAATATTTGGTATGTGTATGACACCCATACCTGTGAGTCAATCACCACAGTCGGGATAGTGAGCATGTCTCTCAGCTCAGGATCTCCTTATGTGCCTTTGTAATCTTCTCCTCTCGCCCTTTGCAGTTCTTTTTTAAGAAAAGATTTCATTTATTTATTTGCCAGAGAGAGAGAGCATAAGGAGGTGGAGTGGCAGAGGGAGAGGGAGAAGCAGGCTCCTCACTGAGCAGGGAACCCAATGTGGGATTTGACCCCAGGACCCTGGAATCATGACCTGGGCGGAAGGCAGACACTTAACCCACTGAGCCACCCAGGCATTCCAGCCCCCTCAACCACCCCCTGCGCCCCCACCTCTCCCTCCATGCTGTTCTATCCATCCCCAGGCAACTGCTGACTGCTTTCAGTCAGTATAGATTAGTTTGAACTTTATATAAGTGGAATTATACAATATTTATTTTTTGTCTACTTGCTCAGCATAATTATTCAGCAATTCATCCGTGTTATATCAATAGTTCATTCCTTTTTATCACTCAGTAGTATTCTGTTGTATGGATACACTACAATTTTTTTCATCCATTCATCTGTAGATGAACATTTGCTTCTTTTCTCCAGTTTTGAGGCAATGCAAATCAATTTACTATGTACATCATTATAGAAGTCTGTGTGTGGACTTATGCTTTCATTTTTCTTACATCCATATCTAGGAGTGGAATGGCTAGAACATATGGTAGGTATAACTTAACTATGTTATTTAATTAAGAATAATTAAAATTTAAATGACCAAAGGTAGCTAGTAGCTCCCACATTCGGCAGCACAGTTCTAGAAAGTATTTATTACTCTGGTGTTTACCAGGGAGAGACTTTCACTCCTTCTCTAGTATCAGAATTTATTCTTTCACCTTTCACTCAGTGAAGATCTACTGAGACCCACTTTGTGCCTCTCATTGTGCTAGACACTAAGGATGCGCTGGGGCAAGGTGGATGTGGACCCTGTCATTGAGGTGCTTACAGTCTAGTGGATTCTGTTTCGTTGGGCTCTGAGTGTGTGAAGTCCACTGACGAGGAAGAGGAAGAATCCAGTGTGATTGTAAAGTAGAGCTGTTCAAGTCTGTTTAGGCTGTTGGGATGATCCCAGGAGGGGTGTGGGATTAAGGTGAAGGATGAAGCCTCTCCTCTCCTATGGATGGAGCCTGTGAAAATCAGAAGCAAGTACAGGGATCATCATGTTTTTGGAGAATACGGAGGTAGTTGGTGAATTTGGTGTTTTGGGTAGTGGGGGACATTCGCTGCTTAGGGGAGGGAGAGGGAGACACATGCTGTGCTAGGACTAATTGTGCCTGTCCTAGGGACAGGGTGGGGGCCCTACAGGGAGTGATCAGCTCATGGGAACTCGCTAGAATCTGAGCCTTCACTGTCACTTTGACGCGATATAGACACATCTCTACTGATGTTTCCCACTAGAGGAATGCTATTTTTAGGTCCTGAGTTAGTGGGTGTGGGTGTATTGCACCAAGAATCTTCCTAAGAATTTTTAGGTCATTCTTCTCATGACTCACATTTTCTGCCTGTGGAGGCTTTGCCCAGAAGCAGCCGTGAGCCCAGGATTTCGGTGGAAGGCAGTGGGGCGCAGTAAGATGTCCTCCTTGAACTGACAGCATGATCTGTGCTGGGGTGGTTGTGACTGACTCACTTGGGGAGCAGATCCTGCATCTCCATTGTGTGATGAAGTTATGACTTTGGAGTTGTTTTTAGGATGTCAGGAAAGCTTCTAGTGAGGCCAGAGAAGCTCAGGACACCAATGTAGGCATAACGACAGCTGCAGCCACCATTCAGTGCGCCCCCAGCATGTGCCTGAGACCAGCTAGCATTAAGACCACCCTTTAATTAAAAAAAACAAAAACAAAAACAAAAAAACAGATCCCAAAGAGGTCAAGTAATCAACCTCAGTTCATACTGATGGAACCTGAATATAAACTTGGGGTCACTTCTGCTCCATTGAGAAAAGGCTGATGGGTATGAAATGACCTGACATAAAATCTCAGATAACATTTAGTTGCTTTCCATCCTTCAATGAATCCCTGGTGTGAGAGTCTACCTGAGTTATACTAAGTAGATATGTCCAGTAGGAACATTTGTGATTTCTCCCGGAGCAGGGAGCCAAGGAAGGAGATGACAATTTATTGACCAGCAAGCACAGTGCTAGACATTTTATGGACAGCATAACCGTTCATAGTGATTAAGTTCACAGGGCTGAATTTGAATCCCCACAGGCTGGATCCAAACCTTCTCCTTGCCATCACATTGTGCCACCTCTCAACTTCTCACCAACAAAGCACAGCAGAGAAGAGGCAGAGCATAGCCCCCTTGGGGTCTCTATTTGTCAAAAATGTTAGTAAGCTTCAGGCAGTTCCGGAAGAGATGGGGTCAGAGTTAAGGTAACCTGTCCATCCAGTCGCACAATTCTTTTTTTTTTTTTTTAAGGTTTTATTTGTTTGTCAGAGAGAGAGCACACAAGCAGGCTGTGTGGCAGGCAGAGGCAGAGAGAGAAGCAGGCTCCTGCTGAGCAAGGAGCCCAATGCAGAACTCGATCCCAGGATCCAGGGATCATGACCCGTGCCAAAGGCAGAGGCTTACCTGACTGAGCCACCCACGCGTCCCCAGTTGCCCAATTCTTGATGAAGCAGGCACATTCCTGCTGTGGTCCTCCTTACGTTCATCCCATCCACACAGCTGTGCATGCAGGCAGCCCCCGTGGGTGCTCCGAGAGCATCATGAAATTCTGCATGAGCTCATTCAGGAGGTCCATCCAAGCTCCCATCTCGCCGGAATGTCTAAGAGTGTGGAGGCTAGACCAGCCTGCCTGGATTTGAATCCTAGCTCTGCCACTTATTGGCTGACCTGGGGCAAGTTTCTTCAATTCTCCTTGTCTCAGTTTCCTCATCTGTAAAACCAGGGCAATAAAATAGGGTTGTTTGGTAAGATTCCTGAATACCCGAAAATCTCTTAGAGCAGTGCCTGGCGCATACAGTGCTAACATTCAGTCAGTGTTTTATTATAATTATTATTATTATTATTAGTAGTAGTAGTAGTATTCAGACGGCCAGACTGAGGCTCAACAAATGTCCAATGAGACATGCCTTCCAGAGCTGAGACCAGAATTTTTTCTTCTGCCTCTTGCTCCAGTGTGCTCCTATATGCTCGGTGATAACGTTGTAAAGTGAGAATAAAGATTGATTTAAACTCCATCAAGACTTTCAAAGGAGTGTGAGCTGTTCCCCAATTTCAAGATGAAAATAGCTGCTGTTCATCTTCTAAAAATAAGGCGTCTTTGTTAAAGGAACAAGCCGTCACCAGCAAGACGGGAACTGACAGGAACTGCTACTACCTCTGGGCTCCTGGAGATGAGCAGGTTCTGGGAGTGATGATAACTGCTAGCTGTTAACAGCAATTTAGTTGCAGTTAATTGTGCAATTATCTGTGGGTGTTTCAGGAGAGGGTCTAATTTCTCTTGTAATCTTAAAACGATACGGAAAATAATCAGAAATTCTTGAATAGCTGTGCTGTAATTGTACATACTCTAAGTATAAAGAAACTAAGTCTTTGATATTGGAAGATGGCCAGTCTGGAACATTTTTTTTCAGAGGAGCCATTTTATGCTAAGGTTTCAGTTACATTATAGGAAAGAGATTACAGCATTGATGATAGGGGTTCTTAGGGCTACTTAAGAAATTTCCATACAAAAATAGATATTTAGTGGATGTATACTTTCCAACATTCACACAGGCCTCTTGCGTCTCCAACACTGGAAATTTGAAGAGAAGACCTAGGTCCCTCCCCCAAGGGGCTTGTGGGTTGATCAGACAGTGGTGGCTCCCATAGCGACCAAATGGGGGAGGAGGGCACCGAGGAGGGGCTCCTAATTCACATAGGGAGGGTAAGGAAGGGTTTCTGGAGGAGATGATGCCCAAGGAGATCCCTTAAGGATGAGATGAGTTTTGTGAGGTAAAGAAGTTGGGGAAATGATCTTTCAGATAAAGAAGAGGCAAAGGAGTGAGGCTAACAAATTTGCCTTGTTCTGGGAGCTGCAAGACCAGCACTGCTCAGTTAGTCAAATAATTAAAAAAAAAAAAAGGCAGTGTTTTTTGTTTGTTTGTTTGTTTGTTTTTAGATTTTATTTATTCATGAGAGACAGAGAGAGGCAGATGCAGGGAGCCCGATGTGGGACTCAATCCCAGGACTCTGGGATCATGACGCCCGCGGACTGAGCCACCGCAGCTGCCCTAGGCAGTACATTTGTGAAGAGATTAACTTTTGATGATAATGATGTATTCTCAGAACTTCCACAAGGTAACTCATTTAATCCTCATAAAAGTCACATGAGGTAGGGACAATTAATATTACTGTTTTGCAGACAGAAACACTGAAGCACAGAAAAGTTCAGTAAGTTTTCCCAAAATCTCACTGTTAGGAAGGGAGGGTCAGGATAGAAATCTAAACAGCCTGCTCTGAGTCCACACCTCTGTGTGAGCTCAGAGGGAAAGCATCTCTTTGGTTTGGAGCTTCCTAGTTACTAACCCAGATATCTACTAGATCTTACCCACTTCCAACCCAAATGAGATCAGCTTTAATCCATAATTCCATGGCTTGTGGGAAGTTCACTGACTTCCTGGAAATTTCTGTGAATTACTGGAGGCTTGTGTTTTTGTTTTTTCCCAACATAGAATTTCTTAAGCTATTTCTTGGTCATTTCAATCCTGTCTTGGTGATGGTCCATTGTTGGGCACAACCCCTTTTCCTTGATTTATCTACCTTTCCCTCTCCCCAAGCAATGTAAGCACTGACTTAAGATTTGGTGGATGCGGGCACCTGGGTGGCTCAGTTGGCTGGGTGTCTGCCTTCTGCTCAAGTCATAATTGTGGGGTCCTGGGATCAAATCCTGTGTTTGGCTCCCTGCTTGGTGGGACGTCTGCTTCTCCCTCTCCTTCTGCATTTCCTCCAGCTGTGTGTGCACCTGAGCTCTCTCTTTTTCAAATAAATAAATAAAATCTAAAAAAAAAGATTTTGGGATGGCTGTGACCTGTGGATCCCCATGTATGTTGACTATAATATGAAACAGCCCCTCCTCCTTACAAACAAGACCAGGTGTGGATGTGGAAGTGCACTGTCCTGGGAGCAGGAAGTGGTGGGCTATCGAGGGAAGGCCAGGAGGAGCCCAGCCCCTGTGGCTTGGGTCCCAGCACTTCCCCATCATGGCTGTGAGGGTTGAGGAGTGAAGAGAGGAAATGCTAGTTGAGAACAATATGCTGAGACCTGATTTAGTACCATTCTAGTGCTTTAAAAAACAAGAACTCAGCTAAGAAACAGAGTAAAATTCTGGCTACTTTTTGGCCAAGCATGCATATAAATTGTAAAAAGTTGAGTGCTCTTGAACTATTATACTTACATTATTTTTATACATCTATTATCTAAAACTTGGTTGTGATTTTGACTATAGTAGTCTACCCTGGATCCCTTTTGTATCACTTGTTTACTAATTATAACTAATTTTAAGAGCTGTCTGCTTCTATTTCTGCAATATGACTCTATCTACATAACTTTTGTCAAGGCACTTAACTTCTCCTGGTCTCAGTTTCTTCATTTGTAAGATGATTATAATATTCCTCAAAATACCATCATGAGAATTACCTAATGAAATGCACAGTACAGTGCCTGAAATCTCAAAAAAAAGTGTTAACATATATTTCCCCCATTAACCAAAAGTTGACTGTGGTTTGGTATGGCTGACACATGGCAGGGTAGGGTAGTAGTTGTGGAAAGGATGGAACTGTCAGTAGAGAAATGAGCAGTCACCAAATCAGAAAGATTTTGTATATCATTACCAAGAGGGTGGATTTTATCCTACCAGCTAGAGTTTCTCAAGCTATCCCTAATGGGAGTTTGGTCTTATATTTGTAGGAGTGAGGGTATGACCTAAGATGCTCTCCAAAAACATAATATTGTTTCCTTTCCTGTTTAATTTGAAAAATCCTTAGGAATTTTGTATTCTAACATGTTTCTTTTTTTTTTTTTAAGATTTTATTTATTTATTTGACAGAGAGAAATCACAAGTAGATGGAGAGGCAGGCAGAGAGAGAGAGAGAGAGGGAAGCAGGCTCCCTGCTGAGCAGAGAGCCCGACGCGGGACTCGATCCCAGGACCCTGAGATCATGACCTGAGCCGAAGGCAGTGGCTTAACCCACTGAGCCACCCAGGCGCCCCTTCTAACATGTTTCTATAACATGTTCAGTAGGGAGGACATGGTCTTCAAAGATAAATTCCAAAAATATATATATCTTATAAAAAATTCCAACCAACTGAACCAACTTTTTGAGACGTCCCAATTTCAATATCATGGTATCTTAAAGATGAGAATGCTTCTCAAACCAGATATACATGTATATATATATAGCTAAAATATATAATACTTTGTCTTGGCACTTTAAAAAATATGCTGCACTTTGGAAAATATTTTTTTTTCTTAAAGATTTTTTATTTCTTCATGTAACAGAGAGAGAGATCACAAGCAGGCAGAGAGGCAGGCAGAGAGAGAGGGGGGGGAAGCAGACTCCCTGCTGTGCAGAGAGCCCGATGTGGGGCTCAATCCCAGGACCCCGAGATCATGACCTGAGCCGAAGGCAGAGGATTAACCCACTGAGCCATCCAGGCACCCCTGGAAAATATTCTTACACAAGAAAGCAAAGAGAGGATGGAATGGGCGCTTGTGTTCAGATAATGCTGAAACTCCAGCCAAACTGTAAAGTGATTAAGAGCCTATTGGAACCAGGATTTGCTCATAGTCTTCCCAGGTGACTGTAATTTAATGCATGGAAGTCCAGGAAACTCTCATCTTCACCCCACTTCTTCATGCTCCGACTAGCATCATTGTCTAGAGGCAAATATCCCTGTAATAATTCACACTATCAGCCGGATTCCTCTGGGAAGAAAGAAGAGGAAAGTAAGAGAGGAAGGTGGGGTCAGATCTGCAATCCTAGGGAAATCAAGGGAACAGAAGTCACACTTGCCCTAGGGTAGTCCTTGCAGTCATGCGGTCTCTGAAAATTTCCAGTAAAGAAAATATCTGGGGCACCAGGGTGCTCAGTTGGTTAAGCATCTGCCTTTGGCTCAGGTCATGACTCCAGGGTCTTTTGGGATTGAGTTCTGCATAGGGCTCCCTGCTCACCAAGGAGCCTGCTTTTCCCTCTGCTTCTCCCTCTGCTTCTGTTTGCTCTCCCCCTGCTTGTGCGCTCTTCCTCTTTCTCTGTCAAATAAATAAATAAAATCTTTTTAAAAAAATTCTACTTTCTTACCAAGAAATAGCTCGATATAGTTTGTTAAAAAAACCAACCCCCGTACACTTTTTCCATGACATTTTGTTAAAGTGAAGAGAAGTGTGAAAGCAACAACAACAACAAAACCCACACAACAAAATCCCATAAACCAACATGCAGAAACTGGCAAGTAAAACATAGACAATAGGAATCTGAAAGTCAAACTGGAATGAATTTTTGAGAAGTCAGGAAAGGAGACATGGAAGCTATTTGGTAACTTACAAAGTATCATCTCCATATTTACTGGGTAATACCCATAGACCAAACTTCATGTTCTGTAAAAGTCACATGAGAGCCTTAAACCAGAATGCTGCTTAAAAAGGCTATTTCAGGGGCGCCTGGGTGGCTCAGTGGGTTAAGCCGCTGCCTTCGGCTCAGGTCATGATCTCAGGGTCCTGGGATCGAGTCCCACATGGGGCTCTCTGCTCAGCAGGGAGCCTGCTTCCCTTCCTCTCTCTCTGCCTGCCTCTCTGCCTACTTGTGATCTCTCTCTGTCAAATAAGTAAATTAATTAATTTTTTAAAAAGGCTATTTCATAGCCTCCAGCAATAATAATAGGTCATAGTTGGAATGAATTATAAATGAACATTATTCGGATATAGTAAATAAAACTGAAAGTTTGGCATAAATAAAAAAAGTTTGTAAAGCTGTTACCCCAGCTTACAATTTATTTTAGCATCTGATGTGGACCAAAAAAATTGACACATTTTAGATAGCTCTAGCTAGATAAGTAATCAAATAATATCTAACATCTCCCTAGTACAACTTACCTAAACTATATTTCATTTCTATTTTCAAAAATAGATGTATCTTTCATCTATTTTCATATATATTTCAAAAATAGATGTATCTTTCCCTGACTGGAAAATTGAGAGGACATATTTTAAAAGCCCAATAACCAATTTTCATCTTTTCTTTTTCTAAATATTTTATTTGAGAAAGAGCGACAGAGACAGCAACACTGAGCACAAGTGGGGAGAAGAGGAAGAAACAGTCTCCCCACTGAGCAGGGGCCCCAATGTGGGGCTCAATCCCAGGACCCCGGGATCATAACCTGTGCCAAAGGCAGACACTTAACCAACTGAGCCAGTCAGAACTCCCCAATTTTCATCTTAGTTAGCAGATAAAATATTATTTTTCACTTGTGAGCTCCCAGTTGGCACAAACTACATAAGGTACTCGACATAAATACATTTTTTTTTCCAATTTATTTATTTTCAGAAAAACAGTATTCATTATTTTTTCACCACACCCAGTGCTCCATGCAAGCTGTGCCCTCTATAATACCCACCACCTGGTACCCCAACCTCCCACCCCCCCGCCACTTCAAACCCCTCAGATTGTTTTTCAGAGTCCATAGTCTCTCATGGTTCATCTCCCCTTCCAATTTACCCAAAATCACATACCCTCCCCAATGTCCATAGCCCTACCCCCCTTCTCCCAACCCCCCTCCCCCCAGCAACCCACAGTTTGTTTCGTGAGATTAAGAGTCACTTATGGTTTCTCTTCGACATAAATACATTTTAAATTCCTTTTTTGGTCATAACTTAAGTAAAAATTTAAAAATCAAGTAAATAAAACTTTATATTGGGAAATATTTTTTTAAAGATTGACTCATTTTTGAGAGAGCATGCAGGCATGCAGGGTGAGGGCAGGGAAAGGGGCCAGAGAGAAAGGGAGAGAATCCTAAGCTGACTCCCCACAGAGCATGGGGCCAAATGCGGGGCTCAGTCTCACCACCTTGAACTACAACCTGAGCTGATATCAAGAGTTGGATGCTTAACCAACTGAGCCACCCAGGAGCCCCTTGAAAAGTATTCTTAAACGATCCTGGTGTTTGGGGTAGAAAACTGCTTTGCTAGTAAACATTTAGGGCATATGGCATAAAATGTTTGAAATCTTGCTACTCTTTTCCTCTTTCTGCCCCAAACTCCAAGGAGGATATAGAAAAGAAAAAAGGGGAGGGAAAGAACCTTTAGTGGCTCAGGTGACCTTCGTATTAGCCAGTCTCAGAAATATCCATGCCAGATTGGAAGTTTGCTACACCCAAAAGTGATAGCCTTCAAAGAGAACAACAGCGTGTACACCAGGGGCGGACAGACTTCCTATAAATGGTCAGATAGCAAATATGTTATACGTGTCCCAACTCCTCAACTCTGCCATTGAAGAATGAAAGCAGCCACAGACGACACTTGATCAAAGGAGCAGAGCTGTTTGAACCCCCTACACTGAAATATAAAGTTCAACTTAATTTTCACATCATATTCTTCTTCTTTTTTTTTAGCCATTAAAAACTATTAACACCATTTTGAGCTCCTTGGGCTACACAAATCAGGCTGCAGGCCAGACTTGGCCCATGAGGCACAGTGCTCAGACCGAGCCCTTGTCTACACTCCCGGAGGTTCAGCAGGTAGTGCGCCCAGACTTCACAAAGGCCCGCACCAACCTTACTGGAGCAGGAGCCTTGCTCTTCCCTTTCTGCCACTGTTGCTGGGGCTGCAGGGATATCAAAAACGACAGATAAAAGTTACAGATTCTTTTAATATCTTTTTCTCCTTACCGGGAAGGTTTTTTTCAGGTTTTCTTAAACATCTAAGAGGGCATTACCATTGGAGTTGGTAAAACTAGTTAGGTTATAATCCACTGTCTAATGCTTTTAAAGATTATTATTGTTTTAAGGCCTACTGCTATTTAATCAATAAAAAAAAAACCCAGAGATTTAAGGGGGATTGTATATTTTCATTTTTTAATAAACCACACAGCAAAACAATACTTTAATAAATGTATAGGAAATTACAATTTGAAAATTGCAAATACATATACATATACTATACTTTGATCTTAAATTACGTGGGCAAACCCCAGCTTCAAAATCTTCCCAAAATCAATCATATGCAAAATACCTGGTTTCTGAAAGGGCAAATGGAAAAGTATATACAATTTCTTAAACTGTGATATGGCTTACTTAATAACATATATATTTTTTTAGAGAAGCAAAAGCTTTCCAAATATACAGTATCTTCCAGGTGCAAAGCTGACATACTACTGGCCATTTCAATTTTGTGTTGCAGTTACATCAGAATATACTTAATTACATTATTATAAATTGACACTGTCATAGATTTAATTGGGAAAGTCTCCATAAATGTTTTCCAGTCTTACAAAAATCAGAAAATGTTTGTTGGTCCTTACAATATGATTAGAAGAACAGCATAAACCCTTTGTAAGCGAGAAATCAATTACAGGATGGCCTGAATGCGCATATACAATTCAATACTCAGGGATTTCCCCCACGACAATTTCTTCTAATTTGCACGTTCCTGCCAACATCGCAAAAATACCCCGATTGGTGAGCTGTAAAATAAATATCATGCCCTGTCTGGCAAGATTCACAGGACAGATCTGTAGTTAGAAATAACACTTACATCATTTGGAATTGAGACTCACCTCCCCTCAACACAGCACACAGCAAGATGTCACTGTTCATTTGTGACTAATACCCAACTGGCTCATGAGCTGAGCTTGATTCAAAGACAAACTAAGCCAAATGAACTAGTCTTGTATCAATTAACATATTCTATAACTTTAAATTTATTGTAGGTAGAGTCAACAGCAGAATTGCCTAAAACCTTATGCCAAAGGGGCTCAAATTCTGTAAGAACACCCTATTCATTATGGTGAGCCAATTTATATAAATTCATAAAAAGAAAATTAATTTAGGGCACCCAGGGGGCTCAATCAGTTAAGCAACTGACTCTTGATCTCAAGGTCATGAATTAAGCCCTGCACTGGGCTATTAAAAATAAAAAAATAAAAAAAAGAAAAGAAAAGAAATTTAGCTAATTGTGCTTGTTTCAGAAGCAAATGACTGTATCTTCAAAAGTAATGAGAATGGTTGTTTCAGAAACAAGACCCAGAGTCGTCTTACTAGAAATGATCTTCACTCATGGTTCTAGTATAGCCTATTTCTATCATACTTATTCTTTAAAGTTCAGTGTGCAGAGAAATCTGGATCAGGAACAAGCAGCTGTTAA
The DNA here is from genome assembly GCF_020171115.1 of Neogale vison. NCBI lineage: Eukaryota > Metazoa > Chordata > Mammalia > Carnivora > Mustelidae > Neogale > Neogale vison. The sequence goes on along the minus strand of NC_058103.1, from coordinate 82,493,046 downwards.
AAAAAAGCATTCTTCCTCACCTAGAAATACATTTATAAGTGATACTTTGTTTCTGAAAGATGGTTTTCCTCATATTAACATGAAAGGGAAGCTCGTGTGTCTAATCCCGTGTGTCTAGTCTGGGAAAATTCTTTTTTTTTTTTTTTAAAGATTTTATTTATTTATTTGACAGAGAGAGATCACAAGTAGGCAGAGAGAGAGAGAGAGAGGAGGAAGCAGGCTCCCTGCTGAGCAGAGAGCCCGATGCGGGACTCGATCCCAGGACCCTGAGATCATGACCTGAGCCCAAGGCAGCGGCTTAACCCACTGAGCCACCCATGCGCCCTAGTCTGGGAAAATTCTACTGAAAAGACAAACACCATCAGTGAGAACCTGGGTTCAAGAGACAGAACCAGAATACTGAGACTTTTAAGAGCAGGAAAATTCATTTTAGAAAGTGGAAATAAAGTACCAAAATTTGTAAGGAAAACAGTAAAACAGGAGCTCCTGTGATTTGGCAAACAATACTGATGGGAGCTGAGAGCTGAGAAAATCTGGGCTCACATTATACTAGGCATAGCTAATGGAAAGTGTATGTGAGAATTCCATTTGCTTGTGATTCGGCATTTCAAAGCCCTCTGAAAGATACTTTATTCAACCCTCTTCCTCACATGAGATTTATAAGGCAGCATGGTCGTTAATGAAAAATAGGTCTTTCCCTAAAATCAAAATGCTACCTCTGGCCAGAGTTGTGAAACACAGGTTTTAAGTACATAAGTTAACTCTGATTATTTGGAAATGTTAATTAAAATAGATCATACTGAAGAACTGCCCAGTGCAAAATCAACCACACTAGGTGTTTATCCACAAATCCCCACCACTTGTCACAGGACGGTGGAGAACTCTTCCTGTGAGGGCTTGCTGGGGGTGTAACTCAGGGTTGCAGCTCAACGACAGACACAAGGCTCCTTATCAGAGGCAGACCATGGTCCCCTGGTCGTACCTGCTGAGTTCACATCCTCCTTTGTGGGTTTTGTCAAGTTATAAAAAAGTGAAATCTATCAATTCTCAGTCCCACAGACTCAGTAAAGTACAAAATCTGTAATCCTTGCTACAAAAGACAAAGACAGGAAACTTCATGTGTACCTCACTTTAAATAGAACACAGTCATTAAGATTTACATAAATTTTCAGTGTTTCCTGCATTTTACACAAAGCTCCTTTTCAGTCCTCAAGTGGATTTTAGACTCTTTTATCAAGTAAATTTTCAAGGACAGGTCGATATGAAAAGTAAGATATACCTACTCAAGACAAAGGGAAGTTTACAAGAAACAAGCTCAGTAGACATAAGAAACAACTACAAATATATGAAAATCCATTAGTATATAATGATTATTCTTTTCCCTTCTTGTGCTAGGTACCCTAAAGTCCATAAATGCCCAGACGTCCACTGAAGTGCTTCTCATTTATTCTTATTTGCCTTCCCTATTATGAGAATTTGTATTAACAGTTTATATACCACCCAAATTTTGAAAAATTCAAATCACTATTTTTAAATGGATTCACAGTAAGAATCCCCTAAAGTTGATTTTAAATTCAATTCCATAAACACTCACTGGGTTTTATTAGATCCAATTATCCCTCCTCAACCCTTTTTGGGGGGATACCATCAACTCATAATCCTCTCTTAGGTAAATTCAGGTTTTATCTTCGATTTACTTATAGTGAGGTACTTGGTAGAAAGATGAAATCTGTTTCCTATCCTTCTTTGATATTGTAAGTCATCGGCATGTTTACGTTGGCTTTCAATTCACAACCTGTCTGTTCTACACTGTACGCTACTCTTGGGTCTCTGAGAACCCGAGAGCCACAGCCATTCTTGGTTAAACTGTTCCTGTGAAAATGGACTCCTAAAGTTCATAAAGATAATTTCAAAACCAACAGTTGCAAAATGGAACGTGAATATTCATAGCTGCCTCTTTAACACAACTGTTACCAATTAGGTTGCATTCCTTTGGAAAGTTTCATGTTTAACCTCCCCATACCACAGACTGAATGTCCACCCCTATTCCTGTGCTTTAAGAAAACACAAACACTAGGTCAAAAACCCTTGACTTTTTTCTTCTTTCTTTCTCAGAATAATGTCTTCTCTCTATCTCTTTGGGCATTTCTGCTATGGTATTACTGGAAAACCTCAAAATTATATCTTAGGGTTTCTGGAGTCCCTGGAGAATCCCTAACTCATATAATCAAACAAAACTCTCTCTGGAGGAATGTGGTTAATACACATGTGAAAGATGGGCATTACAAACTGACCCTTAGTCCTCCAGAGTTTTACCCTGAAAGGGCACAAACTGACTGATAAGGAGGCCAGAAGCAAGGTACCAAGCAAACTTTCAGTTCTTGAAAGGACAGAGGATCACTGTTCCCATTTTGCAGTCTCCTCCTAGTCTTAAGTAAAGATAATTCCATGAACAATAAAAGTGATTTCAGGAAGACTTAAATCTGACATTCCACACTCCATCCTTACTCCTGTATTTTGTTTTACATGATCATATCATAACTGGAGTTTAAGATGAACTTCTGACATTCAGAATAGTACTGAAAATATTTCCTAAATAATCCTCATGACAGTGATCACAATATGTAAAGATTTAGTTCTGTTCAAGATTGCAAATAACCCAAAATGTTAAGTTTGAGATGCAAAACCCCATAACATCTGGCAAAACTGTTTATAAAGTATAACTATAATAATAACATTAAGTTATTTGTGAAATAAAACATTTCTGAAACATGGGAATACATGCTTATTCCACTCTCTGGATAACGTCTAGTACTTTCTGAAATCTGCTGAGAAATAATTTCTGTAAAAAGAGAGCTGGGTGTCAAATTCCAGAAGCTGGATGTCAAGATTACATAATAAAAAAAAAAATTCAGTTTTCCAGCACTGGCTTGATAAAAAATGGTTCTTTAAAAAGGATTTTTAAATGTAAATACTGAATTCTTGATGCTTCCTTTAAGACATGTACTCTGTCATAATTAATGAAGTGTGGTCTTGGATTGTCTTCTTTGAGGTATCTGTAGAGTCACATCTTATTCTGTAAATAGTGTTGGAAACATCTTCCTCTGAAAGTCAGGGTGAAGTCTCATTTTACCATTAAACAGAAATTAGCACTGGAGTGATTGTTCTGAGAGACCTGTGCTTGATATGGACACAGCTGGCAGGGATTCCATTGTCTCATTCAGGTGTGCGCATTTATTGCTCTCAGGTCTGTGACTGCAGGATAAATAAGGCAGTAGTCCCCAAAATGTATAAAGTTAAGGACTGGAACTCTGACAATGGGCACAAGTTCTGTCCACTTCTTGCCTGTAACTCTGAAGCTGAATAGTACATTTATACATGCCAAATGTGTTCAATAATACATGCTTTGCTTTGGACTGTACTTCCTCCCATTTAGATGAACTTCCAGGAACTGCAATGTCAAGAAAATATCATTACTACTCATTGTACAAAGCTACAATGACATAGGGGAATAACAAGCTCAGCATACAGTGCACCTATTTTTATTAGTTTGATTTCTCCCCTCTTGAAGCTACTCTGTTAGAGAAGTACAACAGTCTCCAAAGCCAGGATGCCTTCTCATATTTCAATCCCTCCAGTCCACTCACAGGTAGAGAAAGAATACTAGACATCAATTAAGTCTTTTGCCTTTAAAAAAAAAAACCCATATGCACATTACTTTATCTTTTTTTTTTTTAAGATTTTTTAAATTTATTTACTTGACAGACAGAGATCACAAGTAGGCAGAGAGGCAGGCAGAGAGAGAGGAGGAAGCAGGCTCCCTGCTGAGCAGAGACCCCCAATGTGGGGCTAAATCCCAGGACCCTGGGATCATGACTTGAGCCGAAGGCAGAGGCTTTAACCCACTGAGCCACCCAGGAGCCCCTGCATATTACTTTAATAAATAAAAAGCATCAATCTGCGAAATGACTTTAAGAAATAAAAACAGGTTTTCTTATGTAGAAAAAGGATGGTAAATATTCTTCATGCCTTAATCTGAAGGCAAAAATCAATTTGTAGCGTCTCATTTTAGGGGTGACTGCGTGGCTCAGTTGGTTAAGCGTCTGCCTTTGGCTCAGGTCATGTTCCCAGGCTTCCTGCTCAGCAGTCTCCCTCTTCCTCTGCCCCTCTGTGCATTCTCTCTCTCTCTCTCAAATAAATAACATCTAAAAGAAAAAAAAAGTCTCATCTTAGAGATCAAAAATTATTGCTCTGCTGTTGTTATGATCTGTCACTCACCTTTTGAAAAGCGTGGTCCCTCCCCTTAAAGCAAATATTTACAGCAGAAAAGTCCTCCTACTTAATTATAAGCACAGATGTTTAATACTAAAGTCCATCAACCCCAGCATTTACTGTCAGCAACATACTTAGCTGTATGTGTACTATGGCAGTCGGTTTTCCTGAAGTGAGAGACCAGATATTTAAATCTTCCACGGAATATACATCTTCTATTTTCATCAAGGCTTCTTTGATATAGTCTATATTCAAATGGCTTGGTACACCTGTTAGTTCAGAATATATCATTTATAAGTAAAGTTTATTTTGGGGAAGAAAGTTATACATAACTGATAGAACTTTTTGTTTTCCCCCAAAGAAACCAAATGGCTTTACCAAATTCACTTTAAATGGACACTTTAAAATATCTTAATACCTTAAGACAAACCATGCACACATAAAGCAAGATATGTATAAGAGGTTAATAATTTTTAGAATGTTCATTCTCGCTAAAAAGAAATATCAAATCTGAATACTTCCTTTAACAAATAAGCTAGGATACACAAAAAAAGGGAAAAAAGAGAATATCCAATGATGATGAACCTGGTGTTGAGAACTTACACACTCAGTCATAGGATCAGTAAGTAGGGATGTTGAAAATATAACAAAATAGCGAGTTAAATGGGAATTAAAGAATGAATAAATCACTAAATATAATTATACCAAGAATCAAGAATTGTATTTCTGTCCTTACTCCACAGTTTATTAGCAGCATTACCTTAAGTAAGCAAGTTATATAACCCCTCTGAAGCTCAATTTCCTCATTGGTAAGTGGGGATAATGTCCACCCTACCTACCTACCTTAGCTATTGAAGCTCAATTTCCTCATTGTTAAGTGGGGATAATGTCCACCCTACCTACCTACCTTAGCTATTTTAAGGATCAAATGGGTAACAGAGGGAAGAGTACATCAATTTTTTTTTTTTAAAGATTTTATTTATTTATTTGACAGAGAGAAATCACAAGTAGACGGAGAGGCAGGCAGAGAGAGAGAGAGAGAGGGAAGCAGGCTCCCTGCTGAGCAGAGAGCCCGACGCGGGACTCGATCCCAGGACCTTGAGATCATGACCTGAGCCGAAGGCAGCGGCTTAACCCACTGAGCCACCCAGGCGCCCAGAGTACATCAATTCTTATATGTTATATACACATGAAGTGGTTTAACCATAGCCCAATAAGCATCAGTAAAGAGAAAAGAAAAGACATGACTCTTACTCTAGAGTGCCCCCCACCCCCAATCTGATTAAGGGCGGTAAGAAACCCACACTGGGGATATGAAAGTGAGATCTTACCTTCTAGTATTATAACTATTGTGTCCCATATGATACGAAATGTTGTAAAAGCCACAAGTAATGAAAACACGTATGTACAGATGGGATCAGCAATCTTGTATTCTGGCTGAAAGGTAACAGACCAAAATTGTGCGATTAAATATAGACGAACGTAAAATAGACTGTAAAGCAAAAACAAGCAATACTCCGTCCCCTGTTCTTTAGTTTTCTATACCAGGACTAAAGAATACTTTTATTTTTGAATACTGCAATTGAGAAACATCTTCACTCTTTCCTAGACTGTTTAAAAAAAAATTTTTTTTTTTTTTGCCTTTCCCTCTAAGACCTATTTCCAGAAGTTTAATCATTTGTTCTATTGTTTTCTTCTGTGCCTTCTCTAAATCTTCCACCCAGAACCATAGAATATCAGAGCTGGAAGGGCTTTTAGCAGCCACATATCTGGTCTAAGCCTCTCCTACAAAGGAGGAGGAACTTGCTCAGGTCAAAGCATTAACAGCAGAGCCAAGACTAGAACCCCAGTCTCTGGATTTCTAGTCCAGCTTACATTCCAGTACCTAGCAGTTCAGTGACATGGCTTAAAACAGAGTTCTCCAGTGAAGGCAGTCCGGAAGCCAGCTACAGACAAACTACGCTGTGAAATGATACTATTGTGTTTAGTGCTAGCAAAAGAGCTATACTGATGGCTCAATTAAGCCTACCCAAATGCAAAATGAGTAAGACTGGCTTTGGTATCCAGTATACTGATAAAAGACAATTATGTTAATATTCTTAATATTCAAATTAAATATAATTTAAAATAGAAAAAGTAGCAGTCATATTACCTTGAATCTTATGATGTATGCAGCTATTAGTACACCAACACTCTGTACCAAATCCCCCAAGGCATGTACAAACGCAGCTCTCACTGCCAGGCTGTCCTGCCCATGGTTGTGTCTACACACAGAACCTGTGGTAGGAGAATTTGAAGGCAGGGAGTGGGAATGGGAGTGGTGACCAGACTGGTTCAACAGAAAACCCATTCTGTCAAAAATAAAAGAAAACATTATTATTCTTCCTAGTATTGTTGATAAAAGGATTTGTTACAAATCAGACACTAATGAGGCAACATGGAACTCATTCATTTAATATATATATATGAGCACCTATTATGTATTAGGTACTGTTCTAGGTATTGGCATCAAAACAGTGAATAAGGGGCACCTGGGTGGCTTGGTGGGTTAAGTCTCAGCCTTCGACTCAGGTCATGATCTCAGGGTCCTGGGATTGAGCCCCACATTGGGCTCTCTGCTCAGCAGGGTGCCTGCTTCTCCTGCCCCCGCCCCGCCTCTGCCTGCCTCTCTGCCTACTTGTCTCTGTCAAATAAATAAACAAAATCTTAAAAAAACAAAAAAACAGTGAATAAGACAGACATATTCCTATCCCCATGGAGCTTATGTTCCAGTAGAGAAGGCGGAGAAGTAAACAGATAAATACATAATAGACTGCCAGGCAATGCAAATGTTTTGAAGGGAAGTAAAGCGCTGCGAGGGGATGGAGAGTGCTGGGGGAGTGTAGTCTGTCAGAGGCCTGAGATTCCTTCTGAGCAGAGACTTGGATCAAGTCAGGAAGCAGCATGTGGTGGTGTTCTAGGCAGAAGGAATACCGGGGCAAAGGCTCTTAGATGAAAATGTGCTCTATGTGTTTCAAAAAAGCAGGACAGCCATTGTGGTTACACTAAAGTGATTAAGAAGGGACGCCTGGGTGGCTCAGTCTGTTAAGCATATGCCTTTGGCTCAGGTCATGATCCCAGGGTCCTGGGACTGAGTTCCTCCATGGGGCTCCTTGCTCAGCAGGGATCCTGCTCTCGCCTCTACCTGCTGTTCTCCCTGCTTGTGCGCACTCTCTTGCTCTCTCTGACAAATAAATAAATAAATAAATTTTAAAAATAAATAAACTGAGCAAGAATGCTAAGGTATGAGAAAGGCACACAGGATTTTGTTTAAAAGGCTGTGGTAAGGACTGATTTATTTTATTTTATTTTTAAGATTTTATTTATTTGTCAGAGAGAGAGAGTAATAAGCACAGGAGACAGAATGGCAGGCAGAGGGAGAAGGAGACTCCCTGCTGAGCAAGGAGCCCGATGTGGGACTCGATTCCAGAACGCTGGGATCATGACCTGAGCCGAAGGCAGCCGCTTAACCAACTGAGACACCCAGGCGTCCCAGGACTGATTTATTTTAATAGGAATGGAAGCCAGTAGGGCAGGGATTAGCAAACCACAGTCTGTAAACCCTATGTGGCTCGCTGTCTGTTTTTGTAAATAAAGTTTTATTGGGACACAGCAGTGCTCATTTGTTTACGTATTAAATGTGCCTGCTTTTGTTCTCTAACAGCAGAGTTGAGCAGTTGTGACAGAAACTACATGGCTCTCAAAGCCTAAAATAGTTATTATCCGGCCTTTTACAGAAAAGTTTTCTGACTGCTGGTCCAAATAAGTATGTAACCTAAAAATTTCATAGCTTTTAGGGAAAAAGTTTGTAGTTTAAAAAAGTCTTGTTAATTATAATAAAAGAAAAAAACTTTGTCCCACTTAAATTCCAAATTATTTGTCAAACTTCAGTATAACTGAGCAAACTAATGAAGAATTTAGAATTCCATCAATGTTTTACTAATAAGAAAAATTAACATAACATGTAATTTTAAGATACATAAAGATACCACTTCACATTAGTGAATGCATGTACCATAGTCTCTAAGTTCACAGAACTTAAAAATATTAATTTATTAAAAATTAATAAAATATTAATTGAAAACAGTATACAGTATATGATACCATAATGGTACATACATATCATCATAAAATTGTCCAAACCCACAGAATATACAACACCAAGAGAATGGACCCGAATGTAAACTATGGATATTGTGGGGTAATGTGTTAATGCTGGTTCATCCACTATAACAAACGTACCACTCTGAGGGAGGACGTTCATAAAGGGGGAGGCTATGCGTGTGTGAAGGCAGCAGGTATACAGGAAATCTCTGCAACTTCTGCTCAGTTTTGCTGCGAACCTAAAACTATTCTAAAAAATAAAGCTTTTATACTTTTCTTTAAAATAAAGCTTACATTACATTAACAGCAACTCCAACCGCTGCAGTGATGAGCATTATATCTCCATTTATTTCATATTTCATATGGATAGTTCTTTGGACAGCTTCATATAGGAGGAATCCCATAAGTACATACACCAACAGCACACTAATCATAGCTGATAAAACCTCTGGAGGGAAAAATATAAACAACAAATATATCTGTAGCATGGTTATTACACTTCATACAAACTAAATATTGTACAATCTTTTATTTATATCTTTCCTCCAAAGAGATTAAAAACACTGTATTTAATTTCTTTCATGTTATTTTTTAAATTTAAAAAGTGTTGAGTAGTTTGCTCTAGATTCTCCACGAATTCATTCTCCCCACTCCGCACCTTCCTCCTCATCTCTTAAGGTTAAACTGTGTATATTTAACAGACCATATACATGGTAAAAAATGAAAAACTGAAAAAAAAATTATTGGTAACATGCATGCTCACAGACTAATTTTCCAGTAAAAGAGTACACTTACAAATTAATAATAAAGTGAAGAACCCATAACAAAAATGGATAAAGGACACAAATACTAATATACAGAAAATTAACAGAAAAACCAATTTATCAAAATCAATCACAATACAAGAAATTCAGATAAGAATATGATTACTCTTTGTCCCTTACTAAATTGGTAAATATTAAAAAGTTTGTTAACAGCTATAGTTAGTAAGGATATAATGGTGGAAATGTCACATGGAACTATCTTTTTGGAGAGCAGTTAGTAAAATGAATCAAAAATTTAAATGCATTTGTTCCTTGATTCTAGGAATCTATTAAATAGAACTCATGATATATATGCAAAGATATACCTATAAGGTTTTTCACTATAAATTCACTATTATCAAAAAATATCTAGAGACATCTTAAATGTCCACCAACGAGGAACTTAATGGATAAAATATGATATATCCATATAGTGAAATATCATAAAGCCATTTATGTTGAAAAAAAAAAAAAGAAAAAATCATGCAAATTGATAAACACAAGACAAGAAAGTGTTACATCTAGGAAGTGGGACTAGAGCTTTGGAAACTTAGTTTTCATTTTATTCTTTACAGTAATGTTTGAAATGTTTTAAGTTTTACCGCAAACACATATTACATTTAGACTAAAGAAAAACAAGGCATACAAGTATTCATGAATGCACTTTGACCCAGCAATGCTTCTTCTTGGAATGATACACACATTCATGCTAACTGAGCTGCATATGTACAAAATGAGGTATATTATGAAGCTATTCATGAAGCACTGTATAAAATAGCAAACAATAAGAAAGTGATTAGCAGGGGCCCTATAACACGGAATACTATGCAGCTGTTAAAAAGAGGATATAGCTTTTTATGTTCTGATAAGGGGTAATCTCCAAGATAGTGTTATGTGAAAAAAGCAAAGTGTGTATGGCATGTTACTATATGTGAAAAGAAAAAGGAGTATATATCTATATATACAGATATAGATATATTATATATACATGATATCTGTACATGCAATCTCTGAAAGGATATACAAAATGCTGATAAAAAACTAGTTATGAAGAAAATGGCTGACTGGGAGACAGGGATGACTGCACTATATATGCTATATGTCATATAAACTTTTACCATGTAAGTATATAGTAGAAATAATCTTATATCTTTTCAAGATAACACAATAGGACAATGAAAAATATTTACATTTTAAATAATTAACATTATAATATAAAAATATATATTACAAATAAAAGTATATAATATATATAATATAAAACAACTATTGACACTCAAAATAATAAAAGCAAGAAAATACTTTTAAAGAAAAATTTTCCTTTAGAGAAACTAGACAGTAATCTCGTTAAAGGTAAAACAATCTGGGAAACTGTTATCTGAGTCAAGTCATTGCTCAAAGGTTCCAGGCAGTTCAAATATATTGAGCTTTGATACATTTTCATTTTGATGCATAAATTAATGAAAATGATCTAGCAGTTATTAGCTGTTTCCTGAACACATCTCACTAATGTAGTTAAAACTCCAATAAAATCCTGTGCATTAGCAGAACAAACACTGGCATAATACAACATAAAGCTCCTATTCAAAACCATGGTACACTTATTTCTGACATACTAATCGTCCCACTTCAAAAGACGCATACGGAAAAAAAAAAAAAAAGAAGACGCATACGGCTAAAACCCAGGAAGGACACTCTGAAATACACAAAGCTGTGGAGAAACTACCATTGCAGACTCTCAGCAGCTGGAGGACAGGACCAGTTCCATTCCACGTCACACGTACTGTGACATTCAACAGAGTGGTTGTCATGTAGCAAATACTGATGGATGGATTTGCTGAATGAGGTTAGGTAGGTTGAACAAGGGGAGATGATAAAGGCTATACAATTAAGAAGGGTAGGCTAAATATAAGTAATAGATTATTTACTAAATCCCAAAAAATATAAGTAAATTGGTTAGAAGAGAAGTATTAAGCCAAATACAAGACAGAAAATGCATGGAATTTCTCCTCTTAAGTTATAACTGCTGATGGTAAAGAACACATATATTAAAAAAAATAAAATATTTTTAAACTGTGAAGTTCATGTACTAGTGGTAGCTTCACTTTACTCCCAAGGTTAAGAGAACTTTCCTTTAAAATTGGTATTTAATAAATACCATTCTGGGGCACCTGGCTGGCTAGCATGCAACCCTTGATCTGGGGGTTGATAGTTGAAGCCTTAAGTTGGGAGTAGAATTTACTTCAAAACAAAAACAAACAAACAAAAAAAAACAATTCTTCTTCTCAAACTCTTCCCCTCTACCCTCCCAGAAAAGAGAACTTTAATCATGTGTCAAGGTTGAAGCTACCAATGAGGTCAGATAGTTTTTAAGATGACTTAATCAGGGTGCCTGGGTGGCTCAGTGGGTTAAGCTCAGGTCATGATCTCAGGGTCCTGGGATAGAGTCCCGCATCAGGTTCTCTGCTCAGCGGGGAGCCTGCTTCCCTCTCTCTCTCTGCCTTCCTCTCTGCCTACTTGTGATCTCTCTCTGTCAAAGAAATAAATAAAATCTTGAAAAAAAAAGATGACTTAATCAAATTATTAATATAAAATTATAAAGCAATACGCTTTACTTATAAAAATTCATGGCTATATAAGTTTATGCCATTAACTTTGTCTTTAAGTTGTGATTATTTATGAAATCTAAAACCAATAATTAAAAATTCTTTCAAAACTCCCTATAATTAAGTTAATAATACTTTACAGTTTTCCTGGGATAGCCCCAATTAATTAATTATACCATTGTCCTGGCATAATTATTTAAAGAGCCCTACTTCACTCTCAAAAGTGTGCTGGTTTGGATGATAAATGATAACTTACAATAGTAGGTATGCCAGATAAAATACTGGATATCTAGTTAAATTTGCATTTCAGATGAATAATTTTTTAGTGTAAGTATGTCCCATGAAATATTTCAGACATATTGGGATTCCTGCAAGAATGTGTGTGTGCCCTCCCAGGCCACACACCCAAATCTGGCAACTCCATATCCTAGTGATAATTTTCCTAAACACTTAAAATCACCTTTTAGTGAACTTTTATATAAAGCAAAACCAATAAAATAAAATTATCTTATTTCAAAATAAAATAAAATGAAAGTCACACTAAAGCATGAACAGAGATCCTCGGCAGGGAGGATTCCCACACTTAGAAGGCCCACTAGACACCTGCAGCCTGCAGTTTTCCACACCAGTTTTTAGCCATGTGAGTAGCATAAAAGGGATCCCAATGTCTACCCATAGTTAATAGTAATGGAATTCAGCTGATTCCTAGAAACTGCCAAACTGACATATTAGGATGCTGATATCAATGATATCCCTTTTCCAGCAATTAATAAGAAATGTGACTCGTGTCTCAACCCCTTGGTGAAAAGCAAAGACATTCAGCTATTATTTTTTATTCTAATCACCTGTCAAAATGTCTTAGAATACTGATAAATGCAAAAACAGAAAAAATTTATGTATATTTTTAGGCCTGAGATTTATAACTGAGAAGTAAAAGGCACAGATAATACTACATAGCTAAAAATCCTAGTAGTAGTAATATGATCATTTATTTTGATAAAAGCTCTTTCACTGTGAATAAATTAAACTGGTGAAATATCATGAATAGGACAAATTAGCATTTATAATTCTTTTCATAGGTTTTGTTTTAAGAGAAGAAGGAAGGGGGTGTGGTGTGGGGAGGGACAGAGCAAGAGAATTTTTTTTTTTTAAAGATTTTATTTATTTGACAGACAGAGATCACAAGTAGGCAGAGAGGCAGGCAGAGAGACAAGGAAGCAGGCTCTCTGCTCAGCAGATCCCAGGACCCTGGGATCATGACCCGAGCCGAAGGCAGAGGCTTTAACCCACTGAGCCACCCAGGTGCCCCACAGAGCAAGAGAATCTTAAGAAGAATCTACACCAGTGCAGAGCTTGATAAGGGGCTTGATATCACAACCCTGAGATCATGACCTGAGCTGAAGATCAAGAGTTGCATGCTTAACCAACTGAGCACCCAGGCACCCCTTTCAAAGTATTTTTTAACATGACAGAATTAGATAAACACAAGCAAGGTTTTTGCCTCCCAACATTTAAAAGAGAGGGAAGCTTTCCATCAACAACCAAATTCTGACTTGCTCCAGTCTTCTCATTCTTGCTCTGGCTTAGTCTCTGGTCACATAACATACAAAAAAGTTTTTCAACACAAAGGGGAACACAACAGCATGGATTTTTCATCATTGAAAGAAGACCCAGAATTTTCACAACTGAAACCCTAGATTTCCGTGAAAGTTAGGACCCCAGTAACTGTAGATAAACTTGACTAAATGGAAATTTATCATAAATGAAAAACTCTTGAAAGAGATTTTTATGGAAATTCTAGAAAATCTATTATTATAGTAGTTCCAACATATTTTGCTACATTACACACAAATAATTAAATCACTCCATCTGACTGAACTGGAGCACTGGAGGAGAGAGTAAGATGAGTGAATATGTGTTTTTTATTATAACATCACTCAGGTCTTTTAATTCAGCTGAAATATAAACACATGTTTATGGTCAATGATCTATTAAGACCAAAATATACCCTGAATTTCACATCCAGAGAATAGGCAGTTTTGGTTTAAATGACTCATAAATGAATGGTAAGAAAAAAAAATCAAATGGGAGAAAACAGAGATGACTGTCAAGTTTTGATAGTACTAGAAAATATGAAAAATGTTTATTGCATATTTTAACACATCTATAAATTTCCAAAACTAGAGGTTTTCAAGGTTCATATGATAAACACTGAGTCCTTCTCTGTCCTCCTGTTACTCTCCATTATAGTACCTTATTCTTTGCTTCCTAGCATTTACTCTAATTTATAACTGCACTGCATTTGTATACATATTTACTACCTATCTCCCCAATCTATAGTATTACTCCTTTAATCAACAGGTAACTATTGAGCACCTATTCAGTGAATGAGTATCCCTTTGCTTCAATTACATAAACCACACTCAGCCCAAACATACTGTTTTTCAGGAGTGCTGCCTAAATGTATGGCCTATCATAAGTGTTAACTTTGCTAATGCTAGGATGCCAATAATGAGTATATTTCCTTTAAATTCCATAATGCTTGTCTTTCTGCTGTCTCAAAAACTAGAGCAAACATCTAAAAATAGGTTTCAGAGGTTTAAAAAAATGAATAGGGAAGGAGAGCGGAGACACAGTCTCTCCTGTACTTCCTTTTATGTTATTTCTCTTTTCTACCTACTTCCAGTAAAAGATAGGAAGGAAAAAGAAGGAAAATCAGTGGGCTGTGCTGGATTTGCCTAGGATTTCTGAATTCATATTTGTATTTCAGCTCAGCCACAGACAATCCTACTGCATGCACTTAGGCTAAAGACATCACTTTTTAGTGGCCTACTGTTGCCACCGGAATACCAGGTGGCAGACTGCAAAGCAGACTTTGCAGTTTAGCCTAGTATTCCGGTGGCAAGAGTAGGTTGCCATGTTTGGATCCTTTCAGTTCCTATTCTAAATAATCTTTTCCATTTTTTTTTAAAAGGTTCTATTTATTTGACAGAGAGAGACTTAGCAGGAGAGGGAATACAAGCAGGGGGAGTGGAAGAGGGAAAGCAGATTCCCCACTGAGCAGGAAGCCTGATGCAGGGCTTGGTCCCAGGACCCTGGGATCATGAACCTGAGCCAAAGGCAGATGCCTAATGCCTGAACCACCCAGGCGCCCCTCTAATGCCTTCTCACCACTCCCTCTACCCCATACCCAAGATGCCCAGCACTCTCAAATGGACTCTTGACTATCCAGCATGGACCACCTCACTCATGTCTTCCTTCTGTCTCAGCAAAAACTCTAGTTTCTAGGAGTTTCTATTCTTTTCCAGATGTTTAGGGGATATGAATTCTCACTAAGATGTGAATCATTAATTGGCATAACCCTTGTCAGGAGTGGGAGGACGTTATTAAAATGAATGACTAACCATGGCTGCATGTATGGGGAAGAGAAATTTTTTAGCTGAATACTTTCTGCTCCTTTAGCAACAGGGAGTGAAATAGCAAATGACACAGAATTAGCTTTATAACTGTATACCAACAGGAGTAGAACCATCATCTAGCCATGTCTGCCAAGGTCTTTGCTGAGTGGAACTACACTCTGCTTATTATACTCTGCACTGTTACTTCGCTAACCTAGGCTGATGATTTGCACTACCAAAATGTAAATCCTGCTTTTTTATTTCAAATACAAACAACTCTTTATTAAGTACTTTTACATGATCTCTATCTTGATCTAATCCTTGAAGCTTCTTCAGCCCAAGAACTGGAAGAAAAGCCTTATAAATAAAAGTCAATTAAGTTCATAATCTACAGAGAATAAAAGTAGAAAGCAAGGGGATTGTACTGTTCTCTTTCGAATAGCAATTCCCCTTTTTCTGGGAAATAGTGCTGTTCCTCCTAAGGATCTGTGGGATTTCTGCTACAGTGTGTTTCATTAAGTTCTAGGTTTTATTAACTTCCAGGGTAAGAGGACATACCCACAGTCAAATAAATCAAGGCACTTAAAAACAGCTCATATATGGTTTCTACCCTGCTCTCTCTTTTCCCACAAAAGAGCTGCCACTTAATAAAGAAAAGGAAAACCTGAATGACTTTACACAATCTGTGAGTTCACGTGAAGGAAAGGAATGTACTACCAGAATGGAACAGACGCCTGAGGCAGCTATTTGGTACTCCCTTCAAATCTAAAACCACCTTTCTCACCTTCACTCAATGATTTGTGTGAAAATAAATTTAGTCACATTTCCAAAAAAGTTACCAAAAGGGGCACCTGGGTGGCTCAGTAGCTTAAGTGTCTAGCTCTGGATTTTGGCTCGGGTGGAGAGATTGAGCCCCATGTGGAGCTCCACCCGCAGTGGGGAGTCTGCTTGAGATTCCTTCTCCTTCTGTACCTCCCCTCTTTATCTCTCTGGAATAAATAAGTAAATCTTAAAAACATATTACCAAAGACCTGAGTTTAAAAGCACAGCTCTAAAACTGTTGATTAATCATCAGGGTGAATCACCTTACTTTTCTCCCACTACCTAGCTGAGACAGTTATGCTCAGAGAAGAATTCTGATTAGCGGGGAGGGAAGACATATAATTTTGGGGTGTGTAGCATCTGAGAGATGCAAAAAGTGTGGGCAGAGTGATATACTGGCAGGCAAAAGAGGGAAGGAAAACAAGATTGGAACTTTTATTGGGAATTCATTCTGGGCCAGGTCTACCACATCAGGTACTTAGACCTTACCACATTACGTATTGTTTACAATTCTGCAATGCAAGTATTATCATTCATATTTTACCAAAAAAACCCCAAACCTTGTACTTAGATTAAGTCATCTCTAAAAGGTCATATAGCTAGTAAAACTGCAGATCTCAGATCTGAACCAAAGACAACTTATTCCCAAAACTTTAAAAGTGGAAAGTACCAAAACAAATAGGACTGTTCCTGACTGACATCTGGGGGAAACACTCCCAACTAATTTCTTACTTAGTCGAAGGGACCGAGAAGACTGGCTGTTCCACCCCATTATGTTAGGAATCAAATAACTTTTTATAGTGTAGTTTGTGAATATGATCACAGTTTCAGAACTACAGGTAAATGTTCTCAAGTCCCAGATATTTTAGTCCTCAAATTTCAAAAATATCCCTATTCCTAGTTTGGAAACTGGTTTAATTTACCCTAAACACAAGTGATTGGAGGTTCCTGAGCTATATTAAATGATCTGCCTCATAGTTTTCAAGTCCTTATTTACTCAGAATAATAATACTTATTTACTTAGCCTGCATAAGCAATAATTCAGCTAATAATCTCATGTTGCACACTTATTACTGCCAGACATAAAAAGTTTATTTAATATTATCTGTTTCCATCCCTACTTCATTCATGGTCTAGAACAAGATACGGTTTCATGAAAATAGCTATAAAATGTGATAAATCCTATTAGGCATGTATAAACTGTTAGAAGCAAACAGGAAGTAAATTTAAGGAATGGTACAATTAGTATCTATCATCCACAGACACACACTTCCAGGTCAAGAACTGGGTACACAGTATGCTGCCTTTTTGCATAAGACAGGGTGGCAGGGGATGGGATAAGGAAGGTAGTACGGTATATATGTATGTATTCACTTATACTTTCAAAAGGAAATGCTGGAAGGGTAGGCCAGAAACAAGTTAAAAATCATTACTAATAAGGAATGGGGTTAGAGGATGGGTTGGAGGGGACAGAATGAAAATAAAGCTTCTTGAGTAAATCCTTTCTTTTAATAACTCATTTTTGATTCTTGCAACATAAGTTTTACATATTTACAAAACAGATCAACAAAGAAAAAAATTAACTCCTGTCCTAACCTCCCCCCAACAATCCACAATGTCAAAACAAAATTCCAACAACAGTAACACCAGAAGTTTCTTAGGGGGATTTTTTCTGCAGCGTTTTTTAGGACCTGAATCCCCAAGTCTTGGTATTAGAGGTTCACAGAGCTTGAAAAGAATACTCACAGAGCAGTATATTCTGTGGAACACAAGACAGCCCCTGCTGTGATTTACAGCTTTATTTAATTCTACATATCCTTGTTGTCTCTCTAATCCTCCCCAAAGAGCAGAATAAGTGAAGTAAGTTCTGTATCTGCAAAATCCTCATAAAATTTTGTAATACAAAGAAAATGAAGATCCCATAAGGCCCTTCTAGTGTAAAGGTTTGAGTCCCTCCCTAGCTTTGGGAAATACTCACCCACCTGTATCTCAGTAACTCTCTTCCTTTTTAAGGTAATTTTAAAAAATTTAGATAAAATTCACCCACATAAAAATTCTCCAGTTTAATAATTTTAAAGCGCACCACCGATGAGTGGGTTTCAGTGCACAAGGTTACGACACAATCACCTCTAATTCCAGAACATGCTTATCACACCAAAGGGAAGCCTATACGCAGTCACTCCCTTTTATTCTTTTTTTTTAACATTTTCCTGAGGCTCTTAATAAGCACAATCTTTGAAACTCCTAAGTTGCTCTTTTATAAAAGCTTTAAACTTTTCCCCGTTTTTATCTTTTTGTTCTATATATCCTAAGACTTCGATTATATTTTCTAGTCTGTGTATTGAATTTTTAAAAAAAATTTAGCAGTAACATTTCAAAGACCTTTTTCTTATATGCTTCTTTTTCAAAATATTTTACTGTCTTATTATTCTGAGTATATTAATAAGATGATTTAAAACATTTGCTTCTTGGGGCGCCTGGGTGGCTCAGTGGGTTAAAGCCTCTGCCTTCAGCTCAGGTTGTGATCCCAGGGTCCTGGGATCGAGCCCCACATCAGGCTCTCTGCTCTGCAGGGAGCCTGCTTCCTCCTCTCTCTCTGCCTGCCTCTCTGCCTACTTGTGATTTCTCTCTCTCTGTCAAATAAATAAAATCTTTAAAAAAAAAAAATTAACAAATAAAACATTTGCTTCTGCTTCTAAAGTCACCTTTCTTTCCTCTAGGGCTAATTTTTTCTGTTTTTCTTATTGCTAAAAGGTCGTTGGTTGCCCATTTACATTTAGGGCAGAAGGACAGGGAAACGGTTCTTTGCAAAAAGAAAATAAGGAAGGATAAGCCATAAACTAATTAAAATGGTTACTAATAAGGGGTGCAAGGCAGGGCAGACTAAAATAAATGTATTACTTTGGAGGAGGGGAACCACACATTACATGTTCAAAACCCTGAATTCTAATATGAAAAAGAATTATTTTGGAACATCAACTTCCACACTACAAGCCTCAGCTCTCCCCAGACATTTTGTTCAAGATCTTTCAAGAACTATATGGCATTTTGCATGGGGGGGAAAATGCAGGCTACCTGAGTGGGGATAGGAAGGTAGGAACAGAATGGACAAGTGTGAGCAGTTTCCCACTTACAGTCATTCAATTAACTGTTCTTGTTTTCAGCCCCAGTCCTCACTATTGCTCAGCTCTATCCCTGAGTCTTCTATGGAGAAGTGTGGGGCTGTCAGCTCCTGGCTCAGTGTGCACTGGGCTGCAACTTCCTGGCTTGTTTCTTCCGTTGGCCCCCTCCCATCTATCTTCTAACTTCCAGAAAGGTGTTTATTGGTGACTTGCTTCTCTCTGCTGTTTTTATTTGAATGAACTCTCAGAAGAGATGAGTAAAATGCTGGTATCTAATCCATAATTGTAAACTTTGTACTTCTAAGGGAAAAGGTATATTTGACTTTCTACAGAAACTTGCAGAGATAAACAGGAACAGTCAGTCCTATTTTCTCTCTTTTCACAATGCTTGTTGTGTATGAAGAAATGAAGTGACTAGATAAAGTATTTCTTTGATATTTAATAGGATTTTCATGATTATGTGTTCTTATTATATGTAGGACTTTCTATGTTCTGTTATTGAATGTTTCTTTGGTGGGGGGGGAGAATTCTACTACTTTCATTAATGGTCCAAGGGGTCTATAACCTAAAAGGTTAAGAGCTGCAGGACAAAATGAAACACTCTTTCAAAACAGTGGTGGAAGGTAAAACCCCCATTCCTTGATGCTATATTTGAGTGTTAGATCTTAAATTGAAGGTGTTTAAATCACAAGAAATTAAAGTTTGAAAGTAATCTTGAATTTATTCAAAAAGCCCAACGCAATCAGGTGAGAAATGACTGTACAGTACATTGGTAAGCAGTGGGTGCACTGTGAAGTGGGAAAAAAATCACAGACACACATCAGGGCATTAGCTCTCTGGTACAGCAAGCAACTCAGAGTGCTGAAGGTGGGGTGCCAGACAATGTCCCAATCTGATGATCTGGATAGCTACTTGACATAGAGCCTTTCAGGCACAATGGAGTTTTACATAGAAGGCCCAGTGACTAAATTTTAGAAGACCTAGATGCTGAGTTATGATGAGCCTAAAAAGTAACCAAGAAGGGGAGGAACTTACTCATGTATTAGCCAAGAAGGTCAGTGTCTCTACAAAATTAAACTGCACGTTGTTAATTCTGGATCTTAAGACAGGTTTTATTAAAGCTACCTAAATGTCAACTTCTGGATTCTAATCAAATGACATCTGAACATATGGCATTTCACATACTAGTTCAAGTAAATTGTTTCATACATATTTTTAAAATAAGTAAAAAAAAAAATCTAAAAACACAGTAACAGAGAAAGAGTTGTATGGATAACAATGTATGATTTTAACCTCTCAAATATTTATTCAAAATAGGAAAATAAAAACGTGTACATTGTTAAAGAAAAAAAATTAATGACACTTGTCAACACATGGTAAAGAAGACTTTATTCAAGAGGGGAAGCTATGAAGAAAGGTACAGGACCAGTGCAATAGAACTCTGCAGTGGGTGGGGAGAGATTGGGTTCAGCTCTGAATACTCTATTGGCAAGTCAGTGGATGGAAAATTACTAAGAGGAAACATAAGGATTGAGGGGGATTCTGGCTAAACTGACCTAAGAGAATTTTCACTAGAGACAGGTCAGTGCAATGAGATATCACCTCTGAGATGACCTACCAGATACTGAGAGTGGTGGTTCCGTTCAACTGACTTAGCAGGGTTCTTGCTAAAACAGGATTATTTAAGGAAGTGCACAGATGGGCTCGGGAGGTTTAGTTTCCTGACTAAACTTTGGTCAAGCAAAGAATCCTTATCAGCATTTACAGAATTATGATGATAAAATGGTAGCAATGAAGCTTAGCCACACAGTATATGTGAAACATATAATACTGCTTAAGATCTGGGCTCTGTAGCTTTGGTTGGAATACCCAAAGTGTAGCGAAAGAAGCTAATACACATTAGCATAAACCCATGTGGTTTTGCCTAGTTGAATAAACTATAAGGTAAACTTTTTTCTGTTAACATCTTCAGGAAATAGGGAACAACAGTTAGTGATTACTGTATTATTGGGTATGTGTAAACTGTTTAGCTGACTAGACTGAATGTACCCTGGAGTATATGTATCTGAATAAATCATGTTTATCTATTTTCATCTGCTTTATTCAAATAGGTTATCACCAGAAAGACTTCAGTTACTCAGAGGCTAGTTACAGTTCATTGTGGTTTTACTATGAAATCTTATAAACCGAAAGAAACTCCCAATTACCTACCTAAGCGGTGGAATCCAAAAGTGAATCTTTTGGTTGGTGATTTTGAAGAAAGCCACAAAGCAAGCAAGGTCAGTATGATAGCACTTAGGTCAGTTAACATATGAAGCGCATCTGTCATGATTGCTAGGCTGTTTGCAATGTATCCACCTTGGGGTAAAGGTGAGAGGGAAGAAGGAATAAGTTAAAATAATGAATAATTAGAATAATGTTTAAAATAATAAACATAAGCAAACCAAAAATATGTAACATCCTACAAAACATCAGCTTTTAACTAAATCTTTATCCTATTACAATTAAATCAAGATATCCTGAAATTTTATACCAAACATTAAATATGTGTGTATTTTTGTGGTGAAGATGTCCATTTCTATAAACAGATTCTCTGAAGAGTTGATGACCTTAAAAAAATTAAAAACCGGGGCACCTGGGTGGCTCAGCTGATTAACTGTCTGCCTTCAGCTCAGGACAAGATCTCAGGGTCCTGGGATCGAGCCCCTATCGGGTTCCCTGCTCAGCGAGTAATCTGCTTCTCCCTCTCCCTCTGCTGCCTCCCCTGCTTGAGCTCATGCTCTCTCTCTCTCCAATAAATAAATAAAATCTTGAAAAAAATTAAAAGCCATTAAACTGGGCTCTAACACATAGAAATTTTGTTTTAGCACTGCAGCTTTTACTCAACCTACTAATCCTACTATTAGTGAAATTAATGACCGTAATATCTAAATATTACAAGAAGGCTGAAGGTAGATACTTGTTTGTGAAGGTTTGACCACAAAATTAAATTGAAGAAATTTTTTAAATGTACATGGGTTATGGACATTGGGGAGGGTATGTACTGTGGTGAGTGCTATGAAGTGTGTAAACCTGGTGATTCACAGACCTGTACCCCTGGGGCTAATACATTATATGTTAATAAAAAATTAAAAAATTATTTTAAAAAAGTACATGAGTTCAAAATGAAGGATAAAGATTAACGGATTCCCTTGGGTACAGACAGCAGTTTCTCAGAGAGATTAAAGGTGGTATTTAGAATAAAATTTTTAATGTGGATTTTCCAGGCATTATATGTATATATAATATATAAAATTCTTTTTGTGTATGTGTGTGTGTGTGTGTGTGTGTGTGTATGTCATTTTACTATTGGTTAACCAATTGTCCTAGCACCATTCACTGAATAAGCTTTTTATAACAAAACTTTATGTGTATCAGAATCGCCTGGTTCAACACACCAGATTGCTTGCCCCACTCCCAGAATTTCTTTTTTTTTTTTTTTTAAGATTTTATGTATTTGACAGAGAGAGCGATCACAAATAGGCAGAGAGGCAGGCAGAGAGAAGGGGGAAGCAGGCTCCCTGCTATGCAGAGAGCTTGATGCGGTGCTTGATCTGAGGACCCTGAGATCATGACCTGAACTGAAGGCAGAGGCTTAACCCACTGAGCCACCCTAGGTCCCCCACTCCCAGAATTTCTAATTCCAGAGGGCTGGATGAGGCCTGAGAATTTACTTTTTTTTTTTTTTTTTTAAGGAGAATTTCCATTTTTAACATGTTCCCAAGGTGATGTGGATGCTTCTGGTCTTGGTAATTTTGAGCATCACTGTTAGAATTAACTTCCTGACCAGGGTATTATGACACGTAAGTGTGCTGAGTTGTTGTTCCCCTCTTTAATGGCATGATATGCAGAGGCAAGAGCGCAGGAGACCGAGTTAGTGATCTTATAATCACATCCATTTACTCCAGTGTGCTCTATACAAATACCAGTTGTTTTTTTTTTCTAATGTATTCCCTTGACATTAAAGAGCTGGAAATCACTGAGAAAAATGTAAGTTGGTGACTAATAACATGGGGTTTTGGACTCTCTGAGACTCTCTTAGAAAGTTACTTAATACTTTTGAGCCTCAGTTTCCTTATCTATAAAATAAAGATAACACCTTACAGCTGTACTGTCCAGTAAGTTTCTGAGATTATGGAAATATTTTATCTGTGCTGTCCAGAAGAACCACTAGTCACAGTAGCTTTTCAGCATTTGAAATATGGATAAGGCAACTGAGGGATTTATTCAATTTTAGTTAACCTAAATTTAAAGAGCCATGTTTTGATAATCATCAGCAAAAAACAGCAGAGTAAGGACCTCTGAAAATCATCTCCTCTATGGAAGTAATGAGAACCTAGGGAAAATGGTCCAAATCAACTTTTTTAGAACTCTGGAAATTAACCAGAGGCTGTTATAGGTAGTATTCACTCAAGGAAAACAACTGAATCTTCATCAGAACAGTGAACATTCTGTAGCCTTGGACCCATCTCCCTCTCTCCTGCTCTGTGGTTGACCTGAAAACCAACAAGCAGCAACCATAGTGAAAACTAGCCTGGCAGCCACTGCAAGGTTAAAATGTGGTTAGAGCTCCTTACAAGCCCCATTCCCAAAGAACTATCATTATTTGATCTGCCTGGTACTTCCCTGGAAAATCATACAAGTAAGGCTGTTTTGACTTGACTTGGGGATCTGCCTTAGGCAAACCCTAAGAAATGTTTGTCAAAAAACAATCAGAGGGAAACGTTTAACACTGCAGTTGCCTGAAGCAATAGATAACAATGTGCTCCCTGTATTCTGAAATTTCACAAGGATGTACCTCAGTATGGCTTTATTTTCGCCCACTTTGCTGGGTTTTTGTTTACTCTTCTTACCTGGAAAGGTAAATCCTTCAGTTCTGGGGAAATTTCTTAAACTATATTGTTAACAATTTCTTTTTTCTGTTTTCTCAATTTCCCAAATTCCTATTACCTGGAGATTAGATTGATACGCTAATTTTCTTGTGTTTTTTCTCCTATTATCTATTTTTATTGTTTTGCTCTACTCTGAGAGATTACCTTAGTTCATCTTATAACTTTTTTATGGAGTTCAAATTGTTTTTTGTTTTTATTGTTCAAAAGCTCTTTATTTTGAATTTTTTTAAAAACAGCCTATTCTTGTAGATACATATCTCTTATTTCTGTGGATACTAACTATGTAATTATTGTATCTGTTTAACTTGTTTCCTTATTTTAGTTTTCATCTTCACCCACATTTCTAGGGGTACCAGGTGCAAACAATTCTGGGCCTACTTAGGATTCTGAAGTGCAGTAGTTCTCAGTATGGTCCCTGGTTATCAGCATCCCTTGTGAACTTAGAAATCCCCAAATCCTCGGGCCGTATCCCAGACTTACTTAATTTGAAGCTCTCACCCAACAATGTGTGTTTTAATAAATTCTCTAGGTGTTTCTGATGAATTAGTGTAAACTGGGTTGATTCTTGGCATTCCCAACTACTTGCTTACGAGGGGGCTTTCTTAGGTCTATTAAGTCAGTTATTTCTTTTATCTATCTCCTTTCTAGTTTGCCAAATTTATGTTATTATTTCCTCTCCAGTTTTCCCCATCTATGCAGACATACATACACATACACAGACTCATATGTGGATGGATATATGGCTATAAACATATATACCTTTAGAAATCCCTTTATTGTAGTTTGAGAGGCTTCAGGAAAAAGTACATTTAGATATAGGAGCTCATTTGCCATCTTTATCACGAAGTCTGTTTGCATTCATTCTTCAAGCTTTTTCACTCCCAATAAAAATGCAATTGTTAATCAATAACTATTACTAAATCCAAAGGATAGTCTAGTTCTCAT
This sequence comes from Neogale vison, assembly GCF_020171115.1. Lineage (NCBI taxonomy): Eukaryota > Metazoa > Chordata > Mammalia > Carnivora > Mustelidae > Neogale > Neogale vison. The sequence goes on along the minus strand of NC_058103.1, from coordinate 82,468,004 downwards.
CTCATTAGACCTCTTAGCAGCTTTAACTTATTTATTTTCACTTGGAAATACTTTAATTTCTTAGATTCTGGAATACCTGTTTGTTTTTTGCCTGACTTCTAAAGTTGGAGTTCCTTAAAACAGACTCTTTAGATGTTTTTTCCATTCCGATAGCACTACACACTGTATCTTAACTTGACCTTTCTTTTGAACTATAAACTCATATCTAAAGCTCACGAGACATGTTTACTGGCTATTTTATGTACATGCGATAATGAACATGTTGAAAACAACCCTTGAGCCCGTGCCTAAATCCTGCTTTGTATTTTCTCCCTGACTAACAGATGATATGCATTTCCATACACTCAGTTTCTTAGGTGAGAAACTTCAGAATCAACCCCCACATCTAAGCCAATAGTCAATTTTGTTAATGTTACCTCTAGAATATTTCTCAGTCAGTACATTTTTCTCCATCCACATCAGTCCAAGCCATGATTTCTTGTCTAGACCTCTGCAATAGTTTACTTGCTTCCATTCTTGCACCCTCCAATCCATCTCCGCAAAAGGCCCAGAATAATCTTTTAAAAAGGTAAATCCCATCATATCGCTCTCCACTTAAAAGCTTTCATTGGCTATTCATTGTACTTAGACCTAAAAACTATACTCATAATATGGTCTATCAGAACTGGCTGACTGGTGGTCTGGGCTCTTTCCCTCTTACTTATTATTATATTCCAGTGAAACCTGCCTTCTTTTTAGGTCCTTTTAAAGAATTGAAGGACCTTTGCAAAGGCTGTTCTCTTCACTTGGAATACTCCTCCACTCCTCTATTTGAGTAACTCTTACCTTTTGGTTTAATTGCATCTGGCTCACATATAAACTATGTCCCACTAGTTACTCTATCTTATAGTACCTTGTTCTTTTGTTTCATAACACTTAAGGCCATAGGGATTTTAAATTTATTTGTCTATATGTTTAACATCTGTGCCCTCCATTAAACTAAGTGCTTTAGATAGTAGATTTCATAATAGTTTTGTCTGCAATTTTATAGCCCAAATACTTAATATAGTGCCTGGCATAGAGCAAGTATACAAAAAATACTTGCTGAATGAAAAGAAGAAAAGAATGGACCTATCTCAAGTCTCAAAACAAGTTAGTGGCAAAGCCAAGATTCAAAATCAAGTCTTCCCTTTCAGATCTTTAAATTATTTCATTTTAAAAATTATTCCATACTTTCTACATAAGATGCCTTTTTTCTAAGTGCTTTTGATACACTTTAATATATGCTCTACTATATACAATTTAATTCTATGTAACATCCTGAATATTTGTTAATGCTTATCCTATTAGCATTTTGTTTAAAATATTTTATTTATTTATTTGACAGAGAGAGAGAGAGAGAGAGAGACAGGGAAGGCAAGAACACAAGCAGTGGGAGCAGGAGAGGGAGAAGAAGGCCTTCAGCTGAGCAGGGAGCCCAGTGGGATGTGATATAGGGGCTGGAATCCAGGACCCTGGAATTATGACCTGAGCTGAAAGGAGAGGCTTAAAGACTGAGCCACCCAGGTGCCTCCATTAGCTTTTCTGTATTATTTAACAAAAGATTCTTATCTTTGAAAATAAAATCAATATTTTAAATAAAGTACTTAGTGTGGCTTTCACAAAACAACATTTACCAAATAAGAGATTTCAAAAATGGTATGTCGGGACAATTTTATCTTAATAATTTTTTCTTAGGTAAAATAAAGTAAATTAATTTTAAGGGGGACAACTGTGATTAATATGATTTTTAACTTCAAATACAAAATATTAACTTCAAGAATTACTAAGTCTGGGGCACCTGGGTGAGTCAGCCAGCCACTGTGGGATGGAGATGCCAAGGGTAGGGCTCCCTGCTCACCAGAGAGTCTGCTTCTCTTCCTCTCCCTCTGCTCCCTCCTACTTCATGTGTGTGCACGTGCTCTCTTTCTCTCAAATAAATAAATCTTAAAAAAAAAAAAAAGAATCACTAAGTCTGACTGACTCAATACTCTAGCTATGTGAATTTGAGCAAGTCATTGAATCTTAGTCTGTAGAGGCTATGTCTTACCTGGCCACAATTTCACGCCTGCCTTTTACTTTCTTTATAGCTTAAGCATTTATAATTCTCTATCACAATAAAAATTAATTCAATAAAAGTTTATTGAAGGTCTATTCTGTTCCTGGGAATGTAGCTTTTATTTTTAGTGGAAGATGACAGATATCAAACAAGTGAATATACAAACAAGATGATTTCAAGATGCTGAGAGATTTTAAAGTTGGGGAGAGAATAGGGGAAATGAGCTACTTACTTCAGTCCGTCAGAAAAGGTCTCTCAGAGGTATCTTTTGGGGTAAGATATGAATGTCAAGAAACCAGCCAAGAGAATATTTGGGAAAAGGCACTCCAGGTTAAGCAGTTTTTCAAACTGCAGGCTCTGATCTACTTGTGGAACACAAAATCAATTAAGTGGGCTGGGGCCGTACCGAAAAAATACTAGAATGCAACACAAGAAATCGGACTTTTGTTTTAGTTATACATATATTTACACATATATGTATGTGTGTGTACATCCATACATACATATGTATGTATGCATGCCTACCCGGGTCACAATGTTAAGCGTAGTTTTTACTATAATTAGGTCAAGAAAATTTAAAAGCCACTGAGGTGGAGGAACCAGCCAGTTTGAAGGCCTCATGGACTGGAAAGAGCTTTGTGAGTCATAGGGAGAAAGGCCAGCATGGCAGAAGTGCGCACTGGGGAGGAGACGTATAAAATGAGGTAGGAAATGTATATAATTTTCCTACATATAATCTCTGGCCAGTATCTTATTCTGGACTGCCACCTCTGTTTCTAATGGTTCATCGTTAAGAAACAACAAGGCAGAATTATCTCCCTGTTTTAATGTCACTTTTGTAAACTGTTATTAAGAGAAGTTAGCAGTTACACTAATGTGACTGTGAAATTAACCTCTAAGAATGTATTTAGAGTGACAATGTATTACTTGAATAATTAAAAAGCGAAAACAAGTTCATGAACCCTGGGGGAGCCCTCTGGTTCCTTTCAGATCCTTACTATAATGAAAAACTTTAAGTCAGTAGTATTTAATTTTGCAAATCTCTTGGATGTAAATGCAAAAAGAAATAGTATGAAGAGCCCACTTAAGTCAAATGCAGAGAAAAAAGTAAGCAGCTGGAGACTGTGGATGTGGCTCTTCCACTAACCAGCTAAGTGTCCTCCCAACTTATTTAACTTTCTGGGCCCTCAGATTCCTTATGTGTGAAAAAGAAGGAAGAGCAGGTGTTCAGTAAGGTCACTTCACACTGTAAAATTTTATGATTCTACGCTTGGATCATTTACTATTTTAAACGATGCAAAAACTAACCTGGTTGTTTTATCAGAACTTTTTAAAGAGGAAGTTACACGATAAACAGTGAAGCTAATGTCCTTAACTTTACAGTAGATGTCACAGTGTTTGGAGAACCAGATGAAAAAGTCCAAGTTATCTCTGAAAGTTTCTGTCTTACTTATGTTGACCTGCACTTTGGAACTGTGTGGATTCCTCCTATCACGGGATCAATATCTCGATAAATAACAAACTTCCCGAAAAGAAAGTTTCAACCTCAAATCATGTGTAACTAAAGCTGGACAATAACTCTCGGGACAAGGTAAATGGAAAGTGAGTTGGCAACACAACTCACCTACAAGTTCTCCAATCATGAAAAGCAAGTAAAGAACGGCAGCAATGGTCAATCTGGTTTTCACCTTTCTCTGCTTCAGTAACTCTCGCTGTCTGCTGCAGTTGTCACAGGGGTCCACCTTCAGACTCAGCTGACTGTTGGTCAAAGGTAAGTCCTGGTCCAGTAAGGAATCGTCGTCGGCCTGCAGGGCCGGGTGCGCCCCGTTAACAGGCCTTTCTGGGATTTCAGAACCATCGTCGGCCACCACAACTCGAAGTTTGTTAAACCGAGGAAGCCCCTCGTCCCCCACCTCGTCCGAGAAGTCGAAGGCGCTGGTGTCATTTAGAAACAGCGGCGCGTCATCCTTCCGTAGCAGAGATTTGAGGCGCTTCCACGCGCCGGATCCGGCCATGGCAGAGGCTGAGCGGCCGCCGCACGGAACGGCTCGGTGCAGGCGGCCGGCCGGCGGCTCCCGCGGCCCCTACTTCACCGGAGCGCCAGTTCCCGATGGCACAGCCGCGCGTCCCTCCCCATGCTGTGGAAAACGAAACACGTTGTAAATTAAAGGCGCCCAGCACTGCCCCCAAGTTCCGAAGCCCCGGGCGGCGGGGGCGCAGGCTGGCCCGGAGGCTCCGGGGCTCCGCGAGGGGGCGGCGCGTCTACCTGGGGCGCTGCCGCGGGGCCGCCGCTCATCTCCCCGCCCCCGGCCGGCTCGGCGGGGCCGACTCGCGCAGCTCGGGTCGGGGCCGCGCGGGGAGCGGCGCCGTCCTCGTGCCGGCCACGCCCGCAGCTCCAGGCCGGCTACCCGGGTCTGACAGGTTTGGGGCCGGGCGCGGGGGGCGGCCGCCTCTCCCCGCCCTGCGCGAGGCCGCGCGCGTGCGCCGGAGCGGCCGCAGGCGAGGAGCGCGAAGGAGGGGTCGGCAGGAGCACACGCAGGCCTGCTGCGCAGGGTTGCGGCGCCCGCGAGGGGAGGGGCAGGGGCGCGCTCGCCGCAGCCCTCGCCCGTCCCCCCCCAGTCCCGGCAGCGGAGCCCCGCGCGCCTGCCTCTGCCCGAGGGGCACTCACAGGTATACCCCTGTCTCCCGCGCAGCCTTGCCACCTCCCCAGGCGGAGAAGCAGGAGCGGATGAAGCAGGGCCTGCGGACAAAGTGGGTAGATTCGAACGGTCCCGCCCGCCCGGGGCTGGGCGTTGCTGCCGGAGCTCGCTCGCTCCACCCGAGGAGGGCCTCTGGAATCTTGGGTCAGGACCTCGGTTGCGGGTCCGCAGCAGAAAACGATTTTAGCTCTTTCTCGCCAAGTGAGAAACCAACCGGCTTTCTCTCCTCGAGTTGTTGCTTCTCTGGCAAGTTGGCAAAATTTGCTGCACTGTCAGGTCAACTTCGAGAGGGCAGGGCTCTCTCAAGGTCGTCAGCAATTCTAACTCCTTTGTATTTACGATTGCTTTTCATCAGATATGTGTTGTCCTGTGTGTTGTTCGCTGCCATGTTCTTTTTCCCCTCCATTTATAACATGGACTAAACCCAAGCACAAAATCTAAGGGTTTCCGTTTTGGCCTTTGGTCCTATTAACAACTACAAATTTAGAACTGAGTTCTGAGTAGTAGCTGCTGATTTAGATCTAAGCTGTAATCGTGAAATGGAATGGCAATAAGCCTCCCCACTCCTCTTCTCCCTTGAAGTCTTAAGAGATTCTTAATCCAGATTCCTTGGATAGGTTTTAGGGGCTTCTGGAGGCCTTAAACTCATGTGCAAAATATCGTGGCTTATATGTATTTTCTTGAATTAAGTCCCTTTGCTTTTATATTCTCAAAAGGGTTTAAGACACAAATTTTAAGATTTAAAACTGCAACATTGTCAGGGGAACTCATAGAGCAAGTCCCTAGCTAACTAACAGTTGGTGTTGAATTGTAGTGAAACTCCTAGTTACCCTGTGTTAATAGATGTTGTATTTTGACAGTAGTCTACATGGATTACCAAGTTTCAGGTTACAAAATACACAATAAAAAGTCACATGGAGCATCCTTTTCCTCTGAAGATTCAGACGGTACTGTAGAGTCTTGCAACCCACGGGTGCCAGAGCATCAAATGTTTTTGGACTCCCCAGCAATCCGTCAGTCTTTAATTCGACCCATACTCCTACAGAGCTGCAGCCATGGGAGTCAGATCAGGAAACCTGGATCAGAGATGCCATGGTTCCCATGACCAAGGAGGGCAGCCTTGCCTAGGATATTCAATAACCAGAGAGCTCAGGTCATTATCAGCTGAAGGGACAGTGCTTACTAAGCCTTGCTTTCCTAACCCCAACTATCTTAATCCATCCAGCTCAGGAGTAAATTATTTTTATTTTTCATTTCAGTTTGTTTCATTGGCTGAAATTCTGCTAATGAGAAATACACTTAAATAAAGCAAATATGTCAGGAATGTGATTGCTCTTTCTTTGGTATAAATTGTTCAAATAAAATTCCATTCAAGGAAAGGGGATAGACGTTTTCAAGAAAAGTTGAGGCAGAACATGGATTGTTTTGGATATTTATGGCAAGCCTTGTTGGGAAGGGCTGCAGTTCTACTTCCCAATTTATTTTTACTATTTTATATCACTGGATATCTAAACAGAGTGATAGGAGATAAAAAAATGGATAGTGATTTTAATGTATGTCCACAAATTCTGATACTCATCTGATCCAGAAATAGAGCTTAATCTCCCTCCCACTGAATGTGAGCTTCTCTTAATGAATACCATGTGGCCTAGAATGAATAGAATATGACAATAGTGACAATGTATGACTTAAAAGACTAGGTCATAAAAGGCACTGCAGCTACCTGCTTGTTCTCTCTCGGATCAGCTGTGCTGAGGAAGTCAGGGTTACCACGTCGCAGGGAACTCAGCAGCCCCAAAGAAAAGCCCAGGTGATGAGAAATGGAGAGCTCCTGCCAAGAGCCATGTGAATGAGCCACATTGGAAGTAGATCCTCCAGCCCCAGTTAAACCTTCAGATTGTAGTCCAGGAGATGTTGACTGAAACCCCAGAGAGATCCTGAACAGAACCAGCCAACTAAGCTGCTCCCAGATGACCCACAGAGACTGTGAGATATTGTTTATTATTATTATTATTATTATTTTTAAAGATTTTATTTATTTATTTGACAGAGAGAGATCACAAGTAGGCAGAGAGGCAGGCAGAGAGAGAGAGAGAGAGGAGGAAGCAGGCTCCCTGCTGAGCAGAGAGCCGGATGCGGGACTCGATCCCAGGACCCTGAGATCATGACCTGAGCCGAAGGCAGCGGCTTAATCCACTGAGCCACCCAGGCGCCCTTGTTTATTATTTTAATGCAGTAAGTTTAGGGATAATTTGTTACAGAGCAATAGATAACTAATACACTCAATCTCAACTTGCCTCTGTACCAGGAAATACACTTTTTATTTTATCATATGGGCCCTTGTTCCTAGGCTTGGCCTTGAGCTAGTGGCATGATTTCTAGCATTGAACTTTAAAATGGGCTGAATAGACTTCTGTGAATAGTCTTGGCATGTAACCACCATTGGCAACCTTATTTCTATGTATTCAGAATTTATGACAATAGACAAATGAACTTTTGAAACATAATCATTTATAATCTGGTCCTGCCTACAATTCAGCTATTGCTCAATATGCCATTCTTTTATGAGACTTCATAGTTCTTTCCAGTACGGAGAACTTTTCTGCATGAGCAAATAGATAAAGTTGCTAACCATTTGTCCCGTCTCTTAACTAGGCAACTCATAATACACAAATTGTTTAGGTAATAGTAGATGTCTGACGTTTAAAAGACACTTACCTCTGGCAGTCAACTAGAGTAGCCCCACAATATCCCATGTCAAAACCTGTTTTCTGGCCCAGACATTTTTCAGAACAAATGACAATGCTGAAAATAATACCATATCTAACATTTACTTGAGGCTTTTTTATGTGCCAAGCACCTCTGCAAGAGACGTGATTTATATCGGCTCATTTAATCCTTAGACCATCACTATGAGGAAGTTAATGATTCAAATCATGGGTCTTGAAGTCTGACTGCATGTGTGTGCATGCTGGTTTCACCATTTAGTCATATAATCTCTGGCAAACCATTTAAGCAATTTGTGCTTCAATTTTCTTCCCTATAAAAGGCGCTTGATGAGAGTACCCACTTCCCAGGGCTATCGGAAGGATTCAGTGAGATCATGCACATAAAGTATGTAAAACAGCATATACAGAAATGCCTGGGTGGCTCAGTCAATTAAGCGTTTGCTTTCAGCTCAGGTCAAGATCCCAGGGCCCTGGGATCGAGTCCTGCATCAGGCTCCCTGCTCAGCAGGGAACCTGCTTCTCCCCCTCCCTCTGCCTGCCGCTCTCCCTGCTTGTGCTCGCTCACTCTCTCACTCTCTCTCTCTGACAAATAAATAAAATATATTTTTAAAAAACAACATAGCATATATGGTTCCTGGCACATAGTAAGTGATCCATCAATGCCAACTATTAATATTTTTAAAGTAGAGGGACACCTGGGTGGCTCAGTTGAGTAAGTATCTGCCTTTGGCTCAAGTCACGATCCCAGAGAACCTGCTTCTCCCCTTCCTCCCCACTCATGCTGTCAACCATTAGCCTACATTATCCTCTCAGTCTGTTTCCACACACAAATGGAATGATCAACAGAAATGTACTTCACACCTTGAAGTACGCTAGAAGAAATTCCCATTCCATACACCAAAGATTTGCCATCACCTCCAGACTTCAGCATCACCCTGTGAAATCCTTCTTGGAAAGGAAGGGGGTGGGAGTGGAAAAGTTTTCAAAAATGGAAATATGAGAGGGTGGTGCCTGGGTGGCTCAGTCAGTTAAGGATCTGCCTTCTGCTCAGGTCATGATCCCAGAGTTCCAGGATCAAGCTCTGTTTTGGGGGGGGGGTGTCTCTGCTCAGCCGGGAGCCTGCCTCTCTCTGCCTCTCCTTCCTGCTCTGCTTTGCTCTCTCTCTCTCTCCTTCTCAAATTAAATCTTCAAAAAAATTTTTTTAATGAAAATATGGGGAAAGTTGCCACTTAACTGACAGGCTCAAATGTTGCATATTCTTCTTCCTGAGAACTCCTTTTGCCATTGGAATAGGTGGTTGTAGGAGATTCTCAAAGGATGTTTTTGGAATGTGACCCCTCATCTTTTTCAGGAGGGGATGAAAGCTGTCAGCTTCATATGGACAAGGGTTGGTGATGTGACACACAACTACAGGGAGTCTAATAATCTCTTCTTTTTGTGGATTGCTCTGGTAACAGAGAAGCTGGAGAGAATTGCCCAAGGAGAGGGAAGTTTCCTTCTTGGACAAAGAGGACGTAAAGGAGAGAGCCAAGTCAATATATCCCGCCAGGCAAACCAACATGTGGAGCCAAAACCTACACTAAACAAGTTCATTGTTTTCACACCTTTGTTTTTTATCTTCCCTTAGTTTTGGAAGTAAATGCACCTGTGAATTTCTCTGACCGTGTCTGGCTAAAACTAGAGGGAATAGATGCTGGGACAGGTTAAAGACATAAGCACACCAGCCCTGGAGCCTGGAGGTGGCAGCGAAGCTCCGGGAGCTGATGGTGTGAGCGTGGAAGGCTGACTTTGGATGTGCTTCGGGAATCCTTCCTCAGACAAGAGAAGCTTGTTCGGCATCTCTAATTTTGCCATCTTTTCACTATGATCCCTCGCAGCATACTGTTTCAGGACTTACTTTCTGTCTGCAAAGTGGAAAACAGTACTTGTCCTACCTAATTCCTAGAACACTGTAAGAATCCAGTGAGATTTCGCATGTGAAAACATTCCCTTACCTTACCTACTTTACAGCTCTTAAAGGCCATGCCGTCTGAACCAAAATGCAAAACATGGGTACAGACAAATGCTGATTGTTCAGAAGCCTCCACTGGTATCTGTCCCTTCCTAGGAGAGTGAAACTCCAGAAACTCCTTGGTTTGTGAAGGGCATATTATGACTTTGTTAGATCTCTGGATCACAACCACACGCATTACTGTTACTATTACTTCATTTGTATCCTAGGTTGTTTTTGTGTCCAGGGCATCTAACATTGTGCTCAGAGCAGAAGCCTTGTAAATTCATGTGGATTTATATGCAAAAATGTCTTAATCATAGAGAGTTCATTCATAACTTTAAATTCCACTCAAACATTCTTATTTCTTTTTTTTTTTTTTTAAAGATTTTATTTATTTATTTGACAGAGAGAGATCACAAGTAGGCAGAGAGGCAGGCAGAGAGAGAGAGAGAGGGAAGCAAGCTCCCTGCTGAGCAGAGAGCCCGATGCGGGACTCGATCCCAGGACTCTGAGATCATGACCTGAGCCGAAGGCAGCGGCTTAACCCACTGAGCCACCCAGGCGCCCAAACATTCTTATTTCTTGAAGCTGGTCTATAATTTCTAAGAAATTCTTAGTGGTGAGCTTAGTCTGTCTCATACTGATCGGGAGATGATTAATACACTAATACTCAGTTTATATTTATACAAGACTTATTTCAAAGAACACTATAACGTTTATGAATTAAAACTAAGAGAAGCAACTGCAGACAAGTGACTCTTCTGTGGCCTCTAACAACTGGTGACTTTAAACAACGAAGGCCATTGTGTAAGAGCTCCCTCCTAGGGTTATTGTGAGGATTAATTAGATTAAAATCTGCAAAGTGTTTTGAGTTTTTCCCAGAACTCCTTTATAAATAAAGATGGCATTAATTTTTTTTAAAGTATCCTTATATGGGTCCTCCCAGAATCAAATGTAGCAAATTCACCTGCTATTTAACTCCCTGTATTCTCTGAAGCAAAAAAACCCCATGACTAAGCCAACCTAGATGATCCTCTAATGGTTTTAAACTGACCGTGGGAGCACACATGGATGAGCAGATTTTAGTACCCTAATCACAAAGATCTTGGTGTATGATTTACATGACACAATAATGCCTCCTAATCACAATGCCCCATGGTAATTAGATATAAATTACTATAATTATTACAGCTGTTTAATACTGACCCACAAAGTTTTACCCTCCTTTTTGTTATTTATATTTTACTAACTCACATTCTGCTCACTTACAGATGGGGTTTAAGGCAGCCTTCCCTTTAGTAGGTCTTCCTCACCTCCAAACTCTGGAAATGATGAGGGATTTTCCTACTAGGTACAGTCTAATCTTCCTTCTATGCACAGAAACACACAGTCACCGATGAAAGACAGGAGTCTTAACGACCAAGTCTCCAGCAGCTGATGATGTCGTATTGGAATGTAGGTAAGGTCCAGAGCCGACTGCCAAGAAGGATTTTTTTTTTTTCCAAGAAATTATTCTTGAGACATCTTTGGTGCAAAAGAAGTGATTTTATTGGGGTGCCTGGTGCCTCAGTTGGTTAAGCGTCCGCCTTTGGCTGAGGTCATGATCTCAGGGTCCGGGGATCAAGCTCCCCACCCCTCCACCCCCAAGATCTGGCTGCCTGCTCAGATTTTGCAGGCTCAGAGACTATTTCTCCCTCTCCCTCTGCAGGGGGTCCCTCTCCCTCTGCAGCTCCCCCGCTTGTGCTCTCTCTCACATACAGTCTTTCTCTCAAATAAATAAAATAAAATAAAAATTTTAAAAAGTGATTTCTTTAAAAAAAGATTTTATGGAGAGACAGAGAGACAGAGAGCATGCGTGGGAGGGGCTGAGGGGCAAAGGGAGAAGTTGACTCCCCACTGAGCAGGGAGCCGGATGCAGAACTCAATCCTCTGGGATCATTACCTGAGCCAAAGGCCATCCCTTAGCCAACCAAGCCACCCTCGGACCCTAGAAGTGATTTTATTAAAGCACGGGGACAGAAACCTTGGCAGAAAGAGGGAAGGGCTGCAGCCGCTGCTGCCTAGTACCCTGGGATTGTGATTATAGACTTTGGGATTGGGAGAGGTAAAAGTGAGGAGGCAACCAAAAGGACTTTCATATGCTAAAGAAGGCACCTTGCTATTGTCACATTAAGGTTGTTTTCCGACTAGAGAGGCGTTAACAGTTGGGAGGCTCCTGGAGGAACCGTGTACTCTCCCTTCATCAAGTATTTGTCAATGGGTTGCAGGTTCTGAGGACATTTAATTGTACCTACATTTCCTTCTGCCTTTGTTTCCCCCATCTCCGAGGTTCCTTGGGAACCCCTTCTGCGGTGTCTCCAGGTCTGTGATCTTAATCCTGTTCCCACTGACCCACCCAGCCCCTACTCTTCCCTTCCTTGACCCAGAAGGAGCTCTCTGAATATTGATTGGTGGGTGTGGGGCCACCTAATTGGGTGGAAGCTGGAGGTGGGGGCTGTGAAAGAATTCACCCATGGCAGAACAGAGGAGATAGAAGTTCATTGAATACAAATGGGCAGGACAGCAAAGGAAAGACTGTCTGCCCAGGGGGCTGTGGTATGGGGCTGTAGTTATGGGGGGGAAGGTGAGGAGGTGTGGGAACAGATAGAATTCTCTTTAAGTCAGCTAGGGTTTATGGCTGTTTGGAGGTGGGTCCCCTGATGGGCCTGTTTGCATTCAGCTTGGTGGTCCCTGTGGGCCCTTTTACCTGACTTAGGTTTCCATTGCTCAAGCCTGTTGCCTAAAAGTGGACTTTACACTGGGCTTATGGTAGCAGAAACAGTGGAGCCGGCCCAGGTGGAGTCTGGGGAAGAGCAGGACAAGAAGCCCATTGTAAATGAGAAACCCATCTGGCAGGTGACCAACTGTCCCAGTTTACTTGGGATGGAAGGGATTCCCAAGACCCGGAACTTTTGGTGTACTGGGGTGAGTTTACCTTGTGGCAAGAATAGATTCTGTAACCGTGATATTGCTGGGCAGGGAGAGTGTCTTCCTTGGGAAGGATACCTTGTTCCTTTTGGGCTCAGTGGCACACTGGGCTGGTTGTTCTCCAGAATTCTCTGGGTGTGATTCCTGTCACAGTGAAATGGAAGAGGTCAGAGGTGTCCAAGAGAGAGACCAGCCACAGCCAGGCAGAGGCCCCAAGACACCAGAACCTGTTAGAGCCACGGAGGCCCCAAATCAGTTCGTAGCTTTGCAGGTATGGAAATGATGCCTGAGGCTGGGGAAATAAGTGTATACCCAGCTGCCCCAGGAGACTGACAAAATTACTGTGAGGTTGATTACTTAAATCTCCTGGGGCTACAACTCTCTTATTGCCCTGGATGTCCTCTTCACAAAACCAATGAATATGAGAAACCAAGTTACCTTACAGCTAGAACAAAGGTGACTGCGGATCTTAATGACATTATTTATAGGCCTCATGGTGTCTCCTGGCCTTTTGTGCTCCTGGTTCCCTGCTGGGATGTTCTTCTTCATTCTTGGTATCTGGCTAAATGGTATCTAGCTTTCAAACCCCATAGATTCTGCCCAGTTTCCCTCCTCCTTTCCCTCCTCCCTCCTCCCCCCTTCCCTTCTTTCTTTGTTTCCTGCCTGTCTGCCTTCCACAAATACTGTTTATCATATGCTAGTCACTAAAGTAGGCACTGGAACTATAGAATTAAATAGACAAAGTCTAGATGATAACCCATCCCAGATTAGTCCTGTATACACAGCACAAATTCTAATTCCTTATTATTAATTTTCCCCAGATTACATATAGACTGTTGATAGCTGATGTGGTTTGGGGATAGAGGTAAGATTTGGTGGGGTGGGGTCTGAAGCCAATGGCGGAGAAAGAACTCTTGAGATGTCTTTGGTGCAAAAGGTAGTTATATTAAAGCACCGGGACAGGACCTGGGGGCAGAAAAAGTGCTGCTTGGGGTTGTGAGGGGTGGCTGATTAAGTACTTGGGAGTTGGAGGAGGTAAGGAAAAAGCAAATGTCCAATAGGACTTTCAAATGCTAAAGATGACCCACAGGCTACTGGAGGCCTTGCCCTTGTCTAGTTAAGGTTGTTTTCTCTCTAGCAAGGCATTAACATGAAGATAGCTGGGAGCTTTCTTGGAGGAACACTACACCACCCGCTCCTAGGATCTGTCAGGGCCACAGTTTATAAGGCATTGTGTCTACATTTCCTTCTGGCGGCTCAGTTATTCATAGAGATGCTTTGTTCTTGTAAATTGCTAAGACTTTTTTGTAAGCGGAGGAAGACTCAACTCTTGTAGGATTGTGATCTCTATAAATTAACTATTTGTTTTTCCTTTCCTTAGCTTTAGGGAAGCCAGATATATCTAAGGAATGTCACATATATGGGGGTGGGAACAGAGTTGTGGGGTGTCAGCTTCTGCTTTGTCCTTGGCTTGCCTGTATTCCTTCATCAATATCTATATGTAATTTCTAAGTGAAAGTGAAAAGTAAAAAGCTTTCTTCTTAGTTGAATTTCAGTTTAGTCTTTCTGAAATCATTCCCCAGGCCCCCATCTGGTGAAGTCTTCAGATAACCAACTCTAGCCATTGTGTTTGATTTTTATCATCTAGGGCAGGAAGTTCACTTAATATTACTGTTGCTGCCTTTAGTCCTCCCAGTTGTGCTGACTTCTGAGTTGTGACCTCATAGCTCAGATCCCTGTTTTCATTTTATAAATAGTTAGGATATTTTTATCCCAAAGTGCATTACTTTGCACTCATTCCCACTAAAGCTCATTTGTCAGTTGTCTGACTACATGGTCAAATTTATAGGCTCTTCTGACTAGCCCAGGGATTGGCAAACTTCTTCTATAAAGGACCAGATAATAAATAATTTCAGCTTTGCAGCACACCTTGGTGCTGGTCACATTTGTTCAACTCTGCTCTTGTGAAAGCAGCACAAATGATAAATGAATGAGTATGACTTTAATTATGGGCACTGAAATGTGAATTTCATATGCTTTTCACATGTCACAAAGTATTGGTTGTCTTTTCCTTTAAAAATAAAATCGTTTAAAAATATAGAAACCATTCTTAGCTCTAGGTCTGCCCAGAAATAGGCACAGGCTGGATTTGGCTTGTGGGCTGTAGTTTGCTGACCCTGATCTAACCCATCACTAGATAGAAGTGTTGTTGGAGATTTTACTGCTCACTGCCCCCTCCTGATCACATATACATATCTTAGAGGGCCCCTTGCTAGCAAAGATGCTTGAGGAGTCAGTCTCTTTACTTGGGTCCATCAATCTCTGCTTCCCAATGTCTATTAAGGCAGCAACGTTTGGACATTCCAACTGTCTTCATACAGCTGGAATGTAGCTGGGGTCCCAGAACCCATTAGAGAGGTCGGTTTGGAGCTGCCCAAGCGTGCCAGTGGCTTTTGTTTAAATACCTTGGACTTTACAGAATGGAAATCGGATCGCATGCCCACACTTCCCCACACCCTCAGTTCAGCCCCTCTGAGCTGTAGCCACACTGAAGTTGCATTGTTTGGGGGCTCAGACCATAGCTATGATAGGCATAGTTATAATAGGCAATAGTCTTAAATGGAATGCTTTTCTTCACCACTTGTTTACCCTCATTAGTTCTAGATGAAGTCTAGAACCACTTTTCCCCATGGCACCCATCCCATCCCAAGTCTAGACACATCTATGACGTGTCTTCATGTCTCACTTTGTAATTTTATCTTCATTAGTGGCACTATTTGACTAATGGCTGCTTCCAACTCTCTTATTAGACTCTGCTCCGTGAGACTTGGGTGGGGAGGGTCTTATCTCCTGCACCTGACTCTGTGCCTGGGACATAGCAGGTGCTTAGTAAGCATCTGTTAAACAGAGGAACCAGAGCCACAGCAGACCTTAGCTTATTAGGCAGGCACTGTTCTTGATAACAGGCCCCTTCCCTTACTAGCAGAGAGAACTTGAATTATAAGATCTCTTTGAGCTTCAGTTTCCTTCTCTGTAAAATGGAGACAACAGTTGCCATCAGTGGGTTGTGTTGATATAAATGAGATAATGTGACTGGCACCTGGCTTGCTTTGGTTACTATTAGATTAATGGGCCCCTGCCCCACTTCCTCTCATGGATGTCAATCCCAGAGTTGTCTGATGCCTCTACGTCAGATCCCCTCAGTGCACAGGACTCTGCCTTCCTGAGGAAGACTGCACTGTTTCCTTTGAGAAAGCCAGAATTAGAAATGTAACTACTATGCCCGCCATACATCAGAGGCCTTTCCAGCATCTGTCACTTGGGCCCTGTAGTTCCCTCCCCTGGCTGGAATCAGGAGGCTCCACCCATTGTTTTTGTTTCTGAGCTTAGTTCCTCATTGCCTCACGAAACATTCCAGTTTTCCGGGACTTTTATCTCAGGCTTTCCTTTGGAAATCTGTCCAAGGTTTTCTTTTCTTTTTTTTAAGATTTTATTTATTTGACAGACAGAGATCACAAGCAGGCAGAGAGAGGAGAAAGCAGGCTCCCTGCTAAGCAGAGAACCCCTTGCGAGGCTCGATTCCAGGACCCTGGTATCATGACCTGAGCCAAAGGCAGAGGCTTTAACCCACTGAGCCACCCAGGTGCCCTTGTCCAAGGTTTTCTTAAGGTGTTCAGGTAGATAATATCAAGCAGTTCTCTTTTACCTATATGTGATTTACTTCCTCAAAAATTAAGTAAATTAATTTAGTAAGTTTTCCCTTTAAAGATACTGAAAGGGTCCGTAGACAAAAGGACGAGACTGATAAAAAGTGAAGGTCAAGCAAAGCTTTATTTCGCGCCAAGCATCGAGAATCAAGCTGACCGGCCAGGGCTGTCTCTTGCAAAGAGGCGACCCCTCCTAGTCTCACAGACTAACTTTTATAGAGTAAAGGCCATGTGGTTGAGCCTGGCCACACACAGGTGGCCAATTGAATTACATTCTACCCCATGATAGTTGCCTAACTCAGCCTATGACCTTGGCTAGAATTGGCGCCTTTGTCTGGTGCCCAATAGGCGGGGCTCACGCTCCTTGGTGGGTAATACGTGCGCTTTCCCTTGATTGGACGTTTCCACCTGGCCTGGTTCATCCTTGGCGGGTAGGAAGGTAATAGGTGCACTTTTACTGATTGGATGTTTCCACCTGGCCAGACTCGTCCTTGTATGTGGGCTCCGTTATCAGGGGCTGGTCAGTCATATTTTGCCAGTTCTGTTTCTAAGCGCTTTTCTCTTGGGGGGAAGGGGCAGGTCCAATCTAAGTTTACTGCATAAACAACAAAATGGCTCGCTCTGGCTAAGTAGGCCCTTACAGATACCATTTTGTCTGGTGCGCCTGGGTGGCTTAGTCGGTTGTCTGCCTTCTGCTCAGGTCATGATCCCAGGGTCTTGGGATGGAGCCCCGTGTTGGGCTCACTGTTCAGCAGGGAGTCTGCTTCTCCCTCTGCTCCTCCTCCCACTCATTCTCTCTCTCAAATTTAAAAAAAAAAGAGAGATACCATTTTGTCATCCTTCTCTTAAGTTAATTTTAAGTATTTAGTTTGCCTATTTCACAAGTAAACCATAACTTCCTGGGTTCTCTCCAGAGATTTCTTAATGATAATACATATATTCATATAATAAAAATTATAATATTTTGTGCCCCGTATGTGTCAAGCACTGTGCTAAGACTCTTAATTAAATATGTTCTTTAATTTAACCTTATAACAACTTTGTATAGTAGATATGATTATCCCCATTTTATACATGGGATAGATGAAATTTTTAAAATACTTTGTTCAAAGTCACACAACTAGAAGATGGTGGAGTCAAGACTTGCATTCAGGTTTGTCACAGCCCAGTGCCCATCATCTTTCCATTCTGACATTTTCTTCCCTTCTTATGCTTAGTGGTTGTTTTTACCATTTTGGCAAATGATCCCTCAATGTCATAGTAAAGTTCTATCAGAACTCATGTAGGTTTTAAAGTTGTACCCTTTCACTTAAAACCATCTGTCCATCCATCCATCCATCCATCCATCCAACCATCCATCCATCTATCCAACCAATATTTCTTAACAGGCTATCTTAGTCTGTTTGGACTGCTATACCAAAATACCACAGGCTGGGTGGCATATCAACAGCAGAAATCTGCTTCTCACAGTTCCAGAGGCTTGGATGTCCAAGATCAAGGCATTAGCAGGGTCATGTTCTGGTGAGGACCCTCTTCCTGGGTCATAGCCAGTGCCTTTTCACTGTGTCCTCACAGAGTGGGAAAGGGGAGGGAGCTCTGTGGGATGTTCTTGTAAGAACAAGAATCCCATTCATGAGGGCCCCACCCTCATGACCTAATCTCCTCCCAAAGGCTCCATCTTCTACCACCATCACACTGGGCATTAGGATTCCAACACTTGGATTTTGGGAGGACACAAACATTCAGATCATGGCAGAGGTTGTATACCAGACTCAGTGCTATGTGCTGAACATGCCGTAGGCTGAAGAAATGGGTCCCTCGGGTTTAAAATGTGTCCCTAGTGTTTTAAATTAAGACATGGGGGAGTTAATGGAAGAGGCACTTGGGGAGGAGGTTGTGGAGATAGGAAAGATGGAGAGAAAGGGTAAGAAAGAGAAGTCACTGCCTTGGAGGCCCACAGGTCAGGAGGAGGCCATTGGATATAATGAGGAAGGCAAGAGAAGATGAACGAGAGAGATTCTTATACACCAAGTTAGAAGTGGTGAGGCGGAACCAGCAGAATTTCGCCCTGACATGACATACTGTCTCTGTTGGTGTGCCTTATGGTTTTCAGTTCCCTTTCCAATAGCCAGTACTTTCCTAGCTTTCTGATGTTCCTGTTTATTTTTTCCTGAGCCAGCAGAGAGGACACCTTTGCAATTGTGTTCTCTGTAGCATTCCCATTTATCTTGAAAGCCTACCATAATTGCTGCAGTGACTGGCTGTTCTACTGTATGGAAGTTCTACTTCATTTGTATGAATGTATGTATGTATGTATGTACATACTATGTATGATCTACTTCTATACTACTATGTGTGTATGCATAATGGGTGCATGTGTTCAAAAAAGAGAAGTAAGGGGACCTGGACTGTTGTAGTTCAGTCCTTACAGTCCATTTCAAACAGAAAGATTCTGGTGACCTGGATCACGGTGGCATTCACCCCTGTGCATCAGAGTCAGAAGCTTGATTTTGTTGGCACCCTAAGAAAATAGTCATTTCCCATTAACTTGGCTCACAGAAACTAATAAATACAAAACAGACTATTGAGGGTATGTGGGAAAATGTACATATGTTCTAGAGAGCCATACTGAAGTGAGTGGGGATGCAATGACCTGGGTCTATTATTTGCTTTAAACTATTTTAGTTTTTCAAAATGCAAGAAAGTGAAGCAAGTGTGGGAAAATCTTGATAATGATTGAATCTGGGTAATGGGTAATTTATACTATTTGTATGTTTTGTATGTTATAATCTCATTATTACTATATCTCTACTTCTGTGTGTTTGGAATTTTTCTTAATATAAAACATATAGGGGCACCTGGGTGGCTCAGTGGGTTAGAGCCTCTGCCTTCAGCTCAGGTCATGATCCCAGAGTCCTGGGATTGAGCCCCGAGCTGGGCTCTCTGCTCAGCAGGGAGCCTGCTTCCCCCACTCTCTCTGCCTGCCTCTCTGCCTACTTATGGTCTCTGTCTGTCAAATAAAAAATAAATAAATAAATCTTTAAAAAATTAAACATATAAAGAAAATGACGGTAATTTCCAGAAAGAAATTAAAAATCAGGTTACCTTGGTGTTCAAGTTAACTTAACCAGGAATACAATGTGGAAAGCTAATTCAACCTAAGACTACTGGGTCACCCAAGATGGTGACGTATTCTTGTCTGCAGCTAGGAGCTCATTCTCCCCTTCTGCTCTTCTACCTCAGGATCTAGTTCTGGGTTCTGTCTCAGAGACTAAGGCATCTGATTTTGACATCCACGGGCTTCTCCCGTCCTACGTCCTGTCCTGGGTCAGACACTTAAATCCTGCTCCAGACTGAGTGGGTTGATGCCTCTGTTGTGACTGCCACTGGCAACAGGCATATGGTTCTCCTACTTCCAGCTTCTCATTTTGCTTTAGGACTTCCCATTCCTGGGATACATGAGAGACCCTGCTGACTCAAGTGCTGGTTCAGCTTCCACTCCTGCTGAACCACCATTCTATCAGATCTTGTAGGGGCTTGAAACCTGCAAAGCAGTGAGGCATGGTGCGGTGAGGATTCCTGACCTTGCTGCCTGATCTGTCGGCCCACTTTCTGCCTTGTTTGCCTGGCACCCACCCCAGGAAGGACACAGATGGCTAAAGGGAAAGGTGCTGAGGATACCTCTGTGTTTTACAAATCGTGTTCAAGGGCATGATTTATTTAATTCAATTCTCATTCAGATCTGTGAGAAAGTTATCATTCCTATTTGAAGAGATAGGAAACTAGGACACTGCAAGGTGAGGTCATGTGTTTATAGCCAGAGTTAACTAGCAGCAGGACCCTGATGGGAACTTAGGTATTCCTGGCCCCTGGAGGAGTTTATCTGTATCTAAATCCAAGTTATTGCTAAACTAGTATAATTCCCTAATTAAACTATTATTTGTAGTAACCAAGTTGAATTACCACAAATGAGGAGTCATTATTAGAGCAGGCTAAAGTTGTTCAATAGTGGAATGCCATATTTCCTTTTCATCTGTGTGTTACGAATTTATTAATTTTTTTCTAAGATTTTGTTTATTTATTTGACAGAGAGAGAGACAGACAAATGGACAGCACAAGCAGGCAGAGCAGCAGGCAGAGGGAGAAGCAGGCACCCCACTGAGAGGGGAGCCCAATGCAGGACTTGATCCCAGGACCTAAGCCAAAGGCAGATGTTTAACAGACTGAGCCACCCAGGCACCCCTGCATTTACTAATTTAAACAAGACATTCCTAATGTTTCATTATGAGGAGTTGATAAATAATATCTATAGTTGATAAGTCAAGCAAAAGGGGTATAAATGTATCACATACAGTTTCAGTGGTAATCGAGAGAACTTAAAACAGAAACTTGTTGGAACCTGAGTAATGGGTGTGGCAGAGATGTGGTTGGTGGGGATGGGAGGAGGGAACCTTTTTCTTTCTCATTTTAGACATGTCTATACCATGTGAATTTTTATGGGTGGGGAGGATGTGAGTGGATTGGGGGCAGGGAGGGCAGAGGGAGAGGGAGAGAATCTTAAGCGGATTCTGTGCTGAGTGTGGAGCCCAATGTGGGGTTCAGTGTCACAACTCTGAGATCATGACCTGAGCCAAAATTAGAAGTTGGATGATTAACCAACAGCCACCCAGGTGCCCCAATACAGTCTGAATTTTTAAAAATATGGGTAAGTTTTACTTCAATAAATTAAAAAAGTCATTTAAAAGTAGAAAAAAAAAAAGAAATGAAATAGAATGAAGAGTGTCCCCTCAATGAGTGATTTTTAAGTAGTTATATGTAATACTTGGCAGCCAATAGGAAAAAAAAAAAAACAACAAGGTTCACTTATACAGATCTTAAGTAGAAAAGGCAGATGGCAGCATGTTATGGTTAAGAAAATACCTAAGCATAAATATATTATGTGCAGGTGTATGTGCACACCAAACTAGGAGGACACATATCAAAGTGACCCCAAAGTGTAAGGATGAGGGGTGGGGAAGAGAGAAAGATTGTGATAGGTTTACCTCTCTTCACTTCTGGTTACGGTCTGGTTTTTTTCAAGGGGCAAGTATTGAACATGAACATGAATGGACTGTTTTGCACCTTCAAAGCTACAGTGTTCTGACTACTCTCTCTTGTCCTTTTGTCAAAGGAGAGCTGAGTGTGATTGCACTGTGTTATGTATGACGGTCAGGATCTTACACTGACTTGTGGTGAAGAAATTCACTGTTCCTTAATATCGTTAGAAAAGGGGAAGTCTGTGAATGGAATCATTCCACTCTCATGTGTTAACATCACAACAGAGCTGACCAAGTCTGATTCATGTTTCTTTTTGTGTTGTTAGATTTCCTTCCTTTGCTTTTTTTTGACCAAGGTTGTGTGGGATTTAAATCTCCAAATTCAGTATCTTGTGATTGTAACAAGGTATCCACCCCACAATTTGGAGTCCTGGATTTGGGGTTCTTGACTAAGCCTGATACTTGATTGAATCCTTTTGGCAAGGAGAAGCCAGGTTAAGACTTGAGCAGTATGTCTGTGCAGTCCCAGAGGCAGCCTCCACAGAGGAGCAGAAGGAAATAGAAGATACAGTAACTAGTGTAGAGAAAGCTGAAGAAGCAACATTAAAAACAAGGTGTTCTCATCTGGAACAAAGGCATCGAGGTTCAGATTTCTTAAGGAAACAATTGCATAAAGGGAAAAAATATCTTGATTCTGGGGATTATAACATGGTTAAAGCAAAAATGAATCAAGGTTTTGAGTTCAAGTCCCACACTGGGCATGGAGCCTACCTAAACACACATGCACACAACAACAACAACAACAACAACAACAACAATAACAACAAAAATGAAGAACAAGCAGCTTCCTACTGTAGTTCTAGATAAGATAGAAGTCACTGGTGACCACATTCCCACTCCATAGGACCTTCCTCAACAGAAACCGTCCCTTGTGGCTAGCAAGTGGCTGGTTGATCAAAAGAGCTGAACTGCATGAATCTTCTAATTCCCATTATTTCTCCTTAATATGTTACTTCTCTGCTTTTTATTTCCTTTCACTCACTAAGTCATTTGAGAATGACAGCTTTGCAGGTAGCGGTAGTGTGTGCTGCTATTTTAAGGGAATATACGTTTGCAGAGTTTTGATTCGTTTTAACAGTCACTGACAAAGAACATGTTAGAGCAACATAACATAATCTACTTGAACATGATTGTATGTATATATAACCTAACTCCTAGTGTAGGACTGATTGAACAAGTTAAAAGCAAGTTTTAAAATTGTAATCTTTTGGCTTTCTTTAATTCATCTTAATTATAGCTTTGTATGTTACTCTTATTTAATATAACCTCTATTGTATTGATTTCTTCTGTATTTTCCTTTCGGATTTCATAAAACAGAAATTTAAGACAACCAGATGGAAGGCAGGTCACATTCTTCCAACAAAAATAGATGAGGCTCTGATAGATTTGTTTCTTTGTGCTTGAACTTGAATGGCCCTAAATGTCTTTCAACTTTAACATTAGAATTTTACTTGGGCAACATATGCCCATTCTGCTATAACTTACATGACTCTCGTGCTTAACAGCTGCCTTTGAGGCCAGTATTCTTATTCCATTCCATAGTGTCAGAATATCTTTTGTTGAAGATGTGAAGGAAGTATGCATGTGCATTGAATGTTGAATTCAGTTTTGTGCCATTTTTGTAAATACAGTAGTTTTGCACACAAAATAATCCTTTTGACAATTCATTTTCTTGTATTTTATTTTACTGTGGAAAGAACAGTTAACATAAGATTTACCCTCCTACCAAAAAATTTTTAAGTGTTGATATATTATTGTTGACTGCAGGTACAATGTTGTAGAGTTGGTCTCTAGAACTTACTAAGATTTTTTCAAATTAACTAATTAATTACTGAAAGATTGTATTTCTTTATTTGACAGAGACAAGGCAAGAAATGGAACACAAGCAAGGGGGAATGGGAGAGGGAGAATCAGGCTTCCCGCTAAGCAGGGAGCTTGATGTGGGGCTTGATCCCAGAACCCTGGGATCATGACCTGAACCAAAGGCAGATGCTTAACAACTTAGCCACCCAGGTGCCCCCATTTTGTTTATTTTCAGTAACTTAATTTCAAGGGTCTTGCTAACATTTAGAATTTTGAAAGATAAAGTTCACTGGTTTGTCAACGCTAGAGCTCTATAGTATCTATGTGTAAAACAAAAGAAAACCTTGAATTATACATTTGGGTCTTAAAAAGAGGGCTGTTAGAGTTAGCATAGAGCCACTGGTGTGTATTCTCTGAGATCAGTCAAGTGCTTCTACCATTCATTAGATGATTAATTCAGTCATTTATGTAATCAATTTGTGCTGGATATTGGTAACCCAAAGATAAATGAGACAGATTCACTTCTTTAAGCCATGATATATATAATTATGAATTTACCTGGGTAACCATGGGCAAACTCTCTTTGGATAACTCTCCATTTGTAAAATGAAGGCAAGATCACTGTAATATTCACTACTAGGGTTCCAGCGGAACCTAAATGAGATTAACCATACCATGTAACACAGTGTCCATCGTATATTAAGTGCTCAATAAATATCAGTTTGCCCCACCCCCTTTTTTTAAAAGCTTACTCACCTATCTTGGTAGTTCAGTTGTTAAAGACAAAGATTTCCAAGGAGGGATCCTTAGTTTAACTCTTCCCCCATATAGCATGAGAACTTTCCTTGCTGTCATCTTCCTGAGGGCTTTCCATGCATTGGGGCTACTGATTGACAACTTTCTCCACAAAAAGAATTTTGTTAACATTCATGGATAATCCATCATTTCTTTTAGGTAAATACCTAACAGTAGAATTTCTGGGTTATGGGATAGGTATATGTATAACTTGATAAGAAACTGCTGGTTTTCCAAAGAGCTTATACCATTTTATACCTCCATTAGGAGAGTATGAGAAGTTACTGCTAATCCTCACCAACATGTGGTACTGTCATTTTTTTTCATTTAATTTTGATGAATTCTAGTTTATTTATTTTTCTTTTTCTTTCTCTTTTTTTTTTTTTTTTTTGTCCCCCTTGTGTTTTTGGTGTGATAGCTAAGAAATTATTGCCTGGGATGCCTGGGTGGCTTTGTCGGTTAAGCATCTGCCTTTGGCTCAGGTCATGATCCAGAGTCTTGGGATCCAGTCCCATACCAGGCTCCTTGCTCAGTGGGGAGACTGCTTCTCCCTCTGCCTGCCTCTCCCCTTGCTTGTGCTCTCTCACTCTCTCTCTCTATCTGATTTAAAAAAAAAAAAATTAAAGGAAACTATTGCCTAATCCAAAGTTACAAATATTTAGACTTCTTTTTCCTCCTAGGAGTTTTATAGCTTTAGCTTTTACATATAAATCTATAATCCACTTTGAGTTAATTTTTGAGTATTGTGTGAAGGAAGGGTTCAAACTGATTCTTTTGCATATGGATATCCAGATGTCCCAGCATCATTTGTTGAAAAGGCTATTCTCTTTTCATTGAATTGTCTTGGTCATTTTGTAGAAAAACAATTGACCACAAATGTATGGGTTTATTTCTGGACTCTCAGTTCTATTCCATTGATTTATATGCCTACCCTTGTGCATCATTTCATTGGAATAATTCATTGTAGTTCTAACTTGCATTTAATATGTATTTTCCTGATGGCAAATAATTGCCCTAAAAAGTTTCTGCTTGCTCATTCCAGTTGAACCCTTTCCCTATCCCCTAGAATTAACCATTGCTTTGATAAGTTTATATCATACATCCTTACTTCCTGTTCTAGAACTTTATATAAAAGGCATCACATAATATACATTGTTTAGCATAGGCTTCTTTCATTAAACATGGTGTTTTTGATGTGCACCTGGGTGGCTCAGTCAGTTAAACAGCTGCCTCAGTCTCGTCATGATCTCAGGGTCCTGGGATGGAGGCCCATATGATCGAGTTCCATATCCAGCTCCCTGCTCAGTGGGGAGTCTGTGGCTCCCTCCCCCTCTGCTGCTCCCCCTGTTTGTGCTCTCTTGCTCGTATGCTCTCTCTCTCTCAAATGAATACAAGTTACATTTCTTATCCGATTGCGAATTCCTTTAATATTTGGTACAATTTTAAGTAGGTCCAGTTTGGGATATCTGAATTTTTGTTTATTCCTCTTTTTTTTGTCATGCCTATGTAGTTGTCTTTTTAAAGTCCCTTGACGATTGTACTATAGTCAAAGGTGATTTTCTTTCTTTCAAAGCTTATATACATTGCTATCTTTTTACTAACTTGCTTATTTAAGTTTATTTATCCAAATAACCTACTTGAGGTTATATTCTTGCTATTAAGTTATTCAAATATGTACCTAGTTTCTGGAAACTTGGCAAACTTCTGGAAACTTGGAATTATTCATGGTGTTTAGGGGAACACTCTAGATATAGAAGGAACTCAATTCCCTCTCTCCTCTGTTTTCTTCCTCCCTTCCTTCCTCCCTCCCTCCCTCCCTTCCTTCCTTCCTTCCTTCCTTCCTTCCTTTTTTCCTTTCCTTCTTTTTCTTTTTCAGGAGCATTTGACTTTGCAGATGAGTCTGGAAGCATTAGCTGCAAAGGTATGCACGAACCTCTCTTGTTACACGAAAGATTAGAAATGCACAAAGTAGCAAAAGTGAGGAATAAGTGAGGAATAATTTATGCAATCTGCAGAGACTGGGTTCCATTAGAAGGTCAGTGCTCCCTCTCCACCCCTATTGCTGCCAATAATTAAAGCTGCCATGGAAGAGTGAGTTCGTGGGGCAGTGTCCCTACCCTTCTTATCTTTCTTCACTTTGAACTCACAGTGTCCTCTGGCTCCTGTCTTTTTTGACCCTTTATTTTCCCTGAATATACCCTGCCTTGGGTAGAATTATCAGCTACTATGTCAGCCCTCCCTTTGCTGTTCCTCCTCTTCCTTCCTTGCCTCTCCTAGCCCCCAGACCCCAGTCAGAAAACCAACCAATAGGCGATAGCTATTAAGACCTTTATTGCAAGAACTAGCTTCTAGGACTGTGATAGCTGGCAAGGAACACTGGTAGGGCAAGACTGAGACTCCTGCCAGCAGCTAAAATGTACGGAGAAATTTCCTCTTCAGAGAAACTTCAGTTCTTCTCTTAAAACCCTTTAACTGATTGAATCAAGCCCACTCAGATCATCTAGAATAATCTCTCTTACTTACCTGAAATCTACTGATTATGGATTTAATTCATATCTACAAAACACCTTCACTGTAACGCCTAAATTAGTGTTTGATTGTGTAACTGGGGAAACCATTGTCTAACCAAGTCAACGTATAAAACTGACCACCACACCCTATTGCTTTTAAATACTGGTTTAATTGGTAACTAAAATGTTAACTGATGGAACTTCTCAGGGCTATTTTCATTTTACGAAGAAATCTTCAAGAACCATAGGAGTAAAACAATAATAAAATAAAAATAGCTAAGTATCTGTGAGGTGAAGTTGGGCAGTCAAAAGGCCAGGACTGCCCACAGGTACACTCACTGCTTCTCAATGTCCCACACCTGCCCTTCCATTTCCTGGTATATCAACTATTTCAGATCTTTTATCTCCACATTTTTCTCCTCCTCCTCACCCACATATCTATCCCAAGCTTCCTCCGCAGCACCTCAGAGTTTCCTTCCATGAACATATCTTGATATCTACACCTCACATACCTACATTTGGGCTTCCCCTATACCCACAGCTCTGTGCACATATTTATAGACCATACTTTTCTCTCATGTTTAATCTGTCCCCTATACAGTTATAGGAGCTTTATAAAGGTGTAAGAGTCCTATAAATTATAGGAGTCTTTGTAATTTGAAGACCCAATTATTCATTCATTCACCCATCGTATTTATCTGGGGCATTGGCAGGTAACACATCTAAAATAAACAGATTCAAACCCTAGGCCAAAGGACCTTGGCCTCTAGTGCAGAGGACAGAATGAAACAATCCCAGAACAGAGGAAAGAGCAGTTATTCTGACTAAGAGATTCTGGGAAAATCTCATGGTGCCTTTCAGCTGGGATTTGAAGATTTTTTTTTTTAATTTTTTTTTTTTTAAAGATTTTATTTATTTATTTGTCAGAGAGAGAGGGAGAGAGAGCGAGCACAGGCAGACAGAGAGGCAGGCAAAGGCAGAGGGAGAAGCAGGCTCCCTGCTGAGCAAGGAGCCCCATGTGGGACTCGATCCCAGGACGCTGGGATCATGACTTGAGCCGAAGGCAGCTGCTTAACCAACTGAGCCACCCAGGCGTCCCACTGATTTGAAGATTTTTGATGGATGGAGGAAGTATATTTCAGGTTGAGTGAGCTATATGAGAAAAGGCAAGGAGGCCTGAAGGTGCAGGAATGATTCAGAGCTCGCTTGTGGGTTGGAGAGTCACATCGGGGGCACAAGGTTATTACTTTTAGCTAAGTGAGGCTGAAGCCTACTGATAATTAGGAGAAAATAATAAGGCTTAGGACAGACTTAGAAGAGGTAATTGAAAAAGTAGAAGAAGGTCAGAGAATATAATATCCCAAAAAAATCAAAGAGAAAAGATATAGATTATGTTGTTTCTCTAGGGAGTGACTTAATGACTTACAACCCAGGGTCCAGGCTTCTGTTAATCTACTCCTTTCCAGATCCTTTGGCTAGAGAGAGAATAGGCTTTTCTTGGGGGTGTTTCCTTTTTTTCTTTTCTATGCCCATTGACACAGGTTTCTCCGGCACTCAGTCTATGGTACTTTTTAATCAACTTATCAAGACATAATTTTAAGATTTTAGTTAATTTATTTAATTTTTAAAGATTTTAAAATTTTATTTATTTGAGAGAAAGAGAGAAGCAGACTCCCCACTGAGCAGGGAACCCAATGTGGGGCTTGATCTCATAACTTTGAGCTCATAACCTGAACAGAAATCAAGAGTTGTGTGCTTAATCAGCTGAGCCACCAGGTGCCCCTATTGAGGTATAATTGACATGCAATATAATATACTCATTTTCATACAGTTCTATGAATTTTGGAAAATGATACACTGATGTATCATCACAAGATACAGAATTTTTTATCATCAAAATTTTTTTGTTTAATATGTTAATATGACCCAAATGATGTATAGATTCAATGTGACCTCTATCAAAATTTCAACATTCTTTAAAAAGAGTTACTTATTTGAGAGAGAGAGAGAGAGAGAGTGTACATGCATGCCAGAAGGGGGAGGAGCAGAGGGTGAGGGAGAATCTCCAGCAAACTTCCCACCGAGCAGACTGACTTGGGTGCTCGATCTCGCAACTCTGAGATCATGACCTCAGCCAAAATCAAGAGTCAGATGCTCAACTCACTGAGCCACCCAGGTGGCCCAACATTTCAACATTTTTTTGCAGATACAGAAAAATCTATCCTAAAATTCATACGGAACCCCAAAGACATTGATTAGGCAAAACAATCCTGAAGAAGAACAAAATTGGAGGTCTCACAATTCCCAATTTCAAAATTTACTACAAAGCTATAGTAATCTAAACTAGATTCTGGCATAAAGACAGACATATGTAATAATGGAATAGGATAGAATAGGGAGCCCATAAATAAGCCCTTGTATATATGGCCAAATAACTTTCAAGGACATCAAGATCATATAACGGAGAATAGGAGGTCTTTTTAATAAGCAGTACTGGGAAAACTGGATATCCAAATGCAAAAAAATAAAAATTGGACCTTTATTTTATACCATATACAGAAATCAAGTCAATATGGATCAAAGACCTGAATGTAGGGGTGCCTGGGTGACTCAGTTGGTTAAGTGTCTGACTTTATTTCAGGTCATGATCCTGGAGTTCTAGGAAAGAGTCTGCTTCTCCCTCTCCCTCTGCCCCTCCCTGCTTGTACTCTCTCTCTCTCTCTCTCTCTCTCTTTCTCACTCATTCTCTCTCTCATATGAATAAATAATATTTTTTTAAAAAGACTTAACTGTAAGAGCTAAAACTATAAAACTCGTAAATAAAAACATAGGGGGAACTTCATGATATTGGATTTATCAGTGATTTCTTGAATATGACACCAACAGCACAGGCAACAAAAGAAAATACGTAAGTTCTACTTTCTCAAAATTTAAAACTTTTGTGCATCAGAGCACACCATCAACAGAGTGAAAAAGCAACCCATGGTGCAAAAACAATGAATTCTGGAACACTAAAAAGAAATAAAAAATTTTTTAAAAAGAAAAGAAAAAAAGCAACCCATGGAATGGGAGAAAATATTTACAAATTATATCTGATAAGGGATTGATATCCAGAATATATAAAGAACTCCTATGGCTCAAGAACAACAAGAAAAAACAAACTGATTAAAAATTGGACAAAGGACTTGGATAAACATTTCTCTGGAGATCTACAAGTAGCTTATAAGCAAATGAAAAGATGCTCAACATCATTAATAATTAGGTAAATTCAAATAAAAAACACAATGAAATACCACTTCACATTCATTAGGAAGGCTTATTATAAAAAATCCAGGAAACAGGGGCACCTGGGTGGCTCAGTGGGTTAAGCCTCCACCTTCAGCTCAGGTCATGATCTCAAGGTCCTGGGATTGAGCCCTCATAGGGCTCTCTGCTCAGCAGGGAGCCTGCTCCCCCCACCTCTCTCTGCCTGCCTTTCTGCCTACTTGTGATCTCTCTCTCTGTGTCAAATAAATAAACAAAGTCTTTAAAAACAACAACAAAAACAAAAACAGAAAGCAAGTGTTGGCAAGGATGTAGAGAAATTGGAACCCTTGTACATTAGTGGTGAGAATGTAAAATGGAGCAGCTCTTGTGGAAGATGTTATGGCAATTCCTCAAAATTTTGAACTTAAAATTACCATATGCTCCAGCTATTCTGAGTATATACCCAAAAGAAGTGAAAGCAGGAACTTCAACAAATATTTGTACACCCATGTTCATAGCGGCATTATTCACGTAGAAAAAGGTGGAAGCAACCTGAGTGCCCATCATCAGATGAGTAAATAAAAAAAAATGTGGAATACACTTGCAATGGGATATTATTTAGCCTTAAAAGTGAAGGAAATTCTGATATGTGCTACAACAATGACAGACTTTAAAGACATTATGCTAAGTGAAATAGGCCAATCACAAGTAGACAAATATTGTACGATTCTACTTGTATGAGGTACATGGGGTAGTCAAATTCATAGAGACAGAAAGTAGAATGGTAGTTATCAGGGGCTGTGAGGGGGAGGGGGAGCTAGTTGCTTTTTTCTTTTTCTTTTCTTTTTTTTTTTTTTAGGTTTTATTTGTTTATTTGACAGAGAGAGAGTACAAACAGGGGAACAGCAGGGAGAGGGAGAAGCAAGCTTCCTGCCGAGCAGAGAACCCAACATGGGGCTCCATCCCAGGACTCTGGGCTCATGACTGCAGCCAAAGGCAGACGCTTAACCTACTGAGCCACCCAGGTGCCCTGAGAGTTAGTATTTAATGTGTATGGAATTTCAGTTGGGGAAGATGAAGATGGTGATGGTTGTAAAACCATGTGAATGTACTTAATGCACACCCACAAATGGCACCTGGGTGTCTCAGTTGGTTAAGTGTCTGGCTCTTGATTTCGGCTCCTGTGGTGATCTCAAGGCTGTGTGATCAGGCTTCACATCGGATTCCATGTTCAACATGGAGTCTGCTTGACCCTGATGGACCCTCTGCCCCTCCTCCCAGCTGTTTCTCTCAAATAAATAAATAAATAAAACCTTTACAATAAAAAAGAAAATAGTTCAGAGGGTAAATTTTATGTTATATGTATTTTGCTGTAATTAAAAAAGAAAAATAAAAGCCAGAAGTTTCCTCATACCTCTGATTAGCCAGCCCCCTTCCCCTCAGGTCCATGCAACCTCTTCTCTGCTTTCTATCACTATGGGTTAGTTCTGCCAGTTCTACAGCCTATTGTAAATGGGATCATAGAAAATGAACTCTCTTGTGTCCATATGCTTTTGTTCAGCATAATGAATTTAAGATTTTTTTCTTGTGTGTACCAGTAATTTTACCCTTTCTCTGTTGCTAGGATTCCACAGTGTGAATAGACCCGTTTGTTTATTTGTTCTTTTCTGGTGGATATTTGGGTTAGTTCCAACTTTGGGGTATGCCTCATTTTAAGAAATATGCATAACTTTTATAACAAATAGGGCCTCCAGTTTTGTTTTTTAATTAATTAGCACAAGAGTAGGGGAGGAAGAAGAGAGATGGGGAAAGGGAAATGAATGAATTATGGAGGGGACATTTGACATCCTTTAGTCCCATTAATAAATCTAGCCATTAAATTTGGTTAATACAGAGAATATAGTATAAGCAGGAGGGACAACAGTTTCCCCTAAGTCTTTTCTGTGAGTCTGTCTTCCCATTCTCTGTCTTCTTTTTCCCTTAAATAGAAGGGGAAATACAGCTTCTCTAGAAGTTTTGGACAAATAATAATTTGAAAGAGAGAAAAGCCTTAAGAGATGAGGTGTCTAGTTATTTGGAATTATTATTGGCTGTGTCAGTCCTGAGTTGTTTCTTATTTCTGCCACAAATCAGACATGTGAATCTCACTGTATGGCCAAAGTGACTTTGAAGAAGTTCTTACCGAGGGAGGAGAGGCCATCATATTGAGAGAGAACTGTACCTCAGTCAGCTGACAGCATCTAGTGATAATGCCAACTGAAAAGGAGTCTCTGGTTCTCTATTTTCCCCTCAGTCTCTTCCTTCTCTTTCCCACTCAGCAGCTATCTTGTGGGGCTCTCTAGGACATAGAAATGAGACTAATACTCAAGCGGTGACAGAGTTATAAGCTACAAGGAACCCTATGTCCCTGTGTGAGAGAGATGAAAATAGACTTTTTTTCTATCTTGCCTGAGCCAGTATTACCTTGGTCTTTGTTACAGCAATTGACTATGTACCCTAGCTAATATAAATCCTACCACAGGCAAGAGACAGAGCTAGGCAATGAATGTCTAAAGATGAGTGAAACTACTTGATCGAACAAATCCTGAGACAGTTCACAACTTAGGGAGAAAGAAAGATACAAATTCACTAACCATAATACAGGGCAGACTATGGTAATTGCTTCATTGGAAGTATAAACAAAGCCTGGTGGAAGAGATTAATTCTGATAGTAGCATTAAGAAAGATTTAAATAGAGAGACACGCAATATGCAATTTGGACGATGAATTCTGGTAAACGAAGAAGGCTAAACAGAGCATCCCAGTCAGAAAGAAGAGTATGTGTATCTAGAAAATAACCAGTGGAAAAGGCAGGATATCAGTGAGTGCAGAAGGTCAAGAACCCAATTAGGTAGGGACCAGATTGTGATGGCGCTTGAATGTTAAAGAATTTTGTTATGGGTTGCCTGGCTGGCTCCTGATGGAGCATGTGATGCTTGATCTTGGGCTTGTGAGTTCAAGCCCCCATGTTGGGTGTAAAGATTACTTAAATAAGTGAACAAGTAAAAACTTTTAAAAAAGGAATTTTGTTTTGGATGTGTTGAATTTGAAGTGAGATGGAAGGAACGGCCGGCAGTGGATTCTTTCACTTCCTGACAGGTATTGTTTCTGAAAGCGCTCCAATAAGCCTCCTGCATACAAATTTGTGCCTCAGAATCTATTTTCTAGACAGTCCCATCCACAGCAGTGCCCAAGCTGTCCTAGCAACGAGGCCCACTGGCTGGCCAGCAAGGAGGGTTACATCAGTGGTGGAAGGTGGAGTTTGGATAGTGCCTGGCATGCCACAGCTGTGCAGTTATTAGAACTTTCACTAGAGCAAAAAATTTCACTGATAACCCAGATTCACTGACAACTGGGATAGGGCTCCAGTGGAAGGGACATGAGGCATAATAACTCAGTTCTTTGAGATGTTTGAGAAAAGTAGTACTTACGACTATGGAATTAAATGGTATTTGCTGTCTGTTACTAAAGCATTGGAGGAAAAGAACAAACAAACAATGAAATATTGAGGGCAATTAACCTCCAATTCAAGATGAAATGCGAAAGCCAGAGGACCTTCTTGGCAGCATATAAGCAGACTCTCAAATCCCGCAGCCAGATAGAAGCAAAAGTTGAAGATTGAGCCCAGGACTTTATAAATAGGAGCAAAACTCCATAGAAGAGTGAATTCCCAGCCATGCCAAGTCTGTTACCCCAAGGTTAGGGTCATGAATGGGAAGGAGTGGGACCGTGAAACTGGAGATGGGGTATCTCATCTGGATTGATGAACTTAAAAATCTGGAATGCTTGGATTCCCCTGGACCCTCTGGGCCTGAGGAAGGGACCCTTTCCTTCCTGTGAAAGGCCACTTACCATCCTCTACTTGAAGATGATGTATAGGCCTTTACCTTATTAGACAACATGAACATCAACCCCCATCCTGCCTGTTAGGGTCCGTGATCAAAGGAACGAGACTGATACAAAGCGAAGGTCAAGCAAAGCTTTATTTCGCGCCAAGCATCATGAATCGCACTGACCGGTCAGGGCTTTCTTTTATAAAAGATGACAACTTTGACCCCGGCGAGCCTACTCCCAATGAGGTTGCTGACATCTAGGTCGTTTCTCACTGTGTCACTGCTGAGGGTCCTGGAGTGCGGGGCAGGGCCGCTGGCACCGCAGGCGTCAAGGGACCGCTGACAACTGGACCGCAGATGTCGCAGGACCGCAGGCGTCGAGGGACCGCTGACAACTGGACCGCAGATGTCTCAGGACCGCAGCCGTCGAGGGACCGCTGACAACTGGACCGCAGATGTCTCAGGACCGCAGGCGTCGAGGGAACGCTGACAACTGGACCGCAGATGTCTCAGGACCGCAGGCGTCGAGGGACCGCTGGCAACTGGACCGCAGATGTCTCAGGACCGCAGGCGTCGAGGGACCGCTGACAACTGGACCGCAGACGACTGGACTGCTGGGCCGCCGGAGGCTGGAGGCTGCAGGCGATGGCTCGGGCCGCCGCCGGAGGCTGGAAGCTGCAGGTGGCGGTGCTCGGGGCCGCCGCCGGAGGCTGGAAGCTGCAGGCGGCGGCGCTCGGGGCCGGAGGCTGGAAGCTGCAGGCAGCGGCGCTCGGGGCCGGAGGCTGGAAGCTGCAGGCGGCGGCGCTCGGGGCCGCCGCCGGAGGGTGCAGGCGGCGGCGCTCGGGGCCGCCGCCGGAGGGTGGAGGCTGCAGGCGGCGGCGCTCGGGGCCGCCGGAGGCTGCAGGAGGCGGCGCTCGGGGCCGCCGCCGGAGGATGGAAGCTGCAGGCGGCGGCGCTCGGGGCCGCCGCCGGAGGCTGCACGCTGCAGGCGGCGGCGCTCGGGGCCGCCGCCGGAGGCTGCAGGCGGCGGCGCTCGGGGCCGCCGCCGGAGGATGGAAGCTACAGGCGGCGGCGCTCGGGGCCGCCGCCGGAGGCTGCACGCTGCAGGCGGCGGCGCTCGGGGCCGCCGCCGGAGGCTGCACGCTGCAGGCGGCGGCTCGGCGCCGCCGCCGAGGCTGGAGGCTGCCGGCGGCAGCTCGGGGCCGCCGGAGGCTGGAGGCTGGACCGCCAAACGCGGTTATAGCTCTTACAAGAGCTGTTACAACTCTTCTATACACCGTTGACTCCCCTGCTCTTCTGCGACTTCCACCGCTCTCCGCTCCACTTCATCGCTCTCCGCCGACTTCACCGCCTTCCGCGGACTTCACCGCTCTCCACCGCTCTCCGCGGACTTCACCGCTCTCCGCCGACTCCATCCCTCCTGCAGCAGCCCCGGCTCTCCTGCAGGAGCCCCCCCTGGCAGCCTGGCAGAGCAACCTTTATGGGGGTGGTTGAGCCCCGCCCCTACACAGGTGGCCAATTGAATTTCAACCTTCCCAGTGGATATACATACGGCCTACTGATTGGATGACTCCACTCAGTCTGCCCCACCCTTACACTGCCTTCTAGCCATCAGACTAATTGCTGGGGTCAAGTAACAACATAGCCTTGCATATGCCGTAGCTGCTCAGGGAGGAAATGGACCACATGCTAAGGAGGTGCAGCATCTAGCCAGCATGTATTGGCAGGAGCTGGGAGAGTATACATGGGACTGGATTCGAAGGACATTCAGTTAATGGGGGTGAGATAAAAAGTTGGATAAAGAAGAATTTATGGTTGCGAGAGCATTCTCTCTAACAGGATTTAACACTCTGGGCAACAGTGTTAATTTGCTGCAGGAATGGTTTTTGAGGAAGCTTTGGAAAAGTGAAATAGAAAATTCAGACTGCTTTGGGAGAGAGTAAAGGATTAAAAGTCTCAGAGATGTGTGTATTCTAGAGTGGATGTATTAGATAAGTCTGAAAAAGCCATTTGCTGACTATGTTCTGCAGAAGAATCCATTTTCTAAAATGATAAAGAATGTGCTGGTAAAAACGGCACCAGAATCATTGAGAAACTCCGTGCTGACTGTCTTCTGCAGGCTGGGCTTCAGCAGTAAGCTCTGGCATCATAAGACTTTGCTATCTGATATCCATGGGGATGACGAGATCTGAACCTAACAGAGGCCAAGTGGTAGGACTAAAATTATCAGAAGCAAAGTGGGTACAGTTATCATAAAGGAAAGGGCAGAGTGGTCCTCACAGGAGTCTAACACGTAGTGAGTTATGAAGATGGTGAAGAGATGTGTGTCTAGGGACACCTAGGTGGCTCGGTGGGTTAAAGCCTCTGTCTTCACCTCAGGTCGTGGTCCCAGGGTCCTGGGATCAAGCCCTGCATCGGGCTCTCTGCTCGGCCGGGAGCCTGCCTCTCTCCCACCCCCCCCTTCTCTGCCTGCCTCTCTGCCTACTTGTGATGGCTTTTTTTTTTTTTTTTAAGATTTTATTTATTTGACAGAGAGAGATCACAAGTAGGCAGAGAGGCAGGCAGAGAGAGAGAGGAGGAAGCAGGCTCCCTGCTGAGCAGAGAGCCTGAAGTGGGACTCGATCCCAGGACCGAGATCATGACCTGAGCTAAAGGGAGAGGCTCAACCCACTGAGCCACCCAGGCGCCCTGTAGGTGAAGTTTTTAGAGATTGGGTGGTGTAGGCATGTTGGGACATTCCCTTCTAAAGCAAAGGACAAATTACCATGATTACATTAGGTAGAAGCTAGACATGAGTAGTGAAAAGAATGCCCCGAGGGAGAGCCCCAAGTCGTTGAAGGGTCATGATTGAGACGGGAACTGGAGGCAAGGATGGTGATTTAAAAACAAAAAACAGCAGCAACAACAACAAAACCAAAACCACACATGGGGCACCTGGATGACTGTCAGTTGAGCCCAGACTCTTGGTTTCCGCTGGGGTCATGATCTCATGGGTCCTCGGATCAAGCCCCATCTCCCCCGACTCTGCACTCTGTGGGGAGTCGGCTTGAGATTCTCTCCCTCTGCCTCTTCCCTAGCACCCTCTGCTTCCACATGCACTCTCTCCCTCTCTCAAATAAATAAGTCTTTAAAAAAAAAAAAACCACAAGACTACATATTATAAGCCCAGGAGCTCAACATCCTGACCTTTGGCTTTCAAGATGTTAGGCCTCACAGATCAAGAGCCACAGGTGCAGAACAGTCCCTTTCCTCTTCTACTTTGCCCCAGGGTAACCCCTAGACTCGTTATAAAGAATTTGCATTGTGGGCCCAGCCTGCCCTCCCCCATACCTTGGAGGAAAGCTGCCTTGACAGTTCTGGTACAAATCTTAAAGGATCAAAAACTCCTCCCTTCCAACCTGTGGGAGAAGTTTCCCAGATGATTGGAAACAGCCTCTATTAGAGACTACCCCACTATAAGTCACAGTTCTTCCCTGCCCGGAGAGACCCAAAACTATCCAATTCCAAAACAACCTAGGGGCTGGTTCTACTGCAAGGAACCTGCTAGCTCTCCCACCTTGAGCGTTTACTTGAGCTTTAATAAATTGCCTTGTGCTTGCTACTTTCCTTCTGACTGTCTTTATTATGAGAGTGGATGATCCCCACGTAAATCATCTCATGGGGAATCTGGTGACTGAGAGCCCCGCTTATATAATGCAGATACTCACCACTGACAGTTGTACCTCCCACCACTAAGAAGGAAGTACAACACCTCATAGATTTCTTTGTGTTCCAGAAACAGCATATTCTACCTTCCAACCCATTTACTCAGTAGCATGAAAGGCTTCCTGGAGCCAATGGAATAAGCAGCACTGTTGCTTTGAACTTAAGATCTAGAAGACCCTGTGATGTTGGAAATATTAATGGTGGGAAAACATGCCTTGTGTGGTTTATGACAAACTCTCATAAAGAATCATCCGTGGTAGATTCTAGGTTCTGGAACAAGGTCTATGATCTGCATAAGACCTAAAACCCTTTTGAAAATCAGCTTCTATTGTGCTATTGGGCCTTAAGAGCAATGGAGCATCTGATTATGCAACAGCAAGTATCCATGTGGCCAGAGCTGTTGCGAGCTGGGTTCTGTATGACCCACCAAGTCATAAAGCCACACGGGTCTACCAGCAAGCCATTGTAATTTGGAAGTGGTCCATCTGAATTAGGTACAAGCAGGGTCAGAGGGCACGAGGGCACAAGCAAACTGCAGAAGCACGTAATCCAGACCCCAGTTCCATTTATCTTAACTTTGCCACTTTTACGGTTTTACCCAGTGTTGCCTGAGTGAAAAGACACAGGCAGCAAAACTTTGTCTTAATAAGGGTCTAACTAGAGAAAAAGAACTATTCTGAGTGTTTGATACAAA
This sequence comes from Neogale vison, assembly GCF_020171115.1. NCBI lineage: Eukaryota > Metazoa > Chordata > Mammalia > Carnivora > Mustelidae > Neogale > Neogale vison. The sequence continues at coordinate 82,430,111 of NC_058103.1, read as the reverse complement.
GACATTTGCACAGGAAGTCATAACGTATAAGTGATGGAACAACCAAAAAATCAGCAGGACATGGGGAGGCAACTCAGAGATTAGCAATGGTGGACAGTGGCTTTGTTTTTGGCGGGAGAGGAGGTAATGTTTCCGGAACCCAGGAGTTAGGCTTATCCCACCCCAGATCTACACTTCATCATCATAATTCTAAGATGGCCCCCAAGATCCCTACCTCTCTGGTATATATGCTGTGTAATCCCTTCCTCTTAAATGTGGTGAGAATGTGATCGTGATGGGTTTTCACATGCATGATTAGATTACATCAGATGGCAAAGATGAAGGACTTTTGCAAATATAGTTTATGTCTTAAATCAGGTGACTGAGTTAATAAAAAAGTTGATTTTCCTGAGTGGGCATGGCAGTCGGGTGATCCCTAAAAAGAGACTATACTCTTCCTAAGATAAGAGATTCAAAGTTTAAGAGGGCCTGTAGAGGGGACCACATGGCAAGAGAGGCCTCCAGTTGTTGAGTGGTCCTGAGGCAACAGCCAACAAGGAAACAGAGGCCTTAGCCCTACCTCCCTGTCAGGAACTGGATTCTCCTAGCGACCTGAATGAATGTGGAAGGGGATCCTTTCCTCACTGAGCCTCTAGATGAGGTTGCAGCAGTTGACGCCTTGATTTCAGGCATGTGAGATCCTAAGCAGAGGACCCAGACAAAATGAGCCAGACTCCTAAACCACAGAAAGAGGGAGGTGATGAATCTGTCCTGTGTAAGTTACTGAGTTTGTGGTAATATATGATGCAGCAATAGTAAACTAAGACAGGTCCTGTAAACACTACACTACTTTGTCAGTTGGCATAATATTACGCTTTGTCAGTAGGAGCCGCCAGAGAAACATTTCAGGAGGAGTTTTGGGGTTTGTTTTCTCCCTCCCTCTTCCTCATGACCTGTGCTTGTCTTACCAGTGCTCCCATAGTCTGTTTTGCTTCCCAATGCCCAGCTTCTGCAGGATCGCCTCGCCAGTGGCACATGGCACCTCCCTGCAGGCAGCTTTTCCCAGCATTCCCTGGAGTGGATCTCCAAGTGAGTAGCAAGGGAAAGCACCAGCCTGGGGCTGGGTGTCCTCAGTATTTCAGTGAGTTCTGCTGGCATGGCCCCTTAGCAATCTTCACCACCATCCAGTGAGCCGTGGCAATTCTGTCTCCAGTAAGATCTAAATCTTAGTTTGGTGAGGCTGGGAAGGATGTACTTGGATTCATTCTCTTTGTGCCAGGTTGTAACTGTTCTTTGTATCTGCTGTTTTAAAATTGTTTAGAGTTCTCTTTATTTCTTACTGGCCACTCCTGCAGTACTCTAGCGTCTGCTAGAGTGAATACTTCTTCATACCAAACTTTCCCTATTCACACTACTGGATGGGTTCTCTCTCCTGTGATTGGACTCTGACTGACATACCTAACAAAGTTGGAATCCATGGTAGAACTCTCCCCTTGGAAACCATGGGCTGCCAAGGGAACTGATCACTGCACCAGCTGAGCTGCTTCCTGAGGCAGTGAGGAAAGAGGGGCAAAGACCCTGATTTCTCTTTTACTCTCCCCTTCCAATCTCCCAGCCTCCAATCCCTCCCAGTGTCCCCCACTAGCCAAACCGAGTTGGAAGCCACATGACACAGGGACTAGGGAACACAGATTACTGTGACACAGAGCAGAGAAGGGAAAGGGTCTTCTAAAGGAATGGGTCTTCTAAAAAAAAAAAAAAGAAAGAAAGAAAGAAAATTGCAGACCCCAAATGGTGTTACTTAGATTTCCCAAGCCAAAGCTTAATACCCAATCTAATGGTAGTTTCAACCTCCTAAAGAAATGTGGCCTTCACTGGTCAGTCAGGAAATGTTTCTTTTCATCAGTGCCAAGGAATCTGTCACCTGGGTCCTGTCCAGGATGAGGTAATGTGCATGAGAAGACCCCTGGCTTTTCCCCTAGCAAACAGCTTCCTCTGGAACAATCCTTTGTTTTGCTAGTAACCTTCTTGTCCCCACCCTCTGTAAAAAACCTTCCATTTTGGACACCTCCTCAGAACACCTCTCTGCTGGCTAGATGGGGTGCTGTCTGACCCATGAATCGTTGACCAAAACCAATTAGGTCTTCAAATTCACTTGGTTGAATTTTGTTCTTTGACAAGATTTGGTGGCAGTGGAGGGATCCACAGCACACTATCTAGCAAGCATTTGGAGACAGAATCACAGGTGTGGCATCTGCAAATCCCTTTGAGGTCACTGCCTTTCTTGAGTCTTCCAAGGGTAAGCTCTTCTTGGTCTCAGGTCTGCTCTGTTTTGTGTTTGAGCTCTTCATCTAATTGGCTCTTCTTTCCAGGGTGGGTGGGCTTGAGCTGACAGACAGTTATGCCCAGAGCCAGCTGAGCTGACGTGTTTGCTGGAGCCCTACTGAACTGGCAAAGCCAAGCCTCCAAACCTTTAGACCGCAATTCCCCAGGTGGAAAACCCAGCAAGATTCCATGGAAACTGGTGGTGGTATGCACAGGGCCTTCTTTTGGCCAGGACACAGTACTACTATTATATTAAGGAGGAGGTGTGTCTGTCTTATTCTGTGTAAACAAAGGCTATTGCTAGCAAAATCTTAGAGGTTTTAAAGCTGCAGAAATTGGTGGGCTCAAGTTGCATATCTAAAGGCTGTTAGAGAGTGAGCCACCTGAAAAAGATTCCTGTGGTAGGATAAGTTGGTCACGGAATAGGTTAGATTGACACTAGGTCACCTGCCAACCTCAAGAAAACTTCAGAGCCACGAGGTATACTGTAAAACACACACAATCCACAACCCTTCTGCACAACCCTTTTAGGTACTAGTTTGGCTCCGAGAAACCCAAAGGGTTCGCTAATGAAGTCCTTAAATTCTGAAGAGTCAAGCACGCTACCTTCTGGTGTGCTTGCTTGTTTTGTGTCTAAGAACCATAGTCCTGGAAGTTGTAGATATCTAGCAAGATAAAACAGTTTTATTAAAAATAACCTAGAATAGGGGTACCTGGGTGGCTCAGTCAGTTAAGTGTCTCCCTGCGACTGGGGTCATGATCCCAGGGTCCTGGGATTGAGCCCCTCATCGGGCTCCCTGCTCAGCAGAAAACCTGCTTCTCCTTCTCCCACTCCCCCTGCTTGTGTTCCCTCTCTCTGTGTGTCTCTCTCTGTCAAATAAATAAGTAAAATCTTAAAAAAAAAAAAAACCAACAAAACTAGAATTACAGAGGCCACTATGAGAAATGTTCAATTAGACAAACTTGTTCATTTAAGAAGTGCACTTGAAAGCAAAGTTTCCCAAATTAAACAGAATGGGATGCCTATTTTATTTTTATTTAAAAAATTTTTGTTTTACTTGAGACAGAGAGCACAAGGGAGGAGGAGGGTCATAAAGAGAGGGAGAAGCAGGCTCCCCATCGTGCAAGGAGCAGGGCTTGATCCCAGGATCCTGAGACCATGACCTGAGCCAAAAGTAGACACTTAACTGACTGAGCCACGAATTGTGCTTATTTTTTTTTTTAAGATTTTATTTATTCATTTGAGAAAAAGAGCACAAGCCAGGGAGGGAGAAGCTAGAAGGAGAGGGAGAAGCAGGCTCCCTGCTGAGCAGGTAGCCCAAACTGGGGCTCGATCCTAAGATCCCTGCATTCATGACCTGGTCCAAAGACACACACTTAGTGGACTGAGCCACCCGGGTGCCCACTGATTAAAAAGAAAAAATTTTTAAGACCTTGTCCCCTAAGCTAAAGGTACCCAGGGGCGCCTGGGTGGCTCAGTGGGTTAAGCTGCTGCCTTCGGCTCAGGTCATGATCTCAGGGTCCTGGGATCGAGTCCCGCATCGGGCTCTCTGCTCAGCGGGGAGCCTGCTTCCCTCTCTCTCTCTGCCTGCCTCTCCATCTACTTGTGATTTCTCTCTGTCAAATAAATAAATAAAATCTTAAAAAAAAAAAATAAAGGTACCCAGAGGAAAAGAAGAAAAATGAAAAACGTTCGTTTCGTTGAGAAACGAAAAATGACTCTCTGTGTTTTACAAATCTAGTTGGTACAGGACCAGAAAACAATTTGAAGACCAATCCTTTTACCAATCCCAAGACCTCCCTTATTCATCTCAAAAGGCTTTGTAAGTATTGAAAGATTCTGGCCTGAAGAGAAGGAAAGTCCTTCTAGAAAGTGTTTGCATTTCCCCCACCACCCCATACCTTCACACTAAATACAGTGTCCTGCCTCGTCTTTTCTAGGAATTCTTAATCTAGTCCATCTCCTTAAAATGCAAATTCCAGGGAAGCATTACTAAGTAAAAACAAGAGGGAAAGTCTACTTAAAACTTGACTTGCCAAGGACAAATACAAATCTTAAGGGTCTTCTTCACAAATCTAGCTAGCTATCGGTCTGTCTGTCTATCCATCTATCTATCTATCCATTATTATTTTTTTGGTTTTTCAAGGAGTTGATTTGGGCAAACCTGGGGACAGGGAGTTCTGCCTCTAAATGAAGGTTTTAGGTCTCTTGGTGGTGAAGCATGGCTTGTGCTAGATATAGGTTTATCTACTTTAGGCTTTCTATTAAAGAGAAATTAAAATTATTTGAATATGTTACTTTTAGATAAATTAAAGACATATGCTTATAAAAATTTTAAATACTCATTAATTTGCAAATGTTAAAAATTATATGACATCCCTTACTTAGTTTTCGATGTGTCAAGGAGGAAGAATTTTCTTTACCCTCTGAGGTCCTTTTAGAACCAAATTGACATGTGACACATGAACAGGAGAAAATCTAGTTTAATGCTATATGTACAGGCATTTCCATACAGACATGGAAATTCCAAAGACAGTGAGGCAGCGTGCTGTTTGTATAAGCTAAGGAGAAGGGTAGAGTCTAGGATACAAAAGCGAGAAAGACCATTAGCAGGAAGGTGAGAGGAGATGCCGGAAAACAAAAGCTCCCCTGTGATGGAGCGAGGTTACTTAGTCAAGAGACTTTGTTAAAAGCTCTCTTCCTAGTACAAGCAGGCAGTCAAGAGAGACCTAAAGAGTTTTTTCTGAGTCTTCTGGGTTTTAATTGCCTTTTTTTTTTTTTTAAGATTTTATTTATTTATTTGACAGAGAGAGATCACAAGTAGGCAGAGAGAGAGAGAGGAGGAAGCAGGCTCCCTGCCAAACAGAGAGCCCGATGCCGGACTCGATCCCAGGACCCTGAGATCATGACCTGAGCCGAAGGCAGCAGCTTAACCCACTGAGCCACCCAGGCGCCCTGGGTTTTAATTGCTTTAAATTCAAAATAATGGTCATGCCAAAGTGGCCTGTCTTAGGGGGACCTGCCCACAATTAGAAACCAAGGTTTCAAAGGGTTAAAAATTCTAATTAATATGTAATTAAAACTACTAAAAATAGTAAGAGAAACATCTCCCTATGCCAGGAAAATGAGAGATATTTTCAGTAATAATAATGATGATGATAATTTAGAGGCCCCTTTTAGGCAGCAAGCTGGAACAATGCGAACACGTTCATTACATGACCCTCCTCGAAGTTGCCATTGGCCCTAACTGTTCAGTGACCAGACACAGTTCTTAAGATTACCAAAAAAGGGAAAATTCTGTATGTTCTCATACCTACTCACTCTACCCTGTAACTGTGGTCCTTCACCACTGCCCTATCACAGTTTCTCCTGTACTGTCCTGCCCACCCCTGCCTTGAGGCTGTGTATTCAATAAACTTCCCTCTCTTTTGTTTTGCCTTGGGTGAATCCTTTTCACCACATGCACCACTAGCCCCGACCTAATTGGGATGCCCCACAAATAATGGTAATAGTAGTCATAACAATAACAACAACAACAACAATAATTTTCTCCTAAAATGAGGTTGGTTTGAAATGAAAACACAGTGTAACTGTGCTCCCAGCCCTTTAAAAAGGCCACATACTTCTAATCCACTGACCTGGGTCCTCTAGCTATTGCCTGACTAATCATAGCTTCTTTGAGTTTGCAACACAATACTAACCCTGGGGGAAACAAGGAACAAGGCATTCCTAGAAGATCAAGGTGTGGACCGCAGTAGTAAACTGCCTTTCCAATTAGCAATAATCGCGCCTCGGATAAACCTCATTGGCTACGATAATGCTGGCAAGTCCACTTGGGCTCACACTAAGAATGCTTCCCCAGCACATCAATCCTTCCACTTCTCAGTGCATTCCCCTTAAAAACCCCGTGCTTCGTTGGAGACTTGGAGACCATCTTTGGACATTAGTCCACCATCTTCCCAGGTTGCCTGGCCTCATGAGTAAAACAACCTTTCCTTCTTTTTTTTTTTCTTTTAAGATTTATCTATTTATTTTATTTTTTTCTTTTAAATATTTTATTTATTTATTTGACAGATCACAAGGAGGCAGAGAGGCAGGCAGAGAGAGAGGGGAGGAAGCAGGCTCCCTGCTGAGCAGAGAGCCTGACATGGGGCCCCATCCCAGAACCCCAGGACCACCACCAGAGCCAAAGGCAGAGGCTTCAATCCACTGAGCCACCCAGGAGCCCCTTATTTATTTTTTAGAGAGCAAGTGACCACATGAGCAGGGGAAGGGGCGGGGGAGAGAGAATCCCAGGCAGACTCTGCGAATCCCAGGCAGACTCTGCACTCAGTGTGGAGCCAAAACTGAGTCAGTTGCTTAAACCGACTGAGCCTCCCAGGTGCCCCTAGCAACCTCTCCTTTCTGACAAACACTTGTCTCTCAACTACTGGCTTTCAAGGTTGAGCAGCTGAACTTGGGTTTTAGTAACAATGGGACAAGATCAGAATATAGAAAACAAAAATCAGTGGCTTATTAAAAAAAAAAAAAATCCTAAAAAAATTTTAATGTGTGGTCAAGCTGGCTAAGATTAAAATAAATTTAATAAAAATAATGTTTTTATATCAAAATTAAACTGGTACAAAGTTAAAATTTGGTCTTATCTCTGTTAAAAGAATGAAGTTTTCTTGGACTTTTAGTCTGCTTTTGATGAGGTTTTGTAAGTTTCTTTACCCTCTAAGTATCATTTCATAATGATCCATGATCCTATTTGGATAAGTGCTTGCAAACATTTTTTTTTTTTTTTACATTTTTAACAAACTTCCCCAAATCAAATTCTTTTTTTTTTTTTCAAATGATTTTATTTATTTATTTGAAAAAGGGAGAGAAGGGGGGAAGGTCAGAGGGAGAAGCACTATGTGCGATAGGGGACTTGATCCAGGGACGCTGTGCTCGCTTTGGCAGCACATATACTAAAATTGGATCCAGGGACGCTGAGATCATGACCTGAGCTAAAGGCAGTCCCTTAACCAACTGAGCCACCCAGACTACCCCTCCAATCAAATTCTTTAAAAAAACAAGTCTTTTTGACCTGAAATATTCCAAAAGAGTTGTAAAACTAATTAGGCTTATTTACTATGTAAATTTGCATAGAAAATATTGTCAAATAAATAGTACTATGCCTTCTTTATATTTGTAAGATTGTGGCACATGTACACAAAGTCCATTCTGCTGTACACACGGCCCCTTATTGCCACACTTTTGCCATCATAATGTCCTTTTATCATGGCAGCAGTCTGCAACTGAAAAAAAATTAGTATTAAAATAGACACAGAGTGGTTATAAATTCAATAAACAGTCAGGGCTATGAGAAGCCCAAGACAGCTGCTTGCTTCTTTCTGGCTCCTTGACAAACCCCATTTTTCAGTTTTTGCATTCCTTCCTCATCCATAGTATATTTAAGATGACTCAGATTATGAATAGACAAAAGTATAGAGACTTCTGTAGAATTTTAACATCTACAATTGGACTTTATTAAGCTGCCACTTAGTAGGAGTTATCAATGTGTACTTGTTACTGTATTTGTGTTTTTTTCTGGATGGGCTAAAACCTTTCCTTGCTACCAGGCTGATGCCCTCACAGTAAAACAAAACAAAACAACTGTTAAAAGCAAGGTTTCCTATTTGGGTTATACTTTCCATCATCTCTAGGGATGAAGGCACCCATTCACTGGACAAATCATAGGAGCCTTAACAAAACCTTACAAAACTCTAGAAATTCTATCAGTATACAACCTTCTTTGGATCCCTGCTGTTTTGTGCCAATATGACCGGTTGCTATAAATCTCTAAAGTTTTATGCTCAAGCCTGTTATCAACAGGTTAAGAAGCCTTCTTGGATCCTAATGAAAGGAAACCTGCCTGTTATAGTCTAGAGCCTAATAATTTGGTATTGTAAAACATCATCAGAGGTAAATAGCCCTCAGGCTATTAAAGGGATTCTCCCAAGTGCTCCTGACCACCGACACTGCTCCAAAATGAAAAGATGTGGGAGAGCTCTAAATCAAATTGACCCGGAAGAAGAGTAGCTGACATCCACGTGTAGACTGCTTCCCAAGACGTCAGATCAAGACATCACACTTTAAGCATAAAACCCTTTCTCTTTCTTCTCCCGACCTTTTCTGGTACTGGCCCAAAAGGATGGCATCCTCAGCTGTATCTCCTAGGTCATTGCTAAGGAGAGATGGTAACCTCTCTTATTTCAGGGTAGGAAACTGCGCCTCTAATTTTCACAAGCAAAATAAGACCTCTTGTAACTGAACAAGCATTAGTTTGCTCCTTTGGTGAGTCACAGAGAAAAACTATACCAGATGGAGATGTCACATATAATAAACTTTATTTGCAGCAAATACACACCTATCCGTACATTGTATGTTAGGTCATTGAGGCTTATGTGCTCCTTGTGCAGAGATTTTGGCATTATAATGAGGTAAAGGTAAGAGTCATTACTCTGTGTGTCATTCCATGGTCCATTTGCACAGGTGTGAGTTGAGGGTTGAGCTTGAACTGTTCTGGGTGGTCTGGGCCAGCTGGAGGTCTTGTCAAGGCAGCCATTATGGCTTAAAGGTCAGTTTCAGTTTCCAGCATGGGATGCCATACCTCCTAAGGTCTCTTGCCCAAGTTAAGAGATAAGCTGGAAAGAAGAATATAAGGAAAAATGTGGGACAAAAGTTGGTGGCTATAAGCAGGTGGGCAGTATAAGTCAGGTCTTGGGGTCTAGCTGGTGACAGTCTTATTGGTTGCTCTTCTAAACTGACATTGTTAATTTAAAAAAGACACTTCTTTTGACAGGTCCCTATTTCCCTGGTTAGGCATAAATGCAAATTGAAGCATTGATCAAAAACTTCTTCTTAAGGTGCCTGGATGGCTCAGTCATTAAGCATCTGCCTTCGGCTCCGTCATGATCCCAGGGTCCTGGGATTGAGCCCTGCATTGGGCTCCCTGCTCCGCGGGAAGCCTACTCCTCCTTCTCCCACTCCCTCTGGTGTGTTCCCTCTCTCACTGTGTCTCTCTCTGTCAAATAAATAAAATCCTTAAATGAAAACAAAACAAACAAAAAAACCACACCCCCCCCCACTTCTCCTTAACCCTTAAAATCATTACAAAATCTGCTGCTAAAGCAATAGCTGCCCCCACACAAATCTTTAGACTCTGGTTAAATTGTCCTGAATAATAGAAGAGCCCTTAAAAAAAAATAACAGAAGAGCCCTTGATTATCACTTAGCTCATCAAGGAGGTCTCTGTGCAGGGTCCAACACCACGTGCTAGGCCTGGATTTACCCTCCTGGGGAAGTTAAAACTGTTTGGCTTAAAAAAGGGAACTCTTGGGGCGCCTGGGTGGCTCAGTGGGTTAAGCCGCTGCCTTCGGCTCAGGTCATGATCTCAGGGTCCTGGGATCGAGTCCCACATGGGGCTCTCTGCTCGACAGGGAGCCTGCTTCCTCCTATCTCTCTCTCTGCCTGCCTCTCTGCCTACTTGTGATCTCTCTCTGTCAAATAAATAAATAAAATCTTTATAAAAAAAAAAAAAGGGAACTCTTCCCAAGGGGTCTTTCTCTGGCTTATCTGATTTTGATTGCATAGGTCCTTGGGACTTTGGCTGTAAAGCATATTCCAAGTATTGGGAATTCCCCTGCTTATAGTAATTCTAATAATCTGGGGCATTGTATTCTCTCAAAAGCCTTAAATAGTTTACAGTTGCTAACCACCAAGCAAATGCTCTCCCTAAGGGTGGAACATGTAAGGAATGAGGAAAATACCCAACTTAAAGACTGTGAACCAGAAATCATGACCTATATCACAAAGGCTAAATTTTAAAAAGTTAGGAGTTATGGATACCACACAAAGGGGCAACAGAACCTGGGAACTGCAGAGCAGTAGCTGAGTGGTGCTAAGGCCATCATGTTTGATCACATCTCAAAGTGGGATGTGATTGAGAAGGAAAAATTGTTAAAAAAAAAGGAAAATTGAAGGCCCCAGATGGTGTCACTTAGACAGAGTTCCCAAACCAGAGCTTAATACCCAATCTAATGACAGTTTCAACCTCCTAAAGAAACGTGGCCTTCACTAGTCAGTCAGGAAATGTTTCTTTCCATCAGTGCCCAGGAGTCTGTCACTTGGGTCCTCTCCATCTTCCCAAAGAAAGATGAGGTAACGTAAATGAGAAGACCCCTGGTTTTTCCCCTAGCAAACAGCTTCCTCTGGAACAGTCCTTTTGTTTTGCTAGTAACCTTCTTGTCCTCACCCTCTGCCTGTAAAAATCTTTTCATTTTGGACACCTCTTCGGTGCACCTCTCTGCTGGCTACACGGGGTGCTGTCTGACCCATGAATTGTTGAACAAAGCCAATTAGGTCTTCAAATTCACTTGGTTGAATTTTGTTACATAAGAGGCCTGAAGGCAACCAGAACTGGCAAAATCCTGCAATAGTTACTGACATTAAGGAATTAGTTCTGCCAGGTTTATGATGAAATACAGACAGATTATATTTATCTCTTTAAGTAAATTAAATTAGAGTTCATTGTTCCCCATGAGAACACATAACAGAGACTTTTCCAAAACCTTAAAAAGGAAAATGACTCTTTAGCTGTGTTAAAGGTTAAACTGAGGCATATGAAATATTTTCAGAGCTTATTTGAGCAGAAATCAATTTGAATCGGGCAGCATCCAGTCTAGCAGACAGAGAGGAGCATCAAGGAGCTGTACAAAATGAAAGACTTTCACAGGCAGAAAGGAGCAGGAACTGGGAATTTATAGTGGTGAGAAAGCAGATTGCTTACTGTTTATTGCTTATTGCAAAGTTCCTTTCCTTTAGGAGAGAGGTCTCCCAGGCACATGGCCTAACTAGTGCTCACCAGGTGGTTTCTGACTGAACTGGTTTAAACTTCCATTTCTGGGAGAGCCAAAAATGTATTTACATCTGGTTTGGTGACCTGGGGCTTCAGTGCCTTTGTTTGGTGACCGTTGTCATGTTTTTAACAGCTGTTAATAAAAATGAATGCTTTTAAACATGCTTTTTCATCTAGTACATTGAATGAGCAGTTTAGAAAAACAACTTAAAAGATGAAGGTAAGTGAATAAATTTAAAGATGTCACTTTCATAAGATAACTTAAAACATGTTGATAGGAAATTTATAGGAAGGCCAAAGACTAGGACAATAATTTTAAAATAACTTGATTTATTGGATTTAAAAAAAAGATTTTGTCTATTTATTTATTTATTTGAGAGAGAGAGAGAGAGAGCGAGAGAGCGAGCATGCAAAGGCAGGGAGGGGCAGAGGGAGAGGGACAAGCAAACTCTGTGTTAAGCATGTCTTGACATGGGGCTCAATCCCACTATCCTAAGATGATGACCTGAGCCAAAACCAAGAGTCAGATACTTTTAATTGACTGAGCCACCCAGGTGCCATGATTCACTGGAATTTTTTTTTTTTTTTAAGATTTTATTTATTTGTCTGAGAGAGAGAGAGAGCTCACACAAGCAGGGGGAGGGAGAAGCAGGCTCCCTGCTGAGCAGGGAACCTGTGCAGGACTCCATCCCAGGACCTTGGGATCATGACCAGAGCCCAAGGCAGAGGCTTAACCAGCTAAGCCACCCAGGAGCCCCCCTTCTTTTCCTGATGAAAAAACAAAAACAAACAAACAAACAAAAACCAAACCAAACCAGAGGCACTGAGAGGTTAAGTGCCTTAATTCAAATCTCATAACTGATATAGTCGACATCTGTTGCTTTGGTTGGGCCAATTTCCTTCCTCCTTTTGGTAATAGGACTGTAATTTTCCTTTAAGGAACTACTCCTGTGCCTTTCTAGAACTCCTAACAGGACTGTCACCAAGGGGCTCCTCCTCTCTCCACTACACGTGACCCACACTGGCACATCAGGATCTTCTACAGCCTCTGGAAGCAGAGACTGATATACAGGTAGGTATTGTGATCCAAGTAATGCAAGGTGTTTTTGTTTTTGTTTTCAACAGAGTGAAATAAGTGAATTCTAAGAGTGAGTTGGCTTCACTTGAGAACTGTAAGAATTATGAAAACCTGGAGCTGTTTTCCAGAGAGAACTGCTGGAGTGAAGCCAATAGGGAGGAAAGTCCAGTGGAGAATGAAAGAGAGAGGGAGAAAGATATTCTTGATTTCATTGGGGAAATGAATACAGCTATCCCTGAAGCCAGATCAATTCCTGGATTTTCTTTTCTTTCTTTATTTGAGAGACACAGCGAGAGAGGGAACACAAGCCAGGGGAGTGGGAGAGGGAGAAGCAGGCTTCCAGAGCAGGGAGCCTTATGCGGAGCTTGATCCCAGGATCCTGGAATCATAACTTGAACCAAAGGCAGATGCTTAATGATTGAACCACCCAGGCGCCCCTAACCTGGATTTTCAAGTTCAGTGAGTTCATAAATTCCTTGTTTGGCTTGGTAAGTTTGGACTAATTCACTTGCAATTAAAAAAATCCTAATACAGCTAAAAAGTCTTAGTTATGATTGAAACACATCTTTTGACATCACATCCTTTGTTATTTCCACTGCTGCATATTTCAGAAAGGTAGCCCACGCATAAATGTCAAAAAGGATCAGGTGCTGTTGTGAGAGACTTGAGAAACTGCCCTTTTTTCGAGGAGACAACCTGTTCTCTGTTCTAGGTTCTGTTCAAGTTTTCATTTTTTTAAAACAGATTTTACTTATTTAATCATGAGAGATGGGGGGAGGGGCAGTGGGGGAGAGACAGTGAGAGAGAGAGAGAGCAGCAGGCAGAGGGAAAAGCAGGCTCCCCTTGGAGCAGGGAACCCGATGCAGGACTTGATCCCAGGGCACCGGGACCAGGACCAGAGCCAAAGGCTTTCCACACCTAGGCGCCCAAGTTTTCATTACTTAAAATTTATTTATTTATTTGACTGAGAGAGAGAGAGAGAAAATGCATGGAAGAGGCAGAAGGAGAAGGAGAAGGGCAAGCAGACTCCCTGCTGACACAATTCGGGGTTGGCCAGGACCCAGAGATGATGACTGGAGCCGAAGTCAGACACTCAACAGACTAAGCCACCTAGGTGCCCCTCAAGTTTTCATTTTTAAAATAATATCAAAAGGGTGAGAATACAAGCCACAGACTGAAGGGGAGAAGATATTTGCACAAGACATATCTGATAAAGGACTGTTACTCAAAATATACAGAGAACTCTCAAAATTCAACAAGAAAACAAACAACCTGATTAAAAAATGGGCAAATGGGGCACCTAGGGGGCTCAGTGGGTTAAGCCTCTACCTTCAGAACAGGTCGTGATCTCAGGGTCCTGGGATCAAGTCCTGCATCGGGCTCTCTGCTCAGCAGGGAGCTTGCTTCCCTGCCTCTCTGCCTACTTGTGATCTCTGTCTGTCAAATAAATAAAATCTTTAAAATAAATAAATAAATAAATGACAAAAGATCTAAATAGAACTTTCACCAAAGAAGGTAAAGAGAAGCAAATGAGCATATGATAATATCCACATCATATGTTATTAGGAAATACAATTTAAAACAACCATGAGTACCTCTATATACCTATTAGAAGGCCAAAATCCAGAACACAAACATTGTCAAATGCTTGTGACGATGTGCAGAATAAAAACTCTCATTCATTGCCAGTGGGAATACAAAATGGAACAGCCCCTTTGGAAGACAAGTTGGCAGTTTCTTAAAAAACGAAACACACTCTTACCCTACAGTCCAATAATCTTGCTCCTTGGTATTTACCCAAAGGAGTTTAATGACTTAGGTCTACACAAAAATCTGTCCACGGATACCAGCTTTATGCATAATTGCCAAAACTTGGAGGTAACCAACGTGTTTTTCCATAAGTGGATGGATAAATTGTGATACATCTGAAACGGGTTCAAGTTGAAAATCACAATGGCCGCACTAAGGCTTCAGCAAAGCTCGATTTTAAAGTAGTCTTTTTCCTCCCTTCTGCAAACCTCCCCTCTTCCCTTCTTAGCCTTTCCTTTCAAGAAGGTGCCAACCCTCAAGACAAGCTGAAGGCCAGTAGCATGTAAGCACTTCCTGTCACAACCAGCTAGACCCTGTATTTCCTTGCAGGTTTTGAAGGCCATGGCTTGCTGCAGCCTTCTTGGCCAGTCAGAGCAATAAAGCTATTGTGCCTCTTTATCCCAAACTTTGTCTTCACCTTTTATTTTGGCTCTGAAGCATGGAGGTTGGTTTTTACAACAGATCTAGACCATGGAATAGTATTCTCTGCCAAAAAGAAATGAGCCACTGAGCCACAAAAAGACATGGAGGAAACTTAAATGCATATGACGGCATGAAAGTAGACAATCTGAAAATGCTACATACTGTATGATTCCAAATATATGAAGACAAACAGTAGAGTAACAAGATCAGTGATTGCCAGGGTTTGGGGGAGGGATGGATGACTACGCAGTGCACAGAGAATTTTTAGGGCAGTTCAACTCCCCTCTATGATACTAATAGTAGTGGATACATGTTGTTATATATTTGTGCAGTCCTACAGAATATACAACACAAACAGTGGATTTTAATGAAAACTACTGGATGGGGAGTGGGTTTTTAAAAAATTTACTCTCAATTTTGCTGCGAACCTAAAATCTCTCTCAAAATAGTTTAGGGGTGCCTGGCTGGCTCAGTTAGTGGAGTGTGTGACTCCTGATCTTAGGGTTGTGGGTTCGAGCCCCACGTTGGGTATGGAGATTACTTAAAAACAAAATCTTTAACAAATAAATAAATAAAAATAAAATACAGTTTATTTAAAACATTTCAAAATCCATTGCTTTTGACCCCTGCATGTATCTTAGAAACATCTGGTGGCAAGGTTAAGAGAATGTGTTGGTGAAATAATCCATACCTACTGCAAGTAAGGAACTGTTAAGCTTAAAAAGAAAACTTGTCAGTTATTTTACCAGCAAAAAATGAGTTTATGCAGGAATAACAAAGACTTGCAATGGGAGGCATACACACTACATCAAAAACCAAAGGCAGGGGCACCTGGGTGGCTCAGTGGGTTAAGCCACTGCCTACGGCTCAGGTCATGATCTCAGGGTCCTGGGATTGAGTCCCGCGTCGGGCTCTCTGCTCAGCAGGAGCCTGCTTCCCTTCCTCTCTCTCTGCCTGCCTCTCTGCCTGCTTGTGATCTCTCTCTGTCAAATGAATGAATGAAATCTTTAAAAAAAAAAACAAAAAAACAAAAAAACTAAAGGCAGGGCGCCTGGGTGGCTCAGTGGGTTAAGCCGCTGCCTTCAGCTCAGGTCATGATCTCAGGGTCCTGGGATCGAGTCCCGCATCGGGCTCTCTGCTCAGCAGGGAGCCTGCTTCCTCCTCTCTCTCTGCCTGCCTCTCTGCCTACTTGTAATCTCTCTCTGTCAAATAAATAAATAAAATCTTTAAAAAAAAAAAACCCAAAGGCAAATCCAACAAATAAGAATGTTATTTTATGGAGAAGGAGGAGGAAATTGGATCATTTTGAGTACAAGTCCCTTGGAGGAAAGCAAAAGTTCAGTGTGAGGACTTTCTCATTGGCTGAATTGTAGCAGTAGTTGATTTCTTATAGGAGAGGCAGTGTACATTTTTCTCTGTTGGGGCGTGTAATTGATGATTCTTCCTGTTGAAGATTCTTCTGTTCCTATAATTGATAATTCTTCCTGTAACTGAGTAGTAATGTTCTCCCCTTCTAGTCTCCTGACTCGACTTTAGTGAAGTTTTCCTTTATTAATTTTCATAGACTGATGGAAAGTGCAGCAGACTTGCACTGCGTGGAAATATTTTAGCACTTTGTGACTATAAAAGAATATTTCTCATGTAAATATATGAGAAAAGTGGTTAAAATTGCTTGAGCAACCTTTTAGATTGGTTAGTCATAGGTAAGATGGTGAACTAGTTTTCCTTAGTACCCCAACTTCTCTGATTTCCTATCTTCAGTTCCTTCCTTCCTTCCTTTCTATTTTTTAAAAGATTTTATTTACTTCAAAGTAATCTCTAAGCCCACTGTGGGGCTCAAACTCACAACCCTGAGATCAAGAATAGCATACTCTACCAAATGAACCAGCCAGGCACCCCTTCTTCTTTCCTTTTTCATTATTTTGTGAGCATATACCTTGTGTGAGTGTGTTCAAATTTGCTATGCTTTAATCCACCAGAACCAAAAGGTCATGGGCTGTAATGTCTTTCTCCTGTTTATCTTTCCCTTTATCATCCCTTTTCTCTGTAGGCCCTGGTTCCTACATCTTTTTCACTCAAATCTTTTTCTTTTCTTTTTTTCTTTTCAAGATTTTATCGATTTATTTGAGAGAGAGAGAGACGGAGAGAGCATGGGGGGTGGTGCAGAGCAGAGGGAGCAGCAGACTCCCCACTGAACAGGAAGCCGATTAAGGGGCTCAATCCCAGGACCAAGAGACCAATGACCTGAGTCAAAGGCAGACAAGGCAAGACAGCTGAGCCACTCAAACACCTCCTCACTCAAATCTTTTTGTCCCCTCTCCTCCATTTTTCTTTTGTTTTTGGAAAAGGATGGAGAAAAATAAAGGGGAATATGAAGCAAATCCTGTGAGAGAAGTAGGTCAAACTGGGAGGAGATTGATCAATCTTAGAACATTCTAAATATAGGACATTGTTGATCAATAAAAGGAATAGAAAGTCTTAATGATGAACATTTTTTTCTTTACCTGAATCCCCCACATCCTTATTCCTTTTCAGTTAGCAAAAATAAAGGATGTAAGAAAATTTAAGGAAAACCACAAAATTGAGATGAATAAATGGTTTTGATGGATTACATTATATTTGCTCCTTCTCTTTTGGATTTCAGGGACCAATGGGCATGTTTTCCTTTTGCTATGAATGCATACAGTATTTAACTCTTTCTGGACATCATTTCTTTGGACCAACTTCTTCAGGGCTATATGACTACACTTCATGTTATCTTTTGTCTTAAGTTATTTTGTTCTAAAAGACTATACAATACCTTTTTCCTGTTAGGTTCTTTAGGTTCTTCTATTAACTGTTGGATCTGTGTTAGTTTTGTTTTCCCCAAAGCCAGGATCTTGAGGTCCTTGAGTCTAAAGTATTGTTTCATCACTTGTGGTGTTTTCTTCCTGTTGGAAGGCTTTACTATTTTTTCTCTGCATATTACATTTTATCTGACCTTCAAGGTTTAGCTTAAGCTCATTTCCTCTTTTCAGTTTTAAAAATTTCTCTAGTTACTTCCCAATTGTGTCCTATACAACTGTGCATTTGTGGTTGGCTGAATAATGGCCCCTGCCCCCAAAGGTGTCCACTTTCAATTCTCTAGAATCTGTGATACGATTTACATGGCAAAAAGTACCCTGCAGATGTGGTTAAATTAAGGACATTGAGATTGGAGAAGTTATGCAGGGGGGCTTAATGTCATCATAAGGGTCCTTCTGAGAGGGAAGCCAGAGGATCAGAGGGAGAAGAGGTGATTCTACAATGGTAGTAGAGGGAGAAAAGGCAATGAGACGTGGGGCCAGGAGTCAAGTAATGAAGGCAGTCTCTAAAGCTGGAAAGGATAAGGAAGCAGATTCTTCTTCAGACCCTCCAGAGTAACCAGCACTACCAACAGCTTGATTTTAGCCCACTGAGGCTGATTGTGAACTTTTGACCTCAAGAACTGTCAGATAATAAATCTGTATTGTTTTAAGTTACTGAGTTTGTGGTAATTTGTTATAGCAACAGTAGGAAACTAACATGCCATCATTATACCCTTGACAATCCTCTAGGCCTGCTCCACATAATTTAGCACTTTACTGTCATGTTCTCCAAGCCTACTACATTAAATGGTAGAATATAAATTCTTGGTGGACAGGAACCAGAATTTCTACCTCTTTTTTTTTTAAAAACCTACAATGTCTAGTCCAATCTTAGGAACTAAGGTATTTGGAATGGATTGAAGCATAAAAGAGAATGGCCCCTTTCTGTCTCCACTGCTGCCATGGTACCCAAGAAAAAGCTTTTAGTGAAAGGGAGCAAAAAAAAAAAAAAAAAGCAGCAAGTTCTGAAGCTTACCCTTGACTGCACTCACCCTCTAGAAGATGGAATCATGGATGGTGCCAATTTTGAGCAGTTTCTGCAAGAGAGAATCAAGGTGACCAAATAAACAGGCTTAGACTCAGAAAAGAAAAGAAGTGAATGGAAGAGCTGGGAATCTCGGTGGAGAGGCTGTAACCATTAAAAGGAGCAAGAGCAAGATTTCTGTAACTTCTGAGGTGTCTTCTTCTAAAAGGCATTTGAAATATCTCACCAAAAAATATTTGAAGAATAATCAAGGTGATTGGTTATATGTAGTTGCTAACAGCAAAGAGAGTTATGAATTGCATTACTTACAGTTGAACCAGGAGAGAAAAGAGGAGGAAGACGAGGATTAAAACTCATTTGGAATATTTTGCATGAGTTCTCGAATAAAGAGAGGGAGAGAAAGAGAGAGAGAGAGAGAGGACAGCCCTACCAATGGGGAGATGAAAGATATTTTGAAAGACATATATGACTCAATGAACTTATGTCTTCAGCATCAAATTTTATTTTTTTTATTTTTTTAAAGATTTTATTTATTTATTTGAGAGAGAGAGACAGTGAGAGAGAGCATGAGCGAGGAGAAGGTCAGAGAGCAAAGCAGACTCCCCATGGAGCTGGGAGCCCGATGTGGGACTCGATCCCGGGACTCCAGAATCACGCCCTGAGCCGAAGGCAGTCGTCCAACCAACTGAGCCACCCAGGCGTCCCTTCAGCATCAAATTTTAATCTTGTGCTTTGAGCTCTCTCTCAAATGTAGTGTTAGGTGCACAGTACCTGCATAATGGAGGGTGGAACACAGTGGATCTTCAACAAGCACTTGATGTATTGAGCTGAAATCTGCAGGGGAAAGATGGAAAAGGAGAAGGAGAAAAGATTGGTCTGGCAGAAAGTCCTCCTTGTCTCTTTAGCTGATGCCATTTTTATTTAAGTAAAATGTTGAAAAAGAAACTTCATCAAAATCTCTAACATGAATCTTACCCGAAAGCAAAAGAGAAGAAAGGACAAGATAATAAAAATAGCAGGGTGTGACAGTTTAATTTCATCCTATTAAATTCAAACAGTCAGTCTTTTAAAATCCAAGTAATATGGCTTATCACTGTTCTAGGAGATAAAGAGGTTATAGACAACTGGTAGGACACAGGTCTCTTCTAAAGGACCTTAGTAGATAGTTGGGAGAATACTAATAATCAACTAGGGTGAGCAGGCAGTTTATTGCCATCTTGTGTGATTCAGACTTTGGAGATGATAGGTATTTGGAATTTGGCTCTGGACAATCAATACTTCATTCATTCAGTACACATTTATTGAAAATTCATTATGGTTTTCTCGGAGTAAGACTTTCTGCTTAGGGTTTAAAATCTAATAAAAGGAAGTCAAAGGAAATAACTCATATAAGAATGGATTAAATGCTAAATAGCAAGATGCTTTGTAGTTGAGAAAAGATTATTACTATAATTTCTGGAAGTTGAGAGGGGAGGGGAATTGTGAATTATTTTAAAGGTATTATTTAGATCAAGCCTTGAAAGATGAGTAGGACTTTGAAAAGAATAGAATATTCCAGGCTGAAACATGAGCAAGAACACTGAAGACATCAAAGGGCATAGTTTTAATCGTATGTTGGGAAGGAACAAAGGATGTTTGAAGGGTAGTGCATTATTTTATTGCCATGGTTCAAATTACCACAAACTTAAAACAACAAATTTATTTTCTTATAGTTCTGTGGTCAGAAGTCTAATACAGGTCTCACTGGGATAAAATTAAGGTGTCAGCAGGACTGAGTTCCATTCTAGAGGCTCTAGGGATGAATTTCACTTCCTTGTCTTTCTAGCTTCTAGAGGTTACCACAGAACTGGCGGGCTAAGCCTTTCCCATCATTCTTCATAGTCACATCTCTCTCTGCCTCCCTCTTCATTTCAAAGGCCCTTGTGATTGATTTGGCCATTTTAATAATCCAAAATAATCTGTTTTGGAGCCAAATGGTTAGTAATCTTAACCATTCTCTGTGGGTGAAATTTAACATATTTGCAGGTTCTGGGGATTAAGACTGTGTACATTTTGCGGGCTGTGTGTGTGTGCGCGCGCACGCGCATTATTCTGCTTACCACAGGTAGTAAAGAGCTCATCTTGAGAGGAAAGACCAAAAGGGTGTGAATGCACTGGTAAGAACAATGGGGAGCAGGTGCATGTTTCTGAGGCTTGACATAAATCCACATTAAAAAAAATTTTTTTTGGCTGCCCCATAAAACACTGAACCGGCAATTTGGGGGTGCAACATCAGAAAGCCATTATTACACTCAAGGTGAGATGGTCTAAGGTAGGGAGGGACTATATTTGTATTTGGCCTGAGGCTGCCTCTACCCATTTCTGAGTTTTTTTTAATAAAATCATGACATCATCCCGCAGGATCTCTATATGGGCAGTTTCCGGTAATTTGGATCAATTTGTCCAGTAGATACTGCAACCCAGGCCTTAAAATCATTCATCTACAATCAACAAGGGGAGACCGGAATCCTGGCAAATCTCCAATTAGCAAGTACGAAGCTCAAAGAGCTAAATACTCTTTTACTTTCTTTCTTTCTCTCTCTCTCTCTCTCTTTTTTAATGTTCTGAACCGCAGGAAAACCATGCAGTCCTTGTTCTTAAAGCGTTTCCTTAACACAGACAAGCTGAAAAGCTGTGCCTGCTTCGGTGAACAAAGCCTGACTGCGCGATCACGTTCAACACGAAGTCCTTCCCTTATGCGCGACCCACCCGCTCCGCGACCACCGGTCGCAGGACCACGACCCCGGCTGCGCAGAGTCTAATGATAGCGCGCCCTCTACCCGACTACAACGTCAGCGCGGAGTCCCAGGAGCACCGCGGGTAGTGGTCAGGCAGGTGGAGGCTAGAAAAGGGGGGCGGATCCGCGGTCACACCATCTTCCGCTTTCGTCATTTCCGGGTGCGACCGCCGCTTCTGTCCGGCTGAGCGCTGGACGCCCTGGGTCCTCTCTCATTGCATCTGGCCGTCTGGGCAACTGCCCCTTCCCTGTTCCCAGCGGGAAGGACATGAGTGTTCCTGGGCCGACGTCCCCGGACGGGGTCCTGGCAGGGCCACCCCGCGGCCTCGGGGCCGGGAAGCTGACGCCAGGTACGTGCAATGGGGCGGGGCGGGCGGCCGGTACCCGAGTGGCTGGGTCTCCCCGGCTCCTTCGCGCTGCAGGTTGCTGGTCTCGGAGACTCTGGCCCCAGCGAGGAAGTGGGTGCGGAGCTGAATGAGTGGGAAACGAAGTCTGGAGGGGAGGCGGTGTTTGGGGGGCGGGTGATGGTGAGGTCATTCTGCGTTCGTGTGTTGACTCCAGCACGTCGTTGGCTGTTGGTTATGTTAGCAGTTGAGGATGAGTCTGTCAGAAAGATCGGTTCTGTCGTTCGGAGAATTGAGGTATCCAAGTATTACTGACCACACACCCATGAAGTGCTGTCTTGCTTGTTGACATTCCTCCAGCAGCTTTCTCAGCCCGAGTTCCTGGAGAGATTTAAGCCCGAATACCCAAAGGCATTCATTGACTGTAATAAATTGTCTTGCCAGGCATCCTGAGTGGTACTATTTATGTGGTATCATCCTTAGGAGAATTGAGAAAATCGTCAAAACAGTTTTTGTTCAGATGAGGAACCCCAAATGAGGAAGGCTGCAGGGCTTTATGTATTTCTTTTACCTCCAGTTCTAGGAATATAGGGGCTGCTTAAAAACAGTGCTTTCAGGGGCACCTGGGTGGCTCAGTGGGTTAAGCCTCTGCCTTCAGCTCAGGTCATGATCTCAGGGTCCTGGGATCGAGCCCCGCGTTGGGCTCTCTGCTGAGTGGGGAGTCTGCCCCCCCCCCCCCGCCTGCCTCTCTGCCTACTTGTGATCTCTCTCTCTGTGTCGGATAAATAAATAAAATCTTAAAAAAAAAAATAGTGCTTTCAGCCCTTTCTTGGTCATCCTCTTCCTCAACGATCGTCCCCTCTTTACTCTTTCATAAACTACTTCTATTAATACAACTTCCTTTGTGTATATGTGCAGCTTGGGTTCACTTGCCTCTCCTCTGCTTTCTGGATATTTTGACATGGTTGTTTGCTCTAACCTCGCATATAGGGTGTGCATAAGTAAAAGTTGATGTCTGGGGGCGCCTGGGTGGCTCAGTTGCTTAAGCAACCGCCTTTGGCTCAGGTCACAGTCCCGGAGTCCCGGGATCGAGTCCCGCATTGGGCTCCCAGCTCCACGGGGAGTCTGCTTCTCCCTCTGACCTTCTCGCCTCTCATGCTCTCTCTCACTGTCTCTCTCTCAAATTAAAAAAAAAAAAAAAAGTCGATGTCTGATTCTATTAATGGTGCCAAGTCACTCTCAGTTCAAACTTTGACATTACTCTTGACTTTCCTCTCACTTGCCTCCTACGTCCATTTAGGGGATTCTGCTATGCAATTTCCATTTCCTCTCTCTAGTTTCACTCTCAAGGACAGTTCTAAGGCTATCCACTTACAGTCTCTTACTCTTCCACTGCACTTGCCCCACTGTTGTCATATCACTTGCCAAAAATACAGCTCCAGTCATGTAATTTTCTTGCTTGGAAACCTTAAAATGGCTCCTTACTACTTACTAACCAAAGAGCCAAACCCCTTGACACTCAGGGTTCCTCATGGGATGGCCACATGGTTTTATAAGGTCACTATTGCATATGTCCTATGTTCCAGACACTCCAAACTACATCCTCTTTTTTTTTTTTTTTTAAAGATTTTATTTATTTATTTGTCAGAGAGAGAGGGAGAGAGAGCGAGCACAGGCAGACAGAGAGGCAGGCAGAGGCAGAGGGAGAAGCAGGCTCCCTGCCGAGCAAGGAGCCTGATGTGGGACTCGATCCTAGGACGCCGGGATCATGACCTGAGCCGAAGGCAGCTGCTTAACCAACTGAGCCACCCAGGCATCCCTACATCCTCTTTCTAAAGCAAGCCCATATTTCCACCTTTCCTTTTAGTGCCTTTTTTTTTTTTTTTAAACTATATGGTATTCCTTCCTCACCTTTAGAACTCTTACCCATTTGGAAATAGTGGCCTTCAAAGATTGTTAGTAGGAGTATGAATTGGTGCCCTATCTTAGGAAGGCAGTTTTGCAATGTCTGTTTAAGAAATGCATAAACCGTTTATCCCATCATTCTATTTCTAAGAATTTATCCTACAGAAACATTGACATGGATATGCAAAGACAAGCAAGGAAACTAATGGTAACATTGTTTGAAATAGCAAAAAGTGAAAATAACCTAAATACCAATTCTTAGGTATCTTAGTCTACATGGGCTGCTACAACAAAATACCGTAGGCTGGGTGGGTTAAACAAGAGACACTTATTCTTTGAAGTTCTGGAGTTCTACAAAGTCCAGGATCTATGTGCCGGCCAGTCAGGTCCTGGTGAGATCCCTCTTCTCATGTTGCAGACAACTGCCTTCTCACTGTCTCCTCACACAGTGGAGGGAGAGACTTTTGGATTCTCTTTATCTTTTAAGAATAATAATCCCATCATGGGGCCTTCATGTCCTCATCTAAACCTCATTATTTTCCAAAGGCTCTACCTCCAAATACTTTTATGTTGGAGGTTGGGGCTTAAACAAAAGGATTTTTTAGTGGGGGAGGGATACAAACATAACAGAGAATAGTCCATAATAGAGAACTAGTAAACAAAATATGGTAGAATTCTATTATGTTAGAAATAATGTAGTGGATGCATATATATATATATATATATATATATATATATATATATGGAAGGTTATCTAAAATGTATATTTAAGAGAACAATATGTGTTGTATTTCATTAATGATTAAAAAAGTGTTTTTTTTTTTTTAAAGATTTTATTTATTGGGGCACATGGTTGGCTCAGTGGGTTGAAGCCTCTGCCTTCGGCTCAGGTCATAATCTCAGGGTCCTGGGATTGAGCCCCACGTCGGGCTTCTTGCTCGGCGGGGAGCCTGCTTCTCCCTCTCCCTCTGCCTGCCTCTCTGCATGCTTGTGATCTCTCTCTCTCTGTCAAATAAAAAATTTTTTAAAAAAGATTTTATTTATTTATTTGACAGCAGGAGAGCATAGGCAGGGGGAACGGCAGAGGGAGAGGGAGAAAGCAGGCTCCCTGACATGGGGCTTGATCCTAAGACCTTGGGATCATGAGCAGAGCTGAAGGCAGTTGCCCAACCAACTGAAGCACTAGGTGCCCCTAAAAACAGGGTTTATGCATGGATATGCAGAGATAATTTTTTTGAAGCCTGTGTATGAAACTACAGTGTGATTAGAGTAAGGGAGTGAGAAAGAATTTTTTTTTTAAAGATTTTATTTATTTGCTTAAATATATTATTTATTTGACAGAGAGAAAAAGCATGCACGAGCACACAAGCAGTGGAGTGGCAGGCAGAGGAAGGAGGACAGAGGCAAGCTTCCCTCTGAGCAGAGAGCCTGATGTGGGGCTCAATCCCAGAGTGGGATTGTGACTTGAGCCTAAGGCAGATGCTCAACTGACTGAGCCACCCAGGCACCCTTAAGATTTTATTTTTAAAGAAATCTCTACACCCCGCGTGGGGCTTGAACTCATAACCCCAAGACCAAGAGTCACATCCTTTACCAATTGAGCCAGCCAGGTGCCCCAAGAAATAGTATTTTTACTTTTCAGTTTTGTACTTCTCTTTTTGTATTTCAAGTTCTTAAAATGAGTGATACTTAAAAAGAAAATTCTATCCATTCTGCAAGCTTGAGCTCCAGTTCCCACACTTCCTTTTAGAAGTTGTTCCCAGACTTCCCAGATGAACATGATCTTTCTGTCCTCCGAATTCCCATAACAGTTTCTTTTTCTCTAATGGCACTTCTTATATATTATGATTCCCTGCCCTTTCAGAGAAGAGGAGTTGCTTAGTTTATTCTTAAAACTTTGGAAATTGGTACACTAGTACCTAGTATTAATACTAGTGTGTATCTATTGTTTCTTGTATGAGTAGGGTAAGGACCCCTATCTTTTTCCTTAATCTCTCCCTTTACCTCTCTTACTTTACCTCTCAAGATAAAGTACCTTGAATTTAGTGACTTGATGTACTTAGAAATGTAAGTTAGATTCTTCCATAATTAACCAGAAGATTGGGGTAGAGTAGGGGGAGGTCTGTGAGTTAAAAATGTTTATATAATGTAAGGGAAGTGTATTAGTTGTTATTCCTTAAGGTTGACGTTTCTGTTGTTTGTCTGTAATACTTGTTTTCTGTATTTCCTTAAAGAAAGTTGCTGTTTTTTGCCATGTTACTGTTACTTGGTAGGAGTAGTAAATGATGGCTCTTGATTTTAGATGTTTTTGAATGGCTGATACAAGTGCTTACACTATTATTCAAAGGAGAAGTATGAAGCATAGTTCCTGGCATTATGTTGAAATTTGCATGCAATTATTATACACTATTTTCTATGGTAAATTAAGGTGCTAAGTCTTGAGAAATCCTTTCAAAGTCTTCTCCTAACAAATGATAAACAACCTTCCTTTTACATGTAAATAATATATCAAGCTATATGCAAAGTAAATGTTGATCCACATTTTTACTTATATTCAATTGAAGAAAAAATTATTTTAGGCATTGCATTTCCACATGCTTTTGAAAAGAATGTATTGTTTTCATTCAGTGACTGTTTCCCACTTTTAGGTGGACTCTTAATAATCCATTGAAAACTGTAAATCCTCTGCCCTTGAAAATACGTAAACACACAGAATATGTTTTGCAGGTGTTAATGTTCTTTTAATCCAGATTTTTCTTTATACTAGTAGTTTAAAAACATTTTTTGAGTGCTCATATCTTGTTTTTTAGAGGACTCTCAGAAGGTAAAACTAAAAAAAAACAAAGGAAGGATGGCTATAGTATCCTGTGTGTGTGCTGTGAACCCCACTGCCAACCCCCTCCCTCCCCTCTACTCTCTTACCCCCATGTCCATTTACACAACTCCTACATCTAATTTTTTTCTGGGGACAGGTTTAAGTGACACTTCGCCAGATGAAGGGTTACTAGAGGACTTGACTGTAGAGGACAAAGCTGTGGAGCAGCTGGCAGAAGGACTGCTTTCTCATTACCTGCCAGATTTGCAGAGATCAAAACAAGCTCTTCAGGAACTCACGTGAGCTAACAGAAACCTTAGATGCACTCATTTCCCCTTTGGCATAGTTATAACTTATTGTATATGTGTATATAAACTGTATTAAGGTATAACATTTTGTAACATTGAGTAGTTCTGTCTTTAGTGGTGGCAGTTGGGAGTGAAGGAGTACTTAGTAATCTAAATGTAAAAGTGAGACGTGCCCCGCTGGCTCAGTCACAGAAGCAGGAGCATGTGACTCTGCATCTTGGGGTCCTGAGTTCAAACTCCACATTGGGCATAGAGATTACTTAAATGAATAAAACTTTAAAATGTAAAAAGTGATATGAATATTACTTTTAGAGTGTTTGGTCTTTTATAAGAGGTACCCCTAAATCTGATCTAGACTGTTTGATTAGTTTTGGTGTTTTATCATTATTTTATGAAAACATTGCCTACTGGGAGTGTTGTGGGATGGGCACGTGCCAGTTTTTGAGTAGTTTTGCAAAATTGCCTCTGTCAGAGCCACATTTGTTTTGTCACTGGTTTGCGTGAGTTGCCAAAAGTTTGTGTCTTTTTTTGAGAGGACCCATTTAATTCTAGCAGATAAATCTACTTAACTAAAGGATTGGAGGATATACCAAGAGAAAAAAGGGATTTCATGAAGTAGGATCAATATGCAAAATAAATACTAACTTTATCAGCTCCCAGAAGAGCAGACTGAACTTGTACTTCCTCTTGGGTAGGACCTCGCTTGGTTGCCCAAACTGGCCTATCATTTCTTTTCGTGATCGTTAGCTATGAACCAGCTATGAGCTGCTGCTGCTCTAAGACCTATGCTTTGAAAACTTACCTTAAAAGCCTGTAGTAGGGCAAAAGGAGAGGATCAATCAACCACTGTCCATTTTCTACATATTAGTAAGGAATGCTACAGGCCTTGGATTTGAAGGTGATAAATGAGTGTGAAAGTGGTGCTGTGTTCTCTATGTGGGATCCTCCTGGAGTTAGGGAGTTGGCAGCACTCCTGGTTTTCTGCTAGTTCCAGTGGCATTTTTTTTAATCCCTAGTGTGTGGTAGTCCTTGTATTTCTTTTTTTGTTAAGTAGATTGAAGCAGTGATTTTTAAAACAAAGAAAGCAGAACTAGAACATCTTAAATTTTTAATCTTTCCTTTACAGGCTCCGTAGACCACTTTTGATTAAGAAAACTGTAGAAAGTGAGTAACTGCCACAAGCATATGCCAGGCAGCGGCACGTGTCAGTTTTCCACAGAGTCCTGCTTTGCAGGGGTGTCTGAATGTGCT
This sequence comes from Neogale vison, assembly GCF_020171115.1. Taxonomy (NCBI): domain Eukaryota; kingdom Metazoa; phylum Chordata; class Mammalia; order Carnivora; family Mustelidae; genus Neogale; species Neogale vison. Next base: position 82,402,343 of record NC_058103.1, on the reverse strand, counting down.
GCTTGGGGTCTCCGGTCACACTTACTGGAATCAGTCCTGGCAGAGTTTGGTCCACAGGTCGCTTCTCCCTCTATTTCTTTGAAAACTCTTCAGCATTCTGACAGAATTTTTTTTTAAATTTTATTTATTTATTTGACAGACAGATCACAAGCAGGCAGAGAGGCAGGCAGAGAGAGAGGAAGGGAAGCAGGCTCCCTGCTGAGCAGAGAGCCTGATGTGGGGCTTGATCCCAGGACCCTGGGAACATGACCTGAGCCAAAGGCACAGGCTTTAACCCACTGAGCCACCCAGGCGCCCCCTGACAGAATTTTTTATGGCCCTTAGAGTGTTGTTCAGCTAGATCAGCTCTAAGGGGGTGCTCCAGCTGGTGGTCATTCACCAGTGCTATGAGGGACAGGATTACTTGGTCTGTTTTGGTTTCTGGCTTCCAGTTTTCAGCACTAATTACTGGCAGACAGACCTGCCCCTTTTCATCGATGTTCCAGTGATCAGTCTTTGTTTTAAATGTGATCTTTGGTGGCTTGAGTAGTATCTGCTGGAAAATTGATTTCGATTCTCAAGTCCCCGTATTCCTTATATTTGAAAGCCAGTCCATTTTTGTGGCAAAAAGTCATAAAAATTTTGTAGGGGAGTTTGGATGAAGTATGTCAGACTGAAGAAAGATAAACTCTGCAAGCAAAACATGTCTGGATAGCAGTTTGCATACGGGGAGCTGGGAAGCACAGTTTAATTGTAGAGTTTAATTGATGACAGTGGCTACAATTCAGTGTTTTAAGTAATCTCACTTACCTTCCAAGGCCCCTAAATGATGATGGTGATGACGATGATGATGATGGTAAACTCAGCTGCTGTTACTATATAGACTACTTGCCCAGGACATTGTATACTATATCTCAATCCCAACACCTTATGAAGTATTAATATTATTGCTGTTTATAGTTGAGGAAACCGAGGTCCAGAAAGGTCAGTAAATTGAAAAAGATTACACAGGCAGTGGTTAGTGGTAGAATTAATAACTAAATACGATCAGTAAGCAGTTATACCTCTGTAGCATTAAGGAAAGATATGCAAACTTCAGAGAAAGAAAAAAGAGAAGTGTTTTCTAGTAGTTGCCTCGTCCATCGTTCTCTCCACAAATCCCACTGCTGATAAAATTTTAGGGGGAGGAGTACTGAACTGAGAGGCAGCTGGGATCCTGTACTGGCTGTGTTATCAAACAGTTTAATTTTCATTAAGCCATTTACATGTGGTTTACATGTAGGCTTATAGGCCTACAGAGGTGAAGGAGAAGGTTGTAGTAGACACAAATCAAGTTCACTTTGTAGCCAACAGTGGGTAGGGAAGACCAAGAACAAAACGTGACTTTATATATAAGAAAGGTTATGAATATTCTTATACATGTGTTCATTTTAAGAACATTGGAAAGAAAGAAAAAAGAGGTTCTGGGACCTAGGTCCTAAAAGTCTCTAGCAAAGTACTTGTAAGTATCCTTAGCGGGATTCACTTTGAGATAATTCATGCTTGGACCTTCCAAAGAAATAGTTTTTTTCTCGCAGGATCATTCCCCAGATACTGCATCAAGGCCTCCCAGTCACTCCCAGCATATGTGCCATAGATTATACAAAACTTTAAGGGAAAGGAAAGCCAGTCATTTCTGCCTGATAAGGTAGCTAGGTATTCTGTGGAATCTTCTTCTAGAGTGTCTAGATTTAAGGATCATGAAAACACTACTTAGAATTACTATTTGATACACATCAGGACCAGCTGCATGAAGGGACACATAGGGGCGGGGTTTGGGAGTTACCTTCACCACAGAGCTTCAGTGTTTTCTCCTATTGAAATTATTTTTTTTTTGAAGATTTTTTTATTTATTTGACAGAGAGATACAGAGTGAGAGAGAGAACACAAGCATGGGGAGCAGCAGGCAGAGGGAGAGGGAGAAGCAGAACTCCCTGCTGAGCAGAAAGCCCCATTCGGGGCTGGATCCCAGGACCCTGGGATCATGACCTGAGCTGACGCCCGAACAACTGAGCCACCCAGGCGCCCTTCTCCTAGTGAAATTAGGGCACGTGACCTTCCTGGCACATCAATGTGTTTACCAACCAGAAAGCGCTACTGAGCTTCAGTGTTTTTTTTTGTTTTTGTTTTTTTTTAAGAGCCTGTTTATTTATTTGACAGAGAGAGATCTCAAGTAGGCAGAGAGGCAGGCAGAGAGAAAAGGGGGAAGCAGGCTTCCTGCTGAGCAGAGACCCTGACGTGGAGCTCAATCCCAGGACCCTGAGACCATGACCTGAGTGGAATGCAGAGGCTTAACCCACTGAGCCATCCAGGTCCCCCATGAGCTTCAGTGTTTTAAGTTTTTATTGGGGCTTCGCTCTGTAAGCATAATTGATTGGATCATTGGCCATGTAATTGAACTCACTCTCCAGCACTCTCCCCCCACCTCCCTTCTGTGGAGAGAAGACTGATAACAGTCATGGCATCATGAGGACTGATATTACAAGGTTCAAAGCCCCAACTCTTTAACCACATGATTGATCTTTCCTGCATGACCAGCATTATTATAGGAATGCTATAATCACCTCATTATTATAAACTCTGGGATGCTCCAAGAGGGATTTGTGAATAATGAAGATACTCCTATCATTTGGGGACTTACAAGTGTCTTAAAATAGGCATGTCAGGAACCTGGGACAGAGATCAAACAAATCCATGATTATACGCTAAGTGTCTATTCAGATCTTTGGCCTATTTTTAAATTGGTTTTGTTATTTTCTTATTGTTGAGTTTTAAGTGTTCCTTGTATACTTTTGATACAAATCCTTTATGTGTCTTGCAAATATTTTCTCCAAGCGCTTGGTTTGCCTTTTTGTTTTCTTAATAGTGTCTTTTACAGGGGCGCCTGGGTGGCTCAGAGGGTTAAGCCTCTGCCTTCAGCTCATGTCATGATCTCAGGGTCTTGGGATCGAGTCCCACATTGGGCTCTCTGCTCAGCAGGGAGCCTGCTTCCTCCTCTCTCTCTGCCCGCTTCTCTGCCTACTTGTGATCTCTGTCTATCAAATAAATAAATGAAATCTTTAAAAAAAAAATAGTGTCTTTTACAGAGCAGAAGTTTTTTTGTTTTTGTTTTGTTTCGTTTTGTTTTGTCTTTGTTTTTTGTTTTTTTAAATTTTTTTGTTTTTTAGCAGAAGTTATTTATTTATTTATTTATTTATTTTTAAAGATTTTATTTATTTATTTGAGAGAGAGAGACAGTGAGAGAGAGCATGAGCGAGGAGAAGGTCAGAGAGCGAAGCAGACTACCCATGGAGCTGGGAGCCTGATGTGGGACTCGATCCCGGGACTCCAGGATCACGCCCTGAGCCGAAGGCAGTCGTCCAACCAACTGCGCCACCCAGGCGTCCCAGAAGTTATTTATTTTTAAAAAAGATTTTATTTATTGATTTCCTGCAGAGAGTGAGCACGCATATGAACGAGTGGGGAAAAGGGGCAGAGGGAGAAGCAGGCTCCTAGCTGAGCTGGGAGCCCAGTGCGGGGCTTGACCCCAGGACCCTGGAATCATGACCTGGGCTGAAAGGCAGATGCTTAACCAGCTATGCCATACACGCTCCCGAGCAGAAGTTTTTAATTTAATCAATCAATTAATTAATTTTATAAGTTTTTTATTTTAAAAGTCTGACTTATACCAACATTTTTTTTTATGGATCATACTTTTGATATTTTGTGTAAAGATTCATCTCCAAACCAGGGTCCCCTAGATTTTCTCTTGTGTTTCCTTCTAGATTTTTTAGAGTTTTACATTTTTAGATCTGAGATCATAACCTGAGCCGAAGGCAGCGGCTTAACCCACTGAGCCACCCAGGCGCCCGGGAAGCACTGGTTTCTTAACAATATTGAGTTTTTTTATTCTATGTATTTGGAATAGTCATTACTTAGATCTTTTTTAATTTCTTTCATTAGAGTTTTATAGTTTTTGCATATAATTCCTGTGTATATTTTGTTGGATTTATATCAAAGTATTTATGTGAAGGGGGTTATTATAAATGATATTGATTTTTCTAATTATCACTCCTAACTTTTATACATTAACCTGGTGTGCTGAAAAGTTGCTATACTCATATACTTTGTTGATTTTTTTGGATTTTCCACATAGGCAGTCATATCATCTGTGAACAAAGAGTTTTATGTCTCCCTTTCCAATCTGTATACCTTTTATTTCTTTTTCTTGTCTCATTACATTAGCTGGAATTTCCAGTATGATGTTGAATAGGGAGTGAAAGCAGGCAATCCTCCTTAAGGGGAAAGCATCTAGCTTCTCACAAGTGTGGTGTTAGCTGTAGGCTTTAAAAAAATATATTTTTTTAATCAAGTTGATCAGATTCCTCTCTCTTTTTATTTTGTTCAGACTTTTTAATCACAAATGGGTGTTGGATTTTATCAAATAACCTTTCTGCCTCTTGTAATAGGACCAAATGATTTTTCTTCTTTACTCAATTGATGTCCTGGATTTCACAGATTGATTTTCAAATGCGGAACCAGCTTTGCATACTTTTAATAAATCTCACTTGTTGTGGTGTGTAATTCTTTTTATATGTTGTTGGATTCATTTTGTTAATATTTTGTGGAGAGTTTTTTGTATTCCTGTTCATGATAGATACTGGTCTGTAGTTTTCCTTTCTTGTAATATCTTTTTCTGGTTTGGGTTTTAGTGTAATGTTAGCCTCATAGAATGAATTAGGAGGTGCTGCTTCTGCTTCTGTTTTTTGGATGCTGTTGTGGAGAAGTGGTATAGTTCCTTCCTTAAATGTTTGGTAGCAATTACATGTAAAGCCTTCTGGTTCTGGTATTTTCACTTTTTGATTGAATTCCTTTAACAAATAGAGGCCTATGTAGATTATGTGTCTCCTTGTATGAGTTTTGGAAGTTTTGTGTCTTTCAAGGAATTAGTCATTTCCATCTAAGTAATCAATTTTGTGGACAGAATTGTTGAAAATATTCTCTTCTGATCCTTTTAATATGCATGGAATTAATGATGATATCTCTTATAATGTGTCTTAAGCCCTTGTGTGTCTGGCCAGAGGTTTATTAATTTTATTGATCTTTTGAAGAACAACTTTTCGCTTCATTGATTTCTCTTTACTGTTTTCTAGTTGTAACAGTCTGTCATTGCTGTCCTGCTTATGTCAGGCCATTGACTTGCTGGGTTCTCTTATTGTGTTTTTCACTTTCTGTGGTCTCCACTCAGCTGAACAGACCAACTTGTTACCTGAGGGGAATGCCAAACTCCTTGCTGGATGGTGAAGGTTGTAACTGCTCTTCATTCTCCTCATTGCTATTTCTTTTTTTCTTCATTCTCTGTTTAGCATAGTTTTGCAAGGAAATCATGTCATATTTTGCTTTGCCTGTAGTATTCTTTAAAATGTTTAATTCAGGGACGCCTGGGTGGCTCAGTGGGTTAAAGCCTCTGCCTTGGCTCAGGTCATGATCCCGGGGTCCTGGGATAGAGTCCCACGTGGGGCTCTCTGCTCCACGGGGAGTCTGCTTCCTCCTCTCTCTCTGCCTGCCTCTCTGCCTATTTGTGATCTCTGTCTGTCAAATAAATAAATACAGTATTTTAAAAAATGTTTTATTTATTAAACATTTTAATGTTTACTTAAACAGTAAGTGTTTAAGTATACAGTGTTACTTATTCCTGTGCTACTAGTGCTGGTTGATCGGGAGTGGAGTATCAGGGAAGTTGGCTTCTGTTCTTCAATGGAAGGTTTTGAATCAGAATTTTAATGTGGACTCTTAGAAGTTACCTGGTTGGACCTTCTCACTTTATAAATAAAGAATTTAGGACCAAAGAAATAAACTAAATATCCAAGGTCTCACAACTGGTTCTTTTTTTTTTTTTTCTTAAGATTTTATTTATTTATTTGTCAGAGAGAGCGAGCGAGAGCACAGGCAGGCAGAGTGGCAGCAGAGGCAGAGGGAGAAGCAGGCTCCCTGCTGAGCAAGGAGCCCAATGTGGGACTGGATCCCAGGCCGCTGGGATCATGACCTGAGCCAAAGGCAGTGGCTTAAACGACTGAGCCACCCAGGCGTCCCCACACAACTGGTTCTTGATGGGGAATCTTGTGTTTCCTAGTCCTTTTTTTTTTCATCTTACTTACCTCTTTTAATTTAGTATTAACTAAATGCATTGATAACTAACTGCATTTTCCCCAACTCTAACCTAAAAAGTCATTGCTCCTCATTTCCTTTATGGTAATTTTGCAGTTTTAAAATACATAAAATCAAGTTTTGGGGGCAAGATAGTATAAAAAAACTTTTTTGGATAATAGAGTTGCTAGAAATAGCAAATAATAAAATGATTTTAAATGATTTGGTGATTTGAGTTATCCACAGTTAGATTCAGTTAGTAGAAGTACTATTCATTTAAGCAAGAATAAAAGATTTACAGTTACCAGAATGAGGCTTTGAAGTAATAATAACAACATAATTATTGTTATTTTATCTTTTTTTTTTTTTTCAAGTGGGCTCCATGCCCAATGTAGAGCCCAGTGTGGGGTTTGATTTCATGACCCTGAGATCAAGACCAGAGTTGAGATCAAGAATCAGACACTTAACCAACTGAGCCACCTAGTCCCCTGGAATATTATTTTGAAAAATATTTTGTTAAGACAAATAAGTCTCAGAAAGGCAATACATATTCAACTTAATTTTTACTTTTGACATTAACCAAGATGAAATGTGATTCCAGCACTTACAGTATGTACAATTTATTTTGGCTATGTGCTTTTGTTTCAGACAGAACCAAGTTGTATTACTAGACACACTGGAACAAGAGATTTCGAAATTTAAAGAATGTCATTCTATGTTGGATATTAATGCTTTGGTAAGTACGATTTAGTTGACACAGCGTAATGAGAACTGGCTTAGAAATAGCTGGGTTTATCCTGTGCAGCTTTGTACTTAGGTATATTTAGGATCTTTTCCTCTGATTTTTAATGGTTAGAATTTGTCTTTTAACAGGAAACCTTGATTTACTTTACTAGAACTTCCATTGTCTTGAATTGTTATCTTTCAAATGTTGAACTTGTATTAGAAAATGGAAATTATTTGTGAATGTCTGGAATAGATTTGCTCATAATAATGAAAGACTTCTAAAAGAGAACTAAAAGAACCGAAAGTATGGAACTTTAATGGTACTGTTTTCCCTTGAGGAAAGTGCATCTCTCTTCCTAATCAGTTACATGACTTTTTAAAAATCAGTACTATAGGGACGCCTGGGTGGCTCAGTGGGTTAAGCCGCTGCCTTTGGCTCAGGTCATGATCCTGGGGTCATGGGATCAAGTCCCGCATCGGGCCCCTTGCTTGGCAGGGAACCTGCTTCTCTCGCTGCCTCTGCCTTCCTCTCTGCCTACTTATGTGTACTCGCTTACTCTCTCTCTCTCTGGCAAATAAATAAGATCTTAAAAAAAAAAAATCAGTACTTTATTTAATTGTATGGTCCATTCATAATACCATAACCTAATAATACTGAAATGGACCCTTCGGGGGTCCTCTTATAGATCCTTATATCTTTCAGTATATGTGAGAGTAGTGAATTTCATCAGAAGCTCTATAGCTTTTTGATGAGAGGAACTGATACTCTATTTTAAGAAACAGGGAGTTAACAAAAATTAGGAATTTGTGGCTAGCTTTCTTTTCACCTCAGCATTAAGCAATAGCTTGGTTTGCGTGATTTTATGGACTTTCATATGTATGTCAAAAAATGGACTTTTTGTTGAACAAATGTGGGTCATTAATGTTTTCCCTTTGTAATGATCAAAAACAGAGTTCATCTTCTCTAGCATTAGGCAGAGGCCTTTGTAAATACAAAGTCTTCCACTTAATGGTTTTCTAACTTGTAAAGGACGTGGACAAGGCTATGCTGACCTACTTTTGTCTTCCCCACTGAATTCATATTGCAGCAGAAGAAACATTTGCTGAGTGAAGGAATGCTAAATGAATGAACCAAGAAGGTGGAATAGTATTGCTTCAGTCTGCAGGGATCTTCCTGTTTTTAACTCTCTCAGCCCAAGAGTGGTTCAGTTATCATTCAGAATCTGAAAACTGTAAGGCCCAGAGAAAGAGAAGGAAGAGAGTCTGTGAGTTCTAGAGCTCATCAGACTAAGACTTTACTTGTGGATATATGTAGGTTGCTAATTTCTTTACTGGTGCTTCTCCCGTTATTGTTACTTGGTCTTCTCTTTCTGTTAACCTTGGCTCCTGAGAATGAGGTGCTTTTTTCCTTTGCTCCCATCTCTGGTTGAGATGGAATGTCTATATATAGCATGACTTGGGAAGAAAGGTGTCCTTACAGAAGTGGTTCTGCTTGGTCTGACTTTAGAAGCCCAAGGAACATGACCAGGTTTGTCCACAGCCCTCTCAGGATTCTCTGGCCATAGCTTGGTTTTTCTGATGGATGGACACTTCACTGAAATTGTCCCGTGTACCCTGGCTCAGGCTTTCCATTGTCAAGACAGTAGAATGTTCTACTTTTTCTTACATGAAACCGATAGCATTACTGGATAGTTTTAATAAAATTTTGGGATTCTGATGTGTGTTTTTAAAACAAAACATTACCTGTACACAATGTAAATGTCTATTTTATGTTTAGTAACTGTTTTCAATTTGAACTAAATCAAGTGTTTTCAAATACCTATTAATGGTTTAAATCGAAATTTGAATTTTGGCATTAAAATGTGGGGATAATTAAGGCTTTAAAAGATGTGACCAGTTGAGGTGGAATGAAATGTAATTTATAACTCATCCATTTTACTATTTCAGTCTGTTCCCCCCGCCCCCTTTTAAAAAATTTCAGCCTATTTTAACTTGACTTTTCATTTCCTTTTCCATGGTTAGTTCACTGAAGCTAAACACTATCATGCTAAGTTGGTGAATATAAGAAAAGAGATGCTGATGCTTCATGAAAAGACGTCCAAGTTAAAAGTGAGTCGAAAATTCTTTCACATTCTTTATAGAAGTAGAGGTTTAATTGTCTGTTTTTTTCAGTATTCATTTTCTGACTTCTTAGATACCCATATTCAATAATATACTTAATTCATGGTTCACTGTTTAAAACGCATTCTACTCTGGGCTTTTCTACTAATAGCTGGACTAAGATACTTGTGTTTTCATTTTCCCTGCTGTTCTCATTCAGTAAGTTTGGAGTAAGAAATTATTTTTTATATTAATTAAAATATATTTTATATTAAAATATTTAGTATTTTTATATTAAATTTTTATGTTAAATTACCCAGAGCTATTTTAAAAGTTAAACATGAAATTTATTAACACATGTGGATTACCTCAAGTCAGAGCGCTGCTACTTTGAAATGAGGCCATAGCTGATAAGCCTTGATTGTTCTCTCGGTTTTAATTTTTTTGACACAGAAAAGAGCCCTTAAACTGCAGCAGAAGAGGCAGAAAGAAGAGTTGGAAAGGGAGCAACAACGTGAGAAGGAGTTTGAAAGAGAAAAGCAGTTAACTGCCAAACCAGCTAAGAGGACGTGAGAAGCTGAGAGAGTGTGTGTGTGTCCCCGCTTCCCTGCCCGTGTGGCTGGCATCCAGGGTGGCCTCAGTGTAGACTGGAGTGAAGGTAGTGCCTTACACCACTGTCTCACGTCTTACAGTTCTTTCCCCAGGACTGCTATCTCCGTATCTTCTTTTCCACATTCAAGAAGCTTCCCCCCTGAGCAGAAGAAATAATGTCACTCGGTTTGAGTATTTATGTGTAATTTTTCAACTTCTGTTGTGCATAATTTTCAAATTTATTACTTTGGCCTTGAATGATATATAAACTGGGACATGGTATAGACTCTTAAGTGGTTAAAAACTAGGATGGGTTTTGTAGCATCTTGGTAAGTGTGGATTTAAAAGATTCAGTTTCTTATTTATGGAATAACTTGCCTTTCTGGCAACCGAGTGCTGGTTTTGGTAATTGCCTTTTCATTGTTTGGTTAAGAAGAAATGCTAACTGTTTAATCACATATGCCATTGGAAAGGAGTTGGTATAAGCCTTTGTGAAGAAGATGATAGAGACACGTGTACACAGGAAATAGCATCTTGGACGTGGGACAGGTGGGCAAGATTCCAAACAGATCCTGCTAACCATCTCCTCTGCTTCCTAATGTTGCTCTTTTGCTCGTATGTTCTCCATGCTGAAAGTAGATGATCCCTACTTCTAATGTCTGATAAGGGTGATAGAGCTATCACATGCTCAAGTAGGCTACAATATTTATAATACTTAGAGTTGTCACATACTGAGATCCAGTTGTCAGATTGGTAAGATACGAGTCCAACTTTCCATTGGAAGGTCTGTCGCTAGGTCTGTCTGTCCTCTGATTTGCTCTGTGGCCTTACATGTGGTTATTTTTTCTGTGCTTTTAAAAAAAATTCATAAAGTAGAATGATACCTATAGCAACTACCCGTTTTATAAATAAGAAGAATGGTGGAAAATTAGCAAATAGCTTCTTCACACAGAGGCAGCATGATACCTTTAGTATTTTCTAGATTGTTCCCCTCCATATTTTCAGTAGAACCTATGTGAGGGAAATATCACATGAAGTTTCATTTTTTAAGATTGAGAGTATATTATTCATTGTTTTAGAGTTATTTAATATCCAACTGGTCTTCAGTCTCTATTACATAGAGACTGTACAGAACCTATAAAGGTGTATGCTTAGAACTGTGTATCTTTTGTAGTCTACATTACATTTTGGTAAGCTGGAATCACTACCTCTGATCTCATATCAGGCCAATTAATCAGGGAGAGGGCTTTAGATTTAAGCTGACTGCTCAAAACTGGTCTATTTACAGGCTTTAAACAGTTTATTGGAAAGCCAGTCCCTTTAATGAATGAATTATGATCTCACAATTTCCTTGACTTTATGGGATATTTAAAAATACAAATAGATCTTATCTTAAAAGGCCACATTTGCCCTAAGACACTAGCTAAAACTTGCCCAGGGCAGGAGTCATTAACACCTGAATTGTTGAATGTCCTTATTTAGAAAGGCGGTGCATTGTTTTTCAGAGTGGTTTATGGGCCAGCTGAAGTGATTATTTAAAATGCTGGTTCCTGGACACCAAGCTCTGAATCTAACGGAAGCAGATCTGTACCCCATCGGTGATTCCTGATGTTCCTTAAAAGTTGAGACCCCCTGGTCCAGTGGTCTAGGTCAGAGGTTCACTCTAGGCTGCATGCCGTTATCACCTGGGAACTTAAAAATAAAACAAAACAAAACAGACATTCTGGAAGATTCTTACTCATTAGTTCTGAGGTGGGCCCATGCAAATTTTAAGAGCTCCCCATACAAGTCCAATACAGGGAACTACCCATCTGGACTGTCTAGTCATTTATATTTATAAGGAATGAAATAGTTTAAAAAGCTACCCGGTAAATCTTGGGATTAATCTTATGAAGTGAATTCTGAACTGCTGTTTTTGATACAAAGTCAGATTTAAGACTGAAGTAGATAGCAGGCAGGAAATAGATACAGAATTTTAGTTAATTAGTTGAATTTCTGTGACCTGTATTAAAGTAAATCATGTTTATAGTGTGAGTGGCAAGGCACATACACTTTTTGAATTGCATTTAAGGTTTGAAGATTTTTTAAAATGTCAAGAATTACGTATTAGCAGTCACTATTTTTAGGTCAGTTGTAAATCAGAAGTACTGTTATATTGGTAATTACAATCTAAAACTTTAGCTGTATTTCAGTAGCGTAGAAACATACTTTACTGACTAAACCTAAATGGAACCCTTATATTAGTCTTGAAATATTTTTGCATAATATAATGAATTGGTATTTGGTTTGAAAATAATTACTTTTAGTTTTTTGGTGGAAGAAATTGCCTTTGTTTTGAAGTATATCACATACATACTGAACTAAAATGATGACAATTAATTTTGTATTTACTTTGTGGTATTATGTAAATATGCAGACATTGAATGTAATATGGATTGTGTCTACGGTGTCTGCCTATTATACAGAATAATAAATTAGTAAAATCCATCTATTTAGGTGTTTGGGTGGATATAGTTCATAAATATGCCAGTTATACACCCTTGTACATTTGTCTGATTTTGAGCTTGTACAATGTGGACTACTTTTTACACATTTAATAAAAAAAGGTCCTGAATTATCCCAGGTCATTTATGAAGCTCTGTTTTGTACATAGCAATATTTCCCTTTTATGCATATTATTTCAAACATTTCATTCCTTTGCTTTCCTCTCCTATTATCTACCTCTTAATGTTCTCTGTAGATTGTGTTACAAAATGACTGGGCTACTTATGAAATCCTTTTCGGAAAGATGATAGAGGGGTGCCTGGATGGCTCAGCTAATAACCATCTGCCTTCAGCTTGGGTCATGATCCCAGGGTTCTGGGTTTGAGCCCCACATCAGGTTCCATGCTCAGTGGGAAACCTACTTCTCCTTCTACCCCTTCCCCTGCTTATTCCTTCTCTCTCAAACAAATTTTAAAAAAGAAAAGAAAAAAAAAAAGTTGCATTCTCTACCCGTCAGGCACCCAGATAGTTCCTGTGTTGCGTATTTGTTCAAAGACTATGTTTATACAGATTAATCAGGTATTTAAGATTTGTTTTCTTGCATTTTCATACTCTTTTAGTTCTGTTTGAATGTATGAGGCCAGAGGCCATCCAGTCTTCAGGTTAGCATTTGGGTGAGACTAGGTTTATTTCAAAGCCATTAAGAGAGCGAAGAGTAGTCAAGGGAGACATTCTAATAACTAGTTTGAAAAGCACTTAGAGCAAAAATTCTGAAGAAACACAGTGTGATCAAAGAGTAGTAAAAGAGAAGGTCAAAGAGAAGTAAAATTTGGGGCAGTGTGGAAATGGTAATCAAGAAAGAGACAAGGGAAGGCCAAGACTGAAGTAGAAGGAAAGGAAATGATGTTTTGCAGACCTGTGTAGCCTGAAAAGAAGGGAAGCTGATAGGCATATACAGAATAATAAATTAGTAAAATCCACCTATTTAGCACAAGGTCGCCCTCCTACTGTCACTTCATCCGAAATTGGAAAGAAAGTTGTAGCTGGCTGTTCATTCTGGTTTAGATCATAAATATATTCTTTTTTTTTTTTTTAAAGATTTTATTTATTTATTTGACAGAGAGAGATGACAAGCAGGCAGAGAGGCAGGCAGAGAGAGAGGAGGAAGCCGACTCCCTGCTGAGCAGAGAGCCCCATGCGGGGCTCGATCCCAGGACCTGAGATCATGACCTGAGCCGAAGGCAGCGGTTCAACCCACCGAGCCACCCAGGTGCCCCAGATCATAAATATATTCTTTTTTTTTTTTTTTTTAAAGATTTTATTTATTTATTTGACAGAGAGAGAGAGAGAGAGAGAGCACAAGGAGGGGGAAAGGCTGAGGGAGAAGGAGAAGCAGGCTCCCCGAAGAGCAGAGGAAGCCCGATGTGGGACTTGATCCCAGGACTCTGGGACCATGACCTGAGCCAAAGGCAGTGGCTTAACCAGCTGAGCCACCCAGGTGCCCCATAAATATATTCTTAATATGCTTCAGGAGGCCTGCAGTGCTTCAGACTGGAAAAGGATGGGGCTGAAAATTTCTGAGCATGTGTGGGTGCTGCTTACTCCTATTCTAGGCTTGACTTTTATTAGAACTTTGGACAAGGTAGCCAAAAAGTGTATTGAACACTGTGCAAGGGAATGTGGGAATCCTAAGCAACAAAAATGCATGTACAGACCAGAATGTTCTGGCCTCTGCTTTGGCCATAAAACTACAGTGTCTGGGGTTTTCGGAGTATAGTGGTTGGGACTGCAGCCTCTGAAGTCAGGCTCGTCGTGTGATCTATACTCCTGATTATCTTCGGGCCTTGGACTTGTTTGATCCTCCTGTACCTCAGTTTTCTAAACTGTTAGGTGGGATGAGTGTTTCTGGCTTTCTAATTTATAAGGTTTTATGATATCCACATAAAAACAAAGTAGAGCTCGGGAAATGGTGGATGTTAGAGTAGCTCAAGGTCACACACAGCCACAGGGCAGTGGTGCTTCTTTTGCCCCTTCCTACATGTTGATTTTGGCTCCCTGGGTTTCCGCTGGCAGGGATCCTTCATCCTGTAATTTCTGCCCATTGAGACACACCTGTTTGTTCTTTGCAGTCTTTTCCAAACCACTTCCTAAAGAATTTTTTTCTTGTGTTCTGTAGTACTTAATAATGCACATGCCTTCACATTTACAGTATTAATTTTGTGCTCACATGTATCTCAGGATCAAAGATAATTTGTAGTCTTTTTTTTATTATTCCATAGTGCTGTTAGGGCCTGGTTCTGTAGTTGGTGTCTTAGTCAAGGTTCTCCAGAGAAACAGAAGCAATGGGGTGTGTGTGTGTGTGTGTGTTTAGAGAGAGAGGAGAAAGATTTATTTTCAGGAGTTGGCTCCCATGATTCTGGGGCTTGGTAATTCCAAAATCTACAGGGCAGGCCTGCAGGCCAGAGACCCAGGGAAGAGCTGATGTTGCAGCTTGAGTTCAAAGGCATTCTGGAGGGAATTTTCTCTTGCTCAGGGGACCTAATAAGTCTTTTTGTATAGAGGCTTTCACCTGATTAAGGTACACCCGCATTAGGGAGAGTACTCTGTAAGTCTAAGAAAAACCTTCACAGCAACATCCTGACTGACATTTGACCAAATACCTAAATACTATGGTCTAGCCAAGCTGCCATAGGAAATTAACCTCGGTTAAGAGCCTGAAATGAATCTGGTAGGAGAGAGAGATACAGATATTAAAAAGCTGTAATTAAGAGAGCTGTAACTAAAATCTGGATTCTCTGTCAAATAAGGAATATTACAATAAAAAGATTAAATTCTACAATGTAGACTAGCCTCAGGAGCCTGTAATCCTTGGGTAATCCAAGTTACTGCTTCCATTGATTCAGTTAGACTAAAAACATGATAGCCAGATCTGGGGAATCAAATGAGCACAGAGATAATGAATGTGCTTTTTAGATTTATACATTCTCTGTCAACTATGGGCTGTTCCAGTCTCTTAAAAACAGCTTCAAGGAAGAAGGTGGGCTGGTCTAGAGCAGGTTCAACAGCCGAACACAGTCTTAGATTTATAACCCGATAGAGCATGGATGGGATAATGCTGCCATCTTGTGGTTCTCTTTGCTCCCCTCGTTCTACAGGTTCTAGTGTTGTCTCTGATGAAATTTGGCTGAGGGTTTTCTTTCTTTCTTTCTTTTTTTAAAAGATTTTATTTATTTAACAGACGGAGATCACAAGTAGGCAGCGAGGCAGGCGGGGGGGTAGGGGAAGCAGGCACCCTGCTGAGCAGAGAGCCCGATGTGGCCCTCAATCCCAGGATGGAGACCTGAGCCGAAGGCAGAGGCTTTAACCCACTGAGCCACCCAGGCGCCCCTGGCTTAGGGTTTTCAACTATAGTTTTAGGGAAGTCATGCTTTTCTGTATGGTCTGAACTTTTGCTTAAACAGTGAGGTGTTTGAAAGTAATCTGTGTGAAATGTCTGATAAAGTTTACAAGTACAGTTTTCTAACTTTTTGAGTCTTTGAGGTTTTTTTTTTTTTAGAGATTTTAAAAAATATTATATTAATATTTAGTCAGTCTACCTCCTGACATGGGGCTCAAACTCACTACCTTAAGATCAAGAGACATATGTTCTACCAACTGAGCCATCAAGGGACCCTGAGTCTTAGTCTGATGTTGGGCTTGAGGGCTTTTATTTTTTTTCCCTCTCTCTTTCTTTACCAGTTGTGTAATTTATCATCAGCCACACTCAGTGTCCTGTTCTGAGAAAAACATTACAGGCCAGAGATTTCACTGTGGGCAAGTCCTGTGTTTTTATTCTGCCGAACTTCCACATTGGGCCTCAGCTGATAGGATCTGGGATGGGC
This sequence comes from Neogale vison, assembly GCF_020171115.1. Taxonomy (NCBI): domain Eukaryota; kingdom Metazoa; phylum Chordata; class Mammalia; order Carnivora; family Mustelidae; genus Neogale; species Neogale vison. The sequence continues at coordinate 82,386,417 of NC_058103.1, read as the reverse complement.
ACCTAACCCAATGGCAGCAAACCCAGAGGCCAGTTGGTGAAAAGTTAGCCTCGCAGTAAAAACTGCCTAAATGGGAACTACAGAGAATCTCACTGACTTTGTTGATTACTATCTTGGGAATATGTATTAGAATACTCACTCAGAATCAGCCCTTTAGTCATTGAAGGAGAAATAAGAAGACATAGAAAGCAGACAGAGAATAGCTAAGTGAGGAGTAATGAACCATGAACTTCCACTTCTAAAAAAAGGCGACAAGGTGACCAGATCCCTCAAAATGCCATGGATCCTGAGCCATTTTCCTGTAGAAGGCTCTTTTCTTGGGTTCCTATGGGATTTGAGTGCAGAGCTAAGTTGACTATTTTCCACAAGTATTTTATAATGCCTCCCTCCCATCTCCTTCCTACCTTTCCCATTTCTGAAGTTACCTGAACAAATCTCCATCTATTAACAACTAAAAGCACCTAACATTGTCATTGTCTTTCAGGTGACTCTAGAATGTTATAATTTTCAAAGTGTTTTAATATGCATGAACTAATTTAATAATGAAGATGCTACTTAGGAGCATAGGTATGTCCATGCCTGCTCACCCAGGAATTCAAGGAAGAAGAGGACAATGACCAGCGCCCATGTGCAGTCCTGCTGTCAGCCACTCATCTGTTCTCATTGCTTATTGGGTTTTTTCTCTTGTTCAATTTCTTAGAGTATTTTCATCTTTCCGATCCTACTATACTTGCAACTTCTTCTCAAGCCCAGCACTCAGAGCCCCAGCTCTGTGTAGCATCTGTCACATCCCAGGTGCCTCTTTATACATGTGTTACCTTGTACCAGCGGTAGTAGGAGGTCATCCCCATAACACTGCTCTTGTCACCATTTTCCAGATGAGGACAAGGGGTGGAGCTGGGATTTGGTTTAGGGAAAAACCCAAAGCTATTGCATTGCAGGGGAATTTCCCTGGGCTGGAGACCCTAGACACAAGAGATTGTAACAATAGAATGTAAGAGTTTTACCTTAACTCTTGTGGTAAAACTATACCAAGGATAGGGAGTTACATGGAGACACCATTTCATCTGCTAATCCTCTTAATGCATTCTGATAATATCGCAAGAAGGGAAGTGGAGGAGGCCTGAGCATCTCTGTTAGTAGAGAGTTGAGTGGGAAGACAGCACAGAACTCTCTGATTTTCCTGCAAGGCTGGCCGCAAAGCCCCACACCTCTCTGATAGAAACAAGCGATGGAGAGACTGGAACTGGGTGAGATGTAGTGCAGGAGCCTTGCCTTGAAATGGTAATGATGCTGGAGTTGACAGAAGCCAAGCCAAGCCTCTAGGAGGAATAAACAACTCCAGAGTGGCAAGGACAGTCCCATTACGGCTGTTCTGAGTCGTTTCTCCACCACCACCACCTCAAGAAAGCTACCTTTGATGTTGCCTCGCTGAGCCTGCATTTCTGGATCTTTGGCCTGTACCACTCAGCTCCAGCTCTTCTGTACCTTATTAACTCTGGGGGAAGAGCACAGCTAAGGTTGGAGGCCAGCTTTTCTCACTGGAGGACCTGGCTTCATTCAGTTTCCCCTGGGGGTAAGTGCGCACACCCGAGGTGAGCCCTAACACTTTCCCAGTGCTACTTAACACAAGACAGCTTGGATTCCGTGGCTGTCGAGCCTTGCCTTCTGGACTGCTGTTTTCACTTAATGATGCACCAGTCTCTTTGTTCATTGCGGTGGCCGCATCCAGGCAATGACTTCATCTTGAATGAGATGTTCCTGGCTGTTGACTGCCTCACAGTCTGGGCCTCGGACAAACCTTGAGGTCCACAAATGGACCCTCTCAGAAGAGGGGAGTAGAGAAGAGATTGCTTCTAAATGAGGGCAGAGGCCCCTTTCCCTTCTGGGTTGAAAGCGTAATGGTAAGGAGAGGAGGTAAAGCACACATGAGTCACCCTCTGTCTCTGCAGTCCCTCTGGGAGTCCTCTTATTCTAGTGACCCACCCTCTGCTCCCCAAGAGAGGTGACAAACTTGTAAGGTGACAAGCTGCTGCTTGTGCCACCTTATGAGTCCCACCTAACGTGAAGGATGCAGACTGGCACTTAAGCAGGCTGTGTCACCTCCACCCTAATCTTTCTGTTCCCATTGTGGCCAGGAGACTATGTCTCGCACACCTCTACCTGTAGGGACCATATCTGACCTGGGGCCCCAGCTGCGGTGCTCTGAGGCCTCTCTGCATTAGCACAGCCTGCTCCTAGGAGAGATGGGCCTTCCTCTGATGCTCAGCTTTGGCTAAGGTCTCCCCCTTGGCATTACCAAAGCTCTGTTCAGCAGTGTAGGACGCTTCCCCCACCCCCACCCCCAAACTTACTTCCTTTTCTTCTTCATCCCGGCAGGCAGCATAAGAAGGAGAAAAGAGGTGGATGGAAGTGGGCATGTGGGAAGGGTGTGTTACTTAAGACCAGAAGACCCACAAGGAATATGTCCTATGAAAGAGCACAGAGCACACCACCAGGAGGGGCACCAACATCCCTAGGAAGTTCTGCAGGCCAGGGATGGTGGAAGTTCTGAGAAGTGATTATAAACTGAGCATGTTAGCTTATGTTAAGACTGATGGAGGTCAGGAGTGGCATTCAACTGTCAAAAGTCCCAAGGCCAGAATTACCTTCCTCACCAGAAGGCAAGGTTGGAGGGCAGTTAGTGGGCTTTGCCAGCAGGGTATCATGGTGATAGGTAACGGGGCATGGTGTTGGTTTTGCATCTGGGGGCCAAATAGGGAGATAGAAAGAGTGCAGCTTAGTATCTGTAACAGGAGTCAGCAAACTTTTTTGGTAAAGGACTAGATAGTAAATTTTAGGTTTTATAGGTCCCATCAGCTGTTCTAGTACAAAAGCAGCCATAGACACTATGTCAACAAATGAGTGTAGCTGTGTTTCAGTTTACAAAAAGCGGTGGTTGTTTTGATTTGGTCCATGGACCATTTTTTACTGATCCCTTATCTATCTTTTTTTTTTAAGCAGAATTGGAAGAGCAAGAAACTAAGGGCAGTCATTTCAATACAAGTCATGATCTCGGGGTGCCTGGGTGGCTCAGTGGGTTAAACCTCTGCCTTCAGCTCAGGTCATGATCTCAGGGTCCTGGGATTGAGCCCCGAGTCGGGCTCTCTGCTCAGCGGGGAGCCTGCTTCCTCCTCTCTCTGCCTGCCTCTCTGCCTCATTGTGGTCTCTCTGTCTCTGTTAAATAAATAAAAAATATTAAAAAAAAAATATAAGTCATGTTCTCTTGCTCAGTTCCCAAACTTGAGTCAGTTTTGAGGTCTGGAACCCACTGACTAAAGAGGTGGTTGGAGGAAGGACCCTGCAACACTAACATGTACAGACTGTGACAGTCCCTCCAGTTCTTCCTTTTAGGAACCCATGGCCATTGATTGGGGTGACTGTGTACTAGGACTGTTGGACAAAAGGTTCTGAGTTGACCCTGATTCATAGAGACACAAAGGAGCGTCATGGTCCTCCTGTTTGAATGGGGGCCTGTGAGGACCAGGTGAAAAATGAGGTCAAGCATCAAGTCCAGTTTATGATGGCCCTGCGGGAGCCACAGCTCCACCCAGTGGCCATACTGCATCTTTTCCCACAACTGATCAGTCTAAACCCCTCCCCTGACCCCATCCAGGCCCAGCCCGCGGTGGCAGGGGGCAGGGCTGAAGGCACTGAGTGGAACCTTCGGTAACACCTTTTCCCGCCTCAGCTCTGCTTGACGCTGGCAGCCTTCTGTGTCACCCAGTATACGAGCCAGCAACCCCCCCCCCCCCGCGGAGTGGGATGTGTTGTCTCGAGAACACAAAGATGTTTGCAAGGCGCTGTGCTTCCTTCTATGTGACGGGATGGCACAATGCAGCAGTCTGCCTGTTATTTGGGGAGGGGATATCCCAGAATACCCCCTGATGACTAGGATTCTAAAAATGTCACAGAAATGGCCTATTCCTGACTCCTCGTAGAGTTTTCTCCCATTGTCGAGTGCATGCATCTGATCACGACCTGCTAGTATTCTAGCCCCTCTGGCTGGTCCTGTCCAGTCACTGGATGTCATCAGTGAAATGGATCAGTGTGATACTCTCTTGGATATCAGGCCCAGATCTGTCAGACGGTATTATGACAGGACGTGGGGGCGTTAACATAACCTGAAGCAAACTGTCAACTGAATGTTGTCTGTTTTCCCTGCCCACAATCTCTGCCAATGCTTCTCACTGGAGGCTTAAGTGTCACATCCACAGGTGTGGAATCCCATTTAGCAAAGTGTCCAACCACGGGATCTACTTCAAGTGGAGACTTAACTGGTCTGAAGTCACACTGAAATGGAGTGCGGTCCTTTAGGACATGGTGCATTTCTTAAATCAGAGCCCTCTCTGTGGTGCTGTGTTCTCAGTAGGAAGGACACAAGGCTCTGAAAACCAAGGGGTGGGAGCAGAAGTGGCCTAATTTACCATCATTCTTGATGATCCCCAGGGAATCTGAGCTTTCTTTCCTTGCAACCCTGGGCTCTGCATGGTTGAGGGGCCTGGTCCCCAAAGGAAACGCCCTCACCAGAGGCACAATGGAGGTTCCATTGAATGAGAAGTTAAACTGCTGACAGGGCACTTTGAAGTTTCCTGTCAGGGATAAGCAGGCGAGAGGGGATTTGTCACCCTAGCAGGAGTAACTGAACCTGATTGTACACCGCGGGGGCCAGGAGGAATGCGGGTGGGACTCTGGTGAGTCATGCAGGCACTTCCTCTACTCCCTTGTCTCACTATAACTGTGACTAGGATACATGCAGCCACCCAGCCTGAGAAGGGAGGCTATGACTATCAAGTGTTCAAACCCTTCAGGAATCAAGGTTTGTCTCAAGACCCGCCAAAGTGAGAGCAGAGGCTGAAAGGGGTTTAGAATGGATGTTGGAGAAGGGAGAAAGTGAGTATTCATTGTGGCCTTGGGATCAGCTGTGATGATCTTGGGGGACTATAGTTCATCCAGTAAATTTCCTCTTCTCAGTGGCTCCTCAAGAGGGAGGCCAGGAGGCCCAGGGAGGAGCTGCTTTCTGCACCTTTGTGGAGAAGGAGATCTATGTGGCACAGGAGGGGGACTTTGGAGGCCAAGAGACTATGGCTCACAGCTCTCCAACTACAGGAAGATAACTGAACAAAGGCCTCAGCTACTTCACTCTGGATTCCACTGACACATTTTTGCTAACCTATGCTTCCAGCGGGCTGCTCCGAGCCAATGACTGAGCTCAGCGGGGATATTAAGGCAAGCCCAGGTCCCCTTGTTAAATTCTATGGAGAATTTCAAGATGGCAGCCACAGAACATTAAACCAGGTGTGGGCCCTGTGAGACTACAGGTGGCTCTGCCTGGGAGAGTACTGGTCTCCTCTAATAGCTGACTTCCCCCTGATAGCTTTGCTGAACCTACACAGCTGTCTAGAAAGCTTCCATTCAGCCTTTCTTTCCTCTCCTCTTCTTTTAGGGTCAGATTTGGATCCTGCTCTGATGGTTATCCCAGCCTTCTCCATCTCCCTCACTTTCTTTCTGTATAAAGACAGCGTCTTTCTCTCTCTCTCTCTTTTTTTTTTTTCCCATTTTCCTGCCCAGTATCCCACCCCTTTCCCCACTTGGGGGCACACCCATCATAAGAACACTGGTGGAAGAGGGACGGAACGTGCTCTCACTCTGCTTCAGTAGCTATGGGCTGGTTTTTGACATAGAGTTGGCCAGTGGACACTCCCATAGAGGACTTGAATTCTCATTTCCTTTAGATCTGGGTCATTTGAGAGTGCAGTGGAACATTCTTGGTGCCGCCAGATGGTATTGTGCTTTCTGGGTTTTGATTCTGCAGAGCTGTCTTGATTCCTGTCTGAAAGGGTCCGTGGATAAAAGGACGAGACTGATACAAAGCGAAGGTCAAACAAAACTTTATTTCATGCCAAGCATCGAGAATCAAACGGACCGGCCAGGGCGGTCTCTTGCAAAGAGGCGACCCCTCCCAGTCTCACAGACCAACTTTTATAGAGCAAAGGCCATGTGGTTGAGCCTGGCCACACACAGGTGGCCAATTGAATTACAATTCACCCTATAGTAGTTATTTGAACTAGCCTATCACTCTGGTCAGAATTGGCGCCCAAAAGGCAGGGCCCACACTCTTGGATGGTTAGGGAGGTGCTTTCCTGATTGGATGTCTCCACCGGGCTTGGCTCATCCTTGGCGGGAGGGAGGTAATACGTGTGCGCTTTTACTGATTGGATGTTTCCACCTGGCCGGACTCGTCCTTGTATCTGGGCTCCATTATCTCTGCCCAGCCTGACATGTCCTGGTATCTGTGCTCCGTTATTGGGGGCTATTTGGCCGTATTTCACCAGTTCTGTTTCTAAGCACTTTCCTCTTGGGGGGAAGGGGCAGGTTCAATCCAAGTTTACTGCATAAACAACAAAATGGCTCACTCTGGCTAAGTAGGTCCTTACACTGTCTACTTTTCCTGCCACCATTACTGCATCATTTTGGTGGTTCCGTGAACCCCTGAGAGTCTTTAATAACCATTTTCTACATATGGTATCCAGAGCTTGTTTCCTGCTCACAACCAAGAATGCTGATTGAGATAGAGCCCTCTGTAGTTGGTGATGTCCCTCCATTTACATTAGTTCTTCTGCTCTGAAAAACAGCTTCATCTTCCCACCCTTCAGTGATGTTTGTGCTAGACCCCCAACAGGACAAACACACTTTACTACTTTGCAAGCCCCACGTGGGTAGGAACCAAGTCTGCTTTGTTCACTGTACAACCAGGGAGCAGGCACAGCACTTACTGGACACCTAGCAGGCAGGGGGACTGGGGAGTATACATCATATGAAAGAATGATTGCAGGAGCAAGTGCACAAACTCTTAGCCCCCTTCCTGGCTGTGTGATGTTACAGACACTGGTCTTGGAGGAAGGAGGAGGGGTCTTAGGTGAGGCATGACGCCTCCAGCTTTGTTCTTTTTGCTCAAGATTGCTTTAGATATTCTGGGTCTTGTAGTTCCATACACATTTTAGGAGGGTTTGTTTTAGTTCTGTGGGGAAAAATGTCATTGAAATGTTTGGAAAGATTACATTAAACCTACACATCGCTTCGGGTAGTGTGGACATTTTAACATTAATTCTTTCAATCCACAAGCACGAACTGTCTTTCCGTTTGTGTGTTCTTCAACTTCTTTCATCAGTATCTTAACAGTTTTCAAGGTCTCAGGCAGTTTAAATTTTAGTAAGACTTTTGGGACACCCTTTCTTTCTTTCTTTATTTATTTGATAGATAGAGACCAGAAGTGGGCAGACACCATTTATTTATTTATTTATTTATTTGACAGATAGAGACCAGAAGTGGGCAGAGAGGCAGGAGAGAGGGTGGGGGAGCAGGCTCCTGTGAGCAGAGAGCCTGATGTGGGGCTTGATCCCAGGACCCTGAGATCATGACCTAAGCCGAAGGCAGAGGCTTTAACCTCCTGAGCCACCCAGGCGCCCCTGGGACACCCTCTATTTATTATAAGGAGGTGCTGCTTGATCTGTTCTGGTGGAGACCCGCTCATCCACACTTTGCAGCCCACCACCCCCCCAAAAGAGCAGCCAATTGAAAATGTCCAGTCATGAAAGGATGGAAGATGGTGTGAAGGCCAGTGCTGAAACCAGCTGGCCCCAGCCTGCTCCCCGAGCTAAGAGAAAGACTCCAGTCTTTACCAAAGCGAGTCGTTGGGCTGCTCTGGGCCAGGGTGGCCTTATGTTAAGTGTGCGCAGGGGTCGCTGTTTTCCTGGGACGCGTTGGGAACAAGGCAGAAGCACGCCGGGGAGGACCGAACCCAAACTGCCAGACCTTTATCCAGAGCCCGGCCTCCCCTTCGCCCCTCCCAGTTACGCGGCGCCGGCCGGGAGAGGGGGTGGGGCAGGAGGGCGCGGGGGGAAGGGGAGGCGGGAGTAACAGATGGCCTCCGTGCCCTTCGCTGACTCGCGTGGGGAGGCCGGCCGCCCTCCAGAGTGCGCGAGGGCTAGGGGGGCAGCGTGTCCGCAGCGTCCCGGGCCGGCTGGACCCGCGTCCTTGGCTCTGTCCTCCGGGCGCACTCAAAGCCTCGGTACCGTTTGCACTTGGCCTTGGTCTCGGGCTGGGGCGCCAGGCGGGGCAGCGGCAGGACCTTTCCGGACTTTTCCTGGGGGAAGCCTCGCTCTCCCCGCCCCTAGCATCCGCCCGGGGGCCGGGCAGGCGGGCGGGCGGAGCCCCAGCGGAGGCGGTGAGCCCGGGCAGGGAGCAGCCCCTCTTGCTGCGCCAACACTGTGGCCGGAAGCTCCGCTCGCCCCTGGGTAAGAGGCTATCTCGGGCCGTGGGCCAGGGGAGGGGGCCAGGCGGGGACAGATCACCCCGGAGGCTGGTTGGTGGCCCCGCTCTGCCCACGCAGCCGGGACTGTGCGCGGACCGTCGCTTCACGCTCCTTCCCCACCCGCAACGCCCGCAGCTCTTGCTGCCCTTGTCTGGAACTTGGCAGTGGGGACTCGTGCTTCCTTCGCGAGTGTCGGGTTTCGGGGGCGCGGAGACGCCAACCTGCGAGCGGCGGTTGAAACCCAAGGATCCGTGGTCTTGGTGCGTGGGAATTTCTTGGCGGCTTGGTATGCGGGAATTGGTGACGCCCTCCACTTGTTGAAATGTCCCTTAGCGCCGTCGCGACACACTGTGCCCAGTCTCAGGGATCCGAGGTTGACACCAGCCCGCCCCGGAGGCACATTTATCCACCGACGCCGAGCGTCGGACTGAGGCGGACACTCAAGGGAATCAGCTTCGGCTGGAGCAAGATAGCATTTAGGTCACATGCTGAACGGGAATTGGTGGAAAGGAGAGAGAATCCTCTGGTGGAATTGGGGCTCTTACCGTTTGCTCTTCATCTCTCTGTTAAATATGAAAATCCCAGCCTCGCTTCTTGCTCAAAGACGCAGTGAGGAGAGCCTCTGCACCTGCCTGGGCTTCTTTGCTGTAATGCGGGGTTCTGACCCGTTTCTGTACCGTGTAGCCCTTTGGCAGGCCCTTCTGGGGAACTCGAGTAAGGATTCCTTCTCAGAACAATACTTTTCAATTAGCAATAATCGTGCCTCGGATAAACCTCATTGGCTACAATACTGCCACTGAAGCTATAAAATAAAAGTAAAGGGAGCTATTTCCAAAGCACTTATCAAAATATTAAAAGAATTTATAATGTAGTAATATATGTGCTTTAAAGAAAACCTAATGCGTTAAAGATCTAGCACCAGATCTAGCTACCATAATTTTGGAATAGTAATGAGCATAAACAATATTTCAAGATACAGGCAACACCTGTGATATAAAAAAACACCTGTGGTTTTGGTTTTTGGTGTTTTTTTTTTTTTTTTTTTTAGATTTTATTTATTTATTTGACAGAGATCACAAGTAGGCAGAGAGGTAGGTGTGAGAGAGGAGGAAGCAGGCTCCCTGCTGAGCAGAGAGGCGGATGCGGGGCTTGATTCCAGCACCCTAGGGTCATGACCTGAGCTGAAGGCAGAGGCTTTAACCCACTGAGCCACCCAGGTGCCCCGGTTTTTTTTTTTAAAGATTTTATTTATTTATTTTTGAGAGAGAGAGAGAGAAAACAAGAGAGAAAGAGAGAGCGCACAAGCCAGGTGGAGGGCTAGAGGGAGAAGCAGACTTCCCACTGAGCATGGAGCCAGAGGCAGGGATCATTCTGGGGATCATGACCTGAGCCAGAGGCTGATGCTTACCTGAGGGGGTGCCACCCAGGTGTCCTACCACCTGTGATTTCTGTTGGCAATCATAGGTACTGCTGATATTGCCGTGGTTTTTTGCCCACATGTATAACTGAAGAAAATGCTAAATTTTAGCTAGAGATTAGTGAAATTAAAGATGTGATTTTTTTTTTTTTCCACTCAAGTTCACAGGCCTCCCGTTAAGATCCCTGCAGAGTGCAAAGAGCAGTCCTGGAGGTCAGGTGACATGGCTGTGTCTTGACACTTGCTTTGACTGGCAGCTTGACCTTGGCTTTTGAACTTCTTTCCGCCCTAGCATTTTTTTTTTTTTTAAAGATTTTTTTATTATTTATTTGCCAGAGAGAGAGAGGCAGGCAGAGGCAGAGAGAGAAGCAGGCTCCCTGCCGAGCAGGGAGCTCGATGTGGGACTTGATCCCAGGACCCCGGGATCATTACCTGAGCTGAAGGCAACGGCTTAACCAACTGAGCCACCCTGGCGTCCTTCCGCCTTAGCTTTTTCATTGCATGGTGGAGATATAATTGTGTCTTCCCATCTGTTTAAGTACTTAGCACCACACCTGGCACAGAGATGTGAAATAAATACCATTTATTAGAACCTGTCTCCCTCATGCTTATGGCCATCATGGTTGGTATGCCCAGCTCTGGTATATGGAAGGTACTCAATAAACATTTATTGAATGAATAAGCAGGTTGGAGAGGGTTGCTTATGATTACATCTAAAAAACTGAAAATTCATTGAGGAGACAGCTGGTGGTTTGAGATATGACTATTTAAAAATTGGGCGGCTTTTTTTTTTTTTTTTTTTACAGGCTAAACAAATATATAAACACATCTGGAGCTGAGTGCTCAGGATGTCAGTCAGGGCTGATGGATCGTGTGAGTGGGTCTGTGCAGCTGGTGTTCTGCCCGAGAAAATGATTTTGAATGTTGTTGGGAAATGCGCATTCCTCTGCAGAACAGTTCTTTTGCATCTTTACTGTGTCTAAGCTTGTTCATCCTGTATGTTGTAACACAGGAAATGTCTAATAGGGAATGGAGACAGACCCATGATGAGGCACTTCTGGGCATAGATGCACATTTCTTGTTCATCTTTTCTTCTTACCTTTCCCTGCCCTACCACCCACTACATAAGTCTGACCCTGAAGACTTGGTAAATAACAGTAGTGGTGGGAAGAATTTGCTAGAAGCTGCCCAGACTAGGCCTGAAGCCAACTAATGCTTCTTTTTCTTTTTTCTTTTTTTAAAAAGATCTTATTTATTTACTTAAGAGAGAGAGCCCACTAGCAGGGGAAGGGTAGAGGGAGAAAGATAAGCAGATTTCTAATGCAGTGGGGAGCCCAAGGTGGGGGGGGGCTCCATCCCAGGACCCCAAGATCATGACCTGAGCCAAAGTCTCAAAGCTTAATCGACTGAGCCACCCCGCTGCTTCCTAACTAGTTGCTTCTTAATTCCCAGCCTTTAAAGTCTGTAATCCAGCAAATGTGGATGGTAACAGGAAAAAGAAAAGTCAGTCTAGCCAGCCAGCCTTGAGGTTTACTTTGTAAAAGTGCTAAATTGGGGGCTGGAAGATGGGGAGAGAACTTTGAAAGGAATAGGAAATTTAGAACACACTGGGGCTAACTCGGTGTGTTATGGACTGAATTGTGTCTGCTCAAAATTCCTATGTTGAAGCCCTAACCCCCAGGGCCTTGGCATATGACTGTATTTGGAGATTGAGCCCTTAAAAAAGAAATTAAGATTAAATGAGATCATAGGATGGGACCTAATCCAATATGACTGATGTTTTTAGGAAAAGATACCAGGGGCTAGCCTGGTTATACCTGTGGGATTCTGTGCTGCAATACACAGCTGGGATCAATCTGAGGAGTTAGGAGAACAAGTATTCCCATTTGAGTCCTGCTTGTGAGCCTCCCTTTCCCCCCTTCATTTGGAAGATCACAGTGTTTTGAAAAGGAAGGGACTTTGGGAGACTCCCAGTTCAATCCTATATCCATTGCTGAAGAAAGCATGGCCCAGAATGGTTCAGGAAAAGCCTTGCCTGGCACTGCCTGGAATGTGGACCCAGTCTTCTGACTCCCTGACTCCTGACACACCCTCAAACAGAGCTTCGCCAGGATGGGGAACTGCGTCATTGGGTTAGACATAGGACAGACACCAGCTTAGGCGACTTGGCACACCTGTTACCTAGCCTACCCCTCGTTCTGTTCTAACCATTAAAGGATTGAGTTTGGCATCTCTTCAGTCATGTTCAAACAACAGATATATAACTTGTAATTAAAGAGTCTTTTCTCATTGTGCTAAGATCTCACACACTGGATTCCAGGGACTAATACGCCTGATTAATTGGCCAGTCCTTGTTTATAATGAAATTCTACCCTTTAGAGCCTTCTTGTATGGGAGACTGAGCAGGAGGCCCAGCACTCCCGAGCCTGATGAGTAATTTTATTGTGACCATTTATCAGATTCCGCCTAAGCTGACCCTGCTGTGTGACTGGGAGCAAATTAATCCCACATCAGGCCTCCTTCTCCAGTGTGTCCTGTTCTACAGTCTGGGGATGGGCCCACCACATAGGCATATGCAGACGTTGAAAGGAACCCTGCAGTATACTTGACTAGAGGCCAACTGTGAATGATGGACTTGAAGGAGAGCTAAAGGGTGATTATTCATATACCAGAACACGTGCGGCCACACTCCATTGGCTAACTCAAGCAGGGAAGCAAGGCATTCCCCCACCTGCCAACAGCTCAGTCAAACCCTCTAACTTTCCATTGAAATAATCCAGTTGACTTATTTCTTCCTTGTCTGAAGTCAGAGTGCAAGCATTTTCCTTGTGTAAGTGTAATTTTTATTTTCTGCAAATACATGGCTTGGTGAAATTGTCAATCCCTCAATTATAAGACTTTCTTGATTATAAAATGAGTACAGGCAAGGGAAACTGGTAGGAAATTCCTTAGCAGCCAAGGGGACTGCTGTTTCTTGGCCAGCTCCTCACTGATAATTCTGTCAGTCACTCTTCAAAGACATTTTTTATGCTTTGTTCTTAAAGAATTAGGGGACTAATGAGCCCCAGTGTGGCTCTGACCCCTGAGTCATGAGGGAGCAGTACATGATATTTGTTTCCTGGATGATTTTCTCTTGGTCCATAACCAGAGTGTTTGCTGCACAGCTTAATACTTAATGTTAAAATATTAAAATATTTGATTTTTATAGCAACTCTGGAGAATTCCGCTGTGGTCCTGCAGGTCTAAACGCAGATTGCTCCATTTTGTTTATTTGCTAGCAATATGGTAATCCAGTTCCCGAACACACAGGTGGTGACAGCGCTGCCATTACTCAAGGGGACGTGTGCCAAGAGGAAGGGCGCAGCTGACATTGGTCTTCACAGAGCACTGCTCCCTGCCCTTTTCGAGGTGTGGTTTCCTTCTCTTCCACCCTCCTTTGGACCTTGACTCTGCTCTGAGTAACCCAGCACTGTTACTTACAGCCTCTCTTCATTAGAGCCACCCGAGCAAGGTCATGGCTCACATTCTTCCTCCTCGGTCCCCTATAGTCCGTGTGTCACACAAAGCCCACTCAGCCTGTGTTTTCATATCTGCCGCCTTCAGCTCTCTTCGCATTACCTGTTCCAGGCCTTCGCTGGTGCCTGAGTTTCTGAAGCAGCCACTTAGTGAAGGCTTGTATTCTTGGCCTCTTCTAGTAAGACAGACAGATCGTACCATCTTGTGGCGGTCCCCATAGCATCTAGCCTGATGCTCGGCACAGAGCAGACACTCGGAAATGCTGAACTCAACCGAATTGCTCCGGTTCATCCTCTGTGCTTCCCGCAGGGGATCTCCGGCGTTGAGAACTTCCAAGGGCTCTCACTGCTGTTTGTGGGGGGCCATGAGTTCAAATGCTGGCCAGGGCTGGGCGGGTGACGCAGGGGAGCAACCAAGACTCCGGGGAGCTGGAACCAGGGACTGCTCAGCTCCAGGTGAGGGTCGGCACGTGAGAATGTGGGCCTGGCGCTATCAGGCCAAGACTCTGGAGTTTTGGGGGCGGTTAGCTCCGGTCTGCGTTTGGCCTGCAGACTGCTGCTCTGACCTGTGACCCCTAGATGGGATTGCAGTCATCTGGGGTTAAGCTCCCAGCCTGAGCTTCAGTGCCATATGCTTCTCCAATCTTATTTCTTCCCAGGGGACACCTATCAGCCGCAGGCTGCCCTCCTCCTGTCCACAGTTACATAATGCTCTTCTCTCGCCTGCCCGATTGCCCTGTTTCCTGTTTCATATACTTCCTCTCTCTTCTGCTTCTTGGGTGTCAACTTTGACTTTTCCCCCAGGGTGCCCTTCCCACCTCTCCTGCAATTCATTCCCTTTCCTCCACCTCATTCTTATCTGAATCTTTATTTGCATTTCTATTGCAAGTACCTGATCAGGCCCTTATCACTCACGCCTACACCTCTGCACTCGTCTCTAAAACCCACTTCCGGGACTGGTTTGATTCTCCCCCTATTTAAATTGCTCCCTGAGGGGCGCCTGGATGGTTTGTCAGTTGGGCATCCAACTCTTGATTTCTGCTCAGGTCGTGATCCCAGGGTTGTGGGACTGAGCCCTGCAGCAGATTCTGCGCTAAGCAGGCATCTGCTTGTCCCTCCCTCCCTCCCTCTGCTCCTCCCCCTGCTTGCAGTCTCTCAAATAAATAAGTAAATAAATAAAATCTTAAAAAAAAAATTGTCCCCTGATACCAGGTTCATTTTCTCAAAACTATTCCCTTGATTCTGTTACTTCTCAAAGGTGATTTTTTGGTGGAAAGCCTCAGTTCCCTAGTGTGACCATTCAGAATTGGGCTATAATATTTCTTTCTTGTCTACTCTTCTACTCCTCTGAACAGCAGCCAAAGCTGGTTGGTCTTCCATTGCCCAGACAGGTTCTGGGCCTTTCCGCCTTATCAGCCAGTCTCTGGGAAACAGCACATTCAAACATGTTATTAAGAAGGTTTTAATACGGGACGCCTGGGTGGCTCAGTTGGTTGGACGACTGCCTCCGGCTCAGGGCGTGATCCTGGAGTCCCGGGATCGAGTCCCACATCAGGCTCCCAGCTCCATGGGGAGTCTGCTTCGCTCTCTGACCTTCTCCTCGCTCATTCTGTCTCTCACTGTCTCTCTCTCTCAAATAAATAAATAAATAAAATCTTAAAAAAAACAAAAAAACTTATCTTTAAAAAAAAAAAAAAAAGAAGGTTTTAATACAATAACTGTTTACAAAGGTATGGGCAAGGTTAAGAGAAACCAGTGGGAGTGGTGAAGTGATTGTATTGATTCGAGGCCAGTTCTGTGATTACCAGAACCCTGAGAGGGGCACCTGGATGGCTCAGTTGGTTCTCGGGCCATGATCTTAGGGTCAGGGGTTGAGTCCCGTGTAGGGGGGTTCCTGCTCAGTGGGGCATCTGCTTTTCCCTCTCCCCTTGCCCATGCTCGCTCTCTCCCTGTCTCTTTCTCAAATACATAAAATCTTTTTTTTTTAAATTAATTTCTTTTGGGCGCCTGGGTGGCTCAGTGGGTTAAGCCGCTGCCTTCGGCTCAGGTCATGATCTCTGGGTCCTGGGATCGAGTCCCGCATCGGGCTCTCTGCTCAGCAGGGAGCCTGCTTCCCTCTCTCTTTCTGCCTGCCTCTCCGTCTACTTGTGATTTCTTTCTGTCAAATAAATAAATAATTAAAAAAATTAATTTCTTTTCAGCATAACAGAATTCATTGTTTATGCACCACACCCAGTGCTCCATGTCATATGTGCCCTCCGTAATACCCACCACCTGGCTCCTCCCACTTCCCACCCCCCACCCCTTCAAAACCCTCAGGTTGTTTTTCAGAGTCCATAGTCTCTCATGGTTCACCTCCCATTGCAATTTCCCTCAACTCCCTTCTCCTCTCCATCTCCCCATGTCCCCCATGTTATTTGTTATGCTCCTCAAATAAGTGAGACCATATGATAATTTACTCTCTCTGCTTGACTTATTTCACTCAGCATAATCTCTTCCAGTCCCGTCCATGTTGCTACAAAAGTTGGGTATTCATCCTTTCTGATTCAGGCATAATACTCCATAGTGTATATGGACCACATCTTCCTTATCCATTCGTCCATTGAAGGGCATCTTGGTTCTTTCCACAGTTTGGCGACCGTGGCCATTGCTGCTATAAACATTGGGGTACAGATGGCCCTTCTCTTCACTACATCTGTATCTTTGGGGTAAATACCCAGTAGTGCAATTGTAGGGTCATAGGATCTTAAAAAAACCAACAACAAAAAACCCTGAGGAAAGAGCTGAGCTGTAGCTGAGGGCCTCCCCATAAGAATTAAGGCTTTTGGTGGAGCAGGCCAGTTGATACCAACCTCCCAGGTCAGCTCTCAGGGCTCAGCGCAGGGCAGAGAAGGCTGGAGTGAGATGTGCTCTTTGATTCATTGATTTGCGCTCTTCCCTTCCCTAACATGTCCACTTGTCAACTCCTGCCTGCTTCTGTTCAGATTCTGTGTGTTTCACCATGTTTTCAGAGATTACTTTTTCATCAGACTCCTAAGGTGTTCAGCCCCTTTTGACTACACTGCACTTTGTTCTGTCCCTAAAGGGTGAGGTGCGAATTGTGCACTGCATTCTCTTACTAGCTCAAGAAAGGACACATCCTAGAACGTGATTTCCTCCACACTCGGTAGATTTTTTTGAATGAATTAACTCCCATAAATCTGTTCATCTTTTAATTCATGTTTCAAAGCAAATATGACTGCTGTGGTCTGAGTGTTTGTGCTCCCTCCAAAATTCATCTTTGAACTCCTATGCCCCAAAGGTGATGGTATTAGTTGGTGGGACCTTTGGGAGGTGATGAAGTCACGGGCCTTCATGAATGGGATTATTGCCTATACGAAAGAGGGTCCAGGAAGATCCAGAGCCAATTCCAACTGGTGAGGACACGGGGGGGGGGGGCGGCGGGGGGGAAAGGCCCTCACATTGATGAGGGAGCAGAAGGCTGGCTGAGGACAAAGCAAAAGGCTGACACCTCGCAATCTCCCCTTCGCCCCCACCATTCCTGGATGGGACACATGTGACATTTTTTAGGAATCTCCCAACTATCTTGATGTTAATGGCTTGCTAAAAGGGAAAGACAACCTTGATCAATGCTGCAAGATCTCCGGTATCCAGTACCTCTTTAGCATATGTAAGTTCTGTGGAAACCTCCCTTTCCCTTACCTTTTCCCAAGGCATGGTACAGAACGGCACTGTACAGAACCTGCCATCCCTCATAACCCAGGGCAGCAGCAATTCCTGCCCACGGGTCCTGTCCCCGTGCTTTAATAAACCACCATATTGCACCAAAGATGTCTCAAGAATTCTCTCTTGGTCATTGGCTCTGGATCTCATCCCACCAAACCTCACCTATGTTCTAGAACTTCATCAACATGACTATGCTGGTGCCTTGATCCTGGACTTCCCAGCCTCCAAAACTGTGAGGAATAAATTCCTGTTTATTGACTACCGTGTCTATGGTATTTTCTAGTAGGCTAGATGGGCTTCGACGATTACCGAGATCACTTATTGTGGCAGGCACTGTGCTAGGTGCTGAGACTAACACAGTGAGCATGTCACATGGGGTCCTTGCACAGACAGAACTTACTTTCCAGGGGGAATGGAGTACATGGTGCTCCCTTGTCCCCCTCCCATGATTATACCCCCCCCCCCGAAATACCCTGATCTCAGCCATGGCCCAACGTCCAGTCTGGCTCACACTGCTCTAGTCCCTCCAGCTCAAGCCAATTCTATACATTGTGTTTACCTTCCTTGCCTTTCTTGGAACTTTCTTGTGGCCACTCAGTTATTTGCTGGCATTTTGATGCATTTCTTTTCCCAGAGAGATTGAAACCTCTTGGTGCTTTTGAACTCTGGTTCTAGACTTTGGTCATGTCTGTCCCCACTGGACTGTTCTGGTCATCCCCTGGGATGGTCAGGATAGCGGGTTGTAGCAGGCAGAAAACCTCTGTAGTCTGCCAAGAGCATAGCACCAAATTCTGGCTGTCTCTGTAGGAACAGCTGCCAAAAAATGGGCTACCTTTATTTTCTACACCTCCACCGTCTCTGGGTTAGTGGAAGGAGTGTTAGTGTTGACTTTCAAAAATCTGGGTTGAGGGCGCCTGGGTGGCTCAGTGGGTTAAGCCGCTGCCTTCGGCTCAGGTCATGATCTCAGGGTCCTGGGATCGAGGCCCACGTCGGGCTCTCTGCTCAGCAGGGAGCCTGCTTCCTCCTCTCTCTCTGCCTGCCTCTCTGCCTGCTTGTGATCTCGCTCTGTCAAATAAATAAATAAAATCTAAAAAAAAAAAAAAAAAAAAAAATCTGGGTTGAGGGGTGGCTGGGTGGCTCAGTGGGTTAAGCCACTGCCTTCTGCTCAGGTCATGATCTCAAGGTCCTGGGATGGAGCTCTCTGCTCAGCAGGGAGCCTGCTTCCCCCTACCTCTCTGCCTGCTGCTCTGCCTGCTTGTGATCTTTGTCTCTATGTCAAATAAATAAATAAAATCTTTAAAAAAAATTGGGGTTTATATCCAAGCTATTAGATTTCACTAGAATGTACTTAACATCCCCGAACCTCAGTTTCAGCAACAGTAGATTGGAATAACAATACCTAACTAATGCGATTGTGGTGAAGCTTGAGTAAGGTGGTGCATCGGTTTCGACTGCTGCTCTAACAGATTACCATGGACTTAGTGACTTAAGGGATACAGATTTCCGTTCCTACAGTACAGTAGTTCAGAAGTCCAGCATGCGTCTCACTAGAAAATCAAAGCACCAGCAGAGCCACGTTCTTTTCAGAACCTCCAAGGGAAAATCTAGTTTTGTTTTTGTTTTTCCCTTTTTCTTTTCCAGCTTCTAGATGCTGCCCACATCTTTGGCTCATGGACCCCTTCCTCCATCTTCATAGCCAGCAGCTTGGTATCTCTTTTCTTCCAGAGGTCACGCCTGCCCTCTGGCCACAGCTGGGAAAGGTTCTTCACTTTCGAGGATCCATCCCATTCATACGTGGGCCCATCTGAATCATGCAGGCTACTTTCCCCATCTCAAGGTCCTTAACTTAATCACACCAGCAAAGTCCCCTTAGCTTGCAATGTAACATACTCATAGGTTCCTGGGAGGAGGACGTCTTCAGGCAGGGGCCTTATTCTGCCCGCCACACTGTTCATACTCTGGCTCCCAAAGATTCCTTCTTATCCCATATACAAAAGATCTTCACTCCAAGGTCCCCGAAGAGATCTCCTATCAGAGTATTGACTAAGGCACAAAATCAAATTTGAGTCTCATCAGCTCCCAAGTCTCTGTTTCATCTTCTGGATAACCTAAATTATATATAAGCGAGGCCACAGTTGCTGTTGTTCCCCTCCTCTCCCCTCCCTCTCTCCCCTTTACCCCTCCCCTTCCCTTCCCTCTACTTCCCTCTTCCCCTCTCCTGGCATGCTCTCTTTCAAATAAATAAAAAATCTTTAAAAAAGAAGTTTTGAAAAATGTTTAAATATTCAAACCATTGATCTGATTTTTGTTATGCTAAGATGTTGTGCTAAGAACTTTTTTTTTTTTAAAGATTTTATTTATTTATTTGACAGAGAGAGATCACAAGTAGGCAGAGAGGCAGGCAGAGAGAGAGAGAGGAGGAAGCAGGCTCCCTGCTGAGCAGAGAGCCTGATGCGGGACTCGATCCCAGGACCCTGAGATCAGGACCCGAGCCGAAGGCAGCGGCTTAACCCACTGAGCCACCCAGGCGCCCAAGAACTTTTTTTTTTTTAAATCTTACTCACCGATGATGTAAATGTCCATTTAAATTTTCTCCTAGCTTTTTTATGGCTTATTTTAAACATTCCAATATTCAAATTGGACATTATAATATTTAAAAAAGAATTTCCCCTGAAATTTGCCTCACCTTATTCTTGGCCTACATTAGCATTTGTTGACAAATCTGCTCTTCTTCCCTTAGCACCTAAAGCTAATAGAGAATGGGAGCAGGAGTGGGTTGGGGAAATTTCTGTCCATCTGCACAGGTCCTTGTATGTAACAGAGACTCCGTGAATACTGGTAGAAATAGTCTTAGCAGCATGTGGACTTAACATAACTCTGTTCTTTCCATAAAGATACATGTTTAGCACAGCTAAATATAATTTAATTTGCAGATCTTTTGTGCAGATTTTGGGTTGTGCACATTAGGCACAGTATGATTGCGACGCGTTTAGCATAGGTATAGAAATGCACATGTATTTATATCCCGCGGGAAACTCCTTCCTAAAATGCCTTTCTGAGCACCTCTGACTGATGACACTTGCCATTTACCAAGGTTAGGTGGATAAAAAGGAGGTGAAAACACTTTCCTTAGTGGAGAAGATAGCTCATTTAGGTAGAGCAGATAATAAGAGTATGACAAAGGAAAGGAAGGTCCAGCACTCTAGTCTATCAGAGTAATTATTAGATTAGGAAAATCACATTGTATCTGTTATTTAGTGTAAAACTTTGGTCCAGTCACCCACATAATTCTAGCATTCCATAGTCTTGTATAATTAGATTGCTTAAAAAAATTTTTTTTAAAGATCTTATTTATTTATTTGACAGAGATCCCAGGTAGGCAGAGAGGCAGGCAGAGAGAGAGGAGGAAGCAGGCTCCCCACTGAGCAGAGAGCCCGATGCAGGGCTCGATCCCAGGACCCTGGGATCAGGACCCTGGGATTAGGACCCGAGCCGAAGGCAGAGGCTTTAACCCACTGGGCCACCCAGGCGCCCCTAGATTACTTTTTAAATGCCTGCCACCTGACTGTTGAGTGGAGATGTAAGGAGAAGGAGCAGAGGAAAAAATTGGCTAAACATACAGAATCTTCCATCATGTCCTGAGAGGACTATGAGGCAGCTTTTATTCAGGGACAGGAGCACGTTTTACCACATCTGGCCATATGGGGAAGCACCTGGGGGAAAACGGAGGGGAAGACATGGGCAAAGCCTATACTGGAGTTACTGTGAGGCAAGGAGAAGGGGCTGACCAGGTTTGGGGTTGACTAATTTGAATAATTTTAGTGGGCTTTGGAGTATAGGGGCTACCCCATTTGTCTGATGTCTGGCCCGGGGATAATTAGGTCATCGGAATATTGCCTTTTGGAGTGTGAAAGCCAGATGGAGGAAGGGTTGGAAGTATGGTGGACGGTTTGGTTTACATAACAGAAGTGTGCTCCCAGACAAGTTATTTACTCTCTCTAGGGGTTAGCTAGCCCTGGAGGGACAGTCTAACTAGGATTATCAAGGTTCCCATATGTCAAACAATCATAAAATACAATTAAAAACATTATGAATATAGTAGGACTCAGAACATCTCCAGGAAGGCTTCATGAAGTGTCTAGTCCAGTGCCATTGATAATTCCCACAGAAATGACTGCATCCTTCATTTGCATGTAGATTAAGATGAGATCATATTAAGGAGCCACAGGATTTATGAGACAATGTATGGCATTTTCTTGAGATCCCAAAATGATACTAATCCAGTCATAGTAACAATTTCCACTTCCTGAGGTTTTTCCGGAGTTGAACTTGCCATTTTATAGGTTATGTCAGACATAACATTAATTCGTGCCCAGACATTTGGTCAGACAGTATCCTGGAGCGGTCTATGAAGACGTCTCTGGAGGAATCTGTAAGGCAGATGGCCCTTCCAGTGTGGGTGGCCTCATCCAATCAGTTGAGGGTCTGAAGAGAACAAAAAAAAATCCTGCCAAGAGAGAATCCTTCCTGCCTGACTGCCTTGATCTGGGACAGTAGTTTTCTCCTGCCTACACACTCAAACTGCAACATGAGCTCTTCCTGGGTCTCGAGCCTGCTGACTTTTGGACGAAAACAGCACCATTGGCTCTCCTTGGTCTCCCTCTTGCTGACTGCTGCTCTCTGGACTTGTCAGCCTCTCTAGCTGTGCGAGCAAATTCCCAGGAGTATTCTGTGTGCCAGGGAAAGTGACGATGTTTGCTTTCCTTCTCTACCTCCCTCTTTACCGTCTCTTCTGGTTGAATCCTGTTTTTATTTTTTTAATTATTATTTATTTTATTATTTGTTTAATTTCTTTCTTTCTTTCTTTCTTTCTTTCTTTCTTTCTTTCTTTCTTTCTTTCTTTCTTTCTTTCTGTCTTTATCCCTTGAGAATATAGCCAGTCTTTCTGCAGCCTTACTTTTTTTGGTTGTAAAGTGAAGATAATGTGTCTCCCTCCAGTGCCCAGCACAGTGCCCAGCACATAAAAATCTGCCGTAGGACAGTGAGGAACCAGTTTCACAGGATCTAGGTTCCGATTGTCCAAACAAGCCATGTTATGTTGGGAAGGGGTGGGGGGGGGATTGACAAAACTCAGGACTGGTAGAAGGAGAGAGACGTGGGTGGGCAGAGTGCTTTAAAGGAGTGCTGTGGGCACTAGAGGTGAATTTCTCCAGAAGCACATGAAGTTGAAGTTTCAGGCCCGGTCTCTTGTCCAGGTCCTTGTGGGGGCAGGTAGTTCTAGCAGGGGTACGGGGCTGTGGGGATGAGGGGGTGGGGTGGGGCAGCCAAGTTGCAACCAGGAAATATTTCTGTGCTTGTATTTCCGATAAATTGCCTGAGGGAGCTATCAGAAGAGTCATGAATCACCAAGAATCCAGACAGTTATTGTGATTTCTTTTCTCATTCAAAGTTAATAATAACTATGATATCTAAAATCGTGTTTGTAATTTCAGTCCCTACATGTATAGGCGTTGATGACCGTAAAACCTGGATCTGTCCTTGCCTAGAGTCCCGCCTCTCTGGGAGATGGTGTGTGGGGCCCCTAGGGGTTGTAGGACTCTTCTGCCCTTCCAGGTCCAGGCCAGCCCAGAAGAGAGGCTGTCCCAGATCTCGAGCTGGGTAATGATCCTCTGACTTACTAGCTCCTGTGAATGTCTGCATTGGTGCTCCAGGGGCCATTCAGAAAAAGTTGCTGTTCACATAAAGGACTCATTGTGGTGCCAGTCTTGCTGCTGACACATTGTGTGACCTTTGGAAGATCACCTTGCCTCTCTGAGCCTTGGTTTGCCCATCTGTAAAGTGGTATCAGTACCTACAGGGGGGCTCAGGTATGGGCGGGTGAGTTGCACAGCTCTGTGCACACAGGAGGGAAGTATGATTGTAATTGTGTTGCTATTCCTTGCACGTCTGTTATCTTGCTATTACTTGAAATATGCCCACAACTGATCATTTCAGTGACTAAAGAACTGCCCATTCTAACACATTGTTTTTTGTTATTTCATTTTTTTTTTTTTTTTTAAATTCTGGACACTTTCCTACCATGGAGAATGCCCTTATACATCCATAGTTGGCTTCAAATTATTATCAACTCATGGTCAGTCTTGTGTTTTCTAAGCTTCTACCTACCCCACTTGTAGTATTTTCAAGCAAGTTCCAAATCATTTCATTTTAAAGAATCTCAGTATGTATTTCTAAAAGATAAGGGCTCTTCAAAAATTATATTAGTGCTGTTATTGTATCTCACCCCTCCCCAAGAAATGTAATTTTTTTTCTTTCAATTTGTAGATTCCCTCCCACCCCTCTGGGGGGGGCAGGAGTTACTTTAAATTTGAGTATCAATACAATTTAGCTAGTAGTCATTTTCCTCCAATTATCTCTTAGAATCAACACTGTGAGAACTCAGTTGAGGAGTCAGTTTGAATTAAACTCTCCTGCTTAAATTAGTGATGTAACCTCAGGAAAGTCCTCCAACCTTATACTAAACGTCATTTTTTTCATCTGTAAAATGGGGATGTTACCATCCCTTATACAAAGCTATTTTAAGGAGTCCCTGAGAGAAAGTAAAGTAGAACTAGTAAATGATCAGTAAATGTAGCAATTATCATGGTGACAGTTTCTCCCTACTTTTTCCTATCAAATACTATCTTCTGGAAGTAATTTGGTTGAGCTGTAACTAATGACAGGCACAGGGCCGATTTAAGTAAATAAGCCTAGAAAGCCCAAATTAAATTAAAGGCAGAAAAAGCCTAAATTAAAGGCAGAGAGGCTTTAACCCAGTGAGCCACCCAGGTGCCCCTTTAAAAAAATTTTTTTTTTGGGCGCCTGGGTGGCTCAGTGGGTTAAGCCGCTGCCTTTTGCTCAGGTCATGATCTCAGGGTCCTGTGATCGAGTCCCGCATCGGGCTCTCTGCTCAGCAGGGAGCCTGCTTCCTCCTCTCTCTCTCTGCCTGCCTCTCTGCCTACTTGTGATCTCTCTCTGTCAAATAAATAAATAAAATCTTAAAAAAAAATTTTTTTTTTTTTGAGCAAAGCATTTATTTTGATACCTTGCAGGAAGCTCTCAATGGATGTAGGATTAACTGAAGAATTTTTATTTAACTTAGAGTCATAAAATCATTTAATTATAAAATGTATTACATGCACTTGTTAAATGCAAGTTAAAGTTGCCTTATTAATTTTTAAAAATGTGTGTTTCACCTTGTAAGAAAGTAGACATAAAGTGGCTGCATTCTTCTGTATCATTGGTAGTTAATTCTTTTTTCCCCCCTAGACGTGGGAGGGGCAGAGAGAGAAGGAGAGGGGGAGAGGGGGAGAGAGTTAGAGATGGAGAGAATCCTAAGCAGTTTCCACACCTAGCACGGAGATCACAGGGCTCCATCTCACAACCGGGAGGTCTTGACCCGAGCCTGAAATCAAGAATCCATGCTTTAAACTGACTGAGCCACCCAGGTGTCCCTCGTTGGTAGTTCTTATTTCTTTTTTTTTTTTTTTTAATCTTTTAAAAAATTTATTTATTTTTTCCAGTCTAACAGTATTCATTGTTTTTGCACCACAACCAGTGCTCCATGTCGTACGTGCCCTCTCTAATACCCACCATCTGGTTCCCCCAACCTCCCACCCCCGCTTCAAAACCCTTAGATTGTTTTTCAGACTCCATAGTCTCTCATGGTTCATCTCCCCTTCCAATTTCCCTCAACTCCCTTCTCTCCATCTCCCCTTGTCCTCCATGCTATTTATTATGCTCCACAAATAAGTGAAACCATATGATAATTTACTCTCTCTGCTTGACTTATTTCACTCAGCATAATCTCTTCCAGTCCTGTCCATGTTGCTACAAAAGTTGGGTATTCATCCTTTCTGATGGAGGCATAATACTCCATAGTGTATATGGACCACATCTTCCTTATCCATTTCTCTGTTGAAGGGCATCTTGGTTCTTTCCACAGTTTGGCGACCGTGGCCATTGCTGCTATAAACATTGGGGTACAGATGGCCCTTCTTTTCACTACATCTGTATCTTTGGGGTAAATACCCAGTAGTGCAATTGCAGGGTCATAGGGAAGCTCTATTTTTAATTTCTTGTGGAATCTCCACACCGTTCTCCAAAGTGGCTGCACCAACTTGTATTCCCACCAACAGTGTAGGAGGGTTCTCCTTTCTCTACATCCTCTCCAGCACATGTTGTTTCCTGTCTTGTTAATTTCGGCCATTCTAACTGGTGTAAGGTGGTTTCTCAATGTGGTTTTAATTTGAATCTCTCTGATGGCTAGTGATGATGAACATTTTTTCATGTGTCTGATAGCCATTTGTATGTCTTCATTGGAGAAGTGTTTGTTCATATCTTCTGCCCATTTTTTTTTTTTAAAGATTTTATTTATTTATTTGACAGAGAGAGAGATCACAAGCAGGCGGAGAGTCAGGCAGAGAGAGAGAGAGAGAGAAGCAGGCTCCCGCCAAGCAAAGAGCCCGATGCGGGGCTCGATCCCAGGACACTGAGATCATGACCTGAGCCGAAGGCAGCGGCTTAATCCACTGAGCCACCCAGGCGCCCCCTGCCCATTTTTTTATATGATTGTCTGTTTGTGTGGGTAGTTCTCATTTCTTAACTGAATAAGTAAATATGTTTTAGATAATCTTCTTTTTTTTTTTTTAAAGATTTTATTTATTTACTTGACAGAGAGAGATCACAAGTAGGCAGAGAGGCAGGCAGAGAGAGAGAGAGGAGGAAGCAGGCTCCCTGCCGAGCAGAGAGCCCGATGCGGGACTCGATCCCAGGACCCTGAGATCATGACCTGAGCCGAAGGCAGCGGCTTAACCCCCTGAGCCACCCAGGTGCCCTAGATAATCTTCTTGAGAGACTAAGAAATCATATTAGATTTATGCTTCCTCGTTATTTGGTTGGTAAAAATATTCTGTTTCTTTTCTGCTGGCTTCAGGGTCAAGTTTGGTCTTTCTTTTCTGTTTGCCTTCTGGTTAAGGTTGTGTGACTGCTGCTTCCTTTCATTGTTGTTGTGTTTGTTTGTTTTTTTTCTTTTTTTGGTTGTTGCTATAGACTTGGTTTAGATAATGTCAGAACTTCTTATTGGTTCCTGCATGATATTTTCTGACACTACTTCTAATATTCTAACACCAAATGTATGGTTTTCCCAACATTAGCCAGTTCTCTGACACCAAGTGGGTGTACAACAATTAAATTCTGGTGGTAACTCCTGGAATTACATTAGGTTAAGGGCTCAGCCCCACAAGGCTGCCCCCACTTCAGATGTCATCTGTAAATGTGGTCCCAGGTTACCCACACTTTTACCTGGCTGACTACATATTTGGGGGTTCCCATGATCCCCCTGTAGGTTTGGTAATTCACTAGAATGACACACAGAAAACACTACTCATGCTTACCAGTTTATTACAACTTAAATTTTACCAGTTATAAACTTACCATTTTATTACAACATACTTAAAGTTTATTACAACTCGGAAATAGCCACATTGACGAGAGCATATGTATGTGGGTCGGGGAGCGCTTCCCCCTCCTAGCATGTGTCATGAACTCAGAAGCTCTCAGCATCTTCTTCAGGAGTTTTTATTGTAGTCAATCCTCAGGACATTCTGTTTGATGACTGCTACTATTGGAGTTGAGAGGACTTTGTGTTTAAAAATACTGAATCCAGAAACAGGCTATGGGTAGCTGCTGAAATAGAACAGAACTAGCTATCTTGGCCGAATGAGGGAAATATTTGTGTAAACTCTTCCTCTTCCAAGAGAAAAACTTGGTGTGTTAGGCTGGAAGGGGGACTAGGAGGTTAAATAACGATAGATGAAGCAGCTAGAAACCAGATACTTAGCCAGGCCTCCTCCTAGATCATTATTGTTTAACCCTCTCCAGTGGGGTTTAAGATATAGCCTCAAGACCATGAAAAAATGGTTTCCCTTTTCTGGGAAGTGAAGAGTTTTGTGGTGATTCTGTCATTTTGTGAAAAATAGGAAAAAAGCAGGGAGTGATAGGTATCTGTTCACCATAAAATAACTTCTTTCCCAGGGCACCTGGGTAGCTCAGTTGGTTAAGCTTTCAACTCTTTTTTTTTTCTTTAAAGATTTTGTTTATTTAAGAGAGAGAGAGAGAGAGAGTGCGCACAAGTCAGGGGAGGAGCAGAGGGAGGAGAAGTGGACTCCCCAGGGAGCAGGAGCCAGATGTGGGGCTCTCACCCAGGCCCCGGAGATTGTGACCTGAGCTGGAGGCAGACGCCTAACCAGCTGAGCCACGAAAGTGCCCAAAGCTTCCGACTCTTGATTTCAGCTCAGGTCATGATCTCATGGTCTTGGGATCAAGCCCCACATCAGTCTCCATGCTCAGTGGGGAGTCTGCTTGAGATTCTCCCTCTCCCTCTCACCACTGGTATGCTCGCGCGCTCTCTTTCTCTCTCTCTCTCAAATAAATAAATAAATAAATAAATCTTTAAAAAAAATCTTCTCTCCCCATGAGACAGCAATATCCTACATGGCGATTTTCCTCAAATCATTTTAAAAAAATGATTTTCAAAATGTAAAATCTAGAGTTCATTAACAAAAACTCGAGAAAAGCATGTACAAAGAAGAAGAAAAATGAATTATAGTTATACCCCAACATTAATAGTTAGGTGTCAGTACCATAAAAAGGAATGGTGAAGTGTGGAAAATATATCTGGATTTTTTTTTTTTTCATTTAACATTATCACATAGGCAGTGTTTTGCTGTTGTTGATAAAGATCACACAGATAATAGAGTACAGTGGTTTAGAGTAGAGACTCTGGCACCAAAGTGCCTGGATTCAGTTCACAGCCCACCACTGATGGGCTGTATGACCTCGAAGTCACTGAACTGCTCCCTGGCTCAATTTTATCATCTGTAAAATGGGGATGATAATGACATCTAACTCAGAGATTGAAGGCTTATGTAAAAGACTTCATACATGTTTCTTGTCAAAATAAAGATTTTATTGTAACATTAATTTATGTATATAGGTGAGATTTTATAAAACAGAAAAGCAGAAGAACTCAAAATCACCCATTCTCATGTATAACGGTACTTAACCTTTCCCCCAGTGTTCAGACATTCAGACCGCTATTCCTGCCCCTTCATACCATGTTAAATTGAATCAGTCATGAATTAGTGGTGGTTAAAACAGTCTGGGACCTGAGCCTTCCCTGGCCAGAGTGGAGCCTGTGGGTTTTCTGTAACCAGGATGAAATCAGAGCCAGTCCACGACCAGTTAACTGAAGGTTCACCATAGTAGGAATGAGTATGTGAGAAGTATCTTCGTAAAGGATATTTTCCTTCAGGGTTAGAGGTGATTTCCTTAGCTTGGAATCCCAGAAATGGAAACACAGTGTCACCAGATGAAAATGTTGTTTTCTAGAAGGGTTGCACTGATTTTAAACTTGTAGCTACAATTTATGAGCTTGCCCCACTTACTGTAGGCTCCCAAATCCTCCACGCCCCCTTCCCCACCTCCACTTGGACCTCAGAGCAGAGATACTGAGGAAGTTGTTGGGTTTGCCAAAACTCTGCAATAGTTAATTCTAATCAAAATCAGCACTCGCCTCCTCCTCCTTCCCACTAGTTCATTCCTCCCTCCTTCAGGGCCTTTCTTACTTCCTTTCACATCCTTTTCCCATCTTGGCTTTGTGTAATCCCCTCGTGTAGCCTTCCTCTTCTTTAGTTGGAGGGAAAAAAATCATGTAATTGAAGTGTTCCCATGATGAAGTTCATGACCTTAGCAACTAGAAGTGTTATCCCCCAGCTAGGTGCCCTCATTTTAGTAAAGGGTTCCTAGAGCATTGTTGAACCTGAAGGACGGAACTTGATGGTAAAATTTAGGGCAATGGAATACACAAAGAGGGTGATATTTTGAGTCTGGGCCTTTCAAGTTACGCAAATAGAGGGTGTGCAAAGTGTGAGACCCGTTGCGTGGATGGGGTGAAGCCAGGCCCAGTTCCTGAGAGGCCCTTACTTCCTCTCTGGCAAAGCACTAACTGCTCAGCACAGAAACAGGTGAAGTGGGTCTCTGGGAGGAACCGTGATTCAATAATAAATAAACCAGATTGTTTATTGAATTGGACATAATAAAAGACTGGTCAGCAGCACGTGCAGATTCTGTTCATAAAACATAACTTTACGATACCAGGCAGGGCTCCTTTTATGGCTTTTTTATCTTCTGGTTGAAGTTACCAAGGGTGTGGAGGGCTTTTGCTGACGTGTGGTCAGTGATGTGATTACATTGCATGTCTGCTGGGAAGCACAGCCAGGAGGCTTCTGAGGGCGGCCAATGCCCCAGTTACCTTGGTCTGAACTCTGAGTTGCAGAAGGTGGGTGTCTTAGGAATTCCCCAAGGTCTTAGGTGTGCTTTATGGTAAGGGATTGTACAGGTATCTCTCTGTGGACTCCTACATCTTTGAGGGACTAAAAAGTCAAAGAAACAGAGTATGTCTGAGGAAAAATGGGGGGGCAGGCAGATAAACCACAGGACGCCGTAGGGTTATGGATGGACAAGGATAAGTATAGGCAAATTATTAGAACTTAAAAGGTGAGGCCTACCTAGTTCAGACAGAGTCCGAGGTGTCCTGAAAGGAGGATGAGAGAAATGGAAAGCTTAGCCCAATGTTAGCTCTCAGTGATGTTCCCAGGAGACTTTTGACTACAGCCAGATGGGAAAGGGGTCTTGAGAGCAGATGGTGGGAACCAACTAGAGCTGGTCAGTTGCCAGCTTCCCCTTCCTCCCTGAAAGAAAATGCTTTGGTCCCATAGTGGTCCCTCCTTACTCCTAGCCTTATCTGTTCCTTTCTAGCCTGATCCAGCCTGAAGATGACCCCACTGGCCGCGGTGGTGTCTGGCCCTCGAGCCCAGCTCTTTGCCTGCTCCCTCAGGCGGGGCACTCAGCAGATTGGCCTCCTTCAGCTGCACACAAGGTCCAGCCTTGCCGCCAAGAACCACTATGAAGTGCTGGTGCTGGGTGGGGGCAGCGGTGGGATCAGTATGGCTGCCCGCATGAAGAGGAGAGTGGGTGCGGAGAACGTCGCCATTGTTGAGCCCAGTGAGGTAAGTCTCCCCTTTTTGAATCCCTGTGCCTGTGTGTAGGTGTGCGTATGTGTTGGAGGCTAGAGTGTGGATGGCTGTCAGGCCCTGTTGCTGTCCTGTTCCCATGTTAGTGCTTCTCCTTCTGCGCACAAAGGATTGGGAGAAGGTGGGGAGAGGGAGAATGGGAGAGGACAGATCTCTAGGCTTTCATGTTCTCTGTATTAGTTTCTTAGGGCTGCCATAACAAATGATCACAAACTGTGTGGCTTAAAACAGTAGATTTATTCTTTTTTTTTTTTTTTTAAAGATTTTATTTATTTATTTGAGAGAGACAGCGAGAGAGGGAACACAAGCAGGGGAAGTGGGAGAGGGAGAAGCAGGCCTCCCGCCAAGCAGGGAGCCCGAGGTGGGACTCGATCCCAGGACCCTGGGATCATGGCCTGAGCCGAAGGCAGATGCCTAACAACTGAACCACCTAGGTGCCCCAGTAGATTTATTCTTTCACAGTTCTGGAGGCTAGAAGTCCAATGCGAAGGTATTAGCAAGGTCATGCTCCCTCTGAAGGCTGTGGAGAGGAGAGGGAATCTGTCCCATACTTTTCTCCTAGCTTTGGTGGTTGTGGACAGTCTTTGGTGTTCCTTGGCTTATAGCTGGCATCACTCCAATCTCTGCTTCTCTCTTCACATGGCCTTCTTTCTGTGTGTCTCTAATGTCTTCAGTGACCTTCTTATAAGGACACCAGTCCTTGGATTTAGGGCCAACTCTAATGCAGCATGACCTCATCTTAACTTGATTGCATCGGTGAAAACCCAATTTCCAAATAAGATCATATTCACAGGTACTGGTATCTTTTGGGGAGATAGTTCAACCCAAAAATGTCTCCCAGTTCCAAGCTAGTATCCAGAGGGAGATCAGTGGCCATTAC
The DNA here is from genome assembly GCF_020171115.1 of Neogale vison. Lineage (NCBI taxonomy): Eukaryota > Metazoa > Chordata > Mammalia > Carnivora > Mustelidae > Neogale > Neogale vison. The sequence goes on along the minus strand of NC_058103.1, from coordinate 82,355,393 downwards.
ACTTTCCTTTCTCTGTTCTCGTATGGAGAGCAGGTGATGAGTTGAGAGTCAGGGAGGCCTCTAGGAAAGATGTTAGTGGGATTGAGAAATTGAAGAACCAGGGATTATAAACAGATTATAAAGCAGAAAAGGGTAGAGGTGCCAGGAAGCTGGGAAGAGTGTGTAAGGCTCTATTTCATGCAAAACATTTTAAGATGATCCAGTAGCTTCATAAAAAATATTCCAGATTTTTGGTGGTTTGACTAATGTTTCGTGAGGAGCTGGGTGTACGCGAGTTGGGAGCAGTGTCTTTGGGAGGAAAGCAAAATGGATCCAGGTCCTGTTTGATGGGGAAGGCAGGTCAAGAAAAGCTCATTCCTTTTCAAGAAGTCTGCCGAGCCTCTGTGAGGTGTCCCGGGGCGTGCCTGTAGTCTCAGATGGGTAGGCTGTGATCTGAGAGGGTGTGTTCTCAACCATTTCCTGTTTAAAGTGACTAATTCAGGGTCAGCATTTTATTTTTTTAATTTTTATTTTATTTTATTAAAAAAAAAATTTTTTTTTTTAATTTGACAGAGGTAACAAGTAGGCTGAGAGGCAGGCAGAGAGAGAGGAGGAAGCAGACTCCCCGCTGAGTAGAGACCCAGATGTAGGGCTCGATCCTAGGACCCTGGGATCATGACCTGAGCCGAAGGCAGAGGCTTAACCCACTGATCCACCCAGGCACCCCTATATTTTTAATTTTTAAATTTTTTAAAATTAAAATTTTAACCAACTGAGCCACCCAGGTGCCCAAAATTAAATTTTTAAAAGGATTTTATTTATTTGTCAGAGAGAGGGAAATAGAGAGCATGAGCAGCAGGGAAGGATAGAGGGAGAGGGAGAAGCAGGCTCCCCGCTGAGCAAGGAGCCAGACATGGGGCTCGATCCCAGGACCCTGGGATTATGACCTGAGCGAAAGGCAGCTGCTTAACCCACTGAGCCACCAAGGTGCCCCAGTGTTTTAAATTACACTGAACTGAGAGCTCCATCAGGGGTCTGTGGTGTGTTGTAGCTCACCCATGGGCATGTGTCCCACTGGGGCTAGTCTTGGTAATGACGGCTCTCTGAGGCACTGGGCACAATTCAGGAGGCCAGAGTCATGGCTGTCCTCCCCTGTGAGGAGGTGCAGGAGGAGTCATTCAGGGGTGCTATGAGGGGTTCGGGTCTTTGATACTTTCTCTCCTGTGTTTGGTTTAGCGATTGGTGGAGCCAGTGCTTGTTTGTAGTCTAAAACAGAATCTGAGGTTGTGTTTTTATTCCTTTTCCTGTTCAAGATGGATTCGAAATCAGTGAGTTCTCACCACTGGAGACCTCTGCCTTCCTCTCTTTGAGCACCTCTATTACTCTCTGTACGGAGATTGCAAAGGCATTTTTCGTGTCCTCTTTAGCATCTCTGTGGCTGGCAATTCTGTCCAGCCAGTTTGAGGCATTTTGCCGTTTTGAGAATTCCTGATCCCCCCGGCCACTGCATGAATGCACCGGGATTCTCAGACACGGTTAGATCAATCTGCCCTTGGCCCATGACCCTAGAACTTTCAAAACTAGCTTAGTTCAAGTGAGGACCATCTAGAAAAACAGTGGATAACTCTAGATAACTCTAGAAAAACAGTGGAAATTTGGCATCGGGGGTAGAATCTGGTGCCTACTATCTTCGGGCATAAAACTCCTGAGACGGTGCCCGTCTTAGATGGCTCAGTGGGTTAAACGTCTGCCTTTGGCTCAGGTCATGATCTCAGGGTCCTGGGATTGCGCCCCGCATCGGACTCTCTGCTTGAGCAGAGAGCCTGCTTCCCCCTCTATCTCTGCCTGCTGCTCTGCCTACCTGTGATCTCTCTCTCTGTGTCAAATAAATACATAAAATCTTAAAAAAAAAATAAAACCCCTGAGAAAGGAGAGGTCATCCTAGGGCCAATAGAGAGTGTGTACAGTCCTCCATGGGCTTGGGAAGCGCTATTGGAAGTTCAGGAAGTTTTGAGACTCTTCAAAAGTGGTTGTAAACTTCCCAGACTTCCCAAAGTCTCCAGATGGTTCTAAGGAACCACATTTAGGCTGCCATGCTTAATTTTTCTTTATGTCTGTGCACATAAATGTATCCATAATATGTGTGTGTGTGTATGTGTATAATATAACATGTATAAGTTAAGCATCAAATCAGCTTTGAGCAACAAATAATAAAATGGTCACAAAAGATAGTTGATGGCTTTTTTGGGATGATCTTGGCAGAATTCTTGTGTTAGGTTAAACTCCCTTCAGAGTTTAACATAATGGGAGACGCCAGTAGGTGGCTCGGGGGAGACTAACCTTCTAAGGCTTTTTTACGGGATGCTGCAAGGGGTAGGAGGGATCATTGAGAGTCTAGCTTATGTACCTTTCACTATGACCCTTTCCGTCTCAAATCGAAACTGATCTTCAAATCCTTTCTCAGAGGCATTTCTACCAGCCAATCTGGACACTGGTGGGTGCTGGAGCCAAGCAGTTATCCGCATCGGGCCGTCCCACTGCAAGTGTGATACCCTCTGGCGTAGAATGGATCAAAACTCGAGTGGTTGAGCTGGACCCCAACAAGAACTGTGTCCGCACAGACAGTGGCAAGGAGGTAAGCATCGGGGTCCTTTGGCTTTTGTTAGTCAGGGCTTGTGTTCATGGACAGCCATTAGCAAACGGGACCGCCGCATGGAGGGCAACGTATATGCATGTGTGTGCATGGGTGTGTATGTTGATAGTACACGAGGTGGGAAGGGGTGTGGTGGGTGAGGGGTGGGCTAGATGGAAGGAGCGAGTGACGAATAAATGAACAACTAAGACACGGATTTGTGGAACTCTTGCTCAGTTGCTTGGTACAGTATCTTGCATCTGAGTGTTTATTCAACGATACTATCACCATATGTTCAAATAGCAGCACCTCCTTCCTTTTACCTTTGAAACAGTCGCTTCTCACTGTCAGTTGACCTCAGGAGGAAGACATTTGGAAAATATCCTTTCCTGTTATGCCAGGGGTGCTATGCTGGAGTCGTAAGGGACCATGGCAGTCCTCACGGTGTGGGGCTAAGGAAGGGCTAAGGAAGATTTCTGCTCCTGGAGTTTGAGACTCTGAAGTTGTCAGTACCACTTAGAAGTCTGCTCCTAAAACCCAGAGATCAAAGCCGCTGTAGGGACGAGAGCAGGATGGTGAGGTGACAGACTCGGAAGTCCTCTGCAGGGTTCTGTCCTCTGGTCTGCCCCTGAGCCAAGCACCCTGGTAGGCGTTGTCATAGAACTGTAGAATCTGAGAGTTGTTGGGGATCTGAAAGGTTTCCAAGTCCAATCCCTTCCTCTAAACAGGGACTCATTGGCTGCAGGGAGTTGTAACCCTTCCTGGGGTCATGGATCTTTCTGAGTACCCGATAAAAAGCCTTATCTAGAAAATGCATATACATACCAGTTAAAAAAAAAAAGATTGAGAGAGAGAGAGAGAGAGAGAGAGAATGCGTGCCTGTGCGTACACACACTGGGGGAGCAGCAGAGGAAGAGGGACAGAGTTCTGAGCAGACTCCCTACTGAGTGTGGAGTCCACTTGGGACTCCATCTCAGGATCCTGAGATGATTAAATTTTGCATTAAATTTCATTGAGTTTAGAGAATCTTTTTTAAAAAATATTTTATTTATTTATTTGAGAGAGAGAGAGAGCATGCAGAGTTGGGGTTTCCTTATCCCCTCCAGCCCATCTGTCTGTCTGTCTTTCTCTCTCTCTCACTGTCTTTTTCTAGATTTTATGTATTGGGACACCTGGGTGGCTCAGTCAGTTAAGCATCTGCCTTTGGCTCAGGTCATGATGCCAGGGTCCTGGGATTGAGCCCGGCATCAGGCTCCCTGCTCAGCTGGAACCTACCTCTCCTTCCTCTCCCTGCTCGTGCTCTCTTCTCACTGTCTCTCTCTTAAATAAAATAAAATCTTAAAAGAAAGATTTTATTTATTTATTTGAAACAGAAAGAGAGAGCACACAACAAACAGGGGAACATTGGAGAGAGAAAGAAGCTCCCAGCTGAGTAGGGAACCTGATACAGGGCTCTATCCTAGGACCCTGAGATCATGACCTGAGCCAAAGGCAGAGTCTTAAACCAGTTGAGCCACCCAGGTATCCCTCCTTCTTTCTTTTCTAAAGTAAGCTCTAGGGGTGCCTAGATGCTTCCTAGTCTTGATCTCAGCTCAGGTCATGATCTTAGGGTTGTGAGATCAAGCCCCAGGTTGGGCTCTGAGCTGAGTGTGGAGCCTGCTTGAGATTCTCTCTCCTTCTGCTGGCCCCCCCACAATGCATGCTCCCTCTCTCTCAAAAAAAAAAAAAGAAAAAATTTTTTTTTTAAGTAAGCTCTATGCCCAGTGTGGGTCAGACTCATGACTCAGAAATCAAGAGTTGCATGCTCTGGTCTGACAGAGCCGGCCCAGTGCCCTATTAAGTGTCTTCTATAAACAATACAGTTTTAGACATACATGAGTGAACAAGAACAAACATCCTTACTTTCCTGGTTTTATTTATTTATTTTTTTAAAGATTTTATTTATTTATTTGACAGACAGCGATCACAAGTAGGCGGAGAAGCAGGCAGAGAGAGAGGAGGAAACAGGCTCCCCGCTGAGCAGAGAGCCTGATGGGGGGCTCGATCCCAGGACCCTGGGATCATGACTTGAGCCGAAGGTAGAGGCTTTAAACCACTGAGCCACCCAGGCGCCCCACTTTCCTGGTTTTCATTTTAAGCAGGGGAGGGCATACAATAACCAGTAGACATAATAAGTAAATGATACAGTGTGTTAGAAGGTAATGAGTATTAATGAAAAGAAGTAGAGCACAGTAATTGGAAGTGGGCCATTTGTGGGGAGGGATTGGATTTAAAATGGGTTGGTACTGACACGTCCAGGAGTTCTCTGACAACAAGCGATCAGTCTCCATTTTTTAACAGACCGGTCACATAAAAGTTCTGCCTCAGCAGAGCCAGAACCCACCCTTTCTGTAGCCTCTTTCATATTCTCTTGGGCCCCCAGGGCGTTTTGGGGCTTAATGCCTTTCTTGTTCCTTGCTTTGTCCTGTATGTAGGGTGGCCAAGGGTATCATTCAGTTTCTGTGGAGGAATTCTTCAACTGTTTTTTTTTTTCTTTAATTTTCTTTTTTTTTTTTTTTAAAGATTTTATTTATTTATTTGACAGACAGAGATAACAAGTAGGCAGAGAGGCAGGCAGAGAGAAAGAGGGGGAAGCAGGCTCCCCGCTGAGCAGAGAGCCCTATGTGGGACTTGATCCCAGGACCCTGAGATCATGACCTGAGCCGAAGGCAGAGGCTCAACCCACTGAGCCACGCAGGCGCCCCGGAATTCTTCAACTGTTTGAAGGTGGCTCTTCTTGTCTGGGTACATCTAGTCTTCAGGTAGATTTGTTCCCTGACCCCACTTTGCTCAGCACTTTCTCCTGTCCTCCAGCAACGTCTCCACGGCCCTCACCTTTCTCTCCGCCCTGCTGTGGACATCATCTGTGGATATCAGTGCCCCATGAAAGAGGTTGCCCAGAAGAGGAGGCAGGTTTACAGAACATCCCAGAACAGAGTGACACTCTTCTTTCTCACAACTGGATATAGCCTAAATTAGCATTTGCCTTTTTACCAACCATTAGCACAGTGCTGATTCATGCTTGGCTTAAGGTCACTTCAGACTTCTGGTTTTTTTTTTCCCCACATGACCCAGTGTCAGGTCACACTTTCTCCATCCGTATCTAATATATGGATATATGTAATGGATTAGAATCTATATAATAGAAGAGGATATATATAATAGATTGATATATATATATAACTTACAAATGATGTATCCCTGTTGATGGACTTATTTTCTCCAGAATCTCCAGAAGATCAGACAGTATTAAACAGAAGGCTGAGGTTCAGGGTTCATTTCCTTTGGGTCCAGGATACCTGTCTCTGACCACGTATATCACCTGTTTGGTATAGCAGCGCTTGCCTCCTTGCTTAGACCCCTTCACATTCCACATAGAGCTTAGAGCCCTCTGTGGTTGGGTTCATGCGCATCTCAAGAATCATAAAATTATATCATCTCTTGAGAAAGAGAGGCACTGGTAGGTGTTCTCACTTCTGACCTTACTTAGACTTTACTTATGCTCAGACTGTTAGGAAAGTTGCAGTGTCTTGTTTTAGGATTAGAGAAGAAGTTGGTGTAAACTGGCAGGACTTTCTTCCAAGGTTTTATTAAGCAAAAGTCTCCTATAGCCAGATCTCAGAAATCTGCATATAACAACTCATGGGGGATGTCATCTTGTTGGTTTTATTGATCTTCCCAACTTGCCTGGATCTTGTGGATTTACAATTCTGTCATCCAGTTAGTATTTTTTTTTTTTTTTCCTAGCCATTATCCATGATGGCTTCATTTAAGTTCAAGGTTTTAATTTGATAACATGTCCCTAGAGAGCTTTTTCTAGCTTGCAAAAATTAATCAACCTTGTTTAATAAATATGTTTTGCTAACATTTTACCAAAATTATTCCCTTATTAGTTTATACATTAGTATTTCTTCAAGACTGAGTTGAAGTCTTTGCTGACATTCAGACGCAGTATGTCTCTGACTCTCCCTGATGCAGGGGTCTGCTTGTCTGGAATGTGTCCTGTAGGCTGTTTGGACTGGCCCTTGTCCTTCTCCAGTCCTAACCTTGTTCTGGTTCCTTCTCCCTCTCTCTCATAGTTTCTGCTCCAGCACATTTCCCTCTCATTTCCTCAGAAGTCTCGGGTTCCTTCTTTCCCAGGCCATTTGCACATGCTGAGTTTAATCTCTTTTCCTAGCTAACTCCTACTCATCTCTACCTTAGATATACCCCTTTGGGAAAGCTTTTCCTGACCTACTTGACTAGGTCAGATTCCCCCTTGACCAGCTATCACAGCATTCTGTGATGTAGTAGTTATTTCTATGATTATCTGATAATCCCTATCTCACCCACTACACTGAGTTCTTGGAGGGGTGGGAACAATTTCTTTCTGGTTCAATGTTGTATGTCCAGGACCTAGCACAGTATGTCACATAGGAGATGCTCAGTAAATATTTGTGAGCAAATTGTGTCTCAGTTTCTTTACCTGTATAAAATGGGACTAATAAGGAGTGCCTGGGTGGCTCAGTTGCTTAAGCATCTGACTCTTGATTTCGGCCCAGATCATGATCTCAGGGTCGTGAGTTTGAGCCCTGCACTGGGCTCTGTGCTAAGTGCAGAGCCTGCTTGTCCCTCTCCTTCTGCTCCTCATCCCTCTCTCTCTCTAAAATGAATAAATAAATCTAAAAAAAAAATGGTTATAATACCACCTTCACTGAGTTGTTTTGAAGACTAAACAAATTAAAACATACGAAAGACTCAGAACAGTTTCCTGCAGAGTAAATGCTCAAGAGATGTTACTCTTACTATTTTTTAAAGAACACAGGAGAAAAAAAAGAAAAAGGAGATACTTATTAGGTATCCTCTGTGAGCTGGCCTAGTTCTTAACCCCTGACTGACTGAAAGCAGTTTGCAGTCTGTGAACCCATTTGGTGCTCTTTTTCCAAATCACCAGGAGACATTTATTTGGTAGATGAGTCTGGAATTTCACCATGGAGAAAATCCCGTTTATGAGATTGTTAGTATCAGAGTTTACTGCCCCCACTTCCTGTAGAAGATGAGAATAGGTGCCCATATTGAGCCTTCTGGCAGTGACTGCACTGTTGACTATAATTGCTCAAAAGTCTTGTCTACAAGTTTTTGCAGTTCCTTAGAATTTAAATCATCTGGCCTGGAAACTTGAATTTACTCAGAAGGCTTAAGGCTTTCTTTTTGTTCTTTGTTCTCTTAGGGTTTATTCTCCCTTAATGATTTTCTTTCCATAATATTAAGCTTGTCTGTTACCAGTCCTTAAAAATAATCAATATTATACTGTAATTAAACAATCAGGGCGCATACAAACCAAAGGTTTTTCTTGTTGACCATGTTCATGTTTTGCCTATAGATTATTACCCCCTAGATCCCATGTCCCATCTGACCTCACTGACCTTGAAGACTCAGCATAGCTCAGTCAGGTAGTTAATGGGCCTGGTACAGTGCTATGGAACAAGGAATTTTCAGGGTACAGCGCTCTATGGATAGGTACATCATACAGAGGAAGATGTGTATGTTATTGTGTGCTTTGATAAATTACATATTTCACAAACAACTGAAATCATCCATCCATCCAAGAAACATGACTGAGTTCCTCACTTTAATTTCAGGAATATTGAACAAGACATAACCTTTATTGTCTGGGGTACTCAGTGTAGGGAGGGAAGATATTATTCCTATATAATGCAACCAGTTCTATAAAGCATCATACACACTAAGGAAGCTCCCAGAAGGGGCCAGCGGGGAGGGGAATTGAATCGTTGGGAGGCCTCACTGTGGAGGTGACCTTGGAGCTGAGCCTCCTGGATCCCAGGGCAGGGCCTCTGCAGAAACTTCCTGCCCTTGGTTCCTCAGCCTGAGCTGAGCACTCTCAGGTCTTAGAGTCCTCTCCCTTCAACTGTGACCTACCCATCTTGCTGCTCTGCTTCTCCTTTGAGTACAGGAATTCATTACAACCCATTTCGTTACCAATTCATTACCAACCCAATTCATTACAACAACTTTGCTGGGCTCCTGACTTGTATCACGATCCTTCTCCACCTCCAATTTTCTAGGCAAGTCCTGTTTCTTTACATCTCTCTTGCTTATGTTTTCTGGCCTCAGCTTTCTTCCTTTTGCTCTTAAACCCACATCTCCCATCATGATACTTATGGAAACTTTTGCCTTTGGCATGAGTGATCACAATATAGTAATTAATTAATTAATTAAAAGGTTTTATTTATTTATTTAAAAGATTTTATTTATTTATTTGACAGAGAGGGAGAGAGCTTGTGCACAAGCATGGTGGGGGGTGGCAGGAAGTGGGAGAGGGAGAAGCAGACTCTCCGCTGAGCAGGGAGCTCAACATGGGACTCGATCCCAGGACTCCAGGATCATGACCTGAGCCGAAGGCAGGCGCTTAACCGACTGAGCCACCCAGATGCCCCACAATACCCATATTTAAAGAGGGGATTTTAAATCACATCCTTTTCCATGACCCTCAAAATAGCAGTTTCTCACTTACAATATCGATCCGATCCATATGGCAGGTCAGATTAGCCAAGGATTCACAGTTGACTCCACACATTTTAAAACTGATTGTCTTTTAAGATTAGGAAGTGCTTCTCTCACTCCTCAGCGCCTCAGCTGAGGAGGTGTTAACAGAAGCACCACACAAACAGTCTGCTTCTTTGTATCCCTCTTCACTGTGTAAAAACACAGGAGTCTCAAGCCCTCTGGGGGCCAGGCAGGCTATTCAATGCTTGTGAAGCACTGAGGTGTGAGAAAGAAGCACTGAGGTGTGAGAAACAGACTGGCAGACATGATGGCAGATAGGAGCGGGACTCCCTGCCTGTGCCCTGCCCATCACCCACAGCCTCTAGGCGTCCTCAGTAGAAAATGGAGGCATGGGGCTGGGGCTGAGTTACCCCTTGGGCTGCCACTTCTGGGATCCTGGTCTAAAATACCATTGTTTGTGTTGCAGATTTCCTACAAATACCTTATTATTGCTCTTGGGATTCAGCTGGACTATGAGAAGGTACGATTTTAAACTAAACTACTTCTGTGTCGCACTGGCCTCCTTATGCCAAGTTCAAATGCTGCATTTAGTTGCTTTGTATTCATTTTGGCAGGAAAGGGTGCTAAGGGATCCTCTTTTAGCTTTTCTTTTCACAGCGGTCTTTTTATGGTTTTTTAAAAAAATCTTTAAGATTTTGTAGACAATGTCAACGATGATGATATGTTTTAGCTTTAAGCTTTAATCCAAGTTTCGCATGTCCATACCCTAATGGCAATTCTTGTAAAACAGCAGGCTTTTCCAGACTCACAAGAAAGCCACCTTGCTGTGTAGAACTGAGTTGTCTCTTTCTCCCTTCAGTTCCACGGGGTGTCTACACCATGATGTCCTGCTCCCTGGCCTGGTCAGCCAAAGGGGGGATCAGATTGCCTCTCTTTCTCTGACTGTCCCTGTCTCCTCTGCTCCAGAGTTCCTGGGGAAGCAACTTGACTTGGATGAGGGGTCATAAAGTGCCCTTTGTGAGCAGTCTTCTAAAACAAACTTGGTTACCGCTTTCTGGCACCTTTTTCCTTAACAATAACCTCTTCAAACTATAGACAAGTAATGAAGGAGATACGAGATCAGCTGTTTATTTATCCCTTGGATAGTGCATTTTGCTTTAGGAACCGGGAGGTATGGAGGGCACAAGAGGGGACGGTCCAGAGTCTCGGCATCTGGTTCTGTGTGGGTCTCTCAACCTCGCTCTTCTTCAGTTCCCTCATCTGGGTCTAGGATCCAGGATGATTTCCCCATCTGCCCCAGAGGCCTGTAGCGAACAACTATCCACTGTTAGCATGGGCTGAGACTTCAGAAACATTAAAATATGAGGAGATTCTATAAAAATAATAATAGTGAGAATTATTGCTATTGAAACTGCTGCTATTACAACTACTTAAACTATAGCAGGAGATAATGGTCAATAATCGGAGGAATAGCCGCTTTTCACACTGAGCCTCGTGGAGGAGATCCTAGCACTGTTTCCTTGACAGCTGAGGGGTGCGTGTCGCGTGGTTGCCCTACAGTCTGGAGAACAGCCTGGGATGTCCTGAAGGACCAGCCCACCCTCATCACTGATTTTTGATGGCTCCTCTGTGCTCTTGCTGGAAGTACTGGTGCTCGATACTCAGCCATCTTCACAGCACTCTATGAACCTTCTAGTAGCCAAGTCAAGTGTCCAGTTAATCTCACTGGCAGGAACACAGACACTTTGTGGGGCACTTACCGCGTGGGTGCCATTTTTCTAAGTGCCATTTTTCTAAGTACTTTCTGTGTGTGGTCTCATATCCTTCTGCCAACAGCCCTCTGGAGCAGTTACTTTTACACCCATTTTACAGATGATGAACATAAACTCGGTGTACATTAGAACCAACCAGAGAGCCAGACAGAGTTCTGGGCTTGCTCCTGAGTTTCTGAATTAGTAGGTCTGGGTGGGGACTGATCATTTGCATTCCTAGCAAGTTCCCAGGAACTGCCCTTGAGACCCACTGGCTTAGGGATATTTGGTATTTACCCAGGGTCATAACACTTGTAAGTGGAAAAGCTGGGACTCAAGCCAGATCGGTGTGGTTCCCAAGTCTATATTTTTAATGGTCAGCCTTTACTGCCTTTACCAAGAGTTGGTACAACTGATAAAGGGTAGTTTAGGTTTGTGATTATTGACAATATGGCCCTTGATTCTGCCTGTCCTTCTTCCCAGTAAGGCAACTGATTCTCCAAAAAGGAAGCGTGGCTGGCTTCTTGTCCTCACCTTGATGGTGGGAAGAGATATGTTCAAACCACACTCCCAAGGCCAGCAAGGCAAAGGCCTTCCCGTGGGCCGGAGTCCATTCTGTGGTTTGGCTCCTGACTCCAGGCACCACAGTCCTGATCTTAGCAGGTCCCTCGCCCTCTTGCCTACTCCAGTGTGTGTGAATCCTGGGGCCTCACAATTGCACTGAAATATTGGTTATTGAAATGGCAGAGAACGAAGGCGCTAAAAAAGAGTTTTGCACTTAGAAAATTTATACCTGTGAATTTGCAGTTTTGTTAAGAAATAATTGTTTTGTGTGCTTTCTTGCAGATCAAAGGCTTACCTGAAGGTTTTGACCATCCCAAAATAGGGTCCAATTATTCAGTGAAGACGGTGGAGAAGACATGGAAAGCTCTGCAGGACTTCAAGGAAGGCAATGCCATCTTTACCTTCCCAAATACCCCTGTAAAATGTGCTGGAGCGCCCCAGAAGATAATGTATTTGTCAGAAGCCTATTTCCGGAAGGTACGCTTCCTCCCTAGGGATAGAGACAGGGAGGGCAGGCGGTGCTGATCCAGTAATGCCAGAATTCCATTTTATCCATGTCAAAATATCTTTTTTATTTATAAATTTTTATTATGTATCCACCAAGTTATATAATTGGGAGTTTATAAAATAGAAAAAAGGGAGTCACTGTAATCCAATTACTTTAATATAGCTGCTGTTATCAATTTGACATGTCCTTCTATTTTTTCCCTATACATTCCTTTTTTAAGAGAGAGAGAGAGAGAAAGAGAGTGTGCACCCAAGCATGTGGGGGTGCAGATGGAGAGGGAAAGAGAGAGAATCTTAAGCAGGATACATGCCCAGAGTTGAGCCCAGTGAAGGGCTTGATCTCAGGACTCTGAGATCAAGAGTTGGAGCCTTGGGGCACCTGGGTGGCTCAGTGGGTTAAAGCCTCTGCCTTCGGCTCGGGTTGTGATCCCAGGGTCCTGGGATCGAGCCCCATGTCGGGCTCTCTGCTCAGTGGTGAGCTCGCTTCCTCCTCTCTCTCTGCCTGCCTCTCTGCCTACTTGTGATCTCTGTCTGTCAAATAAATAAAATCTTTAAAAAAAAAAAAAAAAAGAAAAAAAGAGTTGGAGCCTTAAGTGACTGAGCTACCCAGGTGCCCCAATTTTTTTTATTAACATGTTTTTAATCATGCCATACAAATTTTGATGTGCTACTTGTTATTAAATAATCTTTGTAACATAATTTTAATGTCTATATAGACATCTACTGGGGAGATACATTAGAGATTGTTTAAATTTTTCCATGTAGCTGAATAATTGGTTGTTCACATAACAATATCCTCAGGGCGCCTGGGTGGCTCAGTTGGTTAAGTGGCTGCCTTTCGGCTCAGGTTATGATCCCAGGACCCTGGGATCGAGCCCTGCATTGGGCTCCCTGCTTAGTGGAGAGCCTGCTTCTCCCTCTCCCTCTGCCTGCTGCTCTGCCTACTTGTGCTCGCTCTCTGTCTCTCTGTCAAATAAATAAATAAATAAATCTTAAAAAAAAGAAAAGAAAAGAAACAGTATCTTCCATTGCTCTCACTCAGGTTCAAGGTTATGAATATTTTTTGGCTCTTGATAAACATCTTAAAAAACACAGTAGGCAAAATGCCAATTCTAAAGGCAAAAAAAAAAAAAAAAAAAAAGTGTTGACCTAGAACTTCAGACTTGGGTGGAAAGAGTTCTTTGGGTGGGGACACTCCACATGCCTCCAGCATGTCCAGGCCCCTGTCGGCAGCTTGAGTCCATCTGGCCCGAAGCAGCAGGAAGCTGCTCTCGGCCTCCTACCGAGGTGTGGGTTGTCACATTTGGTTTATTGCAGTGTAGTTTGACCTGAGGCAATGGCAGGATTCAGAGCAGCCTGTGGTTCTGTAAAGGGGCAGGTGAGAGAAGGGGAGGGGTAGCTGGGACAGAAGTGCCGTCTGAATGCAATGCTTGGAACCCACCCTGGGAAGCCTTCACCTGAGTTATGCAAACCTGTGCCAGCCACCCCGGGGGAATTAAGGAACAGTTCGAGTCATTGTTTCTGTTTCTAAGAAATGTCATTCTGGGTCATGAGAATTACTGGATGGCACAGGCTTTTGAGGTTTCTACCCACATAACTTCTTTCCAATAGTGTGATCCAGGGGCACCTGGGTGGCTTAGTCCGTTAGGCATCTGACTCTTGATTTTTGGCTCAGGTCATGATTGCAGGGTCATAATCTCAGGGTCATGAGATCAAGCCCAGTGTTGAGCTTCACATCGGACTCCGTGTTTGGCGTGGAGTCTGGTTGAGATTCTCTCTCTCCCTCTCCCCTGTGCCTCCCCAACCTCTTTCTTTCTCTCAAGATGAACAGACAAGCAAATAGTGTGCTCCAGATGAACAAATCCCAAAAGGAGCTGAACAAAGAAAAAGAGAGACTAGCTGCTTCTTCCCACCTGGACTTCTCTTTGCGAACTCTTTTCTATCGAGGCTTAGATGGCCAAGAGGAAGTTTCTCTTTCAGGCCCTGTGAGATCTTAGGCATTTGGGAAAATACCAGCCTCTGAAACATATGAACAATACAAGCATGTATGAGGCAATGGGATGGGAACTTTGTGGTCACTGCTGTTCCCGCAGCACCTATAACAGTACCAGTCACCTCTAGGACCTCATTAAATACTGACTGAGTGGATGAACAAATGAGTATATCAGTAAACAATTCAGCTTGTCTTTCCCTGGACTTGACTTCATCTCTGGCCTTCACATGGATGGCACCCTTGACTCAAATATGCACTTAGTTCCTATGTCACTGACAGAAAATAAGGAGATAGTGAATTGGTTCACACCTTGCCCCACCAGTGTATAGTGATGGAGCAAGCTGGTGAGCTCTCTTTTGAGGGTTTTAATTCTTTTAATTCTTGTCTAGGTGTTTTTTTGTTTGTTTGTTTTGTTTTTTTAAGATTTTTTACTTATTTATTCGACAGAGATCACAAGTAGGCAGAGAGAGAAGGGGAAGCAGGCTCCCCGCTGAGCAGAGAACCCATTGCGGGGCTCGATCCCAGGACCCTGGGATCATGACCTGAGCTGAAGGCAGAGGCTTTAACCAACTGAGCCACCCAGGCACCCCTCTTGTCTAGGCTTTAAAAAAAAGAAAAGGTGGCTGGAGTAATGCTTTGATGTTGATTGTTTCTGTTCTTTCCATTTTTTCCAGACAGGGAAGCGATCCAAGGCCAATATCATTTTCAACACTTCTCTTGGAACCATTTTTGGGGTTAAGAAGTATGCAGCTGCCCTGCAGGAGATCATCCAGGAGCGGAACCTCACCGTTAACTATAAGCAAAACCTCATCGAAGTCCGAGCTGATAGACAGGAGGCTGTTTTTGAGAATCTGGACAAACCTGGAGAGACCCAAGTGATCTCAGTGAGTGGGGGAGAGAAGCTTGTCAGCCCCACGCACCTCTGGATGCTGGCGACATCGTGCCTCCCACCTCCCAGTTGCCATCCTTGTGCTGGGGGAGGCTGGTTACAATGAGCGCACCAGGGGGGTGGGGAGGGGGTGGATCAGAATAGACCGGAAGGAGAAAGGGGCAAGAGGCGATGTCCCTGGGAGCTGAGGAGCGTTTACCTACTGGTATCAGGTGCCTTTTGATCCTGTTTTGTATCGCCATTCTTCTTCCCCTGAGTCAGTTGAAGTAGCCAAAAATATTTGATGACTTCAGGTCTTGCCTAGAGTTCAGGAAGGGCTTCCTTCAAAGGAGGATTTGGTGATTGTCTTGTTTTATGGAGAAACAGCCCTGCCTGTGGGTTGTTCACGACAGATAGGGGTGTCTTTAAACATCTTTCACCTGTGCACAAGAGGAGGCACTTCAGAATCCTTGCAGGATCTTGCAGAGCCATGCCCTGATGTGGAAAGATGGAGCCTCTGTGTATGGGCTTGGATTCCGTGTGCCTGTTCCTTCTTCCGTGTCGCGAGAATAGTCCTTCTGCAGACGTGTATGAGGCTGAAGAGCAGGATGTAAAGGCATCTGGAGAAGCATCCGTGGGAGAATCACTTGTTTACAGCACGCTGGCAAGAGCCATTAGCAATGAGAAAACGGCTCACAGTGACATTTTATTCATTCTGCAGCTTTAGAGGAATGAAGGGTTCCATTAAAAAAAGGAATTTTGAAGTGAGCCAACGACGAATCTTCTAAACATCAAAACTTCACATTTTAAGCTTTTTAGTGCAGGCTTGTTCTAAAATGTATTGCACATATCTTTCCTTTCTTAAGTGGTGTGTATTGACTCTCATTTAAAATGTTACTGATGACTCAAGGTCATAATTTTAAACTTTTATTTGCAAATAATCTTAAACTTAGAGAAGCTGCAAACATAAAACCAGGACAAAGAAAACTGTGTGCTGCATAGCCTTTACCTAGATTCATTTATTATTGGGTTTTGCCCTATTGGCTTTATCATTTGACCTCTCTCTCTCCTAATATAATATAATATAATATAATATAATATAATAAAATATATTTTCAGAGCCTCTAAAGGTGAGTTATATACTTCATATAGCATGGCCCTTTACCTAAATACTTTACTGTTAATCTTTTAAGAGAGCCCTATTCTTTTACATAACCACAGTACAGTTACCAATTCAGGTAACTTAGCATGGGCACAATATTTTAGTCTGTTGTTTATATTCGGTTTTGTTGATTGGCCTAGTAGCATTTATAGTGTTTTTCTCCCTCCAGGGCAGAACCCAGTCCACAGGCAGGTATTGTCTCTAATTGGGATGTCTCTTGAGCATCCTTTGATCTGGAACATTTCTATGGCCTTCCTTGGTTGATATTTTGGAATAATACAGACCACCTCACACTGCTTCATTTTTTAATAGAGTGCTCCTCATTTTGGGTTTGCTTATGTTTTCTTGTGATCAGTTTCTGGCTGTGCATTTTAGACTGAAGTGTACTGTATAAGCGATGTACTGTCTTTTTAGGGTATCACATTTGAGAGCACACAGTGGTCAACTGCCCCTCATTGATGATGTTCATTTGGATCAACAGTCAAGAGATGGCCCAATTTCTCTACTATTTAACTATTATTCATTTTCCCCTCTTGCTACTAATAAGAAGTTTGTGGGGAGGGGCACCTGGGTGGCTCAGTGGGTTAATAAGCCTCTGCCTTCAGCTCAGGTCATGGTCTTGGGGTCCTGGGATCGAGCCCTGCATCGGGCTCCCTGCTCAGGGGGAGCCTGCTTCCTCCTCACTCTCTGCCTGCCTCTCTGCCTGCTTTTGATCTCTGTCAAAAAAAATAAATAAAATCTTAAAGAAAAAAAAGTTTGTGGGGAAACACCTTAAGGCCAAGCAAACATTGTACTCCCTCCTCATTAAGTTTCCCACTGGATTTACCATCCACTGATCATTTTTGCCTAATCCAGTCTTTACTATGGCAGTTGGAAAGTGGTGTTTTTTTCCAATTAAGCATTTTCTCTACCTTTAACAGTAGGCTGTTAGCATTCTGTCTGCAAAAGCCCTCCCTTCTCTCTTAATTCATTAGTTATTGGTATGAACTCATGAATTTTGTTTTAACCCCCAATAGTTTATAATTCCTTACTGTCCATAATTATTTTGGTGCTCACATTGTCCAGATTTGGTCAGTAGGAGCCCTTTCAAGATGGCGATGGCCTTGTGACTTGTTGCTGCCATATTTTTGAGCACTTTCATGCTTTCTGGTGTCACAGGATGTCCCAGGCTCATCTGATACCTGCTTGCTACAGCTCAGGGTCCTAATTTTGAGTAGCTTTTTTTTTTTTAAGGATTTTATTTATTTATTTGAGAGGAAGAGAGAATGAGAGAGACAGAGCATGAGAAGAGAGAGGTCAGCAGGAGAAGCAGACTCCTTGCTGAGCAGGGAGCCCGATGTGGGACTGATCCCCGGACTCCAGGATCATGAACTGAGCCAAAGGCAGTCGCTTAACCAACTGAGCCACCCAGGCGCCCCTTTGAATAGCGTTTTATATAGTTATGCTCCTAGGGCCTACTGGGGCTAGTTATCACCTCCAAAAGGGTCTCAGACAACTCTGTTATTTAATTTTGTATGTGTCCTTTTTTTAGCTTTTCAGTTTTCTTTTTTCCTGGCTGTCAGGCAGTTTTAAGTGACTTCAGAAGGTCCCTCCAGCTTCAGCTCATCTAAGCTGCTGCTGCTCCTTCTTTATTGACTGGCAAATGAGATAGCCAAACTTGTTCAATTCTTTGTAAAGTAAAATGAATGGGCTACAAGTCAGGGCCCCCAGCATAGTTATATGAGCAAAGTGTATGCCTTTGAGTGCATGAACTTAATTTTGTTATTCTGTGGTTTTTACTCCAGTTCTCAGCTGTGATCTTGATAGTTGAAGTTGTGGATGGGGACTTGGATAAATAAATGGTTCTTCTTCTTCTTCTTTTTTTTTTTAGATTTTATTTACTTATTTGACAGACGGAGATCACAAGTAGGCAGAGCAGCAGGCAGAGAGAGACTCTGCTGGCTCCCCGCTGAGCAGAGAGCCTGATGCTGGGCTCAGTCCAAGGACCCTGAGATCATGACCTGAGCCGAAGGCAGAGGCTTTAGCCCACTGAGCCACCCAGGCGCCCCTAAATGGTTATTCTTCTAAAGGGTTTATAAAGAAGAAGGATATTTGGTCCCCTTTGAGTGATAGGATTTCAGGTCAGATTTTCTTTCCAAACCCAACCCCACTTAAACTAGGGATTTCAAAAAATCTTCTAAAAGGTGTTGAAGTAGTGCTCCCAGCCCTGACTGCACATGGAAATTACTTGGGGAGCTTTTAAATGTTCTGATGGCTAAGTCTAACCCCCACAGATTTTAATTAATTAGTTTGGGGGGTGTGAAATGATGATTGGGAGTTTCAAAATTTCCTCTGATAATTCTCATGTACAGGCAGGATTGAGAATCACCACTGTAAAGATTTTTTAAAAAAAAGAAAAGAAAAGAAAAAGAAAGCCTATAGCCTAAATTGTTCAATGGTCAGTGATAATGTATTTCTTTATAGATAAGCAAATGGAAGGTGAAATGGCTTGTCCATATAATGACATTCTCTTTTTCATTTTTTTTTTTTTTTAAAGATTTTATTATTTGTCGGAGAGAGAGAGTGAGCACGAGCAGGCAGAAGGAGAAGCAGGCTTCCTGCTGAGCAGGGAGTCCAGTGCAGGGCTCCACGCGGGGCTCTGTGGGGTGAAGGCAGACGTTTAAGAACTGAGCCACCCAGGCGCCCCCTGTTTTTCATT
The DNA here is from genome assembly GCF_020171115.1 of Neogale vison. Lineage (NCBI taxonomy): Eukaryota > Metazoa > Chordata > Mammalia > Carnivora > Mustelidae > Neogale > Neogale vison. Next base: position 82,336,693 of record NC_058103.1, on the reverse strand, counting down.
GTAAACAAACCTGTTCCTTCAGGCCAGAGCTTCTAAGAAACCTAGAGGTTTTGTGTGTCAGAATCTCTATTTTTGTTTGAGATTTTGTTAGAGTGTGGAGTCCTGGGCCTCACCCAGACCTGCTGCACTGGGCTCTGGGGGTGGTGGGCCCCAGGAACCTGCATTTCCCACAAGCCTCCCAAATGCTGCTTCTCAACATGAAAGTTTCAAAACCGCTATTTGGAATAGATTATTTTCTGGTGATGAAGGAGAACCAAGTTCTTCGTTATACACAGTTTGTGGAAATAATGTATGAAGGACAAGCTACGGCTAAATGCCAATGTTAATTTTCAATACATCTGTAAAGCAGACCTTAGTATATCTTTTGTAGGATTTTAGTTCAAATAAAACTTCATGCCTTTATGATGATTATATGGAAACATTTAACTTTCCTTCTAGCAAAGATGTATGGAATTCATGTGTACTTGTGAAATTTAAGCACATTGATGCCAGTGGATTGAGATGACTCTGGTAAGATTTCTCCCTCGGCTAAAAAAAAAAAAAAAAGTAGTTCTGGTTAACAATAGAAAAACAGACCCAGCCTTAGTAATTTGGTGGCTGATGGCTGTGGCCCATTTCATACATTATCCTGCAGTCATGTGCTCGGTTTCCATGGTCATTAGGAGACGCAGGCTCAGGGGCCTGTGCCAATAAAGAACTACCCAAGATCCCCTTGGAAAGGAGTACTGGCTATTTACAGCACTGTTCTGCCTTAGGGCTAATTACACTTCTAACCGGCTGAGAATGGGAATAAAGACAAGCCACCTCCTTAACTCCTTCTGCTGTCCATGATTGCCATAATTGTCCCACCAACGAGGGCATGGACCTCCTTATGGAAGCCAGGACCTATGGACTGTCAGAAAGCCGGGATTGTCTTATGAGGCTAAAGTTTGCACCTTAATGAAATGTTTTGGGACTCTTAAATCAGGTTGAAATCGCTAGAGTTTATAAATAATAATAATAAAAAAAAGACTGAAAAGGATAAACTGCAGAAATGTTATATAAACAAAAAGGTATTACATAAATTAAAAAAATTAAATGAGCCATCCGAATTGATCATGGTGGGTTAGAGCAGTGCTGCCGAGGGTGTGGTTGACATAGGATTTTTTTTAGTGGGGGAAAAAATCCACCCTGTTTCCTACACTGTTCAGTAAACCCTTCACTGAATCAGATTCCTCTCTCCTCCAAAATGCTAGTGAATATTCTCACCACCCTTTATTTCACCTTAAATTGGCATTCTGTTGGTTTCCTTCATGGATTTTGGAAGTCCACCGGTATTTGGGAAGGGTGCTCCCTTACCAGCTCTGCACACAGTTTTTACAGGTTTGGGGGACTCTGAGCACCTTTTTTTCAAAATAAAACCAAAGTACCAGACTTTGCAAGTAGACAGCCAAGGATCAGGGAGAGAGCAACTGAGAACCACCACGTCCTTTTTTTTTAGGAGTAACAGACACATCAGGGTTAGTGAGGTTCATTCCGGTGTTTCTGATTCCCAATCCCTCCTGCCCAGAAGGATCACATCAGCTTTCTACGGGGAGACCACATCAGGCAAGAGAATGGTTAGTTGTTTTATCAGGACGCTGCATGGGAGCATTTAAGACCTTGGAGAAGGCGTGGATTAGTGCAAATGTGAAGTAGGTAGTGCACGGTTCAGTGTCTGGATAAGGGAGGTCGGGGGACAACTTTTGAGGCTGGACAAATAACTGGAAAAAACACCAATGTGGATGCTTTCCTTCTTTGTAGTATGAAATGCTTCATGTAACACCACCCATGAGTTCGCCAGATGTCCTCAAGACGAGTCCTGTGGCTGATGCTGCTGGCTGGGTGGACGTCGATAAAGAAACTCTTCAACACAAGAAATACCCCAATGTCTTCGGCATCGGGGACTGCACCAACCTTCCCACGTCAAAGACCGCAGCCGCAGTGGGTAAGAGAATGAGCTAGGTTTCTTACTCTCTCAGAATGATGTCACCCCGAAGTCACTGTCATCACAAAAACCAAAGCTTGGCACAAATGGCATTTCATTAATAATAAACCTTCCGTGGCCTAGAAATGATTTCAGCCACCCTGACACAGCTACCCCAACACCCTGACACAGAAGCAGGTTGTCTGTGAACTTAGTTTTAGCATCCTATGAGGAAAAAAGAGCCTCCTGACCTCATCTGCCTTTGTTTGGGTCCGAGAAGTGGTTTGCCGGGCAGGGGCCATTTGGGAGAGGGTACCATTTTTCCTGATCTCTGGAATTCCATCACTTCTCATCCCGCCACACTCCTCTGCTTGGCCTCCTTTTTGCCTCTGACACAAGGCAGGTTGGCTATTTTTCCTTAGCTTGAAACACTGTAAAGCTGGGGAAGTGTTTGTTTCCACAGAAAACACATGCAAGTCAATGAAAGCTTGCAGACCAGAAAATTGTTCTCGTAGGACAAATACAGTGGAGCGTGCCATCATTGGTGCGCGATTAAGGCCTCAGCCTGGAAAACTAAATTCTTTCCCTCCATGTTCTGCACTAGCAGTGATGAGGAGAATTGGCTTTTAGATGCTGTCCTCTCTAGACAACTGTCTTCTCCGGGTGCTGTAAAATACAGACATTCCTGCGGCTGGGATGAGAGTATTTTGTGTGAATTGCACACCCATAGAACAGGTTGGCTGTTACTTTCACTACTGCAACCCATGAAGGGCTTTCTGGGAAACCCACTCAATGTCTTTATCATTATTAATAATCATTGCCCCCCCAACTCTTGATTTCAAAAATCTCAAACCATGAAAAATTGGGAAGTACAATGAATATTCTGATAGCCTTTAAATATTAACCGGCAGTCATCTTGTGTAACATTGGCTTGATTACTCTATGTATATTTTTTTGGCGAGTCATCTGAAAGTGGGTTTTGACGTAGTAATACCTCACCCTCAAGTACATCAACCTATATCTCTTTAAGAACAAGGACTTTCTCTTCTATATTCATAAGACCATCCGCTGCCAATGGACCCCACCGATCGTGGACTAAAACTAAGACTCAAAAAACAATGAGTTCATTAAATTCATTGTTGCCTCTGTTGTTAAGATGCAGGTGGGAGGTATAAACAATTGCAAAATAAAAAGGGGGGTACTTAACTTACCGTTTCTAATAAAAGGAAGGGGAGGCTCTGCATAACCTTAGGAGAGAAATACTGTTTCTGGGTAAATCACACTGGAGTCATTAAAACAGTCTGTTAGCCGTTAAAAGGTGGGGGGTATAGACCTGGCTAAAAAGTCAAAAGATTTGACTAGTCTCCAAAGAAAAGGGGGGAATATAAGGACCTACTTAGCAAGAGGCTTTCATTAAAGTTCAACTGTTCCTGCTCCCCTTCCCCCAGGGGATTCACTTAAAAACAAGTCCTGGAAACCAGCTCCAGGTAACAAAGCCCAGATACAAGGATGGGTCAGGCCAGGTGGAGACATCCGATCAGTGGGGGGGATGCATACTGTCTCCCTGGTTACCAAGGAGTATGGACCCTGCCCTTTGGGAGCCTTTTGGGCACCAATCCCAACCAAGGTGATAGGCTGGGTCAAATGTCTACTAGGGTGAATTGTAACTCAGTTGGCCACCTGTGTGTGGCCAGGCCCGACCGCATGGCCTTTGCCTTTAAAAACTAGTCTGTGAGAATGGGAGAAGATATTTGCAAACGACATATCAGATAAAGGACTAGTGTCCAAAATATATAAAGAACTTAACAAACTCAACACCCAAAGAACAAATAATCCAATCAAGAAATGGGCAGAGGACATGAACAGACGTTTCTGCAAAGAAGACATCCAGATGGCCAACAGACACATGAAAAAGTGCTCCATATCACTCGGCATCAGGGAAATACAAATCAAAACCACAATGAGATATCACCTCACACCAGTCAGAATGGCTAAAATCAACAAGTCAGGAAATGACAGATGCTGGCGAGGATGCGGAGAAAGGGGAACCCTCCTACACTGTTGGTGGGAATGCAAGCTGGTGCAACCACTCTGGAAAACAGCATGGAGGTTCCTCAAAATGTTGAAAATAGAACTGCCCTATGACCCAGCAATTGCACTACTGGGAATTTACCCTAAAGATACAAACGTAGTGATCCAAAGGGGCACGTGCACCCGAATGTTTATAGCAGCAATGTCTACAATAGCCAAACTATGGAAAGAACCTAGATGTCCATCAACAGATGAATGGATAAGGAAGATGTGGTATATATACACAATGGAATACTATGCAGCCATCAAAAGAAACGAAATCTTGCCATTTGCGACAACATGGATGGAACTAGAGCGTATCATGCTTAGCGAAATAAGTCAAGCGGAGAAAGACAAATATCATATGATCTCCCTGATATGAGGGAGTGGTGATGCAACATGGGGCCTTAAGTGGGTAGGAGAAGAATCCATGAAACAAGATGGGATAGGGAGGGAGACAAACCATAAGTGACTCTTAATCTCACGAAACAAACTGTGGGTTGCTGGGGGGAGGGGGGTTGGGAGAAGGGGGGTAGGGTTATGGACATTGGGGAGGGTATGTGCTTTTGGGTAAATTGGAAGGGGAGATGAACCATGAGAGACTATGGACTCTGAAAAACAATCTGAGGGGTTTGTAGTGGCGGGGGGGGTGGGAGGTTGGGGTACCAGGTGGTGGGTATTATAGAGGGCATAGCTTGCATGGAGCACTGGGTGTGGTGAAAAAATAATGAATACTGTTTTTCTGAAAATAAATAAATTGGGGGAAAAAAAAAAAAAAAAAGTCTGTGAGGGACGCCTGAGTGGCTCAGTGGGTTAGGCCACTGCCTTCAGCTCAGGTCATGATCCCAGGGTTCTGGGATCGAGTCCCGCATCGGGCTCCTTGCTCCGCCGGGAGCCTGCTTCTCCCTCTGCCTCTGCCTGCCTCTCTGTCTGCCTGTGCTCACTCGCTCTCTCTCCCTCTGTCTCTGACAAATAAATAAATAAAATCTTTAAAAAAAAAACACAAAAACTAGTCTGTGAAACAGAGAAGGGTCGCCCTCTCATAAGAGGTGCGTCCCTGAACGTTCAGTTAGATTCTTTTTTTTTAAAGATTTTATTTATTTATTTGACAGAGAGAAATCACAAGTAGGCAGAGAGGCAGGCACAGAGAGAGAGAGAGGGAAGCAGGCTCCCTGCTGAGCAGAGAGCCCGATGCGGGACTCGATCCAGGACCCTGAGATCATGACCTGAGCCGAAGGCAGCGGCTTAACCCACTGAGCCACCCAGGCGCCCCGTTCAGTTAGATTCTTGATGCTTGGTGTGAAATAAAGCTTTGCTTGACCTTCGCTTTAAAAACAAAACAAAACAAAACAAAACAAAACAAGGACTTTCTCTTCTATATCCATAAGACCATGATCATGTCGAAGGAATCGAACACTGTATTGTCTCAAATATAATCATCTCATATCCAGTTCAGATTTCTCCAGTTTTCATAAAAATGGCCTTTATGACCCCCACATCACCCCCCCTTAAATCCATAAGCCAGTTAAGGGCTGTTTGTTTTTTTTTTTCACTTTTATGACACTGGCTTTTTGAAGAGTTGAGATTGGTTGTCTTGTAGAACATCCCATAATTTAGAATTGTTTGGTGGTCTTCTTAAAATTAGATTCAGGTGATCCATTTTGGCAAGACCCTCCACACATGAGACTGTGTTCCTGCCGCTGCCTCCCCTTAGGGGCCCGCCATGTTAGCTTGTCTTATCCTTGGTGAAGCTAGATTTTATCAGTGGGTAAAGGGGTGCCTGTCAGTTCTCTCTACTATAAAGATATCTTTTCTCTTTGTGATTTACAGGCAGACTGTGTGACGATACTCTCAATTTACATTTCTCTTAATGTAACCTGCTGAATTTATGTGTGGAGAATGCCTGTGGGTACACGTGAGGCACAGATTACCCAGAGTGTGGCCTACTTCAGACACATTATATTCACTGTTCTGAAGAGATAATATTAAGTACGATTACACAAAAAGTTTTTTTTTTTTAAAGATTTTATTTATTTATTTGACAGACAGAGATCACAAGTAGGCAGAGAGGCAGGCAGAGAGAGAAGAGAGAGGAGGAAGCAGTCTCCCTGCTGAGCAGAGAGACACAGGGCTTGATCCCAGAACCCTTGGATCATGACCTGAGCCGAAAGCAGAGGCTTTAACCCACTGAGCCACCCAGGCACCCCTACACAAAATGTTTTAAGTGGAAAATTTGCTGCTTCTGTGTTCCCCCTAACCACTTAGAGAGTGTCCCCATTGTTTTTACATCTGTTTTTTTTTTCCCAGTCTGTATGCATTTGTATGGTTGCTCCTGAATTCATTTAATGAGTCTACTCTTTTTAATTTATATTTATGTTGTTTCCAGTCCATTTGCATTTCAAACAGCGTGAATGTTTTCATTCATTCATGTTAAATGCATATATATATGTCACTTCACAATTTAGCGATGAAATGACTGCAGTCCCAGTGTTCCCTAAGTGGATCCACATTGCTCAGTAGATTCCCTTTCCTGGGTGTCCTGAGTAGCCCTAGCAAGGCTTTCACTTGTTCCATAACCCATCCTTGGCTTACTTGCCACTCAGCCAGGTGTCGAACCTCATTCCAGACCACTGTGCTACTCTGAGTGAGACCCCATGTTGCCACATTGAATCTAGCTTCCCCATCGCTCAGACCTCTTTCTCTGAAGATTGTCCTTTCATTACCCACACCACAGTCAAGACCGGGATGTGATATTTAACGAAAGTTAACGGAAGGTATGGGAATAACAGAAGGGGATTATAATACAGGGAAAACCTACAACTCCCGTACACTTTCATGCACACACACCTTAAACCTGGATACCCGACACTTCACAGTGTGACTGCTTCCTGGGTCCCGGCCTCTCTGCAGGTGGTACCTGCTGGGCCCTGTTTCTCCTCATCTGGTGGCCTGGATGTCCTGGTGCAGAGGCCTCCTTGGGTCTTTCAGTAAAGATTCCAAACTCTTTGTGGCCTTCAAAAGGGAACAAAGTTTTCCAAAATGGAAATAGGATCTTTAGATATGTTAAAACAATGAGGACAGCCAGTTTATATATTAGAGAGAGAGAGAGAGAGTGCAAGCAGGGGGAGGGACAGAGGGAGAGAGAGAACGTCAAGCAAACTCCTCACTGAGCACAGAGCGTGACACGGGGCTACATCTCATGATCTTGAGATCATCACCTGAGCTGAAATCAAGAGTCAGATGCTTGGGGCACATGGCTGGCTCAGTTGCTAAGCATCTGCCTTTGGCTTAGGTCATGATCGCAGGGTCCTGGGATCAAACCCCACATTGGGCTCCCTGCTCCGTGGAGAGCCTGTTTATCCCTCTTCCTCTGCCTGCCCACCCCCCACCATGCTCACTATCTCTCTCAAATAAATAAATAAAATCTTAAAAAAAAAAAAAAGATTCAGATGCTTAACTGATTGATCCACCCAGACACCCCAGCCAGTTTATATTTTTAAGCAGAATTATTTACTCCTCATTTTTTTGAACTTCCACATTTTGGAAAAACATTTATTTCTCTTTTGATTTGGGCATCAGGAAATTATACTCTGCTGGACAGGTGCAATGTTCTGCCTGTTTTTGTAGGAATGATTTCTTTCGTTTAACATTTATAATCAGTTTGATGATAGGGAGCACTGAGGGTCAGAAAAAGAATTCCATTCTTCTCACTAGTAGACCTGTATTACAAAAAATTATTTTTATATTTTGGATTTTTAAAATAATTTTTTGTCTTGTTTTCTCTCTTGTTATATAATATCTTTGATATTTGCCTCTTGTCCTCTGGGCCCACAAGATGTAAAGTTTTTCTTTATTGTATTTTTTTAGAGAAGGAGTTGGGAGTGGGGGAGAGGGAGAGAGAAAATCCTAAGCAGGCTCCATGCCCAGCATGGAGTCCGATGAGGGGGGTTCCATCTCACGACCCTGAGATCATGAGCTGAGCCAAAATCAAGAGTTGGACACTAACCGACTGAGCCACACAGGCACCCTATATAATTCTCCTTTACAGAAAAAGTTTCTTGACTCCTGACTTTGGGGATTGCAAAAAAAAACTGCTTTAATGAACATTTTACAGCATAAACATAACCCATCTTTCCTCAAAAGTAAATCTAGTTTTCTACCTCTAGAGACACAAACTGCCTTATATTTTTAAAAGGGCAGTTTGATTATTCAACATTGAACACAGACTGGGATTAGAGGATATTAAGGAATTATTGCTAGTGTTTCAGGTGTAGAAATGCTATTGTGTTCACACTTTAAAAGTTCCTCATTTTTGGGCGCCTGGGTGGCTCAGTTGGTTAAGCCACTGCCTTCAGCTCGGGTCATGATCCCAGAGTCCTGGGATTGAGTTCCATATCCGGCTTCCCCACTTGGCAGGGAGCCTGCTTCTTTCTCCCTCTCCCTCTCCCTGCCGCTCCCCCTGCTTGTGCTCTCTCACTCTCACTGTCAAATAAATAAAATTTTTATTTTTTATTTTTTTAGATTTTATTTATTTATTTATTTGACAGGTAGAGATCACAAGTAGGCAGAGAAGCAGGCAGAGAGAGGGGAGGGGGGAAGCAAGCTCCCTGCTGAGCAGAGAGCCCGATGCGGGGCTCGATCCCAGGACCCTGAGATCATGACCTGAGCTGAAGGCAGAGGCTTAAACCACTGAGCCACCCAGGTGCCCCAATAAATAAAATCTTTTAAAAAAATAATAAAATTTCCTCATTTTTCAGAGATATACACAGAAATATTTATGGGTGAATTGATGTGATTGTTTGCTCTGAAAATACTCCAGGAAAAAAACAGTAGCATCTGATAGGATAGAAGGAGCAAGAATGGTAGAGTTTGAATATTTTCATAATAGAAAAGGCAGCCTTCCACTCTTGCCATCAAAAACCAAGAACAACAACAAAAAAAAAGAACAAAAAAAAAAAAGAACAACAACAACAAAAAAACCAAGAACATCCGTCTACCTGTCTGACTGTCTACATCTGGTCCAGCCTCTGCCAGGGCATTCTAGGACAAAGAAAAACTTACTGTTTGGCCCAATTGAATATATCTGAGGCCGTCTGAACAAGGACAGAGGGCCATCCGAATAGGCTAGGGGATTCTGGACACAGAGGCCAAGTTGACAACCATTGACCCCTAGGAGAAGGGGAACTGGGTTTGGGGTAGGGCCACTGTTACAGTTCTCTTGTTCAGATAGGACTGGCTCTTGAGTTTCAAACTTACAGAGGCATCTGTGTGGGCCTTTGGTGAATTAAAGAACCCCTTCTGTTAGCCAGAACTTTGAGTGGTAAGGTGAGCCATGTTCCAGGTAAAAATCTAGACGGATAGGGAATAAAGGCTTCTTAACTTGTTGGTATTTATCTACAACTTAGTTTTCTTTCGTTCTTTCTTTTTTTTTTTTTTGTTTAAGATATTTATTTATTTATTTGACAGACAGAGATCACAAGTAGGCAGAGAGACAGGCAGAGAGAGAGGAAGGGAAGCAGGCTCCCTGCTGAGCAGAGAGCCTGATGTGGGGCTTGATCCAAGGACCCTGGGATCATGTCCTGAGCCAAAGGCAGAGGCCTTAACCCACTGAGCCACCCAGGCGCCCTACAACTTAGTTTTCTTAGAAAACCTAGATGCTTATACTTTTCTGACTTTTCCATTTCTCTCCTAGCTGCCCAGTCAGGAATACTTGACAGAACAATTTCTCTGATTATGAAGAATCAAAAACCAATGAAAAAGGTTTGTATGCCTTATAAGAAGCTCTAGCTCAATTAACATCTCTTCTGTGTGAAAGCAGTGTTTTCCCACAATCTGCCATTTTGTTAATTGGTTTCTTTCATACGGGCACTTTAATTTTTGCCTCTTTAGTATGTATTTTTGTTAGATAATTTACATTTTTCACTGTATAAAAAATGAAAATATACAAAAAAGGAAGAAAATTGCCCTCTCTAGAGTAAATCATAAATTCTCAAGTATTTCTGTCATACCATGAAAAAAGTCACTTTCCAACTTGGTCTCACATGCAAATTTAGTACGATGGCTACACCTCGTGTCCACTGGTGACTGGCTACAACCGTGTGATTCTTGCGGAGTTCGACTACAATGCTCAGCCGCTGGAAACTTTCCCCTTTGACCAGAGCAGAGAGCGACTTACCATGTACCTCATGAAGGCCGACCTGATGCCTTTCCTGTATTGGAATATGATGCTGAGGTAAGGTCATCGTTTAGGGTAGAGACACACCTCACCGACTTGTGCAGGATGGTTGTTTCAAGGAGGACTTCAAGCTGTAGGAGCCATCAGGACCCAGAGCAGAACTGGAAGATGGTGTCTGCTTTGTTGTGTTTTCTCCTGGATGAGTGATGGCGGCCTAGGGTCTTCTCACCTCAGACATACTTGGTGGGAAAGAGGCCGCTCTGGGTGAAAGAAAGGAGTCATTCCACATCTGCCAGCCACAGGGGGAGGCAGCCTCTTCCCTTCTTCATTATTGGCAGTGACCAAATCTGTTTTCCATGCCCTTTCTCTCTCTTGGTGCTAGATTAATAGTGATAGTAATAATAGTAGTAGTAGAGGAGTAGTAGTAGGAGGAGTAGTAGTAGTAAATCACTTCCACGTGTCAAATACTTTTTCATCTGCCACCCTTGTTTTTTATTGTATTCCAGGAAAAAGAAAACCTAGTGATTAAGAGCATAGCTTTGGAGTCAGACTTGTGTCTGAGTCCTGCTTCCTCCATTCACTAACTGAGTGTCCTAGGGCAAGTTGCTTAAACACTCTGTTTAAGTTTCTTTATGTTTTCTTTTTTATGTTTAAGTTTCTTATCTATAAAATGAAAGGAACATTGCCTCCCTCACAGGATGAGGATTAATGAGATGACACATAGACAGCTACATAGTAGGCATTCAGTAAATAGAATAAAAATTAATAGTTCTTCTTTGTCCCAAAAGTGACAATCTCATTTCACTTGTCCAAACCCTTAAGAGATGGTTAAATCAGGATATGTATACCTGTGGTTTCCAACCAGGGGTGATTTTGCCCCTGAGGGGGCATTTGGCAATATTGGGAGACGTATTTGATTGTCACAATGGAGGGGATGCTTAGGAGCATCTAGTGAGCAGAGGCCAGAGATGTTGCTAAACATCCTAAAATGCACAAGACAGACCCATAGCAAAGAAATATCTGGTCCAAAATGTCAGCAGGGCCAAGGTTGAGAAACCCTGACCTATAATTAATTTACGAGCTAATGAGCGTAGAGAGGATTGCAGTTTGCCTGCAGCAAAGACTTCATACCAGTTTGCTGAATTGAGTCTGCGTGTCCAGGCTCACACAGCAAGTCTGTGTTAAAGCCAGGATCCAAAGTAGGTTGTCCCCTTCTGGTCATGGGATCTTTCTACTTCACTAGGCAGACATTGCTTTCCGTGCTGAGAAGCAGGCTTCCGGAGCAACCTCGCCTCCCTTTCAACTTCCTGCTGCTGAAGTCTCCCTCATCTTTTCTGATGCAAATAATCTTCTCTGTCATTTCTTCCAGGGGTTACTGGGGAGGACCAGCTTTTCTGAGGAAGGTGTTCCATCTGGGTATGAGTTAAGGAGGGCTCAACCCTCGCTCTCCTTGGATGGCTTCTGAACCCAAATCATAGTCGCTGACTGAACAAGAGCAGCAGGAAGAACTTAAAACCTAACCCTGTGCAAAGACTTAATTGCTGGATCATGGTGACCAAATGCCTCCCTTTTCAGTTCCTCTGGATAGCCAACATGTGGTCTGCCCCGGATGAGTTTGATTCTTTGGAAATATTCAAATGAGAGGATAGATTTCTATTTTTTAAATAAAAGCTTGCCATTGATTGGGATTCCATGAGACAGTTTTATCTTGACTGGTGGGATGAAAAGTTATAGCTGTTGGGAGCCAGAGTTGGTGGTGGAAGCTTGCCTGTTGCCTACTTTTAAGTGTCCCACGGACAGCTGGCGCAATTTCCCCAGAGTCTGTTTGGATTCACAGAAAAGTCACTCCAGGGAAAATACTATTTCAAACGGTGTGTGTGAGACAGCCCTAAACACGGGATGCATAGACCCCCTCTTCGGGGGGCTGGTGGCTACTGCCTGTTACAACCATTCAGAGTTCAAACCTGAACGGTTACCTAGTTTAGGTAACAATGTTACTTACCTAGGACTGCTAAGTCTTTCTGATTTCCTGGAGTTCTGCTGATGACTGGAGAAACTGCTCAGGCACTCAGTCATTCATTCAACAAATATTTACAAAGCACGCTCTACCTGCCACACATGATTTTGGCCTGGGAGACGCAGCAGTGAACAGAGGGTGCTCTGCCCAGACTTCTGAGGTTTATGGGATAGTTTCCTCCTCTTTTCCTGGGATGTGGGAGGGTTTGCTGGATAAGACCTTGGTTGGCTCGGAAAGCAGACTTTCTTCAGTGGCCCCTGTTCCCAGAGGGTACAGGGCACCACTCCAGCAGAGGACCCCTGGTTATAGGCGTGGAAGGAAGATGTTTTCTGTGGTAGCCACATCTCTGGCTTGTCTGCAGTATTCCTCTCTAACATCTGCTATCCTAGCAGAGCTATTAACAGTGCCCCCTTTTATTCCAAAATGTCCTGTTTGGACAATATATTGACCATTCTCACAGGTGCGCTCACTGCCTCCCACCCCACCTCAGGCCTGGAAAGGGAAAGCAAAGGAGCTCATCACCTCCTGCACATTCACCCAGTGCTTGTGAAGCAGGCGGGGGCAGGATTATTCTGCCCTTTACTCTGACTCCCTCCTGAGGTGGCTGCAGGCTGGCTCCTAGTGGGCTGCCCATTCCCGCAGGCATGTGAAATCAGGGAGAGCTGGATGCTGTTCACCTCCCATGACCTTCCTCTGCAAGATCCAAGAGGGCCTGGAAAGAGCCAGCCATTACTTTCTCCCTGGATGTGGACAAAAGTGCGGGTGAAGACGGTTTCTGCATTTTTAGGCATGGGCTGGGATTCTTGGAATGGCTGAGGACGCCATTGGCTTGAGGTCAAGTCAATTTGAAACCCTTTGCAGAGTGAACCAGAGAGCCTCCTGGGTCCACTTACGATCATGCATTCTGAATAAATCTCCAAACATCAGGGAGTTGCTTTTGGATTCTCATGATGCTGGGCAGAATTTATTGCCAACGCTGGAGGAGGCAGTAACCGCTATTGGCCAGAATTCCAGAAAATCTTGATCTTTGAAATCTTATCTCCTTAACCACAAATGTAGGGTTGGCCAAGGGAGAGACCTTCCCTTGGGACTGCCTCCAGTTACTGGATCAGGTAGTGGAAGAGGGGGTAAGACCAGGATAGAGGTGAGGGTGGCTAGTTTCTCCAGTGGGGGGGTCCCTGTTGGAGTGAGGTTACAGGTCCTGCCCTGTGCAGAGATCTGTCTCACTCAGAGGCTGATGCCTTCAGAATACCGAAGGGACACCAGGCTGGAACTATTGATTTGAGCAATCTCTCCTTGGTCCCCTCCCCTTGTCCCAGGAGCTTCTTCCTGGGAGTTGAAATTCCTGCCTTGGCATTAGCCCTGGGCGAGCTATGGGTGTAATAACAGAGCTGGGATGGCAGTTAAGGGACCACTGGGGTCCAGGGAGGGAAGTAGCACTTGTCATCAAGGGGGACATGGTTTCAGATTTAGTAGATTTTTTTTGCTGTTAAAAACATTTTTAGTGTTTTTTTCTTATGTCAAACTTTAAGAAAAAAAAAAGAGTTTAATTTATTTATTTGAGAGAGAGTAAGAGCAAGCTTGAAGGAGAGAACACAAAGGGAGAGGGAGAAGCAGATTCTCCACTGAGCAGGGAGCCCGATGATGTGGGACTCAATCCCAGGACCCTGAGATCATGACCTGAGCTGAAGGCAGAGGCTTAACTCACTGAGCCACCCAGGCATCCTCTATGTCTGACTCTTGTAGAAAATGTAGAGAACAGAGATAAACAAAAAATAAAAATGACTCCAAATCCATCCCCCAGTTATAGCAACTAATAAGTCTTGGTGTCTTTTTCTCTGTTGACCTAACTATCACATGTCAACTTTCTGAAAACAAACAAACAAACAAAAAATCACACTGCAAGTACTATTTGTATTTTATACTTCCTATGTGTTGAAGACCCAGAGGTTGGTTGTAGAGAGTAGACTGGCGAGTAATTAGTTATATGAGGAGCACAGATCCTTTGTGTTGGCTAAGAGAATTGCTAATTAATTAATGTAACACATGTATGTCTCATACCTAGTAGAGAATTGGGGCATAGTCAGTACTAGATACTTTCCTCACATAATCCTGCAACAATCCTACAAACAAAATTATCAAAGACATGGAATTTTTTTCTTTTTGAGGAAGGTAGCTTTTGTAATCCAACATTTAAGAGTAGCTTCTCTGATTGTTTTAATGCACTGGATAACTCCAGTCTGATTTTGAAGCAAAGTCCTCTCTTCATGCCCTAAGACACCACTTGGAGCTTTCAGTCAGGATGAATTCATTGTGATCATCTCAGGCAAGGAAGGAACAAGAGGAATGCTTTGGATAACCTGAAGTTTTTGTTATTTATTTATTTATTTAAAGATTTTATTTATTTGAGAGAGAGAGACAGACAGGGAGAGACAGTGAGCGGTGGAGGTGGGGAGGGGCAGAGGGAGCAACAGATTCCCTGCCGAGCAGGAAGCCTGATGTAGGACTCCATCTGAGGACCCTGAGATCATGACAGAAGCTGAAGGCAGATGCTAAATGGACTGAGCTGTCAGGTACCCCAAGCTGAAGCTTTTTTTTTTTTTTTTTTAAATTAAAGCTTTTACTTATCTGAGAGAGAGCAAGAGCAGGAGGTGGAGGAGCAGACGAGGAAGCAGGCTCCCCACTGAGCAGAGAGCCTGATCCCATGATCCCAGGACCCTGGGATCATGACCTGAGCTGAAGGCAGATGCTTAACCGACTGAGTCACCCAGGTGTCCCCCAAGCTGAAGCTCTTTGAGTGGATTAATGAAAACCAGGTCTCTCTAGTTAGGTTAACTGCCGAGAATGCTTGTCAGTAATAAGCAGGAGAAAGTCAAGGTTAATACTTCACAACAGAGAGGTAGAAGGGACAGTTGAGAAAGATGGATGGTGAAATACTGGATAGTTTTCTCCCTCAATATTGATTTTTAAATTAACTTCCTTGGAGTAGAGCACACGTCAAAAACCCTAAATTAAGTGATAGCTTCCCATATTTGCCCGTAGTAGAACGGCGACTGCATCCCTCAGTACAATTTGGGGCCCTGTCTAGGCCAACAGGGGGCAGAAGCTGCAGACAGGCAGGACCTGTGGTTGCTGTGCTGGTACCTGCTGGCTTCAGATCTTGAAGGGCAGTCCAACAGAACACAGGACTTGGAACTGCAGACCTGGATTCCGGTCCTGACTCATGGGTCCTGACCCATTCACTAGCATCTCAGCATTCAGCTCAGGCTTTTTAACCATCACCTTGGGGCCTGAAGAGCGGGTGGTAACACCTACTTCACAGAATTGAGGTAAGCAAATGAATCAAGGTGTAGCTTTCAGCAGTTCAGCACAGACACTGAAGATTATGATGTTAACTGTGGTCGCTGAACAAAGCACTCAAATACAACGTCCTCTTAGACTAGGAATGCTTGCCTGCCTGGGAGACAGGGGGTCATAAGACAGGGGACTTCAACATCCTTGTCCTAACTGGAAGCCAGGTGGATTGTGTGACTCAATAGTATATCTCTCTGCCTCATTTCAACAGACTTTCAGAGTTGGGAAGTTCCTGGTGATACAGATGAGCCAATGCACAGTCATAGCTAAGAGCACAGATTGGGATTGAGCCGGAGTCTCACTGAGCTGTGTGATCTAGGGGAAATTCTCCAGGCCCTGTTCTCTTGCCTATAAAGTTGGGACTGTAGTAGTATTTACCTTCCTGGGTTACTGTGAGGACTCTTACCTAGTGCTCAGCAAATAGTAAGCACTGCTCTAGGTATAAGCTGTTAATTGCCTCAAGTCAATAAAAAAGTGGACTGGCTGCTTCCTAGTGATTTGTGATGAGATATCCCATAGAAGCAGATGGGTGCCTTTAAAGTAGGGGTCCTGTGGGCAGCTGCTCGGACCCAAGTTGTGTTGAGTCCAGCTAGTTTGGATCTTAGAAGGCCCTTTGTATTCATTCTCTCTTGATCTCAATCAACCTCTCTCTCCAGGGATTTAATAACTGTGAGAATTCATTATTAATCACACCCACAAACAGTTTGGAAGTGTCTAATATATACAAGACCCTGGGGATTCAAAGATGAAAGTCTTTGTCCTAAGTGAGCTCTGTTTAGTTACTTAGGTCAAGTGCCAAGATAGATGTCCCATTTGTATGTGCTCATAGAATTCAGAACTGCCACTGACTTATACTAGTCATTCAGGGAAAATGTCCAGAAAAAGTTAAAGTCCCCGTACTAGTTAAGACTCATCTGTTTGCAAGTGACAGAAATCTAACCCAAATAGGCCTAAGCAAAAAAAGGAGAACTTAATGGCTCATGTAACTAGGAAATCCAAGGGTAGACTTCAGGCTTGTCTAGATCTAGGAGTCAAATAATATAGTCAAGGTACTTTTCTTTCCATCTCCCAATTCTTTTCCCCTGAGTCAATCTTCTGTGGCAGACAAGCTTTCTCAGTGTGGCTAGGAATGAGAACTATATGCATGTCCTCCCAGCCTCACTTTCCTAGAGGGAAAAGAGGAACTTTGCTTTTTAAATATGAACATTTCTGGGGAAGGATTATGAATTTCACATAATAAACAAATGTGTTTCCCCCATCATTCAGACAGGGGATTTATCTTCTTCTGTGTTGTATTAATAGTACCTAGAAGAGTATGATCTAGAACAGCACATACAATAGTATGATATAGAACAGCACAAAGTAAGTTCTTAGTAAATATTTGCTAAGTAACTGAACTAACCAGCTATATTTTGGCCATGTGTGCACTCCACATCTAGGGGAGCAGGGTTGCTATCAACAGGAAATTGGTAGAAAAATATTTTGAGCACCCCAAACCATTAGTACCTCTATGATCCCGAAACATGGGCGAGACTTTCCCAGGAGAAGAGTGGAAGCTTCCCAGGCATAGGGAACAAATGTGTAAAGGGATGGAGGTGGGAAAATGAGGGAACTATAGATGATTTGGTATGGATAGAATATTGGACCATAGGAAGACGGTGTAGAAAATGGGCTTATAGAGGATCTTGGGTTGGGATTTTTTTTCTTTTTCTTTTTTTGGGCTATTTTTTGAAATTGAGGTATGATTGACATATAATACCATATTACTTCAGGTGTATAATATAATGATTTGATATTTGTATATATTGCAGAATGATCACCACAATAAATGTAGTTAACATCTTGTTAGCATACATAGTTACAGAAATTTTTGTGTGTGTGATGAGAACTTTAAAGATTTACTTTCTTAGTAACTTTCACATATACAATAGAGTAGTATTAACTACAGTCACTATGCTGTACATTACATCCCCATGACTTATTGACTTCATAACTGGAAGTTTGTACCTTTGGACCCCCTCTACCCATTTCACCCACTTCCCACTCTCAACCTCTGGTGACCATCCATCTGTTCTTTGTATCTAGGAGCTTGTTTATTGGTTTTTGATTTGTTTTCATTTTAGATTCCACACATAAGTGAGATCATATGGTATTTGTCTTTCTCTGTCTGTTCTCACCTCACATAATGCCCTCAAGGTCTATCTGTGTTGTCACAAATGGCAAGATTTTATTCTTTTTGGTGGTTTGATAATATTCCATTGTGTGTGTGTACGTGTGTGTGTGTGTGTACATGATCTTTATCAATTCATCTATCAATGGACAATTAGGGGGGCTTCCATAGCTTGGTGATTGTAAATGATGTTGCAATAAACATAAAGGTGCATATATATTTTTTGAATTAGTGTTTTTGTTTTCTTGGAGCTAGAAACCCTTGGAGCTAGTGGAATTGCTGGATCATGTGGTATTTATATTTTCAATTTTTTGAGGAGCCACCATACTGTTTTCCAGAGTGACTGCACCAATTTACATTCCCACGAACAATGCACAAGGCTTCCCTTTGCTCTACATCCTCACCGACACTTGCTACTGTCTTTTGATACTAGACGTTCTGGCTAGTGTGAGATAATACTGCTTCATGGTTTTAATCTGCATTTCCCTGATGATTAGCCAGGTTGAGCATCTTTTCATGTGTCTGCGGGATATTTGTATGTCTTCTTTAAAAGAATGTTTACTCAAACTCACAACCCTGAGATCAAGAGTTGCACGCCCCCCCTGTCAGAGCCAGCCAGGTGCAGCGTGCAGCGTCCCCCTCCCCCTGCCATTTAAATTTTTTTTTCTCTTTTTATTGCTATTGAGTTGTGTGAGTTCTTTATGTATCTTGGATATAACTCCTTATCATATGTATGATTTGCAAATATCTTCTCCCATTCAGTAGGATGCCTCTTCATTTTGTGGATGGTTTCCTCTGCTGTACAGAAGCTTTTTAGTGTGTTGTCCCACTTGTTATTTTTGCTTCTGTTGCCTTTGCTTTTCACGTCAAATCCAAAAAAATCACACCAACACTGATGTCAAGGAGCTTACTGCCTATGTTTTCTTCTAGTTTTACGGTTTCAGGTCTAACACTGAAGTCTTTCATCCATTTTTGAGTTCATTTTTGTATTCTTTTGCCTTATGGCTGTACAGTTTTCCCAATACCAGTTAGTGAAGAGACTGTCCTTTCCCCCATTGTAAATTCTTGGCTCCTTTGTTGTAATTTAACTAACCATATATGTATGGGTTTATTTCTGGGCTATTTTGTTCCACTGGTGTCTCCTTTTATGCCAATGGCATCTTGTTTGGATTACATTAGCTTTTTTGGTAATATTGTGTGAAATCAGTGACCACAATGCCCCCAGCTATGTTCTTTCTTCTCAAGATTGCTTTAGTTATTCAGGGTGTCTTTTGTGTTTCCATACAAACTTTAGGATTATTTGTTGTAGTTCTGTGAAAGGGCTGGGATTTATGTTGCTTTCTGTTCCTCCAGTTCCATCCTTACCTTCTGTGCCCTGTCCTCTGCCCTGGGAGACTGACGGCATGGGCAGTGTGGAGATTGTCTCCTGCTGTCTAGTGTCTGGTTGTTGGCAACAACAGTGGAGGTTGTTGGTAGAGAGGAGAGAGAGCGACGAGAGCTCCAGGTGGGGCTGGCCCCTTCTCTGTGGGATGTCTTGGGCCCATGATGAGGTAATAACAGAAATTGAGAGTAAGAGTTTATAAACTTTTATAGCAATTTGGCAGATATATTTTATATCTGTTGAATCTAATAATAAAAAATTGAGCTTGTATTTTATGTGTTTTCAAATATCACTTTTTCTTCTAATGAATTTTGATTGTATTTTATGAAAGTACCAGTCTGAGAAGAGTTAGGTTTAAAAAAATCAAATGACATGAAAACAAAAACTCCAAACCTGGTCTTTCTGCATGACTCTTTTTTGGGTTCCAGTGACTACTCCTGCACCGTCCCTATGGGCCTAATGGTGGAAACAGCCCCAAGATACAAACCCCAAATGACCGTACTGTGCCTGTGGCTCCCCTAATCCAAGCCCTCTGTGTAAATAAATAAACCTATCATGAATGATCCTAACTTGGCTTGTCATCTGCTCCTTATGGGGACCCTGACTGACACAAAGTTAACTTTTTTTTTTTAAAGATTTTATTTATTTGAGAGAGAGATGGGGGAGAGAGAGCATGGGATAGGAAAAGGTAGAGAGGGGGTGCCTGGGTGGCTCAGAGGGTTAAGCCTCTGATTTCAGCGCAGGTCATGATCTCAGGGTCCTGGGATCGAGCCTTGCATCGGGCTCTCTGCTCAGTGAGAGTCTGCTTCCTCCTCTCTCTCTCTCTCTGCGTGCCTCTCTGCCGACTTGTGATCTCTGTCTATCAAATAAATAAATGAAATCTTTAAAAAAAAAAAAAGAAAAGGTAGAGAGAGTGGGAGAAGCACACTCCTTGATGAGCAGCGAGCCAGACATGGGTCTTGATCCCAGGATCCCAGGATTATGACCCTAGCCAAAGGCAGACATTTAACAGACTGAGCCACTTAGGTGTGCCCCCGACAAAGGATGCAGAGACATCGGAGTTTACACAGAAATGACTGGGAATTGTAGCAGCACGAGTGATGTATGGATTGAGAAGGCTAGAGATGGAGTGACCAAAGCCAAGGCCAGCAAACTTCATAAG
Source organism: Neogale vison (assembly GCF_020171115.1). Lineage (NCBI taxonomy): Eukaryota > Metazoa > Chordata > Mammalia > Carnivora > Mustelidae > Neogale > Neogale vison. The sequence goes on along the minus strand of NC_058103.1, from coordinate 82,316,419 downwards.
AGATGATAATGGCTTGAATTAAGGCACTACAGAAGGAGGGTAGGGGAAAATTCATGGATATTTAGGAAATTGTATCAGGCAAAGAGAGACCACTGTATAAATAGTTCAGGCAGAAAGAAACTGAAGATTATAGAGGTCAGCAAACTTGGATATGTGAGCCAAATCCAGCCCACTGTTTGTTTTTATATATAAAGTTTTATTGGAACATAGGCATTGCTGTTTCTGTATTGCTTAGGGCTGCTTTTGCCCTACAGTGGAAGAGCGGAGCAGTTGTGACAGAGATTGAATGCGGCCCTCAAAGCCTAGAATATTTACTATCTGGCTTTTCACAGAAAGTTTGCTGACTCCTGGAACATTGGGAAAAAAACATCATGGAAAACTGCTGTTCATTTTCAGGAGGTCAGGAGGCTGAGACATGGCAGCGAATACTGGTTCCATGGCTCTCAGTTGTCCAACACATTGAAGTTGGTGGTTGCCTGCACATCTATGCAAGCCTCACATCTGCCAACACACAAGTCACTACTGCCAGAGCGGGGAGGGTTCTTCTCTTCTGCTTTTCAGTCTGGTGCAAGTGGCCCTCTCTTGCTGGCAGACTCTTAGTGAAACTGGTTGTCTTTTCCCAGGTTTCCTCCTCAATACAGGGGTAAGTATAAAAGGGAGAGGGCACACAAGCCCAGGGCTTTGGGATGACTACCAAAGGGCAAGGGATATGGAGCTTGGGATGACTCCCAGGCTTGGGTGACTGTGATGGATGGTATTGCCGCCATGGAGAGGGAGAAGAGCTGAAGAGAAGATTCTGGACAGGAAGGGAGGCACTGCAGGAGGATAGATTCCCAAACCCCTGCCAACTGTGGAGTTGCTGCCATCTGCCCTAGTGGGATTTTACTCAGATCGCTTCACTCAGTGATTTTCCTGGAATACTTTTGATATTAAAAAAATTGATACTGCAAACCTGGGATTAATGGATCTTCCCACAGCTGATGAATATCCAGCTTTCAGGCAAAAGCAGTTATAAATCTTCCTTTTGGTAGATTTATGGGGGAACCTTTTAGGACTTGGAAAATGTTGGCAATCTCTTTGGCCCAATGACCCTGTCGGCCTGCAAAGTACAGCGAATGGCAGAGGGAGGTCTGAAGCAAAGCAAAGGAGTGAGAAGAACAGACTGGATGAAGAAGTCGTGAGGCCAAGGATGAAGAGGAGAGAGAGTGGTGCACTTGGGAATGGGTCTCATTAAAAAGGGGAGAGATCAGGGCGCCTGGGTGGCTCAGTTGGTTAAACCACTGCCTCTGGCTCAGGTCATGATCCCGGAATCCTGGGATCGAGTCCCGCAAAGGGCTCCCAGCTTTTCGGGACGTCTGCTTCTCCTCTGACCTTCTCCCCTCTCATGTCCTCTCTCTCCCTCTCTCAAGTCTCTTAAAAAAAAAAAAAAAAAAGGCGGGGGCGAGATCATCAGTCCCCACATGGGATGATGGGAGGATGTGTGGAGAAGGTGTTGGGACAACTGCTGACCAGCCTTACCTCTCTGCACCCACCTTGTTTACAATCTCAGTGGTCAGCTAGGGCCCTTCCTCCCAGAATCAATGCCTTACTGTTGATTGGGGACCATACTTTGAAATTTAACAGGATTGTGGTAGAAAATTCTCCTTACCCTCCTCCTTCCTTAGCTGAGCAAATGGAAGCAATAAGACTCAAGGACCTCATTGTGTGCCATTTCGCTCCAGCAAAGCTGATTTTATTAGCTTACTTTCTCCAAATTGGTACCAGTCCAGCTTGTAAATACATCCTTACATCCTACTAATTCACCTTAGGTTTGACTAATTAGTGGCTGTCTTCTAAACAAGGAATGCCTTTTAATGGTTTTTATGTGCAAATACAATACTGTAGGTTTACTGCTTAAACATCAGTAATTGTAAAAACCTACTAATTTGAATGGTTATGGTTAAGATGAAAGTTTTGAATCCAATTTTTAAGTCTAGAAATGGGCTGTCATCTGTGGCTAGGAACTATGTGTTCATTGTCAAAAGACCTGAAAGATTTTCAAGATCATGTAACAAATGAGAAGCCGAACAGGGATCTACCTCAGTCTGTTTTCAGTATCTTGGAAAAATTGATATCAGGATTACACTGGAAGGCTTCTTAGGGTTCAGCCTTATCATATTTCTGCTCAGGACTCAAAGAAAAAGAAGAAATGCCTCAGTACCAATCCTCTCATTTTCCAAGTAGCAAAAAAGGTAATTTATTGGCTTGTATATCTAGAAGTCTGAGAAGGAGATCAGGCATGGCCAGATCCAGAGGCTCAAAGTCCCCCTCTCTTGTTTTCAGTTTGCTTTTCTTTGTGCTGGTTTCTTCCTCAAGTGCACCACCTTTGGAGGACGAAGTCCTCCCAGGCAGGGGCAGGCTTCCCTTGTCCTTAAAGCAACAGTCCCTCTTTTCTGACTGTGGAAATGGGAAAAATCTGAGAAGAGATTTGATGATCCCAACTGGGCTTGTGACTTTTTGGGGAACCAATCATGTGCCCACTCTTGGGGAAGAGGATTGTGTCAGGTCTATGTGAGCCACAGGGACTGAGAATGCGTGTGGGAAGGGAGTGATTCTCCCGTGCGATGCTAGAGGTGAAAACCTAGCTTTATTACAAGGATAACAAGGCGGATACATCCTGTTTTCTACTCCGCCACCAATATGAATCTATTTATGCATTCATTCTGCAAATACGGATGTACGAGGCCTGGCCAGCTGCGAGGGTCTTCAGGTGAGTGAGATGGGTTCGGCCTCTAAGGGAGAGTGAGTTCTCAGCAAGGGTTCTCTTGGTCACTTGCAAAACACCCTCCAGACTAGGAAGGGGCAACTGCACCTCCTCCAGGAAGTTCACTGACACCAGGGGTTCCTGCTGGCACCTGCCGACCATGGCCCTTTTCAGCTTCGTGGGGCTCCTCAATGGGCTCTGTGAGAACCACGAAGGAACAGCAGGTGGAGAACGCGCGGGAAAGAGGAAAGCGCGTGGCAGGGGAGAGCGCGCGTAGCTCTCTCCTCCGGACCGGGCTGTGGCGCCCCCTGCAGGACGCCTGGAGCACCTGCGCCGCGGACACCTGCTGGTCTCCACCGGCGTCTTTCCTTCCGGATCCCGTAACAAAGTGGGCCTGGGAACGCTTGGTTTGAAGCCAGGCCAAGCTGGGTCTGTTTACCACCTGCACCTGATTAACTGGCCGCCCCGTGAGCGCTGAGTAAAGGAGCCCAAGCCCCGCGTCACGGGAAGGCCCCGCGCGTCTCCCCAGCCCCCCGGCCCAGCACCCGGCCCGCCTCAGGGTCGGCGTCGCGCTCCCTTGCCTCACCGTTTCCTGCTCCGGTGAGTTTGCTCAGCCCCAATCACGGCCCCAGTCCTCATCGAAATCACATCGACTGCTACAGTTTTGAGTGCTTTGAGGTAGACACTCGGCTAGGCGCTGTGCATCCAATTTCTTGTTTAATCTTCACAGTCGCCCTTCGGGAGGGCGTTTCAGCCGTGTGTTATCGACGACTGAGGCTTACAGAGAAGCAAGCGGCTCTCGTGGTTAGGCAGCGACAGGGTCAGGCTAGAGCCACAAGAGGGCGCTCCTCATTTTCTGTGTTCTAGGAAGCTCGCTTTTCCCGGGGGAACCCACATTGTATTTTGACTCCTGTAGAAACCCATGTAAACACCGTCTGTCTGTCTTTCTGTCTGTATGTATACGCACGCATGTGTGCATGCATGAATTCATGTATATGTATGTGTGTATGTTTGTGTGTGTATGTGTTTATGTGCATGTATATTTGTATGTGAGTGTGTGCATGCATGTTTATGTGTGCATGTGTGTGTTGTGTGTTTATATGTATATATGTCTCGTATAACACTATTATATGTTTATATGTATGCATGTATGTACTGGAGGGACTGGGCAGCATCAGGAAGCGGGCTGCAGGTATTATGAGCACATTTCTGGAACTGGAAATTATGCTACATCTGTTGTGACAGGAGGCAGAATTTTTGAATTAGGCATTGTGTACGATTTGGGAAGTTGGTCATCAGTACCATATGGGGTGATACTGTAAAGCTACCAGAGGCCTTTGTGAGTTTTGGCTGCCAAGCCACATCATGTGTGTATGCCTGCAAGCTTACACACTTTTCTAGATCTTCCTGTCAGGTTTGTCCTGGGTTCTCTTGCGTTGGTAACATTCAGGGTTAAAGTCTGGAGCAGCTGCTTTCCTCTGCCTAAGGTAGTCTAATGACACCAGCCTTCCTTGCCACCAACCCCCAACTCCACAATTACCCCTTGCTTTCAAGTCTTGGTCTGACTGATGGTTCGCCATGTCTAAGTAGCACTTACTCTTTTTATTATTTTTTAAAAATTTTTTATTTTTTTTAAAGATTTTATTTATTTATTTGAAAGAGAGACAGTGAGAGAGAGCATGAGCGAGGAGAAGGTCAGAGGGAGAAGCAGACTCCCCATGGAGCTGGGAGCCCGATGCGGGACTCGATCCCGGGACTCCAGGATCATAACCCGAGCCGAAGGTAATCGTCCAACCAACTGAGCCACCCAGGCGTCCCACACTTACTCTTTTTTTAAAAAAAATTTATATGTAAATATCTGTTTTGCACACCTTCCACTTTGATCAATGATAACACAAAGGAATATATAGATGTATACAATCTGCCCTTAAAAATATTTCTTTTTGTTTTTAAAGATTTTATTTATTTATTTGTCAGAGAGAGAGAGTAAGCACAGGCAGACAGAGAGGCAGAGGGAGAAGCAGGCTCCCTGCTGAGCAAGGAGCCCTATGTGGGACTCGATCCCAGGACACTGGGATCATGATCTGAGCCAAAGGCAGCCGCTTAACCAACTGAGCCACCCAGGTGTCCCTGCCCGTAAAAATATTTCTTAATTCATTTTTTATTGAAATATAGTTGACACACAATGTTACATTAGTGTCAGGTGTTCAACATAGTGATCTGACAACTCTGTACACTTATGCAAGTGTAGCTACCATCTGTTTCATTAAATTAGCATTATTAAAGTACCATTATTAAAATTATTAGACATTATAAAATACCATTGATTATATTCTTTATGATACCTTTTATCCCTGTGACTTAATCATTATATAAGTGGAAACCTGTACCTCACACCCTCCCTTCCCCCCCTTTGCCTATCCCTCCCCTGGCATTCTTTTCTCTGGCAACCACCAGTTTGTTCTCTGAATTTATGGGTCTATTTCTGCCTTGTTTGTTCATTTGTTTTGTTTTTTAGATTCCACATGTAAGTGGAGTCATATGGTATTTTCCTGTCTCTGTTGGAGTTATTTCACTTAGCATAATACCCTCTAGGTCTAGAGGGAAATCCTTCCAGTGGGCAGATTTGTGAGCAGTACCCTTGTTTGTCCTTTCTGTATGGTGGCCTGAGGTAGTTTACATGGACTCCTAGGCAGCAGTGAATAATTTGGTTAGGAGACTGGATGGAACAGGTGTGGCAGATCCGAGACCAGGATTCTGGAGAAGCATATGATTGAACCACAAGAGTGAGCACAAAGCATGTAGATATTTATGTTGACCATCAGTACCCAGTGGAAGAGTCACCCTGCAACCATGTACATGAAATGACTCATCTGGTAGATGTCTGTCAGCTTATGCCCTTGGTCACCCCACTGCTCACACAGTGGGTCCATGGGTGGTGGAGCTGTAATAGCAGGGACAGAGGCTCTGCACGGATTGCCTCTGACTGAAGCTGGTCCAGTTACTGTCATTGCTGAATATCCAGTGTGTTGGTGGCAGAGCCCAAAAATGAACTCTTTTTTTTTTTTTTTTCCAAAAATGAACTCTTAATATGGCACCACTTCTTAAGGAATCCGGCTAGATTTGCTGGCAAGTTGAGGCTATCAGGCCTTTTTTACGCTACGGGGTCCATCCTTTACGGAAGTGATCCCTTCAGATACCTGTTTTCCTTTCTGTGCTCTGTTGGTATCATCAAAGGTTTACAGAGTGTCTGCTTCTGACAAGGGATCCCATGTAACAGCTTTTCATACTAGGGGCCTCTTTTTTTACAGTGAAGGAGGTGTGAGAGTCAGCGTTTGAGCCAGAATCACCTGGGCCTACCATATGCCGTATTGCATAGGAGCCAAACAGAAGGTTGGAATGGCCTCTGATGCCTTTTACCTCTCAGCTGGAATCAGCTGGCCACAGATGTCAACTCTGACATTGAGATAGGGCCTCAAAGGCACCCGGGGACTCTGGATGCTTATGTTTCCATAGAGGCTGGAGGCCAGATGAGTAGGACCACAGTTTTGGGAGGGTGTGTTCAGTGGGACACTAGCTATTTAGGAGCAGGGGCAAGGGAAGAGCTGCAGAAGATGGTGGCAGACACCCAAACAAAACCCACAGATAGGTCTCTACATCAGCTGTCTGTGGTTCTGACCAATGCCTCTGAGGGAAGATGTGGGAGTCTGCACTTTAAAAACCCCTAGAGGTGAGCTGGGTACTCGTGCAGGCTTGGGAACCATGTAAAGGTGGAAAGAGGCTCAAACACGGAGCAGAAAGAGGCAGATGTAAGTCCTGGCTTCACTGCTTGCCCACAGTGACCTCCCTTCATAAAGAGGTTCCAGCTTACTCATATATACTCTTTTCTCATTTGTAAAATTGGGCTTTTGATATCAGATGGGATAGCAGTGTGTGAACCATTATTAAGTGAGTTAATATATATAAGGCACATAAAGCGGTGTCTGAGAAGCACCAGAGTACTATGAAAACATCAGCTACTGGGGTGCCTGGGGGGCTCAGTTACTTAAGTGTCTGCCTTTGGCTCAGGTTATGATCCTCAGGGTCTTGGGATCGAGCCCCATGTTGGGCTCTCTGCTCAGTGGGGAGTCTGCTTCTTCCTCTCCCTCTGTGCTCTCTCTCTTAAATAAAGTCTTTAAAAAATTCAGCTATTTTTAATGTGCACAGAAGAGGGACTGAAGAGGGCCAAAGACAGACCTGAATTTTCCCTATCAGTGCTTCCAGAATCCAGCAGTGGGGGGCCAGGGCTCCCCTTTCTTTCTTTCTCTTCCCCCTACTTTTTATTCGGAAATAATTTCAAACTTACATGCCAACATAAAATAGTGCAAGTAGTACCCATATCCCCTTTACTCAGATTCACCTCTCAGGACACTTTGCTCCTGTTTGTCATTTGTGTTCTTGATCGTTCTTCTCTCTGTAAATATGTGGAGTATTTGTATGGACACATTTATATACATGTACACACATTTATATATGTATATACATGTGTATACACACATGAACATACATATGCATATACATATCTACGTGTATATATAGGTATCATATATGCATGCATGTGTGCATTTTTCTGACTAGTTTATGGAAGTTACGTGCATTATGGCCTTTAGCCCTAAATACTGCATTATACTCAATACTAAACTACAATACTAAATCTACCAAATACTGCAATAGGGGTAGTCTCTTGTCTCACAGTACAGTTATCAACCTCACAAAGTTTCACTGATACAGTATTTTACCTAATCTTCTGCTCATATTCCAGTTTTATTAGTTGATGTAATGATGTCCTCCAGAGCACTGTCCCCTCTAGTATAGGCTCCAGTGTCATGCCAGGGATTACATGTAGTTGTCATGTCCCCTTAGCTAAGGTCATGTCCCCCTAGCTAAGCTTTAACCTGGAACATGTCCCTAGCCTTTGTTTGTCTTTTATAACATCGACCTTTCCCCCCCAGTTTTATTGAGATATAATTGGCATGGAACATGGTGTAAGTCTTAGAGGTACAAAGTGCCGATCTGTTACACCTATAGATTGTGAAATGATGACCACCCTAGCGTTGGCTAATACCTGCATTATGTCTATAATCACCATTTCATTTTGGGGCGAGAACATTTACGACCTAATCTCTTCGCCACTTCTGAATACATGAAACAATATTATTAACTATAATCACTACGCTGTGCAGTAGATTCCCAGAACTTACTCATCTTCTAACCGGTGCAGAGATGGAAAGCATATATTGGGGGTCGTCAAGCCCATGGGCAGGCATGTTAAGGTCAGGCTGGACCAGTTCCAGAGTGAATATACAGTCGCATCATTCTCCTTTGGGTCCTAAGAGACACCTCTGTTGTCCGCAGAGTATTAGGTTGTGGTTCTATATACAAGAGCGTGTAAGTTATGAGTATAATCTTGCTGCTCTCTGGGAAGGTAAACCATCATTTTAATTATTATTTATTTAGCCCAACTCTGAGGTCTCTGAACTGCTATTTCTTCCTAATAATAACTATAATAATAGTATAAAAAACAAGCAACAATAATGATAATTGCCTGTCTCCCTGGGGTACTGTGAAGATAAAATGAGATAATGAACTAAAAAATGCTTTGTAATCCAAAAAGAACCATCATTATACTGTGTGTGGCTCAATACCTATCATTAGCAATGTGTCTTTGGGTGGGCCACCCCCTTGTAAGTTGAAGAGAGAGTTTATGTGATATTTTTATTTTGGACAGAGTTTGTAGACACAGACTTAACATTTCCCCCCTCTTTTTCGGGGGGGGAACACAACTAACTTGTAATGAGAATCTGCCATAGGCCAGGTGCTTTCTATATACCATCTTACTATAATTAAAAATAAACTTTGTTATTATATAGAATCATTGTTCTTGCTCTTTTTTATCTGAAGTATTTAAGAGCAAGCTGCAGATATGAAACCTCAGCACCTCTAAATACTACACTGGGTCTTTCCCCCAAATAGTAATTTCCTTAGTAACCACCCTACAATCCAGTACTCCAAGTGAAAAAAAAAAAAAGAAAAGTCAACACTAATACATTTCCATCCAAGTTTTCCCAGCTGTCCCAACGATGTTATTTTTTCCCTTTCTGGTCTAGGATCGAGCCCAGGCTCACACGTATTTAGTTGTCATGGCTCTTTAGTCTCCTTCAGCCTGCAATGGTTCCTCAGTATTTCCCTGTGTTGCATGACCTAGAAAGATTTACAGAGTAGTGACCTTTCCATTCCAAAGGCTGACCTTCAGTGTGGGTCTGGCTGCTGTGTCCCATGAGCAGACTCATGCCATACATTCTCGGCAGGAATTACATGGACAGGATGCTGTGCTCTTGGGGCATCAGCCAAGTGAGCAGCTGATGGTCACTCTTCCTGTTAATATCTGATGGGATTTATCCTGACCACCTTGTCAAGTTGGTTTCTGCAAGATTTCTCCACCAATAAAGCCACCGTTTCCCCCCCATTGTGATTAGTAAATATTTTGTGGGAAGATATTCTGAAATTACATCAGTATCCTATTACTCATTAAATCTCTACTCATCCGCTTTAGCAACTACTAATAACTTACGCCATGGTTGCCAAATGGTGATTGCCCATTTCCATCATTCCATTTCCATTTATTAGTTGGCATTTTACCGTAAGAAAGAATTTTCTCTTCTTCCCCACTTATTTTTATCTTTAAGTTTTCATGAGCTCTCATTTTTTTCAATAGGCTGTAAACCATCACTATCACTTATTTTGAAGTTTCAAATATCCAAGTTTGGCTAATGGGACCCCCTTCCAGCTGTCTCCTTAGTCCTTTTGACATATCTTCATTAACCTACATGCACTTCCTTACTTTCTGACACAGCAGAATATTCCAGATTCGTCTTGGACTTGTACTCATTTATTTATTGATATCTTTAAGGTCTTATAGATTCTTACTTTATTCAATGGTTGTAACCCATCACTACCCCATTATTTATTTCACAGTAACTGCTCCTTTCACCTCTAATCTGTCTCCCTTCAGAGTCATCCTATACTTTCACCAGATCAATCTTCTAAAATCTTAGCTTAGCCTACTGTCATTATCTTTTGAACAACTGGCAGCTTTGAAGAAGCAGAAAAAAAATCGAAGTTTCCCACCTGGCATTCAAGACACCCCATACTCCATCCTCATCATCCCTGGTATCTAATTTCCCATGATCTTCCTCATTTGCTTCTCAGTGGGTGTCCTTAGCACCTCCCCTCCTCCTATTCTTTCCCCCACTCCTTCCCCCCTCCCTTCCTACCCTCCATATTTATCTAGAAGCTACAATGTGCCAGGTGTGTTACTGAGAATATGGAGTGAATGAAACAAAGTTCTTGTCATTGTATAGCTTATCATGGAGACAGAAAGTAATCATAGGAATAATAAATAGGTGATAATAAATGTTGTGAGAACAAAGCAGGATACTGAGAGTGGATTTTGTGTGAGGGAAGGTGTGTTTCTCTCTGCCCGTGTGTGTGCAGCCTGAGTGCAATTTTATGTAGAGCTCATCTAGTACTGACTTTGCTTGTGTCGTTTCTTCTGTTTCACATGCTATCTCCTGTTGACATTTGAGCTTGAATTTGAAGAAGTGAGATTCTTTTTTCCGTCTGCATGAAGTTTCCCAAACACAGTGACCTTTCCTCTTCTGAGCAAATAAAACTTGGTAGAAAACATGAATCTGTATATTACAGGATGTTATATTAAATGGATAAAATTAGGCTCGGCAGTATAAATGGCACAAGTTTTTGAGGTTAAGAGCTAATCTTGTCTGTATATTTGTTTTTCCCTCTTCTATCCTCTCTCTTCCTGTACCATTAGGAGATGCTGAATCAGTTTAAATTAAATATAAATAAAATAGTCAGCGAAAATGGACTCAAAAGAGAGGAAGGATGGTGAGACTTTCAGGAGTTAATGGGTAGGTGACTGTAGCAGCCCTTTCCAGAATGCTGAGCTGTGATCACATCCAGTTCTAGCTCTTGTTGGTTTGAAGACTCGGAGTCTCTTCTACTAGGGTTTTATTTTCTAAATTTCAGAGATGGCAGATGATTGACTGAATGTTTCACATCAGATTTCATTGTCAGCTGCTCTTGATGGTTATTTCTGATTGATTTTACTTCCTGGTAAATTCTTGCAACAGACCTCAGGAAAAAAAAAATCACAATGTCAGAACTGTTGTTAGCCTAAAGCGAGCAAGTAAGCAAAATACAAGACTGTAATCAATTAGGCCAAACTCCTCCACGTTATTGGAGTTTTCTATTTTTTCCTACCCTTAAATAAACATAGTATCTGCCAAATTTAAAGTTTAGGCTAGATACTTTCTGCTCTGAATCCCTGAAGTGTTTCCCAGGTTGTTTCTGCTTTTCAAGAGGGCTATGATGAATTGCGCGGATAGTGCTGTAGGTGGCGCTGTGTACTCAGTGCATGGTGGTCCTCGCGTCTCCAAGAGGTTCGTTTGCAGATGGCGTGTGGCATCTTTTTAGTTAAACTTGGTCTATCCGCTCAGCTTCTGTGGAGCAAGTCTGAGAAACAGATTAGCCGATTTCTGACCCTAAACGGAAGGTCAGCCGTTATGTGCTCAAATGCAGCGTTCACCCCAGCCTGGATCATGTCCCGCGCTGGGCTTTGGAATTACGCCCCCAGGCTATGAAAATGACCCTGAGGTGTTTCTTCGGAGCCTCTGCCTAGCAGCCTTTTCTGGGCTTTGTAAGTGGAAGCAGAGACTACAGCAGAGCCACATTCTAATCCCACGAGGATAGAGGAGTTGGGTTGGACATAACTCATCAGCTTCTTTTGGAGCAGCAAGGCTGCTTGGTGTTGGAGGAGGCAGAGCTCAATTTCTGAATCCAATATTGCCCTTGAAAGTGGGCACCTACTTGAATGAGGCCTTTGTTGCTCCTACCCAGCTCCCAAGTCTTGGAGCTTGTTGTTGTTAAAAACCTTCGTGACCGAATATTCGGGAAACTCCCGTCTCAGACATCGTTTGTGCTCTGTGATTGTGTACCGCTCAGCACTAAGAACAGGGTGCCGAGCAGATCATTTGTCAGCCAAGCTGCGGGATCTCAAATTCCTTAATTAAGCTTGCAGGTTTCAGGTTTCAGAAAATGAATCCATGTCTTACTTTTATAGAATACGAACATGTAGAACTGAGAGAATGGGAAAACACCTTAGAACAGTGTGCTACACGACCTTCTATTATATTACAATTCTGATTCCCTAAACACATTGACTAAAGGCATGTCTAACTTGGAGTGCCCCTTATATTTTCTTGCATCGAAGGAATGAGATGTCACTTCCCGTCACATTTCTGTAATGAAGTTATTAAAGTTGAATTTGATTTTTTTTTTCCTGTTTATTGTTTTCTGATGACCTCTCTTCTTACTTGTGACCAGTAGATAGCTCTGTGGTGTTCCTTGGATTGACACACGTTTGTTTGGTGCAGCTAAATGTATGAGGTTAATTCACTTCTGCCCTGGCCAGTGGGGAAATCTTGGGCTGTGTGATTCAGCCCCACAGGTGACGAGAAGGGCGGTTGAAGGCTTCCTTGCCCCTTGCCCCCATCAGCATCTCTGGATTTTTTGAGGGCCTCCATTTGTGTGTGTGTGTGTGTGGAGAGGGGTTGTCCCATGGAGTAGTCAGAGGATGGAGCCGTCAGATACTGAGTCTGGGCCATGTGGCTGGCAGTCCTTCTGGATGGTCAGGGGACAGTGTGCTGGCTACTGTCGATAACAGATCATCTCCAGATGGCAGAGGAAAGGCTGACTAGCACGGCTGCTCTGATTTTAGGCATAGAGTGCCTTCTTGAATAGAATTGAGTCTGGGTCATTGTGAGCATGAAGTCAGTTTCCATTTGGTTTTCTGGTGCTGGCAGTTGTTGCCTGAAGGCAGGGGAACGTGGGGACACATCTCTGGATGTTGCCTGTCCTTCTGTCCACATATCTCTCCAAATGAAGGCCCTTTGTCAATTCCCCGCATCTCTCCCTTTTTATCACCCTTCCCTCCTCCTTCCCCATCACTCACCCTAGGGTTGTTTGTGCCCAATCACATGTTTTTCTAAATCTTTGTGTCTTACTTTTTGAGGTAGAGATTGCTAGTGCTCGCTCACATCTGGCTTCTCTTTCCTTCTTGGGCACATGTGAAGATGAAGCTTTCCCGTCTCTTATCATCATGTAGGACCGTGTGACTTGTTCTAGCCAAAAAAATATGAATGGAAATGATTCTTCACTGGTTCCATGTCGTATGGATTGAACTCTGTACCCACTGTCCCCCCCCCCCCGCATATGTTGAAGTCTTAACACTCAGGACTTTAGAATGTGACTGTTTTTGGAGATGGGGCCTTTAAAAATGTAATTATGGTAAAATGAGATCATAAGGGGGGTTGTCTAATCCAGTGTGACTGCTTCCTATAAGAAGAGGACGAGGTCAGGGAAGTGCATGTAGAGAGGGAAAACCACAAGGAGAACACAACAAGAAGGTGGCCGTTTGCAAGCCAAGCAGAGAGGCCTCAGGAGAAGCCAAACTGGTGGACAACTTGGCTTTGGACTTCCAGCCATCAGAACTCTGAAAAATAAATTTCTGTTGTTTTAGACGCCTAGTCTGCAGTATTTTATTATGACAGCCTGAGCAGACTAATATACAGGCTGAAGAATTTTAAATTGAATTTTGAATTTTAAATTTTAAACTGAGCTCCCCATTTTCTCTCTTCTTTTGCTGTACTGACCTTCGTGTGTTCTAGATGATGTTGCTAGAGAGTGAGGAGGAAGGCCCAACTCAACCAAGTTGTCTTGTGCTAAAGCCACTGATGTTTCTGGTTTGGTTTTTGCTGTAGGATAGCCTGATATGAGTCCGGTAGACTGATTCAACCTGGACCTTGCCTTTTGAAAACAAAAAGCTAAGCATATGACCTTTTAGATCTACAGTTGCATGGGAGGAATCCTCCTTGAGGCAAGGGATGCTTCACATTTGAATGCATGAATAGGGCTGGCTCACAGAGTAACTGGGAATTGGAGGTGAAAAGAATTGGTTAATACATCAAAATATTCTACTGCAACAATTACACAGGTTCTCAGTGGATCTAAGAAGGTTCCTCTTAGTGTTCAAGCTGTGCCCCACAGGTTGCAGAGATTTGCTAAGATGCTTCTGGTGGGTGACACAGACAAGGTGAGCCTCTGGCTTTTCTCTCTTTAATTAGAGCAGCTCTACTTTTATCTGTTCAGAGTTCTGTGTGAGATTTCATTTCAATGAAGAGTTCTATTGCTAAAAAAGTTTTTAGAAAATCACTGCAATAGTTCCAAACAGTCAAATAAATACAGATTTTGTGAGTATGTACAGTCTTTGCAGGTTGAAGTTTTGTTCGATTCAGGGAGAGCACTATAAGGATGAGTTCAAGGTCATGGGGGCTCAGTTCTGCTCAGTTCCTTGACCAAAAAAATATCTCTCACTCATGGAAATAGATCTGTACAAAGTAGAAGATTTACTTATTGTGGGTCTTCGTATTATTTTATGTTTAAAAAGTATTTATGGAAGACACCAATGGCATATAGTGGTTCAGTAGTGATACTAGAACCAAGGCCTGAACTCTCGCTTTCATATGCTGTCACTCCCCATCCTGCACTGACAGCAGATATTGCTAATTGATCACAGAACTAATTGCCACAGAGTTCAGATATGATCCTGCCATTCTTCTCAACACAGTGCTCTGGGCAACCTCTTCCAGCTAACTGATGTTAGCACATCCAATGAGACCTCTTTTAGAATCTTTATGCATAATCAATAATGATTGGGATTCATTATCTGTGTCTTTGAATGCTGGGATTTAGAGCTGTAGTAAAGTTGGTACCTTGGTGGTCAGTACATCTGGAAGCCCACAGTGGCCGTGCTGATTTAAATTTAAATTTGAAGTGTGTTCTATGTAAAGGTCCTGTTGAATCTGAGTATTTGAAAAGAGAATGGGTCAGGATTCTGGCTGATAACAAATACACACCCAAAGTGATTTACTGTAGAGAATTTACTGAAGGGACTATGACAGGGTTCAGGGCAGGATCAAGGAACCCTAAAAGGGATGGTGAAGCATCCAGGTACTGGTACAAGTGAAAATAAATTCTCATCTTCTGGCTTGAATGCAAACAGAGGAACAGTGTTTGAGGATACTGGGGAGAACGGGAGACCAGGAAGAGGGATCTTCTATAGGAACTGGGCCTTAGGCTGAGGGACATAGCTAGAGGAGATGGAGCATAGAGGGAGCTGGGGGAGCAAACATCCTGATCCTTCTTTCCTTCTGCCAGTTAAACTCTCAGTGCTTTTAGTGTCTGAGCCCTATTTACTGAACAGACCTTTCACTGAATTCCTTGCAGTTTAATGAGAAAGCCAGAGGTTAAGGAGCTCAGGTGATGCTCCTCCTCCATACAGAGAATGGAGGAGAGATCTGGCGGGTGGGATGAAGAGTAATCAGCTTGGGGAAGAGGGACTTGATCTGACATGTTCATTGCCGTATCTCCAACATGGGTGCTGGACACATAGTGAGTACTCAACATGCATCTGTTGAATGAATGAATAAATATCCTGCATACCAGACATGTGGCCTTTATACCAAAATGCCCATCTGGGAATTTAGGAATTATCGAGGCATTCTATGGAAGTGTCAGACATGGCCTTTATCCACTGGGAAGTTGACTTTTAGCATATGATTAAAACAATATGCTTAATTTGCTTCTGCTCACCTATAAAGAGTTGGTTGGATGATCCAAAGAGGTTATATATATTTCACAAAGAACTCCCACTTCCATTTCACTTACGTATTACCGTATAACAAATCACCTGGAAACTTCGTGACTTAAAGCAATTATTCCATTTTGCTTACAATTTTTGGTGTCAGGAATTCCGAAAGACTTAGCTGAGTGTTAGCTGGTGGCTGGGGGCTGGGAGGATCCATCCCCGAGATGGCCTCTTCAGCTCCTATCTGGGGTCTTGGGGGTTCCTTGGCCTCTCTTTATTCACGTGGCTTCACCCTACAGAGCTCCTCCTCATGTCTTGGGATTCTCAGAGTATGTTGATCTCAGGGGAGTAGCACTTTTTTACTGGTGGCCACAGGGCCAGCCCAGATTCAAGGTGCTGGGGACAGAGGCTCCACATCATGATGGGGGAGTAGCAAGTTCACACTGCAGAAGAGCAGGTGGAATGGAAAATGGAAAATGTTGCCAATTTTAGAAGATACAGTCTGTTGTAACTCATTCATACAGCTCTCTATTCAGCTTGTTATTCTAGTTCTTTCTAAGGCCACCTTCTTGATTTTAGCTACAATTTTGTTAATCACTGAGTGTATGCTGGACACTGTGCTAATTACTCCTATACATAATCTCCATTTAAGTCTCACAATCAGCCATGAGTTATTTCCATTTCCCAGAGGAGGAAGATGAAGCCCGGGGAGAACAGTCATCTTGCCTCAGGTCCCTCAGGTAGTAACTCCAACTGGGTTGGTTTTAGAAAGGATTTATGTATGATGCTTTCAAATACATATAATGCCACAAAATAGAGTTAAGTAAGTAGGTTAGAAAATCGTAGCTGAGAGAAAGGGAGGATGAAATGGGTGGGAGGTTATTGTGCACAGGACCTACCCTCAGGTTCTGGGAACTTGCCTGGCATAGGCTACACATTTGGTATTAAGACTTGTAGTAGACAACACAATGGGAGAAAGGTGAGCATTTCATAGGAGAGAGGGGAGCTGGTGTCACTATTCCTATTCTTGAAGCCAAGAAAATGAATACTTGGAAAATGATACTTTCATGGGCCCCCAACACAGCAACCCCCATTGTCTGTTTTCATGGGGCTTTTTCTTTTAAAATGCCTCAACATAGGCTGAGGCAGCCTCAACACAGATTCAAAAAAATATATATGCAGGGGAGCGTTCGATGTCAGGAAGCAATGCCCTTGAGTAAAATCATGCCCTTGGCCACAACCCCCACCATTCAGAGAATGTTAGTCTTGGAGAGAGTTATAGGGAGGGTTTCTCAAGTCTCCTTATTTATTTTTTTTAAAGATTTTATTTATTTATTTGACAGAGGGGTGGGGAAGCAGGCTCCCTGCTGAGCAGACAGCCTGATGTGGGGCTCGATCCCAGCACCCTGGGATCATGACCTGAGCCAAAGACAGACCCTTAACTGACTGAGCCATGCAGGTGCCCAAGAGAAAATATCTTAAAAAGAAAATAAAATAAGCTTGACCTGAAACGGATAGATAATAAAGAGTAAAGGAAAGGAAAATTTAAATTAGCACAAATCAGGACAACAACAAAATTCTTAGCAATAATAACAAAGAAAAAGGTGAAAAAACCTTGTAATAGACCCAGATTGTTTGCCTGATAGAGAAATATCTAACCACAACAAAAATAATATCTACCCATTACAAGTTCCCATGGTAGGGCTGGGTCCCTGTGCTGGAGTATCTCCTGTTGTCGTAGCAGGGACGTTTTTGGTAAGATGAAAAAGGCAGGTAGGTATGAGATGCCCTTGACTTTTTGCCCAGCAGGTTGCACTCTCTGCCTTTAACACTTTCTTTGAAGTAATGATAGGGCAGGTGCTCTGTAACTCAACCATCTGAGGGTATGGTAGGGAACAAGTAGCTGTCCAAACTGTGCAAACATCTTGGGCCAAAACCATATGGGAAAGTAATTCCACAGGTGGGTGGGGTTGGAGAGAGATGAGGGTGGGTGGGAGGAGGAATTATGTTAGCTCTAGTTACACAGACAGATGGCCATCAGGTACATCAAAAGGTGCTCAACATTACTCATCATCAGGGAAATGCAAATCAAAACCACAGTGAGGAAAAAAACCCACAGTGAGATACCATCTCACACCTATTAGAATGGCTATTATTAAAAAGACAAAAAACAACAAGTGTTGTTGAAGATGTGTAGAGAAGGGAACTATTGTGTACTTTGGTGGGAATTAGTGCAGCCAGGAAACGAATCCTCAAATAATTAAAAATAGATATACCATATTATACATCAATTCTACTTTTGAGTATATGTCTGAAGGAAGCAAAATTACTATCTAGAAAGGATATATGTACCCCAATATTTATCATAGTATTATTTATATTTCCCAAGATATGGAAACAACCTAACTCTCCATTGATGGATTAATGGATAAAGAATCTATCTATATATCTATATCTGTATCCATTATATATACATATATATAAAAATATATGAGTTCTTTCATACCATAAAAAAGAATGAAATCTTGCCATTTGGGACAACATGGGTGGACCTTGAGGGCATTAGGCTAAGTGAAACAAGTCAGACAGAGAAAGACAAATACTGCATGAGCTCACTTTTACGTCAAATCTAAAATACTAAACTCAGAGAAACAGGGAACAGATTGGTGGGTGAAATGAGTGAAGGTGGTCAAAAAGTACAAACTTCCAGTTATGAGGTAAATATATTCTGGGGATGTCATGTACAACATGGTGATTATAGTTAATAACATTGTATTGTACATTTGAAAGTTGTTAAGAGAGTAGATCTTAAAAGTTCTAATCACAAGGAGAAAATTTGTAACTATGTGAGTTGATGGATATTTACTAAACTTATTGTGGGGATCCTTTTGTAATACATGCACATATCAAATCATCACATCATGCATGTAAAACTAATACTATGTTAACTGTCAGTTACATCTCATTGGAAATACTTTTTTATTTTTATTTTAATTTTTTTTAAAAAGACCTTTTTTAAAAAAAGATTTTATTTGTTTATTTGAGAGAAAGAGAGAGAGCATGAACAGGGTGAGGGACAGAGAGAGAAACAGACTTCCTGCTGAGCAGGGAGCCCAATGTAGGGCTCAATCCCAGGACTCTAGGATCCTGACCTCAGCCAAAGGCAGACACTTAACCGATTGAGCCACCTAGGACTTCCTGGAAACAATTATTATTTTTTTAAAGTAGCTCTGTTGGGGCGCCTGGGTGGCTCAGTGAGTTAAGCCTCTGCC
Organism: Neogale vison; assembly: GCF_020171115.1. NCBI lineage: Eukaryota > Metazoa > Chordata > Mammalia > Carnivora > Mustelidae > Neogale > Neogale vison. The sequence goes on along the minus strand of NC_058103.1, from coordinate 82,297,641 downwards.
TTCAGCTCGGGTCATGATCCTGGGATCCTGGGATCGAGCCCCACATTGGGCTCCCTGCTCAGTGGGGAGCCTGCTTCCCCCTCTCTCTCTGCCTGCCTCTCTGCCTACTTGTGATCTCTGTCTGTCAGATAAATAAATTAAAAAATCTTAAAAAAAAAAAGAGTAGCTCTATTCAGTGAAATAGGAATTGAGATCATCTTCTGAACATGAGAGGGTGGGACCAAGAATGAGTAGGGTGAAGACAACTGGGTGCAGCTGAAGGGTGGGGACTAGCTCAGCAACTCAACACTTCACCCCTAGTCAGTGCCCAGGTATGGCCTGACTGCCTGACTTTGCATCGTGTTAACAGCCTGGTGACATCACACTTCTGTACTGATTCTTTTACACTGATGGGTCCTGCAGATGTGTGAATAGGCAGGTGGGTAGAAGGCCAAGAGCAGTCAAATCCTGGGGTATCAGTAGAACCAGACTGAAGTGCTTGTCCTTGGGGACTAACTAGACTAGGGGGTGCTGGCTGGGTGGATAATGGGATTGAAATGATCTGCATGAGGGAAGAGTAGGCTTAGTGAGAAAGGGGACTGGGGTCCTAGGGGAGAGGGAGCAGTCAGATGAAACTTTCAGAACAACAGCACTTCCCTTGAATTTGTCAAGGTAAAACAGGTCATGCTTACACAGTGCATGGAGGTGTTTGTTTGAAGGAAGCAGGGAAGACTACCGGGTGGTGAAAGAGCATGGATGCCGTCCACTTCTCGGAGGACGATGGAAGGAGATAATTAGCTACAAGGATGGAAACAAGGTTGGAAAGTCCCTGAGGCCAGGGAAGGGAAAGGAAGAAGGTAGAATAACTGTTTTGAGAGGATAGGAATGGAGCTGGTGAAGTAGACCACAGAAGGAGGAGTACGTGGATCCTTCCTTCTGGGCTTGAGTTAGAGTGAGTCGGGGAAGTAGTGGTCTTCCTTGGAGACCATGGCAAAGGAGGAAAGTGTGTTTCAGTTAAAGAGATGAAGTGGAAAGGGAGAAGATGCAGAGGGTGAGTGGCAGATGGACTCAAAGAACCTGTCTTCCGAATTGAACATGGTGGGAGAGAAGTGAAGCCTTGATTCACTGATGAGGGGGAGACTAGAGTTGCATGGGGCTCAAAGAAATGTGAAAGAAAAATGTGCAGTTATTTGAGCCTAGGATAGGATTGTGGGTCCCTGGGGCAAAGAGGAAGGCCCTGCTAGGGTTACAGGGAGGAACAGAAATGCCAGAAAGGTTGAGAGGGATTTGTTTATCTGCCTTCGTATGAAGGAGTGAAGTGTACCCCATTCCAAGGTTTCAGTACGGAGGATTCTGTATGGGAGGGTGGGCTACCAGTGGAGGCAGGGAGGTGGGCTACTTAGTATCCACTCCCAACTTTTGATGGATCAGAATATGGTTTCAACTAGGGATGAACAGTGAAACTTTAAGACTTAAGAGTAATTGGGAAAGGTGCTGATTTGAGACTCAGGGCCCCGAAGAGCTTATAACAGATAGTTGGATTGCTAAGACTGCTGCTAAAGTACCTTCAATTCCTGGCATTTTAGACAATAGATATAAAATAGTCCTGCGTGCTTGAAAAATTTTTCTGGGACAATAGCTGTTGGCAACTCTTCCGTAGGTAATTACAACACAAATTCTCACGCATCTGCTTAGTGGATGGCCTATCAGTGATGCTTGATGAGGATGGTTTGTTTCTGGTTGGATGTGTTAAATGGTTGGTTATCAAAAATTTTATGTGTGAGACTGCTGGGAATAGTGAGATTGGAAGAGCTTTGCTGTCGTATCCCTCCACAGGAACATCCCTTCATCCCGTATGCCATCCAGCCCTTGTTTTTGTGAGGAAGAAAAAAAATCTGGACCATCAATTTGAATACCAATTAAATGGTTTAAAAATGTCCTAGTAAATACATTGATCCTGGATAATCCGGCCCAACAAAAAAGCCTTTGGCTGACAGTGGCTGGCACAGAATTAGTTCTCAATAAATATTAGCTAGCTCTTATTGGTCCAGCCACACTGATGCCAACATTCGTTGAAAACGATGTACAGGGCTCGGCTATGCACACAGCTCATACATTCACTGTCAGAACGTTCCTTGCTATAAAATAAAAGGAATGTGGAAGACTTGGAAATATATTCTAAGTAGTACCTATAAAGATTAAGAGAAAAATTGAATTATCAAGTGCTGAGTGGAATTATATTCAGTTGCCTGAGAAAACATAAAATATGCACCTGGGAGTTGGGTGACAAGAAAAGAGAGGATGTACAGAATTTAGAGAAATAGAAAGGGTTTCAAGATTGCCTATGCTAAGGGAGGGGGAATTCTAGTTTCTTTTTTTTTTCAAATTTATTTTTTATTTATCTTCAGCATAGCAGTATTCATTATTTTTGCACCACACCCAGTGCTCCATGCAATCCGTGCCCTCTATAATACCCACCACCTTGTACCCCAACCTCCCACCCCCCGCCCCTTCAAAACCCTCAGATTGTTTTTCAGAGTCCATAGTCTCTCATGGTTCACCTCCCCTTCCAATTTCCCCCAACTCCCTTCTCCTCTCTAACTCCCCATGTCCTCCAGGCTATTTGTTATGCTCCACAAATAAGTGAAACCATATGATAATTGACTCTCTCTGCTTGACTTATTTCGCTCAGCATAATCTCTTCCGGACCCGTCCATGTTGCTACAGAAGTTGGGTATTCATCCTTTCTGATGGAGGAATAATACTCCGTAGTGTATATGGACTACATCTTCCTTACCCATTCGTCCGTTGAAGGGCATCTTGGTTCTTTCCACAGTTTGGTGACCGTGGCCATTGCTGCTATGAACATTGGGGTACAGATGGCCCTTCTTTTCACCACATCTGTATCTTTGGGGTAAATATCGAGTGCAATTGCAGGGTCATAGGGAAGTTCTATATTTAATTTCTTGATCTCCACACTGTTCTCCAAAGAGGCTGCACCAACTTGCATTCCCACCAACAGAGGAAGAGGGTTCCCCTTTCTCCACATTCCCTCCAACACATGTTGTTTCCTGTCTTATTAATTTTGGCCATTCTAACTGGTGTAAGGTGATATCTCAATGTGGTTTTAATTTGAATCTCCCTGAGGGCTAGTGATGATGAACATTTTTTCATGTGTCTCATAGCCATTTGTATGTCTTCATTGGAGAATTGTCTGTTCATATCTTCTGCCCATTTTTTGATATGATTGTCTGTTTTGTGTGTGTTGAGTTTGAGGAGTTCTTTATAGATCCTGGATATCAACCTTTTGTCGTACTGTCATTTGCAAATATCTTCTCCAATTCCGTGGGTTGCCTCTTTGTTTTGTTGACTGTTTCCTTTGCTGTGCAGAAGCTTTTTTTAAATTTTTAAATTTTTTTTATTTTTTTTAAAGATTTTATTTATTTATTTGACAGAGAGAGATTACAAGTAGGCAGAGAGGCAGGTAGAGAGAGAAGGAGGAGGAAGCAGGCTCCCTGCTGAGCAGAGAGCCCAATGCGGGACTCGATCCCAGAACCCCGAGATCATGACCTGAGCCGAAGGCAGCGGCTTAACCCACTGAGCCACCCAGGCGCCCGTGTGCAGAAGCTTTTGATTTTGATGAAGTCCCAAAAGTTTATTTTTGCTTTTGTTTCCTTTGCCTTTGGAGACATATCTTGAAAGAAGTTGCTGTGGCTGATATCGAAGAGATTACTGCCTATGTTCTCCTCTAGGATTCTGATGGATTCCTGTCTCATGTTGAGATCTTTTATCCATTTTGAGTTTATCTTTGTGTACGGTGTAAGAGAATGGTCGAGTTTCATTCTTCTACATATAGCTGCCCAGTTTTCCCAGCACCATTTATTGAAGAGACTGTCTTTTTTCCACTGTATATTTTTTCCTGTTTTGTCGAAGATTATTTGCCCATAGAGTTGAGGGTCCATATGTGGGCTCTCTACTCTGTTCCACTGGTCTATGTGTCTGTTTTTATGCCAGTACCATGCTGTCTTGGTGATCACAGCTTTGTAATAAAGCTTGAAATCAGGTAACGTGATGCCCCCAGTTTTATTTTTGTTTTTCAACATTTCCTTAGCAATTCGGGGTCTCTTCTGATTCCATACAAATTTTAGGATTATTTGCTCCAGCTCTTTGAAGAATACCGGTGGAATTTTGATCAGAATAGCATTAAAAGTATAGATTGCTCTAGGCAGTATAGACATTTTAACAATGTTTATTCTTCTGATCCAAGAACATGGAATGGTCTTCCATCTTTTTGTGTCTTCTTCAATTACTTTCATGAGTGTTCTGTAGTTCCTTGAATACAGATCCTTTACCTCTTTGGTTAGATTGATTCCCAGGTATCTTATGGTTCTTGGTGCTATAGTAAATGGAATTGATTCTCTAATTTCCCTTTCTGTATTTTCATTGTTAGTGTATAAGAAAGCCACTGATTTCTGTACATTGACTTTGTATCCTGCCATGTTGCTGAATTGCTGTATGAGTTCTAGTAGTTTGGGGTGGAGTCTTTTGGGTTTTCCATATAAAGAATCATGTCATCTGTGAAGAGAGAGAGTTTGACTTCTTCATTGCCAATTTGGATACCTTTTATTTCTCTTTGTTGTCTGATTGCTGTTGCTAGGACTTCTAATACTATGTTGAAAAAGAGTGGTGAGTGTGGGCATCCTTGTCTAGTTTCTAAAACAACACCCTGTGTGGTATTCCCTGCCTTTTGAAAGCTCAACATCTCAACATCAAGCCATTATAGCTTGGAATTGTGTCTGGGAGCATCTGTACTTTATCTCCATTTGTTTTGTGTATCCATTAGCAAGATGGGTTCTAAGGTATTAGAAAAGCCTATGAGAGGGGCGCCTGGGTGGCTCAGTGGGTTAAAGCCTCTGCCTTCGGCTCGGGTCATGATCCCAGGGTTCTGGGATCGAGCCCTGCATTGGGCTCTCTGCTCGTCGGGGAGCCTGCTTCCTCCTCTCTCTGTGCCTGCCTCTCTGCCTACTTGTGATTTCTGTCTGTCAAATAAATAAATAAAATCTTAACAACAACAACAAAAAAAGAAAAGCCTATGAGAATTTACTTTTTGGGTCTGGGAATTTTTCCATATAAACTAATAGTAATTGTTTCTTCACTTTATGGCATTTCAGCTTATGAAAGGTTTCATATGAATGCTCTACTTTTGACTAGCAGGGAAAACCCTTAATGGGGTCCTAGAGTCCTTAGCCCTTGGAGGCTCCTGGAGACCAACCCCAGATGTTTCCAGGTTCACTCTTTGGCCCTTCAAAGATGAACAGATAGATCTTCATCTGAGTAGAGAAATTGTCATCTGTCTGTTATGGCCCCAAATTTAATTCCACCACTCAAACAGACTACATGGATTTTTCTTTATAAGCCAGTTAAGAGAACTAATAATTATAATAAAAATATAATTATAAAATAAACTATAAATTCAGATACCATGTTTCAGCATGTATCATGAGAGACACCTTAGATATTCAATCTAATTTAATACTCCAACAGCAAATTGCCATTCTTTCCCACATTTTACCATGAACAAACTGAGTTCAACAAGGTTAAGTAATTTATTCAAAGTCACATCTGTTAACCTTAAAAACAAAGCTTCCAGTTGTTTTACCAGCAAAAGAGGGATTTATTTGGGAATAGCAGAGAATTTTTAATCTGGGACAAGGAAGTTATTGAAAAAACAATAGGCAGGTCCAGAGAACATAGGGGAGGAACATCTATAAAGGAAAGTGGGAAGTTGGGAAGGCTGTCTAAAGAAAAAGCCCATTGGAGTAAACTGGAAGCTAGTAGTATAGTGGCTTTTCATTGGCTGAATTGTGACTGTCTGTCATTGTTCAGGCTGTTGCAGGGGCAAGAAAAAATCCTTTCTTCCTCTTACTGGAATAGTAAAGCAAGTATCCATATGCAAAGTCTGTGCCTTCATGTTAGATATGTAGTTAAAGGCAACTGGTAGAGCATGAGAGCTCCCTCTGCCAAACTTCCTGACTCCAGTTTATTAAGGCTGCCCTTTATTAATTTTCACATTTTCCCCCTTTGATCAAGGTTTTCCTTTGAAAGTATTGCTGATCAACAGGCAGGTTCTTTATATATATATTTAGTGGTTTAGTGCCAGGAAGGACCTTTTCTGCCAGTTGAGTCTCAATAGTGCTGTTACTGCATTTGATTAACCCTGAGGATTGAGGATGATACACAATGAGAGTATCACAGAACTGGCCAAAGAACACAGAGTTGTCAAAGGACCTGACTGGTACAATGGGTTCCCTAATTTCTATGAGGTTTGAGACGGGTTCTCCAGGTGGGGATAATCTTTTCCAACAGAAGAAGCAGTGTCTTGTCTAGGAGAGAGAGCTGTAGTCCAGCTATTTTGCCAAAGGGTGAAATTGTATTAAATCCATTTATACAAACAGGTTAACAGGTTTCTTTGATTATACTCTGGAGAGGTGAGACAAGTGAAGTAGGCACTTTTTGCAGCCTTATTAACCTTTCCCCATCAATACTGGTTCATGAATGCTATCTACATTTTGTCAGTAGACCAATGGTTTAGTGAATTTATAGTTGTTAGTAGGGGGAATTTTAGAATTTTTGGTAGGGCTGTCTTGTTATTTAGTTCTCTCTTTTTATCCAACCAACAATTCAATTGGAAATTACTAGATTTCCAATATTGTTTCTCCTTTTCTGGGGCCAATTGTTGGGCATCTCTGATCAATTTTTCCAAATTTTTATTTGGGAGAACATCCCTTTGGAACCATTACAGAAGTTTGTACATCAGTCTTCTGAGAGCAGCAGTTTTGGCAGAAATATCAATAAGGTGCTTTCCTAAAAAATAAAAAAATTAAAAAAATTAAAAAAAAATAATAAGGTGCTTTCCTTTGGCATCCAGGTAGTCAAGTCTGGAATGTCTGGGAATATTAGCTAGAGATACTGGCAAGGTATGGCACCTAATAAATTTTGGACACAGGAACCACTTTTAATCTTACCCCCATTGGAGGTAAGGAGACCTTGTTTGTACATTCCCAAATCACGAGCTACCTCAAAGGCATACAGACTATCCATGTAAGTGTTTGGGGTTTTACCCATGGCTAGGGTTCAAGCCTGAGGAAGGGCATAGAACTCAGCCTGTTGGGCTAAATCAGCCAAAGGTAAAGGTGTTGTCCTAGTGACTTCAGAGAGTTGCAGGAACATACCCAGCCTGATATTCACCACGTTTATCCTTTAAATAAGAACCGTCAGTAAATCATGACAAATCTGCATTGGTTAGAGGCATTTCCTGTAAATTGTCACAAGGAGTTTGAAAGGTGATCTGTCCATTTTAAGCAGTTATGAGGGGTTTCATCGATGAAGGAGGGGAGAAGGGTGGCAGGGCTAAGGTTATTGCAATGAGAAAGAGTTACATGAGGAGTTAACAGAAGGATTTCATGGAATGTGGGGCAACTGACTATAAAGTATTGAGTGTGATGAGAATTTATGAGGGCTTCTATTGTGTGGGGTACAAGGATGGTTAAAGTGGAGCCCATGGTTATTTCTTCAGTGGTCTTAACTACTAGAACAGTGTCAGGAAGGGCTCTGAGGCAAAGGGGTATCCCCATGCTACAGGGTCTGGTTGCTGGCTACAATGCCCTATTGGCCAAAAATGGTTTCCCTATTTTGGGGTGAACACTTCAAGGGCATTTCCTTCCCTTTACATAAAAAAAGGGAAAAGGGAAATTGAGAACTAGAATGTCTAAGGGCAAGGGGCTTTGTTAGGCTTTACTTAAAAGTCCCCAAGGCTAGATTATCCTCTTCTTTCCAAAACAATAAAGTTTTGTTTTGTTTTTGTTTTTGTTGTTTGTTTGTTTGTTTTGTTTTGAGATATATAAAGGTTGAGTCACAAGAGAGAAATTTGGAACCCAATTTTGACAGTAGCCAGTCAGTCCAAGGAGGCCTCATAATTGGTGCTTAGTTTTAGGTTTTGGAAAGTCGGGATTCCATGAAGCCCACCTGGATCTAAATCCAGTCTATGTTTAGAGATAAGGTGCCCTAAATGTTGAACCTGAGTTTGAGCAAACCGCAGTTTTTCTCTGGAGGTTTTATGTTCTTTTTTTTTTTCTTTTTTTAAGATTTTATTTATTTATTTGAGAGAGAGACAGTGAGAGAGAGCATGAGCGAGGAGAAGGTCAGAGAGCGAAGCAGACTCCCCATGGAGCTGGGAGCCTGATGTGGGACTCGATCCCAGGACTCCAGGATCACGCCCTGAGCCGAAGGCAGTCGTCCAACCAACTGTGCCACCCAGGCGTCCCAGGTTTTATGTTCTTTAAGGCCAAAAGTTTTAACAGATGGATGCTGTCTTTCTGTGAAGAGGTTTATGAAGGGAGGCAGAGAAGGAAATCATCTACATATTTTATTTTATTTTTATTTTTATTTTTTGAAGATTTTATTTATTTATTTGACAGACAGAGATCACAAGTAGGCAGAGAGGCAGGCAGAGAGAGAGAGAGGGAAGCAGGCTCCCCGCTGAGCAGAGAGCCCGATGTGGGACTCGATCCTAGGACCCTGAGACCATGACCTGAGCTGAAGGCAACGGCCCAATCCACTGAGCCACCCAGGTGCCCTCATCTACATATTTTAAAAAGGTAGAGCCTGCAGAAAACTTTTACCATCCAAGTCAGCCTTTAGGGTTTGTGAAAAGTAAGGACTCTCCCTATAACCCTGGGGCCTTACTGTCCACTTGTATTACCATTCTTCCAAAGTGAAAGCAAAAAGATACCAGCTATCCTTATCAGTTGAAATCCTAAGAATGCGCTGCATAGATTAATTATGGTAAAAAAATTTGCCTTCAGCGGGAGTGGATGTCTGTAGCATATGAGGGTTAGAAATAACAGGGATGCCCAGGGATAACGTTATTTATTGCTAAGGGGTCCATCCATGGCCATTGGGTTTCTGCACAGGTAAAATATGGGTGTTATAGAGATTAGTATAGGGGATAATAAGGCCCTGAGCCTTGCAGTCTTCTTTTATGACCTTCTTTACTTATAGGGCATTGATTAATTATGGGAAGAGGTTTTGAGGGATCTATTTGAATCTTGATGGTAGGTGTCTTGTGAATTCTGCTATCGCTTCTCGGCCTTTTGGCTAAGATCAAGTGTAGTATCTTGTGAATTCTGCCAATATCAACTGAGGATTTTGCCCATAAAGAGGATGGTAGCTGAACCAGTAGGAATAAATGATCAGTACCCCCAGTGTCATCGGAGTTAGAGCACAGAAAAGAGGCTGAAGGTCATTTATTTCCCCTTGTGGGCTATTTTGTTACTACTTTCAAATTCTAGAATTGCTTCCCCCCTTTGAGAGAAGTTCCAGCAAGATACTTTACTATGAAATCTTGGCCCAATAAATGAATAGGGCAGAGGAACTAAGGAGAAAGCATGTGTATTTCTCAAAGGGCTAGACAAAATAGAATAGGCTTAGAGACAGGAATCTGTTGAGGTTACTTGAAGACTTCCTCACTATTGTTCAAACTGTTTTTGTACTCTGACCAAGGAGTTGCTTTACAGCAGGAGGTTAAATACTGAGAGTGCAGGTATGTCCCTTGTCAACAAGGATGGAGAGAGATTCATTCCCAATCTGGAATGTGGTTTGTCTGAGCCAATTAAGAGGGAGGATCTGGAAGAGCCCCTGTAGTTCCTTGAAGCCCTGTCATTGGGAATTAGGAGGACACTGGGAATGTTGGCTGGAGGGCTGAAGGCACCCGGAATGCTTAAATCTCTGCCCCCCGCCCCCCCGCCAATGTCCTGGTTCGTTGCAATAATAGCAGAAACTAGGTTTCTGATTTTGTTTAGGGGCCTTCATTTGCTGGCGTTTGAGCATCGAAGATTTTAGCAGTCCTTCCTCTAGGTGACTCATCTAGGAAGCAATTGAGCTGGTTTTAATGAGTTAAATTTGGAGTGGACATAATTTCCCATTGCATCCCAGTTCTTTTGACTAAAAGACAAAGATACATGTTCGGCCTGTTAATAAACACAGAGTCCTGTGCTACCAGGTGGATTCAACATTCAAGGAAGACCAGAATATTCTTAAAAGACAATTTGGAGTTGATTGTAATAATCATGAACAGACTCATCAGGCTTTCGTGTGCAAGCCTGAATTTTGTTCCAATCAGCAGGCTTAGGAAAAGCTGTTATTATTGCTTGGTTGAGATTTCCAGTGTGTTTCCTAACATTGTTCTTAAAGTTAGGGCTCTGTTTCTGTAAATTCCTTTTGGGATGTTTCCTTCTTCCTAGTTTCACCCAATGTTTGGCCTGGTCCTCACCAACAAGCATGTGGACTTATTGATATGAACCTGAGAAACCAGATTGGTAAGATTGAGTAACTATGTTAAATTCTTCAGCAAACTTAGTTCAGTCACTTTGGGGAGCACTTTAACTATGGCTCATAATTTGACCTTAGTCTGGGGAACATAAGAAACTTGAGGTTTATTTAGACACTCAGAAGACTTAACTTTAAAGTGGCAGGTTTTAATAGATTCAAGAGACGAAGACTTGGGGAAGGATTTGGAGTAAAAGGAAAGGTCAGTAGAAAGAATAGTGGAAAATGGTCCCAAGGGTGGGCCATGAGTACCAGGAGGCCACTGCTTGTCTATAGACAGAGAAGATGGGAGAGGGGAAAAAGAAGCCTAGGAGACATTTTGACTTTTTTCGTTACTTACATTAGTTAATTTATTTTATTATTTTTAGATTATTTATTTGACAGAGAGAGACACAGCAAGAGAGGGAACACAGAAGAGGGAGTGGGAGAATCAGACCTCTTGCTGAGAAGGGAGCCCGATGCAGGGCTGATCCCAGGACCCTGGGATCACGACCCTAGCTGAAGGCAGATGCTTAATGACTGAGCCACCCAGGCGCCCCTACATTAGATAATTTAGACATAGTACTTTGCAAAGACACAAATCTAGAATCCTGAAACCATCTGGAAACCTCAAGGTACCTTCTAAAATAAATATCCCATTCAGTAATTTTTTTTTCCTTTTTAAGGAGTCATGGCTTTTCATTTTGAGTAAAACAAGTTTGGGGATATTGAAAGCTCCACAGAAAATGGCCATTTGAAGTTTTGACTTACTTTTGGCTAAGGCAGTCCATTTATTTGTAAGTGTGCATGTGGAGGGGCTATAGATTTTAAACATAAAAGCAGCTAGAGGCCCAGTAGGGAGGTGCACTCTCAAAGCACTTTCATAACGGATCCTGTTGCTTAGAGGTTTTTCAGGAACAGCCTGATTCCAGAAGGAATCAGACCAAAGGCCAGCACAGTTCCAATAGATATGGCCTGGGTCCAGAGGGGTCAGACTGAAGGCTGGCAAAGTTCCAAAGGAAGAGTCCAGTCCCAAAAGGGAGTCAGACCAAAGGCCAACAGAACTCAAACTGGCACAGTTCCAACAGGAATAGTCTGGTTCCAAAAAGAAGTCAGACTGAGGGTCAGCACCGTTCAATAGAACAGTCCAGTTCCAAACCAGACTCAGACTTGAGGGCCTTCACATTTATTTTCTCTCTCTTTCTTACTTTCTTTCTTTCCTTCCCTCTTTCCCTCCCTCCTTTCTTTCTTTCAGTATTTATTTATTTATGGTGGGAAGAGGTGAAGAGAAAGGATCTTCGATGTGCTCGGCACAGAGCCCAATGCTGGGCTCGATCTCACAACTCGGAGATCACGACCTGAGGTGAAACCAAGAGTCAGTCACTTAACCCAGGCACCCCTAGGCCTGCATATTTCTGTCAGGAACAGTTGGATTCTGAAAAGGAGCTGGACTGAAGGCTGAATGAGTTTTTCTCAGAGAGAAAAACAAAAAACGGCCTTAAAACAGATCCTGAATGAAGGCCGAAGAGCTCAAACACAAAGTGTGGAACTCAAAATCCAGTGGAAAACTTACCCTCAGACCCCAGGGTTGGCGAGAACGCAGTGAGCCCAATGAGCCCTGTGGCTACTAGCCTCTGTTTGCTCACCAGTCTCAGAGTTGCTGGGCGTTCTCCCTGCATCACCATACAGGCCACTGAGTGATGTTAACCTTAAAAATAGGACTTCCAGGAACGCCTGGGTGGCTCAGTAGGTGAATTGTCCAACTCTTGGTCTCAGTTCATGGTCTCAGGGTCATGAGATGGAGCCCTGTGTCTGGCTCAGCACTCGCAGGGATTTTGCTGGAGATTTCTTCCTTCCCTCTCCCTCACCCTCTACCCCTCCCTCTACATGCCCGAGCACATGGGTGTGCACTCTCTCTCTCTTTCTTCCTAGAAGAAATAAATAAATTCTCAAAAATACCCTAACCAACTTCTGGTTATTTTACCCACAAAAGATAGGTTTAGTTGGGAATAGCAGAGAATTGAAATCCAGGACAGGCAAAACCATAGGCAATTCGAAGAACAAAGGAGAGTGGGAAGTTGGGAAGGCTGCTAAAAACAAGAAGTCCATTGGAATAAACTGGGAGCTGGAAGTCTTGTGGCTGAGTTGGCTGGTTACTGCTGGGGACAGGGGGTGTGCATAGAAAAAATCTTTCTTCTCCCTGCTGGGAGAGTAAAGCAGTATCCATGTGCAAAGTCCGTGTCTTCCTATTAGATTTGCAACTGAGGACAAGTGGTAAGAGTGTGAGAGCTCCCCACAGGACCTCCTGACTCCATTGTAGTGGGGTTTCCCTTTATTAACTTTCACACACACAAGCTAAATGGTATGGTGATGATTGTACATGATATTTTATTTTTATTTATTTATGTTTTAAAAGATTTTATTTATTTGTCAGAGAGAGAGAGAGAGAGCATGCACACAAGTAGAGGGGAACAGCAGGCAGAGAGAGAAACAGGCTTCCTGCTGAGCAAGGACCCCCCCCCCAACACCCCCAACATGGGACTCGATCCCAGGACCCTGGAAGGCGGACACTTAACTGGGTGAGACACCCAGGCACCCCCGATGTATTATTTTTAAAATAGAACCAATTTCTTTAGAAGTCTGCTTTCATTTCAGAATATTCATTAATAATTAAATTGCTCTATATGCACATTTGGAATTCCTTGTCCCTAACTGTCATTTTATAAGAGGTTTGACACTTCACAGCCCAGTTTTTGGGGTTATTGGTAGCCTGGCCTCTGCTACTATGTGGTCCTACAAGGTATTGAATGGCTTAATGCTTCAGTTTAATCATCAGTGAATTAAAATCATAGCCATGAAGGAAAAAAATATCACTTTTGGCTACTGTGGGAATTTGAACGCACTGACAGAGTAATTGGTTGACAGGATTTCCGGGAGTCCTGGACTGCGTGAAAATTGGGCAAATGACCTCTATTGGTGTTGTGTCCTCTTTGGTGTTCTGAGACTGATTTCCAGTGTTTGGAGGGCGAGATTTCCTATACCCTGCAATCCTCCAACACCAGCTGGGTATCCTATAATTCAGTTCAACTCTGATAGTGTTTACCCAGAGATAACATCAGAAGCCCTAGTTTGAGGGCTCAGGCCCGCAAGACTGCTCTGCTCCCCCATCCCCTACTTCAGATGCTAGTCACAAGCCAAGGTTGTCATCCGTGCTGCCAACCGCCTGGTTATAACTCAGATTCCCAAGACCCTTTCCTCAGGTTTGATTAATTTGCTACAGTGGCTCGCAGAACTCAGAGAAACATTTTCCTTCCTAGATTACTAATTTATTATAAAAGGATATATACTCAGGGACAGCCAGATGGAAGAGATGCATAGGACAATACAGGGAAAGGGCAGGATGTGTTCATCCACCTGGAAACCCTCCAAACTCCTTCTTCTTGGGGATTTATGTCATTGGCCATTGACAATTGAGTCAACCTCCAGACCCTCTCCCCTCCCTGGGGCCAGGGCAGGAGGTGGGGTGGGTAGAGAGGGGGGACTTAAAGTTCCCTCTGAATCCTTAGGTGGGGTCCAAAAGTCACCTCACTAACATAACAAGAGATGCCTTTACCACCCTTAAAACTTAGGAAATTCCAAGGGTTTTGGCAGCTGTGGAGCAAGAAACTGTGGATGAGAAATAAATTTTGGTCATCTGAATGCCCAAATACATATTTCTTATAAGTTACAGTGTGACAGACTCCTGAAGGAGGGCTTGTGAGAATTCTTTTAGGAAAGGAGCTGGATAGGTGTCTTTTTCTTTCTCTTTTTTTCTTTTGGTAGGTGAGGAAAGGTTAAGTAATGTGCCAAAGGTCATATGATGAATCCCTGTGGAAGGCAACTCTGGAACTCAGGTCTCTTGTCTGATATTTAAAATTTTTTTTTTAAGATTTTATTTATTTATTTGACAGACAGAGATCACAAGCAGGCAGAGAGGCAGGCAGAGAGAGAGGAGGAAGCAGGCTCCCCACTGAGCAGAGAGCCCGATGCGGGGCTCGATCCCAGGACCTGGGATCATGACCCGAGCCGAAGGCAGAGGCTTTAACACACTGAGCTACCCAGGTGCCCCTCTTGTCTGATATTTAAAGGGACTTTTCTTTTTTGCCACTTTTACGAGGTTAATTCTTTTTTTTTTTTTTAAGATTTTATTTATTTATTTGAGAAAGAGAATGAGAGAGAGTGAGCATGATGGGGGGAGGGTCAGAGGGAGAAGCAGGCTCCCTGCTGAGCAGAGAGCCCGATGTGGGGCTCGATCTGGGGACTCCAGGATTATGACCTGAGCCAAAGGCGGTCCCTTAACCAGCTGAGCCACCCAGGCGACCATGAGGTCAATTCTTTAAGGATGTTACTCAGTCTACATTAAAAAAAAAAAAAAGTGGGAACATTTGTCATCTGTGTGTGTGTGTCTGCTCACTCTCAGTGTGTGTGTGTGTGTTTCCATGGTATCACTCTATTAGGATGAAGCAGAGGTTATCAGGGAATATTACAGGGTGAAACGACAGTGTTGTTTCAGCAAGAACAAAAGCCCACCTCCTCCAGAACAGGTCCTGCCAGCACACCCATGCGCCAGCCAGGGCTGAGGGGGGCTACTGTTCAGAGAGTGAGGGTGGGAAGGAGTCAGTCTAAAGCCTGACCTGAGTGCATCTGCTGGACCATGTCCACAGACACCAGGGTGGGCAGCTTCTAAACTGGTTTCCAGTGAGTCCCAAGTCCTGGCATTTGGGCCTTTGGGTGATCCCCTGCCCTTGGGTGTGGGCTGGACCAGGTGATTCGCTTTTAACCGATAGAATGCTGATAGATGAGCAAGGGTGACGGCGTGGCACGTTTGAGAGCAGGTTTCAAAGACTTTCTGGCTTCCCTCTCGCTCTCCCTTTCGGCTGTCTTGCTTGCTAGCTCTGAGGAAAGCCAGCTGCCGTGGTGTGAGCTGCCCTATGGAGAGGCCCACACAGCAAGTAACTAAGGGAGGGAGGCCTCCAGTCAACAGTGAGGAGCTGAGGCCTTCAGTCCAGCAGCCCTCAAGGAACCGAACCCTGCCAACACCCTGTGTGTGAGAGCCTAGAAGGGGTCATCTTCCCACTGTGACTGCAGCCTGTGAGGGGACCCTGAGCCAGGGGACCCAGCTAAGACACTCTGGGGTTCCTGACCCACAGAACCCATGAGACAACAGTGTGCATTTTTAAAGAATATGGCA
The DNA here is from genome assembly GCF_020171115.1 of Neogale vison. Taxonomy (NCBI): domain Eukaryota; kingdom Metazoa; phylum Chordata; class Mammalia; order Carnivora; family Mustelidae; genus Neogale; species Neogale vison. The sequence continues at coordinate 82,282,067 of NC_058103.1, read as the reverse complement.
ATAGATAATAGATGCAGACAGACCTGTTCACCTTCATCGAAGTGTGGTTGATAGAAGGCTGGGGTAGACTGTTCCATCTTGCCTTCCCACTTTAGTACTTTTAGAATTATAAGCTACTGCCTGGTACAAGAATATTCTTTGCCACAGGTGTGAATTAATCTTTGGACAGCTTTACAACCTCACATTTAGCACTCAGGAGATTCTGATAGTCAACAACCTTCACAGCATTAGCCCTGGCCTTGGATCGCCGGAGTTCTGAGTTGATAAAATGTTTACAGACAAGCATCTGAAGCACGTCGAGAATAATGATTTTTTTTCTCCCAAAGTTTCCAACATTAATAGGTTACCTTCACCATCAAGCATAGCCTACTTCTTTTCACAACCCAGAGTAAGACTTGGAGCATGTATAAGTTCTAGGTGAGATCCCGTGAGTTTCCACATGGTTTTGGGCATTTTAGGACACTTGTCGTCCCCTGCCATGTGAGATCTATACGCTAGGATGTTCAGAAGTGTTCTATCCCATACTCGCTCCTCTGCTCAGTTATGTGAAGTGCAGGTTTAGGCGGGGTTTATGCATGGAGACGTTCAGCCTTGGTGCCCAGGGCAGATCTATTCTGTCCACACCCACAGATTGTTTCTGATGTTAGTGTTAAGGAAACAGACAAGCTACCCCTGGAACTTGTTAAATTGCTTGAAAGGGTTGGGAATTATGTAACAAAAGAGCTGTCAAAGATACTGTCTTTGAGTGTATCTGTTAAACAAACGTGAGACATCCTGGAAAGGCATCCTAGAAATAGCAAAGACAGGGGAATTAGATGGATCTGAGCTCAAGTTTTGGCACTATTGCCTATTAGCATGTGACCTGGGCCACATTGCTTATACTCCGGAGCCTCAGCAGCATTATCTATAAAGTGGGACTAATAATATCTGATTTGGAGGATTGTTATGATTTGTTTAATAAGGTAAAACTTAAACTGTCTAATGTATATAGGCTACTCGAAAAGGAGTAACTCTTCATGTTATCTGAGGTCCTGCTATGAGTCTCCTAGGGTCTCTAGTGAGGGGAATAAATAAAACCACCATGACTCTTGGGTGCTTGCTCTGGAGAAGGTTTCATCTTTATATTGTTTTCCTTGTATCTGTAGGAACTAGTTGGGTGTGTGGTGGTGGGAGGGGCCCCACCTGGACATCTTGATTCCCAATCTGGTTTGGGGTATGGTTCCAGCTCCCCAGGTTTGTGTGTGTGTGTGTGTGTGTGTGTGTGTGCGCACACACACACACCTGGAGGGCCGCTGCATGAGGGAAGTGCTTCGCCAGCACACGTCTCAGAGCGTGGCTGTGGGTGGGATTGTCTCAGACATTGTTTTTGGGAATAAGAGTCCACTGGGATTAGAAAAACGTTACCAAAGGATCTTCCTCCTTTTTGAGAGAGTGGCAGTGACCTTGATTTCTTTTTCCAATGAGCAATGAAAAGTAATCTTTCATGCCATTTAAAACCTTTTTATCTTGAATAATTTCAAAAATAATTTCCTTTCAAAAGGAAAGTTGTAACCCACAGAACAGGAAGTCACACAAAGGACTCCTGTCTATACTTCACCCAGATTCACCTGGTGTTAGTATTTCGCCACACTGGCTTTCTCTGTCTCTCTCTCAATCTATCTACCTATATAAAATGATTATTTTTCTGAACCATTTGGTCATAAGCTGCAGACAGGATGTCCCTTTACCTCTAAATATTGCAGTAAGAACAAGGAAATTCTGTTACATAACTTAGCACAGTGATCAAATTCAGAAAGTTTAATATTGCAGTAATACCATGACCTAATACACACCCCGTATTCAAACTTCACCAGCTGTCCTAATAATGTCTCTTATGGCTATTTTTTTCTCTGGCCTCAGATTTAACACAAGATCACGAATTGCATTTCATTGTCATGTCTTTTTAGTCCTTTAATCTGGGACAGTCCTTCAACCTTTGTCTTTTATGACCCTGACATTTTTGAAGAGTACAGGCTAGTTACTTTGTAGAATGTCCTTCAATTTGGATTTGTCTGATGTTTCTTCATAATTAGATTCAGTTACACGTTTTTGGCAGGAATATAATAGAAATGCATCACATCAGGAGGCACTTGATGTCAGATTGTCTCATTACTGGCAATATTAACATTGATCACTTGGTAAGATGGTGTCTCTCAGGTTTTCCTACTGTGAGGTTACTAGTTTCCACTTTGTAATTAGTGAATAATTTTGGGGAGATACTTCCCTGCCATTTTCTGAGCATTTACTAAGTAACCAGCTGTGTGAGGTACTTCACATATAGCACTCATTTATATCTCACAACAAACTCTGAAGAAATTTTTTTATTCCCCTTTTCTCTTTCCTCTCTCATTTTACAGATGAGAAAACTGAGGGCTGGCTAAGGTCATACAACATGGTTGTCTGTGACTCCAAAGTCCATACCTGTTCATATGTACAGGGTGTTCTAGGAATAGTCAAGCATCCAGAACTCTTGTTGCCCAGATGGAGCCCATTGCTCACCTCAGATAGGCTTGTGTCTTTAGTACGAACTGAAGGACTGCACTATGATGAATTTCCTTCATGTTTCCTAACTAAGATGGAAGGGATGGAAGGAACACAAGATTCTTTTTTTTTTTTTTTAAAGATTTTATTTATTTATTTGACAGAGAGAGATCACAAGTAGGCAGAGAGGCAGGCAGAGAGAGAGAAGAGGAAGCAGGCTCCCCACTGAGCAGAGAGCCCGATGCGGGACTCGATTCCAGGACCCTGAGATCATGACCTGAGCCGAAGGCAGAGGCCTAACCCACTGAGCCACCCAGGTGCCCCAGCCCAGTGTATTCTTATCTTAATGGCTAGAGCAAGAATCTTGTGTTCCGGGGCACCTGGGTGGCTCAGTGGGTTAAGCCTCTGCCTTCGGCTCTGGTCATGATCTCAGGGTCCTGGGATCGAGTCCCGCATTGAACTCTCTGCTCAGCAGGGAGCCTGCTTCCTTCCACCCCTTTTCTGCCTGCCTCTCTGCCTACTTGTGTTCTCTCTTTCTCTCTCTCTGTCAAATAAATAAATAAAATATATATAAAAAAAAGAATAGACTGGGCTGGTCAGCAGCCTTGTGTCTGCACATATATATTTATAATGGACAGCACTCTATGGTTTACAAAATGAAACTGACTCTTTGTGCTATGCTGTGAGGATGTGCTTATGTCCTGGTCATTCACCATGATTAGAGTGCTTCACAAGTCACTACTCAAGTGACAATACCAAGGGGAGGTCTTGCTTATCTTGCTATGACACTTTCTTTTAAAAAAGTAGATCCGTGAAAGACAACTATCATATGATCTCCCTGATATGAGGAAGTGGAGATGCAATGGGGGGGGATTCGGGGTAGGAAAAGAAAAAATGAAAGAAGATGGGATTGGGAGGGAGACAAACCATAAAAGACTCAATCTCAAAAAACAGACTGAGGGTTGCTGAGGGGAGGGGGGACAGGAGAGGGTAGTGGGGATAAGGACATTGGGGAGGGTATGTGCTATGGTGAGTGCTGTGAAATGTGTAAACCTGGCGATTCACAGACCTGTACCCCTGGGGATAAAAATACATTATTAAAAAAAAAAAAAAGAGTAGATCCGTGACAGCAGATTTCAGAAAAAAGAAAGTTTTCAGGGATACAGGGGCATTACATCATGAAAAAGGGGTCAGTTCTCCATGACCTAACAATCTTCAATGTGTGTGCACCTGACAACAGAGAGTCAAAATATCTGAGGCAAAAGCTGATAGAACTATAAGGAAAAAAAGACAAACCCGCTATTATAGTTGGAGACTTCAACACTACCCTATCAGAAATTAATAGATCCAGCCCACAGAAATCGCTAAGGACAGGAGCACCCCAAATCAACTGGATATAATTGACATCTGTCAAATACTTCATTTCATTACAGCCAAATACACACTCTTCTTAAGTTCACCTGGAACATTGAAGTGGACCACATTCTGAGTCAGGAGACACCCCTTAACAAATTTAAATGAGTAGAAGTCATACAATGTCTGCTCTCAGACACAATGGCATTAAACCAGAAATCAAACAGAAAGATAACTGGAAAAATCTTCAAAGATTAAACAACACACTTCTAAAGAACACATGAGCCAAAAAGAAACCCCAAGAGAAATTAAAAAAATATTTTGAACTAAACAAAATGAAGACACAACTTATCAAAATTTGTGGGATTCAGTGAAAGCAGAGCTTAGAGAGAAATTTATAGCACTGAATGCATATATTAGAAAAGAAGAAAGATCTAAAATTAATCATCTAAGCTTTCATCTTAAGAAACTAGGAAAAGCAGAATTAATTAAATCCAAAGTAAGAAGAAGAAAGGAAATAATAAAAGAGCAGAAATCAAAGAAATTGAAGATAGGAAATCAATAGAGAAAATCAACAAAACCAAAAAGTGGTTCTTTGAAAAAAGGTCAATAAAATTGATAAGCTTATAGCTAGGCTAACTAACAAAAAGAGAGGACACAAATTACTAGTATCAGAAGTGAAAGAGGGGACATCACTATAAGATTCCCTGGATATTGAAAGGATAATAAAGGAATATTATGAACAACTTTATGCCTACAAATTTGATAACCTATATGAAACAGACCAATTCCTTGAAAGACACCCTCTGCTAAAACTCATACAAGAAATAGACAATCCCAAAAGGCCTATATGTATTAAAGAAATTAAATCAGTTGTTAATAAAACTTCTAAAATAGAAAGTATCAGGCCCAGATGGTGAGTTCTACCAAACATTTAAGGGCAAAATTATAACCAATTCTCTATGATCTCTTTCAGAAGATACAAACATAGGAAATACTTCCTAAATTATTCTGAGGCCAGCATTATCCAAAGCCAAAATCAGATGAGGACATTGTGAGAAAAGAAAATGATAGTTGGTATCTGTCATGAATATAGATGTAAAATCCTCAATAAAATATCAAAAAATCAAATGAAACAATGTATAAAAAGAATTATATGCCACAATCAAGTGGGATTTAGCCCAGGTATGCAAGTCTTGTTCAATATTTGAAAATCAATTAATCCATCTCGTCAGTAGGCTAAAGAAGAAAAATCACATAATCATATCGATAGGTGCAGAAAATGTATTTGACAAAATTTGACACCCGTTCCTAAGAACTCTTAGTATATGAGGACTAGAGGGGAACTTCCTCAACTTGATAAAGAATATCTGCAAAAACCTACAGTTAACTTAATACTTAATGGGGAGAAACTCCAAGATTTCCCTCTAAATTAGGAATAAAGCCAGGATGTTCCCTCTCAGCCCTCCTTTTCAACATTGTATTGGGAGTCTTAGCTAATGCACTGAGACCCCCCACCCCAAAGTATATTGTTGGAAAGGAAGAAATAAAACTGTGTTTGAGTATGATATGATTGTTTATATAGAAAATCTGAAAGAGTTGACAAGTGTAAGTCCTTGATAGGGTTTCATTTTTGTTTTGTTTTTCTTTTAATTATAATGCAAGTGCCTGACTTAAGCTTTTGATTTTTAAGGCATCCACTTCAAAGATGGCGCTGGCTACCTCAAATAAACACACAGCAGCCACAGGACCAGATAAAGGCCAACCCCACCTCCCACCCCCTAGTTACATTTTGTTTTAGAGACTGTTGGTTGACTTAGATAATTCACCATTTGGCCTTTTGTTTTCCCTTTTTATGCATTGATTCCCATCCCTATGTAAAACCTCACTAATAAGGAGTGCAATAAAAGCAGAACCCTACCTAGGTCCACACTCTCTTTCTCTACCCACGACTTCACTGTGCAGGCCCAGGTGTGCTGTGTACTATTCAGGCCTTATGAGTTATAACCTTGTCATTCAACATTTGCTGGTAGTTATTGCTGAGAGTGTCTTGCAATCATAATAAAAACCACAAGGACCAGTCCAGCCACTATACTGGTTCTAAAAGGAGATGCAGGGCCTAGGTGAGTGACCCTAGGCATTTCTAACCAATAGCATCACTATCCATAGGTCAAGACCCATACAAACAAACAAATAAACAAGCAAAAAACTAGTACTAATAAGTGATAGCAAGGTTGTAAGATATAAAGTTAATATACAAAAGTCAATTTTTTTCTATATACAGCAATGAACAAGAGGAATTAGAAATTAAACACAATACCATTTATATTAACACCCCCAAAATGAAATACTTAGATATAAATATAACAAAATACCTATAAGATCTATATGAGGAAAACGACAAAACTCTGATGAAAGACATTAAAGAAGAATGAAATAATGGAGAGAAAGTTTATGTTCACGGACAGGAAGACTCAATATTGTCAGATGTCAGTTCTTTCCAACTTGATCTGTAAATTCAGTGGAACCACAATCAAAATCCCAGCCAGTTATTTTGTGGGTATTGACAATCTGATTCTAAAGTTTAGCTGAAGAAGCAGAAGAGCTAGGATAGCCAACTCAATATTGAAAGAAAAGAACAAAGTCAGGGGTTTACTTCAAGCTACAGTAATCAAGATAGTGGTGTACGGATAAAAGAATAGACAGATAAATGGAATAGAACAGAGAGCTCAGAAGTAGACTCACACATATATAATCAGCTGATCTTTGACAAAGGAACAAAGGCAATATAATGGGACAAAGATAGTCTTTTCAACAAGTGATGTTGGAACTATCTGACACCCATATGCAAAAAAAAAAAAAAAAGAATCTAGACATAGACTTTATGCTCTTCACAAAAACTAACTCAAAACATATCATAGATGTACATATAAACCACAGAATTATAAAACTCCTGCAAGATAACATAAGAGAAAATCTAGGTGACCTTGTGTTTGGTAATGACTTTTTATTTATTTATTTATTTATTTATTATTTTTAGCCTTTTTAGATTTTATTTATTTATTTGAAAGAGAGAGACAGCAAGAGAGGGAACACAAGCAGGGGGAGTGGGAGAGGGAGAAGCAGGCTTCCCGCTGAGCAGGGAGCCTGATGTGAGGCTTGATCCCAGGACCCTGGGACCATGACCTGAGCCGAAGGCAGACACTTAAAGACTAAGCTACGCTGGCACTCTGGTAATAACTTTTTAGATAAGACCAAGACATGATCAGTGAAAGAACTGATAAGCTGGATTTCACTAAAATAAAAAGCCCCTTCTCTGTGAAAGACACTGTCAGGAGAATGAAAAGCCAAGCCACAGAGTGGTAGAAAATATTTGCAAAAGATATATCTGATAAAGGATTACTAACCAAAATATACAAAGAACTCTTAAAACTCAACAATAAGAAAAGGAGCAATCCAGTTAAAAAATCGGCAAAAACCTGAACACACATCTCGCCAAGGAAGATATACAGATGGTGAGTAAGGGTATGAAAAGATGGTTCACATTATGTGCCATTAGGGAAATGCAAATTAAAACAATAGTGAGATAACACTACCAGTCTATTAGAATGACCAAAATTCAGAGCCCTGTCAACACCAAATGCTGGCAAAGGTCAAGCAATGGACACTCTCATTCTTTACTGCTGGGTATTCAAAATGGTCCAGTCAATTTGGAAGACAATTTGGTAGTTTTGTAGAAAACTAAATGTATTCTTACTGGATGATTCTGCAATTCTGCTCTTGGTATTTATCCAAAGGAGCTGAAAACTTACATCCACACAAAAACCTGCACTGCCCATGGATGTTTATAGCAGCTTTATTCATAATTTCCCAAACTTGGAAGCAACCAATTTGTCCTTCAGTAAGTAAGTGGATAAATGAACTGTGATACAACTAGACAATGGAAAATTATCTAGTTCAAGAAAGCAATGAGCTACCAAGGCATGAAATGACATGGCAGAAACGTAAATGCGTATTACTAAGTGAAAGAAGGCAGTGTAAAAAGTCTGCATGCGGTACGATTCCGACTATGTGGCAAAACTTGTGGAGACAGTGGGATGATCAGTGGTTACTGGGGGTTACTAAGGAGAGTGGGATGAAGAGGTGGAGTGCAAAGGATTTTTAGGTCAGTGAGACTATTCTGTATGATACAGTAATGGTGGATACCTGTCATTGTACATTCATCAGAGCCCATAGAATGTAGAACTCCAAAAATGAACCTGAAGGTAAACTGTGGACTTTGAGGGATGATAATGTGTCAGTGTAGGTTCATCAACTGGAAAATGTACCTCTCTGGTCAGGGATGTTGATAATGGGGGCATTTCTTGCATGTGTGGGGGCAATGGGTATATGGAACTCTTCACACCTTTCTTTACTTTTTTTCTGTGAACCTGAAACTACTCTAGGGGTGCCTGGGTGACTCAATTGGTTAAGCAACAGCCTTCAGCTCAGGTCGTGATCCTGGGGTCCTGATTGGGCTCCCTACTCAGCGGGGAGTCTGCTTCTCCCTGTGACCTCACCCTTCTCATGTTCTCTCTCTGTCTCTCAAATAAATAAATAAAAATAAAATCTTTAAAACTGTTCTAAAAAAGTCTATTTAAAAAAGTGCATCCTGATATAGTTGATTGTTTTTATTTTCCTTAATTACTGCAATTAATTATCTTAAGGTATCTCACCAATTAATGATGATGTATATACTTAGATTTTTATTAAATTCAGTGATTACTGTGAAAGGAAGGAGCGAGATGGGAAGGAAAAGGAATAGAGGAAGTTGAGGACGAAAAATTACAGAGAGATGTAAAGAGTGTGTGGGTCTGGAGCGTGTGTGTGTGTGTGTGTGTGTGTGTGTGTGAGAATTAGGAGAGAGGCACAGCAAGAAAAACAAATACCCTTCTTGTGGCCTTTTCTGATGACATTTTGCATTTTCAACTGCAGGCATAAAAGGGAATGGCCCCATGGCGGTCTGGGTGATGAGGGACGTGTTGCCTTGGAGAGTAAAAGGTTCTTCCTGATCCCATCAGCTGCCTGCCAGAGTCCACGCCTGCCCTGAGGTCTGCTCCTTGCCATCGTTTTCAATTTTCAGGCTCAACCATGTGACACCACCTGCAGCTGACTTCAAGAAGTAGCCCGGGATCAGGCGGGCTGCAGAGAATGACCCTCAGCCATCCATGTGATGGCCATACAAAAATGACAGATGAGAACATTGAGGAAAACCACTTTCCTTTTGAAGGCACAACATTTAGTAAGAAAGGGATGTGAAGAAATAGGAAATGTTTCTCTAGATTTCCAATGGGCTACAATAAGTGTGCTGGAAACCAGTTGTCCTCATGGAAGCAAGCATCCGGGGCTGCAGGGGGATGCTGACGGTGCGAGGTCTGAGGCTCCTTGTGGCGCCTGAGGAGTCCGAGTGACAGGATTGCCTCCGGAGATGGCCAGCTCCTCACGTCCAGCAGTCATGTGAGAGTGGGATCAGCTACAGAATCGGACTAGACATTTTGAGAAAGTCTCTCCTGAGGTGAGTCCCTCAAGGAGGATGAAAGTGAAGGGAAAGAAAGCCAAAGCAAGAAAGAAAGCAAAAGTAGGAGAGGGAGGAGGAGGAAAACGTAAAAGAAAAAAGTGAAAACCCAGTGACAGGGTAGAAGGCTTTACACTTTCAAAACCTGTCTCCTTAAAGTTCCTCACTGAGATATTTTATTTTATTTTATTTAAAGATTTTATTTATTTATTTATTTGACAGAGATCACAAGTAGGCAGAGAGACAGGGGGCAAAGCAGGCTCCCTGCTGAGCAGAGAACCCAATGCGGGACCCGATCCCAGGACCCTGGGATCATGACCTGGGCCGAAGGCGGCGGCTTAACCCACTGAGCCACCCAGGCGCCCTGCTGACTGAGATATTTTTAAATTAAAGAGCAGGATCAGGCAGTTCACCCACTGTAGGGATCATTAAGCTTTGATAGAACTATCTCTCTATGTCTAAATAAATGGATAAATTTTAAAAATAGGTAACAGGAATAATTGAGAGTGTTGCTGTTAAGTTGGGGTTTGTGTCTTACTAACACATTCATTTATCAAAGTATTTGTCACACTGAAGGAGTTTGCAGAGATGGAGTAAACTATACCAGCCCATGGCTTCTGACACTAACCAGGTTCACATGCTTCCCACATCCCTATGTGTCTGAATTTGTTCAGGCTGCTGTAACAGAATCCCACAGACTGGGTGGCCATAGATCGGGTAGGAAGTCCAAGATCAAGGCACCAGCACATGGTGATTCCTGATTCCTGTTTTGTAAATGGTGGTTGTAACCTCACAGTGCAGAAGGGGCAAGAAATCTCTCTGGAGTCTTTTGTAAGGGTGGAGCTGTCACGACCTCATCACCTCCCAAAGGTCTCACTCCCAAATACATTTCATCACACTGGAGATCACATTTCAACATAGAAATTTTGGTGGGGGACAAAAACATTCAGCCCATAGCATCACCCAGTGTCTCCTGAGTGTGTCCTGATTATCTTAGGGTCTGATAACTATGAAAGAATGCAAGAAATTATAAATTACTAGGCACATGTGATGAAAGTATTGTTGTTCTAATGCCGTTTTATAGTCTCAATGGCAGGTGTGAGGGGGTGGAAATAGGCAGTGATCTTGAGGTAACCAGGTGGTGCGGTCTTCCTTTCTTAGCTCTACTCTTTAAGCTCAGTTCAGCGATTTATTTTACATCCGGATCTCAGTTCAGCGAGTTATTTTACATCCGGATCTCTGTATTGTCTGAGAGGACGGTGTTGGTGCTGACCCCAGACCAGTTCAACTAGAACTTGGGATGGGAGCCCAGCATCAGTTTTTATTAAAATCGCCTCAGGTGTTTCTAATGAATGAAGAACTTTTGATGTAAGCTCTCTTGAATGATTAGACTTTGGTTTTGTCAGAGACAACCAAGTAACATTTGAGGGAGCCCTGAGGCAGGAGTGGGACTCCCCTTCTGTGATGGTAACTCACCCTACCCGGCACCATTAAGTGTCAACAGTTTGATAGAGAACTAGGCAGTCCCCAGGGGTATATCCCTGGGAACAGGAAACCTGTGAGGGGAGTTGATCCAGAAAAGGGGCTTCATGTGGCCCCTTGGATAGAGGACTCTGGTGACAAGACCGGACTGCTAGGGGAGGTAGAGCTGCAGGGGAAGGTTGGTAAGGTGGAGAGTGTAGAGGAGCCGAGTTAAGTGGTGAGCAGGAATATCCTGGTGGGTGGAAACGGAGAGGTGGTATGGGCCTCAGTCCTCATGTATTGGTGGCCTGGACACAGTGGTTGACATTGTGCCACTGCAGAGTCAGCTACAGTGAACTCAAGGTCAGATTTGGAGCTCAGTCCTGGGACAGAAAAGCCATGGCATTGGGGTTCCAGAAGGAAGATGCAAACAGAGATGAAAATGGAGGCTTGGAGAAGTGGGGGTCTCTGCACTGCCCTCTTGCCACTCTAAACTGTGTAAGGAGGGTCCTCCCTGCTTGCCCAGTTAGCCGGCCCCTAGCCATATAATTAATGGGACCTGGTGCAGAATGAAAGTGTGAGGCCCTTTGTTCAAAAAGCATGAAAGAGTGATGTTTCAAGTACCAAACTATAAAGCTTTTTCTTTTCTCCAGTGGTCTCTCTCACAACTTGTCATGATGACTTATTTTGATTTTAAAAATATTTTATGATGATTTTTATTTGCTGTTGAATGTCTTTTTAAGTCAAGTCAAAATGGAAATGTGGGATTATTAGCACAGATTGTACCGTTCAACTTCATATTATGCAAAGCCAGTTTTAAATGCAAATATAAGAGCATTCAACTCATATGTAGAACCACCAAATTTACTCAATTAGTATTTTATGCAAAATACATGCAGACATATTTTGTTCTGACCAGAACGGTGGGAACACTATGCAAAGTTAACTCAGCTGTTTGATTCACATTGTGATATGTGCACATTCTACCAACATAGTCTACCTCTTCCTTACTAAATCATAAGGAAGGACCAAGAAGAAGGGAACTCTGGGTTGCCCTTTCTTTTCCTTTTTCCTTTACATCATTATTTTCAGTGGGAGTGGTTGGAAATTATTGGTAGGAACGCAAGTAACTCTAATAAGGAAGGATGTGATAGGGTTCCTTGGTCGTTCCTCTTCTTTGGGAACAACATTGCCTTCCTTCTGTGTTCAAAGCAAGTTCTGGTTTGAATGAAAAGCAAGGCTTCTGGGGGCTCTCAGTGTCCCCACATACTCAGGAATATGTACCTTGTAGTCACTTGGACTCTCATTGATGCATCATGGGTCCACATAAATTCCATGTTCGTGGGGCATCAAGAAGGTTCTATGCTGACAAGGTAGCAAGGAAGACAGAGAATATGTAGATCAAGCACATTGCCTCTGCTCCTGCGCGTGCCCCATCATCCTGTTGGGCTTCACTTACAAAACACAAGTTCAAAGATAAGACTCTTTAGGCAGGAATAGCAGAGCGTTAATCCAAGCACAGTGTCCTTCTGTGGGCAGGGCCCTGGGTGACAGCTCAGGTGTACATCCATGAAGGGACCCTGCTGAAAAGGACGTGTTGTCCCTGGCTGATATAAGAGCCAGGAATTGGGGTTGTGGTTTGTAACCAGAAATGATTTCCTTCTGGTTTTATTTTAATTTGGATTTTCAAAATCGAGTAGCTCATTTTTATTTAGAAATGTTATCACTTCTGTAATTAACCTCACATTACAAGCCAAATCAGCTCCTGCCTAGATTAATTTGAGCAGGGGAATACAGAGCTGGGTGAGGGGCAGGATTAGCAGCTGGGGAAGTCAGAAATCCCTGAAAAGCTGTCAATCAGGCTTGTTGGATGGAACAGAGGGAAAAGCTAACTGCCTAGTTATCAGATCTGAGAAGCCATTGTGAGAAGGGACCAGTTCTGGAAGCTAGGAGACCTAGCTGGGAGGAGGTGGCGAGGAGGAAAGAAGTAGAAACAGACCCTGGTGGGTTTTGGCAGAGACAATCGGATAGCTGTCCTGGCTGGTGGTTTGGTGAGCTTTGGGAGGGTCATGGTGGGTATCCAGGCTGGTGCATGACAGAGTCTGGCCTCATTATTGGCAGTAGGTTTAAAGGATAAGATGCTAGTTTCGGGGGACAAGCGAGGCTGATGCCAGCTCCCAGAGAACCTAGAGGAGAAGAAGGCAAGGATTCAGGAGTTCTGGGGACAATGTGGATGTTGGCAGATAAGGTGGGTTGTTTTTGTATGAAGCCAGGCAAGAAGTAGTTCTGGTGCTGGATTGGGATATAATGTTGGGGCAGGTGTACCCCCAGGCTCCACAGATGTGAGTCCCTGGGTGGTCCTTCCATTTCTCTGACTTCAGGGTCAGCCTCAGTGCCTGAGGAAGGCAAAGTGGTCCCAGTTGGGAGTTTGGAAACTCGCAGGACTGGGGAAGGGGTGGGGGGAGTTGTTACCTATGTGCACTGTACTGGCTGAAAAGCAACTGTTTGCTCCCTGTTAAGCCCTTCTGGGGACTCAGAATTCACCCAATTTTGTGCTGGTATTTTCCAACCAGGAGTCCTAGCGCTTTAAGCATGACACACAAGAAACACAAACACACAGATAAGAATTCACAAGGTGAACAGTTTAAAATCGACAAACTGCAAATCCGTCAATCAATCTGTGGATTGCTATCAGTAAGCTAACATTAAATATTCAGTAATTGCCAAACTGTAGCCTGTGGTCACTGCTTCATGTGCTCAATCAAATGGCACACTTGTTGGCTGAGCATGGGTCGTGCGACCTGTCACACTTCCAGCAGCTCCAGCAGAGACCAGGGGGCTGTGATTCCCTGTTACTGGTGGCTGGGGTCACTTCAGGATTCGCTGCAATTCTGGAATGCTCCAAGCTGCAGGAAATTGCAGTTCCTCTGAGCCAGGAATCCAAGGGTATCTTGTCACAGGGCACGTGGCTGCTGTGTGTGTGTGTGGGGGGGGGTGTTGTGGAACTGTGTGATTAGGGAGCCTACATTTCCAAAAATGATTCCATCATTTTCTGACTATAGTTAGTGACTGCAGTGCATCTTAATTATTAACATATTGTCCCTTGGCTTCCAAATCACGACTCCTGCATCTGTTTCTTGCCTCTTCCTTTCCATAATCCATGAGTTTTGCACATCTTTGGGAAACCCAAATAACATCTCTAGTTTAGGGAAAGGCAAAGGCAGGTGGTTTGAATTCTTTGGCATTTCCCTGAAGTGGACCATAGATTTGATCTAGTGACTTAGTTCCCCATGTATAATTAACTAGGAGCTCATTCACAGCTCCTACTAAGCTGCCTGATTTACACTGTGAAGCTAGCAGGTGCGGGGACTGGCCCGTCACCCAATCAGAATTCCCGAGGACAGACAACACAAGGCCATGAAGGAAGATTATGTCTTGACAGGTCTTGAAGGCAAGTGAAAATAACCAGGCTTTGATCTGCACCTATGGTCACTGTGGACTCAGAAAGATGTCATTTTTAGCTATTTCCTGTGTTTTCCTTTAGAGTCACAATACGTCAGGCTCAGCTAAATGAAGAACTAAATTAAAACTGTCATTTCAGCTCATAAATAACAGATGTCTAATGCATTTAATTATTTATAGTCTTGAATCTTTCAAAAATGAAAATGACTATACACATTTTTAATGCAGTTCCTGGTAATTTGCCGCCTGACTGATAAGATTTGCCAACAATCCTGGCTTGCAAACATGAAAAATAAAACTGAGACTTACTCGTTTATTTCATGAGACTGTTTCTGTACTCCCTTGTGGCTTTAACAAAATCTAAATTAAAGTGAAATCTAATCAGAACAAAATGATGTTCATAGACTCGTATTAATAATTGGGTTTTCTGAGATCATGCTGTAGGGACCTGGGTGCCAGAGACTTTTGCACTGCCTGAAAAATCAATGCTTTATCCTTCCAGACTGTCTCCTTGCCAGGAGGTTGTGACTGCCCTGATCATGGCTTCATAGAGAAAACTTACACGTGGCCCTCAAGCATGCCTCCCAGGTCATATTTGCAAGCTTGTCAATGACCTAAGAATGGTTAACAAAGGCTAATGTGACTTCAGTGACACAAGGAAGGGCCCTTCTTCACTAGTAATCTCCTTTCATTTGGGTGAAAAGTCCTTCAGTTTCCATTAAGACTCTAAAATGACTTAAAATGATAGGAAGTTATGACTGGCCTATGTCAAGTACTGAGAGTAATTTTAATTAAGAGGAGAGAGGAAACAATAAAGATGCCTCCATTATTTGAGAATTACTTTCTTGGTGGGCAAAGATAAATACATTTGCTTTTGGCCTTGTGGTATAATGAGAAGTGAATTATTTGGGAGTCATCAAACCCAAGTTTGAATCTTATCAAGCTGGTGTCCTTGAGTATAGTTACTGAAAATCTTTAGGGCTCAGTTTCTTCATTTCTAAAATCGACATCCCAGCCTCCCAGGGATGTTGTAAATGAGGCAACATGTACTTAGTAGGTATATTATAAATATTAGGGATGTTTGCATCTGGCTGAAAGAAAAGCAATAAACTTCCAATTAGTGAAAATAATTATATTAGTAGTTCCCTAAGGTTATTTTTTCATCTGAGAGTACTTGCCTCCAGTGCTCCTCAGCATCACTATTTTACTCATGCAAAACCCCTCATTGACTTCCCAGTTCTGCCCAGTGCTTCCTTTTGTGATTTCCCTGGGTCATTTTACTAGTCATTATTGCTCAAACATGTGCTTTGGAGCAAGATTGCCAGTCCTCCTGCAAGAGAAAGACGAGCTTGTCCACAGTCATGTGTAACCCCAGCGCGTCCCTTGTATATCTCAGAATTCCTGGCAGGTACCCCAGAGGTGATGGTCAAAGCATGGGTCTTCCTTCCCAGTGCCAGCAGGGACCCCCTGCAGCTCCCAGGAGTATATGGGGACAATGTGGAAATGGGGAGAGCGTGTCTGCTTAAAATGGGAGCAATGGCTTGTCTTTAGCTCAAGATGATTTTTGCCATGCCTGAACAGGGGCCCAATGCTGCCAGGTCTTTAGATGTCTCAAAAGAAGACACGTGCAAGGGTATTTATGTGAAAATGTCCAAGTTTTAATGGTGGCAAGCTACTTGCATTATATAAAATGAAATAAAACCTATGCTATCTAAACGAAGCAGACCTGTGGCTTTCCAGTTCTGACCTATGGGCTTACAGTGTTTCATTGGCTAGACTCCTGGGTGCCATTTATCTTTCTGAGGTCTTAGACCTCCTGCGAGTTGCTACAGTTTCCCCTTTAGTAGCTCTAAAGATTTCCTTCTTTCTTTCATGGGGTTCATGACATTTTGGTATAGCCATTTGGTTGCTGTAGTGATATTCATATCTATTTGTGACCATAAAAAATAGCTATTGAACTAAAAAAAATAAATAAAACGATGTCTTTAACCCTGACTCCATCCCTGACTTTCAAGCCTCCACCCTCCTCCTGTCCCTGAATCTCACCCCATGATTCTCCAGAAGTAAGAGGAGCTTAGAGATGAGAGAAGAAGGTTTGTAGTGCATGAATCTTGGTGAAAAGAAGGCTTGCATTTTAATGCTTTGAATTTTAGCCCTTTTGAGAGGACCCAGTGTTAAAACAATATCCTGCTTAAGATCTTAAAGAAATGAGTATTTTAGTCCTAATTTCTCCTGGCAGAGGTTGTTTCTCAAAGACTGGGATATTACAGGCTTAAAATCTCTTTTTCCAAAACTTGGGCTAAATAGATTTCAGAATTTGGAATTGTTTGAATTTTGGAAATACATATATTATGGAGTACTTTCAGTCCCATCTGGGAAATCACCTAACAATCTCAAAACCAATAATATTTCTAGAACAAAATATGAATACTCACTCTAAGTAAGACTATGAATAACAAAGACTACGAATAGCCCCGTAATAGGTCAGGTTTTGATGCCAAATGAATTGAAGAAAAGATACTGGTTTTGGAAGTCAGAATTATGGCTGAGGGACTATACACCTATACAGGAATCTTAGTAGTCCTGTTGCTGTCTGGGAGCAATCTCCTTAGCATGGCCTCAATGAAAAATTCCATTTTGATCTTTTTCGTAATAATCTCTGCCGCCTTATCTTATTGAATCCATAGAGTTACATAAGACTGTTTTAATTTTTTCCATTTTCTAAATTCCTCCAGTGAGTATGTATTTATAATTGGAAATTGTATTAATAATTTCACTTGAAATTATGAAGTTGAAGCAGGAGGATGTCTATACCCAGTGTGTGTGTGTGTATGTGTGACCTGCTGCAGACAACTTCAGTTTTGCTTTTCTCTGCTGTTGCATGAAGCTGTGCTGTCTGTGGTTACTTCTTTGGGAAGAAGTGGAGGGCAATCTCTCCTTGCTTACCAACCTCCTTTCCCCCTCTTTACCCCTTGAGCCTCACAGGGGTGAAAAGGCTCTGTCTTTCTACAGTCTTACTAAGGTAATGACACGACACTTTGGTTTCAGGGGGATGAAGAGGCACCCCTGGGAGAGGAGGAGCAAGTCCTACAAGGATGGGTGTAGGTGGGGTGGGGTGAGGGTTTTGTGGGGGTGTGTGGGGGGATGGGGTGGGTGCTGGACTCTTGCTAGCATACTACTTCTGAGGCAGCGAGATCTCAGAGGGTGACCACTTGGGCTCTGAACAGGTTGGTAATTGATTGTGATGGCATTTAGAGCCCAGATTGCTTCTCACGGAGGAAATGGAGTTGGCTGCCCTGTGCTTAAGCAAAGCTGGAGGGACCAGTGTCTGAGGAAGGCTTGACAGCACCACCAAGAGGCAGAGAAAAGCAAGGGCAGGGAAAGCAGTCAGAACAGAAGCCAAGGTCCTTCTTGCCCAGAGAGAAGGTGGAAGGGGCTTTCTTTCTTAGCTATGTAGGTTCCTGGGGGCCTTGAACCAACCAAGGGAGAATGGGGTGCTCTAGAAGGTAACGCTGGACTTGGAATAACCTTGAGAAAAACAAATGTGACATTTCTTGTACCTGAATACTGAGGCACTATCTATAAATATCACAATGGAAAAATAGGATTATGATAGAGGAAGTAATCATATCCAGTTTTAAGAATTGGAGTATATCTTGTACTATCTTGTAGTATTATCTGACCTATGTAATATCCTGTAGTATTATATTTGCTATATAATATGTTATCAAGAAGGGAAAAGAATGAGTGGACAGAGTTCTGACGTGGTAGGGAGATATTAGTTATCCATAGCAGGGTTGGTAGGGAGATGAGGGAAAGGGAAAGAGCCACAGAAACTGGGGATTGGAGGGAACCCCTCTATAGGCATGCCAGGGGTTAAGCAGCTTCTAGACAAAATTGTAGTTAATCAGTGGTTTCCAGCCTAGGATCTTTTGACCTAGAGGTTGATGCTATTGTGTTGGGACTCTATGAAAGTCAGATAGAAACCATACATTGCTCTCTGTCATGGCTGTATGGGCTGGCAAGAACACTAAGTAAAATAAACAAAGATGCCTCTTTGATTTTGCCTAGGAGTCTCTTGCTTGAGTGTGGGAGCAGTGACTATCCAACACTGAACAGAAGCTGTGTGTGGTTCTAAGGTAGATCAATAATTAATAGAAAAATGGGGGGAGCAAAGTAATCCATGACCCAGCAAGTGTAGTTTGTTTGGTGATCAAAAATATAGCCATAACACAATATTGGGTAGGGAGATTTATAAGAGAAGTCCTTAGGAACAGATCAGGAATCCCTGTGGACACAGCTCTGTCTTCCACATTCTCTGAGACTAGGGAGTCAGTCATTGCCTGTGCCTTGCTGTCCCACCAAATGGCATCTGTCGCTATGGGCTATGCTGATGGGTGGCTGCTGACTGCCTCCCTGTGGAGCTGTTCTTTAAGTCATTAAATCAAGAAGGAGACTTCTGTTCTTAGAAGAGTGGAGGATTTTAATTTTCCTTGTTGATGAACAAGGAATTTAATCATTCTCATTAAGTAACCTTGGACCCATCCCCTTGCAGCTTTGACGACACAGGATTCTTCTGGTCTTTTGGTGTTTTTTCATCATCACCTTCTTTTGCCATCTGCTTCATTGTCCTGCTGTCTGTGGGTATTCTGCTTCTCCCCCGCCACGTACGATTCTGTGGCTCCTGCTGCTGTGCCTCCCCACTCTTCCCTCCAGCCCTGGTCGGTCAGTGTTTCTCCTTTATGTGGTTCTATTACCACAGACCTCCTGCTATGGTGCTAGGTACTAGATCTCATTTCCCCCTTTCTGTGCAAGGCCCTGTTATTACGGCACAGAAACATCGCATAGCTACCCATCGTGATGGAGTTGCATGGGGAAAAATATGTACACACGCCCTTGTGGATTGGTCCCAAGCATTCCTGAAGGTACTTGTTGACAGGGTGGTGAGCAACCATGCACAGGTAGGATTCTGCTGGCAGTCTAAGTTTTCTACCAGGCCTGTGGAGTCTCCCTATGGACCCCTTGGTCTGGTGCACTTAGGGGAGGACTCCCACATGCTGGTGATCTAGAAGTTAGAAAGTAGAAAGGGAAACCCTTCCTCCAAGCCCGGGTTTGCACTGAAACCTGTAGCATCCTTAGACAGCTGTTTAATTGGGTTGTTTAACTGAGATCCTTGCTGGGCTGACAGAGCAAACCTATTTCATTTATGCCTGACCCTGATCGTAGGGGGGATAGTGTTTATTGGTGACTGCCCCCAACACACATTCTGAGGCTGGGGATGGTCTGGCCCAAATCAGGGGGAACATTCAAGTCCAAGTCCCTTAGACACAAAGGGGCTGTGTTAGTTTCTTCGGGCTTCCATTCTCATTTCCATAGGCTAGATACCTTAAAACTTTGGAACTGTGTTCTCTCACAGTCAAGGAGGGCAGATGTCAGAAATCCAGTTGTCCTGGGGCTGATTCCTTCTGGACACTCTGAGGGAGAAATGACCCAGGCTTCTTCCTTGCTTCTGGGGCTGACCCCCAATCTTTGGTGTTCTCTGGCTTGTAGATAGGTCACATCAACCCCCACCTCCCTGTTCACACAACCTTCTTTATGTCTCTCTGCCCTTTCTGGTTCTGACTGGGACGTTCTCATTGGATTCAGGGCACACTCGAATTCAGTATGATCTCATCCTCATCCTTACATTAATTACAACTACGAAGAACTTATTTCCAAATAAGGTCACATTCTGAAGTCCTTGGTGCTCATGGATTTGGGGCACTATTCAACCGACTATAGTTGCTGACCTAGCATCACCCTCCTTTCCTCTGGAAGTCAGTTCCTCATTCACTTGGCAATATCATTGTGCTTTATAAAATACCTTCCTGTTTGCAAGCACTTTTACATCTGACCTTAATTTACACCCCTCCCGGAGACAGCTGGAATGGGCATTACCTTTTCTAAATCCCATCTATAGAGAGTATGGAAGACATGATCTGATCAAGGTCAATTGCAGAGAATGAATTAGAACATATTTCCTAATTCTCGGAAAGCAATGCACAGTTGTGGAATAATTTGAAAATGAAGCTCTTGCCCATCCCTCTTCCCTTTTGGGAATGTATGTTGACGGGATGGAGTCTGTGCATATTTTTTTTTTTTTTAATTTTAGTTTTGCACCTGAAAGTCATTCAGTTGTGGGTGAGCTCACTGAAGCTTCGACAAAACAAGCTGACAGGGAACCTTCTTTTCTCTCTCACTGCTTCATACCTCCCAGGCCTGCTCCTATGAAGTGTTGATGTTTGGAGACACGGGTGTTTTACAGGATCCTAGCACCACTCATCACCACCTCCCTCCAGCTGGGCCCTCTCTTATAAGTTTGCCCATTGGCATGGCAGTAGGTTTTCCAGCATACTGTCCCATTGGAGGAATTTACTAATGGATAAACTGAGGCTATTGAGACTGAGTTTTCTCTTCTTATAGAGATGACAACTTTTCTGACACATTAGACATACTTCTTTAACATATATTATAAACAGACCATTTAAAAAGCACAAAAAAGACATCACAAGCACAGAAAATGTTTGGCTTCTATGTGGCAAGAAATTTTTTTTTAAAAGACTTTATTTATTTATTTGACAGAGAGATCACAAGTAGGCAGAGAGGCAGCTAGAGATAGAGAGAGAGGGAAGCAGGCTCCCCGCTGAGAAGAGAGCCTGATGCGGGACTCGATCCCAGGACCCTGAGATCATGACCTGAGCTGAAGGCAGAGGCTTTAACCCACGGAGCCACCCAGACGCCCTCATAGGTGGTGTTTTAAGCAGACTTGGAAATGGGACACAAGGGAGCCAGAGTTTATGTACAGTGTGTTCTTTGACTTCTTTGGGCCTCAGTTTCCTGATCAGTAAAATGGGGATTACAGTATCTCTTCTACTCCATCTGAGGTAATATTTTCCAAGGATTCTTTGCATAAATTAAATTCCATACAAATAAAAATGTAATAGTTATAAAATCCATGATGTGGTTCACTTCTAGACAGCTAGTTTTGGGGGGATAAAAAAACATGGTTCACTCAACCAAAATGCTAACTTCGGTCCTTTGCTTGTCTGTCTTGAACACTACGAAGAGGATACAAATTGTCATCCCTAATTTCCTTGTTCTTACCCCACCCTACCCTACCACTTTCCCATGATTCAGGCAGAAGAGCCTGACAATGGACAGACCAGAGTCTTCTTTAGAGGACTGGACAGTAGTAGGGTAGGGTCACACAAATAGGGTAAAATAATAGCCTCTTCTATGGTAGGATACATGTAATTAGGTCAGAGACCGGGAAATTGCTTTTGGCCAAAATGGTGGAGGTGGTAGAGGATCACAGCCATAGTCTCAGGCCACATCTGCCTGGCCAGATCTCCCAGTGGTACAGAACGGAAAACCTTTGCTTCTCACGGTACAGAGAGGCTGCACATTTTAGGGCTGGTGCAATTTCCTGGAGCTCCTGGGGCATATGCCCTCTTTAATGCTCAGAGGAGAAAACAATCATATGTGGTTGGATTTGTGAATCAGCAGGTTATAGTGGGTGTGAGGAATTTGCTTCCCACCTCCAGCCCTACTCCTGGGCATTTTTGGCATGTCCAGAAACATTTTTGGTTGTCCCAAACGAAAGAAGATATGTGCTGCTGGCATCTAGTGGGTAGAGGCCAGCGATGCTATCAAACATCCTATAATGTACAAGGGCAGCCCCAAAGCAAAGAATTATCTGGCCCCATATATCAGTAGTGCCAACACTGAGACACTTTGCTATAGACCTTCCTGGTCATTCTTGCCACGTGAGCCCTCCTTATTCCCTTACCCCCAGCTCAGCTGCATTCTGCTCTTGACCTGTACCAGTCTCCAGGGAACGACTTCTAGGGAAAGAAATATGCTATTTCTGGGAGAGTTAGATGGGACTTGAAATTAAGAAATTCTGATGAAGGGTTTTAGAGAAAAGGGAGGTCAGAGTGGTTTGAGTTCCCTGCCATTAAGAATGGGCAGCAGCGTTCAAAGAATGAAGAGGGACAAATGGCACATATGCCAAGCGGAACATCACACACAAATAAAATGTAGTTGGATGCCCCAAAGCTGCGAATTGAGCAGGCTGTAAACAAATGGCATCCATTTTCAGATGAAAAGAGTGGGTCCCATCAGCCCCCAAAGCATATTGACTCGGCAAACAGATTTCACGCTGACATTTCCCAGGAACGACAAAGGCAGTAAAATACGAAAAAAATCTACAAAAAAACCCAAAAAACAAAAAACAAGAAAAACCCCCATCCGATTCCTGCGGCAGTGGACCTGCTTCAGGGATGTTTCCACGCCGGGGCTGGATCTCGCGGGCCGCGCTGGCGTGACGTTGCCCTTTCCAAACTTCCATGAAAATATTTTCCATCATTTTGACATTTCATTTAAAATGAAATATAGGAAAGATTAAAAATGCATGTTCATGACAGGTATTATTTGTTCGACTTTGAAATATACAGTGAACGCACTGTTAATGAACAGGGAGGGAAGCGGCCGGCTGGTGTGCCCGTGCATATTCATGCTCGGCTCCCTGACTTCAGAGCAAAACAATTGCGGAATCAGAGAGGGCTGACCTTTTATGGTTCTAAAATCCACGAGCGTGTGGTTATGAATAATTGAACACAGAATAATAAGAATGACCCTTTTTGGGGGTAGTTCAGGTAAAAGCAAAATGCCATGACTTTATCCTGGAAACATGAACCGCAATCATTTCTGAATTTGCATGAATTACGTGAATATCTCACTTGAAACGTTCCTGGGATGCAATCACATTAATTCATCGAACTGCCGGCATGCCATCTGTGCTTTTCCGTAGCCTTTCCTCCACCGTGAGGACTGTGCAGTTCTTGGCTGTGGAGGGGAAAGTCTCCCTCCCTTTGAATCCTCTGTTCTTCTCCCGCTTAGATTCCTTGAGGAAATTGCTTTTTCCTAGGCTGGGAGACACATTTTCTGTGCTGGTCTGGATGACGGGAAGAAAAGGGACTGTTTTGTGTTAATGACTATTGGCACAAGAGAGGGGATTGATGTCTGAGGGGATGGAGAAAAGAGGGAAGGGGGACGTGGTTCCTTTCTCAGCAAGAGCAGAAAGGGTAGCCTTCTGTCTTCTTTTATTCAGAAATATGATCATATTTATTTTTACTTAAAACATGAAGGTATAGAACTGTCTCATTCTTAAGAGTTTTCTTTCATGTAGAATTCTGTGAACGCATTCCAGTTTTCTCACTGTTTTCCTTTATAAATTAAATAAGAGATTCATTTCTTCACACATCCTTTTAGCAGGCCTGCCATCTGCTGGGCACAGGGGAGAGACAGGTTCTGGGCTCCCAGACCTTAGGGATTATCTAGTGGGGCGGGAGAGTCAGGAACTGGGAATTTGAAATATAGTAGGGGTGGGGCAGAGCGTGTTACCGCAGATGCCCATGGTGGGCGTTGGGGGTGGGTACTCTGATCAGCTTGGTCTGGAAGTCCTGAGAAGCTTCCCTGAGCAGTCTTGAGAAAGAGAGGGTGATGGCTTGCTAGGGAAAAAGACAGGTAGGAAGGCTCTGATGACAATGAGATGCCTTTTGAAGATGATAAGATGATCTCTTAGAAAGTCTGTCAAGGGTGACAAGAGCATGGAAACGCTAAGCGAAATCAGCTCTCAGGCATCTAGGACTCAGGAAGCCTGGAACCTAGTGCTGGGACTGCCATTTATTAAGGAACAGAGAGGTTGTGATATTTATCAAAGGTCACACTGTCTTCTCATTTGTAATTTCTCTGTGTGGGGAGTCAGGTAGGGGTGAGATGGGAGAATGAGGCTGTGGGGGGTTCAGTTTAGTGATCTGAAATTCTATTTTTGAATAATCATTAGTCTTTTATATTTGTGTGTATGCATAAAGGATCCTGTAAATCAATATTTGTGCTTTTGTTTTGCCTAAGACTTTCTTTTAAAATTATATATATCCCATGGGACTATGGCACTAGAATATCAACTCTAAGAGAAAAGGAACCTTGTCGTTCTTCTTCCACCCTGCTTAGGAGAGTTCTTATCACACAGTGGGTATCTAATAAATGAGGCTGAATGCATAAACAAATGTTACTAAAAAATTACCATGTCCATCAACATAATGTGAAAGGCCCAGTTGGGCACACTTTTAGGGACACAGACCAGGCCCTTATGTCAGGTGAGAGAGCCAGGGGAACTATGGGGTGTGGTGTCAAACAATGTTGACACCAGCGAAGTTTTCACTTTTCATCCAGATTCTCTTGCATCGGGTCTATTTATCTTTTGGGGCACCTGGGTGGCTCAGTCGTTAAGTATCTGCCTTCAGCTCAGGTCATGATCCTAAGGTACTTGGATTGAGCCTGGCATCTGGCTCCCTGCTCATCATCAGGAAGGCTGCTTCTCCCTCTCCCACTCCTCCTTCTTGTGTTCCCTCTCTTGCTGTGTCTCCCTCTGTTAAATAATAAATAATATCTAAAAATAAAAAGTATACTCACCTTTTATATCAGCAAGATTAACATACTTTACTTTTCTTTTTTTTTCAAAAGATTTTATTTATTTATTTGACAGAGATCACAAGTAGACAGAGAGACAGGCAGAGAGAGAGGGAGAAGCAGGCTCCCTGCTAAGCAGAGAGTCTGATGTGGGGCTCAATCCCAGAACCCTGGGATCATGACCTGAGCTGAAAGCAGAGGCTTTAACCCACTGAGCCATCCAGGCACCCCTAACATACTTTACTTTTCAACAAAGTAAAGACTTTCCTGACTAGGCTCCAAGTGGGAGATGATAAAGAAGAAGACCAGAAAACAAGAAAACCTATCAGAACCGGTCCTACCAAGGCTCATAGTTCAAAGCAAGGCCAATTTTTTTTTTTAAAGATTTTATTTATTTATTTGACAGAGAGAGATCACAAGCAGGCAGAGAGGCAGGCAGAGAGAGAGGAGGAAGCAGGCTCCCTGCTGAGCAGAGAGCCCGATGCGGGCCTCGATCCCAGGACCCTGAGATCATGACCTGAGCCGAAGGCAGAGGCTTTAACCCACTGAGCCACCCAGGCACCCAGCAAGGCCAATTTTTGTTCTTCTCATCCCTCCCTCGTCTTTTTCACCTCAGACCCTGTGTTTAGTCAGATACGTCACTCACTTTCATCTCTCCTCATGTTTCTGACATACAATTCTTTTCTGTAAACCCAGTCAGGCTTTAAGATATCAGCTTGACTTGACATCATAATGTCCTTACATTCTATCGTACTTGACCCTTTCAAGGATGTTGGTATTAAGATCTTAAAGAAGAAAATCTGCCCACTCTCTGTAAAAGGGGAGGTTTTCTTCATTCTGTAGATTGGGAAGATGCCATCAGTGAGTGTACATGCCTAGGGTCTCAGAGGGGATCAGTCTGATCTCACTCAAAGCAGGATAATTCCAGGTAGGTCCGAAGAAGAGATCACTTACAAAGGTTTGCACATGGCATAGAGAGGAATTCTAGGAGGCAATACAGATTCTAGAGTTATAAATGTTGAGGCTGTCACTCCTTTTAGGTCTGAATGCAGGAAGCAATTAGCAGAACTCTGAAATATAGGGAGGGATGGGTGGAGGGGCCACCTGAAAAGAGCATAGATCTTTGTGGAGGGTTATAGTCATCTCTTTGTGACACCGCAGGTGGAATGCCAGGGGGAACAAATACTTCTTTTTCCCTCTCCTCCATCCCACTGATTTGTTGCCAGCGCTCCCTCTTCAGCAACCCCAACCGGAAGCCAGAGGCAAGGAAGTCTATACTTGGCAACCTCCTGGCACTGAGTAGGTTGGAGGGAGGGTGGAGAGGTCTGGGAAACAAAGGAAGGGTCTGCCACACCCATCAGTCTCAGATGGTGTTGGGACTGGAGGTCCAGATGCCCCACTTGTTGCAACAAGTGGGGCATCTGGACAAGTGGGGCATCTGCTACACTTTCCTCTGGAGGGGAGAATCTAAGTTCACAGCACCTGGCCTCAAACCACCTCCGAGCCCTCTGCTGTTTGATCCTTATTCGTGGAGGCTTTCTGGACAGAAAGCAAAACTTTGGGTGCATATATCATTTATCTACTTATTATCCCTGATATCCTTAACACCAACTATTGAAATTTGGCTGTATATATCTTTTAAGAAAGATTTTGTTTATTTGGGAGAGAGAGAGAGAGAGAGAGTGCAAGTGAGAAGCAGAGGAAGAAGGACAAAGAGACATTGCACTGATCATGGAGCCCGACGTGGGGCTCAATCCCATGACCCTGAGATCATGACCTGAGTCAAAATCAAGAGTCGGACACTCAACCAACTGAGTCATCCAGGCACCCTGAAATTTGGCTGTATATCTAATGCCTGTTTCTTCTGACCATGTAATATGAAAATTGTTTCCTTTCCCCAACTGCAAGGTGATTTTTGATATAGAACAACTGATTATGTACTCTAGCTGCACACATCAGCATGTTGATTATGTGAAATCTCATAAGGAATTATAGTCAATGCCAATCATTGTGTAAGTGAAGGTCAGGTTTTACATCTTCTATTGGTGTCATCAGCATTTTTAGGATAAATCTTTGAAGCACACAAATTAATATTGGGATACATGTCAGCATTGAAGGCATCTGTGAGAAATTAAATGCCTATGGACTACAGAAGAGAGAGTATAGAGGAGAGAGAGAGAGAAAAAAAAAAGATACGAGAGTGCTCATGCACAAGAATCGTGGGTTTAAACTACAAGGACTATGATCAGTCAGCTTTTTAAAAGTGCTAAGTGTGGCTCAGATATTAAAGTTAGTCCAAAATACTGCTTCTAGCCTCAGTTCCCTTCCATGTAAAATAGGAACGATCATAATATTTTTGGCCTCCTGGGGTTTTATCAGTTAGCTTTTGCTACAGTAATGTTGTATAATAAATAAGCACAAAACCTCAGTGGCCTAGAAGATTTATAGTTCATGTGTCTGGAGTCACAGGGATGTTCCTGAGGCTGTTGGCTGATTTGACTGGACTTGATCACTAGTCTGGCTATCAACTGGCTCGTGGCTAATCTCATATGGTCTCATCTGGGTTGACTGGGGTGACTAGAATGTGCCCCCCATGTCTTTTATCTGCCAGCTAGCTTTAGCATGGTCTCATGGTGATGACAGAGGAAACGACAGCAAGCAGAGACACAGAAGTGTTATTCAAGCCTCTGATTGCTTTGTACTCTGCTGGCCAAGGCAAGTCGGAAGGTGGAGCCCTAAGTCAGAATTGGAGGACATTACCTGCAAAGAATGTAGGGAGAGAAGAACTGGGGGCATAAATACAGTCAATCTACTGCAAGATAATGAGATTAAAATGAGATACTACTCTCAAGTACTTAGCACATAGCCATCATTTAATAAATGGTAGCATTATTACTACTTCCTATTTACATCGCATCTAACGTCTATGAAGGTTTTACTTTTGTAGCTGGTTTGTGTGTGCTACTTTATGAACTTATAGGAATTCTTGCTTTGAAACCAAATGGAGATTCGGGTTCAGATTCTGCCTATGAAAATTACTCTTAAGTAATTTTCTGTCTGATGTGGTGGAGTGGAGCATTTGTTGGGACCCAGACAGACCCTGGCTAAAAACTTGGACCACTTTCTGTTATTTGATCTTGTATATTTACTTCTCTTCAGTCTCCTTAGGTGTACTTATTATTTTAAGTTAAGGTTACTTACAGTTACAGTTAAGGTTACTCCTTAACTTATCTTGCTGGGGTTTTGTGAGGATTAAATAAGAATAATATATTTTGTATCTTCTCAATATTTGTCACACAGTTACTGTTCAATACATGGTAGCTATTATTATTTATAACTATCGTAATCTTGGCAGAGAAATTAGGAAAGCAGTAACCGAAATTCTATCTAGATATAATAACTGTTAATATATGGATTGTTTTGCCATAATTTTCTATGCATGTATTTCCAAAGTTGGAGTTAGATTACTTATCCTATTCTATAAACCATTTTTCACTTAGTATAATATGACATCTTTCCACATGAACAAATACAGATCCAGAGCAACATTTTAATAGATGTGTCATATCCACTGGGGAGATATAGTCTAATTTATTGATCCAATACCTTAGTTGAATCTTTAGATTGTTTCCAACTTTTCTCCATATGAATAACACTGCAATGAATACCTTTTTATACCTTACATCAACTTTAGGTTACATTTTTTGTTAAATTTTTGGAAGTTAAATTGCTGGGCTAAAGGATATTCACTTAAACATTTCTTTATTGTTAAGAATGACATATAGAAAAGTATACAAAATCTACATGGACAGCTTAGCTAGGTGGACATCATAAACATTCATGTAATCACCAGCCAGCTCATAAAACAACATTACCAGCCCCCAGAAACCTTCCTCTTGTGTCCCCCCTCAATCATCAACTTGCCTACTCCCCAAAGACAACTGCCATCTAGACTTTCAATGTTATATTTTAGATTTGCCAGTTTTTGAATTTTATATAAATGGATCCATAGGGGGCGCCTGGGTGGCTCAGTGGGTTAAAGCCTCTGCCTTCGGCTCAGGTCATGATTCCAGGGTCCTGGGATTGAGTCCCACATTGGGCTCTCTGCTCAGTGGGGAGCCTGCTTCCTCCTCTCTCTCTCTCTCTCTCTGCCTACTTGTGATCTGTCAAATAAATAAATAAAATCTTTAAAAAAAATGGATCCATAGGTATGTATTCTTTTTGTCTCTGTGTCTTAAAAATCAATGTGAGATTCAACCATATTGTTTAACATAGAAATAGTTCACTCATTTTCATTGTTGTCTGTTATTTCATTGTATAAGATTATACAATTATAAACAATTTTACTATTATTAGACAATTTGGGTCATTCTTTGGGTCATTTTCATTTGGACTCTGAAGAGTAATGTTGCTATTATCGTGAAGTGTGCATGCTTTCTTGGTGTGTGTGTGCACATTTCTGTCGGGTACATACCTAGGTGTGCACTTGCTGACTTAGAAGGAATGTGTATGTTTGTCTTTAGTACATCATGCCCAATCTTCACAGATGGTTATTCTAATGGACACTCCCACCTGCAGTAGAGAAGAGTTCATCTTTGTTTCGCATTCTCTTTAATGCTTGGCATTTAAAAAAATGTCTATCTTGGTGGGTGCATTGGTATTTTATCATGGCTTTATTTTGTATGTCTTCAATAACAATGACGTTGACATTGAATACCTCTTTATGTGTTTATTCTGGCATCTGGATATTCTGTCTTCAGATGTGCTTGTTCAAATCTCTTGCGTGCTTTTCTTCTGGCTATCTGCCTTTAAAAAATCTGATTTGTAGAAGTTACTTTTGTATTCTGGGTAGGGCCTTTGTTGAAATGTGTTGCAAATATACTTTCCAACACTTTGGTTTGTTTTTATACTCTAGTGTAGTGTCTTTGCATGGCTCTAAGTTCTGAATTCAAAGATAGTCAACTGTATCAAGCCCATCTTTGCTCCTTTTGTAATTTATGTTTTTTGTGTTTTTTTTTAAGGAAACTTTTCCTGACTTGGATAAGAGGAACTCCCAAACCCTCTTAAAAGTTTTTCTGTTGCTGTTTGTTTTGTCTTTCACATTTAGGCTTACCATCTATCCGGATTTGAGTTTTACATAGAGTGAGGTAGGAGTTGAATTTTGTTGTTTTCATATGAACATTCCATTGTCATTCTTTGGTGACAGTGTTGTTGTCCTTTCTCCATTGCTCTGCAGTGCTACCTTTATTATTATTTTTTTTTTCCAAAGTTTTTTTTTTTTTTTAATTTTAAGTAAACTCTACACCCAACCATGGGCCTTGAACTCACTACCCTGAGATCAAGAGTTGCATGTTCTACCAACTGAACCAGCCAGGTGCCCCAGTGTCACCTTTATTTTAAATCAGTGTTCTTGGGGTGCCTGGCTGGCTCAGTGGGTTAAGCCTCTGCCTTCAGCTTAGGTCGTGATCCCAGGTCCTGGGATCAAGCCCCGCATTGGGCTCTCTGCTCAGCAGGGAGCCTGCTTCCTCCTCTCTCTCTGCCTGCCTTTCTGCCTACTTGTGATCTCTCTCTGTCAAATAAATAAAGAAAAAATCTTAAAAAAAAGTTTAAATCAGTGTTCTTATATGTGTGTATCTGTTTGTCCCACTAAGCTATTTATCTATAAACCTTAATCTCTAGAGGATATTAATTTTTTGAAAAGACTTTGCCATTAAGTTGAAGGAGGTTATTTGTTTGCTACCTTTATAAAAAAGTAATAAGTTCCCTGAAGTTACTTTCCTACAGACAGTCAGGCTGATTCTGAGATTCCTAGTTGTCCCAGCTATAGGAGAAATTGCAGAAACAAAGGCAGTCATTAAGAATTCAGGATCTCTTTTTTGTCGGTTCTTCTTCCTCCATCCCTGGTTCTCTCAATCATCTCTCTTGTTTCTGGGAGTCTACCTTCTGTCTTTCCTGTTTCTACACTCCTCCCTCTCAACTGAATTCAGAAAACTGCAGAGACAAACAAAAGCATTGATAACACAACCCTTTCCAGGGCCACTGGCATTTTCAAATGGTCTCCTTAGAACAAGATGGTTCCCAAACCAAGAGGGATGGTTCTTTCATGGTAGGATGTTGGCATTCTACAGAGGGCTGATGTGTTCATTTGTAATAGGGCAAAGCAGGACTTGGTGACATCTCATTCTGCAGTCTACAGAAGTCACCTAATTAATGTGTGGGAAACGGGAATAATTAATATCAGGCGATATCTTTCTATTTTTTTTTTTTTTGGTGGGGAGGGGAGGCTTCTTAGTGACCTTTAAATATTACCAAATGCATAATTGTTTATTCAGCTTCCTGAAAAGATGAGCTCTTCTCTTAATTAATTGTTATGGAATTGCATGATTTAATTAATTGTTATGGAATTGCAGTCCTTCCTTTAAAACTCTTTTAAGCAAAAGTGAAAATACGGAAAGACTTGAAGGTGGACCTTCCTTCCCCAAAACGTTACTTGTCTTCACCTGGTTCCTTTAATGAAATGTTAGCCTACAGGCTTCCCCCTGCCAGTTGTGGCTCCAAGGCAATGCTTCAGCTGCTTGGGTCATTTCCTATTAAGGAATCTTTCTTAGGAAGACTGTGCCCCTTTCTTTATTTTGGAGCCCCGTCCCTACAGGGGTCAGCTGACTGAGATGTAGTGCAAGGCTTGTACCCCATTATCTCTAGATTCCATTTGGTTGGATCAGACTGGATAAGATTCAGTTAGTTTGATTCAGTTCTCTCTCTTCTGAGCACCTACAGTATGCTGAGCACAGAGGTATGCAGTAAGAATACAGAGGTGAATCAGATAAAGCAGGGTACTTGCCCTCATGGTGTTTATATTCTAGCAGAAGGCTGAACATAAAACAAGTAATGGCAATCATGAGGGGAGTTTTGGATGACACCAAACTACTCACATACTCACTACATCCAGGAGAGAAGGCAAGGCCTTCTGACTTCACTTTGGATCAAGTTACCTAAAATTCTGGCAACCATGGCTCTTTTTCTCTGCCTAACCCACAGTGTTAAATGTTAATTACATTTAACAAATATTTGTTGGGCAGCTAATTGATAAGAGGAATGGTGGTGCATGCTAGGGAAACAGGGCTTAGGGGAGAGGAGGAGCAGAGCCCAAAGACGAGCAGAATGTGATTCCTGTTCTCAAAGGGCTTGGGATTTGGGGGTGGGTATGGATAATAGAATACAAACACAAAGACAATGTAAAATGTACCCTAAGAAAGGCAAGTGTGACAAGTAAATGACTTTGAACTCAGGTGAAGGAGATATAATTTGGGGTGGTGGTGGTGAGTGGCATTGTGAAAGGCTCAATAAGGAAGGGATATTTATGGTGATTTTTAATGGGATGGTCTTTTAAGGTTTCCAGCCCCAATTCCAACATGGGCAAGAGAGGGGCACTGGAGCTCCCCCACATACAATACCAAATACAAGGCCTCAGAAGGCAGTAGAGTCTCTGAGCATTCAACTCAATTCTGGTGCTATCTATCCCAAGATGGCTTCAGATTCCACAGGTTAAGGACTCCGTCATACAAGACTGCCTTCCACCCTCCACATCAGACACCAGTTGCAAGCCCCAGGCTGTTACCTGGGCTTCTGACCCATTATGGATTGGAGATTCCAATGACCCTCCTCCTTAGGTTTGATTAATATGCTAGAGCATCTCATAGAAATCAGGGCAATAGTTAAAATTTACCAGTTTATTGAAGGATACAATAGGGGTATGATTCAACAGCCAGTTGAAGAGGTACATTGGGCCAGGTGCAGGGAAAGGGGGTGAAGCGTCCGGGGGCACCGTTCTCCCCACGCCTCCAAGTGTTTACCATCCTGGAAACTCTCTGAACCCAGTCCTTTTGGGTTTTGATGGAGGCTCCATTACAGTCATGATGGGCTTAGTCACTGGCCATTCGGTGATTGAACCTCCAACCTCTATCTTCATAGGTAGAAAGTAGGACTGAAACTTCAAACCCTCAAATAACCTGGTCATTTCTCCTGGCAACCAGCCCCCCATTCTTAGATTATCTAAGGGCTTTCCAAAATCTATCTCATTAACATAGCAAAAGACATAATTATCACCCTTGTCACAGGAAATTCTAAGGGTTTTGGGAACTGTGAGCCAGAAACTGGAGGAGGATCAAGTACACATCAGGAGTATAAATTTTGGTCATTTAGATTTCTTATAAATCACAGTGCCACAGATGGCAGGGTTTTAACCAGAAATTATGGGGAAAGGCTTCTGGGTGGAAGGCGTGGTTTGAGAAAAGATGCAGAAGCAAGAGGCTCTAGCTACAGGGGAATGGTGGGAAAGAAGGGGCTGGAAAGATAGGTGGGAAGACCATAATATGAAAGGCTCTATGTGAAAAAGAGGAAACGATTGTGCATATAATTTGATTGGCAATTGCTATGGAGGGAAAAGGTGCATTATTGGAGCTCTGTGTCTTTGAGACATTTTTCTGGCCATGGCAGTGGGACAGAGGGTTGACAGAAAGGGTGGCAGCGAGGGTGTTGAGATAATCATTTGGAGGTGATTGAAATAGGTGTTACACAAGAGCCTATGAATGTTAGAAGTGAGACCAAGAAACTGAAGGGACCTCATCAAAAATGAGTTTTTTTTTCTCTTTTTCTTTTGTTTCCTTTTTTTTCCCCTTTGCTCCTTTTCCAGCTTCTATTCTTGCTAGGACTTGCACCCTCAACCCACTCTACACGAGCCTTGTGATGCAAATAGAATATGTCCTTCATGTAAGGGATGAGAAGGTAATGATAACTTTGGTGTCTTCCAGCACAATAGATAGCATCTAAGGAGTGGCCAGGCAGGGCTGTCATAAGGGTTCTCCGAGACCACTGACTCCAAACATCTTGATGCCAAGACCCCTGGCTTCAGGAAATAAGTGACTTTTTTTTTTTTTAAAGATTTTATTTATTTATTTGACAGACAGAGATCACAAGCAGGCAGACAGGCAGGCAGAGAGAGGGAGAGGAGGAAGCAGGCTCCCCGCAGAGCAGAGAGCCTGATTCAGGACTCGATCCCAGGACCCTGAGATCATGACCTGAGCCAAAGGCAGCGGCTCAACCCACTGAGCCACCCAGGCGCCCCATGAAATAAGTGACTTTTGAAGGACCTGAGCCCTGTCCTTGTTTTGACCAGTTCCTGGATGCCTAAGAGGTCAGTAGACCACAGTTGCCAATAAAAACCCCAGGCCCCAAGCAAAGACGAGACTCATGCTCTTTTTCCTTTCAGAGTCTCCCTGATGCTCTATCCATCTCTCTTTTTCTCTCTATCTTCAATAACTGCTTTCACTTCCTGCTGGTTCACGTTTGATTTCCAACCTGCTTGAAGCCAAGGACCCTCTTCGCAAGTCCTGTGGCATCCCCTCTGGGTCCTTGGACCCAGCCTGTCTGTATCTGAAGGGGTCTCAAGGGAGGAACATTGGGAACATAGAGGTACAGAACTGATCTATAGAATGACCCTTCGTTCTCATTATCAGAGATGATTCTAAGATTTTGAACTTCGGTACCTAGGAGAAAGACGGTATCTATAGCAGGCAGTTCTCATTTGTGTGTTTGGATTTTCCTGTGTCCACTGTGTGGGGGTTTATGGTTCCTATCTTCCAAAGAGAAGAAAAGGAGGCTAGAAGGGGCCAGGCCTCTTATTAGCTCCAAGTACCTAGGTGTAGGCACTCGACACAGGTTTAGCCAATTCATCTGTTGGGACACTGAATCTGGGGAGGTGACATGAGGACCCAGGGACACACCTCCCATGAAAATAAAAGCACATGAAAATAAAAGCAAAGCATTTGATGTCCTTGCCTCTACCCTGCCCAGTCACACTGAGGCTCCTCCCCATCTTGACTATAACCCCCTGCTACACTGACTACACAGGCCTGGGATATATCCTTGTCTGCCCTCAGCTGTTTTCCCTGAGCGGACATTACACCTTCCATATTGATCCACTGTGGGGGTGCTGAACAATTCTGCCCAGTGGCCACCAGCAGCTCAGACCAGGGCTGGTCTTTCCTAACTTTAAATGAGTTCAAGAGGCTAGAGATAGTAGCTCACCATTTTCAGTGTGTGTTCCTTAGCCACGAACACATTTTTAGGGGGAAATGGAACCGGTGAATGTGAACTTTTAGCCTTCTGGTTGCTGAATGAGTAAGCGAATGCACTATTTGTATGTCATCCATTTCTTATATAAATACGTGTCCTGGCTGGAGAATGAGACCGTGTGTGCCTGACTTCCATTACTAACAGTTGGCGACCAGGCAGGGGGATGGGGACGGCTTCCCAGAAAGAGCTTAAGCGGGGTTCCTTGATCAGGGTTGGAGTCCCATCATTATCACCACATAGAGGGGTGGTCGTGAAGGTGAGCTCTTTATTTGTCTTCTCATTGATTATAAAATCATTTGGGCAGGCTTTAGGGGCACCTGGGTGGCTCAGTGGGTTAAGCCTCTGCTTTCGGCTCAGGTCATGATCCCAGGGTCCTAGGATTGATCCCCGCATCCGGCTCTCTGCTCAGCAGGGAGCCTGCTTCCTCCTCTCTCTGCCTGCTTCTCTGCCTACTTGTGATCTCTGTCTGTCCAATGAATAAATAAAATATTAAAAAAAAATAAAAAAAAATCATTTGGGCAGGCTTTAAAGGCCACACTAGCCGCTTTTACTTCCCACACGTTCCCACCTGTCGTTAGATGCAGTCTAAAGGCACTTCCGCCGTGAGCCTGCACCGCTCTCCTCGGCGCACACAAATATCCGGGTAACTGGAGAATTCCCCGCTTCCTCTCCTTCCTTCCTGCCCCCGGCTAGGTCAGAGCGCCAAAGAGACTGTACAGGACAGAGGGCTGGGATGAAGTGAGCTGGGTGGGGTGAACCTCCTCTGCGTTCTGCATTTAACGAAGGAGCTTTTTCCATTTCTCTGCCTGGAGGATTAATGAAGGTGATTCTTTCTTTCTTTAGAACTGGGAAAATTTGGATAATTGCTGCATGGATTTCAAAATTTGAACCTCCTCTGGTGTCAGGGTGACTGAATAAAAATGACCTAGGAGGCTGGTTAAAAATAGATCTTCTGGAAGGCCTGGGCGGCTCAGTCAGTGGAACCTCTGACTTTTTTTTTTTTTTTTTTTTGACTCTTGATTTCAGCTCCTGAGACGGGCTCTGTGCTCATCAGGGAGACTGCCTGAGATTCTCTCTCTTCCTCTGCCTCTTCCCAACTCCGTGCACGTGCACTATCTCTCAATAAATAAATAAAATGCCCCCACATGTATATAGCTTCTGAGGTTTGGACTGGAATCCAGGCATGGGTATTTTTAAAAAGATTTTATTTATTTATTTACTTATTTATTTGAGAGAGAATGAGAGAGAGAGAGAGACAGAGCGCATGAGAGGGTCAGAGGGAGAAACACTCCCCGCTGAGCGGATGGCCGTCACTTAACGGAGTCACCCAGGCGCCCCAAGCTATGGGTATTTTAAAGAAAGGTTTGTGCTCGAATTCTAAAGCACATCCAGGCTTGGACGCCTCAGAGTTCTAAAGTTGGCTTCCTGAATCTCGCAAAATTATTGAACCTTATTTGAATGAGTGATAATTAACCACATCGTTTGTTCGCTAATATTGTTCTTTGGTATGTCTTTTCTGTCTTTGAGCTTGTATGATTGAGGGCAGCGGCTATTCCTAGTTATTTTATAACTTCAGTAACATCCAGTAGGTATTAATAAGTTATCGTTAAATTAAACCCGAAACGTCGTGCACATTCATTCAGTTTATACGAAGGCGACGGTGTGTTGTTTTACACTGACAGGAGCTTCCTGTTGACATCCCTCTGACTTATTCCCGTTTTTTATTCTTTAGGTAGGGCTTCTTCTCCCTTCTCTTGCTTTTGCCTCTTGCCTTTTTTCCTCTGCTACTCCGCGTCCTATTTCCTGTTGTGGAGAATTAGGACAGACAGTACCAGGCACCTGAAGAAGCTCTTCTTGGTGTGATTGGCTGGTTGGTTATTGCAGCCAAGGAGGATTAGAAAACTCTGTGTCTGGACTCTCAGTCCGAAGTCCTTTTCACTAAGCCAACAATTCTGCCTCTCTTCCATCCTGTGAATAAGAGAAAGTTTTCTTTTGTTTCCTTCTCAAAAACACAGCCCTTCTGCAAACACCCACACTTCCAATGGAGACGGTCCTTTGAGCACTTGGGGTCTTGCGCTGCGGAACGACTGCAGTTGCGGAGATAAAGGCAATGAAACAAATGCTATCAAGGCTTTCTCTAAGCCCCTAGTAAACGGATTTACATGCCACACTAGGGAACAAACTGAAACAGTAATTGACCCCGCCAACCGCCCATGATTATTCAAGGTGCAGTAATCTCAAGGGGCCTCATTCATCTCTTTGCTGGAGTCTTAGCTGACTGCAGAATAATTACAGGGAATTCCAGTTAAGACTTAGAAAGATTTGTCACTGACCGGTGGGTACCACTGGCTTAGTAAAACTCAACATACTTATAATTAGTATAAGCCAGCTACAAGTAACCTCTTGTTAAAATGCAAATTATTAGAACATCTATTACCAAATAAGAAAAGTTTTTTTTTTTTTTTAATATTAAGGATTCCAGGCACAGGAATGTGTGGTGAACTTGAAAAGCTTGATGCCAATTAAGTGCTTCACTGAATTAAAATGAATTGATGTTATTAATAAAGACTCAAATGATATACCCTGCCAGCCCAACCTTTTACCACCTCGCATTTTATTAGAAATGAACTTTTCAATTAAGATCTGTCTTCCCACACTTACCAAATTGAGTTTTCCAGACTTCTGCTTCAGTCCCAGAAGCTGAAGGAGCATGGTAGGGGCTAGGTTGGGAGTAGGTGGTGGGTCCTGCCCAATTTGCCATGACAGCTTGCCAGTCTCTGACACCATATTTCAACTTCTTTCAGAGTAATGTGGTCCCTTGTCTAGGTCCCTGACACTGAATAATTTATTGAATAAAATAGTGCAGTTTCAAGGAAAGTGAATGAAGATGTTTACACTTGGTGGCAGCTCTCTAAAATAATATTTGCAGCGAAAATTAAGATGAACCCTTCTTAATTTGGGGAAAAAGAGAAGGAATAGATAGGAAGAAGAGTGTTTAAAGACCTCTGATTATTCTTGACTTAGTTTGTCCTGTGAAGAGCTTTTCCATGCAAATGAGAAAACATTCAATTTGAAATTTTCCCCCTAGAAACTAGGTTGATTTGCCAATGTTTGACCCATTAATTACTTTATAAGTAAATAGAGATATAATTTAAGGCACGAGTCAGCACTTCTCAAGAATCAGTAGTATGTTTATTCTGATTTGGTGGTCTCTTGAAAGTGACGTAATTATTTCAGAGGCCCTTTTCCACCTTCACCTTTTTTTTTCTTTAGCTGGGATTCACCTATCTTGCCACATTACTCAGAATTGGAAAGAAATGCAGAGTTGGTTGTTTCCACCAGTTTATGTAATCACTTCCCTCCCTCTGGCCAGTATTGGCTGGACAAAACTTGTGGGTTTTTGGGGGTGAGGTGGATTTCTTTGGATCTCATCTTTTATTATGTGTGCTTTTCATCTCGCTACCATTTTTTCAATATGATGTCTGTTTCTAGTCCGTGGTGGCAGTGTGGTGCCTGAGTTCCTTGTTTGCCTCACTCGCTGCTGTCTGCCTGGTGCTGGGAGAAAGCAGAGACAGCCCAATCCCCTCCCACCTCAGCAGCTTGGTTCTCTGACCCTCCATTTCCGTGCGCCGAGCCTACACCCTCTCAACTGTCATCCTCCATATTGTCCACACCCCTCCTCACTTCTGGGTTGTGTTCACACTGTTCTCCCCACTGAACCTGCTTCCCTCCTTTTCTCTTTCAACCAAATCCTACCATTCTACCAGTTGGGAGATCCATGTCCTCCATGATGGTTTCCACTGGTCCACAAAGTCCTGGTTTCCATAGTCTGTCTGTATCTTGCCATCATGTGCTGTCACATCATGTACTGCCATAGGTTCTGGTTTAGTTCTTTCAGGGTTTCATAATAGATGGAACTTGTCCTCATGGATTTAGGCGTAGGTGAGTAGTGTATGTCCTGTCCCTGAAACTTGTATGGCAAGTGTCCTTCAAACACAGGGCACAGCTCAGAGGCCTAGATTAGATGTCCAGTCAATGCTCACTGCTCACTATCAGTCCTCTTTCCTCACCTTGGCCGTGTGTGATGCTAGCCTCACTTGGAATGCTACCTCTATGGCATTCTTGGTCATCACTTTATGGCAGGTCAAAACATGGCTGACATTCCCTCCTTCAGATTTCCTTACCTTCCTCTCATCTTTCTAGACAGTTCAGCAGCATCTATAGAGAGTTGCATTCTTAATGGTTGGCTGTTTCTTGGTGGCCTGTGTCCTAGCCCACCTCATTTCTTCTTTCTGCCTCAGGTTGCTTTTGCCTTTTCCTCTCTCTCTTTCCAACCATAACATACCAGGAATTTTTTTTTTAAAGATCCATTTTGAATTTGGTCTGTAAGCCTCCTATACATGAGAATAGTCCCTCTCTATTAAAAAAAAAAGAAGCTTTTATAATTTGTACTTTTCCCTGTCAGACTGACCTTCTCTGCACTTAGTTCAAATTACTGAGCATTTATTGTATTGAGCTACTCTTTCACCCTTAAATTTCAAAAATGCCTTTTTCTGTCAAATCTTATTTAGGAGGGTTAACCGAGGAATATGACTGTATGTAGAGTGTTGACATCCCTCAGGCTCCTTGAAATAGATGACCTTGGTTTTGGGCACTGAGATAATTAGCAAAAGAAAATTGACAGAAACCAACTGCTTCCAAGATAGCACAGGGTCACAATCAAAGGAAGGGCAGCAGAAATTGAACAGACAAGCCAATCAAAAACAAAAGCTTACCAAGGGACTTGGATTTTTAAAGAAAATCTTTGGAGCACCTGTTATTCATTCAACAGTAATTCTGCAGCATGTATTGAGCAACTACTATATATATTTTTTTCCAATTTATTTATTTTCAGAAAAACAGTATTCATTATTTTTTCACCACACCCAGTGCTCCATGCAGGCTGTGCCCTCTATAATACCCATCACCTGGTACCCCAACCTCCCACCCCCCCGCCACTTCAAACCCCTCAGATTGTTTTTCAGAGTCCATAGTCTCTCATGGTTCATCTCCCCTTCCAATTTACCCAAAAGCACATACCCTCCCCAATGTCCATAACCCTACCCTCCTTCTCCCAACCCCCCTCCCCCCAGCAACCCACAGTTTGTTTCGTGAGATTAAGAGTCACTTATGGTTTGTCTCCCTCCCTATCCCATCGTGTTTCATGGATTCTTCTCCTACCCACTTAAGCCCCCATGTTGCATCACCACTTCCTCATATCAGGGAGATCATATGATAGTTGTCTTTCTCCGCTTGACTTATTTCGCTAAGCATGATACGCTCTAGTTCCATCCATGTTGTCGCAAATGGCAAGATTTCGCAACCACTCTGGAAAACAGTATGGAGGTTCCTCAAAATGTTGAAAAAAGAAACGAAATCTTGCTCTTTTTTTTTTTTTTTAAATTAAAGCTATTGGGGGAAAACAGGTTCACCCTATCAGTAAATTTGAAACAATAACTTTTTGTTACTAAAATACAAACTCGTCACAGAGAGTTCAGACAATACAGATAAGGGAAATAATGCAGTAAAAATCCTCCATCCTGACATAACCACTGCTAACAACATCTTTGCCTTCTGATCTTTTCTTTTTAATGAACATATTGATATATATTCCATAAATAGTGGGTTCATACTGTGTAGTGTATACTATTATATAATCTGCTTTTTTCACTTAATAGTTGTACTCATAGTGTGTTGAACATACTCATAGTATGTTTTATCAGTTTAGAGGTATAAAATGAGTTCATATTACTTCTAAGATTCTAGTCAAATTAACCTGTAGCTCCAACATACAGAATATCTTTCTTTCATTTCTCTCTCTTTTTTTCTCATCTCAGAGTTTGAGCTCACACATGAAGTTAAAAAACCCAAGGGTATTTGCTTAACTCTCAGACTCAGTCTTGGTCACTGTCTTCCCTTGGAAAAAGACTGGAAAATCTGTGTATTCAAGTTCCATTCTCTTGACTGTGGCTGTTCTTTTATTTTTAATTCCAGTAGAGTAAACTTACAGTATTATATTAGTTTCAGGTATACAATATAGTGATTCAACAATTATGTATATTATTCAGTGCTCATCAGGATAAGCGTACTCTTAATCTCCTTCTCCTATTTCACCCATCCCCTAACCCACCTCCTCTCCGGTAGCCATCGGTTTGTTCTGTATAGTTAAGAGTCTGATTTTTTGTGTCTTTTTTCTTTTGTTCATCTGTTTTGTTTCTTAAATTCCACATATGAGTGAAGGCATATGGTATTTTTCTTTCTCTGACTGACTTATTGGCTGTTGCTGTTCTTGATGCCACATGATAGTGCTTCAATGTTGGACCTGACCACTACCGAAAGGTCTGTTGCCATTGTCACTGTGGTCCGACAGCCTGGGATAGTGACTGACCACTTTATAAAGGGATTTTTGGAATGATGTACATGTTAGCTCAGGAACAGCTTTTCAGCATACTCTTGGAGGGGGAAGGGAAGTTACCTTTTCTCCATTATTACCTAATACACTCAGCTGGGTTGTACTACCTGCTTGGGCCCCTACAAACACACAGTCACCCAGTTGCAGGTTGGGTTCTTTAGAAATAGACACTAAGATGGAATTTGGGATGTAAGATGTCTATTGGGGATCGGCACCTGAGGAAGGAAAGGGGAAGAAGCAGGATTGGGCAGAGGGAGAAACTGAACTATGGTACAGGTCTGACAAAGCCTCAGCTCCTCCCCTGGGGAGCTCTGGAATGAGTACTGCCTATCAAGGTTGTTCTGTGTTGGGCTGAAATGGTTGTGCCTCTGTACCTCTGTCTCACTCAGTCACTGGAGGAGGACATGACCTTGGCCAGGTCAGGCCAGTTCTTTCTGTAGCTGAGGCACACCGGAAGATCCCTGCTGTCCCTGAAGTTGGGCAGCAAGTCCTTCCCTGAAGAGGGATCTGCTTGGTGCATCTCTGATCTGCCACATTCTACGGTCTCTCTGACTCCACGTCCTCATATATTTTGTGGAAATAGCTCTCTCAGGATACTAGTAGGACTCCCCTTATGATACAAAACTTAGAAGAGGGAGGTTAGTAGTATGAGCTGTAGCTTTTGCTGCTGCAGTTGGTCTTGGGGCTACAGTTGATTTTAGTTTCTCTTCTACTGTCCGTTGCAGATTTCTCTCACCTTCGTTGACCAGATCTGCTAGGCTCAGCGGCTTGGCTTGAAGCTGACTCTCAGGGGTCCGAGACCTAGGTAAGTACAGCCTCCTCAGGCAGGGGTTGTATCTGTTCATTTATGGTCATAATTGGGGAAGGGAGGACCAAGAGGTATCCAAATGAATTACCTGAATGCCACCCATATTCCTCCTTACCTCTGTTTTGTAACAATAGTGCTACCTTATTCTCATGATTGGGGATAATTACTTGGTTAAGGTGGAGACTCCTCTTTCTGCCTGTACCCAAAGGCAGCAGCTTATAGTTAGCTCAGTGCGGATTTTGCTAGTTCTCTGGTAGATGTTTCTTCTCTGGGGCCCAGATCTTAATTCTTGTGGGGGCACAAAGTTGTGGGGATAGGAAACACAAATTTTTTAATTTAGTCATTGGGAGAAATGGTAAGTGGAGTTATTTTTACTTCAATCTTTTGGTTCCCAGACCTATGTATTCTTTCTACAGTGAACAGTGTGGTGTCATGATATTTCATTTAATGTCTTTACTGTGTCCTAGAGGATGGCATCTCATTCTGTCAGAATATTGCTTCTGAGATGACACGTTCTCTGTGACTTTTATGGGCTTATCCAACACTCTATCAGGACTGCAGCTCTGGGTATTGTGGAATAGGATATGATCAATGGATTTTGTGATCATGGACCTACTCCTAGTCCTGGCACAGAAGAAGTGTCTCACCATGAAATACCAAGTGACTGTGTGTTCGGATTTACCAATCATGAGTTAGGTTCCATCAGATCTACCAACACATATGACCAGGTAGGCCTAGCTATCTATTGTATTATAAAAGTGGTTCATCTGGGAATGAGCATCAAGAGGTTTTCCATTTCTTCGAGGCCCCTGTAGCATGCCAGAAGTTGTTTTCCAAATAGCATCTTATTCTCTAGTGCAGACAGCATGGCCTTGCTCTAGAAACCCAGACCATGGCACCCACCACTGTTTTAACAGAACTTCCTTCCCAATTCATATCCCAAGTCTAATCTCACCAGTAACCTCTAGTTCAAATGATATAACCTTGCTTTAGAATCCAAGGGCCCCACACTGTGATTCTCTAACTGGAGCTTGCCACAAACTCCAACAAGAATTTTTTTTCACCTACCACTGCTACCTGTGTTATCGAAGGGTCTCCTGGATCATATTGCCTAAGTGGCAGGGCTGTTTCACTGCAGCTTAGATCTGCTGAATCTTTCCTGCTCTGGGCTTTATGGAAACCTGGCTGCTCCTTGGTCACTAGGTGTACAGATCAGAACAGTAGTCCTCCCCCTCCCCCTCCCGCCCTTCCCCTTCTCCCTCTCCGCCCCCTCCTCTTCCGCCTCTGCCACCCCTTTTTTTGTGGTATGAAGTACAAGAGGCAATACTTTTATTAAAATCAATTATTAGACAGGATGTCTGGTATGGTCCTGGTCCCTAGAGCCTAAAATTTTTACCAAAGTGGTGGCTCTACTTTATAAATCACTTTATGAATCTTCATAGGGTTAATCTCCCACCCTCTGAAGTGTGTGTGTCTTACGAAGTCTAAGTGAGTGATAGCTACTGCTTGTGTATCTAGTACAGTCAGCATGATATTATCAATGTGATAGATCAGTATTGTATTGGATGTTCAGATGATTCAGATCTTTTTGGATTATAGTATGACAAAGTACAGAGAGTTAACATAGTCCTCAGGGAAAACTATAAATAAATAACAGCTCTCTCACACAAATGCAGAGTGTTTCCTATTCTCTTTTCTGATCCATTTATCAAATCTAATCAATAGCCATATACCATGTACCTGATGCCATGCTAATTTGTTCTAGTAGATATCACATCTGCTATATGGTTCCAGCTGGGCTGCTGTTTGGTAGAGTTTGTGGTAGTCTACATCAGGGATTTAGCAACTGTAGTCTGTGGGCCAAATGTGACCTGCTGCCTGTTTTTATAAATAAAGTTTTATTGGAACACACAGCCACCCCTACTCACATGTTGTCTGTAACTACTTTCACATCATAATGGGAGCGTTGAACTGTTGTGGCAAAATGTATGGCTCACAGAGCCTAAAATGTTTAGTATCTGGCCCTTTGTAGAACGTGTTTGTTGATCACTGGTTTACATTAATCTAGGATCTATCTAGTTTCTGTAGGAGCCGGAGTGGTGAACTGAATGGAGATATTAAGGGGGCAGCTAACACTTGATCCTTTAGATCTTTGGGAGAGCACTAATTTCCACCTTCCCTGCCCAAACTCCCCCTCTGTATTGGGTGATGTCAATTGCTAACTATAAATTTAGCACTGGAGAGATCCCCACCAGGTTAATCTGTGGGTTCAGGGAACCTTCTGTAAGCCAGATCCTGGCCATGTCTCCATTTATTACCTGTTTCCCATTTATCCCTACTCTAATAAGGGTCCATGATAATATCTCAGGTCTTCAGGTATCAGCTTAGGTCCGAAACCCTATGTTTAATAATAGTGCTGGCTGTTTCCCTTTTCCCAGTGTACATTTACCTCAGTCCCTTTCAGGGGAAAAGTCAGAGCAATCAATATAA
Source organism: Neogale vison (assembly GCF_020171115.1). NCBI lineage: Eukaryota > Metazoa > Chordata > Mammalia > Carnivora > Mustelidae > Neogale > Neogale vison. The sequence continues at coordinate 82,237,322 of NC_058103.1, read as the reverse complement.
TGTTTACTGCTGTGATATTGCCAAGTCCTTCCTCCTGGGTATGAAGCAACCTCTTCAGTCCGTGGGTTCTGGATCTGAACATTGGTTCAAATCTGGAAACTCCATTAGGGATCATGCTTTTTGTTGAGGAGACTATTCAGTATCCCAGTCATTCATCGTTGATTTCTTCTGCTGATATAAACTTAGTAGTACCCATCTATTTTGCCTTTAGGTATTTGGTATTCTGTTAATCATCTGTATAACTCTCTACAGCTCAGGTTTCTTAACTGCTGTTCCAGCCCTACCATTCATTACCATGACTGCAGTCCTCTGGCTTTGAGCTGTTTACATCTACCATTTGTTCTCTATGCTTTGGGGACCCATCATCCCCATTGCTGTTAAGGAGCGAAGTCCCATAACAGCCTTGCCTACCATTACTTCTGGCCTATGGAAGAGCAACATAACTGAACATTTTAAGGCTGGTGCCCCTCTCTCTACCACATTCCTTACAGTTTTGGCAAATGGTAGGTCCTCTTGGCCTTTCTCTGGAACACAGTCATTGAGTTGGTCTTCTAGCCCTACATAGTATCTCCATTTCAGCTTGGCCACTTCAGTGAGTCTTTAAATCTCTTCCTGGGGGCACCTGGGTGGCTCAGTGGGTTAAAACCTCTGCCTTCGGGTCAGGTCGTGATCCTAGGGTCCTGGGATCGAGCCCCATGTCGGGCTTTCTGCTTGGCAGGGAGCCTGCTTCCTCCTTCTCTCTCTCTGCCTGCCTCTCAGCCTACTTGTAATCTCTGTCTGTCAAATAAATAAATAAAATCTTTAAAAAAAATAAATCTTCCTGCACCATTTGCCTTGATAATCTTGGCATTGCATCTTTGTTCAGGGATTACCACAATTTTTTTTTTTAATGTTCTAGGAGCCACTTTCATAGCAAGCTCACACTGTCTTTTGGGGTCCTTGTCAAGTGTTAAATTCTGTATCTTTGGAGACCACTTCCAAGTTCTGAACCCTTTCCTATTTTTTAAATTTGTTTAAAAAATTTTTTAAATTTAAATTTGACTAGCCAACTTGTAGTACATCATTAGTTTCAGATGTAGTGTTCAATAATTTATCAGTTGCAGATAACACTCAGTGCTCATCACATCATGTGCCCTCTTTAATGCCCATCACCCAGTATCCCATCCCCCATCTGCCTCCCCTCCGGCAACCCTGTTTATTTCCTATAGTTAAGAGTCTGTCATGGTTTTTATCCCTCTCTGATGACTTCCCCTTCATTTTCCCTCCCTTACCTTGTGATCCTCTGTGCTGTTTCTTATATTCCACATATGAGTGAAACCACATGATAGTTGTCTTTCTCTGATTGACTTACTTCATTCAGCATAATACCCTTCAGTTCCATCCACATCAGTTTAAATGGTAAATATTCATCCTTTCTAATGGCTGAGTAATATCCTATTGTGTATGTATGTGTGTGTGTGTCTCTCTCTCTCTCTCTATATATATATATATCACATTTCTTTATCCATTCACCTGTCAATGGATATCTGGGCTCTTTCCATAGTTTGGCTATTGTGGACATTGCTGCTGTGAACACTGGGGTTCAAGTGCCCCTTTGGGGCACTACATTTGTATCTTTGAGTAAATACCCAGTAATACAATTGCTGGGTCACAGGGTAGCTCTGTTTTTAGCTTCTTGATGTACCTCCTTAATGTTTTCCAGAGTGGCTGTACCAGCTTGCATTCCCACCAACACTGTAAGAGAGTTCCCCTTCCACATCCTCGCCAATATTTGTTGTTTCTGTCTTGTTAATTTTAATTAAAATTCTAATTTTAATTAAATTTAGTTAATTTTAATTAAAATTTTAATTTTAGCCATTCTGAATGGTGTGAAGTAGCATCTCATTGTGGTTTTGATTTGTATTTCCCTGATGACAAGTGATGTGGAACATTTTTTTCTTGTGTCTGTTGGCCATTTGTGTATCTTTGGAGAAATGTCTGTTCATGTCTTCTGCCCATTTCTTGATTATTTTGAGATTGATAAGTTCTTTATAGATTTTGGATATGAGCCCTTTATCTGTCATTTGCAAATATCTTCTTCCATTCTGTAGGTTGCCTTTTAGTTTTGTTGATTGTTTCCTTTGCTGTGCAGAAGCTTTTTATCCTGATGAAGTCCCAATAGTTCATTTTTGCTTTTGTTTCCCTTGCCTTTGAAAACATGTCTAGCAAGAAGTTCCTGTGGCTGAGGTTGAAGAGCTTGCTGCCTGTGTTCTCCTCTAGGATTTTGATGGATTTGTATCTCACATTTAGGTCTTTCATACATTTTGAGGGTTTTTTTTTTTTTTAAGCACTTTCCTATTTTAATTTGTGTTCCAGTCACCTGGATTAAACACCTTCAGAATCCAGTCCCATGTGCACGTATGTACATGCCAGCACATAGTAGTATATTTGGGCTGGGTTTGCAGCTTTCTTGAAAGCATCATCCCCTTTTTTCCTTATAAGGCCCAGTATATTCCCAGCTGGGTTATGCTATGGTTTAACGTGTTATAGGCCTAGTGTTAAGAATGGTAGGTGAGGCAGTTCTTACTACTGCCTTCTTGGGAAGACATCTTTGCATTATCTTCCAGGATGAGGTGGAAGGGGTCATATTAGCTCTTAATAGGAGATGGACCATTTCTGTGGGCTCAGAAAAGTCAGAGGGGTGTAGGAAGTCAACATCTTCAGGGGCATCCTTCTAGATGTCTTCATTGCGTGACAGTTATTAGGTTTCACAAGTAGGGAGACTTTGCCCTGACCTTGGTATAATAGACCTACCGTAGTTGGCATTTGACCTTTTTTGAAAGTCAGGTACTTGGACCATTAAATCCTGGCCTTGAGCATTTGTTTTCTCTTTCATTACTCTGTGGAAGATAAGGACTTCTTTGTGCCTCCAACTGGTCCTCTGGCTTTCACACTTGATTTCCCATTGCTTGTTAATTTCCCTTAGCATCTAGTTTATTTCTGAGGAACATCAATGCACCTTGACAATAACTACATAATCTCATTGTCCTTGTAGTTTTGCTTGTCTTCCCTAAGTTTCAAATGCCTGATATACTGCAACAATGGATGATGAGACAATTTGTATATTTTCTTTCTTTTTGTTAATGAACATATCCTATTAATATTTGAGTTAGTTTTGTGAATTGGTTTCTCAGGGACCATATAATATGCAGTTTCATATAAATGGTTTTGAATAAATGTATATTTTGAGGGCAGTGGGTTTTTAAAGATCTCTGTTATTTTATCATAGATTACTATCTCTATTACCTATGAATGGAAGTAGTTTAATTTATTTAAAAATCCTATAACACACAAATCCTGAGAATTCTTGTTGATACTAAGAAAGGACCTACTATGTGCCAGGAACTTGAAGGGTATTCACTCATTTAGTCCTCATAACAGCCCCATGAGGAGGTTACTGTTACTCTTCTCATATTTTTTAGTTGAGGAATCTGAGTCACAGAGTGGTCAGCATTTCCCCAGGGTTGTACCTACTTTTAATTGGATTTTAAACTCATTTGGCTTGGCTCCAGAGCTATCATATGTCTATGCTGTATTTTGAATAAATCTTTAAAGATTTAAAAAATATATCTTCTTTAAAAAATATAGAGGTAACTGAGACTATTTTCACCTGGCATTGTTTTCAAAAGTCTATCTTGTTTGTGGAATTTTTTTGTCAACAGTATAAAGCTGGATTGAAAACAGACCTCACACAACAGAGAAAAGATACCTGTGAAGTTTTGTGCTCCGTGTAGTTACAGATCTATTTAAGCATCTTTGTGGTCGGAGGCACATCTCTAGTGTCATTGGTAACTTGAGTTAGAGACAGAATGTGATGTGCAGCACCCAAGAGGGATGACAGCCACATCCCCTTCCTTTCATTAAAGCCCAAACCTGCCCTCATTACCTCAGGCCTTCTCTGCACCAGCTCTTTAACATAATCACAATATCACTTGATGCCCAGCTGATCTGGGGCCTGCTAACAGGCCTCTGGGAATGGTGATTAGGACGCAGTGCATGGCTCTTATTCCAAGAGGACTGACCCAGCTATCACATGCCATAAATACCGCCCTGACAGAAGCTTGAAAATTGGTTCTGGTTGATTGTCTTTACATGGTGCTGTGACTCATTGCTTAATTTCTTCCTGATGCTTTTGCCATAAAGGCTCTGTAGCCTATAATTTTTGTAAAGAATAGATATAATTCATGGTGTTAAAAAAAGGTTTCAGGTAACTAATCACATTTGTGGGACATCAGTCCTAGGGTAACGTTTGTACTTACTACCCCTTTTTTTTTCTTAAACAAGGTATCATAGGTTTAGTTTATTTGCTTTTTAAATCAGTATCAAATATATTGAACACCTATTATGTGAGAGGCACATAAATTTAATCCTCTCTGCCTCCCTTTTCCATCCTTCCCTCCACGGCTACTAGCTACTATGTACTGTGTTCATTTTGTAAGACTCTCTATTGGATTGGTCTCCTGTTTTATCATACCATATGCAGATCTAACACTTCGAGTTTAGATCCCAGAACAGCAGTAATGCTGAGAACATTTCCAGTACTTATGATTTTTTGTGACATGAGGCAGAGTCTCAGCACATGCTCCATCCAGTCCATTGCTTTCAGCTCTTACACACACCATAAACACTGATAACACTGATAATTTGCGTTGAATGCCATTGTGGATGACCATGTTCCAGCCATTGTCCCTCCCCTCCCAAGTCTACACTCCAACCCAGAGTTTCCCTCTCTTAGCAAAGGTAAGCTCTCTGAAGACAAAATTCTTCCATCACTATGTTCCCAAGATCCAGAATACTGCCTGGCACATGTCAAAGGGTCAATAACTGCTTGTTGAATTCAAGAATGGCACAGCCATGAAAATAGGCTGTTTACTTTTTTTCCCTCCCTTTTCATACGGGTCTTGGTTCTTATCATTATAAGCTTATTAGTAGAAATATTTTTGTAGTTCACCCCATTTTGTCTGATTGCAAAAATAACATGTATTATTTCTAGATATTTTTGGAAAGCACAGAAAAAAATTAAGAAGTAAATAAAAAAATCTCATTCCTTAATACTGCCTTTTTTTTCTTTTTAAATTTGGTACCATAATTTCTAGATGGGTTTGGATCCTGTTTTCCACTTGTCATTATATTGGGAATCTTCCTCCTTACCATGCATATATATATATATATATATATATATATACATTTATCTCTATATATGTATATAAATATGTATCTGTCCATAAAAATATTTAAAACATAAAACATAAACTATAAGATTTTTATAAAAATATAGGTAGATCTAGTCTTGCTTTTTGTTGTGGGGGGATGAGAGAAGTATGCATTATCTTTATTGTGGTAATGGTTTCTTGGGTGGATATATATATTGCAGATTGCCAAGTTTTATGCTTAAAATATGTACAGTTTAGTTGACTTCAGCTATACCTCAATAAAATTACCAAAAAATGGCATGAGTTGGTATTTTAAAGCATTCTTAAATACATGAAGAGAAATACCATCAGAAGTGCTACAGAGTGATACAAAGAATACTATAATAAAAGCCCCTACCTCAATAAAATTACCAAAAAATGGCACGAGCTGGCCTTTTGAAGCATTCTTAAATACATGAAGAGAAATACCATTAGAAGTGCTACAGAGTGATACAAAGAATACTATAATAAAAGCCCCCAGCTTATACGCACAAGACTTTCCTTGTGCAGGATGGCTATGATGATTTACAAGCAGCCTTTGTGGACCTGTGCCTTCATGGGTATGCCTCTTTGTAGGTGTGCTCTGTGCGTGTGTGACCTGTGCAGTCACAGAAGATTCTATGCCTGGTCACCATCTTAAAATTCTTTTTTTTTCTGGCTGAAATAACGGAAATTTATTTTCTAACATTTTGGAGGCTGGAAGTTCCAAGGGAGGTGTCAGCAGGTTTGGCTTGAGTCTGTCCTTTGTGGCTTGCAGATGGCTGCCTACTTGCTATGGAGCTGCGTGATCACGCTAGCTTTTTTACGCTTAGTGGTAGCATGTATATTTTTCAGCTCTCTGATTTTAACTTCAGTATCTTTATCTCTAAAGTGGGTTATTTGTTACTATACCATGGCTGGAAGCAGAAGTTGCCTTTTTCTTACTTTTCCAAACCCACTTTTTTCTTTCCTGTAAATGTCTTTTCTTTTTGATCAGCCAGAGTTCAATTCTGTTGTTTGCAATCAAGAATGTTGGTAGTATGATACTGCTGCTGGGAGCAGACTGGAAGCAACCATTCCTCAAGGGAAGTTGAGGGATCTAGGCTTGCTATTTGGGGGCAAAAGTTGGTGAAAATCCCTTTATATTATTAGGAGATGGGTCTTCTGGGGGCTCAGGGCATGCAGTGGTGAAAAGAATCCCTTATTGTCACCTGATTTGAATAGCTCACTGAATACAAAATTTAGAGAAGTAAAATTGGCTCTTGGGATTGAGGGATATGAAGAGCGTGGATAATTTAAAATATTATGGGATGGCCGGACACAGCCAGACCTCACAGGAAGGGAGATAAGAAAGTAAATATCAGAGCCTTCCTCTCCATCCTCCATCTCTTGTGCTGAGGCTCTCCATTCTTCTGATTTGTTATATTTTGAGTAATTTTGAATTGTATCATACACCTTATGAATGTCATATTGTAGAGACTCTGCTGTTTTTCATTTCCTCTAATAAGTCATGTTTTTTCATTCTAGCAAAATTGATTAGATATGAGCTCCAAACTCTGCTTTTCTCCAGTTCCAAACTGAGTTCAGTTCTCATCTTTTACCTTTAGGTGAGGTACTTTGAGCCTGCTCCTTGCAAACATGGCTCAGGAGACAGCCAAGTATGTGAGCAGGGCTGAATTTGAGTATTCCCTTTCTGGTTCTTTCTTTTCCTTGAAAAATTTTTCCTTTACCCAATAACTGCAGTTACCCTAGACTCCATACTCTGATTCCCTAGGCCAGAAAAATGGCGATTTTCCACCCGTGCTTGATGCTCTGTATATGCTAACTGAGCCTTCCTTCAGGTTATAAGAGAAGCAGCAAAATGGCGTACTTATGCCACATACTGCCCTCTCTCATGCATGGACTCCCCATAGGAACATACTTTCCTTCAATTTCTTGTGCCTCCATGTAGCTGCTGCCTGTGTATGTCCATATTTCATAGTATTTCTCTGTGGAAGGCTTATTCCATGCGGATTACGTAGAGGTTTTATCCTACGCAGAGTAGTATGTTTACTTGGCTATTACTAGAAGCTCAATCCTTGTTTTATTTTTTTTTTTTTCAATTCTTGTTTTGAAACATCTCTTTGGGGGCGCCTGGGTGGCTCAGTTGGCTAAGCATCTGCTTTCAGCTCACGTCATGATCCCAGGGTCCTGGGATCGAGATCCACATCGGGCTTCCTGCTCCATGGGGAACCTGGTTCTCCCTCTCCCTCTGCCTGCTGCTCTGCCTGCTTGTATTCTCTCTCTGTCAATTAAATAAATAAAATCTTAAAAAAACCCAAATCTTCGTTTTTTCTCTTCATGTTTCTAGAAGGTCCCTGCCCCCACTATTATGGATGCAACAAACCCTTCAAATGCTTTCAGGTTTGTGGTAAAATCGGGTGCCTGGATGTTACATGTGGGAGGGACATTAAAGATTATTTAGCAGAACCTCTTCATTGCACAGACAAGAAAACTGAGTCTCAAGGAAGCAAGTAATTTACCTACAATGCTGGGGGAGATGAGTGAGAGTAATCTGTGGGAGAGATCTGTGGGAGACACTGAAGTTTGCCAAGGAGAGACACATCTTCTGAAGACTGAAATGTGATTTGTGAAACTGGTAAGGAAGAAACTTTCTTTGGTGCCTCTCTGTAGCACTGATAAGGGTATTATAGATTCAGAGGCTTGAAATGAGTAAGAGAAAGGATTTCTTTGGAAATCTTTTCTGAAACTGCCATAAATTTTAGAAACATCCAGTTGGGAAAACACATCAAACATGTCTTTTCTCAAGCAAGTTGTCACATTTCATCACCATGGCTGGTTTTCTATTTCACAACGCAGAGTACTAACCACTATACGATCACGGCCTGGTTTTCTATTTCAGTCTCTCTCTCCTGAAGCAGCTGTGTTCACGCTGAAGAGAGGCTTGGAGCTTGAGACAGACAATGACATGTGTTGCCTCAAGTGAGAAGCCTTTACCAAAAGGTTTAAAGGTCCTCTCAGTCTTTGTTTGCTTGTCTGTTTAAATAAGAATATACAGACTTCTCCCTGATGTCTGCCTCCTTCCCTCATCTCTCCTTTCTCTCCCACTCCATCACAACTGACAACATTTGGAAAAGATGACCTCAGCTGGGTCTCTTACCAGTAGTCACTCTTTATGTCAAAATTGAATCTTGATGCTTTATTAATCCAGTCACCTTCGTGGATTGGATGGTTGAAACTTCTTAAATTTATGCTTTCTGGGTTTTCATTGTTGCTGTGCTTTCAATTCCAGAATCATAAAAATAAATTAAGAGAGTAGGGGGAAAACTGAAGCCAAGTCAAGAAAAATTTGTCCGTTGGGTGGGTGGGTGGGTCAGGGGGTTGAACGTAGTATCAAACACGAGTGCCTAGAATTAGAAGTACATTAAGATATAAAGTACTTAGTCCCTAATTTACATACATTTGTTGTTGTTTTTTTAAAATATAATTTTATTTTTTCAGTGTTCCAGGATTCATTGTTTCTGCACCAGACCCAGGGCCCCATGCAATAGTGCCCTCCTTTTTTTTTTTTTTTTTAAGATTTTATTTATTTATTTGAAAGAAAGAGAGAGAAAGAGAAACAGAGCATGAGAGGGGAGAAGGTCAGAGGGAGAAGCAGACTCCCCACAGACCTGGGAACCTAATGCAGGACTCAATCCCAGAACCCCAAGATCATGACCTGAGCTGAAGGCAGTGGCTTAACCAACTGAGCCACCCAGGCACCCCAATACATGCCCTCCTTAATACCCACCAATTACATACATTTGATGCAATTTGCAAGAGATTTTATCTTGAAATAGAAAGAAATGTGGGTTTTTTTAAATTTACTTTTTCAGTGTTCCAAGATTCATTGTTTATGCACCATACCCAGTGCTCCAGGCAATCCATGCCCTCCTTAATACCCACCACCAAGCTCACCCAACCCCTTCCCCACTCCCCTCGAAAACCCTCAGATTGTTTCTCAGAGTCCACAGTCTCATGGTTCGTCTCCCCCTCCAGTTTCCCCCAACTCACTTCTCCTCTCCTTCTCCCAATATCTTCCATGTTATTCCTTATGCTCCACAAGTAAGTGAAACCATATGATAATTAATTCTCTCTGCTTCACTTATTTCACTCAGCATAATCCCCTCCAGTCTTGTCCAAGTTGGGTGTTCATCCTTTCTTTGGAGGCATAATACTCCATTGTCTATATGGCCCATATCTTCCTTATCCATTTGTCTGTTGAAGGGCATCTTGGCTCTTTCCACAGTTTGGTGACTGTGGCCATTGCTGCTACGAACACTGGGGTACAGATGGCCCTTCTGTTCACTACACCTGTATCTTTGGAGTGAATACCCAGTAGTGCAATTGCAGGGTTATAGGTTCTATTTTTAATTTTTTGAGGAGTCTTCACACTGTTTTCCAAAGTGGCTGCACCAACTTGCATTCCCACCAACAGCGTAAGAGGGTTCCTTTTTCTCCACATCCTCTCCAACACTTGCTGTTTACTGTCTTGTTTTGGCCCTTCTAACTGGTGTAAGGTGGTATCTCGGTGTGGTTTTGATTTGAATCTCCTTGCTGGCTAATGATGATGAACATTTTTTCATGTGTCTATTAGCCATTTGTATGTCCTCTTTGGAGAAGTATCTGTTCATGTTTTCTGCCCATTTTTTGATGTGATTATCTGTTTTGTGTATGTTGAGTTTGAGGAGTTCTTTATAGACAGCCCTTTGTCTGTGATGTCATTTACGAACATCTTCTCCCATTCTGTGGATGCTTCATTGTTTTGTTGACTTTGCTTTGCTGTGCAGAAGCTTTTGATCTTGATCAAGTCCTAAAAGTTCACTTTCGCTTTTGTTTCCTTTGCCTTTGGAGACATGTCTTTTTTTCTTTTTTTTTTTTTTTTCTTCCCGGTTCCTTTTTCAAATCACTTTTTTAAAAAAATTTCTTTTCAGTCTTCCAGACTTCATTGTTTATATACCACACCCAGTGTTCCATGCAATTGGTGCCCTCCTTAATTCCCACCACCAGGCTCACCCAACCTCCCACTCCCTCTCCTCCAAAACCCTTGGTTTGTTTCTCAGAGAAATTTGTATTTTAAAAGTGACTTCATTTAAATTTGGCAACTTTGTTTAAATTTGTTTGGAATTCTACTCTCCTAGTGGCAGGAGCTAACACATGAGGGGTAAGATGCTGGCCTGCTAGCATTCCTAGGACTTGAAAGCCATTTGTTAACCCAAAGACCACACCTTTCAAGAAGATAAGCAACCAGATGAGTGCATCTAATTCTTTATTAAATGCATAAAGCCCGGGTGGATTCATTGACCTGGAAGGATGCATTTCCTCATACATAAGCACTACCACAAAAAACCCTGTGAAGTCTCTCCCTGCTCAGAGGATGAAGCCCTCTTAGTAATACGGTGGGATTTTCCAGATTCAGCATTTTGGCTGAATGCAGCGTGTTCAGGAGGAATTTACTGCAGGGGTGAGCACTGAGTGGGTACACCTCTGTTTGTAGAATGCATGAGCAGTGGAGGGAATATATAACTTACTGTCAGCCCATAATAGCATCTTGTGACTGCTTTCCTGGGTTGGGGTTCACGCCAGTAACCTCACAGGTACAAGTCTTTTATTTGGAGATCAGGAGGTGAAGAAGTAGCAATTGGACAGAGAATGGTTTTCTCTGAAATCAGTTATTAAAAATAAGCTGTTGCCATCACTATCTTTCTCACTTTAAATGGAACTGACACTATGACCAAATAATTGGTGGTAATTGTAGGCCTGGTGTCAGATTTAATAAACCACTCAAACCACAAATCCTCCAAAGACACAGTTAGTTCTCTATCACAAGATAGGACTTTCATATCCTTTAACACCTGATTACTGTTGCTTTTATTTTTCTTTGATATAATATTTACTACTTTTTTAATAAAAGAGCTGTCATTTCTAATAAAAATGGGAAAAAAATCATCCAGGGAAATAACACAATGGATGGGTATCATAGGCTGAGACATACTGAATAAATCCACATCTTCAGAAACTTGCAATAAAATTTTGACCCTAAGCTGGACCTTGTGTTGAGATGATAACTCACTGTGTGAAGTGAGAGGATTTCTCATTTCTGAGGTTTCTTAGTCTGGTCCTCTTGTCTCTGCAAGGCCTCTTCCCTGGAATGAGTAGTAGATTTGCTTGATCTTGACTGAGTAGAAGTTGAAAACCCTTTCTACTCCTTGGGAGAGCAGAAGCACATTCCTTACTTTTGGCTCCTGGAATAGAGGGAATTCACAATATACTACACCTTTTTGTGTTAGAATTATGTCCATCCATGCCCTTTATCATGTGATTTTGCAGTCTCTCCCATTAAAGTGGGGAGAGTGTATTTCCATATTGATGTCGGGACACAACTTGTGACTTGCTTTGGCACATGGGATATCTGTGGAAGTGGTAGTATGCTAGTTTAAAGCCAGGGCCTTAAGAAACATCATGTGTTTTGGCTTATTTGCTTGCCCTGATGACATCATACATGAGGAAGACACACTTTATAGAGCCTCTGGCCCAAGGAGGATGAGAGATTCATGGAGCAGACTTGACCTCACTGATCTGTAGTCTGAAGCCAAGCTACTCCAGCTGAACTCTAGTGAGCCAGGGAAGTAAATGCTTGTTGCTTTAAGCTCTTGGGTTTTGGGCAGGTTTGTTATACAGCATTACTGTGAAATAGCTGACAGCCACAGATCCCTAGCAGGATATGGACTGAGCCTGTGACCTAAGTGCAGCCGATCAACTGCTTTTGAATGAGTCCTTAGAACTTGAAGGAGAAGCAGGAAGTGGGGTGTGGGTGGTATGTGTCAGACAAAGACTTTATTCCTGGTGGCCGTGACTGAGTCAGTCCAGCAGCATGGCAGGGAGTGTCTGGGCTGGCAAAGCTTGATGAGCCCTGGTCAATGGCTGGGGCCAGGAAGTGTTGGTGGTGGGTCTTGAGTGGATTGTTCTAATTGCAGGGTCCTCACTATAGCTCACTGCCCTTAAGTGTTCACCCTCATCTTGTCAGTCCTTCTATGACTCTTAGTCACTCAGCATCATTTGGGTAAATTCTCTTTCTGCTTGGGTTTGCAGGGATAGGTTACATACTTGCAACCAAGAATCCTGACCTGTACTCCGTGGATTTGGAAGGAACTTGGTTTTCCCATGATTATATCCCCTTTGCATGGCTTTCTAGTGTATGGAACACAGTCCTGGACTGTCTCTTGCAATCCTCCACACACCTGTCTACGCAGTATAGCAGTGTGTTTCAGAGCTCTACTTCACACTACCGGGTTTGCTCTCTGGGTCTGCAGTGGACAGTCTTGTGGGGCAAGCCATTTAAACTCTCTGAGCCATAGATCCTAGTGATCAAAATGGTGCTACAGACTGTGCGCAGCTTAGAGGCACTTACAATAAGATCTGTTGTGTGAGAGACTATCGGCAAGTCCTAGCTGCGAGTAGTAGTAGGAGAAGTGAGGATGTGATGGGATGTTCCTGTGCTAAGGTGAGTATTACTGTGTGAGAGCACAGTTATCTGTGCTCTCAGTTATTTGACTATCATCCAAAGTCACACAGATGTAAATGGTAGAGTTGGGATCTACTCTGTTTTCCTGGCTTACCTTGGTTCCAGATCTTTATGACTTAGCATAATGCAGTGGTTTTGAACCTTTTATCCTGCCTAGCTCCTATGTCTACAGCACCCCAATGGCCATGTCTAGAGTTTGAAGATGCTCTTTCTGTACTTTGCTGGGGTGGTAGTGTTCAAACCCATGTCCCTTTTGGATGGGTTTAGTAGCTCATACCTCACCACTATTCCTCTCTATTTTGATCCCTGCTTTTCTCCATTCCTGCATCCTAATCTGAGAATTTCTGCAGAGTGATAAGATGCTTCTGATGGAAGTTACATTGATGGAAGTTTGTGTATTACAGCTCCTAGGGCATGGGTGGGGAGAAGACCGAGAATAGTTATGAGATAATCTAGTTGGTACTACATGATGGTGTCTTGATGATGAAGTGGAAGGTGGTAGTGAGCAAGCATCCAGGAGGATGCAGCCATGGAACAAGAAGGCAGCAGAGAAAAGAACTGTAGGGGGCATCAGCATTTTGGGATGGAAGAGTCAGAGAAATCTTCACTTCTTTTTTTTAGAGAGAGAGAGAGCATGCATGCAGGTGGGCGGGGCAAGGGGTAGAGGCTGAGACAGAGGCAGAGGGAGAGGGAGAGAGGATCTTAAGCAGGCTCCATGCTCAGCATGGAACCCAATGCAGGGCTTGATCTCACAACCCTGAGATCATAACCTGAGCCTAAATCAAGAGTTGGATGCTTAACTGAGCCACCCTGGTGCCCTTTCACTTCTTTTCCCTAAGACTCTCCTTGGTTCAAGAATGTTGATGGTGGTGAAAAAATAATGAATACTGTTTTTCTGAAAATAAATAAATTGGAAAAAAAAATAATTAAAAAAAAAAAAAAGAATGTTGATGGTACCAAAGCAATAGCAGACACCATAACAGATTTGAAGCTTATCCCCCAACTCCAGGTGTGTGAAATATCATTTACTTTCTATCGTGTAATTCAGTCACTCTTCCCCTGCTAGACAATTAATACTCAGCCATTCTGAGGTTTCTCCCTTTATACTGCCCCCTAACCCTGGCCTCTGCTTCATGGATTTTGTTCATTGTTTCAGGTATTACCCAGTGCCCATGTTTGGGACCCAAGATATCTTGGGACCTAAGGGATCTTTGGGACCTAAGGAGATCTTGCTGACGGGCCATCTATCTCTAAGCTGAGACATCCTATGCCTTTGTCCTCATGATTCTTTCAAGTGTTGGGACACTGTTGCTTCCTGAATATGCTGGGACTGTGAAAAGCTTTGTGAGTCCATAGGGCATCCTGCACCCACAGCACTTCTTAGCATGTTGCTTCCACCTTGGCTATAATGCCAGGAGGTGGAAGTCTGGATCCCTGCTGCATTAGCACACAGCTCTCTCTTTTACTTGTCTTGAATTTTAGGGAGTCCTTTTCCAGTCTGGGGAGAGTCTCCTTCCATGTTTTTTTTTTTTTTTGGGGGGGGGGTTGTTGTTTTATTCTTTTATGTTTCTGCTACTTATTTCTGACACCTCTTCTCTGCTCTTCTACTTTCCTTCCTACTTCTTCTGGGAACTTGTGGAATTCTCCAAGGATAATGTATTTTTTGAACCACATACCTTCGTTGGGCTGTTGAGCAGAGCTCTGCTACTAGCTTGAATAAAGGGAAGAGGGACTATGTTAGGAATTCTCTATACACATTGATTAATATATCCAAAGATTTTCTAACAGTATGAACAAAATTAAATGCAACACACTGCAATTTAATGTGAATCAGTTCTTCACTGCCAGTCAGTTTCTGGACAAGTCAGTTTGCTATTCTGTGCCTTAATTTCCTCATTTGCAAATAGTACTCCAGCATCTTAAGCTCAAGGCACTGTTAAGAGGATGAATGGATTAAAAGATATAAAATGTTTTGAGGAAAAAAATGCTACTACAGATATCTGAAATTAGTAAATGAAACCCTAGGACTGAGATGAATGCTGGAATATTTTGTATTGGCTGTAGTATTTTGATGTTGAGTTTGTGAAAAATATAATCACTGAGGAGAGGGCAAGGAAAGTGAAGAATGAAAACAAAACCTCATACGAAAAGATAATAATGATGTTTCTCATCTCAGTATCATCTCCAAATTGCCTGTTTTCCTCCCATCAAACAATTGATGGGCAATGAGTTTGTGCTTATTTGCAGTTAAAGCTATTGCAATGTTGACAATTAAATGTACATGCGGAACAGAATAATGGAGCAGTCCCATTTTATCACCAGTGTTAACCATTTTCTCCACAGGGCACAAAGAGCATGCGGGAGAGCACTGAGCTCTGCATGATTTGCATATAAAATGTGTCCTCCTTGTAGCCTGGATGTGCCTCAGTGGGGTCAGAAGTTTGTGTTGGGTCACAGTGGGTCTCCTGGTCATTACAGTCACTCACTGGTAATTGCTCTGGCCTTGCTTCACTCCTCTCCTCCTCATTTCTTTGATTCGATGAAGAAATTACTGACCTGGAAGAGTCCTTCATGGCTGCCATCGGCCTCAGGGTGAGGGAATTTTCCACCTTTATAGCCACTGGATTCAGACATTTTTCTACCAATGACCTTGAGACTATAGCCTTTTGGTTTAGAGACTAATATTGGCCACAAACACAGGAACAATAATGAAGAGAAAGTATAGCAGACACTATTGGTGCCCTGCCCCAATCCCTCAGCTTACCTGGGTTCATCAGCTGCTGTGGGATGCAGTGGCTTCTTACTTGTAGCACCTGTTTCTATTTTGCTGTGCCTGAAAGCTTGCTTTGGTGCTATTTAAATTAGCTTCCCCTCTGTAGGTCAACCTGGAAATATGTGTGTGATAGTTTCAGGACATCTTAATCAATAGGGGACAAGTCAGTGGCTTGATGCCCCCCAGCCCTAGCATCCCATCTTTTAGTGCAGTGGTTCTCAAAGTGTGGCTCCTGGACCAGCAATATCAGTATCATCTAGGAACTTGTTAGAAATACAAGTTCTTGGACCCCATCCCAAACCTACTCAATGGGAAACTCTGAGAATGGAGCTCAGCAATCTGTGTTAACAAGCCCTCCAGGAGATTTTTCTGTGTCCTCAAGTCTGAGAACTGCGGCTTTAATGGAATGATTCTGAGGTGGCTTTCACACATTTTCTCAGACAATCTCTATTTTTTAAAAGAAAGATTTTATTTATTTGAGAGAAAGGTAATGAGAATGAGTGGGGGGAGAGGCAGAGGAAGAAGCAGACTCTCCGCTAAGCAGGGAGCCTGATGTGGGGCTTGATGCCAAGACCTTGGGATCATGACCTGAGCCAAAGGCAGGGGCTTAACCAACTAAGCCACCCAGGCGCCCTTCTCAGATAGTTTAGATGGGCTTGAGCCACTAATCCATCCTTTATTGACCCTCTCTTTTCCCTGTCTTGCTTTGCCCACCTCCTTATTTGTACTTATGAGGATCACTTCTGAAATAAAATCCCACATCCAAACCCTGTTCTCAGAATTTGTTTTAGGGACTTACAAATTCAGGATAAAAACTACCATCTGTTAAACATCTACCATGTTACAAAGCACCATGTGTTACCTGCTTTATATGTATGTATGTATGTATGTGTGTGTATATACCCATATATGTGAGTATATATGCATATATGTATATAAAAAATCTCTTTTAATCCTCACAGATGAGGAAGCCAAGACCCAGCAAAACGAGTTCAGTTGTCTAGAGTCATTGCTTGTGTGTGCTAGTCATTGACTTGTTTACGTCTCTGTCTGTCTGACTACAAAGTACACACACACTGAGGATGGCAAAGCCAAACAAGTCATACATATACTGGGCTGAGAGCATGAGATCTGGAGTCAAATTTTTGTGTGTTTAAAAGCCAGTGTACCAAAATAAAAGCCAGTCTACTATGTGACTTTTCTTCACCTCTCTGAACCTTAGTGTTTTCTCCTGTGCAGAGGCAATCATGGCCACCTCATGATAGTGCTCACTATAGCATTCACAGCATTATTTACACAGGACACAGTGCTGGCTGAATATGGTTTCATTTAATCTGTACCCCATATTGAGATAGGTGTCCTTTTCCTCTTCTATTTTATTTTATTATTTTTTGGGGAAGATTTTATGTATTTGAGAGAGAGAGTTGGGGGTGGGGAGAGGTGGAGGGAGAGTGAGAAGCAGACTTCCCACGGAGCAGGGAGCTTCACCCTAACACTGGGATGGATCCCAGGACCCTGAGATCATGACTCGAGCCTAAGGCAGATGATTAACTGACTGAGGCACTCAGGTGCTCCTTTGTTTTATTTTATTTTATTTATTTTTTAAAAAAAATTACTCATTTTTTTAATTTTGAGAATGAGAGAGTGAGGGGAAGAGCAGAGGGAGGGGGGAAAAGCAGACTCTGTGCTGAGCACAGAGCCTGATATGGGGCTAACTCCATCTCACCACCCTGAGATCATGACCTGAGCTGAAACCAAGAGTCAGATGCTTAACTGACTGAGCCTCCTAGGCACCCCTCATCTTCATTTTAAAGAGAAGGAAATTAAGTAGCCTATATTTGCTTTCCCAGCTCTCTTTTAGTAGGTCCCTAAAAACCTCAAAACAGTTCTTGCTCAGTACAAATGTTAGTGTGTAGAAACTTATTTTTACATTTCTTCAAGAATATTCTGGTGAGGGCACCTGGGTGGCTCAGTGGGTTAAGCCGCTGCCTTCAGCTCAGGTCATGATCTCAGGGTCCTGGGATCGAGTCCCGCATCGGGCTCTCTGTTCAGCAGGGAGCCTGCTTCCTTCTCTCTCTGCCTGCCTCTCTGCCTACTTGTGATCTCTCTCTCTCTGTCAAATAAAAAAAAAAAAAAAAAAAAAAAGAATATTCTGGTGAGATGAACATTGCTTTCTTGCTACCGAGAGAAAAATCAGTACTTAGGAGCATCATGTAAATTTAACAGGCAGTAGGCAGGAGCCCCCTTTGCACTGTTGTTTATACCAGCAGAACCATGAGCCCAGACCAGAGAGACAGGAGCTTGGAGCTGGATGGGACCTTTAAGATAACCTAGTATAACTGCCTGATTTTACGGATGAGGAAGATGTAGACAAGGTAAGGAATTTGTCCAAGGTGATGTTCCAATTTATTCTGGCTCAGAGCAAGTCCCAGCCAAACTAATGAGAAGGTACACCAGGACAGTACTGACCTCTTTTTCCTGGCTTGTATCTAGGTCACGAGACCTATCTCTGCTGTGTTGGTGACAGCTGCAGAAAATCCCTGCATATCAAAAAAGTGTATCTTTGTGCTGCAAAGCCATTTACTACACTCATTCCCACTTCCAAAAATCATCCCATTCAGAAGGGCCAAAGAACCCTATCACTGTGAGCCTCAGTCCCTCCTGATATAAATAACATGCCCTGATACGGATTCCTTCCCTGGGTGCCCAGAAGTCCTTTCGCTCAAAAACCCATGAGGCTTTGGCTTCCAGTTGCCTTTTCCCAGCTTACTCAAGGACTTGGTTAGTTCTCTAGGATGTCCCCAAATTGAAGAGAAGAAAGTGACCTGAAATACAGCAGAATCCTCTCTCCCATCATTCTGCTCAGAGACTTTGGAACTGGTATCCGATGTCCAGTCTGGCTGACGAGTGCTGGTTCCCATAAGTGCCACACTGCTCATTGATGGGTGATCCCTGGAGTGGTAAGAGCAGAGCTGTGCTGGTTTCCTGCCAAGACTGGCCACATATGTCCCCTCTTTCAGGCCGGCTGGATCATAGAATAGAGAGGCACCCACGGCTGCAGGACACAGCAGAGACAACCTACTTGGCCATGCAAAGTGTCAGTCCAGCTTAATCCAACTCTAATTACCTTCCTCACTCCCTTTTGGGCCTTGACCAATCAGAAAGTTTCCAAAATCTTCCTGAGGCCAGGTTTACTTCAGTTGCTGGGGCTAATTAATTTGTTCTAAAGCAGAGTATTCATTGGGACTACAGTGTTATAATTATTAATTTAGTTATGTGTTGTGTAGTGTTACAAAATATGCTGAAAATGCAAAGACTATTAAAACATCTACATTTGAGCAACATTACTGAAATCTGAAATATATTTCTACCAACAAAGAGTAAACATAGAGTATTTCTGTATATAGATCAATATATATCAAATATTATGTATAGCATCAGAAATCTCACTGGAGAGAAAGGCAAGGAGCTGTAAGGATGCACTTTAGGATAGCAGGTAAGAGGTGGGGTTGATCATAGGATAAAATATTATTAAATGCAAACAAAATAAGAGCCATTGATGGCTTCACCACTTATAAATTTGACCAATTCTTTTAAAATCCATTTCTATTTCCTGCCTGCACCTCCTCCTGGGGGTAATGAATTCTGCAAATTTATTACCTGCTGTGTGAAGCAATACTTCCATCAAGCACACTGGGAACCCGGCTCTTGCAGCCAAGGAAGGTGAGTGAACTCTCTGCCAGTTATTTCTGCTTATTAAGTGTGGCAGGGCCATTTGTGAGGCAGAGGGATTTTCTGACAAATTGTGTCATTGTGATGCATCATTTTCGTAAATTATGTTACTATGCAGATTTAGGAAGCCAGAGCAGTTGGCATAATTTTATCTTACGGACACCAATTGTATTTCCATCTTTGAAGTGACTGCTGGAGAGTGCGGATAAAATTGATGGCACCATTGGTGCTGGTGGGTAGGCCTTCCTAGTACACATTTTGGTATGCTTTACATTTCTGACCCGAGTTTGTGTCTTTCTTTCCTTTTTCTTTTCCTTTCTGATCTGCATTGAATCTATGTTATCTTGCTATTTGTGAGATAGACCCTTTTTGAACAGGAGGTGAATTGACAAGGCAGAGCCAGGCAGAGGTAGACAGACACACACAGACGGAAGGAAGCAGGGACATGGAGAAAAGACCAGGAAAAGACACTGAGATAGTGTCAGAGAGGAATGCGGGGCACGAGACTTGAGTAATACAGGGGCTTACACAGTTTCTGTCAGTACTCACCTCATAAATGCAGCATTCTTTGTTGGCCATTCCAAAGTTTCATGTTTCAGGAAATTGATCTCTGAATAATGGCTAGCAAGCGATAAAATACATCGATTACTCAACCAAATGACAAAGCCCATCGATAGTCCTGTAGAAGCAGAATACATGCCCCATATTCTGCTGCATTTTTTGCCCCTTAAGTCAGATTTACCTAGGTAGTGATTAAAAAGAGATTTAAAAAAATTTTTTAATTTTTAATTTTTTTTAGTTCAGCTATAGCAAATGACACCTCACCCAAAGCTTTGGAGCTGTTGACTTTCACTGAGCAGTTCCAGTAAGAAAAGGAACCATGGGCACATAAGGTACAGGGTAGGAGATGGTATTCTAAAGAGTGAGCCTGTTTATTTATTTTTATTTATTATTTTAAAAAAGATTTTATTTATTTGACATGGTGGTGGCCAAGCAGAGGGAGAGGGAGAATCAGGCTCCCAACTGAGCAGGGAGCCCGAAATGAAACTCCATCCCAGGACCCTGAGAAGCTTAAAGGACTGAGCCACCCAGGAGCCTCAAGAGTAAGGCTGTTTCAATTAAGCTTTTACCATTTCACTTTCCTTTGCCTTTCCTCTTGTTGGTCATTGGAACAAAAATTTTTTCAATTTTTTCCCTGATCTCTTCCTTTCATGGGTTCCTCAGTCCTAGTACTCAGACCCCTCTCTCCTTCAAGATTACATCCCAGGCCACCTTTCCTTGGGTGCCCCAAGAAACTCAGTTCTTTCTACTTTATTCAGAGCCAGCTGGCTCTCAGCACGCCCTACTAGACTTTAGCCTTTCTCTTCTGTATTCAAAGATTCATCGATGTGCAACAAAGCTCATTTTACCTGTCTTGAGTCTTAGGTTTAAACAACAGAAAACAACTCTGGCTAATTTAAGCAGAAAAGGAATTTATTAGAAGGTCATAACAACTCTCAGAATCAGAGAAGAGGTCATAGAACCAGCCTCAGAAAATGGGTAGGAGCCAAAGAAAGCTCAGCAGGCAGGAATGCACCAGGGTTACAAGCAAGAGCAGTCTGGTTGGGTTGCTACTATGGCACCCCTGAAGATGGACAGCTTGCCGTTGGTGGGGATGCTGCCACCATATATAATGTGACAGCCACTGCATCCTTGATTCCATAATTGCAGATCATTTCCATAATAAAAAAATTCAGACCAGAATGGCCTAGCTTGGGTCATGTGATTTTTCTGCTGGTTAGAGATTGGGGCCAGGGAACAGTCCCTCTTTCACTGCCATAGGCCCTACCTCCTCTGAGAACCATACCGTGCAAAGGATTTCCCCTAGCTGGGAAGGCTGTACAGATACTGGGGAGCCAAAAAAGGAAGAGCTGTCTTGTGGAGCCTTCTGTTCTGGTCCTCACCATTTAAATAGCTTGGGGCCCTACAAGATTTGGCAATTACTCTGAATGATGTCAGAAGTCATTGGAGGGTTTAGAAGAGACAAGGGGCATGATCTGATTTGTGTTGAATAGAATTACCTGGATTCTGTGTTGAAAGTAGATTGTGGGAGCACAGGGACAAAAGCAGGGAGACCAGTTGGGTCTTTCTTCAAATTTTTTTGGGGTGTGGGTATTCTGTTATTTTCTTGAAATTTCTAATAGCAGCATAGCCCTCTGTATTCCTACTTTCCTTCTCTGTTTTTTTCCCCTTAGCCTTCAAAAATGACGTGCCCCATTTAAAAATAGCCATTTTGAATTTGCTCTTCTTTAAATTTGATAATTTCCCTGCACTTTGGCTGGGCCCTAGGAGTTAGTCTTAGACAATCAGTTGAGCCTGCCATCTTGGATACTGACCAAATGGGTGAAACATCCTTAACATCAAGGTAGCTAAGAAGCGGATCATCCTCTCACATTAACATGAAGGATGACCATTTTGGAGGCAGGCAGTCTCCCTTCATCCCTTCACTTCTTACTCCCACTTATATGTTTATGAGCTTATTATATAGAATTCCTAGTTTAGCAATGGATTTGAGAAACTTCTAGTTCAGACATTTTGAAACAGCCCCAAACTTGTGAATTATTGTCTGCATAATGTTCAACTCAATGTATACATTTTAACCTTGAGTCCTTTGGCTGGCTTCCCATCTGCTGGTCTTCATCCATGCATTAATTGAATAAACGGAAATTGACTTGACTTCTCACACACTCTGTCCTAATTTCCTAGTGCTGGCTCTGCTTATTCTCTTCATCGTGTTATCTTACCCATGTGCTGAATTTGCCTGTTCTATGGATAGTAAGAAACGTGACTTTCCTAAGAAGGTCATTTGCTTTCACATTAGCCTAGTCTTCCCTAAGTTTATATATGCAACAAATGTTAATTCTCTTGAGTTTGTTGTTTGTTGGTTGGCTTGTTTGTTTTTAGGTAGGCTTCATACCCAGCATGGAGCTTGAACTCACAACCCTGAAATTAAGAGACAAACACTCCACTGACTGAGCCAGCCAGGTGTCCCAGTTCTCTTGAGTTTTTATCTTGAAAGTGGTCTAGAGGGGAGCCTGGATGTTTCAGTCAGTTAAGCATCTGCCTTCTGCTCAGGTCATGATCTTGGTGTCCTGGAATTGAGCCCCACATCTGGCTCCCCACTCAATGGGAAGTCTGCTTGTCCCTCTCCCTCTGCCCATCTGCCCCTCCACCTCTGCTGATGTTCTCTTTCTCTCTCAAATAAATAAATAAAACCTCTCTCTCTCTCTCTCTCTCTTTTTTTTTTTTTAAAGAAAGCCATCTGAGAGAAGTGCACAAGGAGCCAGTAGCCCCTAAATTTGGGTGGTTTCTCTTACTTTCCTCTGACTATACCTTTTCCCCAGTCTATTTAAGTACCTGTTTACTTCCTTAGGTGGCCCAACCCATATGTACTTTACTTTTAGTTGGATAAAATAATGAAGTTTGGAAGTGGAATATATAGAGAAAGGAGTTCAAGTATTAGTTATTTGATAAATAAATGCTGATTTGATTTGATTATTTTTCTTGCACTTGCCATGTTTTTGTCATATTGTTTTTAGAGGGACCCTACATTTTTAGTGACAAGAGATATTATTATGAGAGAGAAAGCTTCAATTATTTGGGAGCAGAGGAAAGAGGATACTAAACAATGACTCTAAAACCTCTGCTGTGTGACTCTCACCCCAGGAAAAGTAAACAGAGCTCATAAGCAGACCCCACTTTCGCTAGAATGGGTTTCTAAAAACTGTCATGAAGGAAATTTCATTTCCCTTTTCAGGGCTACAATTCTTGACTAAAAGTGTAACATACAAAACAGTCATGCATATTGTCATCAATATTTACAAAGGAAAATAGTATAAAATCAATCTAATCATTTAAAACAAAATTACATTGTAATTTCTATAAGATATTCATAAATATACTGCATATATTTACAACAGAAGGGCCCCCAGAGTACCACAAAATACACATAACCTATCAAATATGAATCTATTATTTTCGAAGTGACCTAAAACATGTCAGTTAATTCTTTCATGATTATTATAGTTAATACCTATTTTGTATGCAGTTTTATTATTTAGAGGATTATCAATATAAGTTTGATGACTTAAAAAACAGTGGTTTCAGGCACATGTATCACAGAAAAAAGAAGTTATCTGTGCCCCTATCCTGGGAGGAAGTCATTTCTACCAAGCCCAGAGCTCTAGCCTCTGTAGGCTCCCAGGAAATCAGTGCTTTGTGCTGTGGGCAGTAGTGATTGTGTGTCTCCCAGGGAAAACCAAAGCCATGTTTACAAATAAAGGCCTCTCTCTCTCTCAGGTTACATTAGGGAGATAATTCACCTTCTCTTAACCTTTAGTGCTTCAGCCAGCTCTGCCCTGTTGCAGAGTCCACTGGATTTTCTCCACAGATAACTCCCTAGCCTATTGATTCCTGGTATTCCACCGCCACCCCCTCGTGCCAGCCACTGCTGTCTCTATCCTGGATGCCGGCCATCACCTCCTAATTCTCTTCCTGTTTCTCCTCTTGCTTACCCTTCAGTCCATTAGTCAGAGTAATCTTAAAACATGTAGATTAGATAACGTTTAAAGCCCTCCAATGGCTTTCCATTTAACACAGAATGAAATTGAAATTTTCTGCCGCAGCCCATCAGCCTCACGCGATCTGATTTTCCCTCTCCTCTTCCTGTGTTGTTCGGGGCCTGGCTCACTCCACTCAGCTCACGAACCCTCTTTCTAGTGGTAAGATTCACCAAACTCCTTTCCATCTCAGGGACTCTCCCTGCCAGGAATCTTATACTCCCAGCTATTTGTGTGGCTGGCTCCTTCCCTTCTTAGCACTTTCCATGACTCGTAATTATTTTGCTCATTGGTCTCTTTATTTTATTGTTTATCTCCCACTAGATTATAATAATAGTAGATAACTTTTATAGAGGACTTGTTATGTGACACGCAGTGCTGTTGAGCATGAATTAGCTTGCTCCTTATAACAACCTTATACAATAGGTACTATATTTTCACCCATTTACAGGTGGGGGAACTGAGGCACCCAGAGGTTAAAATATTAGGCTGAAAGTCACAGAAGCTAGAGGATGGCTGGGCTAACATGTAAACGCAGGCCTTATGGCTCCAGCAGCCTGCCTCTCACCTCTGTGCTATTGCCTCTGTGATGGCATGTCTGCCTGGTTGACCATCTGGCCCCAGTGCCAGCATGGTGTCTGATGCATGGTACAGTGAGGACTGGAGTCCCTCTTGGGTGTATATGAGAATCATTCATAGCCAGTGCCCTACAGGGGCAGGGCAGAGGGAGAGAGGAACCAAGCAGATGAACTTCCTCTGTAAAGAATGCTGTAATTTTTGGAAAGGAAAAATGACCGAGTCAACCTTGTGTCCAATACTCATATTTCTCTCAGACAACAACCCCTACTGGTCTACCTGTGGCTCCAGGCAGAGCAGGGGGGGACACATACCTGTGGGTGTAAAAAGATTATACCCACAGGTATGTCGGAAATTATAGCACAAACTGTTTTGTTTGGGGGCACCTTTAGTGAAGGGAGGTTGGCTTCCTCTGTTTACTTCCACCTCTTCTTCTTTGCCAGGACCACCCAAGGAATTAGGGCACCCATGGAGGTACCAGAAAGGGGGCATCTGTGACTGCTGGAGACCATGGTGAGGTCAGGTGGAACAGGGAGCTCTGGCAGGTGGAAGGAATCACAGGCCAGCCCTTCTGGAGCGCTTTGCCCTGTGTGTACAGATGTGTGTATGTGTGTATATTTGCAGGCTTTCATGTGAAAAGATGGGGCCTGAATTCACTGGGCTTTGAGTTAGTACTGTTACT
This sequence comes from Neogale vison, assembly GCF_020171115.1. NCBI lineage: Eukaryota > Metazoa > Chordata > Mammalia > Carnivora > Mustelidae > Neogale > Neogale vison. Next base: position 82,212,187 of record NC_058103.1, on the reverse strand, counting down.
GTGACTTCTCTGGCACCATAGCTGGTGAGGCCAAGGAAAACTTTGTAGTGCTTTTACTCTACCAACATTGAATCGACATACGCTTATTGAATACCTACTAGGTTTTTGGGACTGTGATAGGTACTGTTGATACTGAATCTTAATGGCCCCTGGCCTTGGCGAGCTTACAATATAGCTTAAAACATAGGGCAGATGGCTATGTAAATGTCAGTTACAAGTGCGTGATAAGTTATATTGCAGAGGGAAGTACAGAGTGCTTTAGGTTTCCCTGGCAAGCAGCACCTGTTTCACACTGTGGATGTGAGGGAAAAGGACAGAGAAATATTCTGGAGGAGATAACAGTTGATCTGAGTCTGGAAATGAGAACCCACCTGGACGGAAAGGAAGAGGTGAAGAGGATCTGAGAGGAGGTACCAGTGTGTACAGTCGAGGAGGCGTAGGAGGCCAGGGGAAACCACAGACACTGAGTGTAAGTAGGACAGTGGGTGTCAAGACGTGATTGGGGCAGGTTGGTGGGAGCCAGATCACTGACACTTTGATGGATTTGGATTTTATACTGGGGTAGTGAGATCCACTGAATTTTTTTAGACTGAGAAATGCTGTTACTAGATCATGTTTTAGAAAGGCCGGTGTGGAGAATGGCTTGACAGGGACCTAAAATGGACATGAGAGGCTGTTGCCGTAATTCGGATGAGGAAGGATGAAGTGTGAATGGAAGCCAGCCAGGAGACTGGAGACACTGGGAGAGAGTCTAGAGAATTTAGAAGGTGGAATCCACAGGATCTGTTGATTCTTTGGATGTGGGGTAGGTAAAAAGCAATTTTAACATTATTACTACTTTCTTACTTGACTGACTTGGCGGATGGGTGTCATTTACTTAAACAGGAAGGAGAGAATGAAGAATAATTGTTTGTGTGTGTGTGTGTGTGTGTGTGTCCTTCCAATGGAGAGGTCCAGTGAGGAGGATTATAGAACAGGTATATAGTAGGAACCCATTATGTATTTGTCAAATGAATGGAAATGGTAAAGCTTTTGTGGAAGTTAATAGAGTCACCCAATCAGAGTATAAAACCAAGAGTTGAAGACTAAAAATGGTCCTAATTTAAGGCATTGAGAGGGTAGGATCCTTAAAAGGAGGTATAAGAGGTAGTTAGAGATAGGACAAACACCAGGAAAGAGGAGAGATCTGGAAGTAAATAAGGGAAATTTCAGAAGGGGAGGCATCACTGATATAGACAAGTCAAGTCAAGGAAGAACTGGAAAGCTCCCATATGGTTTACAGACTAGGGTGAGACTGGCCAGAGAAGTTTGCTTTTGAGCTTCACCCTATGCCAGGCACCCTTTGAGGCACTACACATACCCTCACACAAATCTACTTCAGTTAGGGCTTAGGTAAGTGGTGGAGAGTGAACCCAGATTGCACTCAGTTGATGAAAGGGTAGTTTGTGAGAGAATGGAGACTCAAGTAGAGCAGGAAGAGTGACAGGCAGAGGCAGAGGGAGAAGCAGGTTCCCCACAAAGTAGAGAGCCTCACATAAGGCTTGATCCAGTACCCAGGGATGATGACCTGAGGTGAAGGCAGATGTCTAGCTGACTGAGCCAACAAGGGGTCCTGAATAAGTAAATCTTTTTTTTTTTTTTTTAAGATTATTTATTTGGTGGGGGCAGTGGGGAAGAGAGAGAGAAAGCATGAGCAGGGGGAGGGGCAGGGGGGAGAAGCAGGCTCCCTACTGAGAATGGAGCCCAATGCTGGGCTTGATTAGGACCCTGGGATCATGACCTGAGCCGAAGGCAGACACTTAACTGACTGAGCCACCCAGGTGCCCCGAGAGCACACTCTTAAGGGTAGCTGGTCTGTGTGGGAAGCAAAGAGATTGAGTGAAAATCAGAGACACGTGTCTTTATGAAGTTTTCCCTTCCCTTCCCTTCCTTACCCTTTGTAGACTGTTTCTTTTCTTTTCACCTCCATCTCCACTTGCTTGCTTTCTTTCTTCCTTTTCTCCTTTTTCTTTCTTTATCTCTTCCTCTGTTTCTTTCTTTCTTTCTTGTCTCTGAGAGAGGGGGAAATGTTGGAATGGAAGCTCAGGTGGAAAGACTAGTCCTGAACAAGAGGAGGGACATCTGACTGGGGACAGAGGTATGGTTAGGAGAGGAGACAAAGAGGTGGAAATGGGAGAGCAAGAAATGAAAGAAGTTCATTCCTCATGTTGCCATTTTTCTCTCTGTGCAGAAGGAGGAGAGATGGTGAGACAAGGAGACTTAGGAAGGGAGATACAATTTAGAAATTGTGAATGTGAGAAATGAGACTGGAACACAGAGAAGGATTGCTAAGCACCACGGAAAGTGGAAGGCTTTCTAGTTCATGCTTCCCCATCACACGCAAGTGTGTGTGTGTGTGTGTGTGTGTGTGTGTGCGAGAGAGAGAGAGAGAGGGAGAGAGAGAGAGACAGAGACAGAGACAGAGATATTCTCTCTGTAACGGTCCCGATATGAAATGGGAAGGTGGTTAGCAGCACCAAGCCAGACGGGGGATTTGCTGAGTATGTGTGACTCTTGAAAGTCTAATCATTGGTAGAAGTACCAAAGATGATTTAACAAAAGTTGCTTGGGGCTGCCAGTCCATAGTACTAAAACTTTGCTGAAATAATAGAGAGCACTTCACTCTGTTGGAAACCCATAAAACCCAGCTACTATGTCATTGCACTCTAAGACAGCCAGATGGTGGAATTCAACACAGATGGCTGGAAATCCAACAAATGAATGAGTAAAAGTACGAGTGGTGAGGTGACTCCTGCCTGGGCAGGAAGAATGAAATACAAAGCAATTAAAGGTGTGGAATGTGGCATTCTTATAATTACTTACTATGTACATTAACTTTTTTTATGGAGGTATGGAGATATTTTTTTCTAAACCTGAGTTTTCAGTTCTATAATAAGGAGGATATAATGAGAGAAGTAACACAGCCAGGGAAATGTCATAGACCCAAGGGCGCAGCTGTTGAAGAAGAAACTCCTCCAGCCTTTTGGGTGATTGTGCAGGAATTCATGCAGTAGTAATAAAAGCTGAGGGCACTCTCTTTTTCACCCCCCAGCTTTCCTGAGGTATCGTTGACAAATAAAATAGTAATACATTTCAAGTGTGCAACATGATGATTCAGTGTCTGTACACACTGTGAGAAGTTTACCATAACCAAGTTAACACTTCTGTCACCTCACATTAGTTTTTTTTTTTTTTTTTTTTGCTTTTGGTGAAAATGCTTAAGAAATGCTCTCTTAGCCAATGTCAAGTATACAACACACTGTTATTGACTATAATCACCATGCTGTACATTAGTTCTTCAGTACTTATTTACCTCATGACTGAAAGTTTGTACCCTTTGACCAACTTTACCCTACCCCTCCCCTAACCCCACCCCTCAGCCAATCATTCTGCTCCCTATTTCTAGGAATTTATCTTTTTTTTTGGTGAAGAGTCCACAAAGTGATGCCATACAATATTTATCTTTTTCTGTCTGACTTACTTCACTTGGCATCATGCTTTCCAGGTTCATCTGTGTTGGCACGAATGGCAGGATTTCCTTTTTTAAAGGCTGAATAATATTCCATTGTATATATACACACCATATTTTAAATCCATCCCTCTGTCGACAGACACTTAGGTTGTTTTCATATCTTGCCTCTTGTGAATAATGCTGCATGAATAGAGCAGAGCAGATATTTCCTTGAGATAGTGATTTCACTTCCTTTGCATATGTATGCAGAAGTCAGATTGCTGGATCATATGCTCGTTCTATTTTTAATTTTTTTGAGGAATCGCCATACTGTTTTCCATAGTGGCTGCCCCCATTTGCATTCCCAGCCACAGCGCACAAGGGTTTCCTTCCCTGTACGTCCTTGCCTGCATTTGTTATCTTTTGTCTTCTTGATAATAGACACTCTAGCAGGTGTGAGGTGATACCGCATTGTGGTTTTGATTTGCATTTCAGGGAGCGCTGGTTTTGATGCAGCTCTGAGCTGTGTTTTATCACATAGTTTAATGTGGGTGTAAGTTGCCATAGAATTTTGGAGCTGGAAGGAATATATGTGCATTTGCATGCCAATCAGGGTTTGACTCATAGCCCAAAGACAGCCACATTTGCATTTCATCTCGGAAGAGACTGACTGCTAGTCCCTTGTGAAGCTTTCTGTCAATGGTTGGTGGAATCTACTGTGAGCCTATCTGACCCACCGAGTCCCATTGCTTGCTGCTCTCTAAGCTGAAGCCTATTTATTCTGCCTCACTTGAGATGTACAAAAGCCTACTTTTTGCAGAAAATAGGATGACCACAGGTGATCGGCCTGCCTCCTCCTGTCTCCTTCACCTGCACGTGAATTTCTATTACAGATAAAGGACAAAAGTAGGATTTAGGTATTCCCTCCGGGGGTGCAGGCAGGGGAGTCAGGAAGAAGTGGTTCCTGTTAAGAACCAAAAGGCTTCTAGCTGGCTCTACTAGCTCTTGTATCCTTCCGCAGTCTTCACCAGACAGTTGTGCTGCTGATGTCATTTCTCATATAAACTCCGAGAAACTGACACTTGTATCTGACTGATAGTAAAATGACTTCTATCAATCATTATCCTTGCCTAATAGCACTACGATGTTAAGAACAAATAGTTCTTGCCAAAGACTTGGGATTTTTCATATAGTGAAATGTTACTCTGGGGTCACAGGTTCCCTTTCCTCCAACACCCCGCTGAAATCTTGTAAATTCTCATGAGCTAGTCTGAGCTGCAACAATCAACCAGTAGGCTGGAGAGGGAAAGCACACAGGGAACCGTTAGGCTGCGCAGTGCTCAGTAGATGGCGCTCTTCCCTCTAAATCCAGCCCAGCAGACTGCAGTAGGAGCCCGGATGTGTCCCTTTCCAGGTAGCAACATTCGCACGCAAGAGGATCTGCCTGCTAATCCATCAAAAGCCAGATGTCACCCCAAGCCTCAGCATATGGATATTTGGGTTTCAAGCAATGATTAGCTATGAGGGTAGATTAATAACAAAATCTAGCAAGCGTTATACATTATAACGCCAAGCTTCCGTTTGGGCCAAAGTGAAGGTTCACCTATTTCTTGAAGCATTCTAGATAGTCCGAGATGAGGTTACACTGTTGTCTTTTTAAACAGGTCATTGCCTCAGTTTTCATAGGACTTCTTGTTGCCTTTCCCAGGCCTCCACAACCTGGCCCTGCCTTACTTGGGAGGTTATGTTTGAGCTTAAGCAAGTCTCTAAATAACTTTATGTATACACATTTCACCATTTACAAAACCATTGTTCAATACCTGGTTTGAATCCTGCCTCCCCCCTCCCCATCATTTGTTTGTGTCTGTAGTTCTGATATCCAGCAGGGAGTCTGGGTTAGGCATGTAAATCAAGTGGGGAATGAGTTGATTAAGAATCTCTACTTTCTATAGACTTTAAGCATTATTAAAAGATTGATGTTTTGCATCATTGTATTCCATGTTCACTATAGAAAAATGAGAAAATATAGCAAGTAAAAAAAAAAAATAACCCAAATCACTAAAATGGTAGCATTTCGGTATATTTACCTGTAGGCTTTCTCTGTATTTCTCTCCCTTCTCTCTCTTTTCCACTTATAATGCACACACACTTGCCTACCTATAAAGGATGTCAGGATTCTAGCAGGAGGCAGTAGCATACTGCCCCCGGGCTCTTTACAAAGGTGGGGGCAGTGTTTAGGAAAACTGATTAAGTATGCTAGGGCTACAGTGAGGAGGGAGAGCTGTTATTAGCCTTACTTGAAGACCCTGAACCGAGAAGGTTAATGGGTAGATTACATCTTCTTTTGCCCTTTTGCTTCCAGTAGAGTTGCATTAGTGTGATGCACCAGTAGAGGCTCCAAGGGCCAAGGAGAGTGAGGTTGGTGTGTTTATTCCGTGGGCTCCCCCCATGCCAGTTTACTGGGGGTCAGCTGCATCTGTCTACTGAAGGGATAGCTACTGTTCTGGGCAACCTTCTTCACTTCTGCTTTCTTTGAGCTCTGGTCACCTTGCCCTTGCAAACTCCTTGCTCTAACTAGCTTCTGAGTGTTCCACCACCCTTGTTTATTTCCCTGAACCTCTGCTCTCACTCTTATAAGCAGTTGCTTTATTTTATTTTTTATTTTTAAAGATTTTCTTTATTTAATTGACACAGAGACAGCGAGAGAGGGAACACAAGCCAGGTTAGTGGGAGAGGGAGAAGCAGGCTTCCCGCTGAGCAGGGAGCCTGATATGGGACTCGATCCTAGGACCCTGGGATCATGACCTGAGCCAAAGGCAGGTCAGTCGCTTCACGACTGAGCCACCCAGGCACCCCTCTCCTGGAATTCTAATGAGATAGATTTTTTACTTTCTCATCTCTCTTAATTGCTCTCTCATATTTTCCATCTCTTTATCTTTTGTTGCTGTATTTTGGGTGTTTTCTTCCCATCTGTGTTCTCATCAACCATCTCCAACCTCCTCTTCTACCTGTTGAATTTTATATTTTCGCATCTAGAAGTTTTATTTGGTCATTTTCAGATCTGCCAGTTCTTTTTACACAATGCCTGTTCTCTACTTAAGGTTTCAAGTCTTTGTATTTTATCAGTTGAAACATAATTATTGAAACAGTGGCTTTCAGTTTGTCTTATTATTGACCACCCAGATCTTTTTGTTTGCAATGACTGTTGACTCTTCCTCATGGTGAACCCTTTTCTCCTGTTCTTTGGAATTTTAAATTTTGAGCTCATTTTCAGCCCAGCTGATTTTATTTATATGTGTTTGTGTGCCTTAGAATGTTCTGTATGTTTTAGGGTTTAGAAGGCTTGTTTCTAAATATTTATTTATTTATTTCAGTGAGAGAGAGAGAGAGAGAGCGAGCGAGCTAGAGAGAGAGAAAGTGAGTGGGAGGGAAAGTTTGTGCACAAGCAGGAGGAGGGGTAGAGGGAGAAGCAGACTCCCCACTGAACAGGGGGTCTGATGTGGGGCTCCATTCCAGGACTCAGGGATCATGACCTGAGCCAAATGCAGATTCTTAAGGTTTGTTTCTAAGCAGCTTTGTGTTTGCTTTTACTTGAAGTCCCAGAGTTTTCACCTATGTGGGGCCCATATTTACATTAATTTCTTGGCTGGAGATTCTCATACTGCCTGGTTTTTATGAATTCAGACCCACATATGTGTGTGGAACAGACCTGGGCCTGCTGTTTCTAATGGGGGCTCTTTTTCCCATATACAGTGCACGGACAAGCTTTCTTCAACCTCCCTTAGGGGGCGAGTGGAGTTTATGTCTCGTCACACTTTACTGAGGGATGGCCCTTCATGAGTCCTGGCTTTAAAGGGGGGTTTCAGTTCCAACTCCCTGGTTGTTCATTCCGAGACTAAGCCTCTTGCTCCTCCACGGATGTTAATCTTCTGCCCTTACTCATCCACTTATTGCTCTGGTTTTGTGTTCCTTCTTTTCTGGCTACTGGATTTTCCTTTCTTATGAGCTCAGCTTGGTATTTATTTCCTTTAATTCATTACCCAGCCTTTCCATGAACTTTTACTAACAGTAAGGTTCCATTCTTACTTACCGAAGTATCCCTGTATATGGTTCTGTGACTTCCTTTTCTACATAATCACATTTTGATGTGGAAAGATGGCTACTCCAGGTAGCTGTTATCTTTAATGAGCGTGTGGCAGAAAGAGTCTGAAATAGAGATTATGAAGGGCTGTCTTTAGAATCACATTTCCTGGGTTAACATTTACTATTAAAATATTGATTAGTTCTGGAACTTGAACAAGTTATTTGAACTCTTTATGCCTCTATTGCCCTATCTAGGAAGTGGAGACGATAGTACCCTTACTTTGCAGATTTCCTGAGGTTGTAACGAATTATCACACATTTGGGGACTTAAAGCAGCAGAAATGTTTTCTCTCACAGATATGGAGGCTGGAAGTCTGCGATCAGGGTGTGGGCAGGGCCATGCTCCCTTTGGAGGTTCTAGGAGAATCTGTTCTTGTCTTTTCTGGCTTATGGTGGCTGTAGGCAATCCTTGGCCTGCGGCTGCATCACTCTCAACTCTACCTTCATCTCCACTTTGCCTTCTCCTCTGTGTGTCCATCTGGAAGTCCCTGTGTCTATCTCTTATTGTGTGTCTTGATTCCCATATAAAGTATACCTGATGCTAGGCCCAGGTAAATAGCCCTTACATGTGACTAAGGGTGTGTGTCTCAAGCAGGCACCAGTCCTTGATTCCCAACAACATCATCCATGTACTCATTTGTTCACGCCTCCAATACATTTAACAAAACTTCAGAATTGCTGTGCCAATAACTGTACAAGAAACAAAGGTATTAAAAGAGTTCAGGGAGGCTTAGTCAGTTAGGCATCTGGCTCTTGATTTTGGCTCAGGTCGTGATCTCAGGGTTCTGGGATTGAGCCCCGTGTTGGGCTCTGTGCTCAGCGGGGAGTCTGCTTGAGGATTCTCTCCCCCTTTCCCTCTCTGCCTCTCCTCCTGCTCGCTTGCTCTCTTTCTTTCTAAAATAAATAAATCTTAAAAAAAAAAAAAAGAGTTCAAGATTTGTTTGTAACTTTTGTCATCAATCAATCTTACCCAAGACTAGGGTCTTACAAATGATGGGGTTATGTCCTGATAAACCCATTATAAGTTGAAAATACGTGAAGTACATCTAACTTACCAAACATTATAGCTTAGCCTAACCTATTTTAAACGTTCTCAGAACATTTACATTAGCCTACAGTTGGGCAGAATCATCGGTCACAAAGCCTATTTTATTTTATTTTATTTTATTTTTTTGTATGTATGTAGGCTCCACACCCACCATGGAGGCCAATGCAGGGCTTGAACTCACGACCCGAGATCAAGACCTGAGCTGAGATCAAAAGTCAGTCACTTAACCAACCCGAGCCACCCAGTGCTCCCACAAAGCGCTTCTATAATAAAATGGCAATGTCTTATGTAACTGAATACTGTACTGAAAGTGAAAAACTGAATGATTACACAGATACACAATGGTTGTAAGTTCACGTCTGTCTGTGATCACAGGGCTGAGAGCTGAGGCTCCTTGACCCTGTCCAGCATCGTGAGAGAGTATTGTACTGCATATTGCTATCCCAGGAAAAAAATCAAAATTCAAAATCTGAAGTACAGTTCCTACTGAATACATTTTTCTTCTGCACCATTGTAAAGTTGAAAAATCTCCAGCTGAACGATAAGTTGGGGGACCATCTGTACAGTCAAATACTATGCTCACAAGTTACTTGGATTAGTTCTTCGTTTCATTTTTATCTTCTTCACTGTAGTTATAGAATTCACTTGAAATACAGTTTTTTTTTTGGTTTGGTTTAGGTTTTTCTTCCCTCTGTCACTGTTGGTTTAATTTAATTTAATTTAATTAATTTATTTTTAAGATTTAATTTATTTATTTGTCAGAGAGAGAAAGAACAAGTGGGGGAGCGGTGGGCAGAGAGAGAAGCAGGCTCCTTGCTACACAAGGAGCCTGATGTGGGACTCGATCTATGACCCTGGGATCATGACCTGAGCTAAAGGCAGATGCTTAACTGACTGAGCCACCCAGGTGTCCCTTATTTTATTTTTAGAATATGCAGAATGTTATCATGCTCCTGTAAATCAGAACAATCCCGAAAGTTATACTTGGAGAGCTGTCATTCCCTCTTACATCCCTTTTACCCTGTTCTCTTCCCTCACACCTTCTAAGTAACCAGATTGTTTTTGTTTTATCTGTCCTGTGTTTCTTTTTTTGTAAATATAAACACATAAATATATATGTGTGTGTGCATATATATATATGTGTGTGTGTGTATGTGTGTGTGTGTGTGTACTTTCTATTTCTCTTCCTTACACAAAATATGCTCTTTGGCATTTTGGGAAGCTTTTCTTAATGGGAGAGGCAAGAAAGAAAGGATGAGACAGCACCTTCACTATTTTCAGATTTCTTTAAAGATTTTATTTATTTATTTGAGAGATGGGGTGGGGAGCGAGAGGGGGAGGGAGCGTGAGCATGGGAAGGGGCCGAGGGAGAGGGACAAGCTGACTCTCTGCAGAGCAGGGAGCCCAACAAGGCTTGATTTCAGGACCCTGAGATCATGACCCTGACTAAGCTACCCAGGCACCCCATTTTTTTTTTTTTTTTTTTTTAATTTAAGTTCTCCCTTTTGGCCTCTCTCAATACATTTGAAGGATCAAGACTGATCACCTGAGCTGGGATGAACTTTAATGTACATGTAAATCCCTGGGGCAGATGTAGTAGGTGGGGCTCAGATTCTGCATTTCTGCTAGGCTTCCAGCCACACCTTAGTAGTTGGCCCCCAGACAATATGTGGGTGTGATTGCATCATGGCAGTTTTCTTTGACACTCAGTGACTTCAGACCCTAGTTCCTGAAGTGGCTTTCTGGACCCAATACGCATGCTTGTCTAAACTGGTCTGTTTAGCTCAGAAAGGGAGCTAGTTCCATATGACTGATGCTTCATTTTTGGAGGGTGGTGGTGATAGTATACTGGGGGAGATCAACATGAAATGTGACTTCATATTTTGATGAAGTGTAAAATATCTTTCTTATTTTCTCTTCCCGTGTCCCTGACCCCTTTCTTCTCCTCTCTCCAGTGGCTTAATAAACTGCTGGTTTGTTTTGTTATTATAGAGATTCAAGTGCTTTGGTCAGGGATGTTAATGACTGAGCAATACGCCAACTTTGCTTTAAAAGGATAAAGGTAGGGCATGACCCATGTCGTGCTGTCCTATGACAAAGGGAATGCTGTTTAAACCCAGGTCTGCAGGGTAGTTTGTATCCTCCAGCTCCCAGTGTTGGGGAACAGATATGGTAGTATTTTAAAGGCACATTTTTCAGACATTACACTTCTACCTTCTCATACAGGCATTTAGTTCCTCCTCATTTTGGGGAGTCCTTGGGGGGCCCATCTTAATTGTATCAGTTTCAAGTCTGTTCTTGCTCGTCTGTTCCATTTCCTTGGGGTTTGACACCTGTGTCCTTTCCATTGCTCTTCTCTCTCCTGGGCATCCTCCTACAAAGCCCCACCCTCCTATTTTATACAGGGAAAACAGAACAGAAAGTCATGCATATCAGTAAATAAATATCAGGAGCAGGTCAGCAGCCACTAGTTTTCGAAAGAGTCAAACTCCAAATGCCAATTTGGGCTAATTATACTCTAATTTGCTATTATGATATTGAAAAATTGGACATTTCATTTATTCCTACCTTTAAATTGGGGGTAGAGCTGCATCCGGAAAGGTACCTACCGAGCACGGCTATGTTTCATTCTAGGAAAGAGTGGCAATGGCTGTTCTGGGTTTATAGCTTCTAATTAGTGAAACTGCTGTGGTACTTACCACCTCCCTCGACAAACAAAAAGTCCAACTTATAATAAGAGCCTATGCCTTTTTCCTCTGGAATGAAGCATATGAAGATAACCAAACTGCGTCCCCTCTCACTGCATGGGGTTCTTCAGTACTTACTGGACAATAGTCATAATCTACAATCTATTACATGTAATTTCAACATCATTTAGCACAGCTGTCAATCTGTCAAGGCAGAGCACACATGCTGAGCTTCCATGGAGACCAAATCATCTTCCTTCTAAACAGGTCATCTGCACAGTCGGCTGGAGGTCACTCAGAAGAGAGCACAGGGGAGCTTTGGTTTGTGTCCCTTTGTTCCCGGCTACTTACCTTCTCATAAAACTAGGTATTCAATTGACAGACATATCAGCATAAGCTCCTGCAGCAAGTGCAAATATTTACTTGGGAGAGGAAAACAAAATAATGTTTGAACCGGGGCTTTCATTTTCTGTTCGACTTTGATGTTACTTTTTTATTTGAAGTCCACAGAGAATAATAAATTGAATTTGTTTTGTAAAAGGGAGGCATGGGAAAGGTTGGATTAAAATTCAACTCAGTTTATAAATTAGTTGAGAAGAAAAATGCAACCATCCCTAATAAAATGTGTATGGTCTATATATTGCTTTTCAAGCATCATCTTTAAGAATTTTTTTAAATTTTTTTTTAGGCAGGGTATGGGGGTTAAGAATTTTATGTATGCATGACTGAGTTGCTGATTGACAGAGCTCATGGATGGCTTTTTTGAAGTGAGAGCAATCTAATCCTGGAGCCACAGAGCCATTCATAGATGTCATACTAGATCTCAGCTGTCAATGTGCCGCCTTACTTTATTGCCATTTTCTTTTGCTCCTGGCTGTCATCAGCCGTTGTTCTTCAAACAGCTGGACCAAGCTGTAGCATGGTATGAACACATTTTTTTTCTATGGGCACAACCGAGGACTGATGTTGGATATCCGTGAAGGTTACTTTTAGGGAAATTTGTCATTTAAGAATATACCTGGAAAACTTTTGTGTGTACTGGAGTTACTCATACCACATGGATCTTGGAGGAAAGGTCATTTGGAGGTTAAGTACCTCTATCAACCAAAAACCCATTTTTCTTTAAAGTGAAGTGATGTGGGCACCTGGGTGGCTCAGTCTGTTAAGTGTCTGCCTTCGGCTCAGGTCATGATCCCAGGGTCCTGGGATGGAGCCCCGCATCAGGCTCCCTCCTCAGTGGAGAGTCTGCTTCTCTGCTTCTCTCTCTGCCCCTCCTCCCATCCATTCTCTCAATCTCTCTCTCTCTTTCACTCTCTCAAATAAATAAATAAAGTCTTTTTTTTTTTTTTTTTTTGAATGTGAAGTGTTGTGAGGGAATGCCAGGGAAAAAAGCTATTTGTAATGTCTGATGAGATTTCATTTTGTAGCTATAGGAAAAAAAAAACAAAACAAAACCCACAAACCCCTTAGGAGTTTTCGGTGCCAAACTGTTTGCATCCATGGGACTCTAAGCCCCAATGCACATAAGTGCTGGTGTATAGAAGGTATCAGAGAGTTGCCGTGTTGGGGAGAGGTGGCGTGGGCTGAGGCTAAGAGCACTGCTGGTGTGCGGGCCTGCCTGGGCATGTCCGGAGCACCGCGGAGGTGGGCTGCAAGCTGCTGGCTCTGTTTGAGTTTATTTGCCTGAGGGTGTGTATTTTTGTCTGAAGCAGGAAGGAGATCATTCTGTGTGAGCTGTGTTGTTGTTGTTGGTGGAGGGTAGGGAGAGAGAGGACAAGGGAGATAGGAGATTCAACCCTTGCACCAGAGCTGAAACCAAGGGAGCTGCCTTTCCTGACTGAGCCTCTAGGTCCGAAAAAGCACTGCTAGTGGCCTCTTGGCCCCATGTATGACCTGGGGGAAAGAAGTATCTTCCCATTTCTGGGTGAACCGTGACATGGCCCTGGCACCAGGACAGTGGAGCGCAATGTGTCATTTTGGCATCTGGAGGGTTTGGCAGGGTGGGGAGCAAGGAAGTTTCCACTTTCAGTGTGGTCTCCGTGTGACTGTGGCAGCAGAGGGGGCAGGAAAGAGCTGCTTGGGAAAGGCTATACAGCAGGGGTTCTCACTCAGGAGAGGAAGAACATGGCGACCACAGCTGACAGATCCATCTCTATGTGTCAAGCACTCTTAGCAGGCCTGGAGAAATAGCTGGGGGAAGCTTGCAAACAGCAGGCGAACCGGAGGTAGAAGCTAGAGCTAGTTAGAAGCTACAAGGTTCAAGCCATTGAAATTTGGGTGTTTATCATGGCTCTGTACCCACAGCCTGGGGAATCTTGGGGAAATTCTAGCTGCCATGCAACACTTTCTTTTTGCTAACAACTTAACGTGACTAATGCTAGGATTAGTGAGACTTAGTCTCCAAGATGGATAGAACTCATAAATGGCTAATAAGAATCATCCCAACACGTGTGTCAGGCCCGCATCCCATCCTCTTAGCTCACCTTTTACTCTAATCGTTGTTGTGGCAACCAGCTCTGCTCAGGGTGATCTGACTGCACCTCGCCTCAACTGCAGCATTTATCGCTTGCTTTCTGTCCTGGGGCATCTCTGCTATCATCACCGGGGCCTCCTGGAGACATTTGTTCAGTCATTGGGACGTAGCCACACACTCAAAAGTATGAGGTAGGTAGGATCCCATAGGTAATCCTTGATGAATGGGTAATTGGAGCCCCTGGATATATTCTTCCATCTTCTTGGCCTTGGGGGTGTGCAATTCTGAGGTACTTTCTCCACAGCTCTTCAGAGTGTCCCCAGTGGAACTTCCACCCCCCAAGTCACCCAAGAGGGGACTAAGTTGATAATAACCCTTATTTTGACTTTTCCTCCTTCCCTTTTTCATTCTTCCTGCCCCCTCCATACCTACTTCTGTTCCCAGAAGTCCTTGCCTCAGGTTCCACTTTCTGTGGGAACCCAGGCTTATGACGGTGTGAAAATCAGCTCTACCTGCATTGGTGGTTCCCTTACTTTCCCACCAATAGCATATCTGGAAAAATGATGAGAGTAAGGTGTGGGAAGGGAGGCTGCCCAATTTCCAATTGATAGCAGGAATCTGTCATTGTCAAATTCTCTGAACATTTAATATTCTTCCACTACCATCTAGGGACATTTTTATTCAGAAATCACTAAGACAGATCCTGCCATTAGCAAACTCACACATCATTTGGGGGAGGCAAACATGTTCATATCTTAGAAAGTAAAAAATGCTAAAGAAAAGATTAGCATTCTTTCAGAGTGTAGAGAAAGGAACAGTTAAGTTTGACCAGGAATGGGAGGGGTTGGGGTCAGAGAGGCCTTGACCAAAGAAAAGGCATTTGATGTGGACCTTGAGAGATGAAAAGACTATTGAAGATAGTGAATTGAAGGGTTGGAGAAGCTTAAAAAGAGTCTTACTAAAATGGAATTGGGGTGAGATTTACTGTCTTCCTAGCTTAAGGGGCAGAGACCTGCAACCCTCCTTGGCCCTAATTCCTCTCCGTTTTGTTTCCCTAAATAGTGTTGATTGTTCTCACAACCTGCCTTCTCAGAGAAATCCTGCATTATTTTTTCCCTTTGTATAGGAGAGAGAGCTATAGTTCTCCACCTCGCCTGTGTTTACTATGGAGGGCTTATTTCTGGATGCTGGACACTGGGGGGAGGCTGAATGGTTCTGAGGGGTCTGTGTCCTACTAAGAACTAGGATCACCTTAGTCCATATGGGGATTTTCAGGTATGATTTCCTATCAGTGCAGGTGAATCAGTGTATGATTCACAACATCGCCGGATGCTGTATTCAAGGGCAGCACCTTTGCCTTGAGGGTGGAGAGTTCACATTTGCAGGTTCACTTTTCTTGTCCTGATTCAGTGTGCATTGCTGATCATGAAATATTGGTCCTTAGATGGCTGAAGGGTGGTGAACAGGGATCTATTAGTCTGTCCTTCCTTCCTCCTTCCTTTCATCTTTTTCTTCCTCCATCCCTCCCTCCCTCCCTTTTTCTCTCTCTTTCCCTCCCTTCCTCCTTCCTTCCTTCCCTCTTTCCTTCCTTCTTTCTTCTTCTTCTCTCTCTCTCTCTCTTTCTGTCCCTTTTCTTTCTTTCTCTCTCTCTCTCTCTTTTTTTTTTTTTTTTGGAATAAGGATCAGAGGTGCACTTTTTTCTTCAAATGTAGAAACCAAGAAAGAATTCTACAACTTGGCCTCAGAAAGGGCAGGCTGGTGAGAAAGGCAGGTGACTAGCAGGGCAGGACCCCATTGTCCTCCTCAGTCAGATTCTCTGCCGATAACCTGATGCCGGCACCTCTCTGTCTGTACCTCTCCATCTCATTGGCCTCTGGATGATGAATTTTTGAGTTTTAATTTTCCATCAAGGGAAACAGAATAGTATGTGACATCTTGTGCCATCAGGTCAAATTAGAGATTGTTAATGGTAGTACTTAATTCTGCTCAGTCAGTTCACACTGCTGTGCGGAGACAGATCTGGATCATTGGCGGGCAGTTTAAGATAGATGGAGAAGTAGGTGTGGTAGGCATCTGTATTGCCATCTCTGGCCACTGGACACATATCCTTCTTCTTAGATGTACAAGAACCCCCTGCCTGGCATATTCTGTCTTATGTGTGTCTCTGCAGATGCTCACTTCACTTCCAACATAGAGGCAACCCAAAGGCAAAGTCTGTCAGTCAGGGTTCCAAGGGAAGTGAGTGATCTTTTCAAAGTAATATAGTTTGATAGTGTTTCTTAACAAAGGGGCTATTTATAATAGTATAGGTGAGGAGAACCATCAAGGATAGTGCTGTACCCTAGAGCTTGTAGCATTGAAGCTGTTACCCTCTTTTGTTTTAAAGGGATGGGAAGAGGAAATGGTTTTTGAGACCTAAAGGAATAAGAATCACATAAGAGTCACCTGCTCTGAGGGGATCAATGACTTCATATTAAGGGACCTTAGCTAGCCTGAAGCAGCCCTGCAGAGAGATCCAGGGGAATAATGACCTTGATCTCACTGTTTTCTCACACATATCTCCTTTTCTGACTCTCTACTGGCCAAATCAACCAGAGCAAGGGGGCACACAATCCTGTTTATATACTGGATAGAGGTCAGCTTCTAGGGTGGAGGAGGGTGAAGAGTAGGTGTGGAGGGGAAATTAATGCCCATGCACACTCACACACACACTGTGACTGTATCAAAAGATGTCTCAAGGTCAGCGTAAGACTGTTCATTCGTCTCTCCACCTACTGTCTGCCATTGCTGTCCATTCCGTCTGGTGTCATTGCAACCCCACCTAGTTGTTATCCACAGTTCCGCCAGCTCTGGATTAAAATGAGATGAGACAAGCCCTCACATGCTTAAGTGAGTGATTGTCACAGCTCATTACAGATGCTGTTAATCAATCATAGCTCTTTTTCACTAAACTTGGACCTGGCATCAACATCCCTCTTAATACAGTGTTCCTGGCAGCCAACCCCAAATAAGTGGCAGTGATTTGAGAGGAAAAAATTAGCCATTCCTTTTCTATTCAGTGTATCTAGCACCTACTTACTTCATATACAGTAACCGAGGAAAAAAACAAAATATGGTTAATATAATTAACATGAAATAATATATCTCAGTTTTCAAAAAGGGAAAAGAAAAAAGAATAAAAAGATACCTTTTCCGTCTTTGTATATTCTGGTAAGATATACAAATGGTGACCTTAACTCTTGCTTCTAGAATTAGTCATGCAGCCACAGTTGGATTGAAGCCTTTCTCCATTGGTACTGTTGCTAAACTGTGATTATTTAATATCTACAGTATTCTAGACACTGTGTTAAGTACACAATTATCTCATCTAATCCTTACAGCAATCCTCTTAGGAAGTTACTTATTTTCTCCATTTTATAGATGAGGAAGCCGAAGCTTAGTAAATTAAGGAACTTGTGCCAAGTGATGTGTGACCACACTCAGATTCATACTCAGATTTCTCTGCCCCTAAAGCCCATGCTCTCCAACCTGCAGGTAGTATAACACATCCTTCAATGATTCTCTTGTCTTTGACCAACAATTCTGCTCTCTGGAAAACCAGTGAGGTTACTGCCCCTCCCTCTCTCCCTCCACTTAATAATAAGTTGTTCACCCCTGCCTGGCTCTCCAGGAAGAATAAACACTACTGTGTTTATGCCTCTAATCCTTATATGTTTGATACACATGTGTGAAGGGCCTGGGGAAACTCATACTATAGCCTGCTTCTACCGTCCTGCTCCCACTCAGAAACATGTGGAATTCTTTAGAGGGGCAAGTCAGGCAGCAGGCTGGTATCATCTTATCCTATAGAATGGAGAGTGGCCACAACATAGATAGATATAGTATTATGTAAAGAAAGCCACGACTTTTTCTGGTTATGGTTTATTAAACAGAGATCCAGCGAATTCTGTGTGTCAAACACTGTGCTAGATGCTGGGAATATTAACATGAATAAGGCATTCTTGCTGTCGTGAAGAGACTTAAAGACATTGAAATAGTCCAGAGTTCCACAGTGCACATTTTCCAAGGTCATTTGCCATCGGGCAATGACAAATTAGGTTCATTCAGGAACACATTCAGTACCTTTGGGCTCAAGTGACCAGTTTCCCTATTGCCTTTCTCATCAGTGGTGGTGGCTGGGATCTCTTTTGAGCGAACTGCTCTAGCCACCTCTGTATCAAAGTGTTTACCTGGGTCCTGCTAATGTTGATCATGTCCTGCTTGATTGCTACTTCCCTGGTGTGATGGTCTTCAGCATCTCTTCCTGGCACTGAATCTCTTGAATGGTCTACAGGCTGGGGAATCAAGTGCTCTGAGTTTAGATCGATGTCCTGCTGTTTACTCTCTGGGATATTCTGGGCAAGTCACTTTCACTCTGGGCTTTACACCCTTAGGTAACAATACCTTCTACAACCTTGCATTTATTACAGACACTCATAAATTTTTCTGGAACCAGGCTATGTCAGATGTTTTAGCAACATCTGTTTTCCTTGACAGGGAAAGACTTTCTGTATTTGCTTTGTCTGTTTACAGTTTTATTGCCTCCAGATGGGCTGGCCAATGTCAGAGTTTATTTAGATCCTTACTATTCCAGGTGTGGTCTGTGGAACTGTAGCACTGACATCACCTGAGAGCTTATTAACCATGTAGAATCTCAGATCCCAGACAGACTTGCTGAATCAGAACCTTCGTTTTTAAAAGCTCCCCAGGTGATTGCTCCTTACAGTGAAATTTGAGAAGCATGAAGCCCAGCGCACATGGGAATCATGTTGATTCCGAGAGCAATTAAATCAGAATCGCAGTGGTTGAGTTCTGGGCGCTCAGGTGCTCAGGTGAATTTTAGCTTGCAGCTGGAGTTGAGAACCTTCAAATTGCCTCAAACAGAGTGGAAACTTTTTGTGTAAAATGGGAAACAGAAGATGGCCTCTAACTCAGCCAAGGGAAGGATCAGGATGGAGAAAGGCCTCTGAAGGCTGTGCTTGAGCTGCTTGGAGAACTTGAAAGGTGAGCTAGGCAGAGAGGAGCTGGGAGGCCACTCCTGGTGCACTAACCACAGCAGAGGGAGCTGCCAGTTAGCAGGGCTGGAGTGGGGGAGGGTAACGCTGCAGGAGATGGGGCAGGGGTCCCTTTGCCTTATTAAGGAGTTTGTACTTCATCTCAGGGACAGTGGGTAGGGCGGCGTGGGGTGGGCTTGGGTGATGACTGAAAAGGTGGTTTTAAGCAGAGCTTGATGTGATTAGATTTGCATTTTAGGAAGCTCTCTTTCAGCAGATGTGGCAGATTGTTTGAAGGTAGAGGAAAATGAAAGCAGAGAGAACACTCTGGGGACTATTTCAAATAAGAAGCAACATGAACGTCAGGAAGAATGGAAAGGAAGAGAGAAATCGAGAAACACTTGGTTGGTGGCTAATGCTATGAAAGAATATAATGAGGGAGTGGTTTAGAATAATCCCAAGGTTTCTGGTGTGGTGTGGGGGAGGGTGGACTGTTCACCAAGAAAAGATCTAAAAACCAGGAGACCCAACAGGCTTGAGTTAGAAGTAAAGAAAAGGGAAAAGGAGGAGAAAGTGACCAAGGCTCTTATAGGTGTTAAGTTGCCTGTAAGATGAATCAATGTAGACATCAATGCTCAGAAGAATGGCATGACCTAGATTTGAGAATTATTAGTAAATTAAAAAATAGTCAAATATATGTAGCCTTTTGTCTATTAGTGGTCTGAATTATCCTCCGTTTTTAACATGTTTATTTATGACTCCAGGAGCTCAGCTATCTGTTCTATTGGTGCTGCTCTGTTTTTCTTGAGGACCTTGCTTTGAATTGTACTACTGTCGTGTTGAGGCCAAAGGCCACTGGGGACACACCTGGAGAAAAATCAAAAAGTTAAGTTTATTGAGCCTGCCACAGCAAGGGAAAATGCGCTGGAGAGGAACTGGGGCAGTCCCTTTTATGGGATTTGGGTTTATGTTGGGTGATTTGAGGGAAGATTCAGGAGAGCAGGGACTGATTCTAGAGTGCATGATGTCAAGAAGTAGGGGTGTTCAGTGACTAGGTATCTTGTTTAAAAAAATTTTTTTTTTAAATTTAAATTCAGTTAGCCAACTTATAGTACATTATTAGTTTCAGATGTAGTTATCGTCTTCATACATTTTATCAAAGGGGCTGGTTGATTGCAGGTGGGCTAGGAGTTCTTATTGGAAGAGAAACTGCAGTCTCTCATGTTAATCAGCAGAAAGGGTGTTTTGTCATTGTTAAGACTGTGGAGTGGCCTTGTCTCTGTCTTGTTACAAACACAGCAGCAGTGTGGCCTTGTCTGAGCACTGTTTATTTTCATTGTTTATGTTCAGCTAGGAACAGCACTGTTTGGCTGCTGGCAGGGCCATTTTTCACGTTTTTGGTAGCTTCCTCATTTGTAAAATGAGAGGATTTCATAAGATTAGTGGTTTCTGGCTGTGCTTGCCAAAGATCTGGGGTTCTGGGGAAGACCCTTGGGGACCAAAATGGGTGCCTTGGGAAGGCTGAATGGGCAGGACTCCTGGTGTCCTGACTTCTCTTTAACAAAGCATCTAGACTGCTTCAGTTGTACATTTGGGGGTTGCATGTTAAGCCACATTTTAAACAAAAATTCCTTTGCTAAAGGAGAGCTTGAAAACCAGGACTTGATAAGTTGAAGGCCTCTCTGTTGCTTCATGGCATGGGGAAGTAAAATAATTTGTCCCAAATTTATAGAGCTAATTAGACTCTGGCCTAGGTTTTAACCTCAGCCCTGCCAAAATCCCTTCAGGATTTTGCTTATTTGATTTATATTTTCCCCACTTTGTTAAGATTTCAGTATTCCATGTCTAAATAACGGGTCAGAAAGACTCGCTGGACATTTATTTGCCTGAGAATCCCAAAAATCTCAGGAAGAAGATTGCATTAAAAAATGAGACTCTCATAAGTTTGGCTAAACAGTGTAGGTGGATAAGAATGAGATTAAATTAGTAATGGACCTCATTTTTACCATCTCGGAGGTGAGGTCTGCGGAATCATGGGCTTCACATTATTCCATGATTGATCAACTATGCAATAGGACAAATCTGGCACAGATTAAACTAGGTTCTTACATAGTTCTTTTGGGATAAGTATGCTTCCATTAATTTTATGAGACTCATATATTTATATTATTAGCTACTTGCTTATTAGATGTTTATTTTCCATTTTATCTCTCCTGTGACACTGTGGCTGCTGGAATTTCCCCTTTATCCTATAGGTACAGTCTTAGCACATTTTGACTCTGTGTGCATATTAGATATTTGAAATCCTTAAGTTTTGTGGTTATAATTTATGTCTTTATAATCACCACAAATCAGACTAGCAGTTGATTCAACTCATAACTTGTCTTCATTTGGACTCCCTTTGAGTTGACAATGATGTATTAGAATTAACAGTAAGGATGTTGAGTGATTCTGCCTTGTCTGGGGATTTGATAGCTGCTATTTACTTTCATATTACACTCTTTGCTCCTTTAATATGAGATCTGGAACTTTGAATGGTTATGTAAACTTAGGGTAACAAAGGACTATTTATAAGACGAACTCAAATCTGGAAACCAACTTATTAATACATCAGGAAAGAAAGCTCTGCTCCTAGAATCCCTTCTTTGGTTCTCTGATTGAACCACTTCACCAGAAGGAAGTACCGTGTACAAACTGATTAGTCAGCAGATCATGAGAAGGTTGCACAGTCAACAGAGCAAGGAGAATTGGACATGATGATGATGATGATGATGATTTTTTTTTTTTGAGAGTTGAGCATTATTAAGCTGTGTTTCTCAGTAAGGCACTTTGAGAATCACTTCAATTATCAGAAATGTTAGTCTGTTTCCGGGGTCAGCAAACTATGGCACATGGGCCGAATTCAACCTCTTGCCTGTTTATATGTCCTCTGAGTTAGGAATAGTTTTTAGATTTTCAAATCCTTGACCCCATTGATAAAAATAAAAAGAAGCATAACATGTCATCATATATTAAAATGATATAAAATTCAACTTCCAGTGTCTATAAATAAAGTTTTATTAGAACATGGCCACACCCATTCATTTTCATATCATCTGTGGCTGTTTTGTGCTACAATGACAAAGTTGAGTAGTCAGAAAGAAGCCCTATGACCTGCAGAGGTTTAAAATATTTATTATCTGGTCCTTTATAGAAATGCTTTGCTGACCCTTGGTCTCTGTGATAGTGTTACATGAAGAAAACATTAAGAACTGCTCTTAATAAATAACTTCATTGAATTATGACTGCTTGCTGGTGAACACTTATTCTAATTTTTTGATGGGGTATTTTTTGGAATCAGCATATTTTGTCTTATATATAGGCCTCGAGAGTGCTTTTAATCTCTTTCTCTCCACATCTTTTTTGTTTAGAGGCATGTTTTCTAATCATGGCATTGGTCTTTACTGTTTTTATAGAAGAAAGTCATATTTTGTATCCTAGTTATCAATTTTTCTCCATGTTTCTGCTTGTGGATGTTTTTCACATCACCAGATATATGTATATTAACTTAGCTCTTAAGTACTGGGGAGATAAATGTGCCTAGGTTTTTAAAAAAAGTATTTATTTGAGAAAGAGAGAGGACACAAGCTGGGAGGAGGGACACCAGGAGAGGAAGAAGAAGACTCCCTGCTGAGCAGGGAGCCCGCCACAGGGCTCTATCCCAGGACTCTGGGATCATGACCTGAGTTGAAGACAGATGCTGAACCAACTGAGCAACCCAGGCACCCCAAGTATGCTCAGGTGTAAAGGTATTGGTGTCCAAGTAAGGACTGTATGGAAGACATGGAGATTCAACACAAGAATTCAAATTCTAAGGGGTAGGGGAGAGAAGATAGAAGTCCTTAATAGAGTCATGGTGATAATTTGTCAGCAAGCACAGACCAGCAAAATGCTATTTGCAATAGTAGGGAGCTGCTTGGGTTGCAGTTGATATTATACTGTGGATAGAATCTGGAGTAACTGGGCAGAAAATGCCCATTTTCTCCCCCAGATCTCAAGCCACTGAATGGATTAATCTTTGGTTCAGGGTAGATGCAGAGAAAAGAATCTGAGTTCTTGAGGAACAAGTCTAATGTGTGAGCGTAGTTTGTTATGAGCTACCAAGAGTTCACAAGAAGACAACTAAATTTCCAGATGAGAACCCCTCCCCAGGGACAAAGAATTCTAAATCGAGGGGCATATTTTGCATTTGCAGGCTCATTCCATCTGTCTTTTCTAATCATGCTTGTTACTTACTGTGAAATATGGGTTGTTATGGTGATATGCAGACAGAAACCATCTGCCTCGAGGAAACTTAGAAAACTTTATAGCCCCCATAATGTTGGCAAAAAGAAGGGGAGGACAGGATGTGACGTCTAAAACCAGCTCAAGTATGTAAACTTTCACTAAAGTTTATGTGAGTCATGTTCTTCTCTTCATAGCATAACTTTTCACCACAGTACCCTAGTTCTACTCTCTCATGTCACCTCTAAAAGCCTCTAAAAACTCCACCTTATAAGTAAGAGACTTCTGCCCCATATGCCCAATGGCCAGTATACTGACACCATTCTTTGACTACCACCTTCTTAAGTCCTCCCAAATCTGGTAATTTTGAACATCTGGTAGTCAAGTGAATATAATATCCTGTATGTCATCAACTTTGTGGTAAGTAGACCGTATATTTTCAGTACAATTGCTGAGGGAATTTATTAGCATTTCCCTCTCCACTGAGAGGAATACAGATTTTCACACTAGCTGGTTCACCTTCACAAAAGAGGAGACTTAAATCAAGAAAGTTGTGAGAGTCTTTGCCACATTCTCTTCTAGTGGTATGTGGTAATCACGGGCATGAAGACATAGGGACCCATGCTATGTTTAGTCAATTTCCTGATTTCCTGGCTATTAACATGGCTTTCTTGTTACTAGAAATTTCTAAGAAAAAGAAAGTATAATACGAGTTCATAGAAATAGAATCAGCTATAGGACAATATTTGTCTTATCACAGAATAAGGAAGGACTTGCTGAACACAAATGCAAAGGGGAAACCATAAAAAATCTGACTTGCTAGAGTAGGGTTTCTCAACTTCAGTTCTATTCACATTTTGGGTCAGATAATTCTTTGTTATGGGAGGCTGAGCATTGTAGGATGTTAAGCAGCGTCCCTGGTCTGTACTCATTAGATGTTAGTAGTATCTCTTCGGTCACGATAATAAAAATGTCCCTGGATGTTGCCAAATGTTCCCTATGGGTTAAATATCACCACTGGTTGGGAACCACTTATTCCTCAAAAGGAAGAAATGCCCTTGCAAAGAAAGTCTTGGGGGGTCTTATCATATGCCAACATGAGACCTTGTCTTAGAAATGTAGAATGTCAAGGAAACAAAGCAGATAAAGGGACTAGCTCTGGTCTCTCTATCCTGCTGGTAGGTTTGGGGGTGGTTTTCTTTCAGGCCAGCACCTCCTCTGCTCTCCTACCTCTCTTTTGTCCTCTCTGTCTTCACTGGCTTCTTTTGTTTATTCTGTTTCTGATCCTGTCTCCCTTCTGCCTGTATGTTCCTTTAGCTTTCCAACTATTTTTCTGGAATCTGTACTTTCCAGATCCTGTTCTGCTGTTTTCCTTGAGAAATAAAAATTTAGTTCCACTAATAACCACATCTCTGCCATTATGTCAGACTGCATTACGGGCAGAAGCTGCTGGTCAACCTACAGAGAAGGTTGCCTACAGAGAAGGTTGGATCAGGTGCCTACTTCTCACCCCCCAGCTGGGACCGGGAAGAAAGGGGTCACTTGGAATAAAGCATGGGTACCAGGCAATAGAATAGGATCCATGGGCTGCTGATTCATTCAAAAGGAGGTATAGACAGGTAGGTGCTGATTGAGATCGCTAAAGAGAAATGTTAAAAATTTCCATCTATTGAAAAAAGGAAAAAAGTCCATATTCATTATCTCATAATGAATCTTTATGAGATAAACTGGATAGAAAGTTTAATGTGTTACATGGGATTACTATAAAAATGATTTTACAAATCAGTGTGTAAAGAAGATGATGCACAAAGGGCAAGAACAAGCAAAAATCACAAAATGAGAATGACAGTGACCATAGATATTTGAAATAATATTCACACAAAATATTAAAAAGTACAGATTATTCCAAGGCAAATATAAAGTTAGTCTTTCAGATTAATCAAAAATTGAAAATAAGAAGCTTTCATCCAATATTGGTGAAAGATTAACAAAATTGTCATTCTAGCACTAAAAGCAAAATTGCTGATGTTAGTGAAAATCAGCTCAGCAAGTTTTTGGGTATAATCTAGCAATATAGATCAAAGCACCAAAATTGTTCATACCTCTTGAGTAGTCAGTATTTTTTTCTTTTATGAATTTCCCTAAGTAAATATTCAGAGATGTGAAGATGAAGTGTTCATCAGAGCATGCCTTATTTTAACAAAATACTGGAATTAACTTAAATATCCAAAAAGGATTGATTAAAGGTATTTTCAAAACATATTTAATGATATGAGAAATGCTTAAAATATTATGTTTAGTGAAATTAATGGGTTACAGAGTGATTTCTAGTAGCATTTAGATTTTGCATGCATGTTTAGAGATACAAACACAGAGCTGAAGCTAGGAGGAAGGATTTCATGTATTTAACAATAGCTATCTTTGGTTCTTGGGATGAGTGATTTTTATCTTCTTTCCACTTCTCTATGTTTTAAACTTTCTACAATAGGAATCCATTACTTATATAGTCAAAGAAATATTATTGTTAAAAAAATGCATCCTTTGCAAGTGGTAAACTGTCTTTCAAGAAGCCTGCCAAAGTAAGAATTCACTGTAGTCCAGTCTTCCAAGCTGAAAAATACCTTTTTTTTTTGTTTACTAAGTATAGCAAAATTTCTCAGGGGCAGATTCACATTAACTAACCTTATGGAGACTGATACCTAAAACCAGTATGCCAATGAATTAAGTTGGGATAAGAAAGAACTGTGGAGAAAAGACATTGGTTTTCCCTCTGTCACTCATTGTGAGGGAAACCCAGTTATGAGCATAATATTATCTTGCATGGAGGAGATCAGAACTTGGGGTGTTAGTAACGTGAGCATCAAGTTTTAATTGTACGAGAAACTCTGGTACACAGCAGGGGCGGGTGTGCCACAAGGACCAGAGAAGTTGAGTCCCCCTATGTAGATGGAGATTGCACAGGTTTTGCTGAATTTTGCCTTGCCCTTTTTAAAATCATGGTCACCTTCTTTCTTTAATTATGTGCAATGATTTGGGTAGGCATCGTGTTGGCATGCACACCTGTGTACAGTCTAAAAATTCAGAACTCAATTTATTTAATAAAGGATACAGAACTTAGGTGAAGGGAGGGGCCACACAGAACCAGAACACACACTCCGTGAGTCAATCCAACTTCCCAAGACCTCAGAGCTCCCAAACCCCCAGTAAGAGAGTACAAAGCTAATAGTGCTGTTTTTCACATAAACTGGGTCTTGCCAAATCTTAGAGGCTTAATTTTGAATTGCAGCCATGTCCCCTTTATACCTGAGGCTTATAGATCACCAGTCTTCATTTGTGTATGTGTGTGTGTACATATAAACACACATTCTGTTCAGGTCTCACTATTCGTGATATATAACATTTAAAAGCATATTTTTGCACAGAAGGCTCTGCTGGTCCTTTACCTCTGCTCACTCACTCCTAGCCAAGCCAGTCCCTATGGGAAGATGAAGCAGGTCAGGCCCAGGTGTCTTGACTTCAACTTTCCAGTGCTCCAGTTCTGTGAGGTCAATAAATGTTATGAAATGGGATGAAAACTAACAACTCAGTTGTGTCTCAGCCTTCCCTTTCCCTGCCCTGCTGAAAAGGTTTCTAGGTTGGTCCATTCGGTTTGTTCCCCTGCCTGCCCTGTGAGTGTGGTCCTGTGTCTGTAGTTAAACTCTTGGGAGACTTATTAGGCAGAATTTGGA
This sequence comes from Neogale vison, assembly GCF_020171115.1. Classification (NCBI taxonomy): domain Eukaryota; kingdom Metazoa; phylum Chordata; class Mammalia; order Carnivora; family Mustelidae; genus Neogale; species Neogale vison. The sequence continues at coordinate 82,185,322 of NC_058103.1, read as the reverse complement.
GAAAAGAGAAAGGCATTAAAGAAAGATGCAGGGGGCGCCTGGGTGGCTCAGTGGGTTAAGCCGCTGCCTTCGGCTCAGGTCATGATCTCAGGGTCCTGGGATCGAGTCCCGCATCGGGCTCTCTGCTCAGCGGGGAGCCTGCTTCCCTCTCTCTCTCTGCCTGCCTCTCCATCTACTTGTGATTTCTCTCTGTCAAATAAATAAATAAAATCTTTAAAAAAAAAAAAAAAGAAAGATGCAGGAGTCTTGGCTTGGAGGTGAAGTTTATAAGGATTTTGGTGAGAAAGGGAAAGAAATGTTCTGGAACAGCAATGGTGTGAAGGGAAGTGGAACAGAGAAATAGGCTTCATGGTGTTCAAGAGATGTAAGTAAAACATTTAACTTTTTAAAAAATAACTTTTTTTGTCTGCTGATTGTTTCTTTGGAGATGAGACTGACTGTTCTGAGAACTAGACTATGTGAATCATCGTTTTATTTTTATTTACATTTTGTTAATTTCTGATTAACATTATGTGCACATAGTAAAAATTCATATAGAACAAAATGAAAACTAAGCCTCCCTCTTCTCTCGGACCATGATTCGGCCAGTTCTTATTCCTTGATGCAACAATGTTATTGTTTTTACTTTCAGGGAGAATCTAAACATAGAGATACATATGTGTGTAAGTAAGTGCTTGCCTTAAAAAAAAGTAAAATATTCACTGTTCAGGACTGTATTTTTAAATTTAGAAATACATCTAAAAGTGCTCCATATATATGTGCATGTCTATCTATCTATCTATCTATCTTTATCTATCTATGTCTATATCTATATCTCTCTATATAAATATAATCTGCCTCATTTAAAAATAGTAATGCCTTTATAAGCATCACGGTTGAATGAATGAAAAAGGACTGCATCATTATTGTAAGCAGTGGCACATTTCGATGTGGTGTCTTACTAGAGATTTCTGCCAGGTGATCCCTGCCTGCTCACTGACTGTTCTGGGGTCCTCACTGTTTCTGCTCATTGTACGTAGATGCAGTTCAGTGGGTGGGCAAAGGCAGTGAGAGAAGTGAGATAGGCTCTGTTTGGAGAAATGAAGCAGGAGGAAGAAAGAAGAGAGCTACCACTATCTCAGAGGTCTCTGCTAATTTCAAGTTTGCTGGATTTTTACCACAATCTCGTATTAGGTCTCTCCCAGACCACACAGCCCAGAGAGCCTCTGGATTACGTACAGCTCTCCACTGTCAAGAAGCCCAGAGCACATCATCACACAGTACAAGTTTTTTGTATTACCTCAGTAACCCTCAGAATAGCTATTTTACTTTCAAGTGCCCTATCTTGGACTTATTCATACACTATACACATAATGGAGGGCTGAGAAAGCTGTTTTTCTTATTCTTCCAGGTAAAGTGAAAATAGTTTTCTCAAGTGGGTCTAAATAACACGGAGACGAAACTCAGTTTTCACTGCTCCCGATCTCCTCACTGGACACTGCCCATTATGCAACTACTGTTGGAACTTCAAGCCTATGAGATCCACATAACAAAAACCAGCAATGTTTCTTTTAATATCCACAGTTGGACTTGGGCATTTTATTTTCAATTATAGTTGGAGTGGTGGGGGGGGTGCAGAGAAAATTGCAAGACCAGAGAGATGAAACAGATTCCCCATAAGAGACTTTTATTTATTTATTCAGGCTTTTTCATCTCCTTTCTCAGTCTGGATCTCCCTCCTTCCCGCCGCATCAGCTGAGGAAGTAATTATAGACAACACCAAAGAGCATACAAACACTTCCAAAGCCAATTCCTGTTATAAATGATTCTTTAGGAAGCAAAGAGTTTTGCAGCAGCCTTAAAAATCTCTGAACCTGGCTGGGATGTCAGGACCAAGTATTTGATCCATAAAAATTTCCTAAACAGCTCCACAGAAATTGTAACCATATGTTTACAGCTTTAAAATGCATACTTGAATTGAGATAAACCTGGCATCTGATGCACATGCCGTTGATGCAAATAAAGCATTTTCTCACAAATACAATTTACTTAAACGAGGAAGCAAGTTAGATACGGTGGGATCTCAATGTTTCATTTTAGCAAATGGCCTCGAAGTGATCCTAGGCTTTTAAATTATGCTTGCAATGCATTCTGCACTAGGTTTCCATGGAGAGGCTGTCTTGGTGACTGTCATCCCCAGGATGACTTTCCCTCTTTGGGCTTGATTGTACTGATTCTTCTGATTACAAGGAGATGGATACCTTAGGACACATAGGGTCAGGTAATAACCAGTGGGTTTTATTCATCTTTTTGTTTCCTAGCAAATAACATGTCACATTATCTTTGGATGTTATCTGTTCTGTCAGATAATGCCTCATACCATCAGTCCCTCTGAACTCAGAACATGGTTGAAGTACTTGTTTGCTGGGGGTTTTGTCTGTAGCCCATTGTGAGGACCTAAACCTTTGTGAGGTTGGTGAGAGATATTCCAATAAAAAGTAAAAGAACATTCTAACCTCATTTATTACCTTCTTAGGCCTGTCATAAACCCAGATGTAACTTTCCTTTGCCTTATGTAGGATACCAGAGAAAAAGTTTTTCATTGATTTTTTGTAGACATTTCTACCTATCCATGTAAATTTGAAGCAAGCAGAATTTCTGGTCAAAATATGCCCAGCAGGGGATTTGCAGGTTTTAATATTTTCTTTTCTCATAGTAGAGAGGTATCCTATATATGGTTGCATATTTTATATTTTTATAGATTTTAAATAAGTACAGTCACCTTGGCCATGCTGTGTTTTAGGACGGGGCTCCCACCTAGTCCTATGCGAAGGAAACATGATTACAAGGTGGGGTCAAGCATCAGAGACCTCATTTAGGCCTCTTCTCATACACAGATGAATTCTTTGAAATTCCACCCAGTAATGGTAGAAAGCAAGGAAGCCTTTGGAGAGGAATTGAAATGAGTACAGAGCAAGCATTCTTGGTCTGACTCATAGGAGTGTATTTGCTGCATATGGCATAGTGGTGTATATTAGAATATAGTATATTAATAGAAAATTTGTGGTATACTAAGACCACCTGATCAAGAGTTGAAAGACATTGGAAATGACAGTTCCAAGAGGAAGGGGCATGTCCTATTATAGGAAGACACATGGGGAGGCATAGGGGCTGGGAGGTAGCGGAGGATGGAAAAACTAGGGGCAAGAGCTTTTACTGTAGTTTCCATGGAAGGAGCGGGTGAGGCAGGGTATTGGCTAGTTTGAATACTTGTGGTGGCTCTAGAGCATGGAGGTTGTCCCTAGTTGTCTGCTGTCTGGCCGTAGGGTAATTAGGCAGGTGGATAGCAGCCTGGAGTATGGGAGCCTGATAGAGGGCCTGGTTGGGGGCTTCTGAGCTCTGTACTGGCTGATTTGTATTGGCAAAGCATGCTTCTGGGAGGAGGAGGACTCCTGAGGAAGGGGGTGTCAGGTGACAAGGAGGGGGCAGGAAGCCAAGGCAAGGTGACTCAAACATGTTGTTGTATTGCTCAGAACAAGGCTTGTGTGACATATGCCTGTAGGGTTAGAGCATGTTAAAGCATCACGTTTTTAGAGGCTGGAAACATGGTTAATACAAATGTTTCAAAGCACGGATTTCAGAATCAGACTGCTTAAATGTGAATCTTGGCTTCCTGCTATATATTGGCCATATGGCACTGAGAACATTTCATAACTCACTTAATTTTTGTAACTCAAGTGTACAGGTACTGTTATTAACCCCATAGGCTCAGAGAGAGAGAGAGAGAGATACATGAAAATGCTTGGAATAGACCCCCCCCCCATAAGTGCCAAATTAAGTATTCACTACTATTATTAGTCTCGTTATCATTACTGGTATTTCCTGAAGAACTAAGCCAGCTGTGGCCAGTCTGCTCACACACATTTGATGGGTAAAGTTGGTGGTACTGCAGTCTGGAAGATTGGGACCACTGAGTCAAGTCAGTAGTTTTATTTTTGGCCCAGGATGTCCTAGTACAACAGAGAACCACCAGACCTTTCTCTGGAGCAAATAAATGTCATAGCAGACAGACCTCTCTGAAACCTACAGATGCTGAAGATGACTGGTTCACTGGCCCTGGGTTTCCCAGCCCATGATATTAATTGATTGTGTGAGGCTCTTCTGAGAGGTTCTTCTCAGTGGCCTTGGCCTGGGAACTGAATGTACTTCCCTTTACCTTACCTCCAAAGGCAAGTCTTTTTTTTTTTTTTTAAAGATTTTATTTATTTATTTGACACAGAAAGAGAGAGAGAGAGAGAGAGAGAGACAGTGAGAGAGGGACCACAAGCAGGGGGAGAGGGAAAAGGAAAAGCAGATTCCCTGCTGAGCAGAGAGCCGATGTGGGGCTTGATCCCAGGACCCTGGGATCATGACCTGACCTGAAAGCACATGCTTAATGACTGAGCCACCAGGTGTACCCAAAGGCAAGTCTTTTTTTTTTTTTTTTTAAGAGTTTATTTATTTATTTGACTGAGAGAGATCACAAGTAGGCAGAGAGGCAGGCAGAGAGAGGGAGGGAAGCAGGCTCCCTGCGGAGCAGAGAGCCCGATGCGGGGCTCGATCCCAGGATCCCAAGATCATGACCTGAGCCAAAGGCAGAAGCTTAACCCACTGAGCCACCCAGGTGCCCCCCAAAGGCAAATATTAACTAAAGGAACAGCTTTGTATCAAGTCAGGTTTCTAGGGCACGATAAAATCTGCTGAACTGTGGGCATGAGGTGTAAGGGATGGAGCAGATGAGCTTCCACAGTGATGTGGGGAATGAGCTGTGCACTGAGACAGGTTATGTTTCAAGCACATGCAGAATCTAAGTGTAGAATTTTGGATATGGATCTTAATTCTGCATGCTGGGCCTAGCCTATCCTTGGCCTTTGTTCTTAACTGGCTCCTTAGGAAGACTTAGAAACATTTTCATTCAAGTTCCAAGTTCTGAGATATTTCTCCTTGTTTCAGCTGAGATTCACATAGAGAATCTTGGGCTACTCAGGAAATAGCCTTTTTGAACAGCCCATGACTTCATAATAATTTCTTTCCTCCTCCAGTCACCCTCTGTGTTACTATTTGGGAGAGGGTAGAGAGGGTGAAGGGATACCTTTATGTTTCCTGGACACATTGTTTGCTTCTCTAGCCAAGCAGGTAAATATCAGCTGACGGCATGACCAATGATACTGCCTTTAACTATCGTTCAACAGGACTGTTGGGCTTGGTGGGAGGAAAAAGGGGGTGTGCAGATGGCATCTTTAGCAGGAAGGGCTGAAATAATTTGGAAAACTTGCATTCCTCTGTTTAAACAGTACAGGCTAAATTCTCTACAGAAACCAGATATCTGTGTGAGTGCCCCTGTAGGGACTGCTCTGGGATAACAATGTTTCACTGATCTGATTACAAGGAATTCTTGACAATGAATAATCAGGACAATAGATACGGTTTCCAGCAACTGCTGATGTAGTAATCACTCTTCTTGATGAAAATACCAGATTGTTCTGCAAACCAGTGAGCTGGGTCTGTGGAAATAGAACATACATTTATTTTGGAGAAACAAAAGCTTGGAGCAGTCTATAAAACCCCCAATTTCAATTCCTCCATAGCAGTGTTTTAAACTAAAGTCCCCCTGCTCCTAGTTCCTCAGGAAGAGTTCTTCAGAAGGCGTAAAAAGAAGCAATGAGCCACAAATAGACCCACCATCCTCTCTTTAGGGAGAGCAGAAATTGGCCTTTGTACCTAAGATATTAATTTATTCTTGACTTATGAGGCCATTAGTTTTGGTACTTAATGTGTTAAGATTCCTTAGGGCATAGTAAGGATGCCTTCTTATTTTGCTGGAGCTGAAACATTTGAAACCCTTTCCAAGACTTCAGGCCAATCTCTTTTTAGATTTACGAAGCCGGTAAAAAAAAAACTTGAAGTCCAAGTTCTGTGATAGCTAGACTGGATAGACTTTAATAAATCATTGAATTTCTCTGGAGGTCCACCTCCTTCTTCCGTATCAATTTAACCTAAATTTTTAAAAAAAAAAATCATCATGTTGATTGTAGAACCCTTCAGAAGGGTTCTGTAGTTTCTAGAATATAGATCCTTTACCTCTTTGGCTAGGTTTATACCAAGGAATCTTAAAATTTTTGGTGCTATTGTAAATGGAATTGATTCCCTGATTTCTTTTTCTACAGTTACATTATTAGTGTATACGAAAGCAACTAAGATACTACCTCACACCAGTTAGAATGACAAAAATTGATAAGGCAACAAATAACAAATGTTGGAGAGGTTGTGCAGAAAGGGGGACCCTCTTACACTCCTGGAGGGAATGCAAGTTGGTACAGCCACTTTGGAAAAACTGTGTGGAGGTTCCTCAAAAAGTTAAAAATAGAGCTACCCCAATGACCTGGCAATTGCACTACTGGGTATTTACCCCAAAGATACAGAGGTAGTGAAAAGAAGGGCCACATGCACCCCAATGTTCATAGTATCAAGGTCCACAATAGCTAAACTGTGGAAGGAGGTGAGATATCCTTCAGCAGATGAATGGGTAAAGAAGATGTGGTCCCTATATACAATGGGATATTACTCAGCCATCAGTAAGGATGAATACTCAACTTTTGCATCAACATGGATGGAACTGGAGAAGATTTTGCTGAGTAAAATAAGTCAAGCAGAGAGAACCAATTATATGGTTTCATTTATTTGTGGAACATAAGGAATAGCATGGAGGGCATTAGGAGAAGGAAGGGATAAATGAAGGGGGGGGGAAGAAGGGGAGATGAACCATGAGAGACTATGAACTCCAGGAAACAAACTGAGGGCTTTATTTTTATTATTTTTTTAATTTTAATTTTTAATTTAATTTAATTTTTTAAAGATTTTATTTATTTAGTTGACAGATGGAGATCACAAGTAGGCAGAGAGAGAGGAGGAAGCAGGCTCCCCACTGAACAGAGAGCCCAATGCGGGGCTTGATCCCAGGATGCTGGGATCAGAACCCGAGCTGAAGGCAGAGGCTTTAACCCTCTGAGCCACCCAGGTGCCCCCAAACTGAGGGTTTTAGAAGGGGGGGGTTGAGGGGGTGGGTGAGGCCTGGTGATGGGTGTTAAGGAGGGCAGGTGTTGCACTGGGTGTTATACACAAACAATGAATCATGGAACACTACATCAAAAACTAATGATGTACTGTATGATGACTAACTTAACATAATAAAAAATATTAAAAAGTAAAGAGATTATTGTGATATATTTTAATAAATTATGTATATCCCCCTTTTCTTATAAAGTGATACATATATTTTTGAGGAATATATAGAAAATACTGAAAAAGAGAAGAAAATACAGAGATAAACCCATTTCTTTGTGCAGTTATCCTCCATGTACAGTTAGTTTTATTTATTTAATTTTTAAAAAAGATTTTATTTTTTGACAGAGAGAGAGCACAAGTAGGTGGAGCAGCAGGCAGAGGGAGAAGCAGACTCCTCACTGAGTGGGGAGCCCAATGTGAGACTTGATCCTAGGATGCTGGGATCATGACCTTGATGAAGGCAGCTGCTTAACTAACTGAGCCACCCAGGTGCTTCCAACAATTACTTTTAAGTGAAAATATTATAATAAAAAATCCAGGTAGTATGATAAAGAGAAGTAAGGTTTTCCTGCACTACACTTTCAGACTTCTTCCACAGAGGTGATGACTGTCAAAATGTTTATGTGTACATCCATATGTTTTCCTATTTAATTACACATTTTTCAAAGACAATGTTAATGACTTCATGTTACTCCTGTGTAGATGATAACTTTCTTCTAATATTACCTAATTGTTGGACATTTAGGTTATTTTTAAAGTTTACTATAGTCTATGCTTAAAATATATGAGAAGCAAATCCTAAGGTCTTTGCAAATCCCCATTCCGTAAATACCTCCAAGTTGAGAAAGCACAAAAAAGTCTTTGAGATATATATATATATATATATATATATATATATATTATATTTATTTATATAAATAAATTTATATATATATAAATAAGGTTACCAAATATCTATATAGATATTTGGCAATCTTATTTTAAGGGTTTTAACTTGAAAAGGAAAAAGCTTATGAATATATTGGCCTGATAATTTGTGGTCATTGAACATAATCCAGAGTTGGCAATCAACCTGTCTTTTATGTTCAAAAGAAAATAGTCTACTCTCTTTTTTATTCAAATTTCAAAAACCAAGCACTATAAATTTCCTCGAGAACCAGGCTACTTCTGTAGGCTGCAATACAATATTTGAAATTAGGGGTGAAATGGAAAATTACAGCAATTGCTCCAAAAGTTTCAGGTTACTAATATTATTCCTGTAAACTGGCCTCAAACAGTTCAGCCAGTGTTGGGTCTTGTCTGTGTCTTTATTTGAGCTCATAAAATGTGACATTATAAATTCAGAAATTAAACAGCATTGCTAATACAGAACTAGTTCTGGAGGTGGTACATGAATGCTAATTATCATCCTTAAAATAATTCCCCAGACACCAAACATATTCTGAAATAGCTCTGTTATAATAAATGCATCTGCAAATCATCTTTTATGGCCCGGATTCGTGTGTGCATGCATTTCCAACTGAGTGATAAGAGGTAGGGGGTAAGAACAATCATTTCCACTCTTCCTTAAACCTTCCTGGTCACCAGAAAGGACTCAGGTATTCCTGGTGAATATAGAATGCCTTGTATCTTTGGTTTTTTATTATAGTAAAAATTTTTGGATTTTTGGTTTAGTAACTCTTTCTCTAAGACATACAAGGTCATAGTCTGAACACATTTTTTACCTAGATATTGGGTTTGTCTTGGGTACAGCTGGAATTGGGGTCTCTCACATAACTCCATTTGAAGCTGCTAGAGGGCCTGTTTTATCTGTCTCTTTGAAAAGAAATTCTACAGTTAGGGATATATTCCTTGGATAAGGGAACTACTCACACAGGTGTCTTTCTTAAAAAATGGGTTTACTGTTCAGGATAAGATTTAAAATACAGGTATCTTGGGATAGAGATATCTAGATAAGTGAAAACTGTATGGGTTACTACATTAACCTATTGGACAGTGACATCTTTATAAAATAAGTTTACAAAGCTTAGAACAAATGAATAATTGATTAGCAATGACTCAGCCTTGATTCTGTTGCTTTGAGGATTCTGGGGTGGAAGGAGACCTCAGTGGCAGGGAGCTCTGCATTCAACTAACAATTTCTGCCATGGGGTTAGAGGGAGGAATCTGTGAAATTCAGGCTGATTTTTGGTTATGCAAGGCCCAGATGCTTTGGTGGTAGATGGTCTAATTTTTAATAAAAATTGGGATAAATATGGCAAGAGGAATTTTATACTATTTCTGGGTACAAGAAGGTATAAGTTAGATTTGAACATAATGGAATTTCTAGTGTACTTTCTTGATATATGGGAAGTACCAAATATTTAAAATGAAGGCTGTCCTGGAAAGCCCATGGTTAACAAAGTATGCTGATGAGCTGGACATGTAGCATTGAAGATGTATGCATGCTGCCGGAGGGGTGCTGAGAGGGAGGGAAGGAAAGAGACTTTCAGAAGCTGTGAGAGGGCTGGTGAAGCTCATGCTTAGACAGGAAATGCTTATGTTGAGACACATCCCATTATAGCTCCTAAGGAGATGTTCATAAGTTGACATCTCTCCCTCTGTGGGCAAAATTTCTACTACTCAGGCCTTGAAGATAGGTGTCTTCTCCAGACTACCTTGGCCTTTGAAAGAGCACAAAAGATTTTTACTATGGTTTCCCCTTCCCCATCTGCTCCCTGGGTCTGAAATCTTCACCTCTCTCTCACTCTCTGACAACTTTTTTTTTTTTTTTTAAGACTTATTTATTTTAGAGAGAGTGAGTACACAGGGTTGGGGGCGGGGCAGAGGAAAAGAGAGAGAATCTCAAGCAGACTCCGCTGAGTGTGGATCCCTGTATCTCACGGCCCTGAGATCACGACCTGAGCTGAAACCAAGAGTCAGACACTTAACTGACTGTGCCACCCAGGTGCCCCTCACTCCCCAGCTTATGTCTGTTTTCCTAAGTCACTCATGGAGGTCCTACCATATGGGTCTCAGAATTGTTTAAAATTCTTGAATTATTTTTTAGTTTGAAAGAGTAGGAGAACTTCTAGGACTCACTCTGTACGACTTTGTTCAGCTTATTCCAGGCTCCCACACCACTGTGGAGTTCTCTCTGGCTCCTCTAAGTCATTAGATCTCTCCTTTAGTATTGTCTGAACCTCAGGGCTGCCCTCATTGCCCAGTCAATGTCTCCTCTTTCCAGGGTCTGGGTTGTAGCTTATGGCTTAACTCAAGTGTGATGTGAGGACAGTATTCCCATTAAGCACAGTATCACTTGAGAAAGGAAGAATAGAAGAAGGTGAGAAGATACTGGAGTGGAGAGAAGAATATAGAATATAGAAATGTACATGGAAGAAGAGAAATTTTCCTGTTTTACTACTTTTTTTAGAGTTAGTTTTTCTTAGTAGGTTCACGCAATAAGTTCATTTGAAATCAAACTACCTTGGTTCAAATTTTGAATTATTACTTACTACTGTGTGTGGGTGAATTAACTTCTCTGGCTTCTGGTTTTTCATCTGTAAAACAAGGATAATGATAATATCTACCTTTTGGGTGGTCATGAGCGTGGTGTGCTGGCTCATCAGGACAGTAGCTCCTTACCTGGGGGCCTGCTCTAGGCTCTCCAGTGCAAGGGCGTAGTTCAGGGCACAGGAATACTGGATTGAATCAAGAACTCTCAGGTTCAGAGAACTGAAGTTTTTTCCATGTGGAGATTTGATGGGAATGAAAACTATAATGTACTGTTCAAACATTAGTGGGAGACATTATCCGCCCCACTGGTGAAGGGACTAGTTACCTGTGGGTGTCGGTGCCAAGTGTTCCTGTGTGCTCACGCAGGAAAGGGATTTGCTTCAAGCACATGGACATTGTTACTACTGCTTTATCTTTGAATGTTTTAAGAAAAAGAGTTTGCAAAATAATATTTTGCTTCCAGTCAAATTTTTGTTACCCGGAGGCAATCACTGTCAGCTTGGTGTTAGTCCGGGTACTTCAAAAAGGGGGTAGAGGAAGAATAAATGAAACAAGATGGGATCGGGAGGGAGACAAACCATAAGTGACTCTTAATCTCACAAAACAAACTGAGGGTTGCTGGGGGGAAGGGGGTCGGGAGAGGAGCGTGGGGTTATGGACATTGGGGAGGGTATGTGCTATGGTGAGTGCTGTGAAGTGTGTAAACTTGGCGATTCACAGACCTGTACCCCTGGGGATAAAAATACATTATATGTTTATTAAAAAAAATAAAAAAATTAAAAACAAACAAACAGATGCCAACCTGGGATGGGACATACAAAAAATTTACTGGGGAAGACACCTATGATGGACTCTGAAGAGTGAGTCAGACTGCAATGCAGGAAGGAAGGAAGCAAGGTCTAAAATTGTAATACATTTCCAAAAAAGTTTAGGCCTGGCCAGTGGGGAGTCTTTGAGACGGTCTTCTGTCAGGACTCATGCATCTTCCAGAAATGGACCTGCTTTAGTGTCTTTGCTGAGTTGCTGAGTTTAGTCATTGGCCCCGGAATGCAGCTTTGGTGCAAACACAGCAATGGATTTTGGAACACAGCCTCTGGCCCCCATTGGTCAACTGTGCTCCCTAGAGGAGACAATCTAAGAGGTACATTCTCCTTGCCTTTGTAGGCTTTTGTCTTTCAGCCTTTTTCCTATGCCTGTGTAAGCTCCTGTACTATTACACACACATATATATGCATGAATGTGTATGCATATCTACACAAATATTTACAGTTTTGTGAATGGGGTCATACATTTTGTTTTACAACTTGTATTTTTCATTGAATAATAATTTCATGTGAGTATCATATCAGCAACAAATAGTTATTCTTCATTCTTCTTCATGCCTGAGTGGAATTTCACTGTTTGGCTCTCCTTCATTTTATTGAGCCAGTTCTCAGTTGATTAGCATTTAAGTTCTTTCTAGTTTTTCACTATCACAAATAAGGCCATAAAACCTACTATCACTTGTATATATTTATGTATATATAGCTTTTGCAATGGGATAAATTCTTAAAGTTGAAATTGCTGAAGCAAAGGATATGAAGTGTATATGTTGGGACATACTGCCAAATTGACACTCAAAGCATTACCAGTTTGCTTTTCCATGAACGGTATACTACCGTTCCACCCACTCCACCCACTGCTAGTCCAACCCTGGGTATTGTCATTCTTTTAAATTTTGCCAATTTGATGATTGAAAAATGAGCGTGCACCCTTTAAAGATTTTTTTTTTTTTTTACTTATTTGCAAGAGAGAACACAAGCAGGGGGAGCAGCAGGCAGAACAGGCAGAGGGAGAAGCAGGTTGCCTGCTGAACAAGGAGCCAGATGTGGGGCTCAAACCCAGGACCCTGGGATCATGACCTGAGCTGAAGGCAGCTAATGGAGCTAATGGACTGAGCCACTCAGGCGTCTGAAGCATGCAGCCTTTAAATAAGTCAGTTTAAAAGGTCCCCCACCTTCTCCCCCCTCCCCGTCCCATGTCCACAATTCCCACTGGTGGATCTGCGTTAGGACCATCTTCTGTTAGGTGCCTGGTGTTGGACTTAGCTCGGCTTGGAGCTCTCAGAAACAGAAAAGCAAAGTATTCATGGTCTCTTGCACCAGACTTCAGTCACAAACCCTGAAAAGGTGTCCAAAATGACACCATTAGAGACTTGTTCCCTTTGAAATCTGAGAAACCTGCAAAACCCTGGGCCCTCTATTAAAGTGAAGACACTCTATTTGACCCTCAGATATAATCCAATATCTATATTTTACAGATGGGAAAGCTAAATTCTTTCCCAGAGGGTGTTCCAGCCAGGGTCACAGAGCTAGTTAATCACAGAGTTCAGAATAAAACAAAATTTTCTGACTTCCAGTCTAGTACTACACTGTGAGAATACAAATAGCAGTTATTTTATCATAATTACAGCTGGAAATGCTGGTGTTAGCAAACTTCCTGAAAATTATCAAGGTACTTCAGTAAAATAGAATGAAAACTAAAAGCACAGAATGTTCCATATTGGAAGATTCATGATTTATATATTCATGTCCCTGTGTAGTATGTATGGAATCAAATACTGTGGCTACAATAATTTAGAAAATAAAAGTGTTTGCTATCATGTTTTAGGGAAAATGCCTATGATGCTTTAGCACTCTGACAAGTATTCTTTACACATATTTTCTAGGCGTATATAAATACGTATTAATAGGAAACTTGGTGGCATAGATAGTTTAAGTGGCTGTCAGAAGACCTTCATAATTTCCAGTTGAACCTAATTATGTGGAATCTAAACAAAGCACTGGAAAAACCTCTCCATGATTTCTTGGAGGTGGCAGGGAGCATTCCTTTGATCACATAATTCTTTCTTTTTTTTTTTTTTAAAGATTTTATTGTATTATTTGACAGAGAGAGACACAGTGAGAGAGGGAGCAGAAGCAGGGGGAGTGGGAGAGGGAGAAGCAGGCTTCCCACTGAGCAGGGAGCCCAATGCGGGGCTCCATCTCAGGACCCTGGGATTATGACCTGAGCCAGGACCCTGGGATTATGACCTGAGCCAAAGGCAGATACCCCACAACTGAGCCACCTAGGTGCCCCAATTCTTTCTTTTTTAAAAAAGATTTTATTTATTTATTAGAGAGAGAGCATGAGCAGGGGGTGAGGGAGAAGTAGACTCCCCAATGAGCAAGGAGCCTGACATGGGACTCTGTCCCAGGACCCTGGGATCATGACCTGAGCTGAAGGAAGATGTTTAACCAACTGAGCCACCCAAGTGTCCCTGAACACTAATCCTTTTATGCTGGGTTGTGATATTTTAATCTGGAAATCTGAATTCTTAGGGAATGATTAGGGTCTCTGAGGGTTTTTGTTTTTGTTTTGTTTTGTTTGTTTTTAAAGTCACTCTTGGACTTTGGACCAAAAAGACAAGAACAGTTCTTGTGAAAAGAACTGAAGATCCCACTTGTTAATTGGAGATAGAAGTTCTGGCCTCTCATTTCTGCCATCGTGAGAACCTGTTAACATTAATCTTTTTGCCATGGGTGGTGAAGCTGCTGTTTCTTGTGTACCTTTTTGCTTTGACCTTATTCTGCTCTGTCTTGAGGGATTTTAGTTCTTCTTTAGGATTTATCATTTAGCCCCCATTTTTCAACTTTTGTATAACTTCTCAGTAATGAGGTCTGAGATCATGCTGCCTTTTTTCTTGACCTTTTATTGTAGAAAACATAGATAAGAAAAGACAGATAAAGTGAGCTTGTGGTTTAATGAGTTACTATGAGACAACACTCATGTAACTATCACCCAGGCTAAAAAACAGAACTGTACCACCCAGCCTGAAACTGTTCCACACGCCCTGCTAAAATTTCCATCTTCTCCCTCCCTTCAAGGTGCCACTCACCAGGCTTTTGTAGTAATCCCTTCTAGACAGTACTTTAATCTTGCCCATTTTTAGCTGCTCTTAATTTTTTTAAATTTGCAGTGTCTCTCCAATCCTTTATTTTCCTTATAAGTTATCTGTTGAAGGACCCTGGGGGCTTTTGACTAATAGTTTTACCCACAGTCTGGATTTTTGTCAATTGCATGTTTCTGGTGCAGTTCACTATGTGTCTTTGTCCTGTGAATTTCCTTAAGTTAGCAGCCAACTGCAAAGTATCAGATTTACCATCAATGCCTTTGGCAAGATTACACCTTCAGTCCTGCACAGACCTCAAATTCCTCCAGCATCTGGCTGCTGGTACATTGTGCTTTATGTGGGCCCTGAGGCTGTGGCAGGATTTTACTCAGAATTCCAGTCTATTCTCAGCCTCCACTGGGCATTGTAGGCCTGTGCCACTGAGAGGTTTCTCTTCATGCTCTGGACCCTTCTTAGGGGAAGACTGCTGCTGGCTGTTTCTTAGGCTAGGGGTAGGGACAGGGTTCAGGGTTTTTGGTTTGCTTGCTTGTTTTGTTTTTATAGTTGACCATTCTCTTACACCATACACAAAGATAAGCTCGAAATGGATAAAAGACTTCAACGTGAGGCAGGAATCTATCAAAATCCTAGAGGAGAACACAGGCAGTAACCTCTTGACATTAGCCACAGCAGCTTCTTTCAAGGCATGTCTCCAAAGGCAAAGGAAACAAAGCCGACAATGAACTTTTGGGACTTTATCAAGATCAGAAGCTTCTGCACAGCAAAGGAAATAGTCAACAAAACCAAGAGGCAACCCATTTGTGAGAAGATATTCACAAGTGGCACTACAGACAGAGGGCTGATATCCAGGATCTATAAAGAACTCCTCAACCTCAACACTCAAAAACAGATAATCATGTCAAAAAATGGGCAGAAGACATGAACAGACACTTGTCCAAAGAAGACCTACAAATGGCTAACAGACACATGAAAAAATGTTCATCATCATTAGCCATCACGGACATTCAAGTCAAAACCACAAACCTTACACCAGTTAGAATGGCCAAAATTAATAAGACAGTAAACAACATGTGTTGCAGAGGATGTGGAGAAAGGGGAGCCCTTTTACACTGTTGGTGGGAATGCAAGTTGGTGCAGCCACTTTGGAAAACAGTGTGGAGATTCCTTAAGAAATTAAAGATAGAGCCTTTACCCTATGACCCTGCAAATACAGCCACTACTGGGTATTTATCCCAAGGATATAGATGCAGTGAAAAGAAGGGCCATATATACCCCAATGTTCATGGCAGCAATGCCCACAATCACTAAATTGTAGAAAGAGCCAAGATGCCCTTCAAAAAGATGAATGGATAAAGAAGATATGGTCCATATAGACAGTGGAGTATTATGCCTCCATCAGAAAGGATAAATACCCAACTTTTGTATCAACATGGTTGGGATTGGAGGAGATTATGCTGAGTGAAATAAGTGAAGCAGAGAGAATCAATTATCATATGGTTTCACTTACTTGTGGAGCATGAGGAATAACATAAAGGACATCAGAAGAAGGAAGGAAAAAGTGAGTTGGGGGAAATTGGAGGGGGAGATGAACCATGAGAGACTGTGACTCTGAGAAACAAACAGGGTTTTGGAGGGGAGGGTGGTGGTGGGGATGGGTGAGCCTAGTGGTGGGTATTAAGGAGGACACATATTGCATGGAGCACTGGGTGTGGTGCATAAACAATGAATCTTAGAACACTGAAAAAGTAAAATAAAATTAAAAAATCTTACTGTTTTATAGTAGATGACCAATAAATGCCTATTGAAATCCTTAAAAAAAAATCTTACTGTTTTAGAACTCTTAATGGAAAAAAATTTTAATTTAAATTCAATTAGCCAACAGTACATCATTAGTTTCAGATGTTGAGTTCAGTAGTTCATCAGTGGCATATAATACCCAGTGCTCATCACATCACATGATGCCCATTCCCCAGTTACACCATTCCCTCACCCACCACCCCTCCAGCAACCCTGTTTGTTTCCCATAGTTAAGAGTCTCTCATGGTTTCTCTCCCTCTCTGAGGACTTCCCCCTCAGTTTTTCCTCCCTTCCCCTATGGTCTTCTGCGCTGTTTCTTATATTCCACATATGAGTGAAACCATATGATAATTGTCTTTCTCTGACTGACTTATTTCACTCAGCATAACACTTTCCAGTTCCATCTGCATTGATGTAAATGGTAAGTATTCATCCTTTCTGCTGGCTGAGTAATATTCCATTGTATATATACACTGCATCTTCTTTATCCATTCAGCTGTCAATGGACATCTGGGCTCTTTCCACAGTTTGGCTATTGTGGACGTTGCTGCCATGAACATTGGGATGAAGGAGCCTCTTTGGATCACTACATTTGTATCTTTGGGGTAATTACCTAGTAGTACAGATACTGGGTCATAGGTGGTTCTACTTTTAAGGTCTTGAAGAATATCCATACTGCTTTCCAGAGTGGCTGTACCAGCTTGCATTCCCACCAACATGTAAGAGGGTTCCCCTTTCTCCACATCCTTGCCAACATTTGTTGTTTCCTGTCTTCTTAATTTTAGCCTTTCTGGCTGGTGCAAAGTGGTATCTCATTGTGGTTTTGATTTGTATTTCCCTGATGCTGAGTGATGTGTAGCATTTTTAAATGTATCTGTTGGCCATTTATATGTCTTCTTCAGGGAAATGTCTGTTCATGACTTCTGCCCATTTCTTGACTGTATTCTTTGTTTTTTGGATGTTGAGTTTGATAAGTTCTTTATAGATCTTTGATACTAGATTTAATATGTCATTTGCAAGTAACTTCTCCCATTCTGTAGGTTGCTGTTTAGTTTTATTGATCGTTTCCTTTGCTGTGCAGAAGCTTTTTATCTTGATGAAGTCCCAGTAGTTCATTTTTGCCTGTGTTTCCCTTGCCTTTGGAGGCATGTCTAGCAAGAAATTGCTGTGGCCAAGGTCACACATGTTGCTGCCTGTGTTCTCCTCTAGGACTTTGATAGATTCCTGCCTCATGTTGAGGTCTTTTATCCATTTTGAGTTTATCTTTGTGTATTCTGTAAAGAAGTGGTCCAGTTTCATTCTTCTGCTTGTGGCTGTCCAATTTCCCAACACCATTTGTTAAAGAAACTGTCCTTTTTCCTTTGGATATTCTTTCCTGCTTTGGAAATTTAGAATGGTAGAATTTTCTTTCTGAGAATCTGTAATCTTGGAAGAGTATCTTCATTTTTAAATGGTCTAGCTCTGGGATTTCATTTACATTCAGGAAGTGTCTAGGTTACATGCCCAGTGATAGACACTATTCCCATCATTTGTTATGACACATAAAATGGTTGCTTCTATTACAACTCTTTCATGGACTACTACTTTTTTATTGATCAAAATATGGAATATCAGTTTCCTTAACTTTTTGAAAGATGAAATAAATAGTGGGACAAGTCACACACTAGATTATTCCAATTCTTTTTGGAGATGTGTAGTTTAAATAGCAAATGGGGTCAGAAATTTTTTGGAAGTTCTGCTTTTAGTAGAAACTGGGTCTGGAGGAGATTATGCTGAGTGAAATAAGTCAAGCAGAGAGAGTCAGTTATCATATGGTTTCACTTGTGGAGCATAAGGAATAACACAGAGGATATTGGGAGAAAGAGAGGAGAAGTAAGTTGGGGAGAAATCTGAGGGGGAGATGAACCATGAGAGACTATGGACTCTGAGAAACAAACTGAAGGTTTTGGGGGGGGGGAGTGGAGGGATGGGTGAGCCTGGCAGTGGGTATTAAGGAGGGCACGTATTGCAAGGAGCACTGGATATGGTGCATAAACAATGAATCTTGGAACACTGAAAAAATCAAATCAAATAAAAAAAAAAAGAAAATGGCTTCTGAGGGCGTTCAGCTTTGATGATGTCAGTCAGGCTGGGTTAAAAATTTTGTTATTTTCAGCAATTTAATTACTCTATCCGAATCTCAGTTTTAGCACCTGAGAAATGGAGACAATTATATTTATTAGGACTTTGCAACAAATATTTATTGAGTGCTTTTTAAGTTGCAGGATTTGTTTTAAGTGCCGGGGATACAGCAATGAGGAAACAAAAACTCAGCCCTCAAGGAGCTTATATTCTACGCTCTGAGGGTTTCTGAAGATTCAATGAGACCTAATGTCACTTTGCTGGTTCAGAGCTTGCGTATGGTAGATGCTTTATAAATGTCAGCTCCCTTCTGCCTCCTTCTGATAGATGTTTCCTATCATTTCTAAAATTGATACTTTTAATTTGTTTAGCTCTTTGGCATTATTATTTCCGTAGTCAGTGGTTTCCCAAGCAACAACAGCCTAGGCAATATAATTAAGGCATAAATCAATGTTACATTTTTGTCTCACTTGCAGCAGTACTTGCAAAGTCTCTGCTGTCTTTGTTCCCAAATTCCTCCAGAATCATCTCAAGAGTCACTGTGAATGTCCCTAAATGCCTGTCTCCTCTAGCTCAGTCATGGCATTCCTGCCACCTGTGGCTCCCTTTTCATGGCTGGGTGCCATTTTCCCTACCCTAAATACTTCTCCCTTGATATTACCCATATTGGGATGGCAGGAGCATTGCTTTATTTGTGGTCAAAGGCAGAGGGTATGACATACTCTCCCTGCACCTTTCTTAGTCGTGTTTGAAGCTAGAGTGTGGGATGCACTGACCGTATATTTTCAGTTCCCTTCAGTGATCTCAGCATTTTACTTTGTGTGAACTGATTTCTCTTTTCTTTCTTTTTCTGAAAAGTACAACTACTGGGGGGTTTTTGACCTGCAGTTCCTTCCCTCTTCTCAGATATGTGGCTCTTAGATGAAATTTGGAAATTTTTGGGTTCATGAGCAAATGGCCAAAAAAGAATTCTTGAGATGTTTTTGGTGCAAAAAGGTGGTTTTATTGTAGCACAGGGACAGGACACCTATGGGCAGAGAGGGCTGCCCTGGGATTGTGAGAAGTGACTGATTATATATTTTTTAATTAGTGGAGGTTAGGGCTAGTGTAAGTCTCTAAGGAACTGGGAAGCAGGGGCTTCAGGACCTTGAGGGGCTAGATGCTATTAAGATAAGGTTATGTTTATTCTTTAATAAAACATAAACATTAAGGCGCTAAGGCTGCCATGAGTTCCTTGAGGAAGGTCACACATTGCATGTTTCAGGTATTTTTCAGTGGCCTGCAAACTGTAAGGAGATTTAATTTAAACTACATTTCTCTTGCTTTGTTTCCCTCATTATCTTCCTTTGGAAATGCCTCTTTTCATTTTTTAAAAAAATATTTATTTGAGAGAGAGAGAGAGAGAGAATGAGAGAACACCAGAGGGAGAGGGTGATGGAGAAGCAGACTCCCCATTGAGCAGGGAGCCTGATGAGGGGCTTGATCCTAGGACCCCCAGATCATGACCTGAGCCACAGGCAGATACTTAACTGACTGAGCCACCCAGATGCCCTCTGGCAATGCCTATTTTTCTATTCCCATAATTCTTATCTCTGTGTGTGGAGCTGCCATGTTTTTACATGTTACAGTTTCCTGGACTCCAAATGATCTAGGGTGGCTACCTTTATTTTATTTAATTAATTTATGTATTTATTATTATTTTTATTGTGTTATGTTAGTCACCATACAGTATGTCATTCGTTTTTAATGTAGTACTCCAAGATTCATTGTTAGGGTGGCTACCTTTTAAATCACAGCACTGTACTTCCCTGGTCCGGTTACTAAGTCCAGGTATGGCTTTTTAATTCAGGAGTTCTGAGATTTAAGATCCTTGGTACGACCCCTAAGATTTTTCCAGGTGACACTGACAAAGGAGATTTAAGTTCCTTAACAATAGTGAGTGGAGCTGTGGGATTGTTTGGAAGCCTTCCCTTCTCTTATCAATGCATTACTTAAAGAGTTAATTGATCTGTATTTTTTTTCCCCATTGCTTGGGAGGTCTTAAACTTTGTCTTAGTTTGGGCTCCTAACAAATTACCAGGGTTGAGTGGTTTACAAACAAAAGAAACTTACTTCTTACAGTTCTGGAGGCTGAAAGTCTGAGATCAGGGTGCGGGTGTGATCAGGTTCTGATGAGAGTCCTTTTTAAGGCTGCAGACTATTTTCTCATTTATCCTCCCATGATGGAGAGGGCTAGCTAGCTCTCTGGCCTCTTCTTATAAGGGTACTAATTCCATTCGTGAGGGCTCCACTATCATGACCCAGCTACCTCCAAAAGGCACCTTCAAACACCATCACATTGATATTAGGGTTTCAACATCTGAATTTGGGGGAACACAAAAATTCAGTCCATTGCATCCCCTGAAGTACAGGTTTCTTCCAACATGCATAGAAAAATATTTCTGGATCTCTGATTCATTGTAGATCTGCAGCTTAGTCTCTTCCTACATATTATTTACTCCTTTAAAACATCCTATGAGAAAATTAGGGGAGATACAATTTCATATAATCTCAGTCTCTCCCTTTCTCTCTCTCTCTTTCCTCTCTCAATGAGATTAAAAGTGGCAAATGTTTTGTCCAATATCACACAAGTAAATGATGCAAAACCAAAATTATAGCCCAAGTTTCCTGATGTTTAGTTTCTTTCCACTATACTATTTTTGCAACTTTTACAATCTTTGTTAGCAAAATATTATCCAGATATGTTGCCTCAAAATTGTATCACTTTTGTATCTCTTCGTTTTAGAAAACAATAAGTATTTCTTTAAAGTTTATCTTCCCCCTGGCTTGTAGATTTCCCAACAGATTTCTTGATTCATTATGCTACTCCTCAATGGTCTCTCACCAATCCTTGGTGATTTCTTGGAGGTTCTATCTCTTATTTGTATTTATGTTACTGGTTCTTACTCACTAGAAACCTGGATATATAGGTGCCTGAGGTCTTCAGGTTATTTTTGAATTGCTTCAATCTCTTGTTTCCCCATGTCAGAGAGTAACATTGGGGAAAAGAATCCACCACCTTGTGGAAGAGAAAAGGTACAGAAGGAGGAATAGGAAAGACGACAAAGAAAACTCCCCCTACCACAGGCATGCTTTTCTTTGTAGAAGGCTGTCTTCATGTGGCCCTAAGCAGCAGTCACTCCCTGCTCTTACTCTGCTAATTGGCTTTTTCTGCTGGGTCTGTGGCATTCATGAAGTCAGATTGCAGGTATTATGCCCATATATAACCATCTTTCCTTTGTTTCAGGGTCACAGGAGCTTACCCCAACCAAGACAGACCGAGGTTAGTTTAAGCAGAAAGAATGGTATCAACAGTGAAAGGGGAAATGGCTTTTTAAACTCCTGGAATGTCAGGCAGCTCACTCTTGTCTGCATTTGAGGGCTTTAGGATCTTTCTTGGGTCCACTGCTTTTTCTACTATTGCTTTTTTAATGTGCCTATGAATAATTTTCTTATATGAGAGTGTTTTTTTTTTCCAATTTATTTATTTTCAGAAAAACAGTATTCATTATTTTTTCACCACACCCAGTGCTCCATGCAAGCCGTGCCCTCTATAATACCCACCACCTGGTACCCCAACCTCCCACCCCCTCGCCACTTCAAACCCCTCAGATTGTTTTTCAGAGTCCATAGTCTCTCATGGTTCACCTCCCCTTCCAATTTACCCAAATTCCCTACTCCTCTCTAACACCCCTTGTCCTCCATGCTATTTGTTATGCTCCACAAATAAGTGAAACCATATGATAATTGACTCTCTCTGCTTGACTGATTTCACTCAGCATAATCTCTTCCAGTCCCGTCCATGTTGCTACAAAAGTTGGGTATTCATCCTTTCTGATGGAGGCATAATACTCCATAGTGTATATGGACCACATCTTCCTTATCCATTCATCCGTTGAAGGGCATCTTGGTTCTTTCCATAGTTTGGCGACTGTGGCCATTGCTGCTATAAACATTGGGGTACAGATGGCCCTTCTTTTCAAGACATCTGTATCTTTGGGGTAAATACCCAGGAGTGCAATTGCAGGGTCGAAGGGAAGCTCTATTTTTAATTTCTTGAGGAATCTCCACATTGTTCTCCAAAGAGGCTGCACCAACTTGCATTCCCACCAACAGTATAAGAGGGTTCCCCTTTCTCCACATCCTCTCCAACACATGTTGTTTCCTGTTTTGTTAATTTTGGCCATTCTAACTGGTGTAAGGTGATATCTCAATATGGTTTTAATTTGAATCTCCCTGAGGGCTAATGATGATGAGCATTTTTTCATGTGTCTGATAGCCATTTGTATGTCTTGATTGGAGAAGTGTCTGTTCATATCTTCTGCCCATTTTTTGATGTGTTTGTCTGTTTTGTGTGGGTTGAGTTTGAGGAGTTCATTATAGATCCTGGATATCCATTCCGATCAAAATTCCACCGGCATTCTTCAAAGAGCTGGAGCAAATAATCCTAAAATTTGTATGGAATCAGAAGAGACCCCGAATCGCTAAGGAAATGTTGAAAAACAAAAATAAAGCTGGTGGTATCACGTTACCTGATTTCAAGCTTTATTACAAAGCTGTGATCACCAAGACAGCATGGTACTGGCATAAAAACAGACACATAGACCAGTGGAACAGAGTAGAGAGCCCAGATATGGACCCTCAACTCTATGGTCAATTAATCTTTGACAAAACAGGAAAAAATATACAGTGGAAAAAAGACAGTCTCTTCAATAAATGGTGCTGGGAAAACTGGACAGCTATATGTAGAAGAATGAAACTCGACCATTCTCTTACACCGTACACAAAGATCAACTCAAAATGGATAAAAGACCTCAACGTGAGACAGGAATCCATCAGAATCTTAGAGGAGAACATAGGCAGAAATCTCTTTGATATCAGCCACAGCAACTTCTTTCAAGATACGTCTCCAAAGGCAAAGGAAACAAAAGCGAAAATAAACTTCTGGGACTTCATCAAAATCAAAAGCTTCTGCACAGCAAAGGAAACATTCAACAAAACAAAGAGGCAACCCACGGAATGGGATAAGATATTTGCAAATGACAGTACAGACAAAAGGTTGATATCCAGGATCTATAATGAGAGTGTTTTTGAGTAAAAGAACACTTTGTCTAAGTTCTGAGATGGTCAGTTTTGTGACTTTAAAATCGGCCTTAAAATTCTTAGCCATCTTTCGTCTCTCCCTCATTTCCATATGTGAACTTAAATATCCTTCCTTTGAATGGGAATGGTACTCAGTGGCTTGCTCCTTACACATGTGATATGGCAGAAGTGATGGTGTGTGATTCTGAAATCAGGACCCAAAAGGCATTTCAGCTTCTTGTTCTCTTTTTTTGGATTATCTGCTTTGGGGAGAGGCTATTTGCCTACTCAAGCAGCCCTATGGAAAGACTTGTGTGGCTAAAAATTGAGGCTTCCTGCCTGCTACTAGTCACGTTGAGTGAGTCATCCGGAAGTGGACCATCTAGCCGCAGTCAGGCCTTCAGATGATCAGCCCTCACTGACATCTTGGCAGCAGGCCCATGAGAGTTCCTGAGCCAGACCACCCAGTTAAGCTGCTCCTGAATTCCTGACCATACACAAACTGTAGTAATGATGATAGGAAATGTTTATTTTTTTTTAAATTTTATTTATTTATTTGACAGACAGAGATCACAAGTAGGCAGAGAGGCAGTCAGAGAGAGGAGGAATCAGGCTCCCCGCTGAGCAGAGAGCCCGATGCGGGGCTTGATCCCAGGACCCTGGGATCATGACCCGAGCTGAAGGCAGAGGCTTTAACCCACTGAGCCACCCGGGCGCCCCAGAAATGTTTATTGTTTTAATTCACTAAATTTTGGGGCAATTTGTGATGTAGCAATGGATAGATTTTTGGTCCTGCTCATTTGGACTTGATTCAGATGCCAGTGTCCTGGACTTTGAGTTGATGACATAAAAGGAGGGGGCTCTTGAGGGATCTTGGGAGGTGAGTCTGCTTTGCATGTGGGAGGAATGTAAATAATTTCTGACCAGAAGACAGCTGTGGAAGTTTTCAAACATGCACACCACCCCTCCTTTTTTTGGATGCTACTTTCTTCAAAGGTAGGACCTAATTCTCCTTCCCCAGCAGTAAATAACTAATACAACTGACTTCTTCAGGGGTGGGTTTATGAGTTTGCAACCTGTGCATTTGCAGGGGCCCCTTGCTCAGAAGGGCCCTGCACTTGGCTTCATGCTCAGTTGTTGCATTTTGAAATCCTTAATAACTTTTGAGCAAGGGGTCCCACATTCTAATTTAATTCTAATTGGGACCCACAAATTATGTTGCTATTCCTGAGTGGCTGCTTCTGCTGTGACCTTGAGGTTGCTGGTTTTTCTCGATAATTGGGTTTATTTCTACCCTCAAAACCCTTGTGAGTTCACTTTCCATGGTCTTGGGAATATGGACAATGGCTATTCATTTCACTATACCTATTGGAAAAAAAAAACTGATTGTCTCCTGGTCCCTTGAACCATCAGCCCCACTGGTGATTCTATAGTTCTGAAGTAAAGATAGTGAAATATCCATGGTCAGTGTCCTGTGGTCCCATGTGATCCTTCCCGAGCTCAGGAGGCACTTCACCTAGCCATTCCTGATCCTCTCCATCTCTTCTCAGTCTCTGTTCCTCTATGGGGCCACAGAGCATCCAAAAATGGTTGTTTTACCCTTCCATATGGGCTGCCCACATGCCATCCAGACTGAGGGAGACCCAGAAACTTCAGCGCCACATGAACCATGACCATGGCCAAATTGGCAAGTGCTGGAAGTCCCCAGGAGGCTGGGGATAATGCTGGTGGTCTGTATCACCACAGGGTCAACTTTGACAAATACTTTCCAGGTCACCAGAGCTTCCACCTAACTCTCAACCTTGATATGCTGTGAACCTTACTCTGTGAGCAGACACGAGTCGGTGCTGCCCCAAACAAGACTGGAGCTGCTCCTATCATTGATGTGGTGTTATTGGGCTACTACAGAGTTTAAGGGAAGGGAAAGCTCCCCAAACCTCCTGTCATCCTGAAGGTCAAATTCTTCAAAGAGCTGAGAAGATTATTAAGGGTGTGTGTGGGCCTGGGGGTGGACGCATTCTTAAATTCATGACGTTTCTCCTTGGGAGAAGGAGAGACTTGAGTTCTTATGCGCTTGCGGTTCACTCTTTTTGAGACTATTCAGAGCTTCCCCACAATGTCAACACTTGGAGTGGCTCCTGAAAATGGTATTGTTTTTGCTCCTGAGTTGCTATTCCTTTGACTAATAGCTCTCAAGCAGGGATTTATAGCATGAATGTCCTCCCTACTCTAGTCTCAGTGTTGTAGAATTTCCTACACATGCTCAGAAATCCTGCAAACATCATAAAGTCAGAGCTTAGGATGTTACTTTATCTCTTTTTACTACGACCAGTGTAGTTAAACCTGCAAAATGGTAACTTGGGAGCTCTTTGACACTCACTCAGAGTCTGACTAGAGAATTGCAGCCATGAGTAGGTTTTTTTTTTGTTGTTGTTGTTTGTTTGTTTTTAATTGACCCAACTGTAAGTCATTTGACTTCCTCTTCAGAGCAAGCTAGTTAGAAAATGATACATAGTTTCAGAAGTCAGGGTCCTGTTTAAATTTGCTAGTCTCTCTTAGGGTTATTCTCAATCTCCTTCGACATGGAGATGTCAAAGATGATATCCAGGTAGGAACTTAGAGGCTTTTGGAGATGAGAGAGAGTTGAGGGACTCATTAAAACATGTAGAATTCATTCAAATTTCCATGAGGAGCAGTCTGGCCTTAATTAGGGCAATATATATTCAGGCCCACATATAATATAAAACCTTATTATTTTAGCTAGCATAGAGGCAGACAGAGAGATGCATTGTTTGGATCCTTTTTCAAGAAAGGATTTGCTCCGCTTGACTTATTTCGCTAAGCATGATACGCTCTAGTTCCATCCATGTTGTCGCAAATGGCAAGATTTCGTTTCTTTTGATGGCTGCATAGTATTCCATTGTGTATATATACCACATCTTCTTGATCATTCATCTGTTGATGGACATCTAGGTTCTTTCCATAGTTTGGCTATTGTGGACATTGCTGCTATAAACCATATGATCTCCCTGATATGAGGGAGTGGTGATGCAACATGGGGGCTTAAGTGGGTAGGAGAAGAATCCATGAAACAAGATGGGATAGGGAGGGAGACAAACCATAAGTGACTCTTAATCTCACGAAACAAACTGTGGGTTGCTGGGGGGAGGGGGGTTGGGAGAAGGGGGGAAGGTTATGGACATTGGGGAGGGTATGTGCTTTTGGGTAAATTGGAAGGGGAGATGAACCATGAGAGACTATGGACCCTGAAAAACAGTCTGAGGGGTTTGAAGTGGCGGGGGGGTGGGAGGTTGGGGTACCAGGTGGTGGGTATTATAGAGGGCACAGCTTGCATGGAGCACTGGGTGTGGTGAAAAAATAATGAATACTGTTTTTCTGAAAATAAATAAATTGGAAAAAAAAAAAAAGAAAGGATTTGCTGCTCAGTGTAAGAAGTGTGGCTCACTGGCAGCCTCCTGCTATTTTCTTCTTCAGGTCCACCTCAGCCTTTGAGCCAGGACTCCCATAATGGGCAACCTTTGCTTCAAAAGTTCTTACTGGGCAGGCAGAGAGTTTGTCCAATATGCACTATAGTCTCCTCTCTCTGCCCAATCCTACTTCCTAACTTCTCTTTTCATGAGTATTACTCATCAATCTGCTCTCTTAATTCTGTCCCAACACCTGCATCCCAGAGGACCCCAATGACACACTGGTTCCTGGAGTGCTAGAAGAAAACAGGTGGTAAGATGAGGTTTTGGGCTTTGATCACTCAGTGCCTGATTGGCAATGAGTCTCTTATCCCAGGTGGTATGTGGGGGGCACAGATTAGTGTCTGGCATAAGATGTTGGCCCAATTGCAAAAACTTTCCCTGGTGAATTGAGAGAGAATGTTCCATTGCAGTGGTTTAGGCATTGGAAAAGGGCAAGGGGAAAGAATTCATACAAGAAAAATGGAATTGGCTGGTTGTTATTAAGTAATACTGATGTTTGTTAGAGGGATAATGAAAAGCTGAAGGCAGTTAAAAGTTGATAACTAAGGAGATAAGAAATCCTTTTCCATAGCTTAAAAAGAGACCTTATCTTCAGCACTGGGAGAGTATAAACAGTCCAGAGTCCGGCTTAAATAGTCCAAAGTCTGGCTTAAATAGAATCCAGAGCTTCAAACAAAACTAGTTATTTGCTTGAGGCAGGTCTGTTATTCCAAGGTCAGGATCCTGGTTGAGAAAACTGTCCCCATCCCAACACATGGGATGGGGGTAATCTGTTGCCTCTCTGTCAGATTTTGGCTCTTCAAATGCCTCTGAATTCTCAGAGCTTTCAGAGGTTATCCCTTTCCCTATTAAGAGCTAATATATATCCCTTTCATATGAGAAGCCATTGCTGGCCATTCTTCTGTAAGGTAACAGGCTTCTCACCAGCCTCATCAAGATATGGCCAAAACCTCCTGTCTTGGATGCTTCGCATCAAATCACAGCAAGCCCCAGATGGGGATGTCCTGGGTCTGATAAGGGAGGAAAGACATTAAAGAACTCTAAAGAAGTTGTAGGATCTAGTCAGCATGTACCAACAAAAGCTACTGGAGTACCATGGTACTGGATTTTGAGTGTTCTTGAGGTGCCAGAACATAACATTGGTTACGAAAGAGTTTACTGGCTTGAAGGCCTTTTCTTTGGACAGATAATTTACTACCTCGGCAAAGACTCACTGCTAGGATGGCTTATAGAGGCAAGAGAAAATGATGGCCCATGTTGAGTGAAGTGAAAATGCTAGAATTGCCATTGTGGATACCAGAAGAAGAAAACAAGTCTCAGGGAAGTGGACTTGCTGGACTGGAGATTATTAGATGAAACCATAAGATCCACTAGAGGATTCTATTCCGTGGGAAGGGTCTGAGGGCACACATGGTTTTCCAAGGCTATCAGGAAGGTACTTTTTAAATTTTTTTTAAAAAAGATCTTATTTGTTTATCTGAGAAAGAGAGAGAGCATGAATGGGGGGAGGAGCAGAGAAAGAGAGGAAGAAACATCCCCTTTGTTTAGAAGAGATCCTGATAAGGGGTTCCATTCCAGGACCTGAGGATCATGACCAGAGCTGAAGGCAGATGCTCAACCAACTGAGCCACCCAGGCACCCCAGAGAGGCACTTGTAAAAGGTACTAGCATCATTAAGAATTTTACCGTTGGCTCTACTTGGCAGATTAGGCCTGGTAGTAGGAGAAACTTTCATAGAAGTTAACTCGTTGATCACAGTGAGGTTTTGAAGGTACGACATTATTTTCGCTTTTGTTTCCTTTGCCTTTGGAGAGATATCTTGAAGGAAGTTGCTGTGGCTGATATCGAAGAGATTACTGCCTATGTTCTCCTCTAGGATTCTGCCACATTACAAATTTAGGAATGATGCTTAAGCCCATATACCTGGTGATATGAAAGACTGTCATTCTA
This sequence comes from Neogale vison, assembly GCF_020171115.1. Taxonomy (NCBI): domain Eukaryota; kingdom Metazoa; phylum Chordata; class Mammalia; order Carnivora; family Mustelidae; genus Neogale; species Neogale vison. The sequence goes on along the minus strand of NC_058103.1, from coordinate 82,156,333 downwards.
TAAGACAGGCATTGCCAATGTCCAGTTGGCAGCACAAGCAGCCCTATTTCTTGGACTATTTGATCTAGCAAACTCTTTCAGTATGAGAATAAAAATGCAAACACCCTGTGTTTCTGGAGTAAGCCCATAGCACCTTTGGCAAAACAGCTCTTGGCACCCCTATAGTGCCTTGTAAAGACAAAAAAATTGGTCATAGGACCACTAAGTAACTCTAAGTTCAGAATTTCCCACCATTTATGTCCTGTTGAACCACCAAGTCATAAAATTAGATATACCCAGCAATATTCCACTGTAAGCTGGAAGTGGTACATCTAGGATCTAGAGCAAGTAGGACCAGGAGGCACAAGCAACCTACATGAGTTGAGTAGCCCAGAGCCCCATGGTCCTCACCAGAGTTGCACCAGTAGCCCTTTCCTTACCACACATACTGTGCCACCTAGAAGCAGTGGTTTAGGAGAGTGTTGGAACCATCTGCTGATGGAGCAGCTGATATACATGTCAGAGGCAACACTCTGAGCATATGGTTCCATCCTCCAGAATGCAGCACACGCACAGATTTGAGAGCCCTCTAATGTGGGGCTTGTCCTCAAAAAAAGAAGACACAGATCCCAGAACTAATTAAAGATGGATTGAAATATATTTTTATAAAGATTTACTTTAGAAAAGGAAGCCTATTAAGCAAATTAGTGGTTAAAAAGGAAATGTTTATCTAATGACCATGAAGCACAGTTCCCTGACATCACTAGAGTGCTTAATTTATATACATGACTTTTGTTCTTGGATTATTTACATTTTGCACTCACTTATGAGAGTGTCTAATGAATCAAAGTAATGGAAAAGGATTTAAAGTGTAATCTCTGAAAGAAATGAAATTTTATTTCTCAAAAATATGTTGTATAAGTGAGATTTCATTGATACAAAGAATACATCCCTGTGAACTTCTGAATTAGATGGAAAATGAAGACTTCAGGGACTCCCTCTCTGGTAGCTAAATGTAATCCTGCTCATGCTTTCCCCCTTCTTCCTTGAATTTCCACTGCCCAATTAGAAACCCCATCTTAAGACCCAGTCTTTTAAAAATTAATTATAAATTAATTAAATAATTAGAGAGAGAGCTCTCAAGGGGAAAGCTGCAGGCAGAGGGAGAGGGAGGTAGAGGCTCCCCACTGAGCAGGGAATCCTGATGTAGGGCTCAATCGCAGGACCCTGAGGATCATAACCTGAACTGAAAACAGACGCCCAACTGACTGAGTCAACCAGGTGTCTCACCATGACCCATTCTTATCAAGAAGCTTTCTCTGATTGTTCCAGGGAAGTGACAAGTCTCACCTTTTCATTCTTAGCAAACCTGTTCCACATATCTGGCATTGAGTTAGAAAATATCTTATTAATTAATTAGGATTATCTTTCATCTCTTCAAATCAATTTTAAGTGAATTGAAGCCAGGACTGTTTCATATATATATATATATATTTTTTTTTTTTTTAAAGATTTTATTTATTTATTTGACAGATGTCAAATAGATCACAAGTAGGCAGAGAGAGAGGAGGAAGCAGGCTCCCCACTGAGCAGAGAGCCCAATGTGGGGCTCGATTCCAGGATCCTGGGATCATGACCTGAGCCGAAGGCAGAGGCTTCAACCCACTGAGCCACCCAGGCACCCCTTATTTATATTTTTACTTGCTACTTTGTATCTGGTTGTATCAGACAGAGCGGAAACACTCAGCGTATGTAGTTTTCCTTTCTTGTTTGGAGTATCCATTCATTTGCCTATAACATGGATCAGAAAGGAGCTTTGTTTTCTAGAGGAAAGATTTCATTCAGTTATTGTTCAGTTGTTTAAGACCTACCTTTGTTAGTATGCAGATATACAACCTTAGCTAGTTCCCTTTAATCTCTGGCCTTCAGTTCCTCATTTGTAAATTAAAGAAAATAGATTATATAATTAAAATCAACTAATATTTACTGAACACTTCCTATGATCCAGGCACCTGGTTAAGTAATTTACATGTACTATTTTATTCAATTCTCATTTTCTAGAAGAGAATTCCCTAGTTTAAAAATGTTTAATTCATTGCCCACAACCATCAGCCAGTAAGTAGCAGTGCTGAGCTTGAGTCCAGTCCTGAATAACTTCTAAACCCATGGTCTTAACTGCTACACTATATCTTCTCTCAGTTTTAAAAGTGAGTGAACTACCAGGATTTTTCCAACTCTAGAATTTCATAAGTCTAGGAGTTCTGAGGCAGAGCAAGTCAACATCATCTTTCTGTATCTAGTGGCTTCTTGAACACAAAGAGAGAGAAGAGCACACTATTGTTTTATGACTGTATCACTTCTGGGTCTTCTTTTAGGCCTTTAGGAAACATTAAGCAACTGGCACACATAGGGAAGTCAAATATTAGCAGAACTACAAAAAAACTAGAATGCCTAAAGGTATTATTAAAGTAGTTTGACTCAGGGTTTGGACTCTTATTTCAACCTAAATTGAATCTTCTTTTCTCTTGTAGTAAAGGATTAACCTATGAGTTCTTCTTTCCAGAAACTTCTAGGGCCTTAGCTTTGTTATTGGGAAATGAATGATTATACAACCTCAAATCTTGGTGGACAAGTTGGTGTACAAGTAGATACAGTAAGTGCTAAAATTATGATGCAGAATTAGAAGATATAGAAGGCATATGGAGATTTGGTTGAATGGACAACCCATTTTTGTTTGTTGTTTTAACAGGTTTCTTATGAAGCCTGTAAGCTAATATTACTGTGTAAGTTCAACCCTGTGCCAGGTGCTATAGAGAACACAGAACTCTAAAAAAATGGCCTCTGCCTTCATGTAGTTTATACGATAGTAAAAGATATAAATACATGAAAAAATTAGTTAACAACATAGCATTATGCACGACTAAGTGTTAAGTTCTATCTAAAGGAATGTAAGGGCTTGAGGTTCTCAAATCAGCCATTGTGGCTACCACACTGAGATTCCCTGCTAGGCTCAATGGTCTGTTTGGGGCACTATGATAGTCTTTGTATGGTGTGACTGTAGACTGGATCAGACGTGGCCACATGACCTCAAAGCAGCCAGTCTACAGGCTAGCCAGCTACCTATAATATGGCCTGATAGAAACAGCGAAACAACAGCAAATTGATGGAGCTGAATCAGACTCTTCTGAGAGTTTGCATCAGGAAATAGAGACTGAACTATTGCAAACTGAGAGCAGAATCTCATGTTTCTTCCTTCTTTCTCCCTTTGGGAGATGGAAGCAAATGAGGGAAAAAAATTGAAGTCCCCAAAGGTGTTGACACTGGGGAGAGAAAGAAGGAAAGCAGAGGGTGAGGAAGCAAGTTGGTAGAGAGACATGGACACATGGGAAGTTGCTAAGCGGTGTTGACAGATCATCTTATGTGTCTTAATGAAGATCCATGAAATTCTTCTCCCTAGAGTTACTATGGATGCATAATCACCTGCCCTAAGGTCTAGATTTTGCTTGTTCTTGGATTCCCGTGATTGCTCATCCTTTGAATGAGCCTAGAATTATTTGAAGTACTTGGAGTGAGTTTCTATTTCTTGGAACCAGATAAACCTAACTAGAACAGGATATAGGTGATTGGGGGAAAAAGAGGTGTTTTTTTTAAAAAAAAGAAGAGGTGTTTGATTTGGGGGTAGAGAATCTACAGAGAAGACATATTTCTTTGTGATTTTTTTTTCCTGAAAAAGTTTATGGGTTCCAAAAATTCTGCATTTAGAGTTCCAATGAATCCAGAATTTGCTGCCATTCATTCATAATTGACAATATAGTGATTGTCCTCATGTGCAAAAAGATAGGCTTCTCAGGTTTGAGCTAAAAGTCAGAGCTTCCTTCTGTTGTACATTGTGCATTTAACCCTTAATAGTATGACTCCAGTTGTATCTATTATCAAAGCATCAGAATGATATTTCTGAAATTACCATTTTTTTAGAGCAGTAAGGCTGAAGGTCTTTAAATTTTGCCCCCCAATGTTTAAAATTTCTGATGTTCAAAGAAATCCATGAGAGATTACTGTTTACAGATCCTCAAGGAGAAGATCCTTCTTAGGTGAGGAATCTCTCATCTAAGCTTAAGTGAGCCACATAGGTAACAAAGTTGGCAAGAAGCCCTGCAGCACATGCTGAGCCCCATGGGTCTCATCTTGCCTAAAGTTTGATATGTGCAAAGAAAGCCCTAGTAACAATGCTATCTCCTTTGATTGACAAAGCTTAATAATACTGAAGGTGGAGAAAGCAAGTTTTGTTCCTTCTTGACAGCTTATATTCCAAACAATCTGGTGAGAGCAGGAAGAAGGAAGGTCTAAAGTAAAAATAGAGTCCCTTTAATTTTGAAAATGGTGAAAGAAAATTAAAAGAGCAAGATCCAGTCCCAGAGGCAGACAGTTTGTGACATGAACACTGATGAAACAGACAAGGTAAAATTATTACAGGAAAATGCGGGGGTAATGTAGAAGGACCTTATCTGCTACCCCACATCATTTACTTGTAAACTCTGTACACTCAGCCCAAGCTGTGAGTGTGGACCACACAAAGTCTGGGATTGAAGGTGCTTGGGGGAATATTTGCTAGCTTTGTTACTTTTGACCGATTCTCTCCCCTGATCTCTCACACACAGATTCCTCTCACAGTGTTCAAGACCGGGTTCTGCAGTGAAGACAGGGTGCCCAGTCGAGCCAGAGTGGCCAAGATGGCTGTAGGATGGAGCAGAGTATTTTATGAAGACTTAGGAGCCTTTGGCTCTCTTTTGTACTTCTTCCATAAAATGGTAGATTTCTCTGCCTAAGAAAAGTCTTATTTAATTGAAGAAAAGCAGCCATGGAATTGTGAAAAAAGAAATGCTAGATACAAGTAGCTCATGCTTTGTTATGAATCTGGGCAGGTGAGATGAACAACTGAGAGTGGAAAGAAATGGTGCCATGGGGGAACAGTGAGAAGAAATCCCGCTCAGCCTTCCCAGAAGTAAAGAAATAAACATTAATCAAACACCAGAGTCTGCTCAGCCTGAATCAGGACATCAGGAGGGATATTTAAGTATTTAAGTAGGTTCTTCAAGAGAGATACGAAGACAAAACTTATTTGTGTGTGTGCATGGGCATGTGTGTATGCATGTGTGTATTAATTTTGTAGAACACCAGAAAATCAAAAGCAGCCTTGCTTGGTGTAGGCAGTTAGTGATGCATGAGTTTGGATAGGGAGGGATATTAGTAAGGTTTGGAATAGTCTGGACATTTTGGGGACCACCTCGTCATGGTCCCAATCTACCCTCTCTTGCCACTTCTAGCACTTTTTCTCTCTCTCTTCCCCTATTGAAATCTGTGCAAGAAGAGGCATCTTAGAGCATATTCTTTCATTTATGGAGAAGTCCAATTTTTATAGAATATAGTTTGAGGAGGTCAGAGGCCAAGGCAGGAAATGTGACTGGGAGGTAACAGTATTCATAAAGGTTAATGTTGATGATGATAGCCAGTGTTTAGGCACTGCTTCTAAGCAGTTTAAGTGTGTTAATAATTATATTTTCAACAAATCTATTAGGGGGTCATTATAACAACAGCAACAACAACAATAATAACATGAGATATAGTAACTGTCTTAGCCTTTCTCAGTTGCCAAGAAAACAGAAGCTCAGGCAGATTTCTCTGCTGTGATTTTATTAGGAAGTGCAATCTCAGGTAGCAGGAGTGAGGGACCAAGATGAGTAACACAGGCAAGGAGGGAGTCTGTATGAAGATGCTATCCCTCTGGCCATCAGTGTAATTAATTGCCTAAATCAGGGGACCACATCTCTGAGTAGTTATATAAATTTTGTCTCAGAACTGTCCTTGGGTAGGAAAAGGGAGATAGAGGAAGAATTTATCTACTGACCCTTGCTTCCCATTGTCAAGGGTGTTAACTTCCCTGCATTTCCTGACTGTGCGTTGGTGCCTGTGGGCACCACCTCAGGTCCTGCAACAGCTTCAACAGGACAGCACTTGGGAGAGAAAAAAGAAGAGGCAAGGCTCAGAGAGAAGGTGAGGCTCTGTGGAGATACAGCTGCTTAAGCTGGGTAAGATAGCATGCAGAGCTGTAAAGTCTGGAAAGTTTCAAGAAGCTGGGTGGTACACAGGAAGGCTTTTAATAGCTTCTTACTTGCATCATGCAGATTGTGCTCTCCATGGTACCCAGCTCCCATATTACTACAGGATAAAAGGGATAGTTCTTTTCTTTCTCTTCTCCCCCTACCTTTTTTGGTGAGATCACCATTCCACCCATTCTCTCCTGAGAGAGGAATTAAAAGTCTCATTGGTCACAAAGTCCTCTCGTGGTGGTGGCTAGCTGCAATCTCTGAGTAACCTAAGACAAAAATGTTAGTGAGGTAGGCAGTTTCCATTACAGCAACTTCCTGAAGTCTCAGTTGATGTTTAAATGTACCTTTTCAGGGGCACCTGGGTGGCTCAGTGGGTTAAAGCCTCTGCCTTCAGCTCAGGTCATGATCCCAGGGTCCTGCGATCGAGCCCCACATCAGGCTCTCTGCTCCACGGAGAGCCTGCTTCCTCCTCTCTCTGCCTGGCTCTCTGCCTACTTGTGATCTCTCTCTGTCAAATAAAATAAACAAGATCTTAAAAAAAAAATGTACCTTTTCAACCACCAGTTTCCCTCAGCCTCATTCAGCCCTTCAGCTGGTCTGGGTTGCCTTGACTATGGGATGATGCAGACCTTCATCCCTTAGAGGACTGTGCTCTGAGTTTCTTTGCCCCTGTTTGGCTGTGGTTGCTACAGATGCCCTTTTACACTGATATCACTGGGTATGGGAACATAAAGTACTACCCACGATTTTATGGCTATCCTTCCTTCTAGCCATTTCTCTCTCCATACAAATTGGACCATTGTGTACTGGCTACAGATCTGCCCAATAGGCATGACTTGCTTTTTCCTCTCCTTCATACCCCAGTCCATCTGGGAACCAAGCTTGATTTTCTCCCTTCTGTGTGGTATGTCATGGAGGAGTTTGTCGTGAGCAGAAGGAGAAGCATCAGTGCAAATAGGGGTCAAGGACATGAAGTGCAACCTCTATGCAAATAATTTCATCATGCCCTCTGGACCCACTCTGTCTATACTTAGGCCCAGTTGAACACCAGAAACTATTTTTCAAATGCTGAGTAGTTCTCTGCTGCAGAAGGCTTGGCCATGTTCCAGATTATTGGGATGTGTACTCTACCTCTCCTATCTGGGCTTGCCAAGGATTTTACACATCCATGATATCCTGCTATGGATACCTTGTAGCAACCTAAGATCATCTGGGTCATACAACTTGAGTGGTAAGGAAACTTGTGCCACAGCCTGTATTTCACTCAAAACTGTCTTCTTTCTTAAGTCACCTGGCAACATGGATCAGGCGTGATGTATACTACTAATTTTTTTTAAAGATTTTATTTATTTATTGGAGAGAGAGAACACGAGAGGGTAGAAGGTCAGAGGGAGAAACAGACTCCCTGCGGAGCTGGGAGCCTGATGTGGGACTGAATCCCGGGACTCCTGGATCATGACCTGGGCTGAAAACAGTGACTTAACCAACTGAGCCACCCAGGCATCCCTACTACTAATATTTTGAAGTATAATGTATACTACCTCCAAAATTCAATGAAATGATGAGACAATTATTATAGGAAATGCGTGTTGAAGGAATGTGTCTTTTATCTTAGAGGGGATGTAATATGCCCTACACCACAGCATTCCTTAAAACCTCATGGATATGGCAGGATCCTGTATCTTCATAGGGTTTTTCTTGTACCTTCCATCATAATGTATCTTTGTAGGGCAACTGTAGTATTTGCCATATGAGTGCAGTTAGTATAATGTCATCAATTTAGAGGAATGCTAATATCTTCTGTGTAGTATCTTGATGATCAAGGGCTTATGGAATATATTTTGACAGAGAATAGGCATTAGTTTGGACAGGACAGTAAAAGTATAATTCTGTCCTTGCCTTTCTTTTGATCTTTTTATCCTCTCTATTGATGGAGTTAGAGAAGAATACATTGTTAGATAAGTAAGAGCAGAACAGGTACCTGAGACCATTTTGTTTTGCTCCAGTAGAGATGCTGTATCTGGAAATAGCATCTGCACTAAGGGTCTTCCTGTTTAAGCTTATGGTAGGCTACTGTTGGCTGTCACATTTTGTCGTGTTTTCTCAGGTGTCTAAACACTGATGGGGGGGAATATGGAGAGTACCAGCCTTATTTTCCTTAAGCCTTGTAGGGTAGTACTAACCTCTGAAATTCCTTTTGGGATATGGTATTGTTTGTGAGTTACTCTGAATCAAGGCTAGGGCAGTTTTAGAGGCCTCCACTTGGCCTTTCCTAGCAAACTGGCTCTTATTCCATAAATTGGATAACAAATATGAGGATTCTTCTAGGAGCTAAGTATATCTATCCAATTGTACACTGCAACTGAGCAATAACCATAGGGCAGGTCTGAAGCTCTATTGAGCCCTCTCTAAAATGGTATTAGTATAACACTCTATTTATTACCCAGCCTCCATAGACATTCACCTTGCCCAGAGAATTACCTTGACATTTTGGGTTTCTTATTTTCAGTGGCGGCTCTGATCCTGTATCTCACAGTCCTCAAAAAAATTTGTATATTCTGGACATTCCTTTTCCTGGTGTACAGTTACCCTAGTAAATGGCTTGAGATCTTTTGGGGGAAGAACTGGGGGAGTATTCATTGTATGAACTTATGGTGGGTTACATGGTTTTTCTCAAGCGGATCTGGCTTCCTCTTCAATCAGTGATTTCTGAATCTAAGAATAAGAAAACAAAAATGTCATGAAATGCTAGGAACTAGAACATTTCACAGAGATTGGTATTTACCCAGACCAATTTCCTTCACCTCCTGTCTATATAGCTAAGTGACTTTTCTCTAGAAGTTGCTTGAGGCTGTGTGACTCAGTTCTGAGCTATGGAATACAGGCATTGTAACATATACCACATGTTCATGGAGAACTTATTTCCTAGAAATTTCTCACATGAGTGTCTTCTCATTTCACTCATCACAGGGAGCAGAGAGATGAGGAGCACCAAAGACTTATTTTGCTTGATTCCTATTTTTCCCTTTGTCTTCTCCCAGGTGTCCAGTGATTCCTGCCCTTTAGATGAGACATGATTGAAGTGGAGTAGGAGACCTGGATCTGCCTCCTGGTTCTACTTTCTGTCATCCCGAACAAAGCATACAACCTTGAGCATCTTAGTTATTTCATCTGTGAAGTGAAGTCTGGACAAGGTGGTCCCTAAGCCTCTTCTAGTCCTTAGAATTGTGTAAAAACTAAATATAACCTGAAATCAATTCACAGTGAAGAGCCAATGATGGATTTTTGGGGTTGCCCATCCCAGGGCCCTTTCATTTTAGCACGTGTGGAAGCTATTTCCTGGCTTGTCTTGTCTTTTTGGGGGTTAAAGCAGCCTCAATCCTGACGCTAACAAATCCCATTCCTTTTTTTTTTTTTTAAGTTTTTGTTTTATTCTTCTCAGAACATTTTTTTTCCAATTTATTTATTTTCAGAAAAACAGTATTCATTATTTTTTCACCACACCCAGTGCTCCATGCAAGCTGTGCCCTCTATAATACCCACCACCTGGTACCCCAACCTCCCACCCCCCCGCCACTTCAAACCCCTCAGATTGTTTTTCAGAGTCCATAGTCTCTCATGGTTCTTCTCCCCTTCCAATTTACCCAAAAGCACATACCCTCCCCAATGTCCCTAACCCTACCCCCCTTCTCCCGACCCCCCTCCCCCCAGCAACCCACAGTTTGTTTCGTGAGATTAAGAGTCACTTATGGTTTGTCTCCCTCCCTATTCCATCTTGTTTCATGGATTCTTCTCCTACCCACTTAAGCCCCCATGTTGCATCACCACTTCCTCATATCAGGGAGATCATATGATAGTTGTCTTTCTCTGCTTGACTTATTTCGCTAAGCATGATACACTCTAGTTCCATCCATGTTGTCGCAAATAGCAAGATTTCATTTCTTTTGATGGCTGCATAGTATTCCATTGTGTATATATACCACATCTTCTTGATCCATTCATCTGTTGATGGACATCTAGGTTCTTTCCATAGTTGGGCTATTGTGGACATTGCTGCTATAAACATTCGGGTGCACGTGCCCCTTTGGATCACTACGTTTGTATCTTTAGGGTAAATTCCCAGTAGTGCAATTGCTGGGTCATAGGGCAGTTCTATTTTCAACATTTTGAGGAAGCTCCATGCTGTTTTCCAGAGTGGTTGCACCAGCTTGCATTCCCACCAACAGTGTAGGAGGGTTCCCCTTTCTCCGCATCCTCGCCAGCATCTGTCATTTCCTGACTTGTTGATTTTAGCCATTCTGACTGGTGTGAGGTGATATCTCATTGTGGTTTTGATTTGCATTTCCCTGATGCCGAGTGATATGGAGCACTTTTTCATGTGTCTGTTGGCCATCTGGATGTCTTCTTTGCAGAAACGTCTGTTCATGTCCTCTGCCCATTTCTTGATTAGATTATTTGTTCTTTGGGTGTTGAGTTTGTTAAGTTCTTTATAGATTTTGGACACATATCCTTGATGAACACAGATGCAAAAATTCTCACCAAAATACTAGCCAATAGGATTCAACAGTACATTAAAAGGATTATTCACCACGACCAAGTGGGATTTATCCCAGGGCTGCAAGGTTGGTTCAACATCCACAAATCAGTCAATGTGATACAACACATCAATAAAAGAAAGAACAAGAACCATATGATACTCTCAATAGATGCTGAAAAAGCATTTGACAAAGTACAGCATCCCTTCCTGATCAAAACCCTTCAAAGTGTAGGGATAGAGGGCACATACCTCAATATCATCAAAGCCATCTATGAAAAACCCACTGCAAATATCATTCTCATTGGAGAAAAACTGAAAGCTTTTCCACTAAGGTCAGGAACACGGCAGGGATGTCCATTATCACCACTGCTATTCAACATAGTACTAGAAGTCCTAGCCTCAGCAATCAGACAACAAAAGGAAATTAAAGGCATCCAAATCGGCAAAGAAGAAGTCAAATTATCACTCTTCGCAGATGATATGATACTCTATGTGGAAAACCCAAAAGACTCCACTCCAAAACTTCTAGAACTTATACAGGAATTCAGTAAAGTGTCAGGATATAAGATCAATGCACAGAAATCAGTTGCATTTCTCTACACCAACAACAAGACAGAAGAAAGAGAAATTAAGGAGTCAATCCCATTTACAATTGCACCCCAAACCATAAGATACCTAGGAATAAACCTAACCAAAGAGGCACAGAATCTATACTCAGAAAACTATAACGTACTCATGAAAGAAATTGAGGAAGACACAAAGAAATGGAAAAATGTTCCATGCTCCTGGATTGGAAGAATAAATATTGTGACAATGTCTATGCTACCTAAAGCAATCTACACATTTAATGCAATTCCTATCAAAGTACCATCCATCTTTTTCAAAGAAATGGAACAAATAATTTTAAAATTTATATGGAACCAGAAAAGACCTCGAATAGCCAAAGGGATATTGAAAAACAAAGCCAAAGTTGGTGGCATCACAATTCCGGACTTCAAGCTCTATTACAAAGCTGTCATCATCAAGACAGCATGGTACTGGCACAAAAACAAACACATAGACCAATGGAACAGAATAGAGAGCCCAGAAATAGACCCTCAACTCAATGGTCAACTAATCTTTGACAAAGCAGGAAAGAATGTCCAATGGAAAAAAGACAGCCTCTTCAATAAATGGTGTTGGGAAAATTGGACAGCCATGTGCAGAAAAATGAAATTGGACCATTTCCTTACACCACACACAAAAATAGATTCAAAATGGATTAAGGACCTCAATGTGAGAAAGGAATCCATCAAAATCCTTGAGGAGAACACAGGCAGCAACCTCCTCGACCTCAGCCGCAGCAACATCTTCCTAGGAACATCGCCAAAGGCAAGGGAAGCAAGGGCAAAAATGAACTTTTGGGATTTCATCAAAATCAAAAGCTTTTGCACAGCAAAGGAAACAGTTAACAAAACCAAAAGACAACTGACAGAATGGGAGAAGATATTTGCAAACGACATATCAGATAAAGGACTAGAACATTTTTTTAATTGATCTGTTCTTTTAATTTAATTTCTTTTCAGTGTAACAGAATTCATTGTTTATGCACCACACCCAGTGCTCCATGCAATATGTGCCCTCCATAATACCCACCACCAGGCTCCCCCAACCTCCCACCCACCCCCCTTTCAAAACCCTCAGATTGTTTTTCAGAGTCCATAGTCTCTCATGGTTCATCTCCCCCTCCAATTTCTCTCAACTCCCTTCTCCTCTCCATCTCCCCATGTCCTCCATGTTATTTGTTATGCTCCACAAATAAGTGAAACCATATGATAATTGACTCTCTCTGCTTGACTTATTTCACTCAGAATCATCTCTTCCAGTCCCAGCCATGTTGATACAAAAGTTGGGTATTCATCCTTTCTGATGGAGGCATAATACTCCATAGTGTATGTGGACCACATCTTCCTTATCCATTCGTCCGTTGAAAGGCATCTTGGTTCTTTCCACAGTTTGGCGACCATGGCCATGCTGCTATGAACATTGGGGTACAGATGGCCCTTCTTTTCACTACATCTGTATCTTTGCGGTAAATATCCAGTAGTGCAATTGCAGAATTGCATTCCTTTTTCACTTTAAATTCTACTTCAGATTGATGCTGGTCCTGAAGATTAGTTTGGGTTCTTGATATCCCAGGAAAATTGCAACAAGGCAACATGCTATGATATTCTTAATTTGTGTAAGAGTGCACAGCAGGTCCTGGATGCCTACGTCCTCCAGAGAATATGATTGAACATTCAGGTAAAGTTTCCATGAATGGAACTTTTATGCTTAACATCTACCAAAATAACATTTTCTTTTCTTATCTTAAAGAAACCCTCTGAAGAACAAATAAAATGTTCACACCAAGGAAGAACACTTTATAACCATAATTATGTTACTCTAAAAGGCTATAATAAACATTAAGCAAGTGCTTCCTATTTTATTTTCACTGCAAACAATTTATAAGCTGAACTGTCCTCTTGACATGATAATGAAAGAGCAGTCACACATGTCAGCTGGGGCAATTATGTTCTTCAAATGTCTGCTCTAAGTATTGTATGATTCCTTCCTGCTGACACCTTATCAGCTGTGACGTGCATATTAAAAAGAACACCCAAGAGAGCTAACTTTAAAATTCTGAGTACTTTCAAGAAGTTCCATCTGTATCAAAAAGTCTTGTATCTCATTTCCCAAGATAGTTTTCTCTTTTCTGTCTTATTTTTCTTGAGCCTAATGTAGGAAAGAAAGAAAAGAGAACAAAACACAGAGGAAAATATATATTTTGATCATAATCATTAGCTTAGTGAATCAGGGCCTAAAAAATATACCTGGTTTATTGTCTCAGTGAATAAAAAAATATGACATTAGATATGGGTTCAAATTTCAGCTCTTATCATTTCCTAGCTTTTTGACTTTGGTTAAGGGACAGACTCTTTGAACTTCACCTATGAAAAGGAAAAGATAAAGAATGTATTTGAATTTCCCTGATGGCTGATGATGTTGAACATTTTTTCATGTGTCTGTTAGCCATTTGTATGTCTTCTTTGGAGAAGTGTCTGTTCATGTCTTCTGTCCATTTTTTGACTTTTTTTGAAAAGTTATTTATTTATTCATGAGAGATGGAGAGGGAGAGGCAGGAACAGAGCAGGGAGCCTGATGCAGGATTCGATCCCAGGATCCTGGGATCATGACCTGAGCCAAAGGCAGTTGCTTAACCATCTTAGCCACCCAGGTGGCCCTGATTATTTGCTTTTTGGGTATTGAGTTTGAGAAGTTCTTTATAGATGTTGGATACCAGCCTTTTTTATCTGTACCGTCATTTGCAAATATCTTCTCCCATTCCATGGGTTGTCTGTTTTATTGACTATTTCCTTTGCCTTGTGGAAGCTTTTTATATTAATGAAGTCCCAAAAGTTCATTTTTGTTTTTGTTTCTGTTGCCTTTGGAGATGCGTTTTGAAAGAAGTTGCTGTGGCCAATGTCTAAAAGTTGCTGCCTATATTCTCTTCTAGGATTTTGTTGGATTCTTGTCTCACATTGAGGTCTTTCATCCATTTTGAGTTTATCTTTGTGTATGGTGTAAGAGGATGGTTGGGTTTCATTCTTCTATATGTAGCTGTCCAATTTTCCCAGCACCACTTAGTATTGAAGAGACTGTCTTTTTTCCATCAGATATTTTTGCCTGCTTTGTTAAAGTTGTTTGACCGTAGAGTTGAGGGTCTATATTCTGTTCCATTGATCTATGTGTCTGTTTTTGTGCCAGTACCATACTGTCTTGGTGACCACAATTTTGTAATATAGCTTAAAATCAGGCAATGTAATATCCTCAGCTTGTTTTTCTTTTTGAACATTTCCTTGGCAATTCGGGGTCTTTTCTGGTTCCATACAAATTTTAGGATTGTTTGTTCCAGCACTTTAAAAAATGCTGAGGGAAAAAAACAAAAAAAAAAAAAAGAAAGAAAAATGCCGATGGTGTTTTGTTCTGGGTGGTGTTGAAAGTATAGATTGCTTTGGGCAGCATAGACATTTTGACCATCTTTATTCTTCTAATCCGTGAGCATGGAATGTTTTCCATCTTTTTGTTCTTCTTTAATTTCCTTCAGAAGTGTTCTGTAGTTTCTAGAATATAGATCCTTTACCTCTTTGGCTAGGTTTATTCCAAGGAATCTCAGTTGGTTGAGCAGCTGCCTTCGGCTCGGGTCATGATCCCAGCGTCCTGGGATCGAGTCCCACATCGGGCTCCTTGCTTGGCGGGGAGCCTGCTTCTCCCTCTGCCTCTAGCCTCTGTCTGCTTGTGCTTTCTCTCTCTCTCTAACAAATAAATAAAATCTTTAAAAAAAATTTTTTTTGGTGCTAATGTAAATAGAATTGATTCCCTGATTTCTCTTTCTACAGTTACATTGTTAGTGTATATGAAAGCAACTAAGATACTACCTTACACCAGTTAGAATGACAAAAATTGATAAGGCAACAAACAACAAATGTTGGAGAGGATGTCCTGAATGAAGTGCAAGTTGGTACAGCCACTTCAGAAAAACTGTGTGGAGGTTCCTCAAAAAGTTAAAAATAGAGCTACCCCAAGACTCAGCAATTGCACTACTGGGTATTTACTCCAAAGATAAAGATGTAGTGAAAAAAAGGGGCATATGAGCCCCAATGTTCATAGCAGCAATGTCCACAATAGCTAAACTGTGGAAGGAGCTGAGATGCCCTTCAAGTGATGAATGGATAAAGAAGATATGGTCGATATATACAATGGAATATTATTCAGCCATCAGAAAGGATGACTACCCACCATTTGCATCAACATGGATAGAACTGGAGGAAATTATGCTAAGTGAAATAAGCCAAGCAGAGAAGGTCAATTATCGTATGGTTTCACTTATTTGTGGAACGTAAGGAATAGCATGGAGGACATTAGGAGAAGGAAGGGAAAAATGAAGGGGTGGGAAATCAGAGGGAGAGACAAACCATGAGAGACTATGGACTATGGGAAACAAGCTGAGGGTTTTAGAGGGGAGCATGTGGGGAGGTGGGTTAGCCTGGTGCTGGGTATTAAGGAAGGCATGTATTGTATGGCATGCAAACAATGAATCATGGAACACTACATCAAAAACTAATGATGTACTGTATGGTGACCAACATACCATAATAAAAAATTATTTTAAAAAAAGATAAAGCCTGTATTGCTCAGATTGCAGGGAGACCTGAGTGAGAGATGGAGTAAGTGCTGGAGTACTAAGCTTAGCATCTGTCACAGGATCACTGAAATGTTAGTTCCTCTCCTTATTGGATGTTTTTAGCAGGATTTGGAGGGTGCCTACTATGTGTGCACTTTGGATGGTACCTAAAGAGGCCCTAAGCATTTCTCTTGGGAGTAATGGGGACTAAGTAATTGGAGAATTGGGGGCTAAGAGGAGCTTGAAAGCATCCTGCACCTCAGTTCATCTCCTAGTTTCTCAGTCTGCAGATTGTACGTTTTTTTCTCTGCTCTTCCTTTCCCATTCTCTTTTCTCAAGATCCAAGCTCAGTTCCACAAAGCTTTCATTAGCCACCACCAGTGTCAACTTCCCCCAGACATCATGAGGAGTGAGTTTCCCCATCAGTCACTGTCCTTCGGCCAGGGGACTCCTCTGACTTATTAGCGTTACTCTCTTGTGGTGCTCACCTCTTCAGGTGCCAGGACACTGGGTGGTCCAGCACTCTTCTGCTCCTGTCCTCACCCCACACAACCTTCTTGTGTCTCTTTCAAGCAGGGACAAGTGCTTCCAGGTTGAAGATGATTTGGGGACTCCCATATAGACCTTTCCAGAGCATCATTATCTGGATGGTCAGGACCCTTTTTTTTGCTGCTGTTGTTATGAATAACCTAAATCTCTTTTCGACATCTCAAATCTTGTCCCTCTCATCCAGTTCACTTTTATCACCAAATTGAATCAGGTACTCAAGCCATCCCCTTTTTACCCTTGATTTATTTAATAGGAAGAAAAGTAGATCTTACACAAAAAGGTTAATCATCTGTTCCTTTTTTCTGAATTCTCTCCAGCTGAACCACTTCTCTTTTAAAGTTTGGGGAACAAATTGCACAATCTTCTAAAAGCATTTTACTGTATAAAGGAAAAATTGTATCTGGGCCCTTGGTCATCATGTTACTTTTGTTACATCCTGGAATCTCTGGAATCTATTACCTTATTTTTCTTTCAAAGTGCTGTGTTTTCTTTCAAAATCCCTTGCTGTAGTTGGTTAATATCTGCTAATATTGCTAGTAACTGTTCATTTTTTGTAACTGGTCATTATTTTTTTTAAAGATTTCATTTATTTATTTGAAAGACAGAGATCACAAGTAGGCGGAGAGGCAGGCAGAGAGGGAGGCAGAAGCAGGCTCCCTGCTGAGCAGAGAGCCTGATGCAGGGCTCCATCCCAGGACCCTGGGATCATGACCTGAGCTCAAGGCAGAGGCTTTAACCCACTGAGCCATCCAGGCATCCCACAAGTGTTCATTATTAGTAGCTGTTTATTTTTATTTGTAGAGTGTGTATGTGTGTGTGTGTGTGTGTGTGTAAAAGAAAGATAAATTTTTTTTTTTAGATTTTATTTATTTATTTGACAGAGAGAGATCACAAGTAGACAGAGAGGCAGGCAGAGAAAGAGAGGGAAGCAGGCTCCCTGCCTAGCAGAGAGCGGATGTGGGACTCGATCCCAGGACCCTGAGATCATGACCTGAGCCGAAGGCAGTGGCTTAACCCACTGAGCCACCCAGGCGCCCAAGAAAGAGAAATTTTGAATCATGTGTTCATTCATTCATTCATTTACTCTGGAGTCAGTTTCTTGTTTCTTAGCTGTGGTGGAAAAGCACTGAGATAGCAGATCAGAGGTACCTTGTTCTCGTCCTGGGGAAAATCTGTGTGATCATGGGTAAGTCGTGACTTAACCTCTTTGAATCTTAGGCTCTCCACCTATAAAATGAAAAATTGGAACTAGATCTGTAATGCATTTTTTAATGTTAGTATTCCAAGGTCTAAGCTGTTTTACATTTTATGCTTATCTTTCTCTAAATTAACTGACACTACTGTACCAGGGCGATCTATAGAGAATGGCACATAGGGATAATTGTCTCAGATTTCAAAGTGTGTGTGTTTGTGTCTGGCTCTTGTTGGGGAGGAGGCAGCCAAATGGACAGTCAGTGGAGAAGCAGGAAGTGATACTCTAATTGATATACATTTACCCACAAATTAAGATGTAATGTTTTCTGCACCCCTTTCTTTCCCTTCTCTCACCATCATCTGAAAATTAGGGCTGAGTGTCCGATACTACATTCCCTTCTGTACAAACTGCACGCTTCTTCTTTGTTTCCTCTCTTTAAGATTATCATTGACTATCATCTTAACCAAATTCTATAGCCTGAGGTATGAGAAAAATAAATGGATTATTTTGATTCACCTTTCCAGGGAAGGAGCTTATGATTACTTGTTATAAATTATGGTTTTGACAATTCACATTGGCCCAGGTTCTGGAGACACAGACTTGAGTGTGAGCCTTAGCTCTGCTACTTACCAGCTATATGACCTTGGGCACTCTTATTTGTCCCTCTCAGATTTGTATTTTTCCATTTCCAAGTGAAGGAAATAACTACTTTGCAGTGTTATTGAGGAAGTGAGGAAGGAGGAAGATTATCGATAATTTGTGCATAATTCCTAGCACATAGTAACTACTCCATTACACTTTGGTCTCCAGGTGTGTCAGTAAAGGATGGAAATAGGCTCTAGGACTTTTTTGGAACCAGTAACCCCGTTAAGTCACAGTGGGTTAAGGACAAACAAACTGCCTGAGAGTTCTGTGATCCAGACCATGTCCTCCTGGTTTGCCTCTGAAAACCTCCTGAGGCTGAGACTCTGCAAGTTTCACTGAGCTCAGGAGAGACTTATCTCTGGCTCTCTCATGCCTGCTGCCATTGTTTAGATAAACTGCCCTTGTGTTAAATTAATGTGGTATAATTTGTAGTTCCCTAAGCTATTTGGTTGCACTTGTTAGCTCTTAATTTTCTGAGTGATTATAAATCGATCATTTGATGATCTGCTCCAGTGTCACCCAGGGTTTGTGACATTAAGCTGACTTATCTATCATTTGCAGGGTCATTCTTCTTTTCTCCTTTCTAATTTGGTAGAAAGTACTGACATTTGCTCTTTTCCAAAATGTGGAGATTTCTCTAATGGAATTTATTTAAAACTACCAAGTAGCAGCTTGACAGTGATGTCGCCCATTGATTTAAATTTCCCATCACCACCAGCCCTTGTCCTGGAGTGACCTGGCAATTTAGTGGAGCCCCTATTCTTGCAGATTTGGAGGTCTGTGGTAGGAGATCTTTAATTTAACTCTTATTCTCACTCTCTGTTTTCTGTCTTTGCTTTCAGAACTTAGAGCACACGTATAAGACAGTATAAATTCTTACAATTTTTAAGTGAGAGGACTCAATTAACTTCATTTGGGTGAGACCTGCAAGTTATTAAGGTGTCTATTCTGTCCCTGCCACCTAAAAGGAAGGGCTGTTGTTGCTCTACTAGAATAATTTGATGTGGCAGCTGCTTTGTTGCAGTGAATAGTTATTGAGATCAAGCTGGGGAAAAACTCAACCATCTCTTGTTAATCAAATAATGGCTAACATTTACTGAGCACTTCCCATGAGCCAGGCACTGTGCTGAGCCCTTGATACAAATGACCACATTAGCTCTGAGAACATCCTTATGAATTTGATTCTATTGCTATCCTTATTTTACTGACGAGCCTCAGTTTGGTTCCAAGCCCCTGGTCATAACAGAGTGAACATGGCCAGGTATGGAGTAGAGATTACAACTTCATCTAGACAGTCTTTCTGTAATACCATCAAGTGTTAAAAATTCCAGAAATGCTCTGAAAGACCATAGATAGAGAATCTGCATCTTAGCAATTAAAGTCACCTCTAAAGATCCCTTACCTAGGTCCTGTTTTAAGGCAAGTTTTGACATCATTGACCTGTTCTGAGCTTCCAGATCCTTATTTGTGGAAGACCTATTGTTAGTTACTGATAAAGGCTTGACCTGCAAGACGGCAAGAAAGAAAAGTGGGGGAGGTAGTTGCTAGTCTTACATTGGCTTTCTTCACTGACAAAAACTGTCTATTTATTACTTTGTGCCCTCCTTGTGTTGACTCACCATGAAGTCCATGGTGTATGATGAGCATATAGATTGGCATGTATATATATAAACATAAAAAGTGTCTGAACAGGGGCACCTGGGTGGCTCAGTGGGTTAAAGCGTCTGCCTTCGGCTCAGGTCATGATCTCAGGGTCCTGGGATCAAGCCCCGCATCGGGCTCTGCTCAGTAGGGAGCCTGCTTCCCCCTCTCTCTGCCAGCCTCTCTGCCTACTTGTGATCTCTGTCTGTCAAATAAATAAATAAAATCTTAAAAAAAAAAGTGTCTGAACAGGGTGCAGACTAGAGTGGGTATTGTATGGGGACCAAGTTAATGTATGAATCTGAAATATGAGTATAAATGTAGAGAAGTGGAAGAATATATAGGGTTAATTTGGTGGGAACAATTCTTTCTCAGCATTTTCAAATCAGAATAGTAGGTCAGAATTTTTTTTTTTTTAAGAGGATGTCAGCCACTAGTATAAAATATGTGCAATATATGGATAATGCATAATACTAAAACATTAGAGATGTAAATATTTTTAAATTCCCCTACACATTAAGAAAACTGGTATTATTTTTAGATGCTTTTCCTAAGTCAACATACAACCTCTTTCTTTTTCCCCTGGAATTCCTGTGAGGCAAATTCTTTTCTAACTGGTGTTTCTAAATGCTAAGCCCAGTGGTTACTTTTCTCCTGGAATTTCTCCAACTATATAATATTGCCAACTAATAAACACCAATTCTACTTCTTTTCCTCTAATGCTGTTTTGGTTCTTGGGTGTGAAGGGTAGTAAAGGTTTGGCATTGCAGAAGTTAGATATAGTTAATTTTTCAGGAATTTTAATCTTTAGGCTGCATAAACTTAACAACTAATGGTAAAAGAAATGAGGACGTGGATAAAAAGGAAACACAAGTCAATGTGAAAGTTTTTATAGGTAATACTTTTGTTTCATGGGGAACTATATGTAGTATGTTAATAAGTTAGTTTAAATAATTTAAACCCTAATCCCACAGGTTAAGCTGAAAATTAAATTATGTAGCTAGTGAATGATGGGGAGGTTTTATTTATTTATTTTAAATTTATTTAAATTTTACTTAATATACAGTGCATTATTCGTTTCTGGAGTAGAATTCAGTGATTCATCACTTACATATGACACCAGTGCTTGTCACAAGTGCCCTCCTTAATACCCCCCAACCACCTCCCCTCCAGCAATGCTACAAGTTTGTTTTCTATCATTAAGAGTCTCTTAAGGTTTATTTCCCTCTCACCTCACTCCCCTCATATGTTCAGCTGTTTTCTTTCTTAAGTTCCACGTATGAGTGAAATCGTATGGTATTTGTCTGTCTTTGACTGACTTATTTCACTTAGCATAATACACACTAGCTCCATCCACGTTGCAAATGGCATGACCTCATTCCTTTTGATGGCTGAGTAATATTCCATTGTATGTATATACACCATCTTTCTCCATCTGTTGATGGACATATAGGCTCTCTTGGCTATTGCTGATAATGGTACTATAAATGTCAGGGTGCATGTACCCCTTTGAATCTGTATTTTTGTATCCTGTGGGTAAATACCTAGTAATACAATTGGTGGATCACAGGGTAGTTCTATTTTTAATTTTTTGAGGAACCTCTATACTGTTCTTCAGAGTGGCTGCACCACAGTTTTCATTCCCACCAACAGTGTAAGAGGGTTCCCCTTTCTCTGCATCCTTGCCAACACCTGTTACTTCCTTTCTTGTTAATTTTAACCATTCTGACAGGTGTGAGGCGGTATCTCATCATGGTTTTGATTTGTATTTTCCTGATCATGAATGATGTTGAGCATCTTTTCATGTGTCCATTAGCCATCTGGATGTCTCCTTTGGACAAGCGTCGGTTCATGTCTTTTGCCCATTTCTTAACTGGATTGTTTTTTGGGTATTGAGTTCGATAAGCTCTTTATAGATTTTGGATACTAATCCTTTATGTGATATGTCATTTGCAAATATCTTCTCCCATTCTTTAGGCTGCCTTTTAGTTTTGTTGATTATTTTCTGTTCTGTGCAGAAGCTTCTTATGTTGATTAAGTCCCAATAGTTCATTTTTGCTTTTGTTTCACTTGCTTCCAGTGATATGTCTAGTAAGAAGCTGCTATGACCAATGTTGAAGAGGTTACTGCATGTGTTCTCCTCCAGGATTTTGATGGTTTCCTGTCTCACATTTAGGTCTTTCATTCATTTTAAATTTAGTTTTGTGTATGGTGTAAGAAAGTGGTCCAATTTCATTCTTTTGCATGTTGCTCTCCAGTTTTCCCAACACCATTTGTTGAAGAGACCGTCTTTTTTTTTTCCCCATTGGATATTCTTTTTTGCTTTGTCAAAGAGAGATAAACCATATAGTTGTGGGTCCAATTCTGTGTCCTTTATTCTGTTTCATTGATCAGTGTGTCTGTTTCTGTGCCAATGCCACACTGTCTTGATGACTACAGGTTTGTAATATAGCTTGAAATCTGGAATTGTGATGTCTCCAGTTTTGTTTTTCTTTCTCAGTGTTGCTTTGGCTATTCAAGGTCTTTTGTGGAGCCGTACAAATTTTAGGATTGTTTGTTCTAGCTCTGTGAAAAACGCTGGTGTTATTTTGATAGGCATTAAATGTGTAGGTTGTCTTGGGTAGTATAGACATTTTTTTTTCAATTTATTTATTTTCAGAAAAACATTATTCATTATTTTTTCACCACACCCAGTGCTCCATGCAAGCCGTGCCCTCTATAATACCCACCACCTGGTACCCCAACCTCCCAACCTCCCACCCCCCCGCCACTTCAAACCCCTCAAATTGTTTTACAGAGTCCATAGTCTCTCATGGTTCTCCTCCCCTTCCAATTTACCCAAATTCCCTACTCCTCTCTAATGCCCCTTGTCCTCCATGCTATTTGTTATGCTCCACAAATAAGTGAAACCATATGATAATTGACTCTCTCTGCTTGACTTATTTCACTCAGAATCATCTCTTCCAGTCCCGTCCATGTTGCTACAAAAGTTGGGTATTCATCCTTTCTGATGGAGGCATAATACTCCATAGTGTATATGGACCACATCTTCCTTATCCATTCATCTGTTGAAGGGCATCTTGGTTCTTTCCATAGTTTGGCGACCGTGGCCATTGCTGCTATAAACATTGGGGTACAGATGGCCCTTCTTTTCACGACATCTGTATCTTTGGGGTAAATACCCAGGAGTGCAATTGCAGGGTCGAAGGGAAGCTCTATTTTTAATTTCTTGAGGAATCTCCACTCTGTTCTCCAAAGAGGCTGCACCAACTTGCATTCCCACCAACAGTGTAAGAGGGTTTCTCCACATCCTCTCCAACACATGTTGTTTCCTGTTTTGTTAATTTTGGCCATTCTAACTGGTGTAAGGTGATATCTCAATGTGGTTTTAATTTGAATCTCCCTGAGGGCTAATGATGATGAACATTTTTTCATGTGTCCGATAGCCATTTGTATGTCTTGATTGGAGAAGTGTCTGTTCATATCTTCTGCCCATTTTTTGATGTGTTTGCCTGTTTCGTGTATAGACATTTTAAGTATGTTTCTTCTTCTAATCCATGAGCATGGAATGCTTTTCCATTTCTTTGCATCCTCTTCATTTTTTTTTTTTTCATAAATGTTCTTTAGTTTTCAGAGTACAGACCTTTTATCTCTTTAGTTAGGTTTATTCTTAGGTATCTTACTGGTTTTTGTGCAGTTGTAAATGGGATAGATTCCTTGATTTCTTTTTTTGCTGCTTCATTATTGGTGTATAGAAATGCAACATATTTCTGCACATCGATTTTATATTCTACAACTTTGCTGAATTCATGTATTAGTTCTAGCAATTTTTCGGTGGGATCTTTTGGTTTTTCTGCATAGAGCATCGTGACATCTGCAAATAGTGAAAGTTCGACTTCTGCCTTGCCAGTTTGGATGACTTTTATTTCTTTTTGTTGTCTGATTGCTGAGGTTAAGACTTCTAGTTCTTTGTTAAATAACAGTGCTGAGACTGGATATCTTTGTCTTGTTCTTGACTGTAGGGGAAAGGCTATCAGTTTTTCTCCATTGAGGATGAAATTAGATGTGGATCTTTGCTATATGGCCTTTATGATGTTGAGATGTGTTCCATCCATCCTTACTTTGTTGAAGATTTTTATCAAGAATGGATGCTGTGTTTTGTCAAATGCTTTTTCTGCTTCTATTGACATGATCATATGATTCTTATCCTTTCTTTCATTAATGTGATTTATCATGTTGATTGATTTGCAAATATTGAACCACCCCTGCAGCCCAGGAATAAATCCCACTTGTGGTAAATAATCCTTTTAATGCACTGTTGAATTTGATTTGCTAGTATTTTATTGAGAATTTTTGTGTCCATATTCATCAGGGATATTGGCCTATAATTCTTCTTATTATTGGGATCTTTGTCTGGTTTTGGGATCAAGGGAATGCTGGCTTCATAGAATGAGTTTGGAAGTTTTCCTCCCATTCTTATTTTTTGGAACAGTTTCAGAATAATAGGTATTAACTCTTTTTTAAATGTCTGGTAGAATTTACCTGGGAAGTCATCTGGCTCAGGGCTTTCAGTTGTTGGGAGATTTTTGATTACTGATTCAATTTCTTTGGTAGTTACAGGTTTGTTTAGTTTTTCTATTTCATCTTGTTTCAGTTTTTGTAGTTTGTAGGTTTCTAGGAATTTGTCCAATTTTTCCAGATTGCCCAATTTGTGGGAATTTAATTTTTCATACTATTCTCATATAATTGTTTGCAATCTCTCCTCTTTCATTCATGATTTTATCTATTTGGGTCCTTTCTCTTTTCTTTTTCAAAAGAGTGGCTAGGGGGTTGTCAGTTTTATTAATTCTTGTGAAGAACCAGTTATTAATTTTGTCGTTTTGTTCTATTGATTTTTGTCTGTTTCTATACTATTTATTTCTGCTTTAATCTTTATTGTTTCCCTTCTTCTGCTGGCCTTAGGCTTCATTTGCTGTTCCTTTTTTAACTCCTTTAGATGTTAAGGTTAGGTTGTGTATTTGAGACTTCACTTGCTTCTTGAGGTAGGCCTGTGTTGCAGTATACTTCCCTCTTAGGACTGCCTTTGCTGTGTCCCAAAGGTTTTGGATTGTAGTGTTTTTATTTTCATTTGCCTCCATGTATTTTTAAATTTTTCTTTAATTTTCTGATTAACCCATCTATTCTGTAGTAGGATGCTCTTTAACCTCCATGTATTTGAGGACTTTCCAAATTTCTTCTTGTGGTAGACTCTAAATTTCATAGTGTTGTGTTCTAAAAAAATGCATGGTATGATCTCAATATTTTTGTACTTTTTGAGGCCTGATTTGTGACTCAGTACATGATCTGTTCTGGTACATCTTCCATGGGCACTCAAAAAACGATGTGTACTCTGGTGCTTTAGGATGAAATATTCTGAATATATCTGTTAAGTCTATCTGGTCCAGTGTGACTTTCAATGCCATTGTTTTCTTGTTGATTTTCTGCTTAGATGATCTGTCCATTGCTATAAATGGGGTGTTAAAGTCCCTCACTGTTTTTATATTATTAACAATGAGTTTCTTTATATTTATTATTAATTGGATTTATATATTTGAATGCTCCCCAAGATCTGTTAGATCTTCTTTTTTTTTTTCAAAGATTTTATTTATTTATTTGACAGAGAGAAATCACAAGTAGATGGAGAGGCAGGCAGAGAGAGAGAGAGGGAAGCAGGCTCCCTGCTGAGCAGAGAGCCTGATGCGGGACTCGATCCCAGGACCCTGAGATCATGACCCGAGCCGAAGGCAGCGGCTTAACCCACCGAGCCACCCAGGCGCCCCTGTTATATCTTCTTGATGGATAGACCCCTCAGTTATGATATAATGCCCTTCATCTCTTGTTACAGTCTTTGTTTTAAAATTTATTTTATCTGATACAAGTATCGCTACTCTAGCTTTCTTTTGACATCCATTTGCATTGTAGATGGTTCTTCATCCCCTCACTTACAATCTGTCTTTAGGTCTAAAATGAATCCCTTGTAGGCAACATATAGATGGATATTGTTTATTTAATCCATTCTGATACCCTATGTATTTTGATTGGAGCATTTAGTCCATTTACATTGAGAGATTATTGAAAGATATGAATATAGTTCATTGTGTTATCTGTAGAGTTGGTGTTTCTGGTGATGTTTTCTGGTCCTTTCTGGTTTTTGTTGCTTTTGGTGTTTTTTTTCTCCACTCAGAGAATCCCCCTTAATATTTCTTATAAGGCTGGTTTAGTGGTCATGAACTCCTTTAGTCTTTGTCTGGGAAACTTTATCTCTTCTTCTATTCTGAAAGACAGCCTCCTAGATAAGGAGTTCTTGGCTGCATATTTTTCCCATTTAGCACTTTGTTTTTTTTTGTTTTTGTTTTTGTTTTTGTTTGTTTGATGATTTTTTATTTTTTTAAATTTATTTTCAGCATAACAGTATCCATTATTTTTGCACCACACCCAGTGCTCCATGCAATCCATGCCATCTATAATACCCACCACCTGGTACCCCGACCTCCCACCCCATTTAGCACTTTGAATGTATTCTTCCACTTTCTTCTGGCCTGCCAAGTTTCTGTGGACAGATCTGCTGTGAATCTGATCTGTTTTCTCTTGTAGGTTAAGGACTTTTTTCCCCTTGCTGCTTTCAGGATTCTTTCCTCGTCTATTTTGTGAATTTGACTATGATATGCTTTGGTAATGGTTGGCTTTTGTTGAATTTAATGGGAATTCTCTGTGCTGCTTGGTTTTTGATGCCTGTGTTCTTCCCCCAGATGAGGGAATTTCTCAGCTATAATTTACTTGAATAAACCTTCTGTCCCATTTTCTCTCTTCTTCTGGGAGTCCTGTGATACTAATATTATTCTGTTTTAATAAGACACTGAGTTCCCAAAGTCTTCCTTCATGATCCATGACCTTAGTTTCACTCTTCTTTCAACTTCATTATTTTCCATAATTGTATCTTCTATATCACTGGTTGTTCCTCTGAATCATCCCTCCTCATTTTTATGGTCTCCATTTGGGTTTGTATCTCAGTTAAAGTATTTTTAATTTTGGCCTTACTAGATTTTAGTTCTTTTATCTCTGCAGTAAGGGATTCCTAGTGGTTTTTTTTTTTTTTTTTAAGATTTTATTTATTTCACAGAGAGAGAGAGAGAGAGAGAGAGAGAACAAGCAGGGGGAGCAGGAGAGGGAGAGGGAAAGAGAGAAGCAGGCTCCCCACTGAGCAGGGAGCCTGGTGTGGGGATCAGTCCCAGGACCCTGGGATCATGACCTGAGCCAAAGGCAGACACTTAACTGACTGAGCCACCCAGGTGCCCCGCTAGTGTCTTGTGCTTTTTTCAAGCCCAGCTACTATCTTTATAATTGTTTTAGATTCTTGTTCAGACACCTTACTTATATCTGCATTGATTAACTCTCTGGCTACATTTACTTCCTTCTTTTGGGGTGAGTTCCTCCATCTTGTCATTTTGGAGGGGGGAAAATAATTTAAAAAATTTAAAAATAAAAATAATTTAAAAAATTAAATAAGATAAAATAAAATACATAAAGAAAGCTAGATCCTAGGTGTGTTTTGGTCTGCTTGTTAAGAGAAGTTTGTTATAAAGAATGTAGAAAGAAAAGGAAAAAGGAGAAAAAAATAAAAATAATTTAAAAAATATATAAAATAATATAAAGAAATGAAGTGGTTGTATTTCCAAAAAAAAAAAAAAAAAAAAAACCCAAGCAAACAAAGCCAGACAAAAACAAAAATAAACCCAAACAGAAACAAACAACAATCAAAGAACCCCTCCCCCCACAAAAGTATAATGCTAGATCCTGTTTCCCCTAGAGCTGAAGTTTTGCAGCACTCTATAATTAGTGGACTTGGTGTGGGTGAGGGGTTTGTGCTGGTCTTCCTGGAAAAGTACCTGCTGCTCTGATTCTGAGGTGGAATTGCCCTAGTGGAGATATGCTGGCAGGGTGGGGAATGGGGTGGGTTTGGTGTGGTGGCTCCATTCTCCACTTGGTGGTGCTGTTTAGCTCACTGAGGTGGATCAAGCTGGTGGGTGTGGGGAGAAAATGACTTTGCTGGTTCTCTCATCTCCAGAATGGGAAATGCATGCCACTCTTCTTTAGTGAGCACTCACAGACGTGCAAATAGTGGTTCCTCCTGTGTCCCTGGTTTCTGTCAGATTCCCACCTTTACCCTGTGTCAGAGCTGTCCACCTGCCAAATGGTGCAGCAGTCCTGTGTTTTAATCTCAGGATGGCTGTGTTTCAAAACCCCACACTTGCAGCATCTAGAGGTACTGATCCTCTGGGGGAGGGTTTCCCTGCATTGTGGCTGGTGCTGATTAGTAGCAGAAGGCAGTGGTGGAACCCTGCAGCAGTTCAGAGTTTATGGTGAATTGTAACACACAGTTGGGACCAGGTTTTGTAGCCCTCAGCTAGTGTCCTTATCCCACACTGGGGGAGGGACAGCTTGATGGCACCCACATGGTTTTGTGCCCAAGGAGGGGCCATACCACCTCTTCCAAATGCATTCCAAGCAGGTGAACTGCTTCTTCTCCTGTTACCCTGGGGACTTTCAGGCTGCCCACTGCTCTGGCTCAGCTCTGCTCTCCCACCAGAGCACCGCCCAGTTCCCCAGGCACAACCTGTGTCACAAACTTCTGATACCTTAGAATATGCACTCCGCTATTTATAGACAACTGGTCATAGTGTAGTCCTCTCCTTTTCCCATCAATAGTTTTGAGCAATAGTTTTCACCCCCCACCCCATGCCATGTCTTTTCTCTTTCTCTTCTTCTCTTAAATTCTCTCTTCAGTCAGGGCTTTCTCCTCCAGGGAGCACCCACTACAGTTTTCTCCCTTGGATCAGCTTTCCACAGTTCCTACCTTCCATGGGTCACTTTTCTGGTTTGTAGAGGTACAGCTTTTTTCTCTAAGACTTCCAATTGATTTCTTGGGTGTTCAGAATGATTTGATATTTGCTGACTGTGTTTGAGTGAGGAGACAGGCTTAGGGTTATCCTACCTCTCTGCCATCTTACCTCCCTCTGATGGTGAGGTTTTAGAACACTTCCGAGTTCTAAAGTAAGTTAGAACTTGGACCTCTTACATTTTAAACAAAAGAGTACCAGGATAAATATTAAATTTAGATTTATAAATTCAGTATTTTGCTCCCTCACTCAGGAGAGACTTTAGAATCTGAGAACAGCTGAGCAGAAGTGTGTAAGGGATCATGGAGTTAGTATATGAGACAAGAGTTTAGGGATACAGTCTATGTAGATATAATCCTTTCTCTAACATGTCTGAAATTAATGAGGCTGTTTGGACTTATTGATAGAAATTGAATTCATTCCCTGTCTACAAAATAAGGCTTTTTTTTTTTTTTCATTACTTTATGCTGTCACATAAACTTGGACCCAAACCCATGTCTTTGACCAGCAACGAGAGGCAAGACCAAAGAAGGCTATGGAGGAGGGTGAGCAATTTCATTTTCAACAAATCTCAAATAAAAAATCCTCTCCTTTCTATTCCCTTTACTATAACTCCAGTTCAAGATCTTATGTTACACTTAGTGTTGCCTAATAATGATATTAAGTATGATTATAATTAAAGCTCACATTTTTAAGTACTTACTATGTACTGCATATCTAGTACTTTCCACACAGTAACTCCTTTAATCCTTACAACCAATGTGTGCAGTAGGTAATGATATTTCTGTGCCTAGTTTATAGATGTGGAAACAGGCTTGGTGGTCGAGTAACTTGCCTACTGCCTTCACACAGAAAGCGCCAGAGCAGGAATTCCGTATCAGGCAGTTGGGCTCCAGAGCCCAAGTCTGTAATCACTAATACTTTGTTGTCTTCCAACTAAATGTCTTGTCTCTTGGCTAGCCTTATGCTGCTGTCAGATTTAATGTTCTTAAAATACTACTTCGAACATTTTATTGCTGTGCTCAAAAGCTTTCCTGGCCTTTCCCCAAACACACAGTAAAGTCCAAACTCTTCAGCCAGGCAATACACCGTCTGGCTCCAGGCTAGCTTGCCAGCACCATCTCCTCTAACTGCTCTCAGTGACCTTCCACTCCTGGCAGGCCAGGCTCCTCACCGCCTCTCTCACCCTTGCCTCGACTCTGCTCTGAACTTGCTAGGTGTTTTTCTTCTCCTTGAATCTTCGGTTATGTCATTTTCTCTGCCAAGTATTTCCTCCCCTAACGTCTCTTTTTCAGCTATTCAAAGTAGCATGAGGTTTGTATTCAGTGGAGGGTGACCAGGATGTGATGGGATCCTAAGCCATGCTCAGAGGAGAGAAGACTCAGGGACTAAACCACCGTCTTTAATTAAAAGGCTGCCATGTGGAAGAGGTTTAGAGTAGTTTTGTTCAGCGTGAGGCAGTGACAGCTAACTAAGACTTGTGAATAGAAAGAAGTAAATGGAAGACAGCATGTCCTTTCATCTTGGGAGAGTTCTGAGTTTTAAATTTAAGATCACTAGGGAATAGTTAGTCTTTACCTTGGTGATTAAATTGTACTGTGGCCCACTGCTGGTCCACAAAGGTTTTCTTGATGGGTCAAAACTAGATCCAAAACTCAAGTCTGTCCTTTATATGGCATCTCCTCAGAGGGCACAATTCCATTGGATTTTGGTTTTGTTAGCCACAGAAGGTATCTGAATTAAGGCTTATAAAATTTTGGTATTCATAAACTAAAATGTGTGCACTTACCAGCTGACTGAGGAGTAGTAATTTAACAAATGGTATTCAGCAATTGACAGAATGGCAAAACTATTTTGCATACTTACACAGAGAGATTAGGAATGCTCAGGAAAGTTCCAGAAACACTGCTTCATGATTAATTGCTGCCTTTCTTTTTAAACTATGATAACATGATAATATTCATGATGCATTTGTAACAATATTTGAATTAAAAATTATTAGTTTAGCATTGTTGTCTATTTAGTTAATTGTGTGAATTGTTTCATTAACACTACAATATAGAGTAGGATATATTTGCTTCAAGAGCACTTTGCACCCATAGTTTTCCATTAACTAGACTTTAAAACTCAATGGCTCAGTATGATTCATTCTTACCTCTGTTGATGTATCTATATGTATATAAATAAACCCAAACCTCTTCTTTCCCACTTCCAGATTGCTTTGCTTATTCATTAACTTAATTTTTATGATCACCTTGTACCACCCCATTCCCAAAAGACGATAGGCCCTAGGATTCTTTGCATCTTCCACTTATGTTTCTGACAAAAATGTCTACTTGATATTTTGCAGTGAGGATTCAAAAACCAGATGGATGACTCAATGAAATGGTATTTTTACTTTCTTCCGATTTTTTTTGAACATATAGTGATTTAGTCATCATAGGTGTACAATATAGTGATGCAACAATTTCATACATCACCCCATGATTTACTATATCAGCAACATTCCTATATATCATATAGTGTTAGCTATAGTACATTATATCCCTAGTACTTACTTGTCATATAACTGGAAGTTTGTATCTTTAGGCCACCTTCTTCCGATTTCCCCTTTGGCAAGCACACATCTGATCTCTTTTTCTAAGGTTCTTTTTTTTTTGTCGTTGTTGTTGTTTTTTCAGATTCCACATATAAGTGAGGTCATACAGCATTTATCTTTCTCTATCTGACTTACTTCACTTAGCATACTGTCTTTCTTTCTTCAGTGCCCATCCATGTTGTTGCAAATGATAGATTTCCTTGTTTTTTTTTTTTAAAGGTTGAATAATAATCCACTGTATGTAAGTGTATGCATACATGCATGTTATATGTATATGTATGTCTATAGACTTCTTTACTCATTTATCCACTGAAGGACTTTTATGGTATTACCATGTCTTATACATTATAGATAATGCTGCTATGGACATGGGGGTGCAGATATCTTTTTGAGCTAGTGTTTTCATTTACTTTGGATATAGTTCAAGAAGTGGACTATATCACTTCTGGATCATGGTAGTCCTTGTTTTAATTTTTTGGGATCCTCCATAGTTTTCCATAGTGGTTTACCAATTTACGGTCCCAGCAACGCACATGCCAGCATTTGTTATTTCTTCTTTTAGATGATGATTATTTTAACAGGTATAGGTGAAAATATTTCATTGTTATTTTAATTTATCTAATGACTATTGATGATCAGTACCTTTTCATGTACTTTTTGTCCACCTTTCATATATTTTATTTGAAGAAATGTCTGTTCAGGTCCTTTGCCCATTTTTAATTGGGTTATTTATTTTTGGTTTTGCTATTGAATTGTGTGAGTTCTTTATATATTTTGGATATTAATCTCTTATCAGATGTATGGTTTGCAAATATTTTTTTCCATTCAATAGGTTTTTGTTGCTGTGCAGTAGCTTTTTAGTTTGAGGTAGTCCCACTCATTTATTATGTATTTTGTTGCTTGTGCTCTGGGTGTCATATCTAAACAGTCATTACCAATACCCATGTTAACGAGCTTTATTCCTATGTTTTTTTCTAGGTGTTTCATGGTTTCAGGTTTTATATTTAAGTCTTTAATCTAATTTTGAGTTGATTTTTGTGAATAGTATGTGATATGGGTCCAGTTTCATTCTTTACATATGAATATCCGATGACCCTAGCACCATTTATGGAAAAGACTGTTTTTTCTCCATTGAGTACTCTTGGTTCCTTTGTCAACTGTTAATTGACCTTATATGCTTGGATTTATTTCTGGGCTTTCCATTCTGTTTCATTGATATCTATGTCTGATTTTATGCCTATACTATACAGTATTGATGACTATAGCTCTATAGTATAGCTTGAGATCAGGAAGTCTGATCATGCCTCATGCTTTGTACTTCTTTCTCAGGATTTCTTTGGTTATTCAGGCTCTTTTGTGGCTCCATATACAATTTAGGAGTGCTTTTATATTTCTGTAAAAAATGCCATTGGAAACTTAATAGGGATTGCATTGAAACTACAGATAGCTTTTGGTAGTATTTACATTTTAGCAGTGTTATTTCTTTCACTTGTAGTTTTCAGGTAAAGATCTTTTACTTCCTTAATTAAATTTATTCCCAAGTATTTTATTGTTTTTGATGCTATTTTAAGTAGGATCCATTTCTTTCTTTTCCAAAAAATTCATTGTAAGTGTTATAGAAACAATACTGATTTTTGTATGTTAATTTTATGTACTGCAACTATACTGAGTTCATTGAGTGATCTAAGTTTTTTGGTTGAGTCTTTAAAATTTTTTTTATATAAAATCTTAACATCTGCAAATAGAGTCAACTTCCATCTTCTTTTCCAATTCTGTACATTTTGTTTCTTTTTCTTGCCTGATAGCTCTAGCTAGGAGTTCTGGTACCATGTTGAATGGGAGTGATGAGAGTGGACATCCTTATTTTGTTCCTGATCTTAGAGAAAAAGCTTTCAAACTTTCACTGTTGAATATGATGTTACCTGTGGGCTTGTCATAAGGCCTTTATTATATTGAGATATGTTCCCTGTGTGCCTAGTTTGTTAAGAGTTTTTATCATGAATGAATATTAAATTTTGTAAAATGCTTTTTTTCTGCATCTATTGAGATTATCATAGGATTTTTTTTCTTTCATTCTTTTAATGTGATGAATCACATTGATTGATTTGTGTATGTTAAACCATCTTTGCATCCCAACGATAAATCCCTCTTGATCATGATAAACAATCCTTTTAATGTGCTGTTAACTTTGGTTTGCCAGTCTTTGATTCAGAATTTTTGCATCTATATTGGCCAGTAATTTTCTTTTTTAGTGGTGTCCTTTTCTGGTTTTAGCATCAGGATAATGCTGGCTTTGTGAAATGAGTGGGAGTTTTTCCTCCTCTTTAATTTTTGAAAGTTTGAGAAAGATTGTTCTTAATTCTTCTTTAAATGTCTGGTAAAGTTCAGGGGCACCTGAGTGGCTCAGTTGGTTAAGCAGCTTCCTTCGGCTCAGGTCATGATCCCAGGGTCCTGGGATTGAGCCCCACATTGGGCTCCCTGCTTAGCGGAGAGCCCGTTTCTCTCTCTCCCTTTGCCTGCTGGTCTGCCTACTTGTGCTCTCTATCTCTGTGTCAAATATATAAAACCTTGGGGAAAAAAAATGTCTGGTAAAGCTCACCTGTGAAACCATCTGGTCCTGGACTTTTCTTCATTGGGAGATTTTTGATTACTGATTCAATCTTCTTACTAGTAATTGGCCTATTCAGATTTTCTATCTGTTCCTGATTCAGTCTTTGTAAATTGTAAATTTCTAAGAGATTTTCTGTTTCTTCTAAATCATCCAGTTTGTTGGCATATAGTTGCCTTTTATGATCCTTTGAATTTCCGTGGTATCCATTGTAATGTCTCCTTTTTAAAAATTTGTAATTGTGTCGATTCTGGTTCTTTTTCTTTTTTCCTTGGTTATTATAGCTAAGGGTTTGTCAATTTTCTTTTTACCTTTTTGAAGAACAACCTTTAGTTTTGTTAATCTTTACTATTGTTTTTCTGTTCTTTATTTCATTTATTTTTGTTCTAATCCTTATTATTCCTTTTTTTCTGCTAACTTTGGACTCAGTTTGTTCTTTTTCTAGTTCCTTAAGTCTTGGAGTTAGGGTCTTTATTTGGCATCTTTTTTTGCTTCTTTTTGTTTTTGTTTTGTTTTTTATTTATTTTTAAATTTCTTTTCAGTGTTCCAGAATTTGTTGTTTATACACCACACCCAGTGCTCCATGCAATATGTGCCTTCCATAATACCCACCACCAGGCTCACCCAACCCCCACTCCTCTCCCCTCCAAAACCCTCAGTTAGTTCCTCAGAGTCCACAGTCTCCCATGGTTCATCTCCCTTTCAGATTTCCCCCAACTCCCTTCTCTTCTCCATCTGGTAGACTTTTATTATAGTGAACTTCCTACTTAGGACTGCTTTTGCTGCATCCCACAGGTTCTAATATGTTGTGTTTCCATATTCATTTGTCTTAAGAAACTTTTATTTCTTCTTTAATTTTTCTTTTGATCCATTGGTTCCTCAGGACAGTGTTAATTTACATGTGTTTATGAATTTTCCAATTTTCCTCTTGTCATTATTTCCTGTTTCATGCCACCGTGGCCATGGAAGATACTTGGCATAATTTCAGCCTTCTTGATTTTGTTAAGACTTGTTTTGTCTTCTTCATTACCAATTTGGATACCTTTTATTTCTCTCTGTTGTCTGATTGCTGTTGCTAGGACTTCTAATACTATGTTGAACAAGAGTGGTGAAAGTGGGCATCCCTGTCTTGTTCCTGATCTCAATGGGAAGGCTGCAAGCTTTTTCCCATTGAGGATGATATTTGCTGTGGGTCTTTCATAGATAGATTTGATGAGGTTCAGGAATGTTCCCTCTATCCCTATACTTTGAAGCGTTTTAATC